>NC_081368.1:48200804-49479733 GCF_030684315.1 Stegostoma tigrinum | reverse complement strand
AAATTTCTCTGGCCATTGCCATTGCTGTTTTGTGTTTACAAATTATGTACCACATTCCCCCCATTGCAACAGACACAACACGTTTCAAAAGTAAAGATAATAAAATGTGAGGCTGGATGAACACAGCAGGTCCAGCAGCATCTCAGGAGCACAAAAGCTGACGTTTCAGGCCTAGACCCTTAATCAGAGATGCTCTCTCTGATGAAGGGTCTAGGCTCGAAACGTCAGCTTTTGTGCTGCTGGGCCTGCTGTGTTCATCCAGCCTCACATTTTATTATCTTGGATTCTCCAGCATCTGCAGTTCCCATTATCACGTTTCAAAAGTATTCATTGGCTGGAAGGTGTTGAGAGACATCTGGTGGTCATGAAAGGTATTACATAATTACTTTATAAGCTGCCAAATCTCTTCAACTCAACAGAAACATTAAGGTATTGGAATAAAGACTTTCTCATTTTGAAGACTTCGTCGTAGCTGCTGCCAGGACAGCAGGCATTTCTCAGTATCATATACCAACAGGGTAAATGCAGGAAGGATGTTCCCAAACATTCCTGAAGAAGGGTCCAGGGCCCGAAATGTCAGCCTTCCTGCTCCTCTGAAGCTGCTTGGCCTGCTGTGTTCATCCAGCTCTATACCATGTTATCTTGTTTTCTCAAAAGTACAGTCAATGTAGCCCATTTAGGTCAGATTCAAGGTGAAATTTCTTCACCCACAGAGTGCTAAGCTTTTGGAGTTCACTGTTACAGAAGGTGGTTGAGGCCAAAATGTTCAATGTTTTGAAGAAGAGTGATCAAAGGGTATGAGGAGACAGTAGGAGTGGGGTACTGAGTAACCTGATCATGTTGAATCAGACTCGAAGGGCAGAATAATCTCCTGCTACTCCTGTTTTCTCTGCTTTTATGCACTGTGCCATTTCGGACCTGAACTGCACTTTTAGTGAGAAACAGGCTTTGCGGTTCCTGTATCTTTCCCAGCTGATATAGAGGACCCACAGAAACCCATGTCTTGTGCCACTGAGAAACTAATTATCTTGCCAAATCCTTGTGCTCACTCATCCCAAGACTGTGTCCCAAGGGCAAAAATCTATTCATCTTCCCTGTCATGAGTGGTCTCCATCATCGCCACAGAGCATCAACATTTGGCATGCTGGGAGATGTTGAACATACCAGCGTGCTTGCTTTCAGGAGGCATGGACATTAACCGCCCTTTGACCCCCACGACCCTGGCAGCTTAATCTTCACTGAGGTTTGTAGCTCCAAGCTGTGGCATGATCTGCAGCCATTTTTTTTGAAACAAAAGCAGAAATTGCTGGAGAAACTCAACAGCTCTGGCAGCATCTGTGCAGAGAGAAATGGAGGTAACATTTTGCATCCAGTGAGCTGTCTTCAGTTCATTTCTACTTAAACTCTACTTTCTCTGCTCAGATGCTGCCAGGCCTGCAGAGTCTCTTCAGCAATTTCTGCTTTTGTTTCAGATTTCTGGCATTCATAGCTCTTTTTTTTATACTCACGTCAGACCTGAGTTCCTTCAGACATTTTCCCCCTCAACTAGGGACAGAGAAATGATCTCAAAATACCCTGTGATGCCTAGGGTGCTCAGTACACAGTGCTCATCCTTTTGTCTCTGTGAAGAATTTGCCCTGTCTACCACTTCAGCTGCTTGAGCTGGTCATGCTGCCAACTCTGAGAATCTGCAAACTCAGTTCCCGTTTCCGCTGACCTCTCTACATGTTTGCAGCAACTCACCACAGAAAGAACCTTCAAAAATAAGCCACAACACTTCCTCTAACTCTGCTATGGCAGAAGTAGGTGAAAAGCACCTTATCTGAAAGCCTGACCTTTAAATTAGCATTGGCGAAGAGGCAGTGGCATAGAAGTGCTGGGAGTGAGAAGTTAAGATCCGACTATCTTTACTTCCCCTCTCCAACCCCAACATAATCAGGTAAGCTTATTCAATTGATTTAATTATTAACCCAAAACCTGAAGGATTCTATCTTAGCAATTGAATCATCTTTACCAGCAATAGACGTGGTCCCAAAACAAAATGCTCTCTGATGAAGGGTCTAGGCCCGAAACGTCAGCTTTTGTGCTCCTGAGATGCTGCTTGGCCTGCTGTGTTCATCCAGCTTCACACTTTGTCCTCATTGCCAGGTCTTTTTAGGCTACCAAGGAGATCTCAGAATAAAACATATCTGTTTTGGTATATTATAGCAGGAAATACTCACTTGAGTTAGCCTGTCGCAGTACATTGCATTCCTCACCATAGAATTATAGACTCTTGGTCATTTACAGCACAAACATAGGTCATTCAGCCCATCATGTCCATGATAAGTCAACAAGGGCCTGACTGCAGTAACCCCACTTTCCAGCTCTTGGTCCATAGCCTTGGAGGCCATGGTAATGCAAGTGAATATCTAAATACTGCTTAAATGTTACAACAGGTTCTGACTTTCATCCTTTCAGGCAGTGACCCCCACAGTCCCACCATCCTGTGGGTAAAAAAAGTTCTCCTCAACTTTTCTCTTAGCCTTGGAACTTATAGCCATATTATAACTTTGTGTGTCTTTGATGCATTGAGTGTGAGTCTACAATTTACAGTGATTATTTAATAATATTTTATTCTAAGAATCAATCCTAGATTGCATTTTAGGCATTGTCAAATTATAACACAGTATCAACTATTTACAATAATAAATTAATCTAGAAACAACTGTTATAGTATCGAATCCACTGAGAGACAATATTGGTGACGCCTAGAAATAAATGTAGAGCAAAGATTCTACTTAGGAGTGTAACAAAACGTTCAGTCCACCTTTAAATAAAATTGAAAATATAAATAAATATTATGTGAAAATTATAATTATAATCCCAGTGTAAATTCATGGGTCTTTATTTTCACTCAGTCTTTGAAAGGAGTTTTCTTTACAGAGATGTGACTCTATGCTTACGGCCAGGATGTTCTACAAACTGCATTAACACAGGGTGAAGTAAAACTTCCTGTCATTGCAAAAGTGAAATGTTGAAAATATCTTTCTTTCTTTATTGGGAAAAATCCTGAGGGAGAATTTTTTTTTTGTCTGTGTGTACCTGCGTTACAGCTGTCCAATTAGTCTCAACACCATGTTGTATTTTCCTGCCTTCAAACAAATGATTTTGGTCTTGGCAAAGACTCTGATTCTGCATTAAATGATGTTCTGAAATGTAATGATTTTTAAAAATGTTATTGTTTAATTTATTTGTTAGTTTGGGGTTTGCCTTTCCGAGAATATTCTGCTCTGCTTCACGTTCAGCAGAAAGCGATTCACACAGCTCCTCCGAGCAGCTTTGTAAAACCTGTGCCAAATCAGTCGGCTTGGTGACATTCAAAACTCCACTCATGCTGCCAGTGCACACATAACTCACTGGCACCTTGCCAGGGTGCAGCACAGGATGCACCAGAAGTGGCCAGCAGTGGGCCAGGTCCTGCTATTATTAATCTCCTTAGCAGTGAGCAGCCAGATTTTATTGCTCTCTGATGCAGCTGTCTTCCTCCCATCTGTAGGGATAACTACCTCCACGGGCCCTTGCAGATCCAAACAGCAAATTTAAGGTGTTGTCAGTGAACCAAGGCACCGACTTGCCATGTTCAACCTTTGGATTCCAGTTTCTTCCTCTGCTTTCTGGCTCCCATAATCCTTCACTTGTGTGTATATATTAGAAAGTGATGAGTATATAGGGTTACAGAGATAGGACTGGTGAATGGGACCAGCATGGTAGTTCCTTCAGGAGCCAGTACAGACATGACAGATTGAACAGCCTCCTTCTGTACAGTAAAATTCTGACAATCTAGTCTGCAGGGTCCCATTTAGTAGTTTAGATGAGTTGACTCATGTAGCTCATGATCTCGCCTGTCTGATTTAATAAGTCTTGAGATCTGAAAGTCAAACAATAAATGCAATGGCTTTGTCAAAATGTCACTAACAGACATGTTACCTTTAATTGTAGGATTCTCTGTGCATGAACAGATCCCCCAGTACCAGCACATTATCACATAAACGTTGACCAATAACAGACACACACACACTGATTCATAGTCCTGCCAGTAATTGTCAGTAGCAAGAACCAGAATTATGGTTAATTACCCCTCTCCTCAATTTCAAGGCCTGAGTAATGTGATTATGGTCATTCAGTTACAAGTCCAGCTGAGATCAACCAATTCCACACAACTAGTCAAAAAATCTCAGGGTCAGGAACTTGTTCCTGAATTAGATGTGCTAAGTTGATAAATTTCCCAACTCCACAAATCAGACTTAACAGAAACTTTCTCAATAGGTCAGGTATTTTGTTCCTGTCCTGGGGAGGGGCAGCTAACTGTAAGGGGGACAATCACCACCTCCCTCCCCCCCGCCACAAGAAATAGTGCAGAGGCAGAGAGTGAAACTGAGTGTTAGAGGCAGCCTGTTTAACAGACCAACTTCGATACTCATCCAACTTCTACTAAAAATAGCAACCGCAGCATTCATCCCTTACATTATTTCATCCAATACTCTCCCTGCGTCCTATCCATGCCGACTCATGTCACCTCATAGTCTGCCATTCTATAGCCTCCATACCTTCCAGGAGAAAGTATGCCCTACTACGCTCCCACCATCACAACCCTCCATGACAGCCCATTCCACCTCATTCATTCATAACCTTTATGGGGTCATGGATACTTAGTGCCAACACTTGTTTAGCCAGAACCCCTACTTATCTCCATGACCCTTTACAGCTCCTGTGCCAGCTTAATGTCATCTCAGGCACCCTCTGTCTACTCCTTGGTCCTTCATTGCCATGTGCTGACAGTGCCGATGTGTGCCAACCATGCCTCCCACACAGCTTTTCACCTTATGCCTTCTTTGCCAACTAACTTAGTATCCATTGTGGGCAGACTTTCAGCAGCTATTCGGAGATGAAATGAAGTATCTATTTCAGGCCATGCTGTACTAAAAAGAAACATTTTCATTGATGAAAGCCAACTCAACACATTCAAATGCTTTCAATGTGAAGTTGGTAGAAAGGTGGTAATGTCTCTGGACCAGTATTCCAGAATTCCAAGCTGGAAACATGGGTTTGAATTCTACCATGGTAAATTCAAAGTGAATTCGATAAAAATCTGGGAGAAAATGTTAGCTTAATGGTTGTCATGTAACTTTTGAATTACCATAAAAACCCATCTAATTCACTGATTTCCTTTAGGGAATTAAATGTGCCATAATGACTTTGTTTGGCCTACATGTGATTCACACCCCACAGCAATGTGATTGCTTCTTAACATCCTTTGGCAATTAGCGTTGGACAATAAATGCTGGCATAACTAGTGATGTGCTGATCCTGTGAATAAATACAACAAAGTACCTAACAACTTTGATCTTAGTAGGATAATAGATCGGCATTATATCGTGGGCCGAAGGGCCTGTACTGCACTGTACTGTTCTATGTTCTATGTTCTAATCCCTTGTAAATCAACATTTGCTTATAGCCAATCTTTTTGGAACTGTTAATCAAACATGAATTTACAAGACCCTCACAGGAAAACTGTTAAGTTGTGGAAGCAGACAGGTGTGTAATAGTGTCAGACTTACGTCAACAAGCAAATATTGAATTGCAACTAATGATTTGTCAACAAACGCTGTTTTTTTCCCAAATTTTAAAGAGCAAGGAATTTAAATGACTTGGCAACTCAACAGTTCCAGAGACCTTGTCCACATTTTAAGCATAATCTATCCTTAGCAATTCCAAATGAGTATCTAATCTTTCCATTAGGGTACTTAATGTTTCCTAAGTACTCAAAATGGTTTAGATTTTTATTTTCGTCTACTTGTAAATACCACAAGTTGCATTTTGGAAATTACAAAATTTTTTGCAACTTTTTGGAAATTAGAAATAACGAACCACCTTTCTGATTGAAGTTGGTACAGCTGCCTCCATCAGCCATAGATATACAATATACATTCTGCCCCAAACCCCCTACTCCAGTGATCTGGTGCCACTTTGGCTAAGACACTGTGTCCTTCTGTCTTTGTGAGAATTCAGGCCTGGGTGTCTATTTATAAAGCTGATCATATGAAATAATGGAGCCTAGTATTAATGGGATTATCAACTACTGAGCATTAAGAAACATTAAACAACATTCAACCACTTCCTAGCGTCAGTGGAAACAAAATCAAAAGAGGAGTTTGTATCAGAGATAATGGGAACTGCAGATGCTGGGGAATCCAAGATAACAAAGTGTGGAGCTGGATGAACACAGCAGGCCAAGCAGCATCCCAGGAGCACAAAAGCTGACGTTTCATCAGAAGGGTCTTGGCCCGAAACGTCAGCTTTTGTGCTCCTAAGATGCTGCTTGGCCTGCTGTGTTCATCCAGCTCCACACTTTGTTGTCTCAACAGAGGAGTTCTGGGGTTGTTGTGTTCATTTTTCATTTCTTCAATAGATATAATTGTTATGTTATCCCTTAATTTGATGTATGTGGCTCAGTGCTATCATTGTGTTCCCTCATGCTGCCATCCTTACTTTCCACACAGGCTGTAATGTTTGATCTGATCTAAGCATCATGTAAACAAAGTGCTATTTGGTTCTGATTATCATGTCAATCACAGACAAAGCTTATGTTTTTTTTCTGATCCAGGAATTGACTCACTTGGTGAGTAGAAGCTATAATTAACAGCTGGAGGCCATCCAGAGTTCAAAACATCAAACTACATTACTCTGTTATTCTGAACAATATTTGTTGCCTTTCCTTTGTGGCTACGAGGCAACCAAGATTGCAAACTGAATATGCAGGGATATTTTACATTGAGGGAGGATAGCCAAAACAAAAGGAAAGGGAATGAGATAGCATTCCTAATAATGGATAGCATCAGTGCATTAGTGAGAGACCATCTTTAAATGCGGGATCAAGATGTATAATGGGTTTGGGTGAATCTAAGAAAAAGCAAATGGAAGCAAACATTGGTGGAGTTGTTTGTAAAACACCAAGCTGTTGACACAGTATATAAATCAGGAAATTAGAGATGCAGGTGATATGAATAATACAGTAATAATGGGCAACTTCAATTTGCACATAGAGTTGCACATTTTAACTAAGTCAGGACCAATGCAGTGGAGGATGAAATTCTGGAACCCATTGAGGATACAACTAGGGATCAAGTTATTTAGGATTTGGTATTGTGTAATGAGAAACAGCCAATTAAAAACATTATTGTAAACGAACCTTTGGAAATCATAAACATAACATGAAATAATTTTACATGACGTAAGCCTGAGGGTTAGGAGAAATCTTGGACCCAGCAAAGAAGGTTCAAGAAACTAATAAGGAAAGAAGATAAAATGAATGTGAGTGGGTGAGAAACACAATAGCACACTGTAAATTTTTTTTTCAATGTGTGAAAGAAAAATGATTAGCAAGGATAGTTGGCAGCTTATTATAGTCAGGTTCAGAAGAAGTGGTGGTGAAAATATACAAATAAAATCCCAGAAATTCTAGGTAACAACGATCTAATGCATCTGGATTGCTAACAAAAAAGTATTAGTAAAAAGGTAATACCTGAAGAAAAAATGGATTCAGGATTGATAAACCTCCAGTACCAGATGAGCTTCATCCCAGAGGTTGAAGGAAGTACGAACAGAGCAGATACATTGGATATTACCTTTCATAATCCTATAGAGTCTAGAAAGTTCCTGCTGTACAGAATGAATTCTGAGGACTGCAACTTTCATTAAAAACAATTCATTCCTAATGGTTTAACTGGATGAATCCCATTGTTTTGTAGTTAACAGATTTCCCTAGACAATGCTTCTTGTCTGCATGCTAACAGTAATTGTTTTTACTTCATGTTAATTTCCTGAATGACACCTGCTGTCTGCTGTTTGAATTAATGTTTCCCATCCTTACTATGGTTTAAGTAGTGGATCTCCTGACTTTTCTATGGCTTCAATGGTTTCCTAACTTACTTATTCGATTTAACTATGTCTGCTTAGACTTATAATTTATCCTTTAATCACTTTATTTCTGACTTTGCGACATTCTTCAGCCTCATTTTTTCTGTGGCCCTGCATTTCCCTACTAAACCATGGTTCAATCTAAGCTATAAGAACATTGTTTACATTCACTTTCCCAGGCTGCAGATTGCACCTATTGTTTTCAAACTATTTTTTTGCCCACCCAGTATTTCAACCTGACACGTAGTGCCTCCAATGTTGGTTTGCTGTCGAGCACATCCTACATATTACTGGCACCTGATGCAATCTACGATTATCTTGATGTGATTAATGTTGCAGTTCTTTGGAGTTTCTAGCTCACTCTTGATGCTGCATATCTCTTACCACGTCTGAAACGCTCTTACCCTTTGACTGCTAACACTGCCTGAGAGAATCTTACACAGAGGTCTGCACAGTAGGGTTTTCCAATATTCAGTTCTTCTAGCTGCTGTGTACCTGAGCAAAGCCATATCTGCAGAATGTTCAGATCTCCATAGCTGACAGCATTTTGTCGGTAGTTTTAAGGATTTTTTTCAGACCTGTTATGATACATATCTGTGGTGGGTGGAACTTGAACCCAAAGCTTGTGTCCCAGAGATAGGGACACTGCCAATGCATCACAAGACACTGCCAGTATTTTGTACACTATAGCTAAATGGAATCTGTGATCAGAGATAATGGGAACTGCAGATGCTGGAGAATCCGAGATAACAAAGTGTGGAACTGGATGAACACAGCAGGCCAAGCAGCATTTTGTGCTCCTAAGATGCTGCTTGGCCTGCTGTGTTCATCCAGCTCCACACTTTGTTATTGCTAGATGGAATCTGTACTGTTTGCCACCATGTTGTAAGGAGTATCCTCGCCACAGCTCACCATGTTGTATGAGCTACCCAATAGCTTTGTTGCCAACATCCGTTTTCTTAATAGGGATTTACAGGGCCTGCCTGATCTGGTGTGATTGAGGGAAACCACCTGGTAGTTCAGTAAAAGTAGACTCTTGTCTTAAACAAGATGTCGTTTTTTGTTTGCATTGTGGCAAATGGATACAATTCACGTTGGTGCGATAGACATTGTTACTAAGTCTATGAGGGAGAATTTGACATACGCTCTTAGTTATTCAAAATAAGAATCCATTACCTCCACAAGATCCATAGTACATTATCATTATCGGGCAATGCTCGATATACACTTCATCATTAATCCCCTCAGAGCCTTACGCTCTTAGAAAACAACTACTTCCTCCAGGACCTCCAGTGCCACATCGGAGAAAGAAATCATACACCCTCAAATATTTTCCCTGAACCATCCTGCAAACTGCACTGTGTGTCAGTCAACCCATTCTACATCATCAGTGAAAGTGGTTGAGTGGAGCCCACATATTCTGCTCCAGGAAATCGCTTCCAATATGCGCCTGAGTGCTAAACCTATAATATCTCCTGATCTTTAAAAATCATAATTTAGTAAAGTCTAATTCAGGCAGGCAGCTTGTGGCAATATTTCTACAGTGACAACACTTGTCCAGCAACTAGACACTAGTGAACAAAATGGAATGAATCATGTGAACTGTGAAGGGATTGTGATGAAGTTAAAGTCAATTAATACCGATAGCTTGAGAGAGTCTGATATCTCACATCATTGGTTCACCAGCGTCCACTTTCAGGAGAACGTAAAGCTTTTGTCCCTTCCAGTCATTTCCATCTCCTTGCCTGCAATAATAGGGCACAGACCATGACAATACGAGACACTGATTGCAAAGATGTTGGACACAATATGGCACATCGTCTTCTGTTTGCATGTTGATTCCCTGTTTTTTGTTATGCCTGATTAGAATGGCTTTTCATTTAATGCTGCATTTTAACATTGCCGTTAAATATGCTGTCTAAGCTGCATATTTAAATATGCTGTTATACATTAGTCATAATAGCCTGGTGCTCACTGCATTGCAGTTGTTCAGTGCCGCTGCTATCGGGAGAGGAGTTAATTGGATTCACATGTTATTTTGCAGTGCTTCTTCCTTTCTTACATCATTCACACATCATTGCAGTTAATAGTTCTCCAGATGCATTTTCCTTAGCAAGTTGTCATTAATAGGGTTGGTGTTGTTGGACTGTATTGACGATACATAATTATATAAAGCGATTGTACAGAATTTATATTGTTTCCATTTTCATTTAAATTTTCTCGCATTCCAGTGATGCCAGAAAGCATTTTTTTAAAATCAATTGTATGTACCTTTTTTCAATGTAATTGTGTTATTTGATTATTTTGTTTTTTTTTTAATTTGTGAAACTAATGTTGGAAAATGCAGCCGGTTAACTGACTGCCTGTTCCAATGATATCCATCCGCACTCTGTACTGCAGTTTTTTGCTCTGGATTAACAACAAAAATAGCATAGTGCCACGGTCACTAATAGTAAATGTGCTGTAGGCCTGAAATCACAGTAGGAGCTGGATCATTGCCAGGCATTCCTGGGCATGCAGTGCAGTGCAGTGCAGTGCAGTACAGTGGTTATCAGGATTAGCAGTTTATCAGGTACTTTCTGCAGATTTTCTCCATATTTTAATTTGAAATATGAAAGTCTTTCCCAATTCCTATTTTGGTGATACACATTTCATCAATTAAATATGTAATGTCCTATTCAATACAGATCATTTCTGAACCTAAATACTGTCAACAAACTATTACAATGTTACAAAATCACAAATGACATACATATAAAGATGAACATTTGACATGATAAGGTTTCCCACGGCAGGGTCATTCATAAAGTCAGGAGGTATGGGATACAGGGTGATTTGGCTGTCTGGATTCAGAATTGCTTGGCTGACAGGAGGCAGAGAGTGGTTGTAGATGGTAAGTATTCTGCCTGGAGGTCAGTGCTGAGTGGTGTCCCGCAGGGCTCTGTTCTTGGGCCTCTGCTCATTGTAGTTTTTATAAATGACGTGGATGAGGAGGTTGAGGGGTGGGTTAGTATGTTTGCTGATGACACAAAGGTTGGAGGTGCTGTTTATAGTATCGAGGGCTATTGCAGGCTTCAGCGAGACATTGACAGAATGCAGAGCTGGGCTGAAAAATGGCAGATGGAGTTCAACCTGGATAAATGCGAAGTGATGCATTTTGGAAGGTCGAACTTAAATGCTGAATATAGGATTAAAGGCAGGATTCTCGTCAGTGTGGAGGAACAGTGGGATATTGGTGTTCAAGAGCATTGCTCCCTCAAAGTTGCCACCCAGGTGGATAAGGTTGTTAAGAAAGCATATGGTGTTTTGGCTTTCATTAACGGGGGATCGAGTTTAAGAGCCGCGAGGTTATGCTGCAGCTCTACAAAACCCTGGTGAGACCAGACTTGGAATATTGTGTCCAGTTCTGGTCGCCCTATTATAGAAAAGATGTGGAGGCTTTGGAGAGGGTGCAAAGGAGGTTTACCAGGATGCTGCCTGGACTGGAGGGCTTGTCTTACGAGGAGAGGCTGACTGAGCTCGGACTTTTCTCTCTGGAGAGAAGGAGGAAGAGAGGTGACCTGATCGAGGTGTACAAGGTAACAAGAGGCATGGATAGAGCCGATAGCCAGAGACTTTTCCCCTGGGCAGGATTGACTGCCACGAGGGGTCATAGTTTAAAGGTGTTAGGAGGAAGGTATAGAGGAGATGTCAGAGGGAGGTTCTTCACCCAGAGAGTTATGAGCGCATGGAATAGTTTACCAGTGGTAGTCGTGGAAGCAGAGTCATTAGTGACATTTAAGCGACTGCTGGACATGCACATGGACAGCATGAATTGAGGGGAATGTGGGTTAGGTTATTTTATTTTTGGATTAGGATTATTCCACAGCACAACATCATGGGCCAAAGGGCCTGTACTGGGCTGTACTTTTCAATGTTCTCTGTTCTAAGTTCTATCTTTCAGCTCATCCATGTCAACACAATCATCACCCAATCACTCACAGCATCACCCATTAATATCAAGAATGGCCAATCTACAAAAAAGGACGAATCCACTCCAACCAATTACCACGCCAATTGTCTACTCTCAATCATTAGCAAAGTGATGGAAGGTGTTGTCAGCAACAATAATCTGCTTAGTGATGACAAGTTTGGGTTTCATCAAGATGACTCAGTTCCTGACCACATTACATCCATGGTCCAAACATGCACAAAGCAACTGCGTCGCAGCGATGAGGTGGGAGAGACTCTTTTTCATATGAAGATCACATTTAATCATGTGAGGCATCAAGATACCCCAGAAAAACTGCATTCAAAGGGACTCGAGGGAAAAACTCTCTACTGGTTGTAGTCATACCTTGCAAAAAGGAAGACGATTATGGTTTTTGGGGACCAATCATCTCAGTCCCAGGACATCTCTGCAGGAGTTCCTCAGGGTAGGATACTAGTGGCAATCATCTTCAGCTGCTTCATCAAGGATCTTTCCTCCATCATATCATCAGGGGTGGAGATGTTCACTGATATTTGCGCAATGTTCAGTGCCATTCATGTTTCTTCAGATATTGCAGCAGCCTGAGCCCATATGCAGCAAGACCTGAACAACATTCAGACTTGGGCTAATAGGTGACAAGTAACATTTGTGCTGAACAAGTGCCTGGCAATGACCATCTCCAACAAGAGACAATGTAACTATCTTTGCCATCACTGAACCCTCAACCAACAACATTCTGAGAGTCACTATTGGCCAAAACCCTAGGTGGGTTATTGTATAATTGCTATGGCTACAGGAGCAGAATAGAAGCTGGATATGCTGTAACTAGTAACTCTCCTGACTACCCAAAGCCTTTCAAGGCACAGATGGCAGATGTGAACTATTTGCAAGATGCATTAAAGTAATCCAATAAACCTCTTTTGACAGCACATTCTAAACCTGTGATCTCTACCACCTGGAAGAATGGGCTACAGATATTTGGGAACATAACCAACCACAAATTCTCCTCCAGGCCACTCACCATCATTACTTGGTACTGTATTGCTGTTCATTTACTGGCTGTGGGTAAAAATTCTGGGAATTTCTCTAACAATCCTATGGGTGGCTCTACACCCCAAGGATTGCAAGGGTTCAAGAAGGCAGCTGACTACCACCTTCTGAAGAGCAATTAGAGATGAACAACAAAGGCTGGCCTTACCAGCCACAGTCACATCAATGAACAACAAAAAAGCATGTACGTTCGAGGTGCTATTCATCAAACTGACATTAAGCTACATTGGAATGCTGTAATTTGCCAGGGCCCGAGAGTTTTGCATGAGATTAAGAAGATTCAAATGACAAACAACTGGATACTCAGATCATGCTTGTGGACTGAATGGAGGTATTCTGCAAAGTGGTCACCCAGTCTCTGTATGGTACCACAATATACAGCAGATCACACTGTGAAAAGCAAAAATAGTGTACTAGCTTGAAAAAACAAAACATAAATTGCTGTTGAACCTTAATGGTGTGTTTGGGGCTTTGGATGATATGGAGAGAAAAGTTAAAAGGACAAGTGTTGCATCTCCTAAGTCTCTTTCGAAAGGTGCAGTAAGAAAATGAGGGTGTGTTGGGGCTGACTCAGGAGTGAATCAGAGTGACACCAAGATCCCCCTTTAAAGCTGAAAGGGGAAGAGAGGGCAGTGGGAGTGGCAACTCATTGGAGGTGATGGCAATGACAGATGATGACTTGTGGAATATAAAAACTGCTGAGGTAGAAGGCAAGGGCAATATAAAACATATCGTGGCTCTCAGAGGAAGTGAGATGGTTAAGAGCAAAAGTGGAGGAAATAAATTGTATACAGCCCAGAGCCTTGGCAACCATGATGAGAGAATAGTCATGGAGGTCTACAGCATAGAAAAAAAGCCCCTTTGGTCCATCAAGTCTATGCCAGTCAAAAACAATTACTTAACTATTCTAACCCCATTTTCCAGCACTTGACCTTTCATGCCTTGGATTTGCGAGTGCACATCTAAATACTTCTTAAATATTATGAGGGTTTCTGCTTCTGGCACCCCTACAGGCAGTAAGTTCCAGGTTCCCACCACCCTTTGCAATAAAAAATGTTTCCACATATCCCCTTTAAACCTTCTGCCCCTTACTGTAAACCTATGCCCCAGGTCAATAATTACCCCACCAAGAGGAGAATTTCCTTCCTGCCTACCATGCACCTTATAATTTTATACTTCAGTCATAACCCACCTAAGTCTCCCCTGCTCAAATGAAAACAACCCCAGTTTGTTCATTCTCTCTTCACAATTAAATCTCTCCAGCCGAGGCAACATCCTGGTAAATCTCCTCTGCACCCTCACCAGTGCAATCATATCCCTCTTATATTGTGGATTCCAGAATGGCAAACAATAATCCACCTAACCAACGGTTTACATTTCATTATAACTCCCTACTGATAACCTCCAGGCCAACTCTCAGCTAATAAAGCAACTATCCCATCTGCTTTCTTAACAACTTTACCTACTTGTCCCACTAACTTAAGGGACTAGTGGACATACAGACCATGGTTCCTCTGATTCTCACTGCTTCTGAGGGCCCTGCCTTATAGTATGCATTCCCTTGACTTGTTTGTCCTGCCCAAGTGCATCATCTCATACTCGACCAGATTGAATTCCATTTGCCATTGATCAATCCATCTGAGCAACTCATCCATACACTCCTGTAATCTAAAGTTTATCCCCCCACCAATTTTCATATCATCCGCAAAATTATTGACCACCATGTCTGCACCATCTGTGATGCTATTCTAAAGTAATCCCATTTGGCTGCACATGGACCAAATCCCTCTAGTCCTTCCCTGTTCATGTCTCTATATAAATCCCTCTTAAACATTGATATCATATCTGTTTCCATAATTTCCCCTGACAGTGTGTTCCAGGCGTCTACCACACAGTGTGTGAAAACAAACTTGCCGTGCATATCTTTAAATTTACACCCTCTCACCTTAAATCTATGCTCCCTAGTATTTGACATTTGCACCCTGGGAAAAAGGACTCCCACTATCCACCCAATTCATGCCTCTCATAATCTTATATACTTCCACTAGGTCTCCCCTCAGCCTCTGGCGTTCTAATGAGAACAATTCAAGTTTGTCCAACATCGCCCTCTGAAGTACAGAAAGTGCAGGGCGATTTCAAGAAATCAATTACAAGAGCAAAGAGGGGTCATGAAGTAACAACAGTGGGTAACATTACGTAGAATCACAAGATATTCTATAAGATGATCATGGGGAAGAGTATAAAGAGGGAGGTGATGGCCGAGTGGTATTGTCACTAGACTACTAATCCAGAAACTCAGTTAATGCTTCTGGGGACCCGGGCTTGATTCTTGCCTTGCCAGATGGTGGAATTTGTCAATCAATAACAATATTTGGGATTAAGAATCTACTAACTGTGAAAACATTGTCAATTGCAAGGAAAAACCCATCTGATTAATGTCCTTCATTAAACTATTGTCATTCGGGGGAGGAAATCTGCCATCATCCTCACCTGGCCTGGTGTACATGTGACTCCTGACCCACAGCAATGTTGCTGACTCTCAAGTGCCCTCTGAAATGGCCTAGCAAGCTATTCAGTTGTAACAATCACTATGAAGTCTCAACAAAAAAAGGAAACTGGACAGACTACCTGGCGTCAAATTAGGCACCAAAACAATGGTAGAAGCAGCCCTAGTGACCCTGTAAAGTTCTCCTTACCAACATCTGAAGGCCAGCTCCAAAACTGAGAGCGCGGTGTCACAGACTAGTCAAGGACCTCACCCATCTATACAACCTCACCCATCTACCCAAACTTGCCTACATTTCCAACCTCACCCACCTACCCAAACTCACCTACCTATACAACTTCACCCACCTACCCAAACTCACCTACCTGTACATCATCACCCACCTACCCAATCTCACCTACCTATACATCATCACCCACCTACCCAAACTCACCCACCTATACATCATTACCCACCTACCCAATCTCACCTACCTATACATCATCACCCACCTACCCAATCTCACCTAACTATACATCATCACCCACCTACCCACTCTCACCTACCTATCCAACCACACCCACCTACCCAATCTCACCTACCTATACATCATCACCCACCTACCCAATCTCACCTACCTATACATCATCACCCACCTACCCAATTTCACCCACCTATACATCATCACCCACCTACCCAATCTCACCCACCTATACATCATCACCCACCTACCCAATCTCACCTACCTATACATCATCACCCACCTACCCAATCTCACCTACCTATACATCATCACCCACCTACCCACTCTCACCTACCTATCCAACCACACCCACCTACCCAATCTCACCTACCTATACATCATCACCCACCTACCCAATCTCACCTACCTATACATCATCACCCACCTACCCAATCTCACCCACCTATACATCATCACCCACCTACCCACTCTCACCTACCTATCCAACCACACCCACCCTACCCAATCTCACCTACCTCTACAACCACACCCACCTACCCAATCTCACCTACCTATACATCATCACTCACCTACCCAATCTCACCTACCTATACATCATCACCCACCTACCCAATCTCACCCACCTATACATCATCACCCACCTACCCAAACTCACCTACCTATCCAACCACACCCACCTACCCAATCTCACCTACCTATCCAAATTCACCGACCTACCCAACGTCACCCACCTACCCAAACTCACCTACCATTTCGAAATCACCCACCAAACTTACTTACCTATCCAACATCACCCACCTACACAACCTCACCCAACCTCTAAATCACGCCCACATATACAACATCACCTACCTACCCAACCTCACCAATGTGCCCAACCTTACCCACCTACCCAGCATTGCCCACCTAGACAATCTCACCCACCTACCCAGATTTTGGTTTTAAGGTATAGGGCACCTCATGCTAGTTTTCAAGTATGTCAGTTGTAGAGTCCTGAATCCGGAGCTCAAAGGTCAATCTGAGCTCTGTGTTCAAGTGCAGGACTAACTGTTGGACATTGGATTCAGTGGCACAAATAGGGCCATACTGGAAGTCACAAAATGTTTATTAGTTGTTTGCCTCTGTGTCAGCCTGGAGTGACTTGTACTCTGTGATATTAAATAGGGGTTAATTCTGCCTTGATGTTTGACAAAGAAACTGACGGTTGTTTATACTGTGTAGCAGCCTGTATTTCAGTGATGACAGTGGCAGAAAGCCATGGCACAGTGATAGATTAGCTGGGTATGCGCAGAGCTGTGTCAGCTGCAGTAAAGGAAGGAGCCTGTTTATGGGGGAAGAGAGCAGCTTGCTGTATGTGAATCTTCAGCAATTTTTAATCAGCTCAGAAAATGTATCCTTCCCCTGCAATACCAACACAAGCTCCAACCCACATCACCACCCCCCCCAACCCGTTCCATTAGGTTATGCTATAGATCAGCTTGCTGATCGATGAGAGTGTTCAGACATATTGAGAGGCTGTATTGAAAACTCCTGGGAGAGGGGAACAGAGAGGTCACTCAAACGCTGGATAAATAACATTGTCAAAGGAGATGCTGAATAGCTTGTGAGATACATTTTACAGAGCTGTGGGCTACACTTTGTTCTCATTTATCCAATTTAAAATGTCTCATGTAAGTAGCTTTTTTTTAAAATACGTTAGCAATGTTTCCTGCCTCGTTTGTAGAAATTATTTTCCTTAATGCAGCCACCCGTACTCACTGACCTACATTGACTCCCGGACCGGTGGCAGCACCACAATTCTGAATTAATTTTAGAATTGTTTTCAAATTCCTCCTTGGCCGCTACCTTCCATGTATTTGTCACCTCCCCCACCCTTCCAACCCATTTTGAGATCTTTGCAATTATGAAATTCTGTCTCCATCATTGGTGGCCAGTTGCCAACAATATACTTTCTGGAATTATCTCGCTCAGCCTCACTGCTTCTTCATCTACCTCTCTCTCCTTCCTGTCTTATAAACCCAAGCTTTTGGCCATCTCTCCTAATATCTCCATATGGCCAAATGCTAAATTTTGACTGTCACACTAAATGGGGTATTTCAATGCCAGTTGTTGTTGTTGTTGTTTATGTAGGCATTTGTCTTGCTCCCAGCAAGCTTCCATCACTGTACATTTTTGACACTGAGAGGTTGTTTTCCCCAAGGGAGAGACTAGGACCAGAGGGTGTAAGCTCAAGAGTAAGGGGTTTGTTCAATTCAAACAGAGATGAGGAGGAATTTCTTCTCTCAGGAGCAGTGAATTTGTGAAATGATTTTCCACAAGATGATTGTGGAGACTGGGTCATCACATAAATGCAAGGCTGAGATAGACAGATTTTTAATCAGTAAGGGAATCAAACATTATGGGGAAGAGATAGGAAAGTGGAATTGAGAGTTATCAGATCAGCCATGATCTCATTAAATGGAAGAGCAGACTCAATGGACTGAATGGCCTACATCTTATAAACTTTCACTCCATAAATCACAGAATTACCGGTTTCTTTGCTCTAGCGAAAGACTTCTGGTGCTGCGCAATTTGTCGTGCAATAGACTGCTCAGCGGATTCCATGACCCTGAAAAGATAAAGAAGTAACCACATCACATAGGTTGTGACAAAACTGTGATTCACTGGTTCTGTTTTCTGCTTGTCAGGTCCTTGCTGGGGTATAGTTCAATGAGGTTAGACAGCAAGGTTGGGGATTGAAACTATTACGGTTATAAGGATGCAAGGCAGAAAAGAACTACATTGCCTCATTTACCCTAGAGTACTGTCCGAAACCAGGCGCGTCCTCCAAGGGATTGCTGTAAATGTAAATAAAACATAAACCTCCAAACTGAGAAGTACATGAAGGAAGCCTCTGTTTCCTCGTCTTCCTATTCTTCACAATGAGTTTGACCTCTGAGCCTTCCAATAATTGGCAGCCCTGTGATCAGGAGGCTTGCACTAGGGAAGGAATATCTGGTGTTTCGGCATGCAACATATTCCAGTATAAGGAATCTCTCTGTTTATAATCATCTGTGTGGTACAATTTAAATATGTATTGGTTAGCTCAGTTGGCTGGAAGGCTGGTTTGCAATGTAAAGCGATGCTAACAGCATGGGTTCAGCTCCTGCACTGGCTGAGGTTACCACGAAGGACTGTCCTTTGGTACCACAGCCTTAGCCTGAGGCACGGTGACCCTCAGGTTAAACCACCACCAGTCACCCCTCTCTAATTTGAGAGCAGCCGTATGGTCTACTAGGACTGCAGCATCCTCACTTCCAATTATTTCCAATGGACAGAAGCATTGGGGTCCTTTGTATTTGAAGAACTTTCAATGAAGAAGACAGTTTCAACCTAGGCCTAGGGCTCGCAGCTCTTGGGGCTTCATAATGATCGTCCTGCTCTAACTGCCATTTCCAGCCTAATGACCTTGTCATTTTTGCAATGATTAAATGAAGTATTCAAAGAAATGAAACAAAACGTAATTTTATTTTCCACCATTTGTTCCTACATTATTGCAACACAAGTCCAGACCAATCCTTTAATTTTCAGCAACTTTGCGTCACTCCTGGAGAGTGAGCACAGGTCACAGTTCACCTTAATTCACCCAACACAATAGGTACTGCTGCATCAACATCCCAATGTCACGTTACCACTCCCGCCCCCCTTTGGCAAAATGCCAGGCTGGTTGCAATTCGAGTATGACGGGTTGAAAGTAACTTGGCGACTAATTCATTTAGGAGAGTGAATCTGGATGGAAATTCATGTGTCATTTAACAGCCTGATATATTGCAGCCATTTACAGAATTAGATGCTCCGTTTCCAGAGTGGAAAATAACCGTGGGTCTTGCGAGCTCAGTGCTTTGGTTTTATACAGGAGGACAGGCGGGGATCGCAACAGTTGCTGTCCTCAACAGGAATGTGCCCTGTGTCAGGAACTGAGTATCACTCCTTGTAGCTGAGGGAGTGTTGATGTCAGCAATATTGCTCCATGTTTGTTGGTTCTCAGGTCATTCTACTGTGTGATGCAGCCACTTGATTAATTAAATTAATGTAATCATTAACCAAATGGGTCTATTACGCAGCAGAATGATAGGAGAATGAACAAACATATAGCAAAACCGCTGACATTTACTTTATCCAAGCAGTGAATGGCCATACTTCTCCTTCTGTAGATATTTTTCAAAAATGGCTACTAAAATATGAAGGTTTGTCCTAGTCCCTGTGCAACTTACAACAATATTGGCCTTGTTTCCTGTCCTATATGTTGTATTACCACCTCCTGGCAAACTGCAGGGGAAGTGACCTGTTCTCAGGCCATGGTCACTAGCTTATTGATTTGATCATAAAATCATAAGAGCAATGACTATGAGTAGCCATTCAGCCCCTCAAGCCTGCTCCACTACTTCATAAAATCATGGCTGATCTGATGTGGTATTAATTCCACCTTCTTCCTTGCGCACACCTCCCCCCAGTTCCACCTCCCTCAGTCCTTAACTGCCTTGTCAAAAAGCTGTCTAATTCAGCTTTGAACATATTCAATAGGCTGCCCAACTACTTGCTGGGGAGTGAATTCCTAACAATAACAACCCTCTGAAAGAAGAAATCCCTCATCATCTCCACTTTAAATGGAAGTCCCTTAATTTAAAACAATGTCTCCTAGTTCGAGATTCCCCTTCAAGCAGAAGCTTTTTCTGAGCATCTGCACTGTCATATGCTATCAGAGGTCGACGTGTTTCAATAAGATCACCTCGCATTCTTTTAAATGCCAATGAGGCCCAAATTGGGTAATTTTTCCTCATAAGGCAAATCCCTCTTCCCAGGAATCGGCTTAGTGAAACTTCTCTGAACGGTTTCTAACATAAATCTTGAGTAAGGTGCACACAGTAAACTCCACACAGAACTTGAGTCTCGTTGAAAAGGATTCAGTTTGTTGAAGTTTCTCATTTTGCACACACCAGGACAGTTCACAAGAAATATCAAAATTAAGGGAAAACAACATTTCTACTGTATGGTAGAGTGCTTATTGGTTGACAAGTAGATTCTGATTGGCAGAAGTGATGCCATAGATGATAGACCATTTAATGAAGACTGACAGTTAATGGCCAAGTTTTATTTACATTTTAAAAAAGGCAGGTTGACTTTGATTTGTCAAGGCATTGCCGTGAACAATGAACCAGAGAAGAGCTGTCATCCATTATATTGAGATGATACCAGCACAATGTGTGTATATGTTCATTGTGTATGGTCTTACTGTGTTCTGTACAGTTGTAGAAAATCATCCCTACTTTTATACTCCAGTCCCCTCATAAAAAGGGTAACTTTCTGTTTGCCTTATACGTTACTTGCTGTATTTGCGTGGTTTCTTTTCGAGTCATAGAGCCATGCAGTTGTATACCAGGGAAACAGACCTTTCAGTCCAATCAGTTCATGCCAACCATAATCCTAAACGAATCCGGTTCCACCTACCTGTGCTTGGCCTATGTCCTTCCAAACATATTTATGCACTTATCTAAATGTGTTTTAAATGTTGTAACTGTACCCGCATCCATCACTTTCTTCCATATACAAGAACACCCAGATTTCCCTATACTGCAGCATTCTGCAGTCTCTCTCCATTTAACTAAAGCCTAATGAGTTAATGCTAATTGTACCCATTGCAATCAGACCAAAAAAAACTATACCTACTTATGGAAAATTAGCACCTTAGTTTGTCAAGACTTTTCAGTGATCAAAACTTTTACCCAAAATATTTGACAGGTCCTTAGACTGAGCATAGATGGGATTACTGCATTTAGAGACCGGTGGCCATTGCAGGAGCTGGGGTGCATCACCACCGTATACAACATTTTTCTGATTTAGTAAGTTTACGTTTCATTAGATAAGTTTCCATTACTGTTAATTTGTATTTTTGTTATAGTGCCCCATCCGGGGCTGGTAAACTTAGTTTTGTTTGTTTAAAAGAGCAGATGGGATTATTGCCTTTAGAGACTAGTGGCACCATAAAGGCCTGGTGTGTATCATCATCCCAGACAGTGTTATTTTAGTTTAGTAAGTTTCCATTCACCTTTTATAAGTTTCCATTAACCATTTGGTTCAGTTTTTGTTACAGTGCATCATCAGGGATTCTTTAACATGGATTTAGCTTTGTTTAAAAGAGTTGATAAGGTTATTGCCTTTAGAGACAGATACCCACTGCAAGGGCCAGGATGCATCATCAACCCAGATCCCATTATTTTCATTTAGTAAGTTTCCATTCATTCTCTATAAGTTTCTGTTAACTATTTGCTTGTTTTTTTTTGTTCATGGCTCCACCAGGGATTGTCTATTCATTTGAGGATTTGTGGTTTAAAAGTGTAGATAGATTTATTGCCTACAGCCATCCTAGTTTGAAAACATTTAATCTTATTTGATCTCAGAATATTAGAGGACTCAAGTCTGATTAGTAGGCTGAGTGGGCACACGAGGTGCAGTAGGCTTTAGAGATGCTTGCGCAGTGGAAAAGTCATAGAGATGTACAGCATGGAAACAGATCCTTTGGCCCAACTCGTCCAACCCAACCAGTTATCCTAAATAAATGTAGTCTCATTTGCCAGCATTTGGCCCATATCCCTCTAAATCTTTCCCTATTCATATACCAATCCAGATGCTGTTTAAATATTGTAATTGTACCAGCCTCCACCACTTCCTCTGGCAGTTTATTCCATACACGCACCACCCTCTGCTTGATACGTTGTCCCTTAGAATTCTTTCCCCTCTCACCTTAAACTTATGCCCTCTACTTTTGGACTCCTCCACCCTGAGGAAAAGACTTTGTCTATTCACCCTATTGATGCCCCCCATGATTTTACAAATCTCTATAAGGTCACCCCTCAGCCTTGGACGCTCCAGGTGTAATAGCCCCACCCTATCGGGCCTCTCCCCATAGCTCAAACCCTCCCTCCCTACCTAACTTTGAACCGAGAGGCCAGATTTAAGTCCCAGCTGCTCCAGCTATGTGTAATAACATCTCTGAATAGGTTGATTAAAACCATCTAGAAAGGATTATGGGTAGACGCAAACTACCCCAACCACAGTGGTTTGCTGCCAAGAGCCCAGCATGACGTAAAGAGGAATCTGAAGGTTTAAAACATATTTTCAGATTTTTGTGGTGCAGTAGTAATGTCCCAAACTCTGGGCCAAAAGGCCCAGGTTCAAGTCCCATCAGCTCCAGAGGTGTGTCATAATATATCTGAACAGGTTGATTTTTTAAAAACTCTAAGAAGGTAAAACCACCCTGAAAGAGGGAGGCAGTGACAGGAATGGAATAAAATGTGTAATCATTGTTATTATCTGGACTCAGAATGTTGGTTCATCCAGACATGTGTTTACAGACCTTGGTCTGTATAATACCATCCCATCAATTAATGACTAACTAAACCTTCTACAATTATGGTTATGAGTTACTATTACATTTTAATTAAACTTTTGGATCTGATTTTAAAAACCGCATATGTCTGTATCCATCAAGAACCAGTTAATGCATTTTTGGCACAAACTGAATTCATAAAAATACAACACATTTAATTTCCCATCTTTATAGATTTTGAGAATTTCAGGGCTGGAAGAGTTTTATTTAAACATGTGTTGTGAATAACAGAAATGCTGGAATCTGTCCAACTGCTGAATGACTCTAATTTTGGGCCTTGCCGTCACAGGGAGGGAGAGTTCAATCGTGGGGCTGCTGTTAGCTGATGCCTATGAAGGTTCTTTTTGTGCCACTGGGAAACCAATTGTAGGAAGAGAAGCAAGTGAACATGTGGAGCCAGGAAAAGGCAGTCCTGTGGCTCTAGACCCACAGGCAGTGCTGGAAAGTTACTGATCTGCTTGATCTGAGTGTTTTGGCTTCCCTCCCGTTCTTAGCTCTCCCAAGCCCTTTAAGTTAAGCAGCACTTAAGTTTAAAACGGTAAAATTTGAGGCATGTAGACTCATTAAAATGTTCAATTATACTCTCGCCTCCGGAGAGCAGGTTTGATGCTCAGCCCCATTTTATTGCCACTGAAGCTGGAAGTAGGAGAATTGGATGCATAGAAACATAGAAGATAGGAGCAGGAGGAGGTCATTCAGCCCTTTGAGCCTGCTCCACCATTCTTCATGACCATGGCTGATCTCAATAGCCTGATCCTGCTTACTCTTCATAAACCTTGATTCCATTCACCCCAAAGTGTTATATCTAGCCACCTCTTGAAAACATTCAATGTTTTGGCATCAACTACTTCCTGTGGTAATGAATATCACAGGCTCACCACTCTTTGGGTGAAGAAATGTCTCCTCATCCGACCTAAGTGGTCTACCCTGAATTCTTAGACTGTGACCCCTGGGTTTGGATATACCCACCACCAGGGATATCCTCCCTGCATCTACCCTGTCCAATCCTGTTTGAATTTTGTTAAGTGTCTATGGGATACCCCCTCATTCATCTGAATTCCAGCAAAACCGATCCTAACCTAGTCAACCTCTCCTCATACATCAGACATGCCATTCCCAGGATCAGCCTGGTAAACTTTCGCTGTTGTCCCTCGAGAGCAAGACCATACTTCCTCAGAAAAGGAGACCAAAACTGCACACAATATTCCAGGTGTGGTCTCACCAAGGCCCTGCATAATTGCTACAATGTCAGATTTCCAATTGTGACATTTTAAAATCCTTGTCCCTCCCTTTCCCCTTTTAACAGATTAAAACATTTCCCCCAAGAATTCAAATAGTCTTGTTATTTTGTTTTTAAAAATTGTAGATAATGCTAAATGCTATTGTCTGACCATTTATTTTGCCCCTGCATAAATCCACGTCCAATAAAGGTTAAGAGATAAAACGGTGTAAAGCTGGATGAACACAGCAGGCCAAGCAGCATCTCAGGAGTTTTTGGCCTGAAATTTACATTGCTGCAGTGGAATATTTTGCGGCCTGATGCAAGAGATTATAAGTGAACTTTTGGGCCACTACAAGTCTATACCCCAGGGATTCAGGACAGATTGTTATCCCGAAGCACACTGTCCTGGGTCCTCCATGTACAAAGTGAGATTTTAGTTCAAAGTGCAATCTGCGTTTGAAAGCAATGACCAGACAGAAAGATTGAATTTGAAACAAGCGATTTTAGATTGTTTTCCATTCTAGATCTATTTTAGATGATCTCCTTTATGCAAAGTGCAGGAAGAAGTGGCATTTAAAGACACCCTCCTAGTATACACTGAATAACCCTAACATCAGCCAATTGTAGGTGACCAATAGACCTACATATTTTATGTTGTGACTTTACCTCAAATAAGGAAAGTTTTCTCCGAGCCATAAGATTAAATCCCAAACATACATTCTTTTTTCAAAATAAGCAATTTGTTATCATTTTAAACTGGTCATTGTCATCTGCTGTCATTGGGGCTTCGAACAATTTTGCAATCAGCCCGTGCAAGTCAACAGATGATTCTGCTCATGAAACTACTTGTTCCTCTAATATCTTTGACTTGTGGTGAGAAATCTTTCTATGACTCATGCAAACCTGACTTAGGCTTTTTGTTTATGAAGTTTCATTTCTGCAAAAGCAGGCACCAGCTGCACTTGCTTAACTCAACAAACTAACAGTGTCTTCTTCTCAAGACAAAATCTTCTCTGGACGTGTAGAAAAGAATTCTCACCCACCTTCCTAGTTGAAATAGTTGTGTAAATCAGACCTACTGCCTGTTCCCACTTAATTCCTGCCTTCCACTCCCTTAACTAAGTTATTGTTTTACGTGTCAAGGATGCTCATCTGATTCAGATGGGAGATAACTAATACATATAGATCATAGAGTCACAGAGGCCCTGCAGTGCAGAAATAGCCATTCGGCCCCAACAAGTCCATACCACCTCTCCAAAGAGCATCCCACCCAAACCCATTCCCCGACATTTCCAATCTCTAATCCACTTAACCGAAACACCCCTGGACACTTTGAGCAAATTTGCATGGCCAATTCATCTAGCCTGCACATCTTTGGACTGCGGGAGGAAACCTGAGCACCCAGAGAAAACGCACACAGACATGGGGAGAATGCGAAAACTCCACACAGATAGTCACCCAAGGCTAGAATCGAACTCGGGTCCTGGCGCTGTGAGGGAGCAGTGCTAACCACTGAGCCACCGTCTTCTACCATGTTACAAACATAGGAACATACATGTTGTTAAGTCCCGATGGTATCTTGGTAACTTAATGAGCATGGAATGCACAATGGGCACAAGTTAGACAAAGAGTGAATTGTGACTTTCAAAGGGTAAGTCAAAAAAATTCAAAGAAGCCAGAAGGAGTAGGCCTGTCCCAAAAAAGGACCTTTCACCTCATGTGAACTTGGATTTCCATTTTATTCGCTCCTGCACAAACAATCCTGATTTCCCAACTCTGAGTCTTATCTTGGTGCTGGCAGGCTGCCTCCAATCACTGAGTGTTCAAATAGACTGAAACTCAAATTGATTGCGTTGCACTCACTTCTGACCCATCCCAAATTCACTCCCAGTTAAAATCATCACTGCCTTTTCCGTGGATACTAAAGGAATCCCAGCTGTGAAGTGGGTAGCCGGTCCAGCTTATCTTAAAAGGAAAAGGCCTAGAAGAAAATAGTCATTTGAACTTAAACCAACAAGAAGAAAATCTTCAGAATTTTAGTATCTATGATACCATTAATTTGATTTCACTGTTAGTGCCAGAAAAAATGGGACAAACTGCAAAATATCTTGACAGAAGCTGTTGGTAAATTTGTACCATCCAAGATCATATTTATAATTTTAAAATGCCTAGAAATGAGGATGACTGGAAGTAATTTCAAACCCGCAAGAGAAAAGCAAAGAAAGATTAACTTTCTGAGTATCTTATAACATCTATTAAGGAGAATCCTAAAAGTTCTGGTCATTTATTTAAAAAACGGTACGTGTTTTAGATATAACTGTTGTCAATAGTTATACGTAATCTTAAGGTTAAAGCAGTCAGATGGATTCACAAGTTTGCCTTCATCTTACAAACAGTCTTCAGTTGGGATTCTATATTCATAACATTCAACACAAACGGAGTTTTGGCAAGGAATCTTTGATATTGGAACAAAAATATCAGCATCGTATCTGAAGAAGGGTCTAGGCCCGAAATGTCAGCTTTCCTGCTCCCCTGATGCTGCTTGGCCTGCTGTATTCATCCAGCTCTGCACCTTGTTATCTCAGCGTCATATCATACCTTGCTCATCCCCTTTGTGGAGTACACAAGTTGGACATGGGATCCTTATATAATATCCTTGGCAAGATATGTAAATAAGATTCAAGTGCTCCACAGAGATGCTGCACCAGTCAGTATAGGAAATATGCCGGTGTCACATTCCCGATCAAAGACTTGGAATGGGAAGAAGGTGTGGTGGTGGAATACCCTGATCCTGTTTTATATGGTGGGGAATGACAGGAGTTATTACCCGGTGCTCTCTAGCAAGGCAATCATCCAAACTATAAAGAAGCTAAGAGAAAAATTGTCCGTGGCAGGAATCAAAAACAATGCGCCGCTTAAATTTTAATTCACATTCCTCCCTCCAACTAATTGGAGGAGACTTCCCTTGGTCTGTACTCAGCACATGACCTTTTGTCCTGTCTATTGATGCTATCATTGACCTTGTTTGAAACTGTCGGGTGAAATTCAGTGTGATGGACAACAAAGTCAGTGGTAACACATTGCCCGTCCAGTATGAGAATTTCCTAGCACTTTGTATTGTCTTGGAACATTACAGCTACCCTCTATCGGGGCACTGTCGCTTCTGTCTGGGCACGGCTGCAGTCTTATACTCGGGCATTATTGCCATACTCTCTCGGCTCTGTCTCTGCTTACTCTGGACGATATTAGCCTACTCTGTGTGGCGACAAAGTGAACTTTCAGTTTTGTAAAAGCACTCGCTGTCCTCTTTGGAGATAATGAAGAACGTTCGTTGCTGGGACTGTCACTTGAGTGGCTCACAGTCCATTCGGTTAGCTTCTTATTTCCACACACAGTAAGCCCCTAGTGTCGGTGTTTGTATGTACTCCTATGAAAATCCATTTTTGCTGTTCTCTGTTCTGGTTCAGGTTGCATCTTGTTTTAGAAAAAAAAGGTGATATTCCTTCAAAGATGTCAACTATACTTTAAAGAATTTGGCTGATTCCACCATCTGACACTGTCCGAGATAAGTTCCTGCGCGGGGTGGGGGGGTGGTATCACAATTTCCCTCAAATGAATTCCGTACCTGCCTCTGTTTTGAGAGAATATTCCCCCGTTCAGGAGATTGGTGCAGTCCAAGGACTGCTGTGGCTCTGTGTGTGCACAGCACTGACAGAGAGGGAACTGGAAAACCGCTCACTTATGACTGCACCAGGCGTGACTGAGGATTTGTTGTGCCTATCACATTCCTTGCAATCTGTCATCTGAGCTGCACTTTAGACTTTTGTGTATCCAGGAAGGGATATATCTCCCAGCTCTCCACAGCCAAGCTCTCTTTCTGGCTTCCAGTCTGCCGGAGTAACAGGCTGCATTACTGCTGCAGCCTTACAGGGGGACTCTTTTTAAAAAAAACACTGCAGAAGAACTAACAGTTACTTCGCCATGACTCTGAAGTCCAACAAGAGCGAGCCCCTTGGCCCTTTCGCTGCCTTCGAGAGTATCAATAGTTGCCGGACCCCCCTGTCTGATCTATACTTGGAGCAGCTACTGCAGAGCAAAGGCAAGGCTGAGGTGAGTAGTCTTTCCGTCCGGGCCACTTCCCAACAGCTCCCTGTATTTTTTTTTGTTCCCAGACATCCTGAATCGATTCATTGTCCTTATCTCCAGCCCGAGAGGCTGCTGTGTTTGTGACAGTGGAAAAAGAGCGTGTGTATCCAGCCAACTGTGTTGCTCGCCTTTGCCAACGGTTGGGTAATTCTCTGCTCAGCTGGCTCCATTGGTCAGGGGTTAAGAATAGACTGCATCATTAAATTACTGTGAAAGGGTGGCGTTGTGAGCTGCTGGAAAGCGGTGTGTATCGTGGATGAGATCTGTCGGTGATTTAAAGACATTAAACACCAGTGGTGTTCTTTCTGGGCGAGAAACAGTATATGGCTATCAGCAGCAGGGACAGGGACAGGAACAGGCAAATGAATGGTCGGTGGCCATCACACTTAATTTCTGATTGTACAATACATACATTCATTTCCCTAAGAATGGTGTCAATGACTACACTGAGGGCTTGCACCCCTCATCTTGAGCTGTCTGGATAAGTCAGAACTGATTTAGCTGATTGTGTGCCATGGAGAAAAGGAACGCTATAATATTGCTCATAGTTCAAAGATCAGAAAGTTCCTGATCTTGGCTGAGTGGTCGCCCGCTCTTTGTGTCAAACGGCGCGGTTTTGTGTCCCATACTGGAGGCAAGAAAGGAAGATTTATATGATGGTTTACGTAGCGCTTTTCACTCAGTCAGAAATCTCAAAGAGCTTCATAATTATTGAATGCTTTGAATGTAGTCACTGTTTTAATGGAGGAATAGAAGCTTGAATCCTTAGAACAGAACCAGGTTCTCTTTTTTTGGACGAGTTGTGTTAATCACAGCCCCACTCTCTCCAGCGATTGTAAACAATTCCATGGCACTACACAAGGAAAAACAAGAGGATTCTCCCAGTGTTCGAGCCAAAATTTGTGTCGAAACCAACATCACTGAAAAACTGATTAATGTATTTGGTGATTTGCTGTTTGTGGGTTATCAGTTTAGTAAATGCATGATTTAAATGAAAGAGGATCACAATGAGAGCCATTCAGATACTCTCTTAGCCCAGTGTTTACTGGTTCAATGTGATCCTGAATAACTGCTGACAAAGAGGGGCTCATGTTTGATCCTTGCAAGTATCTATGAATTTGCCATAGCCACAATTGGCCTTTGTATCATTGGACTAAGTTTTAGGGAGGGCAGGGTTGAAAAACAATTAGAATTCTTGCTTTGGGTCGGTTAAGTGGCTGGGAAGTCTGCTGTGTGGATGTCAGGTGAGGGAAAAGGTGATGGGAATGTGATGATATCCAAGGAAAATAACCTCCACTTGACCCAACAAGAAGATTTAGATGCAAAACTAATGTTAGGTAAACACGTCCTAGGCATCAAAATAGGCTCATTTTATTGTAAAATTAATGAGGTCAGTCCTAATTGGTATCAGTGGCCAGATTTGTTTAGCATTTCTATCATGTAATGTTGTAGATCAAAGCATTGCTATATTGTTTAAGAGTGCAGCTAAATTGTACAAGTACAGTATTTTTCTTCCTTTAATTTCGAATGAAAGACAAATCAGTGGTGTTCTGATGTCAGTTAATGCATTTCTCCTCATCAGATTTCCCTCTGACTGGATGATATTTAAAGTTGAAAATCTATCCTAAATTGTTCTCCTGTGTAGTCTGAAAGTGCCAGGAATGAATTGAAGTTACTATTTCTTTTAATTTAGAGAAAGACACCAGATCAATTGAATATAATATTCACTAAAGAACTAGGGATCATTGGGAACCATTTTTGAGTATGGCAATTGTCCATGTTTCAAATTGTGATGCTGCTCATCATAAAATCATAGAAATGTTGTGGTGCAGAAGAAGGCCACTCTGCCAATTGTGTCTGCATCAGCTCTCCCAATGTGTGTTGTAACTGAGTGCCATTTCCTCCCTTATCTCCATACTTTTTCACATTTTTTTTCTGTTTAAACGATCATTTAATGCCCTCTTGAATATGTCAATCAAACCTGTCTCCATCATGTTTTCTGGCACTGCATTCTCAAACACTTGTGAAAATTTTTCTCAGGTGATTTTTTTTCATAGTACTTTTACTAATGGGAACAATTATCACTATTTATTCTGTTAGATCTTTCCTGATTTAGAAAACTTCTATATGTCCTCTTAGCCATATTCTGTCCAAGGACGACAGTCCCAACTGCTCCAGTCAATCCACATAATTGTAGCTTCTCATTCCTGGAAACTTTTGTCGTAAACCTCTTCTATACTTTGTCCACAATGTTCATATCCTTCCTACTGTGTGACACTCAAAAGTTTACAGAATACTCCAGCTGAAGTCTAACCAGAATTTATATGAGATCATCATAACTTCCTAACTCTTGTGGTCCACACTCCTAATAATAAAGTTCAGGATACCAAATGCTTTACAATCTTCTTTATCCACCTGCCCTCCCACTTTCAATGATCCATGCATATATACACCCAGATCCCTTGTTCTGCACTTCCTTAAGAATTGTACCCTTAATTTGTATTGTCTGTCTACTTTTATTTCTACCAAAATGCATCACCTCACACTTCATTGCATTAAACTTTGTCTGCCACCTATCTGCCCAACACCAACTTCTCTGTGTCTTTTTGCAATTCTGTACTCTACTTTTCACAGTTTACAATACTTCAGAGTTTCATCTCACCTGCAAACTTTGAAATTGTCCGCACACATACCGAGATATAGATAATTAATAAAGGTGAAGTCTCACTAGACTATTGGGCCGCCCTTTCATTAGACAGAGAGAGAGAGAGAGAGTGAGAGATAACAGGTGATAATTTACCCTGAGGGTCACCACCCCTCAGGTAAGGGGAGAAGTTGAGAAGGAAAGTCCTTCACAGTAACTGCAGCCAGTGTGGGAATTGAACCCGTGCTGTTGGTATCCCTCTTGATTCTACAAGTGTTTGCTTTGTACAGTTGTTTAAAGTTGAAAACATTTACAAGGAGTTGTGTGTCAGGTGCTGAAGGATATTTTGCTGACTGCAAGGCCCCTGGAGAAACCTACTGCTCCCAAACATTGTGGCAATAAATAGCCATTCCCCTTGGAATACAGCATGATTTGGAGAATGAACAGAAACATACAGAGTAGGATAAGCTGGGAGAGGAAAGAACTTGGAGAAGATGTCTCAGTAGGGGTCCATATCCATCAAGTCATTAGGAGAGCAATTTACCTTCCTGAATCGCAGCCACAAACATCAAATTCAATGTTTTCACTTCAGGAAAAATGTCCTCATTATAATCTACACCAACAAAGCCTCAGCATAGGGCAAAACTGTATTAACAGTGACTGTGAAGGAGACCACAATTAACTTCTATACACCTAAGTTCATCCAGGCTGAAGCTGGAAATATTTTGCAGACCGTGGTTGTGGGAATCAATGAGTTTCTGAGCAATCCATTTCATTCTGTTTCGCATTGCTTTGTGGACACCATTGTCAACACTTGCACTGCACAAGAACGGATAGGAGTTCCACTGAGTCAATGACCAGTTGGTTGTATGACCATTGGCAATGAATGATGCAGGTGAATGACTGGTACAGTGATGCCTTCATTCTCAGAGGCAACTGTGCCAGTTGCATTTGAGCTACCATAGCAAACAAGATGGTGGCAAATGGCAACATGTACCACATTGCTGATGTCTCCAGTGTGCAACCTATGCACACACGTGCCACATAATAAAACAAAACTGTGCACATTCTTGAACTGTGAACATGCAGACCATCACCGTATTGAAAATCTGCTTGTGCTGCCCAACTGTGCTGGATGAGCCCTCGGTTACTGAACAGATAGCACGTCAAGACTCATGGTAGTCTGTTGCATGCTGCACAAAGGGGATAGGCCTCGTCACCAGCTGTGTGCTAGACCTAAGGGGCATGAGGAAGAGAAAATGAGAAGGCTGTCGCTATGATGAACCTTTCTGGCCAGGTCTTTCCATGGAGACCTCATCCAAATCCAACCAGTAACAACAACTCCAATTCCAGTTCTCCAACAGCTTCACACCTTACCTTCTTTCTGTCATTGACCATCGGAGAATTTATTGGCTGCAATGTAAAAACAAAACTGACCACAAATTAAGCATTCCAAACTAATTTTATAAATAAAACCTTGCCATGTTGCAAATAAAAGTGAATGATTCAATTTTATGCATTTCCTTGCCCATTGTCTGCGTACCTTCTGCCTGGCTTGGTGCTCTGATGCAGTGCCACGCTGGTGCCTGTAGCAGGACCAGAGGAAAGCTGTTCTCCGTGGAAGAGACTGTAAAAAGCCTTACGGGACAATCATGAGGAGCTCTGACCAAGAAGGCTGAGCTTTAGAAAGGGAGGGCAAAGTGGCAGTAGTGGGGACAGGAGAGCAGGTTTGCACTGGATGTAGTCACTGCTACTTTTTTGGGGCAATTGCCTCAATAACGATACACTGGAGAACAGACTGCTGGCTTGGCTGCGAGACCCTGCACACCCTTTGAACAACATCTTGTCCCGCCCCGATGACTGCTCTCAGAACTTACATGTCACAAAGCTGAGCTTCCACTGCAGCAATTGGACATTGGTAGCTGCTGTTTCCGCTGCACTGGAAGCTGAGTTATCTGTCATCAAGTGCAGCTTTGTGGTTGGAGCTACATGTATGTGAATGTAGTTGACTACCACTCCCATGATGGAAAGGATTAATTCTAACTCCCCTCAAAGCCCTGTGTAATGTTATTGCCAGACACCTTGTGTTCTTTGACTACAGCCTTCCCAATGCATCAAATATCTCACTGTGAATGCATGTCAGACTTCTTCTGTACGAAGTCAACTGACTGTGTATCTTCAGCCTCTCTATTGTCTTGCCCTTTGTCCATTGCCTGACCAGGTTGCAGCTCTTAGGCATCTGAACTGAGAAAGAAACAAGTAAGAATTGTTGTGCAGAGAGAGGAGGAGGGAGGTAAGAAGTGAATTCTTAGATTAGCTGCGACTCATAAATCAGAAGAGTGTGTGGAGTGAGGGTGAAGTAGAATAGGAGGAATTGGCTATGAGGATTCTGTTGTCTTTGATAGTTCCAGTCCTGCCATTGGCCACGATTGCAGAAATAATTGCACCAATATTGGCCAGTTAGGTTATGTCCCATTCCGGTTACCTTCTGTGCCTTCAATTGTGTGCCAATTTGTTGTACACAAGAAGGAGGGGTAGCACAATGCAAACTATTTGGTTGGTGTTGTTGTCATGCTTGAGTAGCTGGATGTATGTGCTATTTATGAGATGAATGTGAACATTATAGCAGCGTTAGCTGAGGGTGAGGTGAGGGATATGAATGCCCAGTATGCAAGCTGAATAACAGAAGTCGTTGGTGTGTGAGTGAGGAAGGCATGGTGAATTGAGCATTGTGTGAAGCTGGTGGTATCGTTAGTATTATATGGCATCTGAAGATGCATTCATTAACCTAGACCACTCCTGCCTGGTTATTGAGATTCCTTTCAGGGCTGTACTCTGGCATTTCCCTGTGAGATATTCCCCTGCATGGACATTCAACCAATTGTCTGAAGGCTATTGAAGCCTAAAGTCAATATCAGGACTACATTTCAATAGAGCCCAAAAAAGGTCTCTATAATTACTGTGTCAGCAGTTTAAACCCATTTAACTTTAGGCACTGTGTTTAGTTTGAGCTGTCAAACTGCTGTGAATTAAAGTATCAAAATAGTCAGTACTAAGAAGCTAAAGCTTTGTGGATACTTAAATATGAAGTGTAGTTGTAAACTGCTGATGTGTGCAGATTTGGTGCAGGAACTACCATGCAATCCTCCCTTCCTGCACTGGCTCTAATTGCAACCTAAAGATCACTTTCACACTTGCCAATTCTCTAATTTGGGCTGGCTCCTTGGATTATGGTGCTAAAATTGACTTTCTTGTGCTGAAAATACTCGCCAGCAGGATGAGAAGTCAATTCTGTAGACATTCCCAACAGCACATAAACCTGGTTCTACTAGTTCAATACACAGAAGACTATTAAATGCAAATCTACTTCAAATTTTGGTTTAGCAGCTGCTTTCCATTTCTTAATTTGTGCTAGTTATAAGACATTGAGGTTGGAGGTTGAGATCAGAGTATATTCATAATGTGGTCCACAATTTGTAGAAATCCAATATTATATTTGACATCATAAATTCCTTGTTTCAGAATCTAAATTTAGATAGATTACACACATGTGCTAATTGAGAAAGAAGTGGGGATGACTTGGAACTGGTGGACATTCTTAGTTGTAGTATTTTTCATGTACTTTGTGCATTTGCATTTCTGAATGGTTCAACGGATTTCTGGTGTCAATGACTTCAGATCAGTTCTGATAAACCTCTTAATAACCAGGGTCTAAGATTCTTTTCCTGATTTGTAATGTTTTGTTCTGACTTTTTAATGTTATTCCAAATAAGAAAGTTAAGATTACTTTGGGATTGTACCCGCCCCCCCCCCCCCCCCCCCACCACCACAACAGTAAGAGATACATTGAGAAACAAATATGTAGGGAGATCTCAGATATATGTAAGTGTAATAAGATTGTAATAATGGGAGATATTAATTTTCCAAATATTGACTGGGATTACAATAGTCTTAAAGGTCTGGATGGTGAAGAATTTGTCACATGTGCTCAAGAAATTTTCTTTATCAATATGTAGATACTCCTACTAGAAAAGAATCAAACGAGACCTTTTTTTCAGCAATAAAGCAGGACAATTGACAGAAGTAAATGTGGGGGAACAGGGTCAGCAATCATTATTTTGTTAATTTCAAAATGGTTATGGAAAACGATGAGTCTCCTGTAAAAATTAAAGCTTTTAATTGGAGTAAGGCAAATTTTAATGGCATGAGACAAGAACTTTCAAAAGTTGATTGCAGTAGACTGATCACAGATAAAAGGACGTCTGACAAGTGGGAGGCATTCAAGATGTGATGATGAGAGCTCAGAGGCATTTTGTTTCTATCAGAGTGAAAGGTAAGGTAGTAAGATTAAGGAACAATTGATGAATAAATATATTGAGGCTATGGTCAAGAATAAAAGAATAATTTTTTTTTGGTATAGACAGCTTGGTTCAATTGAATCTCTTAATCAATGTAGAGAGTGCAGGGGCATTCTTAAGAGAGAGAAATCAGGAAGGCGGAGAGGGGATATGAGATATCATTGGCCGGTAAGGTTAAGGATAGTCCAAAGAGATTCTACAAATAATTAAGAGCAAGAGGGTAACTAGAGAGAGGGTTGGGCCTCCTTAAAGATCAAGGACCTCATCTTTGTATCGAACCCCAGGAGATGGGAGAGATTCTAAATGAATATTTCATGTCAGTTTTTACTGTGGAGTAAGAAATGGAGTCTAAAGAATTCACAGAAATAAACTTTGATGTTTTAAAACAGTTCACATTACTGAACAGGACATTCAGGAGGTCTTTAGATAATATAAAGGTGGATAAATCTCCAGGACCTGATTAATGTACCCCAGAATGTTTTGGGAAGTAAGGGAGGAAATTACAAGACCTTTTACAGAAATATTTGCATCATTTACAACTACAGGTGAGATACCTAATGACTGGAGGGTGGCTAATGTCATATCTTTTGTTTAAGAAAGGTTGTGAGGCGAAACAAGTAAACTGTAGACCTGTGAATCTGATTTTAGTGATGGGTAAATTGTTGGCGGTAATTATAAAATATAGGTTTTATGGACATTTTAGAGAGCCGAAAATTGAGTGGGATGGTCAGCAGGGTTGTGTGCAAGGAAAACGGTGTCTCACAAACTTGATTGAGTTTTTTTAAGAAAGTTACCAAAAAGTTTGATGGCAGAGCAGGAGACGCTGTTTATTTGGATCTTAGTCAAGTCTTTGATGAGGATCTGCATGGTAGGCTAATTAGTAAAGTTAGGCCACATGGGATTCAGGGTGAGCTTGCCAATTGGTCACATAATTGGCTTAATGGCAGGAGACAGAGTGTAATAATTGAGGGTTGTTTCTAAGACTGGAGGCCTGCGACCATCGTTGGTTCACAGGGTTCGGTTCTGGGTCCTCTTTTTTTGTCTCTTTTTATATAAATGATTTGGCTGAGAATATAGAAGGCATGATTAGTACATTTGAGGATGACACCAAAATTGGTGGCATAGTAGACATTGAAGAAGATTTTCTATGATGATAAAGGTTATCTTAATCAAATGGGTCAGTGGGCTGAAAAATGGCAGATGGAGTTCAATCTGGATGAATGTGAGGTATTGCATTTTGGTACAGCAAACAAGGGTAGGGCTTATACAATTAATGGTAAGGCTTTGGGCAGTATTGTAGAACAGAGGGACCAAGGGGTGCAGGTACATAATTCTTTAAAGTTTGTGTCACATATAGACAGGATGATTAAAAAGACATTTGGCACACTTGCTTTCTTTGCTCGATCCTTTGAGTTTAGGAGTTGGCACATTCTGTTGAGGTTGTACAGGACATTGGTGAAGCCTCTTCTGGAATACTGTTTCCAGTTCTGGTCACCCAGTTATAGGAAGGATATCATCAAGCTGGAGAGGGTTCCGAAGAGATTTACCAGGATGTTGCTGGGTATGGAAAGTTTGAAATACAAGGAAAAGGTGGATAGGCTGGGACTTCTTTCACTGGAGCGCAGGAGGTTGGGAGGTGATCTGATAAAAGATTATAAAATAATGAGGTATAGATAGAGTTGATGGTGGAGGGGATTTTCAAGGCTAAGGGGCACATTTTAACGTGAGAGGAGAGACATTTAAACAAGACATGAGGCAAATTTTTTAATACAGAGAGTGGTTTGCGTGTGGAATGAACTTCCTGAGGAAGTGGTAGATGCAGATACAATTACAACATTTAAAAGACATTTTGATAGCTCTATGAATAGGAAAGGAGAGATATGGGCCAAAAGCAGGCAGGTGGGACTAGTTTAGTTTGGGATTATCTTTGGTATGGACTGGTTGGGCAGAAGGTTCTGTTTCTGTGCTGTATGACTATTTCCAGATCAGCTTGATCAATTCAGTGAAAACTAGGAATTCGCCAGTTTTAAAATCTCTCCAATCCAGCCCCATTCCCATGGCCAAGCCTCCCTCCCATCCCCGCCTCCTTGATGCAACATAAACTGTCCATCTTCTCTCCCACCTATCCGCCCCACCCATCCCACTCACCAATCTTCACCACTGCATCCCTGCACTCACCTATCACCATCCTACCTACCTTCCCCAGCCCAACCCCCACTCTTTATTTATTTCCTAGCTCTCTTCTCTCTCACCCTATTTCTGAAGAAGGGCCCGGACTTCCCTGCTCCTCTGAAGCTGCCAGGCCTGCTGTGTTCCTTCAGCTCCATGCTGTGTTGTCTCTGATTCCAGCATCTGCAGTTCATGCTGTCTCTCAATCTGAAAATCAGATTATTTATGATATTCATAATAACGATAGGTAATAATTACTGAAGTCATAGAATAGTGCAAGACAAAAACTCCTCATCCAACCCATTAAATCTGCACTGGTTCTTTTACAGAACAATCCAGTTGGTCTACTTCTGCATATATGTCATTGTTTCTCCTTTTAAATACCCTTCCAATTCCATTTGAAGGGTTATTATTGAACCTGTAGCTTACCAGGCAGTAATTTTAAAATACTAACTACTCACTGCATGAAAAATGTTTGTCCTTATATCATCTCTGATTTAGTTGTGTTTCACTTTTAACCCGTGTCCTTCAACCATTGTAAATACCTTCTCTTAATTTCCTCTGTTTGAGCCTTTCATGATGTGAAACACCTTTACCAAGCCTCATTTTATCCCCCTCTATCCAAAGCAAAGCAACGTTGGTTTCTGCAGCCCATCACAAACCTGTAATGTGGCATCCTTATACCCTCAAAGTCTTCATAACCATACCAAAATGAAGAGCCCAGTTTATAATAGTTTGACATTCTCCAATGCGATTATATATTATATATTCTATCTTTTGATGTCAGCTGACAAGAACAATGGAAAATATCGAATAGTTTGGATCGTTAAAATGCCTGAATTTGTATAACCCAGAAAGCTAGATTCCCTCTCAAAAGATATTTTTACATTTTCCTTACACATGTACTGATAGCACGACTAATGGTAAATAGAATTTAACTTATCACAAAGGTCTGAGGGTACCCTGGCAGCGATTGCCATGAATCAATTTAATTACGGAGTTATATCTGACTGTATTATTTGTAATAGCATCTTCTACAGGTTCATGTCACAGACCAAAAAGGGAGCAATACTTAAGTTTGCTTTCAGTTTATTTCCACAAAGAATGGGCATGCTAGGGTTGCAATGTCTCAGTGAATTTATCAAGTGAATCTCTCTCTAACCTGTTCTTCCTCTCAGCTGTCCCTTCCTCCCACCTCATGCCGCACCTCCATTTCCTACCTACTAACCTCATCCCGCCCCCTTGACCCGTCCGTCCTCCCCAGACTGACCTATCCCCTCCCTACCCCCCCACCCATACTGTCCTCTCCACCTATCTTCTCCTCTATCCATCTTCAGTCCACCTCCCCCTCTCTCCCTATTTATTTCAGAACCCTCTCCCCATCCCCCTTTTCTTGATGAAGAGTCTAGGCCCGAAACGTCAGCTTTTGTGCTCCTAAGATGCTGCTTGGCCTGCTGTGTTCATCTTACTCCACACTTTGTTATCTCTAAATGAAACAGTTCAGATTTAGGTTCTTTCCATTGTGATAACGGTGAAGCCACTGCAATTGACCTGGGCATCTAACGTGCTAAAGAAGAAATTCTGGTACATGTTGCAGTGTTATTTACTGGATGAATGTGTGTCTGGACAGCAGATAGAGAGGATCAGGCATGTTTCTGGTAAAAAAACAAAGTTGCAGGAAAAGCTCAGTGGGTTTGGTAGCATCTGTGAAGGAGAAACCAGAGTTGATGTTTCAGGTCTGGGACCAAACCCGAAACGTTAAGTCAGTTTTTTCCTTCACAGATACTGCCAGACCTGCTGGGCTTTTCCCACAAATTTGTTTTCGTTCCTAGTTTACTGCATCTGCAGTTCTTTCATTTTTTAATTATATTTCTGGTATAGTTCTGTATCCTTCTTTCACAGCTTTGCCATGGCAAGCCACTTAGTTTAATATTGTAAACACATTTTGATGTGAGAAATGAGTTTATTTACAGTATTGGAAAAGATCTGTGGCTTGGATTTATGAGTTTGAGTTTATCTCCATATGGAGAACAAGAGAGTTCTGAATACGGTTCCTTGGAATGTATCTTTTTCTATTTCAAGGCAATCCATAAAATGTGCGTTTAAGCCTGTTGGTTTTTTAAATGTTTCTGCAACCTAATAGCCACACTGCCAGTTAACTTTTAAGACCATCTTTACAAGTATCCTGAACAATGTTGTGTTGGAAGGACTGTTTACAGCAGATTAATCATGCCTAGTGAAGAATCAACACAAGGAAAGGAAACCAGGGCAATATATTCACAAGAGGTATAACTTAAACCATAAAAAAAGAAACACGCCCAATTTAACATGTATTCACCCATTGTTAATTTTATTACAACAGATAGGTGCTTACATAAATATCCATCTCTTAATTATCTTTTAAATCAGCATTCTTTTAGTGTACAGATAATGTCACCAGATGAAGTAATCCTGAGGCCCAGGCTAAACTCTGGGGAAATGCCATCAAATCCCTTGGTGGAAGCTGACGAAGTTTTATTTCATTGAATAAATCTGGAATTGCAAGCTGATCTCTATTGTTGTTTGTCATAAAATTCCACCTGGCTCACTACTCTGCCATCCTTACCTAGTCCGGCCTACATGTGTTTGATGTGGTAGACTGGTTAGATCATGTGAAGCCCAGGGACAGCTATCCAATTAAATTGGTCAGACAGAGGGCAGTGGCAGAGGGTTGTTGTTCAGACTAGAGGAGGATTGGTGCTGGTTCCACTGTTGTTCTTTATTTACATAAACAATTTGGATGAGAATATAGGACACATGATTAGTAATTATATCAAAATGGGTGGTCTTGTGGACAATGAAGAAGGTTATCTGAGAGTACAATGGGATATTGACCAACTGGGCCAGTGGGCTGAGGAATGGTAACTGGAAATGAATTTAGATAAATGCAAAGTTTTGCATTTTGGTGAGATAAAGCAGGGCAGGACTTACACAGTTAATGATAGGGCCCTGGGGCCTTTGCCTTCAGTCAGAGCATTGACTAGGAGTTGAGACATCATGGATATCCAAGACATTGGTTAGGTCACTTCTGGAGCACTTCATACAATTCTGATCACCCTGCTGTAGGAAGAATATCATTAAACTGGAAAGGATGCAAAACCAATTTACGAGGATGTTACCAAGACCGGAAGGTTTGAGTTATAAGGAGAGGCTGCGTAGGCTGGGACGATTTTCCCTAGAGCATAAGAGGCTGAGTGGTGACTTTATAGAGATTTATAAAATCATGAGGGGCATAGATAAAGTGAATAGCCAAGGTATTTTCCCCAGGGTAGGGGAGTCTAAAACTAGAAGGCACAGGTTTAAGGTGAGGCAGGGGGGCAACTTTTAACACAGAGGGTGGTGTTTAGATGGAACAAGCTGCGAGAGGAGACGATAGAGGCAAGTACAGTCACAACATTTAAAAGATATTTGGACAGGTACATGGATAGGAAAGCTTTAGAGGGATGTGGGCCAAATGCAAGCAAATAGGTTTAATTCAGTTTAGGAAACCTGATCGGCATGGATGAGTTTTTGCAGAAGGATCTGTTTCCATACTGTATGACTCTGATTATTAACCACTATCTGAAAGCCTAGCCAGCCACTCATTTCAAGGGCAATTAGGGGTAAACAAAATACATTGGCTCAGAGCACCCCACAGTGAAATGGTGGCAAGAGCTATTAACTGCAAAAAGGTAAGTGCATTTAAGTGTTCCTCCCACTTCCTCAAATTAATATTCAGCTTGTGTATCTCTTCTGGTCACAGGCTTTTTCTTCCCTCAACTGTAAATGGCAATTTCCCCAAAGGGTCCAGTTTACATCTGCCCAATGATCTCCCAATTTTCCCTCACTGAAAACCATGATTGTACTGATTGGAGATCCTCCCAAAGGAGGCATGCCTGGTACCTTGCTGCCAGCCTTCCAGCCCACCACTGGCCGACTGTTCACTTGGCCAGCTGCCTGGGCAGAAAACAGGTCAACCCATCCCGTTCCTTTTTCACCTTCTTCACTTCTTTCCAGAAACCACATGTTTCCAAGTTAATATTATGACCAATGTATCCAGCCTTCATGGGTGTGCTGACATTGCTGAAATGCATGTAGTTTGTGGTCTGTATTGTAGTTGTACAGTTGCTGCTTACATGGGATTTACAAGTGCCGTGGAACTGCATTGTTGGGCGGTCAATATTTTATTGAGTTATACCCTTACTGTTTCAGGTCAATAACTCCAGATATTTTCATGAAAGTGTGCACTGTGCATTATGTATAAAGTAGAGAAGGACCTTCAGACACAAGTTGTACTTTTGGTTTATGACCAGGAAAGCTGGAAATAAAATTTCACTTTCAGATTCCTGTCCTTTCAGGTCTAAGATTCCTATGATCTCCCTGCATTAAGTAAATAACTATCGCATTAAACAGATGCAATGTGATTATTACAAACTAACTCAGTGGGCAGGAATTTTCCATGGGCTTTGGGATACTAAATTCAGGACCAAATGACAGGTCAGGCTCACGCTTGCCAGCAGTGACATCTGCCCAGCAATGTTCCAGGAGGTGACCTCCTAACTGTTCATTTCCTTGCTCTCCAGCCAATTAAAGACAACCGGAAAATTCTCAAAGCTTCAGTCTCAGTCAGAAGGCTGGCAGCTCTGGATCCCTAACAGGAGAGCGAAGTACTATTGAGTAGATTTGAACTGCAAAAGTTACCCTTTTTGGCCTGTGCAATAAGTGGTGAAATTGTTACAACTCCAGTGGGAAATCCAGAAACCAAAGTAACCAAATTTACTGAATGAGCACCAAATGAAGAAATTGGCAATAAGTCTTTTTTTTTTGCAACCTTTTTTACTTCTGTTTTTAAAACTCTTTACAATAATATTAACCATATTAATGTAAATTAAATATGAATGAATAGGCAAATGATACTTATGTAAGAAAGGTCAATCTCACTTAAGCATTCACTGCAACCTCAAACATTCACACTAACCCTGCACAAATATAAAACCATTTGATTTTTCAGTTCCACGACACACTATTCTTTATTCATATAGGATTGGCCAGGAGTCCTGTCTGACATCAGTTTGCACCTCAACCTTTCATGGGGGTTGTCAGCAACGAAGACACCCTTCTACAAACTCTGTCTACTTCTGGCTCACAACAATTTAACAATGTAGTTTTCCAGAGTTCCTTTTCAATTGATCAACCAAAACCCATAGTTTTCCCATTGCTAGGAAAACAACCAGCTGTTTAACATCTTTGAACTATGCGTACAGATTTCTAGATTTTGGATATTTTTTAACCAGCTCACACAGTCCCTCCTTTCTCCTTTTTATCAAAAAGAAAAATTCACCCCTACCTGATTTTGCTTCTTTTCCTTACAAATATTTCTCATGTTGTCTCAGTCTGCTTCTTCCTTGTTTGCAGTTGTATGATGATCACTTTTGCCCTCCAGATCCTGTGTTTACAGCTCTTCTTTGTGTCTACAGCACGCCATATCTTAACTTTGTTCTTTTTATTTGGTACTGCATCTAGGCCAAGTGTTGTCAGCTCAAATGGACCAAGAAAGGTACAGATGGTCTCTTTAAAATTAATGTAGGCTCTTGCATATCCTTTTCAAACATCCTTAAACGTAATAAGACTCCACAGACCTTTGAAATAAATTAGATATTTTGCTGGTTTCACTGATTTTGGGTCAAAGTTCATAATAAACAAAAAAAACTAGGCAGAACTAACAGTTCATTTTGGTAGAGGGAAGATCCCTCTTTTTGGACAAGGATTAGTTGGAATTAATAGCTTTATGCTCATAACCTTTTCATTGGGACATAGAACCTTTCACTACCTCCATTGTTCTAGAAACCTCCCGTGCAATGCGCTAGTCGCCAAGTGCTAGTGAAGCCACAAAATCACCTCTAACTGGTGTCTTGACTATTTTAATTGACTGCCCATTTCTGTGGAGTATGTGGGCAACTAGATTTCCAAGCTGCATCTAGAAATCATCACAGAGATGGGGAATGCTTTGTATGGTCCTCCACAACATGGCTCCCCCAATAACTTTTCCAGCTCACCCTACAGCAAACCCACTACTGCAGGGCCAGGAAAATTCTGCCCAATGCCCATGGGCTCAGTCTTGCTGAATGTGGCTTGCATAACCAATTGATAAAGAAGAATGGTTTGTGGATGTGTTGTAAGCTGATTTGGATTATACACTGATCGACCTACTCTCTCAATTTGCTTTTTTTATAAATTCAATTGTTTTTAAACTTGTGGGCACATTAAGATTTTTTTCTAAGAGTGTACATGCATGATAACGTACAAAGTTGCACGTTTCAGACGCCAGTTAATTCATTATTTTGACTGACACAAAGATTTATCATTGTGATGCAGGGCTGAAAGGTATTTGGAAACTTCTGTAACTGTAAAACAGTACAAGTTACTATCTTCAGTGTGTTGCGAGTGTAGGGAGAGGAGGGTGAGGAATAGCATTGCATTAGGCCCCTGAAAGAAAACAAAATGGTTTGTCTAAGTTTTGGTTCCGTTAACCGTCCTCTACTGTATAGATCGTAAGCCAAGCTGCATCTGCCCTTGGTCCGAGCAATAGAATTGATCAACTGGTCTTTGATTTGTCAGCAGATTGATTAATTCAGACTGTGACTATGCGACAATGATTACAAAAATGCTTAAAATTTTTAATGGCACCAGAGATTAGAGGGAATGACTGTTGAAATGTGTTGATAGATGCTCATAAAATTTTAATTATTTTAATTAACTGCTTCTAAAAATAGCATGGGGACCTTATGGCATAGTGGTAGTGCCTGTACTGTGGTACAGAAGGTCTAGTTTCAAGTCCCACTTTTGCCAGAGTTGTGCCAAAGAATGTTCAAACAAATTGATTCAAAGAAGTACACACCACTCTCCATGTTTAAAGTAGGCGCAAGTATTTTGAGGACTCAACAATGTGTAAATGTGCATACAGCAGAATCAATGGGGACCATTTTCCATCCCATTTTGAGGCACCAACCTGGTGCTTATTGCTGTTGCAGTTGATTAGATCTAGCTGGATAATAGTAGGAATTCCTGTAACATCGGAATTCCCAACTACATTATACAGCAGCATTCAATTCCTTCAGTTTGATGATGGATTCTCACATCATTTTCAAAGGTGAGTGTTCAATAGAAAACTAAAGACTGATTTACATTTTAAGTTAATGCTCCAGTTTAGTTTTTTGGATTGCTAGTTTGCAGCAGAATGAAATAGCACCAGCCAGAGTGAATTCTGAAGTTCAACTCAATTCATGAAGCTGAAACAATTTTTAGAAACTTCTAATCTTCAACAGCTCACAAAAAGCTACTTACGTATTTCTTTCCTCCATATCTCTTTAACGTTGAGCAGTGCTACAAGAGCCCAAGAGCTGTGCTTAATCTAACCACATCTTCCAGAGAATCCTCCAATTAATTTCCGCTATTATTGGAGATCATACCTTTGACTACATAGGCCTTGAGTTCTGGATTTCCCTTCCTGAATTCAGTCTCTTCATATTATTCTCCTTTAACACACTCTTTTAAACTAATACCTCTGGCCAAGCTTTTGAGCACTTATCCTTCCCTCCCTTTCTTTGCCTCAGTCTTAATTTTTTAACTAACTATATTTCTGTTAAATGCAATATGTTTTACTTTATAAAGGAGTTGTGTGAATACAAGTTGTTTTTGTTGTATATATTAAAGATTAGATGGGATATAACAAGTTCTGCAGAGGCTGTTGGCTGAATAGAGACTGATGCAAGAAGTCCTTTCTTGACCTGTAATCCATGTTTTTATGAAAAGGTTGATTGTCCTTTCTGGTAAGAATGTTAATCAGTCAGTTCATTTTGTAAGTGATTGATTAACCTCAGTGGGAAAATACATCTCATCGCATTTCTCTTCTACTTCTGATTTTTACCGTGAAAAAGCTCAGTTTTCTTTTCTATATACTGAATTTTGCTCAATTATTCCAAATTACTCCATATACAATTTGATGAAGTGACCAGGAAGGTTGTTGAGGGCAGCGTGGTAGATGTAGTCTATATGGATTTCAGTAAAGCCTTTGATAAGGTTCCACATGGTAGGCTGTCTGGAAGGTTAGATTGCTCAGAATCCAGGGAGAGCTGGGAAATTAGATACACAATTGTGGAAGGATGCTTGTCCAACTGGAAGCCTGTGAATATTGGTGTACCTCAGGGGTCGGTGCTGTGCCCATTACTGTTTGTCATCCAAATCATTGATATAAATAACAATGTTCAAGTCATGATTAGTAAGTGTGCAGGTAACACTAAAATAGACGGTACCATGTACAATGAGGAAGATTATCAGAAATTGCGGCAGGATCTTGATCAGCTGGGGAAGTGGGCTGAGAAATGGCAAATGGAGTTTAATATAGATAAGTGTGAGGTGTTGAAAGTCAAGTCAAGGTAGGAGTTTTGTGGTGAATGGTAGGGCCTTAAGGAGTGTAGTGGAACAGAGGGACCTTGGAGTTAGGTGCACAGTTCTCTGAAAGTGGAGTCACAGGTAGACAGGGCAGTCAAGAAAGCGTTTTGTACACTGGCTTTCATCAGTCAGGGCACTGAGTAAAGAAGTTGGCAAGTTATTTTGCAGTTGTACAGGACGTTGGGGAGGCTGCACTTGGAGTATTGTGTTTAGTTTTGGTCACCTTGCTATAGGAAGCATGTTATTAAACTGGAAAGAGTGCAGATGAACTTTACAAGGATGTTGCCAGAACTCGAGGGACTGAGTTATAGGGAGAGGTCGGACAAGCTAGGATTCTTGTCTTTAGAATGTAGGACACTGAGGGGGAATCTTATAGAAGTGTATAAGACTATGAGAGGCATGGATATGGTGAATCCACTCAGTCTTTCTCTCAGGGTTGGGGCATCAAGGAATGGAGGGCATCAGGTTAAGATAAGAGGGGAAAGAATACATGAGTACCTGAGAGTTTGTTTTACACAGAGGGTGGCATGCATATGAAATGAGCTGCCAGCAGAAGTGACTGAGGTTGGTACGTAAACAGCATTTAACAGGCATTCAGATGAACACATGGTTAGGAAAGGTTTAGTAGGATATGGGCCAGGTGCAGAGGAATGGGGTTAAAGTGGATGAACATTTTGTCCAGTTTGGGCCAAAGGGCTTGACTCTGGGCTGCAGGACTCTGACTGCATGACAATTTTATGCAATACATGATTATTGATTCCATGACATGTAAGGTCTACTATCTCTTTTCTCTCACTCATGGACACAAAACACTAAAAAGCTTATCACCTGTAAACAGATGCTTTCTGTTTCAAGCTTTATTCTCTGTCTCATGATATTATTTTGGTCTGCTCTGCTCTCCTCTCATTTCAAGCCAGAAACAATCCATCCTGTACATTTTTTGCTTTTTTTTGAGGTTATGAATGTTCTTTATTGCCTGTGCTTGGTATCATGAGTGGGTTGTCACAACCCTCAAGGGACGTTTTAAGACTTTAAAGGCAATTGCTAAATTGGCTATAAATGGCAAGCTCCCTTCACTGAAGAATATGAATGAGTATTTTTATGGTAATCTTGTGACTTCCATAGTTGTTATTTTACAGCTAACCCCAAAACTGTAAGATGTGTTGAAGTAAGCTTCACAACTGAACATGGTGAGATTACCAGCTTCAGCCACCAAGTTCCTGATAGCTTTGCTTACCTAGTCTCCGCAATCACCAGAATTCTGGAAAGAGGCATGTGAAATATCAGCAAACTGAGAATATCACATCCACCAAGCTTGCATTATTTATACATTTGTCTCTACAGTCCTGAGACCTGGGCAACATACGCTTTGCGGGAGAAAAGGCTGAATAATTTCCACCTTTGTTGTCTCAGGTATATTCTCACTATGTCTTCAATGGACAAGTTCACCAACTTAGAGATCATGCTGTGTGATAATTCCATCAGCATACATTCATCAAACTGTTGGTATTTGCATTGGCTGAGCCCTGCTGTGGAATGGATGACAGCTGTATACCAAACCCCTTCTGTACTGTACTGGATTATAACCACCTGGGTGTCCACCCTTCGTTCAAGGACACCTGCAGGCAAGATATCTAGTTGGCGGACACTGACACTGATAACTTAGGTTTGACTGGAGGAGCTTTGGCAATGGCTGTGAAGAAGGCCCAGAGAAAACAGAGGTTAACTAATCCTGCATCTTCTCCGCCTACCATCTTCATCTGTGTCAATGCAGCAGGAGACTGCCATGGTGTCTTGAGCCACACAAGGAATGTTCAACATGAAGTTAACCACCAAGGAGTAATCTATCATTTCACAAGTGGAATGCTTCTAAAGAATGAGTCAATTGCAAGTCCAATACTAGACTACTAAATGCAGCTGTTCCTTGTTGTGTCCCAACTGAACACTCCTTGTCCAGTTCTCGGCTGTAATGTATTTTCCCCAGGCATCAAAACAGTAGATTTCCTCATCTCTGTCTTTGCCATAAACTTTCAAATCTCCAGTTTAGTGTCATTTAATCACTACATTCTGATTTAGCTTTTTATTCCAGCCTTGATGGTTGTCATGTCTTGCATATTCCCTTTATTCCATCAATAAGAGAAATTCTTCACCTTAATACATTTCTTCATTGTTACCTCAGTCAGCTAACCCATAACCCATCAGAGCATGCATTATTCAATCTCAATCATTAAATGATCCAGATATTTATCAACGTGCTCTTCCGCTACTTTGATGTGGCTATTGGTGAATATCTTGTGATGCTCTTCAGAAAAGTTGTTTTCCAGTTAGTTATTGCTGATCGAAGAAGGTGGTCTCTCTCAATTAATCACACTTTACAAATAATAGATCAGTAGCCTTCAAACAAGCCACATATATCTTGAAGTGCAGGTGGGGCTTTAAAATTGCTGGGGACTGTTGTATATTTCTTTGGCAATATTTCAAAAAGCAACGAGCCTTGTTAGAATCGAGTACCTGAGCCACGCATTTACTGGGACAACAGATGTTAGAAGTTATGCTACTTCTGCTGTGGCCTTTTGTTCTGTTGCTATGACAGAAATGCAGAGTAGAAGTTGCTGTAGTAAAGAACTTGCATTAGCAAAGAAAATGTTGGAAGTTGTACAATGTGTGCACTTACGGGCTGTCAAGTCTAGGTCACTAAGTATGTTCAAGGATGAGGTAGACATTATTTTTAATCAGTAAGGGAATCAAGGGTTATAGGGAAAAGGCAGGAAAGTGGGGTTGATTATCAGATTTGTCAAGGTCTCGTTGAATGGCAAAGCAGATTCAATGGGTTGAATGCCTCCTTCTCCTATGTATTATTGGCTTGTTGCTGTATCAGTGATAGATCTTCTACCTAAGTGCTCCATGTGGCATTGGGGATAACTTGAGCAATGCTGCACCAGATAAAACAGCATGTTTGAAACAAAATAACATCATGGTTAAATGTGATAATGGGAACTGCAGATGCTGGAGAACCCAAGATAATAAAATGTGAGGCTGGATAAACACAGCAGGCCCAGCAGCATCTCAGGAGCACAAAAGCTGACGTTTTGGGCCTAGACCCTTCATCAGAGAGGGGGATGGGGTGAGGGTTCTGGAATAAATAGGGAGAGAGGGGGAGGTGGACCGAAGATGGAGAGAAAAGAAGATAGGTGGAGAGGAGAGTATAGGTAGGGAGGTAGGGAGGGGATAGGTCAGTCCAGGGAAGACGGACAGGTCAAGGAGGTAGGATGAGGTGCGGCTTCCTCTACATTGGGGAAACCAAGCGGAGGCTTGGGGACCGCTTTGCAGAACACCTCCGCTCGGTTCGCAATAAACAACTGCACCTCCCAGTCGCAAATCATTTCCACTCCCCCTCCCATTCTTTAGATGACATGTCCATCATGGGCCTCCTGCAGTGCCACGATGATGCCACCCGAAGGGTGCAGGAACAGCAACTCATATTCCACTTGGGAACCCTGCAGCCCAATGGTATCAATGTGGACTTCACCAGCTTCAAAATCTCCCCTTGCCCCACCGCATCCCTCAACCAGCCCAGTTCATCCCCTCCCCCCATTGCACCACACAACCAGCCCAGCTCTTCCCCTCCACCCACTGCATCCCAAAACCAGTCGAACCTGTCTCTGCTTCCCTAACCTGTTCTTCCTCTCACCCATCCCTTCCTCCCACCCTAAGCCGCACCTCCATCTCCTACCTACTAACCTCATCCCACCTCCTTGACCTGTCCGTCTTCCCTCGACTGACCTATCCCCTCCCTACCTCCCTACCTATACTCTCCTCTCCACCTATCTTCTTTTCTCTCCATCTTCGGTCCGCCTCCCCCTCTCTCCCTATTTATTCCAGAACCCTCACCCCATCCCCCTCTCTGATGAAGGGTCTAGGCCCAAAACGTCAGCTTTTGTGCTCCTGAGATGCTGCTTGGCCTGCTGTGTCTATCCAGCCTCACATTTTATTATCATGGTTAAATGTGATGGCCAAGTATAAAAGATATTCCAATACATAATGGTAGGTGTATGGATAACTAAAGAACAACCAGATAGTATCAAAGACAGATGTACAGATCCCTAGATAGGGTATTAACCAGCATGAAAACTTTTTTTTAGAATAGAAATTATTACAAGATACTAGAAATTTCAATCATTGTCTTAACAAATACAAGCAAACTAAATGCTGTAGACCTGTATCAAAGCAGAACGTGTGCTATATCCCTTTCTTTCTTTAAAAGGAGAGCACTGACCAATTTTTAAAAAGCAATTAACTGGTTCTGACATGACAGTACCAAGGCTGTTGTGGATTTAAATTCAGTTTTAAAACACTTAACATGTGAGATTTTTTGCTGCATTAAGAATATTTACCTGTGGCTATATCTCTTCAACTCTAAAGTACAAGCCTACAGTTCTTAAAAGAGCAGTAATTGGGAAAAGCACAGGAAACAGAAACAGAAAAAATGGATATATAAAAATGGACAGGCAAAGATCATTTAAAAAAAAACTCTTTGTGGCATTGTACTACTTTTAAAAAAAGACTGGCAAAGAGAAATGGAAGACAAACACTTACTTATGGACTGGGCTTTCAGTAATACCCAAATTGAATTACAACTGCACAGATGACATATACAGTTCTATTTTAGAGACCAAATGACAGATGGTCCTGAGGAAAGAGCTCTGAAAGTTCTGTATGCCATTTGGTATGGAGGAGGCTCACAGAATTGACAGATCTAATATTTCAACTTCTGAAAGATCCAGAAAAGACCTGAGAGTTCTCCAAGAACAGCTGCAGATCAGAATTCACTTCAGGATTAGATGTTGCATCTTTAAGGAATATGCTGGACTTTAACCAGACAAACCTCTCTTCATACATTTACTCCATCCATGGAACTTATCTTAATCTTTTTAAGACAGAGATGGTTAAACAATTGACAAGTATCTCCACTGAGAGATTTGCTCAAGATGGATATTCCCTTAGTACGGCAAGACAGTCACTGACAGATCTTTGTTTACCTCAAGTTGGTTCTGTCAATAAAATATTGCATACTGCAACACCGACATCTGGGAAAATAATGATTGTTGAAGTGTATGCATCGCAAAAAAGAAGTGTAGGTATGTCTCTTTTACAAAACAAAAGCTTACTGATTTTTGTTTGCCAACTAGTCCAATATAAAGCATGAGGCTTTTTTTTTGGGATTATGTGGTTTCACAAGTGCTTATTTGGCAAGAAATTCTCTGTTGAAACAGGTTATAAGCCACGGGAAATATATTGCTAGAAACTACACCACCACATTTACAGCATATACTTGTCAAGGCATGATGGTTTGAAGTTGAGGGGAAAAGTAAGCCAGTTACCAGTAAGATTTTTGTCTGAAGCTCTGACCCACGCAGTGACCAAGCCATTCCTCTGGATGTTGATGCTCTCCAGCTAAGAATTGAAGGTATTCTCAGGTTCAATCTGTTACAATTTGTCCAAAATCAGTGTAAACTATTGCAATCAGCAACTGCCAAAGATAAACCGCTGTAAGAGTTGCCAAAGATCCTAATCCAGCAAAGCTGATGGTATTGAAGTACCTGAGAAGATTGGTTTCTTTTGGCCATGCAGAGATTAGTTTAGTGTCACACGACAAATCATTTCAAAGGCAAACACGTCCAAATGTCAAAAGCATTATGCCAAGATACAAAGCCCATGTTACACAATGGACATGGATTTTAGACCCTCGAGGGCTGGCACATGAACTTGTGTACTGGCTAGGGATTAGTTGGGATATTCAGTGATATATTCATGATTCATCTCTAACAGTGGAAAGAACCTCCACAAAATGCTCCATTCACCCCTTGGACAAAAGTGGCAACAGATCTATTCACACAGCACCGGGAAGTTGTACATAATTGTGAAATTGTCAGATTTGTATCTCTAAATGTTCCATTTTTTGATTTTGCAGTACAATGGGCATGACCTGAGGGCATAAAGATCCCAAGCCCCACTTAATGGACATCACTCAAAACATGACATGCCACTTGAAGCATACTGCTTTTTAACTCTTAGTTTAATGTTAGCCCAGAAACATTTTACAGTCCTACAATAGCTATCTGTAATAAACATCTGTTGAATTCTTCAATACCATATTATCCACTCTCAGCTTTGTAAATTATAAGGGATAACAAGCATTACTGCATCGGGTAAAACACCTTGCTGGAGGCAAAAGTGTATCGACCAAGCTCCCCAAGACAAGCATTTCTTTATGATATAACCTTATAATTTTGTACAATTGTGAGATTCACAATGACTCAGTCAATGAATATAAAATATGAGCCAATATTCAAATAAGGAACATGAGACACTTGCAGTTCATTTAATAGTCAATATTTCAGGTTCTATTTTTGCACTGTGATTCTTCTTTGCATGTCCAATTAAGATGTTTATTCATTGTCATTATAAACTGTGATCAATTCTGAGATGAGCTTTGGGACATGTTCTAACCATTTTGATAGCTGATGTGTGTTGTGTAAGATGAACAGGCTTGCGGGAGCTGCCCTCACTGACCCTGTCTTTTAAGGGGAGACAGCTTGGCCTGCTGTGTTCATCCAGCTTCACACTTTGTTATCTTGGTTAGAACTCTTGTTATTTATTGTTTCCAGTCAGTGCTCTTGTTAGAGAAGGTCATGTTTGTGGACAAAGAATGAAGAAACCGTTGGACACGGCTGTAATGAGATGCCTCTGACAGTCATTAATTCTGTCCTTACGTAAAGACACTCACTTAGATAGTTTCTGAATCAACCTGTTTACAAATGTTATTACGCACTGGTGCAGGTGAAACTTAAACCTGGGCCTCCTGACTCAGAAGTAGAAATGCTGCCACTGTGCCACAAAATCCCGAAAGTCTGACACTTAAACTTAAGAATAAATTTAAATTAACGTGTTCTTTCAACCTGTTCAGAAATGTTATTAAACACCTCTGGAGCAGGTGAGAATTGAACTTGGAGGTCTCAGTCCGGGGATAGGGACACTACCACTACACCACAAATAGAATGACCTACACCTGCAGACCAGTCAGTATTAGTTGTTTTCTGCAGAAAACGAGACAATTATTGGATAACAAAGTGTGGAGCTGGATGAACACAGCAGGCCAAGCAGCATCTCAGGAGCACAAAAGCTGACGTTTCAGGCCTAGACCCTTCATCAGAGAGGGGGATGGGGTGAGGGAGCTGGAATAAATAGGGAGAGAGGGGGAGGCGGACCGAAGATGGAGAGAAAACAAGGTAGGTGGGGAGAGTATAGGTGGGGAGGTAGGGAGGGGATAGGTCAGTCCAGGGAAGAACCGCATCCCAGAACCAGCCCAGTTCGTCCCCTCCCCCCACTGCATCCCAAAACCAGCCCAGCCTGTCTCTGCCTCCCTAACCTGTTCTTCCTCTCACCTATCCCTTCCTCCCACCTCAAGCCGCACCTCCATTTCCTACCTACTAACCTCATCCCACCTCCTTGACCTGTCCATCTTCCCCGGACTGACCTATCCCCTCCCTACCTCCCCACCTATACTCTCCTCTCCACCTATCTTCTTTTCTGTCCATCTTCGGTCCGCCTCCCCTTCTCTCCCTATTTATTCCAGAACCCTCACCCCATTCCCCTCTCTGATGAAGGGTCTAGGCCCGAAATGTCAGCTTTTGTGCTCCTGAGATGCTGCTTGGCCTGCTGTGTTCATCCAGCTCCACACTTTTTGTTATCTCAGATTCTCCAGCATCTGCAGTTCCCATTATCTCTGATACAATTATTGGAATAAGTTTTTAAAAAAAATCAAGTTCAGAGATGTCATTATGATGAAAATTGGAAATGCATTAATTCCTGTTGTGTGAAGAACTAGGGGACATTTATCTGGTGAATGACATGCAATCACATTTTCTGCAGTTCCGAAGATTTTTAAGCATGTCTTTTTAATATCACGTGTATTTGATATAAAATATAGTGAAAAGCCCATACATAGGGGCCATTTATATTAACTTTATCCCAAACCCGCCAGTTTCATGCACACTGGGTTGCAGTTCATTAATTGCGTAGTTCAGATAGCATATGTCCTTGCACTGTAGTTCCATCTCGCCTTTTTGCCTAATTAAAATGTTTGTTCATTTTAATCAGGTAACACAATCAAGTCTATGGCGAACTTTGTTATTTGGAGTTAAAATGTACTGACCTTTGAAGTCTAAGAATAATTCAAATAGGTTGGGTCCTCTGAACTTTACACTGCTGTGAAGTACCTTCCTAACTGTCTGCCAGTTTCTCAAAAGTAATCTAGTAGTCAGCAGCTACTAGGTATTTACAACAGTGAGATAAGGGCCCTAGTGTGGAGTCAGCAACTGAATGTGTACTTAACACTGTTCCAACTCAATAACACTCGACTCACAAGACTTCAGCAGGTCTGAGAAGCTTTGTATTTGAGTGTAGGCACAACTGTCAATATTGCATAGCATACAAAGCACTACAGAAACCTGCTTCATATACAGGATGGGTTAGTTACTGTTTGGTCTATGTAAGACGGCATTTGTTTCATTTGAATTGATTGATACTGTTATGGATGGGACAAACTATAACCAATCCAGAATAAATGCTTTAAGGCAATTGAATAATTGGTTTTTAATACTAACATTGGATCTTAACAGCTTTAGGTGTTTTGGAAATTCATTCTGCAATTTCTGTATGTTTTCTGTGAAATACAGCTTTTCATTCACCCACACAGTATGACAATATTACTTTCAATGTCAATTTGGATGCGTAATGACTTAATTTGAATCTCAGAAGACAAGCAAGAGCAACTGTTCTTAACACTAAGAAAATATCCAGCTTATACTGAGCTCCAGCAAAATTAGTCAGTGGGAGGAAAACACTTGTGCCACTTCTGGCAAATGCAAGATGGCGTAAGTGGCAGAAATCCATCATGTAGCCAACATTCACTGCGGGAGAGCCCAAGGGCAATGTCCATGGCTTTAGCACCCTCAATTATTTTATCTTAATGGCAGGGTTGGTCAGCTTGATGACCGTTCCACAGTGTAATAAAGCAGCTACAAAGACATAATGGGATCTGAGTTTTATGAAAACTCTGGGTATGAAAGCTTATCCTAAGCAATTATAAAACACTGGTTTGGCCCCACCTGGAGCATTGTCCCCACTTCTTGGCACCATGATTTAGGAAAGACCAGAAACTTGGCTTATTGTTCTTGATTTTAGGTAGAGGGTCATAGAGTCATACCGCACAGGAACAGATTCTTCAGCCCAAGTCATCCATGTCAACCAAGTTTCCCAAACTGAACTAGTCCTATTTACTTGCATTTGACCCACATCTCTCAAAACCTTTCCTATTCATTGACCTTCCAAATGTCTTTGAAGTGTTGCAACTGTGCACCTGCATCTACCACTTCCTCTAGCAGTTTATTACACATACAAAACTTCCTCTGTGTAAAAGTGTTGCCCTCGGGTCCCTTCTAAATCTTTCTCCTCTCACCTTAAAATTATGCTCTTTAGCTTTGAACTCCCAAACCCCAGGGAAAATAACTTTACTTCACCTTATCTTTGTTGCCCATGATTTTATAAACCTCCATAAGTTCATCAGCAATCTCCTACGTTTCAGTGAAAGAAGTCCCAGCTTATCCAGGCTCCTCTTTATACCTCAAAATCTCCAATCGCAGTAGCATCCTGGTAAATCTTTTCTGCACCATCTCTGAAATAACTGCACAGAGGCTGGCATCTCAAGTTGCCCTTTATTTATCCATGGAGAGTCTTGGGCACTGATCCATCTCCCTCAGAGTGTACAGGATGTCTGACACATCTGCTTCACTCTATCAGCAAGAACTCCTTGACTGGGTCTGTTAATCTGGTCCAGTCACAGAAGTTGTATTCTATGAGGTTCACCTGACTGACCTCATTACAATCACTACATCTTTCCTCCTCTGAATCCGAGGACATAGGTCAGTTCTTGTAGCTCCTCCTGGGGTGTTTTAGCACTGGGTCACGATCTTGCAACTCTGCCTCTGATACAGATGGCGTTTCATGCACATTTTTAAAGTTCCTGTCTAATACCATAAAAATTTGCTTTAACCCAATATAGAACTTCAACTTTTATACATAACTATTTTAAAACTAATAAAATTATGATCACTGGTCCCAAAGTGTTAGTGGGGGAGCACTTCATTCACTTGCCCTACCTAATTTCCCAAGAAGGTCTAGTTTTGCTCCTTCTCTAATAGGTATATCTGCATATTGAAGAAAATTTTCTTGAGCACATTTAACAAATTTCCTCACCACGTAAGCCCTAAACACTACGGCAGACTCAGTCTATCTTTGAAAAGTTAAAACCCCTGACTATTACAACCCTATTATTCTTACTCTTAATATATTGCAGATGTTTTCTTTTCCTCATTTTGTTGTAAATTGACTCTTTATTTAAAACTTGGACTCCCACTTTCAACGTTGGCATTCATTTCCTCATGTTTTCATATGACAAATCCATCTTCAGTTGTATGAAATAACCCATGTAACTACGGCTAACTGCAGAAATCCAGTGGAGTAAGGCAAGGAGAAGATTGTTCATTTCATTTCAGAATAAGGTGTTCCAAAAGCATCAACCTATAGTGTTACCTAATGCCAAAATGCAGTTATACTGAATTCTGTAAATTGGACATACTGCAACTAGACAGATTGGGCAGTTTAGCAACAAATATAGAACAGATATACAAAAATTCATCTCGAGATTACGGATTACAGTAATGTGGATAGACTGGAGAAACTGACATTGTTCACAGCAGTGAAAGTAAAAGGTTGTTTTACAGAAGTGTTTAAACAATGAAGAATTTAGTGAACAAAGAGAGAGAACCTTTCTCCTGATGGTTGCATACCATAGAATGCATTTGAAATGATTAGCAAAACAACAAAAGGGATTGTGACAGAAAAAGCTACCTTTGTACAATCATTGATAATATTAGGAACATTTTGCCTGATAGTGTTGAATGCAAATTCAGCAGAAACCCTCAAAATAGTGTTGGGTAAATATTTAAATTAAACAAATACAGGGCTGTGGAATCCGAGTCAGTGAGTGAGAATGATTGGATTGCTCTTCAAAAGAGCCAGCACAGATTCTGTGGGTTGAGTGGCCTCCTTCTGAGTGCTACTTTTTTATATATAGATCTATGATTTGTATCACCTCCAAGAACAAAGAGCCCATTTATGGTATACAGCACGTCTTAGGCAACAGTTGGCAATAGGTTGACAACTAAATGTAATGTTTGCATTTGTTAAATGCCAGGTAATGGTATCTTCAAAAAGAGAGAGATTAATCTCCCCTACTCCCCAATTTTAAAGAGATTTCCACTCTTGTCATCCCGCAATACTAACTCATATCCTGATTCCTTAAAACATTTTTTACGGCTCAAATCAGGAGTCTTACGGAGAATTCATTATTTGTCTCTTGTCTGAATGAGTTCAGCTGTAAAGACGTTCAAGAAGATCAACAACAACTGTTTAGTTAGTATCATGATCAAAGGACTCAATATCATTTCACTTCACCATCTCACTCTCTACTGTAATGTCCTTGATCTACAGGATTTATTGTAGCTCAGTTTCACAATATGGTGAATAGCGCATTGTATGGTGGTATTTTCCGATGTCATTATTCTAAAATGACACGAATGATGTACTCCTTGGCTGTTTCCACTGCCTTTCTGCTATTGTAGTTAAATGGGTCGTTTCATGCAACTGAAGATGGATTCATTGTTTGAGCATGCATGAGGTAAATGAATACCAAAGTGAAACTGAAATTCACTGGAATTTCACTGACAACAAAGAAGGAAAGAAAAACATTTTTACAATGTATCTCAATCTAGAATAGTGAATCTATATTGAACTAATAATTTCATTAATTAACCTGATAATACTCAGGGTTAAAAAAGATTGTTGATAATGCTAAGTGTTGAATTATTTTTTACAATTTAGCAGTCACTTGAGATTGTTTGTTTGAAATTGTGTTTCTAGGGTTTATACTTTCAGTTATTATTACTAAACAGCCTGTCTCAGCAGAGGTTTTCTTTCCTCCCAGTGGCAAAGTGCTGACTAGTTTGGTTGCTCTATAATTCTGCAGTAAACCTTTAAACGAGGTGTCATATGAGATTGCTAGTCCAGATTACTGCATAACACAATCATGCCTATGGAGATGAGTGCTGACGGGTTGCAGTCACTGACGTTGTAACATAACGCAACCTCTGGTTAATGTTCCCCTTGTTCATAGGACAAATTTGCAATATTCAAACTCATTAAGTTTGGCGAATGTGTTGAAGGGGTGGCATTTGACTTATCTTGTCCTACAAGTGCCATCTGTTCAATATCACTGCAATTTAGTTTTTGACAATTTGTGCATTGTAATACAGATTTACACTGCACTGAAAGCCAATAATGTGTCCAAGCTCTGGGTGTAACAATTAAAGGCTGGTTTCTGTGATAGCTGAGCTATTTCCTCTGTCAGCAATGACACAGCACGATTGCTCGGACTGATTTTCTCACCCTCTTTAACACCAGGTTTTACTGCTCTCTCTTTTAAAGGCTTCACCTCATTCAAATATAGTAATGGAAGTATAAAATGCAGCTTCTCAGAAACTTCTGCCCTCTTGTGAGCTTGGTGGTGGGAAGGGCATTTAATTAGATGGGATATCTGATATCTTCGCCAGAATTATGTCAGACTCCCTGCCGAGCCACCAGTTGAGGCCCTTAAATGACTAATTAATGTCGCATCAGTTGGCCAGATGGTTGGTTTGTGATACAGAGTGATGGCAGCAACACAGGTTCAATTCCTGCACCAGCTAAGGTTACCATGAAGGATTCTCCTTCTCAGCCCATCCCCTCACCTGAGGCATGGTGACTCTCGGGTTAAACTACCTCCAGGTATCTCTCTGTAAGGAGAGAGCAGCCCTATGGCTTGCGGGTCAATGGCAACTTTCACTTTTTTTAACGAGCACATGAGGACCTTATCCCATCACAAGTTGGATTAGTCCAACAGAGATGGGCCAGTGGCCATGTGACACGAGCAAAAGGCAAGATTTTGCAGCCAGCTCACCATTTCCCAATGGGACCATCAGCGAAAGGCACCCAGTGCATGATTGAGAGGTTAAATGTCACGAAAGGAGGACCTGTTGAGTGCCATCACCTTGTTGGTCCTGTCAACCCACTGCAGCCCTCTGTCAGAATCACCAGCCTGTGAGACCCTTCCCAACATTACCTGTGTGTGGCCTGTGTCACTAGTCGATCCTTAAGTCTTGTGCCTGTTGTTCTGGCAGCAGGCAGGTTTTCAGATATGATGACCAGCAGCAAGCACATAGAACATAGAACAGTACAGCACAGTACAGGCCCACGATGTTGTACCTACCTATTATCCCACTACAATCAAACTGCCCTGCATACCCTACATTTTACTATCCTCCATGTGCCGATCCATGAGTCGCTTAAAAGTCTCTAAAGTATCTGAGCCCACTACCACTGCCAGCAGCGCATTCCACACGCCCACCACTCTCTGTGTAAAGAGCCTACCTCTGACATCTCCCCTATACCTTCCTCCAATCACTTTAAAATTATGTCCCCTCATAATAGTCATTTCTGCCCTGGGAAAAGGTCTCTGACAATACACTCTATCTATGCCTCTCATCATCTTGTAAACCTCTATCAAGCCACCTCTCTAACCTTCTTCGCTCCAATGAAAAATGCCCTAGCTCCCTCGACCTTTCCTCATAAGACCTGCTGTCCAGTCCAGGCAGCATCCTGGTAAATCTCCTCTGCACCCTTTCTAAAGCTTCCACATCCTTCCTATAATGAGGTGACCAGAACTGAACAAGTGTGGTCTAACATCTTGATGTATCTTGCAGTTCCTCAAGACTGTTGTGATTTGAAGATGCAGAATTTCAGAGATTCCCATATGTAACTCCTTGTACTTGTTCAATTGGGACTGGTAAATCTGCTTCCCTCACCACCACCAACACACTGCCCCCTGCCAAAAAAAAACACACACGCACTCACACACAGTTTTACTTCTGCTCCCTGTCATTTCCTATAATGCAGGGAAGACCGGTTCCTTGGAGACTTCTAATCTCTCCTCCCTGGGTCTCAGCAGCAGCTTTTTTTTTGTTATGTGACCTCCTGAGAGAGCTACTAGGAATTGCACTCTCTCCACAGGTTTCTATTTGACTTTGTCCGTTCTCAACCCTTAGCCTCATAGTGATTTGAAGTCACATGGATATTTTGGAACTGGGATGTTGACCAGAAATTCACCACACCCTACCATAACTATGTGTTTCACTTTGAGATAATGGTATCTTTTAAAAGCTAATCATCTTGCAAATGGTCAGTGTTTAATTACAGGAGTGTGATAAGTGTTACAGTTTGAAGTATTTGCGTATCAAAATGTCACGCACTGTTATAGAGAACACTTTGAATTTATCAGAGGGTGCTACAGTCAGAGGTGCAAGTATATCAGCAAGATGCGAGAGGTAATTTGGACAGCTGATGAGTATGCTCTGTTAAAAAATTTGCAAATGACTTTGTATCCATGTAATACCACACTCGAGCAAAGAGGTCAAATACTGTCTTTGCGGGTTCAGAAATGAATCACATCACCTTAAAGCTACATCGAAGATCCAGATTTTTTGATTACCTTTGAAACTGTGATGTGGAGGCGCTGGTGTCAGACAGGGGTGGACAGGTCAAAATTCACACAACACTGCAATATAGGCCTACAGGTTTATCTGAAAATGGTGGATAAGAGGGAAGGGTGTGTTGGAGGTGCCCTGTGCCCGAGGGAGCAGGGGAAGCAGATCATATGTCCATGAGAGGGGTACTGTTTGGCCAAGGATCAGGTCTCTGTGGCAATGACCTAGAACGATTGGTCGATTAGTTTCATATTATTTAACCAGGAGCAGAAGCAGGTTTTAGTCCCTCTTAACTTTTCCTGGCTGATTATTTAAAATAAGTAAGTCAGTAAGTACTCAGAAAACTTGGAATTGCAGATTTTTCCAAAGGATTCCAGATGCTCAATAACTGCCCAATGGTAGTTTTTAAGCTTCTCAGTGTTATAAACACAGCTGATATGATTACTGGACAGGTCAGGCTGAAATCTGGCTTAATCGGCCATTTCTTCTAATATTTAAAGAGTTGCCTTGCACAAATAGACAATGCTGCAGATTTGGTTTTAACAATAAAATGTAGTTTATTATGCAAAATCCATGAAGGTAAAATTGATTAATCTGAGCTATTTACACATAATACAATATGAGTACATCCAAAATACATGCAGTACAATCCCATCTATCCTAAGATCATCACTTCACAGTACTCAAATATCAAAGAGAGTTCAGTTCTCTATCACATACACAGGTTTAACTGAAATGTTTTTCTTTCAATTCCAGTCTTGAATTCAGTTGCCTGTTACTTGATTTTAGTTACATACCTGAAGTTAGACTTTCTCAATTTGATATAACTCATTCAAGGCTCTAACCAAACACTTCTGAAATGGATAACACGGTGTGAAGCTGGACGAACACAGCAAGCCAAGCAGCAGCAGAGGCGTAGGAAAGTTGACATTTTGGGTAGAGACCCTTCTTCAGAAAAAGGGACTCTGAAGAAGGGTCTCGGCCCAAAACGTCAACTTTCCTGCTCCTCTGCTGCTTGGACTACTGTGTTCATCCAGCTTCACGCTGTGTTATCTCAGATACTCCAGCATTGGCAGTTCCTACTACTTCTGAAATGAAGCTTTCAATTAAAACCCTTGCACAGAGATAATCTATTTCTTAACGGTTCTAAGCTGTTTCTTTTCTTCACAAGAGACTGTGTCATTTATCTGACTTCCACCAGGAATTATGCAAACTAAAATCAAAAGCTTCCAAGCTTTTGGTTTTCCCCCAGGCAAATTAAAAAGACTCTGCTCCTTCTAAACTAAAAACAAGTTAATACTCGCTGTTTACTTTGCCACTAGTAAAACTTCCCCAATGCAAACAAATTCCCATTATCAACTAGAGACTTCCTTTCTTGTACTGGTTTATAAAAGTCATGGCTCAAGACGTACTGACAAGTTAATCAGTTAATGCCCTCATGCACATGGATCAAAACCTACATGCTACTCATTCAAAATCCTTCTGTAAATGAGACACCTAATTACTCCTAGCCATTAGTGTATAGTCAATGCTTTGGGACCTCATGGAGCTTCTGAGAGCTCATCTTTCAGTGTATGGCCCTGTCTCTGACATTTAGAGACCAGAAAATATTGACCTAAATATGGTTGTCTACATTGCATCTACGTGTGGGTGTGTAGAATGGACTGCACAAAGCCATTAAATTGAAACCACATTTGTGTAATAAGTGAAGCAACATACCAGTGTCATGAATGTTGAGTCTCTGAAACAAAACAATGCTGCACTAAAACATGCATGCTGCTATATTTGCATAGTGACAGGTCTAAGAAACTTCAATCCTCTAATTTTTCTCTTTTGAAATATTAGTGTTTTGTTGGTTTCATTGCATACTCGTGCTGACTCATAACAGATAACTAATGACAGGCTGAAATTCCAACTGATGAGCCTCTGTACTTTATCTATTGCATGGTGTCCCGTTGCAATGATCAACAGATTGGTGCTTAGATACTACACTGTTTTCAGTCTTTGTCAGAGATGTACAACAAGTGAAGGAGAATATGTGTGTTAAAGCCACGTAGTGATGATTCTTTAATGAATGACTTCTTTTTGGTTGCTTTTCAGTTATTTGAGAAGATCAACATAACAATGGCCTCAAACATCAGCCCCTTGTTCTCTAATGGAGTACACAATAAAGAGGTTTTTGTGTTTCACTGAAGTTGTTTTACAAATGTGGTTTACCTGACAGTGCCTGACATTATGAAATGTTGGTGCTCCACTATACACAGCTTTGGTGTACAGTTTTGCGAGCTCTTGAGAACTGCACTAATCATATTTCCATCAGGCCCCATTTTGTGTATTTACAAGGAAAGGAATTAGATGTGCCTGAAAGATCTAATGTAAAAAAGAATCTACAGAGATTTGGCAGTAAAAGCATTGCTTGGTATTGAAGAGTGTTAGTTGAACTCACACAAGTTGAGATGATATCATTGACTTTGGTGCCCTTAAGTTAGAAAGGAAGAAGTCATCCATGTAGGGTCATTTGTAAGCTGACCCTCCCAGCAAAAACTGAACAGAGCAGACCAGCCACTTGTTTCTCTGGCTACCTGATTCTACCAAAATGAGAAGTAAACTCTACTGAGTAATTAATCTCCTGAAGGAAGGTTAGGTTAACCCCAGGGTTCCTACTCCTGGTCATTTTCCGGTGACCGTTGCCAAAAGGCATGTGTGTATGACAAGTAATGGCAAGATTTAAGGCAACTATAATGCCATGCATGGAGAAAAACTACTTTCTGGCACTTGCAATCCATGACTGTACATGAAGAATTGACTTTTGTGTTCTGTACTAGAGGACAGACCGAGCTTGTGTTGATGCTACCCTGAGTCAGTGTCTATATGAAGGAAGGGGTGAGGGGGGGGGGCATCAGCCATCAACAGTGCTTATACATGATACTGAACAAATGAAAATCACACCTGGCAGAGATTTATGAAAGCTTTCCTGCTAATTCTGAAGGCCAAACTTTGGGAACGAGGTACACAGTAACTCCACTTTTCAAGTGTTTCTTCAGGTAGTGAGTTGCAATTTATTGGGAGCTAGCATAAATGAGCTTTTCCTGGTTAAAGAATCATTTCCAACTCCCAGCCTGTATTCTGTGATGATTCCTTCACTGACCGGCTGACACAGATTGTCAAACTGTCATGTAAACCACAGGCTACACATGCTTCACTATCAATTTCAAATCAGAAATATCCTTCAATCTAATGAAATTTGATTTGTGATCAATTTGCAATGTCATTGATATTTCAACATAAATTCAGGAAAAGAAATTTGAATCAGAGTTTGCAGTGGTGGCTTGATAATCAGACCTTGTTTGAGGGTGATGCCCAAGAAACATAATCCCTGCTCCATCATAAACATGAAATCTCTAAAATATTTGTAGTTTTAATGGGAATGTTTTGCCAAATCATTTCCACTAATACAGAATGCAGACACCTTTCTCCATTCCTATTTAAATACCCACTGATTTACTGGGAGCAAGCATAGCTGAGTATGGAACTGCATCATAAAACCAGCCTCAATTCAGAATAGTATAACTTCAGCTGAGGCAGCAGCTAGACTGCTACAATTGACCACCATGCCGGTGGGGTGTAGAGGAAGAGCAGGTACAATTGGTGATTCAATCATTCCTGTCGGCAGGTTTACAACTAGATAAAGACAGTTTGGGTTCAACCATATCTCGATGAAGAAACTTCTGACAGAGTATCTGGGATGATGCATGAAACATGACTCCCGTGAAATATTCTTCATTCCAGTAAGAGTCAAGAAAGATATAAGCAGAGACAAAAGAGGGAAAATATTTTCTTTTCTACATCTGATATCTGTAGGATCTGAGTAGCTTCACCAGGATATTCATTTTAAACCTCAGGGCTCATTCTGGTTTCCTACAAGGGGTTGAACTGGCTGTATTACCACCTTCAGTTAGCGATGGTCAGAATAACAAGCCACCCTGTCATATTAACATGTTAATGATCTAATCTGCATGGGACTGCATGACCCTCTGATTTTGATCACTGCAATTTTAGGTGACTGGGCCTAGCTAGGGACTGGACAATGTAATGAGTTGTAACTGTGTCCTTCCACCTCTGGGATGCCTTGATGGAGCAATTTGTATGAACCCTCGCAAATAGAGTTCCAGCAGTCTACTTGGATTAGACTAATATTAAACAGTGATTTCTACTTCCTGAAGGTGGAGAAATGCCTGATAAATAAACCTGATTGGAGCCCCCTTGACTCAGGAATACAGTTTTGGTAACTCAATGTGTGGTGTAGCTGGCACATTAGAAGGTACTTTGTACGACGTGGCACGGTGGCTCAGTGGTTAGCACTGCAGCCTCACAGCACCAGGGACCCAGGGTCAATTCCAGCCTCGGGCGACTGTCTGTGTGGAGTTTGCACATTCTCCCTGTGTCTGCGTGGGTTTCCTTCGGGTGCTCCGGTTTCCTCCCACAGTCCAAAGATGTGCAGGCTAGGTGGATTGGCCATGCTAAATTGCCCATAGTGTTTGGGGGTGTGTGGGTTATAGGGGGATGGGTCTGGGTGAGATGCTTCAAGAGGTGGTGTGGACTTGTTGGGCCAAAGGGCCTGTTTCCACAACTGTAGGTAATCTAATCTAAACGCTATCATGTGCAGTATTCTGAGAATTGTTTTCAATAAACATTTTAAAATGTCACTTAAATATGAACAGACAGATGCTTAACATGCTATTGACGTTACTATATGTGACATTTTAAAACAGCTGCATACCTAGTTAAAATAAAGGATACATTTAAGCTTTGTTGTCTTCTATCTTCAAGCTCTGATTTATTCTGAACGTATCTTTTCTGTTATCTGTTATGCTGTCAAATAGCAACTCTCCAAATTATCAGGCCTGGGCTGGTATTCTGGCTGAAGCTCGGCTTACCTTAACGGAGTGACTATTGGGAGGATAAAGGGGAAAATGTTTGCTTCAGCTGTACCCTGGCTGTTTTCCCAAAGGGCTGTCCAGAACTAGGATCAATTCCTCACCTCATCTGAAACCAATTTTGGCTGTTTACTCATGACATCTGAAAATTTGTCCCAGGGTCATAACAAAACAGAAGACTTCCTGTCAGAGATAATGGGAACTGCAGATGCTGGAGAATTCCAAGATAATAAAATGTGAGGCTGGATGAACACAGCAGGCCAGCATCTTGGCCTGCTGTGTTCATCCAGCCTCACATTTTATTATCTTAGAAGACTTCCTATGATGAGTTGTTGGTGAATGGGAATGTAGTCATGTCTATCTGTGTGGTTAATGGCTGGTGTAGATCAAAACTCAACATTTGACCAGTTTTTGTAATGCAGTCAGAATCTGTAGGTGCTTTTCTTCTGCTTTTGGTACTAATGAGAATGAAAAGGTTTCAATCGTCAACTGTATTTCATAGCAACAGAACTTCTAAATAAAGATAACAGACAGAAATACTGCACACTGCAATGTTCAGAGAGGAGGTTTTGCACACAATACCATCCGATAAGATATGATTGCCTTTGACCTGTTGTTAAACTTGTCATATCATTGCATGAACCTACTGATAGCTCCATTCAACATGTAAATGTCTTTTTGTTTAAACAGATAAATAAAAAGACCAATGTATTTGGGTAACAGTTTGAATTGCCACACAAATATGTTCTCTTTCTAATAATCCAGACAAAAGGAATACCCAAATAAACTGGGGGATGGAGGCCGATACATGGTGAAAAATTATGGAGAAAAAGTTTGAGAGGACTTTTGTTTTGAAAAATTCTGATGTAAATAGGAAATGGGGTTCTTGTTTTAAGCCTTTTGCTAGGGGGAAAAAATTGCTTTTGCATATGGGAAAATTTATGTTCAGTGTTGCATATATTTTTAATGGTATTTTTATTTTCTTAGGGTTATATGTTGACATGCAATGCTGCCCAGGACGTCTACAGCAATGGCAGTGCTAACTCCTCTCCTTACATGAACGGTAGCAGTAAAGAGCATGAGGCGCAGAATGTCAAGAAAATCCAATTGGTTACATTTCAGAAAAGTACAACTGAACCCATGGTATGTCAGCTTTCTTGGAAGGGAGTTCATTTTATTTCCCTTTTAAATTTCAAATACATAGCCTAGCTTTAATACAGAGATCCCCTGCTAAAGGGGAACAAATTCCTGCCACAACTGTTGCTAACTATCAGATTCTGCACCCCTCCACGCCCCATTCACCTGTCTAACGTTGTCGTGACTAAGCAAAACATTTTGCATTTTAGAAAGATAACACAAGGCTCAGTCAGCCCCAACCAGATATTCACGTTTTAGTACCTGACCCCATCCCCTTCCTGTACCTCCTGCCAATACACTTCAGTGTCTTGCTTAACCAAGTACTGTCGGTGCCCCATCTCCAAATTCCTGCACAGACTTTCAGCTCCCGTATAATGATTTTCCTACAGCGTTGCATTCTCACTTCCACCATCTACTGTTTCAGCATTGACTTCACGGGCAGTTCATCCTCTTTCTACTTACCATCAATTTCCAGAGACGTTGGACATTTTCCATTCTCTGGAATTTTGTCCTTTAAATGCCTTCATTTCTTTTCCATCTTGAATATTGAATCGCTTCTGGGTCTTGTTTAGTTCTGGCTACCAATTGTAAAGTGCTTAGGAATGTTTCACTTTGATAAAGACCTTCTATAGGTGTCACTTTGTTATTCGTCACACACTGACTGTCCCCATGGGGAGGTGGTGGAATAGCCATAATATCACTGCTCCAGTAACCCAGAGGCTTAGGCTAATACCTTGGGGGGTAGAAGTTCAAATCCCATGGCAGATGGTGAAACGTTAATTAAATTAGTAAATCTGGAATGCCAGGATAATCTCAGGAATGATGACTATGAAACTATCAGTGCTTTAAAATCCCATCTGGTTCACGAGTGTCCTTTAGGGAAGAAACCCTGCAGTCCTTTGCTATTCTAGCCTACCTGTGACTCTAGACTCACAGCAATGTGGTTGACTTTTATTTGTCCTCTGAAACAAGGTAACAAGTCACACTGTTCAGTGGCAAATTGGGGTGGGCAATCACAGAATAAAGTGATCTTGCTTCACTTGAAAGCATTGGTAGTAATAGATGGACAAGTGACCCTGGGTGGGGTTCAGCCTGATTGAGAACATGATGGTAAGTCTACCTGTAAGAATCCAAGGCAGTGATCCAGAACTGTTAACCCTGTACAAGTCAAAAGGGCACTGAGGCCCCATCAGTTAAAGTGACAAAATTGGGATCTGGAACTTGAATCTGTGTGGTTCTTATGTGGCCTGCTTTCACCAACTGAGTCATCAGTAGACCCTGTTCCGCTCCCTATGCAATGAAACTGAAACTGAACCAATTGTTGCAGGAGACTTGATTCAACTGCCTAAAAAATGGAAAGCTGCCAATCACAACAGAACTATCAATACCTTCCTGGTTCTTCAATTCATTGTACTTTCATGCTATCCACCCCAAATATTACATTTCCATTCGCAATTTAAGAGATTATTTATGTGATTCTTTCTGGAAATTTAATTGATTATAAAATATTAGCCTTGATGGTCATTTAAGCTTGGGTGGTTTGCACTGAGCAGTGTGAGAGGAGGCCGGACTTTGAGTTGGGAGAAAAAGGAGTTAAATGAGGAGGTTGGGGGGGTCAGTTGGGTAATCTGTCAGACATTGGAGGGAGATTGGGAGGGTGTGAGGGGAAATTTAGAGCTTGTGTAATAGGATCATAGACTTGAAGAGGAGGTTTGCAGTCCCTAGAGAAAGGGGAATTGGTGTTTAGAGGCTGGGGAAGTGGAACAGATGGCAAATAGTTGGGGAAATTGTACTGGAGAAAAGTCCCAGGCTACTGAAAACACAGGCTACTCATCCAGGAAGGCAACGGTATCCAAGAGGTAGATGTAAAGGCACTCACGTTCTGAGTCGTCAGCCAGGTAAAGCTGCCAGGATTCCTGACACTCACTAAATCCAAATGACCAAAAGTAAGGTTGAAAACCTGAACTCCAGTGGGTCTAACAGCTTCATAATCATATTTAAAATTGTAACTTATGCCATCCACTCATCTTGCTACTTCAGTAATAGCCAGAAACGGGTGAGATAGAGGTGAGTTTTGCTCGGGTAACACATTTTTGAAAATTTAACCTTTCACCTGACACAAAGCTATCTTTTTTGTTGGATTGACATTCAGTCTCTTGAAAGGAGGGCAAGGATATGTGGTCTTTAAATGTGGTAAAAGAATACATGTTGTCTACATTTTTCTGAAAGTTTGCAAATTCACACACTTGCAACTTGGAAAGACATTTAATTTCACTTCTTGTATCTGCAGGGAATTACTCTGAAACTCAATGACAAGGGCCGCTGTGTTATTGGAAGGATCTTGCATGGAGGGATGATTCACAGGCAAGGTGTGAAAGCAAAACAGATGATTCCCTTTCTCCCCCTGACAGACTGGTTCCATCTCTGTCATGTTAATATATTAAAGTCTGGTTGAAATTTTAACATAATCATGATTTTCTCCTCCACCTGTCTTGTATTGCTGTGTCAGAGGCCTCTCGGAACTGGACCAGTCTGCATGAACTTGTTTTAGAGGTGTAGCTTTATATCCTGATAATGCGCCAGGTCGTTCCACAACTGTAACTGGCATTCACTTACTGAGGTTAGAATCAGAAAACCTGACTGATTTTTCTTCCATCTGAAGTCAGGTGGCAGTGCTGAGCCTTCAGGCCCACCAGTGCTCTGAGTGGGCCAGTAGCCTGCCATTACACACCCCCTGTTGTTAGTCACTAACAGTCCCCATTCACAACTACTCACCCTCCCAGCCTGATCATTAGCAACTCCTTTGTCTGTCCAACTGTCTTTCTCTCTCTTCGGGCTCCATCCTGTCATTTACTCCCTACCCCACCCACCTCCCTATTTTCTGCATAGAAACTGATGTTTTCCCAGCCACCATCAGTTCTGAGGAAGGGTCACCGGACCCGTAACGTTAACTCTGTTTTCTCCTCCACAGCTGCTACCAGACCTGCTGAACTTTTCCAGCAATATAATAAAGTGTGAATCTGGATGAACACAGCAGGCCAAGCAGCATCTCAGGAGCTTTGTTTTTGAGCATGACGAGCTCATCTGCTGTCTTTAATCACACCATGTGTCCACTGAGGCTGCACCCCACCCCAGGCATCCAGATATGGTTCCGATTCTGGAACCACCTTTACTTTTGTGTCCTAATAAAATCCTATTCATTAACTCTACTTTTGTTTCCACAGATTGTGTTTGTGTCAGACATCCTGTGTTTCTCCAGCGTTTCTCTTTTCATTTCAGTTTCCAGCATCCACTGTCCCTTCCTTTTGTACCATTTTGAAATGGGATGGGCAACTGTTCTCTCAGATCTTTGCTTTTCTATATAGGTCCTAAGCTAATGGCAGGCACATGCAACATGCGTACCTCACTGAAAGGTGTATTTAAACCGTACACATCACAGAATTGAGTAATTCACTGCCAGGTGGCTCCAGCTCTAAGCCTACTGCTGCATGTAGCTCTGCATTTTTGGTAGCAGCAAAATGCAGCCGTCCTGCCGCACCAAAAGCTGGTTTCAGCACAGCATCTGCCATAGTGGCAGAAATCTGTATTTCCATGTCTTATTCAAAGGCTGTGTTCAGCACTATACCTTTTTTGAAGTGACAGCAGAGTAGTGTCTGATTACAAACTGAAAACTGTCACGTGTGGTAGCATAGTACAGCCCTGCTTCATGAGTTCCTTAGCCCTCAACTGTTTTTAGTGCTCAATGATGGTGAAAACGTGTTGTTTACTTAAACCAACAGGCTCACTCCATGTTGGTGATGAAATTCTGGAAATAAATGGCAAGAGTGCAACAAATCAAACAGTGGAGCAGCTGCAGTCAGCCCTGGTAAGTTGTGAGCTCTGTAGAGTCCAGTCTACTTCAAAGTAAGCTGTCAAACATTAGCAATATAGAACATAGAACATAGAACAGTACAGCACAGAACAGGCCCTTCAGCCCACAATGTTGTGCCGACCATTGATCCTCATGTATGCACCCTCAAATTTCTGTGACCATATGCATGTCCAGCAGTCTCTTAAATGACCCCAATGACCTTGCTTCCACAACTGCTGCTGGCAATGCATTCCATGCTATGTAAGCACAACATTAATGTAACATAGTTATCAAATTGATAAATAAATGTTTCCTTCTCTCTTTTCAAGATGATGGCTAGTGATGAATTGAATTTGATCAGACTCCAGTAAAATTGTCAGGGGTTTTCAGAACTTTGCTACATTCATTCTCTACCAGGTACCACTTAGATAGTGAACAGGATCTGAGCTTTGATTCTTCTTCTTCTTCTTCTTCTTCTTCCTCATCCAAACCATTGTACTAACTCGTTCAAGATGCATAGCATATCAGAAGTGTAACAAAGGGGCATGCTGCTCTCAAACCAAACGTAAAGGTACATTCTTTATTTAATCGTAATAGATTGGTCACCAACAATCGATAGAAAGATAGAAAACAGAAAGAGCCAGGGATGATGTGAATCAGAAACAAAAACAAATCTCTGTAAAACTCAGCAGATTTGGCAGCATCTGCAGGGAGAAATCAGAGTTAATGTTTCAGGTTGAGTCACCCCAGACAGAAGGATAAAAAGAAATTAAAAAGTGTTGAGGCACAGGCACTGAGCATCTCTGCATAGAAATATATGTAAATATAATGTAGTGATATAATGTGTTACAGAATGATATACAGTAATTGCAATTAGCACCTTGTAATGAATGGACTTTGATGTTACTATACATTTGCTGCTTATCAGCTTGCTTGTAAGCAAAGCAATTTGCCTCGCCCTGTTTGAGTGTAGCTGATCATTTGGATAAGCTTTCTGTTTGTTTTACAGAAAGAAATTATGGGGACAGTCACCTTACAGGTTCAGTCCACTTACCACTGCAACCCTCCATCCTTTGAGGTGAGTGAGCTCATCACGCTGTGAAATGTAATAGCAACAAGGAGTTATATACTGTCTGAGAAGCATTGGCTTCTTGCAGTACTGGACTCAAAAAGAAATTAAGGATAAACTTAACAGCGGTTTGCAACAGAATGATTTGCATGTGAACACAGGAGGTATGGTTACTAAATTTGCAGATTACACCAAAATAAGTGGTCTAGTGGACAGGGAAGAAAGTGCAATGGGACCCTGATCAGATGAGCCAATGAGCCGAGGAGTGGCAGGTGGACCTCGGATAAATGTGATGTGTTGTATTTTAGTAAGACAAACCCGGGCAGGACTTATATTGCTAATGGTAGGGCCCTGGGGGGTGTTGCCAAATAAACCTAGAGGTTCAGGTTTATTGAAAGTGGAATTGCAGGTCGACAGGGTGTGAAGAAGGTGTTTGGCATGCTTGCCTTCATTGGTCAGAATATTGTGTATAGGAGTTGAGACATCATGTTGTGCCTGTACAGGACATTGGTGAGGCCACTTTTAGAATATTGCATGTAATCCTGGTCTCCCTCTATAGACAAGACGTTTTTGACAATTGACAGGGTGGAGACAAGATTTACAAGGAAGTTGCTGGGACTAGAGGGTTTGAGTTCCAGGGAGAGGCTGAATAGACTGGGGCTTTTTCTCCCCCTGGAGCATCGGAGGCCGAGGGGTTACTTATAAAATCATGAGGGGCATGGATAGGGTAAATAGGTCTTTTACTTAGGTTAAGAGGTTCCAAAACTTGAGGGCTTAAGTAGGTTTAAGGTGAGCAGGGAAGTATTGTAAAAGTGCATGAGGGGTAACTTTTTCACACAGAGGGTGGTGCATTACTGGAATGTGCTGCTAGAGGAAGTGGTGGAGCTGGGCACGGTTACAACATTTAAAAGGCATCTGGATGGGTACATGAATTGGAGGGGTTTAGAGAGGCATGGACCAAATACTAGCAAATAGGACTAAGTCAGATTGGGGTATCTGGTCTGCAAGGTTGTGTTGGACTAAAGGCTCTGTCTCAATGGTGTATTATTCAATGACCTGAAATCTCCTGTCAAGAAACCAAAAGAACAGCAGGTGCTTGAAATCTGAAACAAAATCAGAAATTGCTGGAAAAGCTCGGCAGGTCTGGCAGCATCTGTGCAGGGAAAGCAGAGTTACCACTTTGGGTCAGTGACCCTTCTTCATAACTCCTCAGGAAGGTGGGATCTAAAGAAGGGTCACCGGATGTAAAATGTTAATCATATCTATTTTCATAGAACCCCTACAGTGTGGAAACAGGCCCTTTGGCCCAACAAGTCCACACCGATTCTCAGAGCATCCCACCCAGACCAGTCCCCCTATGATCCACCTAACCCACACACCCCTGAACACTATGGGCAATTTAGCATGGCCAATCCACCTAACCTGCACATCTTTAGACTGCGGGAGGAAACTGGAGCACCCAAAGGAAACCCACGCAGACACTGGGAGAATGTGCAAACTCCACACAGACAGTCACCTGAGGGTGGAATTGAACCCGGGTCCCTGGTGCTGTGAGGCAGCCATGTTAACCACTGAGCCACAGTGCCACCCTCAGCCACCATGCTATCCCTCTGACTCATTTCTGCAGGTGCTGCCAGATCTTCTGAGCGCTTTTCCAGCAATTTCTCTTCTTGTTTCTGAAATCTCCTTTGCTGTGGATAATGTGTTTTATGGAAGAGAAGCAAACAGCGGAAATTTGCATACGTTTCCGAAAATGTACAAATAATTCCCGAGAGTCTGTCATCTTTCTCTTTTAAATCACTATGTTTAGTGTCAGGGCAGAAATCCCCCGATCCATCTGATGCACTTCCATCCAGCAGAACAGCTTCAAATTGAAACCAGATCTGTGATACTGGGGGTCTGCGCCAATATTCAACCAGCCTTGTTGGGGATAGAGCCTCCAGCTATTCCAAAAGAACGACATTAACATCTGAGCAGCAGCGAGTGGAGACTCACAGGCTGACTGTATTGTACCTTGACTTGGTGTGAAATTCACCTGCCAAACTAGTAGTCACTGGATCAATCGTGGGAGTTAGCTGGGCTCCTAAAGAGAAAGGTGATTTTTCTAGCTGCATATGAAATTTCTTTCAGAGGATGGCCATTTTCACCGCCTCCCTCCCCACCTCCTCCATACCCAATGTAAAAACCAAGGCTGACATTTGTGTAGTTAAATTGGATGCCCAATGTTGCTTCCTAGCTGTGTGAAATTATTTTCCACCTCCTAACCCTGAAGACACTAGTAGGGTCCTTGCCAGAGGTCACGATTAGGCAAATACGAGTCGCACCTGAATCAAAGATTCCAGTCTTCCCATATCTGACCTGAGATCAGGAAGTTTCCATTTTGATCCCTTGTTTCTAGACAACTGCAACTAAAACAGATTTTATTTATTACATTTGTGAAGAGAAAAAACTGCCATGGCATCTGTTTTTTAGTCATTTTTTCATTACAAGGTACGGATTTCTGAGAAGAATAGGTTATAATGTTCTTCAGTTATATAGCTTGCTCTAAAGGAAGAACTGAACAAAAGCATTTTGGTGAACTGCCTTAGTTTTCAACAATGTCCAACTCAAGATCTCTTATTCCGAGGGCTTGGATTCACTGCCTTAAGGGCATACCTTTGAGAGAACCAGATGCCAATTACTTATCCATTCATTACTAGATGTACCGAATAAGGAGAATCTGTGGACAGTGAGGTGACAAGGGTCTGCACCAGCTCCTCAGCTTTCTCTCTTCCTTACTTGGGTTAAGATCCTGCAGGTGGAGGAAACCATTTGGTACCTCATCTAAGTGACCAGTCTTTACATTGTAAACTTAGATAGTGAACAACATCAAGCCATTGAGCTAAGCAGGATATCAGAACTGGGCCTTGCCTAGTCCTAACCAAAACTTTATTCCTGTGCATTCTCCAGGTGTGTCATCATAAAAAGTCCAGAATGACAGCCCCTACTGAATTGATTTCCCGTTAAATCCATGAATACAATGTAGCTCCTACTCCTTGGGTTAAATCCACACAAAAACAAAACCTGAGATCTTCACCATCAAAGAGAGCTGATCAAGTGTATCCTAGGATATTGTGAGAAGTTAGGAAGGAAATAACGGGGCTCCCAGCAGAAATATTTATATAATTTAATGTTGGTCTCCCTCCTGTAAGAATGATGTCATTAAATTTGAAAGGGTTCAAAAAAGCTTTACAATAATATTGCCAGGGTTGGAGAGTTTGAGTTCAAAGGAAAGGCTGAGTACATTGGGGATATTTTCCCTGGAGCGTTGGAGGCTCAGGGGTGACCTTTATAGAGGTTTATAAAATCATGAGGGGCATGGATAGGGTGAGTAGTCAAGGTCTTTTCCCCAGGGTAGGAGAGTCCAAAACTTGAGGGGACAGGTTTAAAGTGTGAGGGAATGATTTTGAAAGGGACCTAAGGGGCAACTTTTTCAGAGGGTGGTGCATAAATGGAATGGGCTGCCAGATGAAGTAGTGAGAGGTGGGTACGATTACAACATTTAAAAAAAAAAGAATTTGGATGGGTACATGAATAGGAAGGGTTTAGAGGGATATGGGTCAAATGCTGGGAAATGATACTAGATTAATTTAGGCTGTCTGGTCGGTACAGATGAATTGGACCAAAGGATTTCTTTCCCTGCTGTACAGCTCTGACTGTGAATCTGTAAAAGTGGTGAAGCACCAGAGGACTGGAGCATGGCTAATGTGCCGTTTTATGAGAAAGACTTTCCCTTACAGCCTGGAAACATAGATCTGTGAGTTTGACATTGGTGGTTGTAAGTTGTTGGCGGTAATCCTGAAAGATAGGATTTACATGCAATTCGAGAGGCAAAGAATGGTTGGGGGTAATCAGCGTGGTCTTTTTGTGAGGAAAACAGTGTCTCACTTCTTATGAAGTAACCAAAAACGTTGAGGGCAGAGCGGTAGATGTTGTTTACTTTGATTTTAATAAAGCCTTTGACAAGGTTCCAAATATTGGATTATTCAGTAAAGTTAGATCACATGGAATTCAGGGTGAGCATGCCAGTTGGAGACAAAATTGACTTAATGGCAGGGGAGAGTGGGTGGTCGTGGAGGTTTGTTTTTCGGACTGGAGGCCCGTGATCAATGGTGTTGCATGGGAATCGGTACTGGCACCACCATTGGCATTTATATAAATGATCTGGATGAGAATATAGGAGGCATGGTTAGTACGTTTGCAGAAAATTAGTGGTATAGTGGACAGTGAAGGAGGTTATCTAAGTTTACAAAGAGTTCTTGATCAATTGGGTCATTTGGCTGAGGAGTGGCAGAAGGAGTTCAGTTTAAACAAATGTGAGGTATTTGCCTTTTGGTAATACAGTCACAATTAATGATGGGGCTGTAGCTGGTGTTGTAGAACAGAGACCTAGGGGTTCAGGTACATAGTTCTTTTGAAATTTGCATCACAGTTAGACAGAGTGGTTAAGAAGGTATTTAGCACTCTTGACTTCATTGCACGGACCTTTCAGTATGCATGTTGAGAAGTCATGTGACGTCGTGCAGGATGTTGTTGAGGCCTCTTCTGGAGTATTGTGTGCAAGTCTGGTCGTCCTGTTATAAGAAGAATATTATTAAACTGGAGAAGGTTCAGAAAAGATTTATCAGGATGTTGCTGGGAATGGAGGGTTTATGATGTGAAAATAAATGGGAAAGACTGTGACCTTTTTCATTGGGGCATAGGAAGTTGACAGATGAACTTAGAGGTTTATAAAATTATGAGGGGCACAGATAAGTTGGATGACAAGGGTCTTTTCCATAAGATGGGAAAACTCAAAACAAGGGAGTATGCAAGTACAGTTATAACATTTGAAAGGCATTTGAATAAGTTCATGAGTAGGAAAGGTTTGGAGGGATATGGGCCAAGAATGGGCAGGTGGGACAAGTTTAGTTTGGCAACATGGTTGGAGTGGACTGAAAGGGTCTGTTTCCATGCTGTATGACTGTATGATTCTGTGGCTCATTATTTCAGCAATTCAATGGCGATAACAACTGAACCTAACCAAAGCTGTTTAAAGAGAGGATAGGTTTATCACTGTGGCAGATATGAGACTTTTGTTGTTGAATTGTGTGTTTCTCACTGGTTTTTGCTTCACAGGCTATATGTTCTAATCAATCAACATTATGAAAGGTGAATATTGCCTCCAAATTCTCATCTACTAGATGCTTTCCATTTCATCCCGTTGGTCCCAAAATTGTAGTGTCATTGTTATGTATTGCCAGTCACTTTAACCATTGCTTCTAGCTCTTTTAGAGGCTTTTTAGTTTTAACAGATCCCTTTCAGATAGTAATATATATTGCCTAGAGTAACCCCTTCATTATTATGACTAACTAAGTGTATTGTTTCTGTCAGGATAAAGCAGTAGATGTACACCATTTTGTGGATATAGGCCTGGATTCTGCTGTATAATATTGAAGAGGCTGTAGTAAATTTTAAAGTAACTTCTGAAATCTGCAGTTAAATGCAGGTATCCAGAAATTGCCGTCAGAGATTCTATGTTCTGCCACAATAGGCATGTTATGTTATGGCATGAACTTGGCATCATACTCTTTAAAGTACACACCAAGAATGGCTGAAAAAGTTGGAACTAATGCAATTATGTGTAAGTGACTCTTAAGAATGTAACATGGAAATTACTACTGAAGAGCCTCTGGCCCTGAATAGTTTTACAAAGGTGAATCTCATTTCCTCAGAAGAAAATTAATGCAGTTGGGGATTTTAAAAATATGTAAACCATTTTAAAAGGTTTTTCTGTGTCCGTTCTCTCACTCATTCTCTTAATCACACCTGTATTTTCCATTATTTATTTCATGTACTGCACATAATTCAAATGTAATGTGTATTTCCCATTTTTAAAAGTCCTGACTTTGCATGGCTTAGTGGGAGCTCGCTTGCTTGAAGGACCTTGCTGTTGCTTGCCCTGTTCACAGCCAATAGGTATTCCCTAAACATGAAACTGCACTGGAACAGAAAGCAGCTGACAAAATGCTGGTCAATGAGAAAGAAACCGAGGAAAAGTTATCATACAGTAGCAAGCACTAAAATCTAACCAAAGGATGCGGAGGTCACTTACAGTAACTCTTCTGCTGAGTTCAGTTAAGCCAGCACAGATTAGGAAGACTGAGCCTGAATCCTATGGACTAGCATAGATCTAACACTTAAATTACCTACTGAGAAATCTTGGGAAGTACTAAGGAATTTTACATGCAATTTTTTGAGAGGAGTTAATGAATCAATAACATACATTCGTTCGTAATGAATGAATAAATTCGAACATTTAATTAGTAAAAAATGTTGTGAAAATGTGGAGACCGGACAGAAAAATGGAGTTGAGACCAAGATGAGGTCAGTCATGAGCATACCGAATGGTGGAGCAGGCTCAAGCGGCTGAATTTGCCTACTCCTGCTCCTAGTTCTTAAACCCAAGGACAGCTTGTTTATGCAAGATGAAATAGGCTCATTCAGGTTCTAGAACCAATTACATATTTTCCTTTTCTTTTCCAGATGTACATGCGAGCTCAGTTTGATTATGACCCAAAGAAGGATGATCTAATTCCCTGCAAGGAGGCTGGGTTAAGATTTCAGACCGGTGATATTATCAAAATAATCAGCAAGGACGATCCCAACTGGTGGCAGGGTACTGTGGAGAACTCAAGCAGAGTAACTGGATTAATTCCTTCCCCTGAACTGCAGGAGTGGTACGCACTATTTTTATCTAGACAAAAAGAACCATCGGTTGGAAACAGATGGGTGGTATAATACAATGATAGAATTGGAGATAACTTTAAACTAGTGTGTCTATCCTACTTCAGCAATATTCCAAGGTGAATGACTGGGCTGTTTAAAATATTTTTGAGTTGGACAAACACCACAGGTCAAGGGGGCGGGCTGAGGTTAGTAGGTAGGAAATGGAGGTGTGGCTTTAAGTGGGAGGAGGGGATGGGTGAGAGGAAGAACAGGTTAGGGAGGCAGGGGTGAGCTGGGCTGGTTTTGGGTTGCAGTGGGAGGGGAGATTTTGAAGCTTGTGAAGTCCGCATTGATACCATTGGGCGGCAGGGTTCCCAAGCGGAATATGAGTTGCTGTTCCTGCAACCTTCAGGTGGCATCATTGTGGCACTGCAGGAGGCCCATGATGGACATGTCGTCTAAGGAATGGGAGGGAGAGTTAAAATGGTTCGCTGCTGGGAGGTGCAGTGCCAAAACCAGCCCAGCTCGTCCCCGCCTCCCTAACCTATTCTTCCTCTCACCTATCCCCTCCTCCCACCTCAAGCCACAGCTCCATTTCCTACCTACTAACCTCATCCCACCCCCTTGACCTGTCCATCCTCCCCAGACTGACCTATCCCCTCCCTACCTGCCCACCTATACTCTCCTCTCCACCTATCTTCTCCTCTAAATATCTTTGGTCCGTCTCCCCTTATTTATTTCAGAACCCTCTCCCCATCCCCCTCTCTGATGAAGGGTCTAGGCCCGAAATGTCAGCTTTTGTGCTGCTAAGATGCTGCTTGGCCTGCTGCGTTCATCCAGCTTCACGCTTTGTTATCTTGGATTCTCCAGCATCTGCAGTTCCCATCATCTCTGACCACAGCTCAAACTATTATTGGAGTCACCTGATCATATTAGTTTCACCTTTTATAGTCTCTTGCTTCACTTATTGTTCTATTGCACACTCTTCCCTCTTGGATTTCTCACCCTACGTTTTAATTGTTTCTTGGTTTCTTTCCTTGTCCATTTTTTTCCCGCTTTCTAGTTTTCCACTGATTCACAGGGTGAGACAACCTCTAAGTGTCTCTTGTTTTCTGCTTCTACATTTGTTTCTTGCAGTCCTCCTGCCTTTATGATTCATTCTCGCTTCTTACACTAATGTGTCTTGTTGTCACTCTGGTCATACAAGGTTTCAATAGTGCCAGTGTATCCATTTTAACTTGTAAGATGAACCATTGGGTAAATTGACTGTACTGTAATAATGCTCCTATTAGCTGTAAGTTTTTTTTAAACAACTGCATACATTTGTTTCCAATGGTATTGCTTGCCTCACAATGACTCATTCCATTTGGAGGAAGAGTGAAGCAGTTATCACCCCAATGCTCCAGTAAAAACCTGTTTCATTCTCATAGATCATTTTTGTTTGCAAAGTTTTCTTTTGAATCACCTGTTTTAAATTAGCATTCTCCTTCATACCACTTGAGTTGCGTGCGTTTGACTTGCTAACTGAAAACAAAATGGGGCTGGACTCCTTCTACAAAGAAAGAATAGTCCTACTTTTACAGCACTTGAAAAGGCTAATGAAATGTTGATATTTATCTCAAGGCTGCATTTTTACTCATCATCATCATGATCAGGCTCTTAGAACAAAACGGACACTGCACATGGAGTCTTTTCACGTAGCAAGTTTGCTGCATTGCAGCCATCAGTTCTAGCTGACCTGGACACACTCCTGCTTTTACTGCCTGCCATAGGCATAATGAAGGGATTTGCACATTGACAATCAACCTGTATGGCTGAGTTATGAAATGCACCTTCCTTGGACAATGAGTACCAGACCTTCGAGCTCAGAAACAAGAATGCTATCTCCTGTACCACAAGACCTCCCAGATGTCGTATGCAGTTTGGAGGGAACGGATGGCTCACTTGTACAGAGCCTTGCTCTAGCCTAACCTGGTGATCCGTATCCAGATTTGGATACTGCACCTTGGGAAGACAGTGCTGGCCCTGGAGATACAGTGCAGTTTATTACATTGATGCCAAGACTTAAACAGTTGAAATAGAATTATTGCATGTATTTCTTTTGAGTTTAGAAAGTCAAGGGCTGATCTAATGTCAAAAATTGCAACAGAATTTTGATATCGTAAATGTAAAGAGGCTATTTTATCTGATGGTGGAATCCTAAACAAGTGGTCGCAATTTCAGAATTAGTTCTGGACAGTGCCACAATGAAACCAGGGAGCATGTTTATCGACAAAGGTTGTCGAAATCTAGAATTGGCTACCTAGTTAACTTTTTCAGACAGAAATTAAGAGTTTTAAAAATATTAATGAGGACATTAAACAGTTTGGATCAAAAGTCTATAATGGAGTTGAGGTAAAGATCAGCCAGGATAACTGCAGCACTCTGTAAATTGAGAACGCTCATGGAGGATATGAATTAATCTGGTTTCAGCATTATGACATTGTAATTCCATCCATGAATATCTCCTTTGTACAGTTTATGGACCATTTAGCGGAAAATCAGTTTTCTGTTCATTACAATGAATTTTTGAGTTCACAAGCACACAATGTCAGTCTCATTACACTTCGGTTGTATACTCTTTATTACTGTTTGTGAAATCAGAGATATCAGAGTAACTAATTGGACTTCAACTGTCATGATCTCAGTTTCTTCGACATGTTCATTTGTCCTAGGGAATGGGATAATTCGCAGCATCAGTCTTAATACTGTTCTTTGTTTACCTTTTTAATTACAGGAGGGTGGCCAATAGGAATACAGCTAATCAAGATATTACTTCAGGCTGTGGAATGTTCGGAAAGAAGAAAAAGCAGTGTAAAGACAAATATCTGGCTAAACACAGTGCAAGTATGGCCCACATCCCTCTTTATCTGGCATAATTGGTAAATGTTTGGTATGTACTGGGAACTGCTTGCTCACCATTCTGGTCAAGAAATATGGTATGCCATATGGGATTTAAAGAATAAAATAATGAACAAGTGAACATTGTACATTGAAAGAAGGGTATTTTCAAGGAATTTACTATTACCTTTTCCACTGTTACTCTCACATGGCCAGCTAGCGTGCTTTATGTCAACTAGAGGAACTGGATGTTAAGCTGATATCAATGCAGCAGATGCGGATTTGGTTTTGCTGCTTAAAAACTGGGTCTGGCCACTGTGTTGGAGTAAACCATACTATTTACACCTATTATGCTTTAAGCTCTTAACCACCTCCTATTTTCTCTGCAATACTAAGGCTGCTACTTGACTTCCAGAATATCTCTCAGACCTGCAGTTGCTTCAGTTTATCTGCAGTGGAAAACCTCATCTATTCTCATTTTACTCTGTGCACAACATTCACCACTCTCTTGGTTGGTCTTTTGCCTCTGTAAACTCACCTAAAACTCTGCTGCCAGTACTTAAATCATACCAATCCTACATTTACATTGATAGCCTGTTGGATCCAATTTTAATAGAATTTCATATCCTTATTTTCGATAATGTGCCTTGGTTCACTCACTGGTCTCCAGTCCCATAATCCTCCACGTGTTTATGTAGAATCAGTTCTGGCCTCATGCACATGCTTAATTCGAATTGCACATTAGTGGCCTTCCCTCAGCTGAGTGAGCATAATAATGCTCTGAATGTCCCTTCCTATGTTTCTCTGCCTCTATACATCTCTCACCTTTTGACCACTTGCCTTAGTTTCCTCTTAACATGGCTCAATATGTTTTGTTTGTTAGCCCCTGTGAAGATCTGAGGACCATTTTACTGCATTGAAGCAGCATGGAGGTCAGTTAGCTCAGTGGGTTAGACGGCCAGAATATGGCACAGAGTTAAATTCCTATATTTACTACAGGTAGTTTATGAAGATCTATCTTCTTGCCTTACTTCATGAACAATGATGGTCCTAAGGCTACATAATTACTTATCATTGTGGTACAGATGCCTTTGGTCAGTCATAGACCTATAGCTAACTACCAAAGATAATGAATAATTAAGTTGTTTCTCCAATGCGCAATGAGATATTATTTCTAGCCTCAGCCTTGTTTCTTTTAAATCGATCCAAGCCACACCCCTTCCTCTCATCTGTTCTACTTTCAAAAGCTTCCCTAATTTTAATCTTTCTACTATTGTTGGAGCCTTTGGTTGCAAACATTCTAAGCTCTGGCATTCCTTTCCTAAATCTCTGTGCATTTTTCCTCCTTCGTTCTTCCTTAAAACCAAGTTATTGTCGTTTGGTCATCGGGCTTTATAAAGCTGTTGTTAACAGTTTGGACATTTTATTACATTTGTCATAAACAATACAAGCTGTTGTTGTCCATGTAGATACAGTATTACCAAAGCAGTGCTGCTACAAACATTCCCTGTAAGGGCTAAGAATGTATAATTGTGCAGCAAACTGTAGCATACCATGCAAGCAATTAATCACTTTTAAGATGCACAAATGCATAGCTGTGCAACAATCCTAAAGGGATCATGCATTACATAAACAGACATTAACAGTAATGAAAAAGTAAAGCACAGTGGTCCGTGATTTCCTGTTCTTGTTGCTACAGCAGTGACACCTGTCATTTATTTATAGTTCAAATTTACAACTGCTGTCTTCAATGTTTCTCCATAGTCTTTGATCGGCTGGATCTTGTCTCATACGAAGAAGTTGTACAACTCCCTGCATTCAACCGAAAGACCTTGGTGCTTCTTGGTAAATATTGGTATTAGTGGTTAACAGCAACTGGAAAGCCATCTGTAATGCGATTTTAAGAATTTAGTCTGTTGTGGAGGTTTATCAAATTGTATTAATTATAAGTGGAAATCTTAGCTTACAATGCCAAGAAAACTAGACGGGTTTAGAGGGGAATCTCATTGGTATATCTGATTGAAGAGAAAGGAGACGTGTATCCTGCCTTGTGTGCAGTGGCACTTTTGTTTCATATCAGAGATTACTGGACCACGTGAAAAGTTGCATAATACCCATCCAGTATGTACTCTCCCATTTGATCTTTGCTAGGAAGCATCACATCCACTAAATCAGTGTACTGAAATTGTGTTTCATTTTATTTGCAGGGGCAAGTGGAGTTGGGCGGAGTCACATCAAAAATGTTCTCATTACTAAACATGCAGACAAGTTTGCTTATCCCATTCCTCGTAAGTTACGAGAGACATGATATTTATTACTACTGATATATGAATTGACTCTGGAAGGAAACTGAATCTATTTCTTTTTACATCTACATACACTCCACGATTGATCATCTCATTTTTCAAGTCTTGCACCTAATTTCTTTACAATTTGTTGCAATCTTGTGATTTTTCTAATTACTTTGTGTACAAAATTGCTATCATAAATCCTTGGTGGAAGTTATTGAGAAATTGTAGAACTGTCATGGTATTTCAGCAATCTTGACAAAATCATTTGTGATTTTTGTCATAGAACGAAAATGACACTTTATTTGCTGAGAAGTTACAACTCTGCTCTGATTTAGTCCCCTGAACTCTCTTGCTGTAGGACACCTTAAAAACCGCACCTCGAGCTGACAGTAAATTAGAAGTTAACTAACTATCTCTTATAAACAGTGAACAACCAAGGCAGTTGCGATGGTCTGAAAGGAATGTTTCACCTGCCACATCTGATACAACAGAAAGACAGGCAGACTATAGAATTTGCCTCTAAGGTTAAAACATCTAGTATGACTTCAGTTTTGAGTTTTATTCCTTTCTTGTAGAACTTCTATCTGCAGGATTAATCACTCAGGAATTGTTCAGTACTCAACTTATACTTCTCAATTCAAATTCCTTTACAGGCTTAAGGGGAACAAAAGTAATACATCCCTAGGGACAGATGCAACCACCAGAGGTCTCAGTGTGACTACTGATCTACAAATTGCTAAGGGAGTCAATAAATGCAGGAGACTTCACACTGTATTGGAAACAAGTCAGTGTAGTAACTTTTCTTTTAGAAAAAAGTGATAAATATATCTAGATAACCACAATCTCACTAGATAAGCTGAATGACCTCTCTTCCAGTGCGAACTCCTGGGAGGCTTCACCATGGGAAGGAAAGACTTTGGAGTTGTTCAGGGGAATAAAAAGAAATGGCACTGCCAATAGGAACCCTCCATAGAAGTTTGCAACTTGACATCAAGAGTGCAACACATTTCATGCAAAAGTTACTTAAAATTCAAAATTATTGGTTAGTTTCCCCACACAGCAGTGTACCAAAAACAGAATTATATAAAATACCATTCCTCCCTCTACTAGATACCTCCAGGTCACCAAAGGAAGACGAAGAAGATGGAAAGAATTACTACTTTATTTCCAACGAAGATATGGTGAAGAACATTACCTGCAATGAATTCCTAGAGTACGGAAGCTTCCAAGGGGCCATGTTTGGAACAAAGCTGGAAACAATCCGCAAGATCAACCAAGACCAGGGCAAAATTGCAGTAGTGGACATTGAGCCCCAGGTATGTCCTGACTACGTAGTGCTTTCTTCAATACTTTATGACTGACAAACATTTAGCAAGAATATGCTGCCATCAAAATTTTTCCCTACTTGACACAAATGTACAGACAAGGTACTGTTTAAAACTCCACAGACGTACATAGAACAGCATGATCTGTACATGGAAGAGTTGCCATTGTACACTAATGCAGTATTTCATTGTCAGATACTTTTCCAGCTGGAACTAGCGTTTTGCAGACGTACCCTACTTTAAATGTTTATTCTCCTTTTGATGCCCTGCTAAAAAAACTGCACAGGTTTTAAAGCCATATTAAATGTTGGCAAATGTCTTCTATTTACTGTATTAAAAGTAACTGGGAAATCAAATGTCTCAGTGCAGAAATTTATACAGTTCCCTTCCATTTGCTGTCCACAGTGGGTGGAGAATGGGGTTGAGAAAGGCCATGATCAAATTTTAGAGCAGACCCGATGGGCTGAATAGACAAAATCATCTCTCAGATCTTACGATGCCAGTGTGTCATACACATCCCCAACTTTTCAGGGAAGCAGCAGCCAAAGCATCTCTACACAGTAGGCATTCCTTTGTATTAATGGACTCGAGTGCAATGACATCACAGCGGGGTATAGTTAATATGAAAGACTGTGATAAAAGATGTAAACAAGCTTGCAGCATGGATGTACAATTAGTAAGTTAGTTGCAAATATAAAGTGTGAAAAAGATAAAACTAGAATACCATCAAAATAACAAGGCTGTGCCCAAATAGGACTGAGGGGTGAACTGCTAGAGGTCTTAAGATTTAGGAAAACATTGGATAAGGCAGAATAGAGCTGGTTCCATTGCAGGGGATTCCAGAACTCTGCACCGTAATTATAAGAGACTTTAATATTAAAGACTAAATTTATGAATTTAGGGGAAAAATAATCTTTATCCAGAGAATGGTCAGAAAATGAATCTTGTTATAAAAGTAATTTAGACAACAATTAGAAATGTGAATAAGGATAAACCACAAAGGCAGAAGTGAAAGGGTATTTTTGAAGCAGTAAAGTGACAGAGGATTGGAGAAAGGTTAAATAGAGAATTAAAACTTGGCAGGACATGTTTGGCCAAATGGAGTGTTACTGTGCAATTTAATGTAACTTGTAGTAATCCTTAACTTGCCAAGAAACCATTTAAAAAAAAACTAAACGACATGCTTAGAAGGATAATGTCAGGAATGTTTCTAGCAAGGATGGTTGAGAGAAAGATGTTCATCAGGACATTAGAGAGAACTCCTTTACTCATTGTTATTGGCATCATGTGAGGGTGACATGGTCTTTGGTTACACATCTCATCAGAAAGATAGTACTAATAAACATGCAGCACACATTCATTTGTACTGAATTGTCAACCATTCTTAAGTATCTGAAAAGGGCCTTGAATCCACGATTTCCTAACTGAATGTGATCTGACACCTGCCTTTAAATTCAGACTTTATAAAGTAATTCAATTGACTTTTCTCTCCCCCCCCCCTCCCCTCAACTAGTGACTCCTTCCTGCACTCAGTTGATTCATATTACATAATTGGTCATGATTTTGACCAGGACTATTACATTCTAAACAGACTTTGCAATATTAATGCACCGTATTAATAAATACATGTATGCACTCTATTGGCAGGCCCTAAAGGTTCTCAGAACAGCAGAATTTGCACCGCTGGTGGTATTTATTGCTGCTCCCTCTGCTACTCAGCCAGGCAATCAGGTAAGGATTATAGATAATGGCAACTGCAGATGCTGGAGAATCCAAGATAATAAAATGTGAGGCTGGATGAACACAGCAGGCCAAGCAGCATTTCAGGAGCACAAAAGCTGACGTTTCAGGCCAAGACCCTTCATCAGAGAGGGGGATGGGGTGAGGGTTCTGGAATAAATAGGGACAGAGGGGGAGGCGGACCGAAGATGGAGAGAAAAGAAGATAGGTGGGGAGAGTAAAGGTAGGGAGGGGATAGGTCAGTCCAGGGAAGACGGACAGGTCAAGGAGGTGGGATGAGGTTAGTAGGTAGATGGGAGGAAGGGATCGGTGAGAGGAAGAACAGGTTGGACTGGTTTTGGGATGCAGTGGGTGGAGGGGAAGAGCTGGGCTGGTTGTGTGGTGCAGTGGGGGGAGGGGTCGAACTGGGCTGGTTTAGGGATGCGGTTGGGGAAGGGGAGATTTTGAAACTGGTGAAGTCCACATTGATACCATTGGGCTGCAGGGTTCCCAGGCGGAATATGAGTTGCTGTTCCTGCAACCTTCGGGTGGCATCATTGTGGCACAGCAGAAGGCCCATGATGGACATGTCATCTAAAGAATGGGAGGGGGAGTGGAAATGGTTTGCGACTGGGAGGTGCAGTTGTTTGTTGCGAACTGAGCGGAGGTGTTCTGCAAAGTGGTCCCCAAGCCTCGGCTTGGTTTCCCCAATGTAGAGAAAGCCACACTGGGTACAGTGGATGCAGTATACCACATTAAGCGGAGGTTCACCTGCACATCTGCCAATGTAGTATACTGCATCCACTGTACCCGGTGTGGCTTCCTCTACATTGGGGAAACCAAGCCGAGGCTTGGGGACCGCTTTGCAGAACACCTCCGCTCAGTTCGCAACAAACTGCACCTCCCAGTCGCAAACCATTTCCACGCCCCCTCCCATTCTTTAGATGACATGTCCATCATGGGCCTCCTGCAGTGCCACAATGATGCCACCCGAAGGTTGCAGGAACAGCAACTCATATTCCGCCTGGGAACCCTGCAGCCTAATGGTATCAATGTGGACTTCACCAGTTTCAAAATCTCCCCTTCCCCCACCGCATCCCTAAACCAGCCCAGTTCGTCCCCTACCCCCACTGTACCACACAACCAGCCCAGCTCTTCCCCTCCACCCACTGCATCCCAAAACCAGTCCAACCTGTCTCTGCCTCCCTAACCGGTTCTTCCTCTCACCCATCCCTTCCTCCCACCCCAAGCCGCACCCCCAGCTACCTACTAACCTCATCCCACCTCCTTGACCTGTCCGTCTTCCCTGGCCTGACCTATCCCCTCCCTACCTCCCCACCTTTACTCTCCCCACCTATCTTCTTTTCTCTCCATCTTCGGACCGCCTCCCCCTCTCTCGCTATTTATTCCAGAACCCTCACCCCATCCCCCTCTCTGATGAAGGGTCTAGGCCTGAAACGTCAGCTTTTGTGCTCCTGAGATGCTGCTTGGCCTGCTGTGTTCATCCAGCCTCACATTTTATTATCCAGGTAAGGATTATGTTGAACTCAGCTGGCTGAAATAACAGAATATTTGGACAGGGTAATGTCTGCTAACTGTAGCAATATTTGACATTACAAGTCCTTAAAACAATTACATTCACAATGGCTGGGTGAGGCAACAAAGCCTTTACAACCCTAACCCCCAAAAGTGGTCTTTGCAATAGATATCTGCAAATCCTCATTGATTTCCCCATACTCAAAAAGCAAGTTTGTTCCTGACAAAGATTAGGCATAGGTAAGTTTGCTTTTTAAATGTATTGCCATAAAAATACAAACATTGAAATAAGCTTACCCATCTGTGCTGAAATCCTGCCAGTGACCGTGTCCCAGTTGCACTTCTGAACTTCTCCAGTTCAATGTTCTTCATTAAAAAAAAATTAATACAGCATTCTGCAGCATGAAAACCACTTGAGTGGTGGACATTGCTAGTGGGCAAACAGCCTGTACAGACAACTCTGGCTGTTAATTGCAGTGGGGTAGGTGGGTTAATACAATAGTGAGGAAAATGAGGATATAATGGAGTTCAGCACGAGGTCAGAGCAATCTTAAGTTAAAACGTTAAAGGCAAACAACAGTAATTTGAGCCACTACAGAGCAAACTACCATCGTCAAAATGGAAAATGAAAACCCTTAAGAAAAAAAAATTGCAGGATAAAACAAAGACCATTTACCAACCATGTAAAGCAAGAAAGCGAGATGAGGAGCTAACAAAAACAGGTCAAAAATTTGTTCTCACAATAACTCAAAGGAAACAGCAGCAGAAACCTGACATGGACCAACAAGTCTGTTACGTTGTAAAATTCTGCAGACATTATTAACATGGAAAGACCCAGAGATTTTTTGATGGCCTGTATTAAATAACAGACTAGATCATTTAATATTTCATACAAGCAGACTTTATACAATTTTTAATGTTACAGAACATAGAATGGGATTTAGCAGGAGCACTAAAGAGTATAACTCACACCCAAGTCTCATAAAGCAATACTTTGGGCTCATGGCAAAACATTTGTGGCTTACTGAAATCTTAGAGGAGGGAGAGCATCACTGGTTACAGAAATGGGGAGAGGCAAAGCTAAGGAATTAGAAAAAAAAAATCAGAATGAGAACTTAAGATGAACTCTGATGACTTTTTGAACAAAGTAGTTATACGTGACTCACATAGCAAAATGGGATTTGGTGAGATTTAAAACAGACAGCACATTAGATAAAAGTTTTACAGAGAGAAGAACATGGGAAACGGCCAGGATTATGCTGCAATAGTTAAGTCTATGGGTAACATGGGGTTTTGGCTAAAGAGCCGAAGTGGAGTGGGATCCAGAAATGTAATGGATGGGGAAAGTAGTCAGTTTCTGTATTTCCATAACCAAGATGGACTACAGCTTACATGTAAGTGACACATAGCACATAAAAGATTTTTTTAAAGCAGCTTGCCTGATTAACAAATGATTGAGATCTATTTTTAACACAGTTGGAAACTGAATTTTGTGGACTAACATGGTAATTTCAGATAGTCTCTGGAGGATGTCACAGCCAAAAACCTATTCTTACACCAAAAGATGGCAGCAAGGCAATAAAAATGCCTAACCTTTCTCTGGATTAGGTGAAATTGTGATATCACACTATTTTCAAAGGTTAATCAAATAATGAAACAGGGATTACTTTCCATTAGTTTCAGTACCACATCCTTCTCAACTATCTTTTCTTTTAGGTTGAATCTCTTAAGAAAATCCAGAAGGAATCAGAAATACTACAGCACACCTATGGACATTGGTTTGACCTGACACTGGTTAACAATGAAGTTGAAGACACAGTGCGTAACCTGGTGGAGGCAATTGAAAGTGCATGCACTACAGCACAATGGGTTCCGGTTTCATGGGTTTACTAGTCGAGATAGATACAGCAAATAGAATATTCATGTACTTTAAGAAATTATTTAATCTGAGATCAGAAAGCAGTTTGAATCCTGCCATTTTAGACCAAACACACGCACATTAGCTTTTGAAAGTACATTTCATCTGCAAGTCATTCTCCATGGCATCACTTGTTTTATATTACAAAGAAACAAGGACTGTTTACTAATGGGATATTTACAAAGTTCTTCAAAATTTTTGAAATAAAAATACAAAAATGCTGGAAATACTCAGATTTCCAGCATCCATTGTACCTTGTTTTAATTTTCCTTAACCTTTCATTCTTACTCTTCTAAAAGCACATGAGCTACCTGTACTTATCCCTGTAAACTAAATGGCCTGGTACTTTAATGCATTTTCAACCACTACCCCACTGCAAAAAGGCTTTGCTGAAACGATCACTGTATGCAGTAAGCTTGTAAAACCATTTTAATGAACAAAACAAAATACCATATCTAGACTAATACGCACGAATGAAGAATTAAAAACTCATGGAAATCTACAATCTCCAACCAAGCAACACAATTGTTCAGATCACAATAATAGGAACTAATAGTTCTGCATGAAAGATTATGGAATGTAGTAACAGGAATCGTAAATTCCATCCAGCTACACATGAAGTGAACATCCATTATACAGTAGTGCAAACTTTACAACACTGCTTCGGTCACCTGAAAATTAATTCCAGATTATTGTACCTGGTATAATATCTACATGAGCAAAATCTCATTTCTCGCAAATGTCATGTAATTCCTTGAATTAAGTTGCCTACACGGCAGCTTCGCAATTGCAGTAGCAATGGGAAAGCAGGTGAATGAATACCTTCATGAGAAATGGTATTTCATCAAACCATATTTGAACTGCAGCTGAGTCGAATGATGAGAAATTCCCGTGACCTTCCTTCATGGTTTTGTCTAGCATTTGGCTTCTCCTTCCAGCAAACCAACAAAACCAAGGTTAATGTCTCAGAGGATGGAGTATTAAATGCTCCAAATTAAGATGCAAAATTTTAGGTGCTAAATATTTAACCACTGCAAAAGTGAAACATGCATTGCCGTGTAGTCGTCTCATTCAAATGGAAATATTATTTGAATAAAAGCATTTACCTACTTGGTGAATTGCAGGAGTAAGTTATACATTTTGTTGAATGGGGCACAAGTTTCTGGAATATTCACATACAGTACTTGCAGGATTGCTTCCTACTCTCGGGACTGAAACTAGCTCCACCTCACAACAGCTGTGAAGACCAAATTCTGTGGATACATCAACCCTGCAAGCTGGCTTATATTGAATTGCAGTGAGCTAAAATGACAACATGAAGAATAGCGTCTAGTCATTGGAATTAAGACTTGTTTACATCGGGGTCACAAGGATGGTGCAAGTGTAAAGAGGAAAGCCTCCTATAATTGACAACTAGGACCAACCAACCATCTGCAGATGCTTCACTAGTAACCCTCCCTCAAAGTCAGATAGGGGTGGCACGGTAGCTCAGTGGTTAGCACTGCTGCCTCACAGCACTAGGGACCTGGGTTCGATTCCACCCTTGGGCGACTGTGGTGAGTTTACACATACCCCCCCCTGTTTGAGAGAGTTTTCTCTGGGTACTCCAGTTTCTTCCTACAGTCCAAAGATGCGCAGGCTAGGCTATGCTAAATTGCCCATAAATGTTCAGGGATGTGTAGATTAGGTGGGTTACCGGGGGATAGGTCCTGGGTGGGATGCTGAGGGTTGGTGTGGACTTGTTGGGCCAAAGGGCCTGTTTCCACATAGTGGGGATCCTATGAAAAGGGGATGTTCACTGATGATTGCACAACATGAAGCAGTTCATGATCAATTGCAACATCTGATTCAATATCCGGGCTTAAATTGACAAGTAACATCTACGTCAGACAAGTGCCACAAAAAGGACACAGTCTCCAATTGGAAACACTTAGTACAGCTCATTGACATTCCCACTATCAACATCCTGGGGGTTACCACTAACCAGAAACTCAACTGGATTTGCCATAAATACAGCGGCCACAGTAGCAGATCAGACCAAGAACACAGTGGCTAGTAACTCATCTCCTGACTCCCCAAAGCCTCTCCACAATCTACAAGCCAGCCACACTCAAGATGCTTGACACAACCCAGGAAAATTCAGCCCACTTAGTTGGGACTACATTCACAATCCCTCCAACAATGACACTTAGCAGCAGTATGAACTATCTACCTACAAGATGCACAACAGAATTCTGCCTGGTCCTTCTAGACTCAGGGTAAGGGCACCAGATATGTAGAAGGACAATCACCTGCAAGCTCTCCTCTAAGACACACACCATGACTTTTTTTTTTATTCACTCATGTGATGTAGGTATCAGCATCAGCTATTTCTTCATTGTTGCTGGGACAAACTCAAAGTTGCCTCCCTAAGGGCATTGTGAGTCTGCCTGTAGCACACAGACTGTAGTCGTTCAAGAAGGCAGCTCATCACCACCTTTAAAGGCAGTGAGTGATAGGCAGTAAGTGCTGGCGAGAAAGCAATGCCCACATTTGAATAAAAAGCAAAACTTGTGACATAACTAAGGCTTGCAGTGGAATAGGAGACAGAACACATTAAAGATGGAAGAGATCATTCCACATATAACTATAAAATATGAAAACAAATTAGTGAATCTGTTAAGGATGGTGGTCAAAAATGGAGGAATTCTGGAATCAACTCATGGCTATTCATGCAAAATTTGCCACCGATCAGCCATTTTAGGAAGACACGGCATATACTATTTAATAAAACAACCTCAAATCTGTCTGAAGGTAACCAATATGCAGCACCACACCGGTTAATGATTTTGCTGATATTCTATATATCCATATTCTTCCATAAGAATGAAGCTTAATCTTTTATCCATACAAGAACAGCAAGTATAAAGAAGCCATTTATTTTTGTTTAAAAATAACAAAAAAAATCTATATCAACAACTGGGACAGATCTGTACAGTCATGTGCACTTGGTTCAAACTAGTCATACTCAAACCACAGCACATCTGGTAAGGCAAAAGTTTAATGGGCTTAAAAAATGCCATTTACTTTTATTACAATGTACATAATCATAAATGTGACTTTGATCACTCATATAAAAATATTTAGAATATTCATATTGAAACAACCTCCAAATTTAGCCCATTACAGAGAAACTTTGTATCATGGATGGAAACAAAAGTCTTAAATGTTCAAGCTCCTGATTAAATATCAAACTCAACTTTGGGAGGAGCAGCAGACTGTTTCAGTTCTTGTTGAAGAATGTAGGTATCATTAAAAACAAATGACAAGAGTTAGGAAAGCAACACGGGCCAATTCAGAGCATGGCAACTGTCATGTCAACCCATTTGATATATTTTGCAGATAGTAGGAACTGCAGATGCTGGAGAATCTAAGATAACAAGGTGTAGAGCTGGACGAACACTGCAGGCCAAGCAGTATCGGAGCAGCAGTAAGGCTGATATTTTGGGCCTAGACACTTCTTCAGAAGACCCTTCTTCATTTTATTTAGCAATGTAACTGCTTGGAAGGGACTACTATTTCTGAAGAAGGGTCTAGGCCCGAAATGTCAGCCTTCCAGCTCCTCTGATGCTGCTTGGCCTGCTGTGTTCATCCAGCTCTACACCTTGTTATCTCTGGTATATTTTGCAAACAGGTTTCCACCCAACTACAAGTTTTGTAACTGAATGAGGTCACAAGGGCAACTACAGCCCTAGTCTAAGTGACATCAGACATGAGGCAGGTACTTTATCCAACGCTGAGTTGCTTCACACAATCTCTATTTCCATTACTACCGATATTGTATGCGTCCCTTGCAGAAAGGGATCAACATCATATACAATATTTCTAACAATGAGGCAATGCCAGCTTTATATTAATTGCTGACAACCGGCAAAACAACTGGTTTTCTGCTATGAAAACTTTTAAAAATCAAAAATCAGTGCAATGCGCCATTCCTGGAGGCTAACTATGAACATGATAAACCATTTATGAATACTCCTTGAATACGATCTTCATCACAGGATAGTGTGGGAGCAAAAACCTGGTAATACAGATTGCACAAGTGTGATTCCAACACAAAATCAACTTCAATGTCTCCGATCAACGGTTAGAAATGAAAGTGGTGCTTTTGCATCAAATTATATCACGGTTGAACATTCCTCCCTCTGGCTGTCGAACACAAACGTTTTGAGCCACTCCATCAGTCGCCTGATTCAGCCTTTTCCTTTCTCTTTTTTGAACTTTCAGTATTCTGTGGAAGATCAATTGCATTAATTGTTTATTAATATATTGTGTTTGCAGCCATTTTATTTAGCAATGTAATTGCTTGGAGGTATTTAGGGGACTACTATTTCTTATGGCAAATAAATAGCCAATCTCAGAAACTAACAAATTCAGCGGTAGTATTCAGATTTCAGGCAAAGACCTTAATATAACACAAGCCACATTCACTGAGAAGAAAGTTTGATACCCACTATATGGAGCAACTTCAGAATATAACTCAATGACAACAACAGCTACTCCTACACACAAAAAGCATACCTATTTATGAAACAAAAGTACAAAAACAGTATAACATCCCAACTGTTAAACATTACTGTACCTCAAGTTGGGCAGAAAACTAAACATAATTCAGTTGTTTCATAATAAACACAAGTAAACCTATGAGAATAACTGTTACTAAGAGCTACTTGCAGCACTTACCCCAGTCCCAGATTCTCCCATCTCTAACTTTTTTTTCTTTTTTTTCTTCTCTTTCTTCGGTGTCAACGCTGTAGGTTCTGGCTCATCGCTTTCAGGTTTAACCTGTATCAAATAAAAGACCTGTATATGTAACCTGAAAGTACACATGAAGTGTTCAATGTGAAATATCAGTAGAGTTCCAGTTTAATGTACCCAAATTTAGGAATTTACTGAAACCAGTGAAGAAAGCAACTGCCTGCAATAAAACCACAAGCACTGAATTGAAGACATCAAATGTCTTCAAACATTATTTCTAAATCTAGAATTGGAAAAACATTGCAAACAAAAGTAATCCTGCTTTCAATCACTCAAATCTTAGAATTATTTACCAAATTAATTTCCACGTAAGTGAAGAAACATGAAAAGTCCATTACAAAACTATAACTTCTATAACAATGGGTGGCATGGTAGCACATTGGTTAGCACTGCTGCCTTTCTGCCAGAAACCCAGGGTTAATTCCAGCCTTGGTTGACTGTCCGATTGTGTTTAGGCATTCTCCCTGCATCTGCATGAGTTTCCTCCCACAGTCCAAAGACATGCAGGTTAGGTGGACTGGCCGTGCTAAAAATGCTCCAGGTGTCCAAAGTTTGTGCAGCATAGATGGACTAGCCATGGTCAAGAACCCTGTGCAGTGTTCAGGGGTCGGGGAATTCTATGTTATGATTCTGTTGGCAAATGATCTAAGTATTACCAAGAGTGAATACAAGGTTATTGATGTTTCTCCCAAAAAGAGAGTCAAGTTTATTAATTCAAACTAGGTCAGCAGAATACAGGTGTGATCTCCCTCCCTTGACAGCCAGCACATTATATGAACTTACCTCTGTTTCTTGTAATAACTTTTGCTTTTTCTCTTTTTTCTTCTTCTTTTTGTCTTTCTGGCTCAGCTCTGGTACCAATTTTGGTGTTATTGGGGTGGAGGAGACTGCAGGTTCATCACTTTCACTTTCACTCTCTCTCTTTCTCTGAGAACAGACAAAATGGTATCAATAAGTAAAACCAGTACTATGACATCAGGCTCAGAATGAGGAAATCAACTAATGCACACGCATGCTCAACAGTCTTTCACAGTCAATGCCTGGATCAAGGATCACTTCATAAGCATATGAAGTTCTGGCAGGGCTGGACAGACTGTATGAAGGGCTGAGGTCCCTTCAAGTTGCGGGTGTTTGTTAGTTCGCCGAGCATGTTGTTCTCTGGTGTGCAGACGTTTCATTACCCTGCTAGACAACATCAGTGCGATCTCTGATCGAAGTGCTGGTGTTCTGCTTCCTTCCGAATTTATATGATATTCTGGCGTGATGGGCTTGTTGCATCCGGTTCTGTTGGTCCTCACTGTCTGTGATGACAGCCGTCAGTTTGACTGGGACAAAGTGACCATACTAGGACAAGCGAACACCATACATGCAATTTCTGGAAGCCTGGTTTTCAACACAGGACTTCATTAACAAACACAGAAATAGACACTGTATACAGACCGCTGCAAAAACAACAGAACTGGAAGTGACAAGGCCAACACACTAGAGGGTCATATAAATACTGAAGGAAGCAGAGCACCAACCCTTTGATTAGAGGTCACACTGATGATGTTGCCTTGAAGGGGTTTAAAAAAATCTACACACCAGAGAACAACCAGCTCGGCGAGCTAACAAACAATTACACCTGCAACACAAACTACAAATTTTCATTAGGACACTAAAAGTTCCTCCTGGTTGCCTGGAGCAAGGGGCCACAGGCCACAATCTCAGGGTAAGGAACAGACTGTTTAGGACTGAAATGAGGAGAAATCTTTTGATTCAGAGAACCTGTGGAATTCTCTATCACATAAGACACTGGAGGCCAAGTCACACAAATATATTTAAGAACCAAACAGACAGATTTCTAGATACTCAAAGCATCAAAAGGTAAGGGGTACAGCAGGTGTGTAAGCTTATCAACAAGATCATACTGAATGGCAAAGCAGGCCCAATGGGCCAAATTACTAACTCTTGCTCCGACCGTCTGCTTCAACATAACTGCACCTCCAGCAGTTTTGCCGTTTAGATCATTTCCATTGATATCCCTCAAAATCTAATCAACCTAAACTCTGCTAAGAAATTCCTCATTTCTCCAAAATGTCTTGCCCTTATTCTAAGGCTAATGTTCCAAAATCCTCAGTCTGGGCAATATAATTTCTGAATCCACCCAAATCTTTTAGCTATCAAGTAACAATGAAATTAACCCTCATGCTTTTCAAATCTAGAAAACACAGGGTGTCTCCTCAAAGAACCCCTTCTACACCCACTCCACAGCAAATATATCCATCCTTAGGTAAGGGACCAAAACTGTACACAATACTCAGTTGAATGTCTCAAAGTTCTATACGATTGAAAACTTCTTTAATGCTGTGCTCACATCTTGCGACTTGATCAACATTCCTAACTGCGCACTAGCTTTCAACAAATAACACATAAGTACACTCAGGTCCCTATGGAAAATGCTGATGTCTAAACTCTTCACCGTTGAAGAAATAACCTGGGAGGAGGAATGGAAGTGCATAATGGAAAACCTCAAACTTATCCACATTATCTACCGTGGTCTTGCCCACTCAAGCCCTTTCTGAAATTTCTTTCCATTGTCCCTACCACTCTCATTTTCACCTAGTTTTAGCTCATTAGAAAACTTAGAAATATTAATTTGATCCCCATAATCCAAGTATTGACACAGATTGTAAGCACCTAACCCCACTAGTCAAAGCCTGCCAACCAGAAGATAAAACATTTTCTTGTGATAGAGTAAGCTTCAGAACTCTTAACTGTTCAGGGATTGAAAGAATCAGCATTAACTCTTTCTGTAAAGACTGAGATGAAAGGAACAAGGAGAAACTGTAACAAGGGAATCAAAAATAGCTTGTCAATTAGCTGTCCATCAAAAGGAGTCAAAGTAATATAAACAGCTTCCAGCTGTTTCCTGGAAGGTAAGAGGTAACAACTGCTTGATAACTTGCTGCCTTGTGACAAATTGTCAATTAAGATTGCCTGCACAAGCAATGTCTGGAGGCAAATGGGGCTAATGACAGAGCTGTGTTTCAAACAGATCGTTAGCACCAAATCTAACAAGAAACAGAGAAGCTACTCCTGATAAAGCAACAAGCTAGAGATTTGATAAATTTCAGAAGTGTAATCAATGCTGTGGATAAATATATTTAAAAGGATCATTAATAATGTCATATCAGCAACTTCACTGGACAAAAAACTCAAAAATTCAATTCAGGATTCTTCAGCAGCAGAACTTTGAAGAACCACAATGCACAAGGACTGAGCCCTATATTTACCAGAAACGGACAGTGTTGATTGGGTTCAGAGCTAAATTCGACCGCTAATCAACTGGGTGATAGCCAAGTTGAGTTATGTGTTTTATTTTAGTTGCCACATGCAGTAAAGTTATGTAATGTTTCAGTATTTGATTGTCTCTGCAATTTCTTAATAAGTAGATGAAATAAAGGTAATTTACATGGAACATTTCGTTTTAACTATACTCCCGTGTGGCCTTGTTAAAATTCTTCAAAAATCCAAATATACATTTGCTGTTTTACATATCTACTCTGCTGGCAACATTCTCAAAAATCTCCAATTAGGTTTATCATACTTGATTCTATTCTCACAAACCTGATGACTGCCCAGTCAGACCATTAAATAAGGGTACATTTATCCGATCCTTTAGGACAGACTCTGTAGTTTTGCATTTTCTCTCTCCTTTCATTCTTAAATAGGTGTTTATGTTTGCAAAATTCCAACTTGCATCCACTATCTCTTTCGACAGTGATTTATATAATCAGTAGCCCCAGTTCCTAAGGGCTTATCCACTCTCACTTCCATTAATCTATCTGGTACTATATTTTTACAAATACTAATGTAGTTTAGCTCCTCATTCTTAAGGAGTCCCTTGGATTTCTTGCATGTCCACCTGTGAAGATACAAGACAAATAATCTATCCCAGGTTTTTATTTGTATGTGCAATTTCAGAGAATGAAGCCAGCTTTCTCTCTATCCCAAGTAAATCAATGTAGAAATTAATCCAAGTTACTAACAGCCCAAGAGATGAAAAATAATGGTACAGGAAGAAACTACAGGAAGGCAACATTTGATTAGACTGGAACGCTTACTTTTAAGGGCATGTTCAATGTGTAGTTCATGACAACAATTAAAAGTATCAATAAATATGGAATTACAAGCCTCTCTGGTGATCAATAAGCACTTTGCACACAGTCAGTAATGTTTCCCTAAATTCACATCACACACAAACTGTCTACTTCCATGCAACTCTTGCCCAATAATCTGAACATGGAAACCAAATAATAACTCAAATTAAATTTCCTTCAGAACAAAACTATAACACATTAGAACATAATTAGTCAGAGATCTGTATATATCGTGAGGTGGTTACAACTGAAGTCACTGGAACATTGATGTTCAGCATAGCTATTTCCAATTCTCAACAGCGCTTACCTTCACTGGTTGGATTGCATCATTAGGCGCTGAACTTCTCTGACTAGAGAGAAATAATTCAATAAGCATTACAAAAAGCTGTACATAAGTCAGATACCTGCATCATAAATCCATACAGATCACTTTCCCACCCTCCCATTAATGTACAAGTTAATGCAATCAGTCAAGCAGCAAAACAAAAATACTGCAATCATTAGCTTGAATGTTAGGAAGTGCTGAATCCAACACAGTCTTAAACTGGGTTGGAATGAAAATGCAATTCCATTTCTTCTTGCAGACTGACTCCTTCTAAAGCCACAAAAGACTGGAAAAGGATAACTGCCTGCTATTACACAGCTCTACACCTTTAAAAGAAATCCTGACCAAACGAATAACGTGTGTTGATTATGGATGTCAGTCATGGCTGAGCTGGCAGCTCGCCTGCACCAGAGTCAGAATCGTGGGTTCAATTTCCACTGCAAAAAACAAAAAAATCAGGCATATGGCAATACTGGAGGAACTTTGTAATTAGGGGAGGGACGTCTTTTAAAGGCAACATTAAACCAATGTCTCATCTGATCCAAAAACAGAAGCTACCAGAAAAGCTCAGCATCTAAGAGAAATCAGCGTTGACACTTCAGGTCCAGTGACCCTTCCTCAGAACACAATTTCTGATTTACAGCACACAGTTCTTTGGGCCTCATCTGATGCCTTGTGTTGGTGTAAAAGATCCACAAACTGGCCCCTGGCTGGTGTCATCCCTCAAGAAGCATCATTAAAATAGATAATCACACCACCCGTGGGAGGTTGCTTAGCACAAATTCATTTTTGCATTTCCTACTTTACAATAGCTATGCTTGAAAAGTACATTTTATTATCTGTCAAGCACCCCTTAAAAAAGCAAAATTATTTTGCAACAATTTAGCCCACATCAGACAGACAGACACACATTAGGCCTTGGCAAGATAAATGCATGACACACAGTTCATGCAGTAACAGATCCAACTAAAATCAAAGTCAAATATAGCTTACATTAATGTGCCACCTACAGGTAAAGCTAATATATACTAAGTACAACACTTTCTGACCCACCTCTCTAGTACAAAGTTGTAAGCAAAAATAATTAAGTCCTTACGTATAATCTACGTAGTCCTTCCTCCATGACTCTGGAGTACTTTCATTTGGTTTGCCATGTTTATCTAATAAACCTTGCTTAATCATCATTTTCTTCTGGCTTGCCTTTAAAATAAATAAAGAGAGTTACAATTATGTGTTACACCCATCTCTAGAGAAATAGAATGTCACCAGACATTTCAAACAACTGGCCACAATCTTTAACATCTGCACCATATAAGCCAAGCTCTCAAAAGTGATGGCATTGATCTCCACTGGACATCAGGAACATGAACACGGTCTCTTATCTCTTCTATAATTGTAGAGACATGCCACACAATTTTAGCTGTCTATTAAAACTACTTTCTTTAGTTTATACCTAAACTAACTCAATAAGTAAAAACAGCAGCCAAGTCCTTTTTCTCACAACTCTTTAAATATTGCAGCATCAGAATTAAATCGGGTGTCTAAAAATGATAACTTAAGTCTAATTACCTTAAGCTGCAATAAACTGTCATACTAGCCATTAAAGACAAAAATATTTCAGTATTGTGGTTGCAGGCTTCAGTTCGGTACTTTCCAAACTTTCTCTATTGTGATTCCCATATTCTTGATTGACTAACATCTGGGGTCATGGCAGTTTTCAATCAGGCTTCAAAGATCAGCCAGTTAACATTTATTCAAAGATAGTTAGAATGGCCTATGATCATTTAAGGGCCAACTGGGGTTGGGAAGTTCTGCTCTAGATCCTGCGCATATACAAACAAATCCGGCTTACCTTTGGTCCCAGGCCCCACTTACGTGGGTACGTATCCCTTTCCATGATCACTCGTTTAATCTTTGCTACAACACCATGGTCACACGTTGATATTACTGCCGTCGTCATTAATGCAATTGCTATCAAATAAAACACACGGAAAAAGTGTAACATAATGAGTTTCTGAGCATCATTTCTAAAAGGTATTGAATATACACAACACAATTACCCTGCCCCCAGCCAACCATACAAACTTGTGTCCACGAAGATTGTGGGTTGTAATAGATAACAAGGTGGATCATCGAACTTGTATTTTAAACAGTGAATGCGATGACAAGCAACTTCCAATTATCCCACAAACCGTAATATGTAATTTCAGGTTCTATTACCGATACAAATGGCTTCTCCCTTTGTTGTCACAACAACTATCTCCTGGTTCACCTCGATTCCATCTTCATAACGCAGAAGACCTGGAAGCATGATCTTGGCACCGTAACAAATAGCATTTACCTAGTTTTAAAAAAACAATAATTTAAAGATAAAGCCTAAAATAAAACTAAGTGGTTAAGTGAGTTTCAGATTTTTGAGACAGCATCAAGAAGTTCAATGGCTCTTTTAAATGTATCAAAGAAAGATAATTTTTCTTTACAAACTGCATACAACTGAGTTACACATTGAAAAACGAGGGGTTTGGCATCCTAATATTGCTTCAATTAGAGATAGCTCAATAGAGTGATGACCTATGTTCAGGAATACACGGGGCAGAGTGAATCAGGACTGAAACTACCCCCATTTCTTTCAGCTGTAAGTGTCTGATTTTTCACATGTTGATTTGCGGAATGGAGGATGTCACTGTGGTGGTGAGCACCGGTTTTATACGTTAGGAGTTGGTAGGTTTGAATTCCGCTTAGCTTAACAAATTGTTCAAGTAGGCGAGTCGAAATTCTCCACTTCTAACTCGGAATTAGGGAAGTTTTCAGAGTTTCAGGTGCCAATTAATTGTCATGGAAGCTTCAATTTTCTTGGCATTTTCGTCAATATGCTGCAACAGGACATTTTACAAGGTGACGATGGACACCTGCAATAGCAGGCTTCCAAATGGCAGCCAACATGAGTTGTCTCAGATACAGACTGTTAACCCTTTCATTCTAGACTTGTGGTCCTAAACTCATTACATGACTGGGATTCTTTTCTCAGAAGTCAACAATTTGACAACTTGTTAGAAAACTAGAGTGACAGAGACAAAAACACTGTGTCCCATAATCCTCTGCTTCCTGCTACAATCTAATCAACTATTTTTTCTTTTGCTATTAACGTTCTGTCCACCTGGTTGGTGAATCCAGCTGCCAGCCCTGAGCATAAGCAACAGTTTACTGGCAATTCATCTGCAGTTTCCTTAATGTTCTATGTTGCATCATCATGCAGGCTAATTCTTAGCAGCAAACATCCGCCTTAGTTTTCTTTTAAAGTAAGCTGCTGCTCAATGTTCAACTTGTAATCTAAACTCAGTTGCAAACCAAAATAAAAATTAAAATGAGGTTCTCTACAGCTTCTATGACAATAGAAACAGCCTAAGCCATTTAGCCATCAAGTGGATGATGATGGAATAGCGTAGGGGGTATGCTTAGATTAGCTCACAGGTCGGTGCAACATCGAGGGCTGAAGGGCCTGTTCTGCTCTGTATTGTTCTATCTCAGAGAATGTTATGGACTAACGTAGAGCTGTCACAACTATCACAATCATAACCGTAAAGTAACAACTGCAATTATAAGCCAACATGTTCCATTCTGCCATCAGGATTTTTAATGATGTCACATTATTATTCGACTGGAAGCATATCAGGGTGAAGTGAAAGAAAAAAAGTTAGTTTAGCACTTTTTGTATAAAGTCTTCACACTGATTCCTTTGTAGTCACTCACGGGAAGTGGGTGTCACTAGCTGGGAAGCACTTACTGCCTGTTACTAGCTGCCCTCCAGAAGGTAGTGGTGAGCTGCCTTCTTGAATCGCTGCAGTTCTGTGCTGTACACTGACCCATAATGCCCTTAGTGAGGGAATTCCAGGATTTTGACCCAGCAACAGTGAAGGAACAGCAATATGTTTCCAAGTCAGGACGGTGAGTGGCTTAGAGGGATCCTTGCAGATAATGGCATTCCCTTGTATCTGCTGCCCCTGATTCCCACTGAGTGAATTTTGCTCGGGCTCCTTTGTTCATTTGTACAGTTTCAAGTGACTAAATTGTTAAATAACTGCTAGGTCAGCAGAGTCATTTCCAACAACGCCTTGCTTCATGCTTCTGATATTTTCTCTACTTACCGCACTGTCCTTCATAACAAGCCTTTTGTGAGTTGCCAACAGCTTTTCAAGGGGATAGATGACACGACGCAGATAGGTCTCGTCCTTGTTGTGATCATACTGCCATTGGGCATCCAACACATCATGCATTGTTACCATGTTATCCTGAAGTTACACAGCAAAACACAGCACTCCAGTTACCAACACAAATATAAAATGATTTCCAAATAAAACTGTCAAGCCAAGAGCTCCCCCATGAGGCCACATATTGCCATCAAGTACAACAACCCCAAGGCTTTTCAATTTTCCAAAGTTAAATTACCAGTGCAGGAGCAAAGTAACCTGTACTGAACTCAACACTTTGGGATGAACCAGAATTTAAGACAATAGAAACATTGGGGATTGCAGAGCAAGTTTATTAAGACATGTTACCACTGCTGTGGTAGAGAAACTGGAATCAGAAGATCATTTCAGGCAATTCAAATGTTCTCTAATGCTACACAAAAAGAATTCAGTGGCATTCCTACCATTTCACCATTTACACCTGATCGCACTCTTCTTAGTTCTTGCATCTGACCGCCAACTCCCAGTAACAGGCCAAGATGTACACACAGTGTTCTGATATAAGTCCCTGCTTCACAGCTCACCCAAAAAATTCCTAGAAATGACCACAAAAGTAACACAGGCTATATATAAATGCTGTAATATACAGTAGCACAATTAACTTTGATGACCGAAATGATGAAATTGCTACACTTTCACCACATAGTTTAAAAAAACCTAATAAGAAGCCAAAGTGCAGAGCCATCAGTCAAGGGTGATAGATAGAAGTCATCTTTGCACATTGTGCTAATGTCATCTCTGTAACATCATGTGGCTAGAAAGCAACTTGGCAAGCATGAGCTTCCATTATAAACTAACTGCTACAAGATTTGCTTTGGATTGGGTCTTTTGAACCATACGTTGCCTTTCACGTGAGTCATGTAATAAGACAGGAAATTTCAGTTTAATTGTTATATTTTCTGAGACATTACCTGCCTGAACTCATTTGCTGTTCTTCAACGTCTCTTGGACAGTACTCATTTTCTTGCCCTTAAGAGAAGGTATATCCCAAACTTGTGCCACCGAGATTTAAAATATCCTCAACTTGCATTCACCCATTACTAGAGCACACTAATCTTTCTTAGCCCCAGTCTAGCAATTCCACAATTTTAAAATTCTCACTTGGAACATGAAAACCTCCACAGGCTGAAACCACTCCCCATATCTCTTGAATCTGTGTAAAACCTTGCTTGTCGCAACATTAAATATATTCAAAATGGTATTGATAACTCTTTTGAGGTAGTGAATTCCCAAGATTCACAAATCTGTGAAAACATTTTACTGACGATGCTTTATAGCTGTAAATTGATTTGATTCCTGAAATCACTCACCTAACCGTCTCTCTGGATCATACTCAATTAGTTTACTACTGTAGATAGTACGGACTCTTAACTGTCTCTTGACAGCAGCAATTAGAGGTGGACGTTGAAATAATGCTCCAGTCAACATCTCCAAGCCCTAAGTGAGGAACACACGGAGGTTTGCATAACAGTGTTGAGCAGTTCAGTTATAAATAGACAGACATAATCCCTCCATTAAAATTAGTTATTCATGAAATGGAAATTAAGTTTGCATTTTCTATACCATACTGAACTGAATGTTAAAAATCACCATACATTCATAACTTGAAATTTTAAACTCAATACCCCCAATATATATAGTGAGAAGTTATGACTAATTAGAACTATATATGTACGTGATCAGACTGCATCATTCATCTTAGTAGAATTAGATCCTAGAAGGATTCAAATTCTGCCAAACCATCTCACATCCACATACACCCAATCAGGCACCAGTAGCTTCTCAGCAGAACGCAAAAAAGTCACATGGTACAAGATGAATATATTTCACCCAGAGCCTTAAACAAGACTTAGGGTGCTGTGGAGCAAATGGTTAGCATCACTCGGCGAATGGATAAACTTATTCATCATCTCACGTACACAGTGAAGCACTTAGATTAAGCAATGAACAGATAAAAACAAAGACAAAGACAGTCAGAACAAGCTAAATCTTGGAATAGGCACAAACAAAGATGATCTTTATGTTTGCATCTCTACCTTATTGTCAACTGTCAGCTTGGGCAATCTGAGAAAATGAATAGGAACCCACTCTATTCCTACAACTCTCATTCAATTTTAAAATTCATTTACATATTGTGGGTAACACTGCCTGACGCCTGTATTTATTGTCCAGAGAGCAGCTAAGAGTCAACCACATTACGATAAGTCTGGAGTCACATGTAGATCAGACCAGGAAAAGATAGCAGCTTCCTTCCCTATCCTCAAAAGTCCTTCAGAATCTTTAACAAAATAACTTAGAATTTTAAACTTGGACAAGCCCTAATAAGATAAAATAATACACAGGCCTACTTACCCGGCTAAGCTGATGTTCATTTTCAATAGCATTGTGCAGCCGAATAATTCCCACGTACTCTTTGCCTACAATTAATAGCACAAGAGTCGTCAGGACAGGCCACGTCAGTTACTGTATCACGAACTGTGATACTAACTAGCCCCAAACAGAAATGGTACCTTATAAGAAATGCTTTGACTTCACAGGATGCCCTACTCCCAGTGAAGAATTACTAAAGGTATTAGGCAAAATTACCTACAGTGCACCAAAAACAAATTTAAGAGAAACCACGTCCAAGAATTTTACTGCACCGTGTTGGAAAGCAATAAAAACAGCACTGATGTTTCAGATCAATTCACGTTTTCTCTAACACAGATGAAAATGAAAGAATTAGATCTGTGATCAAACTCAATGTAACATATCATGTTACAGAAATTTGAGGGTGCATACATGAGGATCAATGGCCGGCACAACATCGTGGGCTGAAGGGCCTGTTCTGTGCTGTACTGTTCTATGTTCTATGTGATTTTCCAAAAAGGCAGTGCTGCAACCAGACCGGTGTAGGAAGCCACTTACCAGCACTCTGCTGGGATTTGACTAGTCGTGTTGCTCGTTCTATACACACAATCAGGCAGCCTGTAACTTTGGGATCCAACGTTCCACTGTGACCAGTCTTTTCCACCCGCAGAATCCTGCGTATCCATGCCACAACTTCATGTGAGGACGGATTTGCTGGTTTATCAAGATTAATAAATCCTGACCTGCCAAAATGTAGCCTTGTGTCAATATGCCTTCCAGTAACCATGATAGATCAACAATTTTCATCAGTTCTTAAATTCCTTCTAAAAATGTAACCATTCTTGTCCCCACCCCACTATCAACAACAACATTTCATAAACAGGTAAGACAGCTAAAATGCACAAGCTTCAGTAATGCTTCATCCTGGATTATAGACATACCTTACATATTCAGAAATTTCCCTTTTGAGGGGTGAGCAGCCACTTGGAATAGGAGTGTAATGTGTTGTCCGTACATTAAGTTTGTCAAAATTCTGTAATACAAAGATTGGATTCAAGAAAGAACTTGCTTGTACATAGCTTCAGGCTTCAATCTGTTGAATACTGCACCAACATAAATGCAGCAAGATCTTACAACTAACCAGATCGTTCAGTGATGTAGCTGCAAACAAAATATTGACCCAAAAATGGAAATATCTTCCTTTTCAAAAGGATGCTAGGGAACACCTAAGACAGCAAATTTGGTCTAGCTTCTTAAACACAATGCGGTATTCCTTCAGAGTGTCTGTTAACTATGTGACTAGATTATGTAACTGTTTTAAGTGAGTGTGAACCCAATGACTTTCTGCAGGCTGGGCAAGTTAGACATTTCTTCAAGTCACAGAAAGATAAGGAGTTCTACTCTACAGACAAACAAAATGAATGCAAACAGATATCAACATGACCATAACACATTCATAAACTATCTGCAGATTAATAATAATTTATGACCACAACTGTATATTTAAATGAGATTACCTTTAGTAACAAAGGCCAATGAGACGTGTCTAGTTTCACTGTTTTTGTCTGTGGTTCGATTAGAAAATCAGTCTCCTGCTGGATACTCTGGAAGCATAATAAAGAGTGATGACTTAAGTCCCATTAGTATAAATACACTGTCCACAATTAAGAGTACAACAAATTACCCTACATAATACAGCAGCTGCCATCTGTATCAAGTCAACTACAATGCACAAGTTCTGGTATTTTGAAATAAAATCAGAAAATGCTGGAATTACCTGGCAGTTCCAATCTGGGGAACACAAACTCAAACAGTCTACAGCCTTTTTTGTTCATTATAGAGTTCAACCATTTCAAATTGTATCTTTGCCCTCAAATTTGCTTCTGTTCTCGTATTAGTTTTGGTTATTTCTTTATTTGTTCCTATGCGTTTGGATAGCAGTAATGTAAGCATTCACACCTCACCTGAACACATGCTCCTTTACTATACCCATCCCCTGGACATCATTATGATTTACAATCTTTCCTGCCTCCAGATTATCCTTTCTCCTGCTTTACACTTTTAGGTTTTGCATTTCAAACTTCTACCTATTCTCAATTCTGATTAAGCTCTCAAGCTATAAAAAAGCTAAATGCATCAATGACATTTTCTCAAGAACATGAGTGGATAGTCAGTGACATTGGCAAGGCTATTTATGATTGACTACAATAGGCAAATGAATCACAGCCCTTCAGATAGCCTTTGCATTGAAACTATAAAAAAGGTGCAGAAATCTCATCATTTGAGCTGATATGTCACTGTAAAAAGTTTCATTTTCCGCATGCCATTTCTCAGAATGCAAGGTTAGAGGACAAAAATCTAATATTAGCATCAGTTATTTATCATTAATAAATGGTTTTTTTAGAGGTCTAATGACAGGAAAAATTACAAATTCAACAACTCCAACAAAGGAGGGCAGCAAAAATCAGGAAACTACAGACTAATTAGCCTAGTGTCTGTCATTAGCAAAATGCTGAAATTCATCTTTAAGCATGTAGTAGCCGTAAATTCAGTACATCGTGTCAATTCTCCTTCAAAGAGCACTTTAAGGAAGAAAAAGCAAAATGGGGAATGATATGATGCATCTGTTTTTCCAAGGGGCGTGAAATACATGTGCCATGTAAAATCTTAAAATATTGGGGGCAATACCAGCATGGTTAGAAGATTGGCTAACTGGCATAAATTGAAATTTGGATCAATGCGTCATAGCTAAGCTAGCAAGACGCATTAGAAATTGGCATCTCAACTACAAACAAGATTAATATTTCTGACTAGAGGTCTGCTTTTATCGAGTCACGTTTTCTGACTGTAAAAAGCATGCAATGAATAAAATCAAGTTTGTAATGGGATGAGTTAATTATGTGGGTCAAGCATTGATAGATTGAGAATCATATAGGAGATGTGAAATTGGCTGCTCTGGTGCAAAAAAATAGAAAAGCAGGACATTATTTAAATGGACACATTCATTAACCTTAGCAGCATCAGTTAACACACACTGTCATCACATGACATCACAAAAGTAATGATTGGAAATACATCAATAATAGAAGGGAGGCCCAACCCAGCTCTCCGAGAACACTCCACACCACTGGTCAGCAAAAACAGAAGGGCCGGATCTCCCTCTCCCCCTCCCTTCCCTCCCCCAAAAACCACTCCCTCACAGAGTTTAACGCTTCCTGCAGCAACTTGGACACCGGCTTTACCCTAATGGTGATACCATATCATTTGGGTACAATCACTCCACAATTAAAAGCACACAATGTCATGGTACAAAGAAACCAAAGTTATACTTATGCATGGATCCCCAAGTTGGCTCACAGGCTCAGCCAATAGGTGGGATGTGCAAGTAGTGGAGGAAATGCAGGCAGTGCATCTAATTGATTTCTAAGAAGGGTTGTCTCATGAGGAAAAATCAAGCACATTGAGCTTTGAGTCAATATGGAGTTTAGAAGAACAAGAGGTGGTCTTATTGAGATACAAGTTGGGACTTGACAGTGTAGAAACTGAGAAAGTCATGGGGAATCTGGAATTAAGAGAATTTCAAATTTATTCATCGAGAGATTAAAAATGAAGAGAAATTTGTTCTCAGTGGATTGTTAATGTCGAATTCTCTACTACACAGAAATGGAAGTTCGCTCATCAGATACATCCAAGATTGACTTAAGATGTATTTTTGATCATCAGGGAATCAAGAGTCACAGGGCACAATCAGATCACTCTTATTGAACTGCTGGGCAGAATGGAGGGGCCAAACAGACCACTAATGAGCCCATAAGATGCAAAAGAAAAGTGGGCCATTCATCCTTCAAGTTCTTCATCATTCAATGAGATGACCTGAAAAATCTTCAACTCAACTGAATACAGGAGTTGGGAAGTCAGGTTGAGGTTGTACAGGACATTGTACAGGCCTCATCTGAAATACTGTGTCCATTTCTGGTCACCAAGTTATAGAAGGATATTATTTAGCCAGAGAGGGGTCAGAACAGATTTACCAGGGTGTGGCAAGGTATGGAAAGTCTGAGTTGTCAAGAAAGGCTGGGACTTTTCCATGGGAGCACAACAGGTTGAGAGATGACCTTACAGAAGTTTATAAAATCTTGTGGGCTGGGATAGGTTTAATGGTAAATGTCTTTTCCCTAGAACAGGGGGAATTTCAAGACTGGGGGCACACTTGTAAGTGAGAGGAGAGAGATTTTAAAAAAAAGACAACCAGCAATTTGTTTTTTTTTTAAAAAGACAGAGAATGATTCCTGTGTGAAATGAACTTCCTGAGGAAGTGATGGATGTGGGCATAATTACTATGTTCAAAAGATATTTCAATAAGTGTTTGCAACGGTTTGGAGAGATATGGGCCAGGAGTAGGCAGGTGGGACTATTTAGTTTCGGATTATGTTCGGCATAGACTGGTTGCGCCAAAGGATTGGTTTCCATGCTGAATGACTATGGCTGTCCTGCCTTTACTCAAATCCTTGATTCCCTCACTAAAAGTATCTTTCCTTGTCTTGACTATTTTTAATGGCCCAGTCCACTGTGGTGAAGAATTCCAGATTCACTACCCTCACAAAACAACCTCTCGAGAGCAACTGTCAAGAAACATTTACTGGCAAAGGAGTCACCTCTTATTCTTCTAACTCCAGTGCGTGCAGGCCCCAAGCTGACTGAACCTCTCCCCTTTATGAAATGTCTCCATACTCAAAATGCCAATCTAGTGACCTTTTTCTGGACTGCCTTCAATGCCAACGCATCTTTCCTCCGATTACAGCATCCAAACTTGAGCCCAATATTCTAGGTGTAGTCTAACCAGTCGCTGGCATTGTTTCGCCAAACTTCCCTACATTTATACTCCATTCTCTTTGATGGACAGACCACAATTTCATTTTCCTTCCCCATTACTGGCTGAATTTGTATTCAAGTGTTTTTGTGATTAATGCAGGAGTGGCCCTAAATCCCAGTGCTGCCCTCCCTGTATTTCTCCTTTTCAAAATATTCAATATGTTTCTTTCCAAAAATGCACAACCTCATTGTATAATATCGGTAAGTTTCTGCACTCACTTAATATGTCAACTTATCTCTACAGACCTTTTTTCTTTCATCATTAATGGGATGAGGGTGTCGTTGGTTAGACTGCCATTAATTGCCATCCCTAACTGCCCAGAGGGCAGTTCAGACTCAACCACATGGCTGTTGCTCTGGAGTCACAGGTAGACCAGACAAGGTAAGGATGGCAATTTCCTTCCCTAAAGGACATTATTGATAATGGATTCGTGGTCATCATTAGATTCTTAATTCCAGATATTTCACTGAATTCAAATTCCATCATCTGCCATGGTGGGATTTAAACCCGGCTCCCAGAATTTTATCTGGGTCTCTGGATTGCCTGTCCAGTAATAATGCCACTAGGCCATCACCTCCCTTTGTGTGTCATCAAAATCATTAACAGATTGTAAACGGTGGTCCCAGCACTGATCCCTGTGATAGTTATAGTTTGACATCCTTAAAATCCTTATCTCAACACTATCTTCAATTTGTTAGGCAATCTTTGATTCATGCTAATGTACTACTCACTACCATGGGCACTAAGCATCATGAAAGAATTCAAGTAAATGTCAGGCATGCCTCTATTTGAATTTAGTATGTATTTCTAAATATGTTTCTACTACGCACGTTAAAATAAACTTTTCCCAATTACATATGTTAATCCAACTACCTACAGTTATCTGGCTTTGTCTCCATTCCTTTTATGCTGGAAATGTTGGAAAACTGCCAATCTCACCCAGGACACTTCCAGAATCTAAGCACTGTTGGAATTTTACTGCCAGTGCCTCCAACGTTTCTGTAGCTCCTTCCTTTAACATCTGAGATTGCTACCCATCACATCCAGGGAATTTAATCGGCTTTCAGACCCATGGATTTCCCTTCCAACAGAGATTGCATTAATGTCACCTCCAAGGCTGCTCCCACATTTTGCTCCTTGCTTCACTTCTTGGACAATTTCAGACAGTAGTAGGAATTCATTTTTGCACTCAATGCTAGATATGAAAATAAAATTATTACCCCAATTCCTTCTCCATTTTTCTTCCTTTGCTTCTTCTGTTTTTTAATAGATGCTGCAAACAACAAACAGGGATGGTTAGAATCCCTCAATAAACTGAAGATTCAAGTCATTGGATGTACTCCCACATTGGAATATTTCAAACAGTAAAAACACCGTACCAAAACGCATGCACTTATTAACAGTTTTTTTAAACACTTTCAGACAATCAAAAGCAAGTTACTATCTGTTGCCATATGGTTGTTTCCTCAGACATAATGCAGTAGGTTCAGTACACAAGCAAAATCAATGCTGCTGGCCAAGGAATCCAAGGTAGGTGAACAGAAGGCTAGAAGAACACAACAAGCCAGGCAGCATCTGAAGGAAAGGAAAAGTCAACATTCTGGATAATACCCTTCTTCCACGACTCATGTCCAAGGGAGGCAGAAAACATCTTCAAAATGGGTATCCTTTGAAGGGACTTTGCAGTGGTATAAACTTAGTTAGAGACAAAAAAAACTGCAAATGCTGTAATCCAAGGTAGGCAATCAAGAGGGTAATACCCGAAACTTGACCTCTCTTTTCCTCCAGATGCTGTCTGGCTTGCTCTGTTCTTCCCGCCTCTTGTTTGTCTACATTAATTAACCAGCTAGAGTTTACATTAAGTGAATTCTGGACTCGTTATAGAAGGCTAATATGAATTCAATCACGGGGCAGAAAATGATGCTCATGAAATTCGTGTGTAAGATAATAATGCACATTATGATTGAAATCGCCTGTCTAACTGCTACGGCATTTAATCTCAGAAGGCAGCTTGCCAACCGCGTACTTGTAGTTGTGAAATGGAAATGGAATCTGTGGCTGGAAACTCGTGGCGACGACAAACAGCAAACCGAACTGCCAGGCCCGGCGCCAAACGTGGGGACCACGTGTTCGGCGCCGATTAGCGCCAGGTGCCTGTTCCCATCCATCCAGAGTCCAGGGCAATGCTGGCGATATCCCCCAGCCACCAGGAAACCACCGACATTCAAAGCAAACACCAAAAGTGGGGGAGGGAGTTGCTGCGAGTTACAAGGGGCGCGAAAACCGTCTCCCCTCTACAGGCCGCGGCCTCTACCTCCCTCCCGGCAGTAAGCAATGCCCTGAAGCCGCCGTGACTCCGGCTTCACTCTCTCTCTCTCTCTCCCCTCAAACAAGTCTGCAAATTACAGATCGTTCTCTGCAGCCGCCGTATTAATTCTGACTCCTTACCCCCACCCCGGACAAACAATGCCCTTTACCATCTCCACCCGCCATCTTCTCGCTCCGATCGCCAAGTGAAGAAACGCGCTCCACTCCGCGCAAGCCAATTAAACACCCGCCCCACAATGCACTACTGCGCGCATGTCAATTATAAGGGGGGGATGGCGGAGGATGGAAGACGGCGCATGCCCAGTCTATAAGAAGAGCCTGTTAATGGTGGAAAATCTGAAATATAGCTACCCGCTAAAAATATAGAAATATTCGGAAGGGCAGGATTTTGACCCTATTGTCGGAACGGTAAAGTGTTAGTATACACGTTTCTATACACATTTACGAAAAGGGGGGGGAATATTAAAAGTCAGTGATCAGCTGGAAGCAGGAGAAATTAGAAGACGAATGATGGTGCATAGTAAATGAAATCAGACATAAAAACAAGATCAGTCTAACGGAGACGTAAATGGGATTAGCATGATTATCACCGAATGCTCCTGGATAAAATACATGCAGTATTTATAGAATCGTAGAATTTCCAACAGTGGAAGCAGGGCAAACGGCCCATCGAGTCCACAACGACCCTACGACGAGCATCCACCCAGACTCACCTCGCTACCCTACATTTCCCATAGCTAATTCACCCAGGCTGCACATTTGTGGAGACTATGGGCAGTTTAGCATGGTCAGTCCACCTAATCTGCACAGCGTTGGACTGTGGGAGGAAACCGGAGCTCCTGGAGGAAAAGCATGCAGACAAGAGACAATGTGAAAAACCACACAGTCACCCGAAGGTGGAATCAAATTCAGGTCCCTGGTGCTGTGAGACAGCATAGCTGACCACTGAGCCATTGTGCCACACATTATGATCAATCTGCTGAACTCAAGAGGGAAGAAGGTTGTAAAGTGTCTCAATATTTGAACTGGTATTTCTTAAACTTGGGTTGGCTCATTAAATACCCAAGTTCAGAGAGATCAGAAGGGAATGGGGAAGGGAAATTATTTCTGCAGTCCAGACTTGACAGAAGTTTTCTAAGGACTCCCCATTTGGTTCCAGATCTACCTCTACAGATAATTTAAATCAATTTATTGCTAATTTGGGATATGAGGAAGGGTGCTTGTAGTGCTGAATCCCTATCACTGAGCCAGGAAACCTAGGTTCAAGTCTCACCTGTTCTGGAAGTGTGTAATAACATTTCTGAATAGGTTGATTATGTCATTATTATATCAGAGGCACCATCCCATACCTTTATTCTTCCTTAACTAGCACAAGACAGAGTCAGAAATCACCACTTGAATTAGAGTGTGCGCATATACTTGTATATCAGTCTATCCAAACAGCATTCAATCTCAGCCCATGAACTGCACTCTGCTTGATAACAACAGACAAGAGAAGCAAAGAGTTCATTCTGCTGCTAACATTAGTCTCAGCATCATGAGCCTCAATTTTGCAGCAATCATGTCTGTGCCAGTTATCAAAACCCTTCAACTTCTGTATGCTATGGTGTTTTAAAGTGATCATCAAAATACTTCTGAAATATTGTGGTAATTTGTGCAGCTGCCATGTGCTTAGAGACTGAGTTGCAGACAGCTTCTGCTTGAAAAAAACTTCCTTAAATCCCTCTAAACCTCTTGCCCCTTTCTTGAAATCTATGCACTGTTGTTCTTGATTCTTCTCGAATGTAGAAGTTTTGTGTATTTAATGATGCTCAATTTTGTCCAACTCAGTCAGATTCCCTTTCAGACTTCTCTGGTCGTCATCTCTACCTGAGTCCACACAGACTTTTCACTGTACTAAAGTGTGTTGTGAAAAGTGTATTATGTCACCAGAGGTAAAGCCATCTTAGGTACAAAAAAAAAACTTAGAGTTGAAAAGTTAACCATTACCTTCATCAAGTAGAAAAATAAATCTAATAGTTTAAATTTTAAAAAGACTTTAATGTTAACTAGAAAATAAGGAATTAGGTTAGAAGTTCTTATAAACTCCAGTCACAATTTATTAACCTTAGTGACTGCCAACCATCTTCAGCATAACTACCAACTTTGGCAAGAGTCTCCATTTTTGTCCACTTGTGCTGAAGTTAACCTGACATGCACTTGCAATAGATACTTCTACATCTCAACAGAATTAGTACTCAGCACCAGCATAAGTTTCACATTAAAGTATGAAAGAAAGACATGTTCAGTTGAAATGTTTTGTGTAGAGAAATGGCCGAGTGGCTTTTACATAGAGAAAAATGATTGTGCTTCATTACAGAGGGGCCGTAGAAGCAAAGAAATTGAGAACTCTAGAAAATACCACATTGAAAATGTTTTGAGGTTTCATCCTGAAGTGACATTTGGGGCCTTGGGGATCCATGGGGCTACACAGCACTGTTTTCCCCCTCTTGCTCAAATGGACAATATTAACAACTTTGTCTCCAATTTCTACCTCCTTCCCGTTCACAAGGTTCATCTCAACCCTTTCCCTTTCTCAATTTTTAAATTTCTATTTCCTCAAATAAATTACTGACCAATATTCACCATTATGCCACTGGTCTCATACAGGTATCTCAAGTACCTTTCCTCCCACCCCAAACGAGGAGCTGTTATTCCATTTTTCCATTCTTTATGTTTTTATTTCACCATTTTAGAATTTAGACAGGAGCAACAGGAATCCACTCAGCCCCTTTATTCTGCACAGTCAGCCATGAATAGCATACCTGATCTTTGCATCTCGATCAGCTGTGTTGAATGAACTTATCCTCAGCAATCTATGAAATGATGAGTTTATAAAATTTCAGAAGATTCACAACTCTTCATAAAAGAGTGAAGAAATTTCTCCATCCTAACTGTTAGCTCCGTAAGACAAGATCGTGAAGGCCCCTCATTCTAAATTCCCCAACCAGAGGTAAAAACATCCTCCAAACATGTACATTGAATGTTTAACATTCTTAAAGAAACTTAACATCGAGGTACATGCAAACAAAGGGGTAGGCAATTCAACTCAGATCTTGACTGCCATTTCATAAGATTATGTCTAATCTTATTGTCATCTCAAATCCACATGCCCTTCTATTTATGATAACCTTTCACTCTTTTGCTTCACGAGAATCTATCATCTCTGCTTTAAAAATATTAACAGCACTGCTTTCACTGCCTTCCTGAGCTGGTAATTAAAAAAGACGTGACTTCCTTAAAAAAAAATTGGCTCATCTGTTTTAAATGGGAATAAGTTAATTTCTAAACAGTGACACCTAGTTCTGGAGCAACTCTTTCTTCTAAACTGCAGGTATATGGTCTGTTTGTTCTCGGTTAATCCTGAGAGATCACTGGTCTGTTTTTTTGTTCAACATAGAAAGTAGGAGATAGAATAGCCCATTTGCCCCCTCGAGTCTGCTCCATCATTCATTTTGATCATAACTGATCATTCAACTCAATACTGTATGTTCTCCCCACCACTCCCTGTATGCCCAAGTGCAATATGCAATTCGTTTTTAAACTTGTACAATGTTTTGGGCTCAACAGCTTCCTGCAGTAACAGATTCCACAGGCTTTTTACTCTTTGGGTGATGAAATTTCTCCTCGTCCAAGTACTAAATGGTTTACCCCATATCCTTAGACTCTGATCCTTGCTTCTGGACTTCAAAAGCATCAGGAACATTCTTTCTGCATCTACTATGTTTAGTCCTGTTAGAATCTTAAGATTCTATGAGATCACCCCTGAACTCCAGCAAATACAATCCAACTGATTCAACCTCTCCTCATATTAGTCCTGCCATTCATATGGTGAGCTTTCACTGCCCTCCATCTAAAGCAAGAGCATATTCCCCAGACAGGGAGGCCAAAACTGCATATAATATTCCTGATGGGGTCTCACCAAGGCCCTGTACAATTGCTGCAAGACTTCTCTGCTGCTGTGCTCAAAACCTTTTGTTCTAAAGGCTAACATATGATCTGCCTTCTTTACTGCTGGTTGCCTCTGCGTGTTTACCTTCTGTGACTGGTCTATGAGGACAAGCAGGTCACATTCCCTTGTTCAGTTCATAGCCATATTAAAGCTATCCCATCTTCCAAGGCCAGTTTAAAAGTATTTTTAAAATCAACATGTTCATATATATGAAATGTCTAGGGCTGTTAGGATTTGGACAATCCTTCTGGCTCAGAGATAGGCACTCTACAGCTGCGCAATAAGACCCTCTCCCAAGGCACATATACCTTTCCTAACAAATTGTACAGAACATTCATGTACAATTGTACTGCTCATTACCAATGAGCTGAATGGTTGTAGTAGATTTATTTATTTTTGCATTCCAATCCATTTATAGACTAGCAATATTTGCATATCTACATTATTTTCTGTACCTAAAAAGTTCATTTCGTGACTCATGCACAAGAACATGCAGCTTCCTCTAAATGCAATATTTCTCAGTCTCTTACAATTCTAAATATTTCATTTTTTTCTTGAAATGAATAGCTTTGATTTATTCACATTACATTCCATTTGTCATATTCTTGCCCCTCACTTAACATGTCTATAAGCACATTTATCTCTCTCACAACTTGCAAAAGTAAGTAATTTTGTAAAGTCAACAGACTTTATGCATTGCTTTGATGCTCCACAACACATTCTTATGGATTTAAGTAGTTGATGACCTGATCCATACAGCATCCTATTAGTTACAGCCTGCCAAAAATGAAAATAATCTATTTATTCCTGTACTTTGTCTGTTAAACAATCTTCAAATCATTGCCAAAATATTACTCAATCCCCTAGGCCCCATTTGTAGTAAAGATGTGATATATTTTATTGTACGCTTTCTGAAAGTTTAGAAGATTAACATTCTGTAGTTCCCTGAACATACATTATTGCAACCTCAAAAAGTTTACAATATTTCTGATAAAACTGTTTAATTTCATAAGTTTACATCCACTCTACCCAAACATATGATAGAACATTGCTAGTAATGGATCCTAGCATTTTCCCGACTATGGTGTCAAACTAATTGACCTATTCAATTTTCTGTTTCTCCTCCCTTTTGAATAGCTGTGTTTACAACCGAGATTTAGAATCCTCACAACTTCCTTATATCACATTTAAAAACTGTGTCTCAGAAAAAAGTTTCCTCATTGCCAGAAATGTATGGGTGGAGCTTTATTTAGGTATTAATTCAAAACATTCTAATATCCAGAAATGATCTGTATAAAGCATGGAACATAAATATTATTCAGAGGTTGCATGACACAGGTTTATAGTCCAACAGGTTTATTTGAATCTCTACCTGATGGAGCAGCACTGCAAAAGCTAAAGACTTCAATAAACTTTCAAATAAACCTGTTGAGACTATAACCTGGTGTCATGTGACTTCTGACTTTGTTCACCCCAGTCCAACATCAACACTTCCACATCGTGAATGTTACTATGCTTTTACTAGGCTTTGCATAAAACATTATCCATAATAGTGCAGTTGTTAACAGTCATATAAAGTGATTATGGGAGGAAAAGCCCAGTTACATATTAGCAAGCAACTGCCAAGTTCAAATTTAAGCACTATAAACTATAAATACTCTTAAACTAAACAATATTGAATGTAGAGAGCATGCTTTTGATCTTGTTGTTCAAGTTGACCACTCTAGTCTTTCACAAATGGTTCTGATCACAATTTCTTTGGCAACTGTATACAATGAATTTCACTTTACATAATTGGAATAATAAACTTCATTAATCCATTAGGAGGAGGGTGGGTCAAAATGAAAAAAGCAGTAGTTGAAAGATAATAATAATAAAGATTTAAAACTAACATTATGGTTCAGCTGGGCAAACTAAATATAATTTGTAAAACTGTCTGATTCAATGAATATATAGTTCATGATCTTTTAAGTTTCTCTAGAAATCTAAAATTCAGATACATGTCAAAACTCTGAAGTCAACAAATTGTATAAGAAGTTCAGAAATTTGTTTTTCAAATCTCGATCCCAAGGAATCTTGCGGTGTTCAGTACATCATCTCTCATCAGGTAACAGCCACACAGACGACGGTATCCAGTAAATGCATCACGTCCATGAAGGACTCTCCAATTATCAACAAATAAAACCTATAGTAGATGCAAGCATTCATTTAAAATGTTACAATTTTAGTACATATGTATCAATTTTTACTTCCCAGTGAGAAACAACAACTACAAAACAATAAGACCATAAGACATATATGAGTTGAAGTAAGGCCATTCGGCCCATCAAGTCCACTCCGCCATTTAATCATGGCTGACGGGCATTTCAACTCCACTTACCTGCACTCTCCCCGCAGCCCTTAATTCCTTGTGAGATCAAGGATTTATCAATCTCTGCCTTTGATGAATAGCATTGTTCTTTCATCACAAACAATTATTTCAAAGACTGACGTAGAGAAGCATTCAAAATCCAAAAACAATTTTGGTATATAGCTCATTGGTACTCTACTTATGAAAGTCCTTTAACTCTCTTTGCCTCAAATAGATCACTGTGAAAATGTACAAAGTAACACCTGAGACTCACCTGCTCTTAGGACAACTAGATATCACATCCAACAGGCAGTGACTGAGATAAGTGGCTGTTCAAATGTAAAACACCATCTTAAGCAGCTCTACATAATTTACAATTGTAAACGGGTTGAGCTTTTCAAAACTTCAACCATTAAAATCACTAAATGAACCTTTACATGCAGATGAAAGTTTGACTTTTTCCTTAAAAATGCTCTTAATGTAGGTTGTGAAAGTACAAACTTTAACATAAACAAAAGGCAGATGGGTAAGAAACATCTAGCAAAAAATTACAAGAGCAGCAGGAATAACAGTTTGCTTGCTACAACGTTTATAACACTTCTGCTCAACCAGAGCATTTACAGAATAGTAAACTTAACTTAAAAACTTCACAACTGCACAAGTTGGAATCAACATTCATCATGGATTAGGCATAAAATGTTATACACAATATGCTATATCTTGTGTCCACAAAGCTCTTTGTTGGACATGCCTCTTCTAGAGATGAATGACTTGGCAGTGAAATGAGGTACGTCCAGAAGAATTTCCATATATCAGAAATAATTCCACGTAGGTATGTTACACATCTCCATACATATATAATTCTAATCTGAACTGTGCAGAATTTGTCAAAGTTTAGAGTCAATAGATGGTGACGTTACGTTCAATAAGTGGATTGAACATACTTATACAGGTGATGTGTAAATAATTGTTCTGATATGTAGCTGAGTGAGATGTGAAATAATTTATAACTTAAAATGTTTTCATCCACAACAGAATGGATGACTACTGTTAGCTGCATGAAAGCTGTCATGTTCTGTGATCACTTAAACCATCATGAATCTATAGTCGCCTGCCATTTCAATAAACTACTGTGTTCCTGTGCCAACACTTTGGTCTCAGATTTGCTGTTCTGTTCTGAAGAAATGTTAATCCTGTTTTCTCTCCAAAGATGCTGCTGAGTTTCTTCAGCAATGTCTGATTGTTTATTACAGATCCAAGATTCAGTCACTTGCTCAAATTGTAGTCCGTTACTACAGTTCCAGGTGGGTAAGTGGATCTTGCACTAAAACTAACTCTCTCAGTCCCTTTGGAAAGTACTTGGTTTTTCAAAGTATCAATTTGTCTCGCAAAAGGAAGCAATTCTACCAATTCAAGCAAATGAATACAGTGGCTTAATTGACATATGGTACCTGCTAGCCATTTGATATGAAACTGCAATGTTTAAGGGCTCTTGTGGCACACGGTAATGTCCCTGTCTCTGAACCAGAAGGCCTGGTTCAGATGATTGATATCACATATGTAATAACATCCCCAGAGTATGTTTATGTAAAATATCTACAGTCAGCAGTATTCAAAAGGCATTTTTTGCCCTGTAACTGCAGCATAGATAAATCATATTTACCACCCACTCAACACCCAAACCGCAGGATGATTTACCTCCTTACCTTTCCAGGTTTGAGTTTCACCCAGATTTCATTTTCTGGTTTTCTGAGTTCTGTCGTAAGGGCTCGATGTGCAACATACCATTGATGAACAACATCATGAGGCACTGTGCTTATAACGGTTCGGTCATAATTGTTATACCTGTTGACAAAGCAAAACGTTAGAAAGATGGTGCTGATGAGATTTGAAACAAAGGAGCTCAAATCACGCTAACAAAAGGAGCTGTTCCTAGAAGAGAAATCACGGGGTGATTTGGTTCAAGTTTCAAGTTACAAATAGAGGTGGGGACATGCAAAGTAGAAAACAGACTATTCCCAGTAGTTGAGGAGTCTAAAAGGGAACCAAAAGTAAATTGAAGTGTTGCAATAAGAGGAGTCTCATGATTAAAAGCAAGACATCTGGAGTTATGCAGGTAAACCTTTTGTTGCAAGAGTATCTTACTGGAAGTTAATACTTTACAGGATGTATTAACATTGAAGGCAAAGCTAAAGTCCTGGGGGCAAGAAATACAACTTTCTGCTTGTGGAGAACAAGGAGCAACATTGTTTTAGAGATACTAAGCTCATTATATGCTGAAATTTCTTGAAAACTAAAAGCAGATTCTCTCAATTATCTTGAGAAAATACACAGGGCATAGCACTAAGCCACTTTGTTTAAGAAGTTTCAACAGAAAGGAAGAGGAAGAGAAAGAGATCACAGAATTGTTAAGGCAGTGAGGTAGTGTCTGTGATAATAAAATGTGAGGCTGGATGAACACAGCAGGCCAAGCAGCATCTCAGGAGCACAACTGGTTCTCCAAATGCGCATCTCCATGCCACTCTCTTCCTTTCCTCACGTAACTTGAACATTATTCCTTTTCAAATATGTCTATTTCCCTTCAAAGGCCTTAACTAAACATGTCTTAAGAGTCTGGCATTGCATTCGAGACTCGAACCAGCTTCTTCCCTGTTATTAGTCTGATGAATGGACTGTCTGACTCCAAATAATGTTGATCTTGTTAATGTTGTTCTTGCCTAGAGTAAATTCTACAGGGCATAACCTGAATGCCTCACTCTGTCCAAGTTTTTTTTCACCCTATGATCTGCTTGTACTGCTCACAAACAAAGCTTTTCACTGTACTTGGTACATGATTTGATTTATTGTTACAATCAACCAACCAGTCATTGAAAGACAAAAAGATTTTGCTCATATTTTACTCACTACATTAAATTTGAGCCATTTGATTCTTTCAGGAGTGGGAACATTTTCTAGTCATCTTTGTTCAGATCTCATAACTTTGAATACTTCCAGGAGATCATCTCTCAGTCTTTTCTTGAAGGCCTTTTCCAATCTATCTTCATCACTGAAATAATTCTCAAACCTCTTCTGCATCCCACCCAATGCATCCACATCTTTTGTAAAAATGTGGCACCTGAATCAGGATGCAATTCTCCAGATGAAGGTGAACGAATACCTTGTGTAAATTTAACATAACCACTTTGTACTCTATCCCCCCCATTAACACTTACAGTACTGTTTTATTAACTGCACTCTCAAACAGTAACATATGCACATATACATAAGCTCCAACTGCTCCTGTACTCCTTTTGAGTTCCACCATTGTCCCTCATCATGTCTCTCCTACCAAAACATGTCACCTCCTGCTTGTCTGCATTGAACTTTACCTGCTACCTCTCCATTCACTTCACCAACCTGCCTATGTTGTCATGAAGTTCGACATTACCTTCCTCACAGTTGACAGTGCTTTCAAGGTTTTTCTCGTCTGTAAATTTTGAAACTGCACCCAACATACCAAGGTGTAGATCATTAACATGTATCAGTAAAAGCAAGGATCCTAACACTGATGCCTGGGGAAACACACCACAAATCTTCAACCCAACCAACGAATCAACACACTCTGTCACCCCCACTAAGAAACATCTATTAAACATTACTGTTTCTTGTCATTTAGCCAATTTTGGATCCATGATGCCACTGTCCCTTTTTATTTCATAAAATTTAAAAAAATGCAATTCACCTTAAAAGATATTCTAAAGTTCCTGTTTCAACCATTTCTTAGACTAGTTTACAGTAATCATTGAAGCCTCCTCTACATTGGGGAAACGAAGCGGAGGCCTGGGGACCACTTTGCAGAACACCTACGCTCAGTTTGCACTAAAGAACTGCACCTCCCAGTCACGAACCACTTCAACTGCCCCTCCCTTTCCGCAGACATGTCCATCCTAGGCCTCCTGCAGTGCCACAATGATGTTACCCAAAGGTGGCAGGAACAGCAACTCATTCTGCTTGGGAACCCTGCAGCCCAATGGTATCAATGTCGACTTCACAAGCTTCAAAATCCGGCCCCCTCCCCCCTCCCTCTACCGCATCCCAAACCCAGCTCAGCTCGTCCCTGCCTCCCTAACCTGTTCTTCCTCCCACCTATCCTCTCCTCAAGCCCCACCCCCATCTCCTACCTACTAACCTCATCCCGCACCCCCCTTGACCTATTCATCCTCCCTACCTCCCCACCTACACTCACCTTTACTGGCTCCATCCCCGCCTTTGACCAGTTCATCTCTTCTCCATATATCTTCTCTATCCATCTTTTAACCACCTCCTCCTCTCTCCTTATTTATTTCAGAAACCCCTTCCCCCATTTCTGTAGACGGGTCTAGGCCCAAAACGTCAGCTTTCCCGCTCGGCCTGTGTTCATCCAGCTCTACACCTTGTTATCTTAGTAGGAATTGCAGAAGCTGGAGAATCTATCATTGAAGGATTACCGTATTTATTCTGGAAGCATCGATGCAAACTTTATATACAGAGAGGGGTAAAAGGTGCAAAGGAAAATTAAACAACTTCCTTGTTGGATTTTACTGCCATCTGTTGAAGGGACTCTGTGGTGATGCAAAATAATCTGTTGCCTCTTAGAGTCAGAGATGTACAGCATAGAAACAGACCCTGTGGATCAACTTGTCCATGTCGACCAGATATCCTAGATAAATCAAGTCCCATTTGCCAGCATCTTACTCATGTCCCTCTAAACCCTTCCTATTCATATACCCATCCAGATGCCTTTTAAATGCTGTGATTGTACCAGTCTCGACCACTTCCTCTGGCAGCTCATTCCATGTAGACCTCACCCTCTGCGTGGAAAAAAAATTGCACTTTAGGTCCCTTTTAAATCCTTGCCTCTCACCTGAAGTTGTGCTGTCTAGTTTTTGATTCCCCCACACCAGGGAAAAGACCTTGTCTATTTCCCCTTTCGATGGCCCTCATGATTTTATAAACCTCTAAGCTCACCTCATTAGGTATAATTCATTATTCCAAGGATAAACATTCAGAACTGGTCCAATTCCAATCATGTGATTGTGGCATCCTCCTACATTCTCTATGTATTCATGTTTTATTGGTACTTTGGTAAGCACTTCAAAGTTATGTGGATTTTCTTTTCGTACATTTTCGGCAGCATGAAACCCATCCTGCAACAGTGTTCTTCCACCAGTTCCGTCGTGCCTCAAACAATGGAACAGTTGAACTCTATTAAAATGGATAGACAAATAGCCAGAAGTCAGCTGTATGGAAGACATGAACAACAAGTTTATTTAGGATCCCATTAATGAAAACAGAGTCAAATACACAAAAATTTGGTTTCTCGATCATGATACAAACATAGATTTCCCATCCCGTGACATTCCCTAATTTCAACTTGAATAAGGCATTTCTGTAGTGGGCTTCAAAATTCACAGGCTCCAGCTGACCTTCACCGCCTTATGCAAAGACTATTATTCAATTAATTTAATGAATATACATTTTAGAATTTCACTTTAAATTTCATATCAACAGAGTGACTCTTCAGCCCCTTTGAGAAAAAAAAAGAGATGGTTGTGACATAATATCTCAGAAAATGTACCTCAGATTTTTTTCTCCCCTGCCCTTTTTAAAAGGAAAGGTAGTCATACAAATGATCTGGTGATCCGCAATGTCGGAGTCAATGGAAAGACAAATCATGTGCCTGAATAGGTGACAAGAAATGAAACAGAAAAACATCTTGTAATTCTACACTAATAAGAAATACACATACCCACAAGGTTCCTGAAAATAAGTAGTGTCTATATGGCGATCCAGAGCCACCTTTGTGTACGCCGTGTCACCACGAGAAAAATCCGAAGTAAAATCCCACATTCGGCCAAAAATAGACTCCCTTCAGAAACAAGAGAAAGGAGGGCAATCAATAACCACGTTAAAATACTTTTAGGATTTTAGAATATGTATCTATTCAGTCCCTATTCAGTAACTGAAATTACAAGTTGCTTGCTTTTTGAAGTAAGAATTCTAATAACATAAACAAGCACCTTCTCCACAAACCAACCAATTTTCCAGCCAGAAATTTTGACCATATCTCTTTCTCTGTAGAAAGATAAGAAGTCGATAGCTCAATTCAAGAGTAACAGCAGCGCTGACTAGATGTTTAACAATCACCAAGATGAAGTTGCTGTTTCAAATCAATATCTTCATTTAATTCAAATAATTCGACAATTATGACCTTGTAATCCAACTTCAATTTTGAAATAAATTGTTAGTTTGATTTTCACGTCAGTTTTAATATTCAAATATATCATAACAATGCACAAAGGATTGCTGATACAAGAACCTTCAAACCATCAATAAATGTAGCAAACCTGCTCCCAGTACTCAACCACTCCCAACATTGCTATGTAAACTACAGAAACCAGTGAATTAACCATGTTCCTGGAATGGAGGAAGTAACAAAACCTGATGATACAAGAGTAAAGTATCATGACATACACATTGATTATGGACCTTTTATTCAACCATTAGGGTGTGTAACAGACTGGTTCAAGTAAAATGGTGGCGGAGCATTGCTTCCGAGTCCAGGGCCCATCCACTCTTCGTCTTTTTCTTTTAATTCCTCGTTTTTGTTTTATTTTTCCTCTTTTTATTCTACCATCTCTTATTGAAAAGTTCAGGAATTCACAGTGACAGCATCGGCGGTGGCAAGTTGGATCAGCATAGACTTGTGGCAATGGTGTCAGAGGGGGTTTGGGTGCATCAAGGAGGCAATCCTACTACCGATTCATGCCTGCTGTAATGGAGGTGAGTTTGGGTTCCCAGCAGTATCTGCATCCAACACAGATTCACGGATGCAGCAGTCAAGTTGAGTTTGGCCCAGCACAGGACACTGTGCTATCAGCTGTGGCTGCATCAGCGAGGTAGGTCCAAAACGGACTCACAACAGCAACGAAGTCGAGTTTGGGCTGGTACGGCACCTGGCGATGGCACCTACATCGAGGGCTCAGTGATAAGGGTGTTGGTGGAGGCGAGATAGCACTAAGGAGTTGCAACTTTTGTTCCAGTGGTGCTGGAGTAACAAAGGGGCATGGTGGGGCACTTAAGATGAGTTGTAAAGTTAACACTTTCTTTATTCTTCTGCCTTTCATATTCTATGTTTCGGTTCATTTTTCTGTGTTTTAAGATGACACAAGATTGGCAACACTATACAACACTTTTCACTATTTCTGTAACAAAATACATGTGACAATAAATCAATCACTGCACTTTATGGAGATGTTCATGATCACAATTATGATGTACATAATGTAAAAGCATTAGTTATCACATTAAAATTATCTACGGTTTGGATTGTAAGTGGAACTGTAAATAACTGCACAAAGTCATACAGCTACAAAGATTTACAGCATGGAAACAGACTCTTTAGTTAAACTTGTCCATGCCGACCAGGTATCCCAAGTAAATCTAGTCCCATTTGCCAGCATTTGTCTCATATCGCTTGAAACCCTTCTTAGTCGTATATCCATCCACATGCCTTTCAAATGTTGTAATTGTACCTGCCTCCACCACATCCTCTGGTAGCTCATTCCATACACCCACCATCCTCTGCATGAAAATGTTGCCCTTTTAAATCTTTACCTTCTCACCTTTAACCTATGCCCTCTAGTTTTGGGCTCACTCACCCCGGAAGAAAGATCTTGTCTATTTACCCTATCCATGCCCCTCCTGATTTTATAAACCTCTATAAAGATCATCCCTCAGCTGGCAACGCACCAAGGAAAGTAGCCCAAGTGTGTTCAGCCTCAGCCCTCAATCTGGCAACATCCTTGTAAGTCTTTTCTGAACCTTTTCAAGTTTCATAACATCCTTCCTATAGCAGGGACAGCAGAATTGAGAATTGCAAGCAATATTCCAACAGTGGCCTAACCAATGTCCTTTACAGCCGTCACATGATCTCTCAACTCTTATACTCAATGTATTGACCAATAAAGGCCTTCTTCTCTATCCTGTCTACCTGCGACTCTACTTTCAAGGAACTATGAACCTGAACTCCAAAGTCTTTGTTCAGCAACCCTTCCCATGACCTTACCATTAAGTGTATAAGTTCTGCCCTCATTTGCCTTTCCAAAAGTATCTATATTGTACTTATTTGTATATTCAGTCGTATTCTAATTAGTACAAAGAACAGATTAATTTGGTATAAATCACATTTCATTTTAATATGGAAGGCTCTAAAAGGTACAGATGTATAAACTGAATAACAGTGTTCTCCGGAAACACTACAGCATAGCAATACAGAAAACACATTGATCTCCTGAATGGATTATGCATAATCTAGTTTGAATTTTAATGGTTGAGATTTTTAAAAAAGACTATTCACTTCTAACCACCCCAGAGTTAAAACATCAAGACAATGTTTGGCTTTCCAGCAACAGAGTGGTGGATGGTAACTTTTCAGCTACTGGTATCAGACTTTTCATCTGATTCGGACTGCTTGTATTGGTCTACAGTCCAAACGATGATTAATCCTACTCTTGTAAATTGGGAGTCATAGTCTTCCCAAATGAACATTAACAGTGCAAAATGGCTATAGAGAAAGCAAATAGTGTTTTAGTTGCATATTGTCTAACTCCTGTGTAACTATTGCACTAACCTCTCAACTGACCAATCCCCTCCTTATTACATCTCACTCAAATTCTGGGGCAAGATATCCCCACTTCCCATTTCCCCCCCCCGCCCGCCAACTCTAGAAATCCTTCCCATAATCCTGGACACATTTCTTATCAACCCTAAACAAGCCATCAATCACTGCCACACTACCTCTGCCCATCTGGCACCCTAACCTCATACTTACCTTACATACTTAGGTCTTTCACAGGAGATGTCAAAGTGGCTGCTTGCCATGATAGACAATACAATATTAGAAAATGGCATTGACTGCCAAGAGCCTTTCCCTGGCTAATCTGCATTGAAGGACCTGTCAGGTTTAAAATACAGCTTCACATTTCCGCAGGACTGCTGATCAGAATATCCTGTCAGAAATGTAGAGCTATAGTAATGTTTAAAAAAAGAAAGGAGTGGAAAAATCCAGTCCATAATTTTATTGAAATGCATAAAATCCTAAAAGTGCATTTGTACAAGTCTTTGAAGGTGACAGGTCAAGCTGGAAAAGGCTTTTAAAGCAAATAGGATTTTGATTCTTATTAATAGAGATACACAGTTGCAATGCAAAGAAGTTATGGTAGCCCACATAAGACAGAGGAAATAGATTTATAGTAATCGGCAAAAGACCCTTAAGGTCTGTCTGAGTAATGTGGACAATTCAAGCATTACAGTTTTATAGATTCCACAACATATTTGAGGAATCTACCATAAGAGGCAAAGATAACTTATGGTAGACTTTCAGCTCTCTCATTTTGCTGAGAAGAATTGCATAGTCTTATTCCACCCACAAACTGGACCATAGGACTTCTCTGAAAAGGTTCCCCAGATTCTATGACCTCCACCTAAGCTCTCTGTTAAGGAAATGGCACTGGGTGTAACAGTTTAAAAAAAATCACTCCTGTAAGGAATGAAGTGGCCTTTGTAAAAGACACTGGGTACAACAGTAAAAAACAAGTCACTCCTGCAAGTAACAGAGTAGCCTTTGATTAAGAGTTCATGATCTGTTACACATGTTGATATAACACTTTTTAAAAAGATTATTTGAATCATGCATCTTTGGAACAATAGGCCTTTGATCCACTGACACCTGTCCCAATCACTGCATATTTGGTGGAATCAATTGCATGAGATGAGGTTTCCTCTTATGGGGAAGAATAGAGCTAGGGGACACAGTTTAAGAACAAGAGCTTTCCCTTTGAAGACAAAAAAATGACAAGAATTTTGCTCTGAGGATCATTAACCTATGAAATTTGCTTCATCAAAACAGTGGAGGTTAATCATTGATTTATTCAAATCAGAGTTAGATAAACTTTTAATAGATAATGGAGTCAAGGATTATTGATGGATGGTCGGAGTCAGACTGGAAAATGCGTAGAGATTGCAACTTATTGAGAGATCAATCATACTTTAAGTCGAATAGCAGAACAGGAGTAGGCTGTGTTGCTCTGAGAAGGCTAAGGAGGCCAAGGAAATGGCACAAAAAATTTTATTAGTGTGGTATTAGGGATATGCATGTTTATTTCCTTGGACACCAGAGAAGGGAGCTTTCGTTCTTGGTTACAGAATGTAGGACATAGGAGAGATTTAACAGGTAGTATTCAAATTTACAAAAGGACTTTGATAAAATAAATTGGAAACTGTTTTCAGTGGCAGAAGAGACATGAACCAGAGAATGCAGACTTACAATAACTGTTGGAAAAAGTGGCAATTTTTAACATTAGAAAAGAATAGGCTGAACAACCTCCTTTTGTGATGTCATTCTATAATTCCAAACAGTAATTCCCAACTGTAATTGCGAGGATTTATTTGACCAAATTTTGTCTATTCCAACAGATTGTCAGTGTATATTAATGTCCTGATAATTTCTTTCAGGTGTCTCCCTCAACCCCATCACTCCTTAAACTCAGTTTAGATTGTATACTTAAAACACACAAAGCATCTACCACAGATTACAATCCAGAATTTTAAATTTGTTTACCCATGAAATTATTGCAATAAGATCTTGTCGCATTAATAATTGGCTGTAAGTTTAATTAATTTCATATATTTGCAGGGGTGACAAAAAACAATGCTGTCTGCTGTGTTAGAAAATGTTATTTGTTTGGATAGTGTGGTGACAGAAGAAGAAATCCAGTTACCAGAAAAGTTTGAAACTGACGTGGTGGTGGTACTGGATAAGCTGTCAGTAATTAAAATTGCTAACACTAAATGAGATGCATCCAAGGATACTGAAAGAGGATAGAGTACACAGGCATTGAATCTTTGAATCTTCCCTAGATTCAGGGGTGATACCAGAGAACTTGTGAATTGCAAACACTGTACCCTTGTTTTAAAAGGTGTTATAAGGATAAGCCCAACAATTACAGATTAATTATTCAGGATAGGAATAATAGTCACATGGTAGAATATGGGTGAATTCAGAACAGCAGCATAGATTTATTAAAGGAAAATTGTGCCTCACTACCTTGCTGGAGTTTCTTTGAAGTGCCAGAAAGTAATGAGGAGGGAAATGTTGTTGATCTGGTATACATGGACTTCCAATAGACCTTTGATACATTTCTGTTATACAGAAATAAGAAAAGTAATAATTCGTGGAATAAAAGGAACAGTAGCAATGTAAATCCAAAATTGGCTCAGGGATATGGGCAATTGTTCATGGTTATTTTCTCAGGCTGGAGGAAGATTTCTAGTGGACTACCCAGGATCAGGATTGGAACACTTGTCTTTTCTAATGTATTGTATGTTTATTATGTATAAATAACTGGCCCAATTCACCAAGATCTGGATTAATTCCAAATGTTTGCAGCCGATACAGGTTGCAAAGTTCTGAAGGTATGTGAGGAGGACAGTATTGGTAGAGTAGGCAATGCATAGTAGCTGAAGTCTCATGCAAAGTGAGGGATAATACACTTTGGATGAAGGAAACTACGATTCCAAAGGCGTATGCAGATCCAGCGAGTTCTGTGTGGATATGTGCATAAGTTATCAACAGGTGGCAGGACAGGCAGAGATGTCGGTTATTACGACATGCAATATTCTAGGCTTCATAAATAGGGGCACCTATTGCAAAAGCAGGGAGATTATGCTGACCTTATGGGCAATACTAGTTAGACCTCAGTTAAAAGATTGAGGTTCCCAGAACTGTACACTTTAGGAAGAATGTGAATACGTTGACAGTACAAAAAAAGGTTTTTGAGAATGGTACCAAACGTGAAAAACTTTATTAACGATAAATGGGAGAAGTTCAGACAGCAAGTTTTCAAAATCAAAGGTCTAGATAAAGTATTAAGGAGAAACTGTTCTGGAGTATAAGATTGAGAACCAAAGAACACAGATATAAAGCTCTTCACAAAAGAAACATATGAGACAACAGAAAAGAAAAAATCCGGAGAATAGCTATGGTCAAGAATGCACAGCTTACAGGTATGTTGGAAGCCGATACAATCCAGGCATTCAAGGCATTAGATGATTGTCAAGGCTGCCCATGACTCAGTGGCACAAAATGGCTGACAAGTGCCCCAGCAAGCTCTGTAGAAGATGGCTGACAGTAGTTACTGCAAGTGGGAAAATACTTACTTAAATGTAGTCTCAGAAAGTAGAACAATAGTAGGTCTGAATTATATGAGATACAATGTGCAGCTGCAATTGCTTACATAGATAAGAACATTTTCATGCTGATTAGCTGTTTGTCTTAAATTATTTAATTAATCTTTATACTATTAGGATTAGGTTTTAGTTGAGATTTTTCACATAATCAGAGATATAGATTACAAAGTAACTATAGATTCACATATTAAAAAAAAATCACCAAAAGCATTAGAGGAAAGATTCAAACCAGGTTCAGACAGCAAAAGTGCCCCCCCCGCCCCCTTTAATCATTACAGAGAGGAATCAGAGGGGCGAAGCAAGAACTGCAGTTGCTGGAGCTGGAGGAACACAGCAGGTGAGGCAGCAAAGGAACGGGAAAGTTGACATTTCAGGTCAAAACCCTTCTGATGAATTGGCGATTAAACACAGCAGCAAGCACATTGCTGATATAGAATTGTGTGTCAAAGATCCAATCACAGTTGGATAACCCAATGCTATTGACCAGTAATACACAGGGGGAGAGGGATGTATGCTGCAGTTTCAGGGAGAGACAAAGAAAATATATAAAGTGAGATTCTGCTTGTACTAGGATAGAGTGCATTCGATACTGCATTGTGTGAAGTATCTCAAGTGCCTCTCCTTGCACGGTACCAGTGACAGTTTGAATGAACTGCCACGTGCCTGAACTCTGCTGTCTTTTGAAACTTATGTCCCATGTGGGTTGCTCCTACAGTGATTGTTTAAATGAAAACAATAAGCATGTTTATAGGAAAAAAGGTAAGGACACCAAGCCACATCTGATGGGTCAAATGGCCTATTTATGCACTGTTAGAGATCAGTGATTTTGTGATAGCCAGTTTTTGAATGCTGGATAAATGCAAGAAAGCTTGGTCAAAATTGTTTAAGTCAGTTACATCAGAACTCACAAATCAAAGAGCAAGAATTATTGAGTTTCCGAGATGGTGAGGAAGAGGTATCAATACTTAGGATCGTAGTGGCCACTCTGAATATCTCTTCAGGATACACAGTATCTGTAGGTATCTTGGAAGAAAGGTCAAAGTCTGGATTTAAAGCTTTCTGAGGAAGGCAGAGAAAGAATATGCCAGGCATAGTGGGCAATTAGCAACCAGCAGTATTTCTGAGTTGAAGTCAGAAAGCAAAACTGCAGTGAGGCTCATGTTCAAGCCTGTATGTTCACAATTATGAAGTATTGAAGGATCAGCTAGCCAAGAGCTAGTGGAATGGTCCCAAGAAATTTCGTACGTCAGAGAAACCAGGAACATGGAGGAGAAACAAAGCAAATCCCTGAGAAGTGTGGCATTCCTTGGTTTGGTCACAGGAAAAGGTGAGGGAACATCTCAAGATTCTGCAAGTTAGCACAAATTTCACCTGGAGATACAAGTAGAAAAGCGAGTGTTCCATTGAAATTTTGGGTCATGAAGGACAAGTGTTCATAAAATAGAGTCTTACAGCAGTGGTACTTACTTTGTTTAACTTCTGTATAGTAACTCTTTATAGGTTAAAATATTAAATCTTATGGTGCAATTCTGTTGATACCCACAAGTTTGAAGTTCTTTTTAAAAGATTACTGGTCCTAACTGAAATCTTAACAGCTGATACAAGTTTAAAAATTGTAGACAACTTATTTTCCTCCGTATTCAGTATATCAAAATAGACCTACGATTGCTTTTCGACACACTTAAAAAAAGTTGATTGTTCAGAATTTAAAACTTTAAATCCTACATCCGAAGAAATTCCTACCATCTGTAAGAAAATCTCACCTGATCAAGCCAACACGTAAAGCTACAGCCTCTGTTGCCTCAACACTCACAGGAACTTCATCAACAAAAGCAATGCCATAAAGCAAGAAGATTTCCAAAAATTTTTTCAGTTCCTCATCTGACTCCATCACAGAATTGTATGTAACATAAGGCATTTGGGCTTCATTATAAACGGAAGCATTCCAGAGGATACGACGTTGCACTGTCTGTTTCTGGCCTTCGAAAGAATATTTTGCCAACCATGACAAGGCGTATTTGGTCATGTGATTATCTGGCCCTGTTAAACAAGGAAGAAACTCAAATGGTTACAGCAAACTAAAAAACATTCATATTAGATATGCTCAAAAGAACGTGTGTTGCAAGCTAGCATCAAAAATACATTACAATTTAAATTCAATTAGCTCAAAGATCTCTCTCAGTTCAGAGAGAGATATAAAAGACAATACACATTACGTAACAAAAGAAGAAATAACTTACAGGTTATGTAGATTGTATCATTGTCAGAACGTATCTTTGCTGGTTTAATAGCCAAATCCACCTGAGCTGTGTCCAAGCTCCGCTGATTAGTCTTTGGGTTGTAACACGACGCAGAGCGACAATGATCTCGCAGCCAAACGTAATTTAATCGCATCACCATGTCAGAAAATTTCAATTCTATAGTAGTAATAAGATTTTAATTCTTCAATCTTAACTGACTTGATAAGGCATGCATTTAGATAGCTTCAGATATCAGTGGAATAAATACAGGAGTATTAATCCGAATATAAACATGGATCATGGAGCAATGGAAATTTTAAAAACCCATTTACCAAGGACCATTGCTTTTAAAAGCTATAACTGACACTAACCCCAACAACTGAAATGTGAATGAAATACCACAAATTTTGCCAGCACATATGAACTGGTTTGATTTTTAAATTAAATATCACCCTTCACAAATCAAAGCTTTTATTCTTATTCATGCATTCGTAGAAGGAAAAAATAGAATCTTGCACAGTTTTGGAGCCATTTATTTGATTCTCTGCAGTCAAAAGGGACAATATGCATAAAGTTTCACAGAATCACAATTTTTTTGAAATTAAGAAATGGAACTTATGAATGTAGAATACTGCACAAATAAATAAATGGAAATTTTGTTTATTTATGGTGCTTTAGATTCAGGCAGATTAGTAATCAAGATGGTTATTTCAGACACTTAAAAACAAAAAGCACCATGCAGACTTTAAATCTACCTTAAACATTACTTCAGATACCCAGTATAGATTATCCGTGAGCTATTTACATGAAGAGAATCACCAAAGCCTGGTATCAATTCAAACGAGTAGAAATGATTCAAATTAAATATGGCAACATGAAAGGATGTAGTCAGAAGCTCTGACATTAAATAAAAATAGCAAGATTTTCTTGAAAGCTACTCGCTTTATTTTATTGTGGAGAAACTTTTTAAAAATAAAAGTTCATAAGACATTCAACTAAAAACAACTAAGATACCCCCAAAAACACTTTAATATTCCTGTTACTGCAGTTCCAAATGTCACCAAATTTACAACATCTTCAATTTCCAAACACTGCCAAACACTAAATTTTACTAAGCCAACTCTGTCAGTCATTCGTCAATAAAAAAGTGCTCAATTCAATTGAAAAGTTACAATCTAGGACCACCTTACCATCCGAACTGGAGAATGATATGTACATGAACAACATACAGGTGATACATATACAAAAGAAGTTGCAAAAGTGGAAAGTTGAAAGTAGGGGTTGCATTAAAACAGCACAACACAAATTGTCAGTCCAAATTTCAATTTGGAATATCTTGCCTTACCCAAGTGTTGATCATGCATCAACCAGGAACAGTTCAACGAATCTGGAGCACCATGTTTCCAACGTCTTACGGTTACTGCAGGTAGATGCTTCCTTATCCAACAATTCCACGGTTCCCGTCCTTGAATGTCAGGTCTGAACAGATGCTTTGCACTAATATGGAGAAAGCGGTACCAAGACATCTAAGAACACAAAAGATGATTTTCAGGAATGATATTCATGCCTCCCAAGTTATTGGTGGTAATTGTACATGGGTGCACATATTCTGAAACAAAATTCAGAACAGTTCTGAAGGATGGTCATTCAACCCGAAACATCAAACCTGATTTCTTTCCACAGATGCTGTTGGACCTGCTGAGATTTTCCAGCAATTTCTGATTTTGTTTCTGATTTCCAGTATCCACAGTTCTTTCAGGTTTTTGCCACACATTCTGAAGTTCTTTACAGCTTATGTGAAGTAACGCAGCTATATTCATGTGGACAGATGTGTCAAACAGCTCTGGCCGCTGTTGAAATCTCCATTAGAAGAACTAACTGTATTGGCAGCTTTGCTAATATTGAAATATCATTTGATTTCAACCAGTAGCAATAACAAGTGAACCTTGCACAGAGACTAAGCAAATAAGAGAGATTGTCACCTCCAGTTAGAAACACACAAGGCTTGCAAGATCATGACATCTGAGATCAGACTGGATCGCACAATTTCCAGCTCTTTACCCATAACTAGAAAACTATCAATCTCTGACCATACTCAAAGACTGACTTATTTTTAAATTGTGCCCCTTGGTTCTAGACTCCTCAACCAAGAGAAACTTCTTACTTGCATCTATCCTGTTTATTTCAAGTACTTTGCAAGTTTCAATAAGATTACCTCTCATTATTCAAAACTCTGGAGTTTGCCCAATCTCTCTTCATGGGACAGTCCTACTATCACAGGAACAAGTCTGTTCAATGCTCATAGCAATAAATATACACCCGAGATAAGAAGGCCAAAATTACATTAGACTGCACCGGGAGCACAACCAAGCTACTTTACAATTGAGATAACAAAGGTATAGAGCTGGATGAACACAGCAGGCCAAGCAGCATCAGGGGAGCAGGAAGGCTGACGTTTCAGGTCTAGGCCCAAAATGTCAGCTTTCCTGTTCCTAAAATGCTGCTGGGCCTGCTGCGTTCGTCCAGCTCTACACCTTGTTATCACGGATTCTCCAGCATCTGCAGTTCCTATTATCTCTGATACTACTTCACAATTGAAGCAAGACTTCACTACTCCTGTACTTAAATCATTTTTCAATAAAGGTTAACATTCATTACCCTTCTGAATAGTTGTTGCACCTGCATATTAACCTTCAGTGACTGGGACAAGGATGCTTAGGTCCCATTGTGCATCTACATTTTTAAGTTAAGTTATCTCCATTTAAGAAATACTCTACATACCTGTTCCTCCTACCAATGTGGATATCCTTACATGTTCCACATGATATTTCATCTATCACATTCCTGCCCATTCACTAAGCCTATCCAAAATCACCTATAGTTACTGTACATCTTCGTCATGACACTTAGCTTTTTATCATTTGCAAATTTGGAAATACTACATTTGGTCTACACAACTAAAATTATTAATATATATTGTGAAAAGTGGGGGCTCATGTCCTGATGCTGGAGGTAACCCACTAGTCACAGCCTGCCAACATGAGAATGATCCTTCTATTTCTGTTTTCTGTCTGTAGCTAATTGGTAACCTCTAAACTTGATTTAAAAACTTACTTCCCTTTTGATAATATTTCTTATTGAAATCCACGTAGTTACTTCTTTATAAAAGTGATAAGCTTTTCTAATATTAACAGTAGCTTTACATCAATCAATGCACTTAGTTTTCCAATGTCACTCTTGGACTTTTGGTGACTTTCAGCCTAGCTGTTAAATAGCTCTGGGTACAAGTATGCACCGTAGACCTGGCTGTCACTGCTTCTGAAAGTGGAGTGAAGGTCCAAGCTTTGCCGTTTCTTTACATTTGTTGCCAGTTAGAGATGTCGCCTGCATGTACAGTTGTCTCTTCTCAAGGAAGGTTCCCGATCCCTGGACTTTCTCTCGCGCTTTGGGTAACATCATTTTCAAAGATTCTTTCCTAATTCTCTAGCCAATTACTTTAAACCTAGCATCAGAGATAATGGGAACTGCAGATGCTGGAGAATCCAAGATAATAAAATGTGAGGCTGAATGAACACAGCAGGCCAAGCAGCATCTCAGGAGCACAAAAGCTGACGTTTCAGGCCTAGACCCTTCAGAGAGGGGGATGGGGTGAGGGTTCTGGAATAAATAGGGAGAGAGGGGGATGCAGGCCGAAGATGGAGAGAAAAGAAGATAGGTGGAGAGGAGAGTATAGGCGGGGAGGTGGGGAGGGGATAGGTCAGTCCAGGGAAGACGGACAGGTCAAGGAGGTGGGATGATGTTAGTAGGTAGATGGGGGTGCGGCTTGGGGTGGGAGGAAGGGATGGGTGAGAGGAAGAACAGGTTAGGGAGGCAGAGACAGGTTGGACTGGTTTTGGGATGCAGTGGGTGGAGGGGAAGAGCTGGGCTGGTTGTGTGGTGCAGTGGGGGGAGGGGGACGAACTGGGCTGGTTTAGGGATGCGGTGGGGGAAGGGGAGATTTTGAAACTGGTGAAGTCCACATTGATACCATTAGGCTGCAGGGTTCCCAGGCGGAATGAGTTGCTGTTCCTGCAACCTTCGGGTGGCATCATTGTGGCACTGCAGGAGGCCCATGATGGACATATCATCTAAAGAAGGGGAGGGGGGAGTGGAAATGGTTTGCGACTGGGAGGTGCAGTTGTTTGTTGCGAACTGAGCGGAGGTGTTCTGCAAAGCGGTCCCCAAGCCTCCGCTTGGTTTCCCCAATGTAAAGGAAGCCACACCGGGTACAGTGGATGCAGTATACCACATTAAGCAGAGGTTCACCTGCACATCTGCCAATGTGGAATGTCATCTTGGGGCCTGGGATAGGGGTGAGGGAGGTGGTGTGGGGGCAAGTGTAGCATTTCCTGCGGTTGCAGGGGAAGGTGCCGGGTGTGGTGGGGTTGGAGGGCAGTGTGGTGCGAACAAGGGAGTCACGGAGAGAGTGGTCTCTCCGGAAAGCAGACAGGGGTGGGGATGGAAAAGTGTCTTGGGTGGTGGCGTCGGATTGTAGATGGCGGAAGTGTCGGAGGATGATGCGTTGTATCCGGAGGTTGGTGGGGTGGTGTGTGAGAACGTGTCGGGGGCGGGGTGTGAGGGATGTGTTGCGGAAAATACGGGAGACGCGGACTCGATCACAGTGGGGGGAAAGTTGCGGTCCTTGAAGAACTTGGACATCTGGGATGTGCGGGAGTGGAACGTCTTGTCGTGGGGGCGGAGGCGGAGGAATTGGGAATAGGGGATGGAATTTCACCTTCCTGGACCTCTCAGTCTCCATCTCAGGCAACCAGCTTGTAACTGATGTCCATTTCAAGCCCAGTTACAAGCTGGTTGCCTGAGATGGAGACTGAGAGGTCCGGGAAGGTGAAATTCCATCCCCTATTCCCAATTCCTCCGCCTCCGCCGCATCTGCTCCCACGACAAGACGTTCCACTCCCGCACAGCCCAGATGTCCAAGTTCTTCAAGGACCGCAACTTTCCCCCCACTGTGATCGAGACCGCGTCTCCCGTATTTCCCGCAACACATCCCTCACACCCCGCCCCTGCCACAACCGCCAAAAGAGGATCCCCCTCGTTCTCACACACCACCCCACCAACCTCCGGATACAATGCATCATCCTCCGACACTTCCACCATCTACAATCCGACGCCACCACCCAAGACATTTTTCCATCCCCACCCCTGTCTGCTTTCCGGAGAGACCACTCTCTCCGTGACTCCCTTGTTCGCTCCACACTGCCCTCCAACCCCACCACACCCGGCACCTTCCCCTGCAAGCGCAGGAAATGCTACACTTGCCCCCACACCACCTCCCTCACCCCTATCCCAGGCCCCAAGATGACATTCCACATTGGCACATGTGCAGGTGAACCTCTGCTTAATGTGGTATACTGCATCCACTGTACCCGGTGTGGCTTCCTTTACATTGGGGAAACCAAGCAGAGGCTTGGGGACCGCTTTGCAGAACACCTCCGCTCAGTTCGCAACAAACAACTGCACCTCCCAGTCGCAAACCATTTCCACTCCCCCGTCCCCTTCTTTAGATGACATGTCCATCATGGGCCTCCTGCAGTGCCACAATGATGCCACCCGAAGGTTGCAGGAACAGCAACTCATATTCCGCCTGGGAACCCTGCAGCCTAATGGTATCAATGTGGACTTCACCAGTTTCAAAATCTCCCCTTCCCCCACCGCATCCCTAAACCAGCCCAGTTCGTCCCCCTCCTCCCACTGCACCACACAACCAGCCCAGCTCTTCCCCTCCACCCACTGCATCCCAAAACCAGTCCAACCTGTCTCTGCCTCCCTAACCTGTTCTTCCTCTCACCCATCCCTTCCTCCCACCCCAAGCCGCACCCCCATCTACCGACTAACGTCATCCCACCTCCTTGACCTGTCCGTCTTCCCTGGACTGACCAATCCCCTCCCCACCTATCTTCTTTTCTCTCCATCTTCTGTTCGCCTCCCCCTCTCTCCCTATTTATTCCAGTTCCCTCTCCCCATCCCCCTTTCTGATGAAGGGTCTAGGCCCGAAACGTCAGCTTTTGTGCTCCTGAGATGCTGCTTGGCCTGCTGTGTTCATCCAGCCTCACAGTTTATTATCTATTACTTTAAACCTATACCAACCACATAATTATTGATCTATCTTCTAAAAAAGGTACTAGATCCTTCCTATCCAGACACCTCAATTTTATCATTTGCAAGACTTCCCTCAAATCACCTTCATTTCAAAGCATGTATAGCAAGCCTGTGCACTCTTTCATCAACTATAGTTCTGTTGTTGGAAGGATCCTTCCCTCATTCATATCCTGTAGACATTCAACCGGAGTCATATCCTTCCTGTAATGCAGCGACCATAACTGTATCTAACACATTAGTTGTTTAACTTCTGTTATACAACATTCTACCATAGACTCCACTCATTTTGCTTGCTCAACAAAGCAAACTATCCTAATAGCCTGCTGAGCCACTATCTGGATTTCACTAGTTGAGTATTTTCAAAACCGATATGATAGATTTCTACATTTAAAACCGGGTGATACAAGAAAAGCATGGAAAAATGGTATTGAAGTGGAAAAGATAATCTACAATCTCACTGAGTAGCAGCACAGGCTTGATTAGCTGGATGGCTTACTCCTGCTCCTATTCCTTGTGCTCTGACCTATAAGCCCTGTTGTGTTCAGGGACTTTGGGATTAAAAAAAAAATCCCATTCAGGGGATATGCATGTAGCTGGCTGGGCCAGAAAGTGGTGGTGATTTGACTTCTTAAAATCACGACAATCCATTTGATGTAGCTACACTCTCACTGCCATTAGGAAAGGAGTTCCAGGATTTTGACCCAGCAACACCGAGGTGGCAACAAATGGTGAGTACTTTGGAGGTGAACTTGCAGATTGTGGTGGTCTCATGAATCTGTTGCCCTTGATATTTGACAGTACTATCTACGCAGTCTTGGTGAATTTCTACAGTACATCTTAGAGATAGTACAGACTCCTCCTGAAGTGTAAAGTGAATGTGCATGTAGTGCCAATCAAGTGAACAGCTTCAACCTGAATGGCATCACACCTTTTGGGTACTGGTGGAGCTGCACTCATCCAGGCAAATGTAGAGTAGAGCATTTCCATCACACTTCTGACATGTGCCTTCTGCATGGTGGACAAATTTCAGACAGTCAGGAGCAGAGTTACTGTTGCAGGATTTTTTTGTCTGCAACTTACACATGAACACAGTATTTATATGGCTAGTCAAATTCAGTTTCTAGTCCATGATAACCATCAATGTGGACAGAAGAGGATTCATTGATGTTAATGCCATTAATGTCAAAAGGACAATTATTGGAACCTTTCTTGAAGAGATGATCATTGCCTGGTACTTGTGTTACATTACTTGCCACTTATCAGCCCAAACCTGAATTCCATTCAGGTATGCTACATTAGAACACAAGCTTCATCAGCATCTGAAGAGTCATGAATGATGCTGAATGGTACATTATTATCAGTAACATCCCACTTCAAACCTAATGATGGAAGGAAAGTCATTGATTAAGCAGCTGAAGATGGTTGGGCCGACAACATTCCCCTGAAGACTAAGACTCATGGCATAGTAATGTCCCCACCCCTTGGCCAGGAGTTCTAGCTCCACTTGTTCAAGAGGTGTGTCATAACAACTCAAAAGGCTGATTCGAAAATAGCTAAGGGAACTATGCCATTCTACCCCAATTTCTCACTTGAACCTGCCAGGAGTTTTGTTTTGTCATGTGGGGGGACAAGTTGTTTAACATTCCTGAGAAGTACCATGCCTAATTTTACTGACTAAAAAGCACTATATTATGCAAATTGTTGCCTACTTCAGTAAGTGCAAAAGGAGAAATCATTAGACAGATAGCAGTTTGTCAATTTAAGAAAAAAAGTGAGTAATCAGGCTATTGAAGGTGGGCTTTGCTCTTGCTGCTTTGCTTCATTTGATGCAATTCCCTCAACTGCAATCAGTCAATTCAGCAGAGCCTCTTATCAAACCTCAAATATCTGCATGATTCACAATAATCATAGAAGGGAGGCAGAGGCAATTGTAACATTCAATACAATTATCAAAGTATTGTGACAGCTGGCCCAGAGGACAAGATTCAGTCTTTCCATTATTTGGTTAGTGTTGTGTTGATCGTTGAAGAACCATGAAATATGATAGTCAGCTAAGTGGGTATTACCAAGCAAATCAGTACGTAGAAAATGGTTCAGAGATAATGGGAACTGCAGATGCTGGAGAATCCGAGATAACAAAGTGTGGAGCTGGATGAACACAGCAGGCCAAGCAGCATCTTAGGAGCACAAAAGCTGATGTTTTGGGCCTAGACTCTTCAGTAAAAGGGGAAATAGGGAGAGGGTTCTGAAATAAATAGCGAGGGGGAAGGTGGACCGAAGATGGATAGAGGAGAGGATAGGTGGAGGAGTGTATAGGTGGGGAGGGGATAGGTCAGTCCAGGCAGGTCAGACAGGTCAAAGAGGTGGGATGAGGTTAGTAGGTAGGAAGTAGAGATGCGGCTTGAGGTGGGAGAAGGGGATAGGTGAGGCAAAGAATAGGTTAGGGAGGTGGGGAAGAGCTCGGCTGGCTTTGGGACACAGTTGGGGGGGCAGCAGGTAGATTTTGAATCTTGTGAAATCCACATTGATACCATTGGGCCGCAGGGTTCTCAAGTGAAATGAGTTGCTGTTACTGCAAACCTTGACCGCGGGTTGCCTACCCTCCCTCCACTGACCCCTTCACCTGCCTCCAACACAAGTCCTCCTCCTGGACACCACCCCCAGCCTTCCTACTCTCCCTTGACCTCTTCATCTCCAATGGCCTATCAATCACCTCAACCTCTCCACCTCTCTCACCCCTCCCCTGCAGACAGTGCAGCCCTCCGCTCCAACCCCAACCTCACTATCAAACCCACAGATAAGGGAGATACAGTTGTAGTATGGCACACTGACCCCAACATTGCTGAGATCAGACACCAACTCTCGACACCTCCTACCACCACCTGGATCATGACCCCACCCCCGAGTACCAAACCATCATCTCCCAAACCATTCACGACCTCATCACCTCAGGTGACCTCCTACCCACAGCCTCCAACCCTGCACCTCCCACTTTTATCTCCTTCCCAAATCCACAAACCTGCCTGCCCTGGTCGACTCTGTCTCTGCCTGCTCCTGCCCCACTGAATTCATCTCCACCTATCTGGACTCCATTTTCTCCCCCTTGGTCCAGAAACTCCCTACCTACATCCGTGACACCACCCACACCCTGCACCACCTCCAGAGCTTCCAATTCCCCGGTCCCCAATACTTCATTTTCACCATAGACATCCAGTCCCTATACACCGGCATTCCCATGCAGATGGCCTAAACCTTCAACAACTTCATTTGATTTCTCCCACTTCCTACAGACAAATGGGGTGGCCATGGGTACCCTCATGGGCCCCAAGCTATGCCTGCCTCTTTGTAGGTTATGTGGAACAGTCCCTCTTTTGCACCTACACTGGCCATAAACCCCACCTCTTCTTCCGTTATATTGAGGACTGTATCGACACCGCCTCATGCTCCCAAGAGGAGCATGAACAGTTCATCCACTTCAACACCTTCCACCCCAACTTTAAGTTTACCTGTATCATCTCCAACTCATCCCTCACCTTCCTGGACCTCTGTCTCCATCTCAGGCAACCACTTAGAAAGCGATGTCCATTTCAAGCCCACTGATTCCCACAGCTACATGGAATACTCCTCCTCCCACCTACCTTCCTGCAAAAATTCCATCCCCTATTCCCAACTCCTTCATCTGCTCCCAGGATGAGGCATTCCAATCCCGTACATCCCAGATGTCCTCCTTCAAGGACCGCAACTTCCCCACCCAGAGTGGGCGGGAGCACCTGCAACCGTGTCTCCTGCATCTCATCCCTCACACTCCACCCCACAATAACCAAAAGCAAATCCCCTAGTTCTCACATACCACACCACCAACCTCCAGACACAACGCATCATCCTCCGACGCTTCCACCATCTACAGTCTGACCCCACGAAAGACATTTTTCCATCCCCACCCCTTGTCTGCCTTCCGGAGAGACACGACTCTCTCCAGGACTTCCTTGTCCGCTCCACACGCCCCTCCAACCCCAAAACACCCAGCACTTTCCCCTGCAAGTGCTACACTTGCCCCCACACATCCTCCCTCATCCCTATCCCAGGCCCCAAGATGACCTTCTACATGAAGCAGATGTTCATTTGCACATCTACCAATGAGGTATACTGCATCCACTGTACCTGTTGTGGCTTCCTGTACATTGGGGAAACTAAGCAGAGGCTTGGGGAAACTAAGCAGAGGCTTGGGGAAACCGCTTTGCAAAACACCTATGCTCAGTTCACAAACAGCTGCACCTCCAAGTTGTGAGCCATTTCAACTCCCCCCCTCCCATTCCCTAGATAACATCCATCCCAGGCCTCCTGCAGTGCCATAACAATGCCACCCAAAGGTTGCAGGAACAGCAACTCATTCTGCTTGGAAACCCTGCAGCCCAATGGTATCAATGTGGACTTCACAAGCTTCAAAATCTCCCCTTCCCCCACTGCATCACAAAACCAGCCCAGCTCTTCCCCACCACACTAACCTGTTTCTCCTCTAAACCTATCCACACCTCCCACCTCAACCCACACCTCCACTTCCTACCTACTAACATCATCCCACCCCCTTGACCTGGCCATCCTCCCTGGACTGACCTATCCCCTCCCCACCTTCAGTCCACCTCCCCTTATCTATTTCAGAACCCACTCCCCATCCCCCTTTTCTGATGAAGGGTCTAGCCCCAAAACATCAGCTTTTGTGCTCCTAAGATGCTGCATAGCCTGCTGTGTTCGTCCAGCTCCACACTTTTATCTCGTAGAAAAGTGTTCATCTGTTAGATTCTGCAGTTACACATGCAGATTAAAACTGGTTTAAAAGTTAACAGAAATATCCACACCGTTGGTAAATCATTTTTGATTTAACTACAGGTCACATTTACCTTTATTTTGCACAAACCACGGTTAGATTTCAAGTAGCCCAGAATTTCCCCACACAAAACCCAAGTGTTTCCTAAAATTAGCTGCACTAATTTGCAGAGTCCTAAAATTTAACCACAGCAGCAACCAAAAAAAGCCAATATTATCCCTGGCACTTCTTCCACTGTGTGCGTTATTTCTGATTTGTTCCGTAGGTAAAACCTGAATAAGTACGCTGCAGTAATACATGCATAACTGATAGTTTGATGACTTCAAGCTTTTATTTTAATATTAACATCGCTGGGAAATCATTTGCAAAATGTTTTGAACATATTCAGTGAGTGAGCCCTCAACTTAAAGTTCACTCATGCTGAAGGTGGAAAGCCACTGAAAAATTGACCGAGGTGTGTTTGAGACTCTCCCTACCAAGACCAATTCGAGCCCCTCACAGAAGTATTTACAAGAACCAAAAAGAGGTGAAACTCCTGCACATTCCACCCCTGGTTCTCCAAGGCCTTCCTAAAGTTTCTCTAACCCGGGGAAACAAGACACCAGAGAGGCGGCATCCTATGGATCGATTCGGCGGCTTAACACCGGGTCTTACCGCTCCTCCTCGAGCCAATAACCAGGACCTCGCAGATACTTCAAAAAAAAAACTTTCCAAAACCAAAAACTGGGCACTTCCAGTCACGTCAGGACTAACAACAGTTGAAGAAACTCAGCTGGCAATCCAATTGCAGTCCATTCACCCGGTCTTTAAAAATACCAACTGCCTTCACTGCACATGCGCGAGCTGCCCACGTCCGGTCCCACCCTGGCACAACCCCTCTTCTACGCAGCTGTCAATCAACAGTAGAAGTAAAAGACCTGTCAATGTGGCAGCATCATCTTTCATATCGTCACATTGCTTTATTTCAAATCTGTGTTCCCCATAAGTAGCTGTGTTGTGTATTAACCTTCCAAAGAGTGGGGATAAATGAGTTCTATTCTGGCTGGCAATTAGTGACTAGTGGTATGCCTCAGGGATCGGTGTTGGGACCGCAATTATTTACAATTTATATAGATGATATGGAGTTGGGGACCACGTGTAGGGTGTCAAAGTTTGCAGACGACACAAAGATGAGTGGCAAAATAAAGTGTGCAGAGGACTGTGAAACTTTGCAGAGGAACATAGATACATTGAGTGAGTGGGCAAAGGTCTGGCAGATGGAATACAAAGTAAATAAATGTGAAGTCATACATTTTGGTAGGAGTAATAGTAAAAGGGATTATTACTTGAATGTAAAAAGTTGCAGCATGCTGCTGTGCAGAGGGACCTGGGTGTCCTTTTCCATGAATCACAGAAGGTTGGTTAGCAGGTATAACAGGTAATTGAGAAGGCAAATGGAATATTGTCCTTCATTGCGACAGGGATTGAGTTTAAAAGCAGAGAGGTTATGTTGTAGCTGTACAAGGAGCTGGTGAGGCCACACCTGCAATAGTGTGCAGTTTTGGTCTCCTTACTTGAGGAAGGATGTACTGACATCCGGAGTTGAGGGGGTTGGCTTATGAAGAAAGACTGAGTAAATTGGGATTATATTCATTGGGAAGCAGAAAATTGAGAGGGGATCTTGTAGAAACATATAAAATTATGAAGGGAATAGGTAGGATAGAAGTAGAGAGGATGTTCCCACTGGCAGGTGAAGCTAGGACAAGAGGGCATAGCCTCAAGATTAGAGAGAGCAGATTTAGGACAGAATTGAGAAGAAACTTCTTCACTCAGAGGGTTGTTAATCTATGGAATCTTTTGCCCAGTGAAGTAGTCGACGCTACTTCAGTAAACGTTTTAAAGCTAAGGTAGATTATTTTTAACAATAAAGGAATTAAGGGATACGATGAGAATGCGAGTAAGTGGATCTGAGCCCACGTAAAGATCAGCCATGATCTTATTGAATGGTGGAGTAGGCTTGAAGGGCCGAACGGCCTACTCCTGCTCCTAGTTCCTATGTTCATTAGGTGGCAAGGTGGCTGGCACTGCTGCTTCACAGTGCCAGCCTCCCGGGTTCGATTCCAGCCTCACACGAATGTCTGTATGAAATTTGCATATTCCCTCCGTGTCTGCGTGTGTTTACTCCCACAGCTCAAAGATGTGCAGGTTAGGTGGATTAGCTATGTAAAATTGCCCACAATGTCTAGGGTGGGAAATACAGGGACAAGGTACAGCTGGGTCTGGATGGATGCTCTTCAAAAGGTCGGTGTGTACTCGCTGGGCCCAATGGCCTGCTTCCATAAAATGAATGTTAAAGGTAGTAAAGCTTCGCCCTCATATATATGGGAGCAGACTGGGGAAACATGATCAAAGACCTATGCAAAGGTTTTAAGGACACTTTGAAACGGAGAAATGATGTAACATTCAATATGGTTTACAAATATCTGGAGTTTAGCGCTGTGAGGGATAGCCGTTGCAGTCAAGAATAGGAGATAAAAACAGAGGTATCGGGGCTGGAGGTGTTTACAGATTTGGCAGACGAGGGATTGCAGCCATTTGTAGGGAAAGACTCAACAAATCTGAATCGAAATGCACAAATAATGAAGGATCTATTCCTGTCTAGCCTTTCAAAAACTGCCAGACTGCTCACTGAAAACAGTGGGCCACTACGCATGCGTGTTTATTCGGCATGAATTGTCTCATGCACACCATCTCGGAGACCTTACGTATGACGTAATGGCAAGCAGAGGGAAAGGCGCGCGACTTTGAATCGGGTTCAGCAGCCGGGACGAGGAACTCTCAGGCGAAGGAGGAGAGCCCAGGAAGCGCGAGGGTCCTCTCCTACTATGTCTCTCTTCTGCTCGACTTCCAGCTCCTGGGCTCTACTTGTCGACCACACCTCTCCACACCCCCGCTTTCCCTCCCGAATCTTGATCTCCTCTGTCCCTAGTCCCGATCTTTGCATTTCCATCCAAACTCCGGCCGAAACCCCCCTAAGTCGGCACATCGAGCATTTCAAAGCGGCGCGCTTCGGCGAAAACGCCGCCTTGTGACTGTCGCAAACAGGGAGGATATGCCGTGCAATGGTTGTTATGGAAATGACGTAATTGAAGCTCGTGACTGTGGCCTGTGGTGAATCGAAGCCTGGCAGCAGCAATTGGAGGGTGATACTAGTGCAGGGAAAAGCCTGGAATAAATCAAGATATTTTGTAGGAGGGGGAATGCCGAGTACAGCCATGAAGAAAAAGGTAAAAGTAAACAATCATACTTTGGAGTGTGGAGGGAGGTTAAGGAAAGTCAGCCGGACTTAACATCGACTTCAGTAATTTGTGCGTTCTGAGGAAGGGTCAGCAGACCCGAAACGTTAAACTCTGGTTTCGTTTCACAGACGCTGCTAAAGCTGCTGAGCTGTTCCAATTTTCTGTTTTTGTCAATAATTTTAAGGTTTGGACATCTTTATGTCCATTAGGTACTCCCACACCTCTCACGTCCCCGTTAGCAGCTCGTCTTTCTCCCTGGCTTATCTCTCTCTCTCTCTCTCTCTCTCTCTGGGCTCCGTCTCCACTCTTTTACCCCACTTTCCCCTACCCCTCCTTTCAGAATACTTTTCCTAACTGCCGTCAGTACGGAAATAGGGTCATTGTACGCAAAACATTAACTTTACTTTCTATCCACAGATGCTGCGAGACCTGCTGAGTTTCTCCAGCAATTTCTATATTTTTCCTAAGAAAAGTCAGGAAAAGGGTTACCGTGACCGTGGGATGAATTTGGGGAGCTGCCACCCAAACCCTTTTTAATTGGGATGATGGGGGGGGCAACTATCCTTTATAGTGAAAGGACCATATGAAACAGGGTTGACTCTTTTTTTTCCATATTGGACTCAGTATTAACTCTCTTTCTGTCTACTTATGTTGCTAGACGTGCTGAGTTGCTGCAACATTTTAACTTCCTCCTCCCAAATCTCTCTTTCCAATGAGGCAACTCAGTTTCTCACAAACTGTCAAATGGTTATAGTTGCACTTCTCCAATGTCCTTCCCTTTGCTGCTACCACTCAGAATCAGCAAACTGTCCATGGCTCTAGCTGCAGTCTGATTTTAATTTTCACCACTCCTAACACTGCTCGGCTCGTGGATTTCGCGTTTTAGATTTTTAACCTAATTTTTATTGTTTCTGCAGTGCAACTCTATGACTGTGCACTCCAACACTGTATCTTTCCCATCAAAGATTGCTTCTTCACTCACCATAAAAACATAAGAACTAGGAGCAGGCAATTCAATCCATTGAGTGTGCTCCACTGTTTTGTACCATCATGGTTATTATAATCTTGACCTCAAATCCACTCCCTGCTTGCTCTTCGTAACCATTCAATTCATTACCGATTAAAAATCTATCTCCTTAAGTTTACTCAATGCCCCAGCATCCACTGCACTGTGGGGTAGTGAATTCCACAGTTTGACAACTCTTTGGGGGAAGTAATTTCTCCTCAGCTCTTTTAAATCTGCTACCCCTCGCCTTAAAACTGTAGTCTTATTCTAGATTGCCCCAGAATTGAAAACGTCCTCTTTAGTATCTTGTCTATCTCAATTAGATCTCCTACCATTCTTCTAAGCTCCAGAGAATATAGACTTAAACTGTGGAATCTCTCTTTCATAAACAAGCTCCTTGTTTCTGGAAAAAAAAATTTGGTGAACCTCCTTAAAGACACATGCATCCCTCCTCAAGTAAAGGGACCAAAATTGTACGTTGTGCTCTAGGTGCATTCTCACTAATGCCTTGTGCAGCTTGCAGCAACACTTGCCTATGTTTAGAGTGTGATACACTAACATGTTAATTAACTGATCTGCATATATCTAGGAATGGCCTCGACTCATGATCAGTTCCAGTACCACCCACAAAAAGTGTCGTCATATTTCTTATCATAGGGTACATGAATTAATCTGTAAAAACAGGATAAAAAATCTTAGGTTTGTTTCTATTGTCACATCAACTCAACTAGTCTATGTTCGTGTTAATGCCCCATTTGTTCATTCTCCCATGTTTACTCATTTAAATCTATCATTGTAAACATCCACTACCTTATTTCCCTCATTTCAACTTCCTCTTCTTTGCATCTTGAAAATCTACTGTCCTAATAGATATACACAAAAAAGTTGGAAAATCAGCATACTTAGACTTCAAACATTTAAGAAAGCAATGAGGTATGAGTCTAAAATGGGGAAACATGTTTAAAGTCAGACAAAGCAGGACAATGACATATGGTGCAATACCTCTCTATCAGTAAATGCTCCATTTCCCAAACTGTTTGGATGTTTTTTGTGTCCTCCTTTGGGAGTACAAAACCAATGTATGTATTTGTTGGCCAACCATTTCTTTGTTCCCCATTATAAAATTCCCTTGCTTCTGAATGTAAGGGACCTAAGTTTCTCTTCACACACACACACACGAAGTATTACAGTCAATATTATGTTTCCCACCAGCTTGTTCTCAGTCTATTTTTCTTTTCTTAACCAAACCTTTTGTCCTCCTTTAATTTCTCTTAAGTGCCACAGTTTGGAGGAATTGTGCCATATATGATTTGAACGAAACTGAACCACATAGAGCACGGTGAATTTACCTTTGTCCTCTTTTTCATCTGAAATAGTTAAAAGACTAGTCTACCTTCTATTGAATAGGATGGATGCATTAATATTTATTCAACCGACCAGCATGAATTTTATTTTCTTAAAGAATGTGAAGGATGAATTAATATTTTGTGGCTGCTCTTAAAGCACTACTTTGTATCCAGTTGTTAATGGAATGCCCTGTCTCTTCCCAATAATGAAAACTTGACTGTCCTGTTTGTAAAGATATATTGCTCCATTTAAATCCCAGTGATTAGAAATTATGATGACAGCACTGCTCAGACCCACCAGCTTCTCTCATAAGTTAGCCACGAGCAAGTGTCTATCACCTTATTTATAGTTTGCTGATGTTCAGTGGGAAAACTCTGATTTATGGCAGGTATTAGCAGCCACAGAAACTTGTATTTTTATACCATCTTTAATAAAGCATCCAAGGAGCTTCAAGATAAAATTACAATGACATGGTGCAAATTGGCTAGTTTAGAGAACCTTTCTTAAAGGATGACAATGGAAAGGCAATGGCAAACATTTGAAGAACATATGGGTGAACTACAATAATTGGTCATTCCTGTCTGGAGCAAAAGTTAAACAGGAAAGGTGGCCAAACTGTGGCACTTAAGAGAAATTAAAGGAGGACAAAAGGTTTGGTTAAGAAAAGAAAAATAGACTGAGAACAAGCTGGTGGGAAACATAATATTGACTGTAATACTTCGTGTGTGTGTGTGTGAAGAGAAACTTAGGTCCCTTACATTCAGAAGCAAGGGAATTTTATAATGGGGAACAAAGAAATGGTTGGCCAACAAATACATACATTGGTTTTGTACTCCCAAAGGAGGACACAAAAAACATCCAAACAGTTTGGGAAATGGAGCATTTACTGATAGAGAGGTATTGAAGGAAATCCGTCTTGGGGAACATTGGGATTGAAGGCAGTTAAATCTCCAGCACCTGATTAAATAACATCCTTGAGTACTTAAAAAAAAAAAAAAGTGGTCAAAGAAATAGTGGGTGCCTTGGCCATCTTCCAAGATGCTATAGACTCTGGAACAGTTCCTACCAATTGGAGGGTGGTTAATGTGACTTCTCTGTTCAAGAAGGAAGCAGAAAGCTAGGAATTATAGACCAGTCAGCCTGTTGGTAGTGGGGAAAATGCTAGAGCCTATCGTAAAATATTTAATACCTGAAGACTTGAGAAGTAGTGATAGGATCAGAGTCAGCATGGATTTATGAAAGGGAAATCATGCTTGACAAATGTTCTGGAATTCTTTGAGGATGAGATTCTGAGAGTTGATAGGATGGGGGCTATATGTGGTTTATTCAGACTTTCAGAAGGCTTTTGAAGTTCTGTGTAAGATATTAATGTAAAATTAAAGCGTACAGCATTTGTAATCATGTATTCAGATGGACAGAAAATTGCTTACTGGACAGGGATCAGAAGGAATAAGAAAGGTCTTGGTTAGAGTGGCAGGCAGTAAATGGGGTATTGCAGGAGATATTGGAGATATTATTGCAGAGATCAATTTGGAGATATTATATTTAGTTGCCTCATCCAAATCAATGATTTAGATGAGGGAACTAAATATAATATCTCCAAATTTGCAGATTAGCGCAACTGGTTTGGAGGGTGAGCTGTGAGGAGGAAAGAGATACTTCAGAGTGATTTGGACAAGCTGAGTGAGTGGGCAAATGCAAATAGTAGATGTAGTATAATGTGAAGTTGTCCACTTTGGGAGCACAAACCAGAAGGTGGATTAACTAACGAAAATTGAGTAGGAAACATGCAATGAGACCGGAGTATCCTTGTACAAGAGTTAGTGAGAATAGACTTTGCAGATTTAGCAAGCAGTCAGGAGGGCTAATGGTATGTAGCTTTCATAACCGGAGGATTCCATTACAGGAGCAGGAATGTTTTACTGCAATTATACAGGGTCTTAGTAGGACTACACTTGGAATATTGTGTACAGTTTTAGTCTCCTTATCTGGGGAAGGTTGTTCTTGCTGTAGACAGCATGCAGTGAAGGTTCCCAGACTGATCCCTGGGATGAAGGGAATGACGTGAGGACAGGTTAAATCAGTTACAATTAGATTTGCTCGAGTTCAGAACAATGAAAGGGGATTTCATTGAAACCTCCAAAATTCTAGCAGGACTAGACAGGGTATATGCAGAAAAAAAAGTTCCTGATAGCAGAGGGAGTTCAGAACTGGGGGCCACAGTCCTAAGACCGTGGCGTCCATTTAGGACTGAGATGAGAAATATGTTCATGCAGAAAGTGGTGATCCTATGGAGTTTGCTACCACAGAAAGCAGTCACATCCAAACCATTGTATGATTTCAAGAAGGGGAGTTGTAAAGAGCAATAGTGGCTAATGGGATCAAAGGTTATGACAGAAAAATGAGGAGATGCTATTGAGTTTGATGGTTAGTCATCAAAATGATGGAGCAGACTCAAAGGGTTCAAAGGCCTATCCCTCCTTGCATTTTCCATTTTTGTGTTGATTATAAAATTGACACTGTGTCTTGTAAGGTAATATGAGGGCGCAAACCAAAAGATTTGATCATACGGGCAGCACGGCGGCTCAGCGCTACTGCCTCAGCATCAGCAACCCAGGTTTGATTCCATCTTCTGGCAACTGTGCAAACTCCACACAGACATTCTCCCAGTGTCTGTGTGGGTTTCCTCCAGTTTCCTCCCACAGTCCAAAGATGTGCAGGTTAGGTGAATTGGCCATGCGAAATTGTGCATAGTGTTCAGGGATGTGTAGGTCAGGTGGGTTACATGAGGATGGGTCTGGGTGGGAAGCTGAGAGGTTTGGTGTGGACCTTTAGGGCAAAAGGGCCTGTTTCCACACTGTAGGGATTCTATGATCTATGATACTGAGGGTTTAGGCAAATTTTGAAGGTGGAAGGAGAAGTTTACAGAAGAAAAGCTATTAGACTAGCCTCCTTGCCCAATTCCTGTTCTTCACCAGTAACAGTTGCATGACCCTGCTTACATTGTTTTCATTCGTTTCGTTGGATATAGATTTCATTGGCAATGCTAACATTTCATTTCCATCTTAATTGCTGTAGTAAAGGTAACTGCTGTAATCCACATGGAGTAGTTACACCTGTTGTGAGAGAAGCACTTCCAAGATTTTGAAGGAGCGGTGATACGAGGCATTTCTGCAGGTGCCTTGGTGAGTGGGCCAGTGGTGGATAGAGTGCAAATTAAGCAGTTGTTTTGGATAGTGTTGAGATTTTTGGTGTTGGACCTGCAATAATCGAGGCAACTGGAGGGTATTCTATCACATTGCAGACCTTGTTTCTTGTAGAGGTAGCAAGACTTTGTCCAGAGCTTGTAACCTTTGGCCTGGGATTTCTGTGGCATGTGTATTACTTGCCATTTATTAACCAAGCCTTAATATTGTCCATGTTTTGTGAGTGCAGAGGCAGATTGTTTCAGTATCTGAACAGTTGCAAATTAAATGGAATACTGCAGTCTCAATATGACCAAAAGTGGGATGTTTACTGGATTGATGATCACTGAATTGGTTGAAGATAGTTGTGACTTGAGCGTAACCCGAGGAACTCCTGAAAAAAATGTGAGGCTGGATGAACACAGCAGGCCAAGCAGCATCTCAGGAGCACAAAAGCTTTTGTGCTCCTGAGATGCTGCTTGGCCTGCTGTGTTCATCCAGCCTCACATTTTATTATCTTGGAATTCTCCAGCATCTGCAGTTCCCATTATCTCCTGAAAAAATGTCTCTGGGTTGAGATGATTGACACCCACTGCCGCCACTTTGTGCTAGCTATGACTCGAGTCATGGAAATTCTCCCCACTTCCAATTGACAAGTGTGCCTAGCTATCACAGGCAAATGCTATATTGATGTTGAGCAGTTACTCTCATTTCACCTTATTAATTGTATGATAAAGTGATGGGAATGCAAAGGAGACCAGAGTGACTGGACTGGGGTGTTTCCCAGTGAAGGAGGTTATTATTACAAGAATTGAATGAGGTTAACAATTTAGAGAAGCAAGACTATAGAGATTTAAACTTAAGAATTATTTTTTATACTCCAGCAACCAAATGCCAGTGTGAGAATGAGGCCTGGTGGGCGACCCAGTCCTTTGAATCTGCTGTACCATGTAATGATCTGGTAGTCCTCAATTCTACATTCTTTCCTTTTCCCAATAATCCTTTGTTCTCATATTGTTTGAAACAGGTCTTCAATCAGCCTTGAATATATGTAACAGCAGAGCCTCATCAACATTCTATAGTAAAGGTTTCCATAGATTGACTATCCTCTGAGAAAAGAAATTCTTCCTTGTCTCTGGCTTAAATGGGCGACCCCTTAAAGTGCCCTCTGGTCCTAGATCTTCCACAAAGGAAAATAACTGCTACCATATCTACCCTATCAAGCCCCCTAACAATCTTGTGTTTCAATAACGTCACTTCTTATTCCTTTAAATTCCAATGGATACAGGTCCAAATTACTCAACCTTGCCTCATGAAACAGTCCTCCATGCCTGGAATCAGCCTAATTAGCTGCCTTTGGACTACTGTCAATGTCAGTATAACTTTCCCTGGATAAGGAGCCCAAAATTGCTCAGTATTCCAGGCATGGTCAAATTAGTACCTTGAATAGTTTCAATAAGACCTCCCTATTTTTATCCTCTACTCTCTTTGAAATAAAAGCTAACATTCCTTTTGCCTTCCCCTAGTATTAGCTGAACGTATGTGCTGGCTTTTTTGCGATTTATTCACGAGGACACTCAAATCCCTCTGTGCAGCAGCTTTCTGCAGTCTTTTTCATTTAATAATATTTAGCTTTTCTTTTCTTGCCCAAGTGCAATACCTAACATTTTCCCACATTATTCCAACTGCCAAGTTTATACCTACTCGCTTAACCTGACTATATTCCTCTGCAGACTGAGTCATCCTCAGCACTTACCTATCTAGCTATCTTTGTGTCATCACACGCTTGATAGGTCAGTGAAGACAAGAGAGATGGTTAAGCAGGTAGTTACTGAGTAGCTTCAGCATGGCAAACCTTAGGAACATCATTTGTTTGCAAAATATTATAAGCCAGGAGATCATTGAAACAATATGATCATTAGGTCTGAAATTTGTGGATTGCTGTTTAAGCTGTTTATGGGCTTAAAGCTATCAAGATGCAATTCAACTTTGCCTGGATGTCCACCTATTCTTGTCCTGAATTAAACAACAAATCATTTTCTGATGGGGACATGGTTTGGACACCGAAGTTAGATACAGACTGGATCTCTCTGAGACAATGTTCAGGAAGGGCTGTGGAAGGTATTCTAGGAGAATGGTTGCTGGGAGAAAAGATGGTATCGCAGTGCTAATAGAACTGGTGAAAACTGATGCTATGTCTCTGGAGAGAGAGGTTAAAATTGTGATCAGAGATAATGGGAACTACAATATCTCTGGATATTGTTGTCCCTGGCCAGCATGTATTGAAGATACATACTTGGATGATATTAACTTCAAATGGGAAATTTTCTGTAACCATGCATATGTGCCCTGAAGCAATTCAACTTTGCCCGTTTGTCCATCTGTTCTTCCCGTGTCCTGCGTTAAACTCAAATCTTTTCTGCTGGGTTGAATGATGGTAAGCTGTGGTCTCATGCCTGTGCTGTTGAATACCATGTTGCATACCCATGAATTTGTTCCATGATGTTGTTCTCTTACTAGGTGCTATTGATGGGAAAGAGCGGGTCTGGTAAGACTAGCATGAGATCTATTATCTTTGCAAACTACATAGCCAGGGACACACGACGCCTTGCAGCTACAAGTAAGTTCTGTGAATAAAAAAAGTTTGGATTGAGAAGATGTCTTAAGATGAGAACTGCACTTGATTTTGTAGTCCTGTCATTTACATAAAAGTAATTCAGTTGAAGAAAATGAAGCTTTATGCAGGCATTTTTTTAGACTATTTGTTATTCACCCTGATCTGTGTTGGACAGCTGTTTGCAATAACAATAAGTGGCACAGTTCGGACTTTTCAATGTAGAATGGCTTTTGCAATAGCTAACTTTAAGCTATAGTGTAATTTATAGGTAATGTTACATTATGGGTTTTGGACTTTGAAATATATTTTCTTTTTAATAGTTGATGTGGAACATTCACATGTCCGATTCCTGGGAAACCTCGTCCTGAATCTATGGGACTGTGGTGGGTAGGTGTTTCGAGACAGAATCAATTGATTCCATCTGTTTTCTTCCCCTTATCCAAGTATGTTTCACTGTGTATTTGTTTGGCAGATCCATAACTTAACTGGATACTTCTGATTAAGATAAAATATTTGAGTGTAATATAAGAGAAATTCAACACGTATTGTAGAATGTTGAGCAACTGCATAATAAAATTTGATAAAATGCTACTTATCTGTCTGCAAATAAGTGACAATGCATACACTGCAGCATTCTAAGCACTAGAAATATGCCTTATGTGGTATAATGCTTCGTTCAGGGAAATAGAGACTGCGTTTCTTAATCAAAGGGATTGGAGTCTTAATTTACAGGCAAGTGGATGTTTATTTATAGTTTAATTACCCAACTGCCTGGCAACATGTTATTCAAAGAGTGTGGGTGATATTAAAAATTAGCACCAAAATATTGGTTTGTCATTTTGATTATGATGTGGTTTATGCCTAATTAATTTACTAAAGTTCTAAACCAAATGGAGCCATGCTGAGAACATAAGAAATAGGAACAGGAGTAGGCCGTTCAAGGCCTCAAGCCTGCATGAAAAAAGACGGCTGTGATTGTTTGAAGCCAGTTGAGTTGGGCCAAGGACGTTGTGGGAGTTCCTTGGAGTGGTGTTCCAAACTTCCTTCAATCCTAGCTGCTTCATCAATGACTTTCCCTCCATTGTAAGCCAAGAAGTGGGAAAGTTTGCTGGTAATTGTACAACGTTCAGAACCATTCTCAGTTCTGGTAATGAAGTAGTCTATGCAGCAGGATTTAAACAATATCCAAGCTTGGATTGACAAGTGGCAAATAATGTTCTGCCATGCAATTGGTGCGCAATTACCATTTCCAACGAGAGAGAAACTAACAACCTTCCCTTGACATTCAAAGGAGTACGGTCGCTGAATTTATAAGATGACAAGATACAGTAGCAGAGTTGGGCTATTCAGCCCATTGTGTCTGCTCTGCCATTTGATCATGATTATGTTTCTGAATACCATTCTCCAGTCTTGTCCCTGTAACATTAATTCCCTTCCAATCAAGAATCTATCTATCTGTGCCTTAAATATGCTCAAAGATATGGCTGCCACAGCATTCAGTGGCATTGGTTTCCATGGATTCACCACCATCTGGATGAAGAAATTCCTCCTCATCTGTTGTAAAGAATTGTCCCTTTACTTTGAGGCTATGCCCTCAGGCCCACTATCAACATCATGCAGGGTTACCTCTGACTAGAAATTGAACTGGACCAGCCATGTAAAAATGTGATTCAGAAGCCTGGTATTGTACATGGAGAACTCCTGAACCCAAAAGATGCAAGATAGGAGAGTGATGGAATGCTCTCCATTTGCCCGGATCAGTGCGGTTTCACCAAGACCCTAGATACTGAACACCATCTAGGACAAAGCAGCCTGCTTGACCAACACATTGCTTGTAATTGCAAATATTCATTGCCTCTACCACTGGCATGCAGTGACAGCAGCATGTAGAATATACCAGATGCACTGCAGCAACTTGGCAATCCTTTGCCAGCACTGTCCCAACCCATGTCCTTGACTGGGCAAAGGTAGCAGACATTGAGGAACATCCTACCTTTGCAATTTCCTTTCCAAATCACATGCCATTCTGACTGGGGAAAATGTATCACTGTTTCTCACTGTTGGCAAAACCTGAAACTCCCTTCCTAACAGCACTGCCAGATAGATTGCAGCAACACTCCACCTCCTTCTGGAGGGCACTTAGGAATGGGCAATAAATGTTGCTCTTGTCAGGGATGCTCTCATTCCATGGACAAGTGTGGATATATTTTTTATAAAAGCTCTGTTTTCTGTTGACATGTAAAAGCTTTTAACTGTGCAACCACCATAGTCGTAGTCATACAACACAGAAACAGACCCCTTGATCCAACTCAATCCGAATTGACCACTGGCCCATATTCTATTCTATTGGCCCTCTTCCTATTCATGTACCCATCCAGATGCCTTTTAGATGTAATTGTACTTGCCTCCACCAGTTCCTCTGGTAGCTTGTTCTATAAATGCAACACCCTCTGCCTGAAAAAGTTTTCCCTTGGTTTCTTTTTAAATCTTTGCCCTCTCACCTTAAACCTATGTTCTCTAGTTTTCGACTCTTGGCTATTCACCTTATCTAGGCTCTTCGTGATTTTCTAAATCTCTCTTAAGGTCACTCAATCTCTGACACTCCAGGGCTAAAAGATCCCAGCCTACTCAATCTCTCACTATAACTCAAACTCTTCAGTCCTGGTAAATCTTTTCTGCACCCTGTCAAGTTTAACAACATCCTTCTTGTGGAAGAGCAACCAGAATTGTACACAGTATTCTTAAAAGTGGCCTCACCAATCTTCCGTACAGCCGCAATGTGATATTGAAATCTAATTCCATACTGACCAGTCTCCAATGATGTATATTGAAACAGGCGCATTTTCTTTTCTAACAGTCTGTTGTTTTTGCATGGAGATATCTCTGTCTCTTTTTAACTGCCTTGATGTAAACTTGTAATGACAAAAATTAGCACTAGAGAAATGGGATTTGAAGGTGAGAGGCAAGGTTCTTGCATGCAGACATAAGACTATAAATAAGTTGTTGTTAAGGGAACCTATATTCAGGAAACCTTTCAGCTATGTTTACTAAATAATCACAAGTGTGAGAAATGAATTTTAAATTGTTAAATTATCCTTGGGCTTTTACTTTGACTAAATGAATGATAATGGACATATTTTCTTCTTTTGGCTCTCAGTCAGGACACCTTCATGGAAAACTACTTCACTAGTCAACGAGACAACATATTCCGTAATGTGGAAGTTCTTATTTATGTTTTTGATGTGGAAAGTCGTGAATTAGAGAAAGATATGCACTACTACCAGTCATGCCTGGAGGCAATCCTTCAAAACTCGCCTGATGCCAAAATCTTCTGCCTTGTCCACAAGATGGATCTTGTGCAGGAAGATCAACGAGACTTGGTAAGTTGATGCTGGATTTTCATCTGCAAATTAACTAATAAAGCAGGGTAAAATCTTCCATCTTTTACAAAAGAAAAGACTCAGCGACGTGAAATGCAAAAGATTTTGGACTTGGGTTTCAACTTACCCCCTCAATTCTATTTTTTTGACATTATGAACATTGTGTGCAGCAACTTTAATTCTTAGTGAATGTAGACCTATTGCACAAAAAGTTCAAATGTTAGTTTGAAAGGTAAATGATATTTGAAATGGGAAATATGGAGAAGAATTAACATTACAGTGGTATTTGAAGTTCCTAGCTTGGGGAAGAAATAAAAGAACCTCTTTGAACTGATCTATTGCAAACTTTAAAGCTGAAGTGAGATGTTGGAAATGGGGAAGTGTTTGTTTCCTGCATTGAATATCCCTTGGGTTTTAATATCTTTGCTTTTATTTTAAGTTTAGTAGATTTGCAGAAATATTCAAGGTTGGAAATTCCTGTGGTTTTATAACATGTCCTAGGATCATAATTGCTCAATGTACATTTTAGACCTGGGACAGAAAAATAATTGAAAGATAGTTTATCTAATGCAGACATGCTGGGAATAATATTCTTTTTCTGTGCTGGAATTGAACAATTCAATAGCCACATTTATTGTAGTTGCTTTGTTGTAGATTTTCAAGGAACGTGAAGATGACTTGAGGCGTTTGTCCCGTCCTCTAGAATGCACCTGCTTTCGAACCTCTATCTGGGATGAGACCTTGTATAAAGTAAGATTGTTGATATGCCAAACTTTATGTGTGACGTGGGTCATAAATTCTATTGCTTTTTAAAAATTTTCTTTAAAGAATCCTACCTCTGTCCAAATCCACGGGATAAAGATAAAAGCTGATTTATATAACTAAAAGTTTCAACATGCAGTAAAGAGAAAGTTATGCAGTTACCGCATAGAGGCATATAAAAAATTTTTGGATAGACATGGAGGTGGCTCGCCTTCGAGAAGGTTTGAAATTGGTCATAAATGTAACGTGATGTTTAATAAATTCAACAGAAAATTGAGAAAAATCCTCTCTCCTCAAAGTGCAGTAAAAATGTAGAATATCGTACCATTGAGAGTAATTGGGGCAAAGAACATAGACACAGGCAGAGGTTAAAGATAGTGCATGAAATAGAATGAAAGGATTAAATGAACAGGGGTAGAGAGAGCTTGAGGAGTAAAGAAGTGATAGTCCAGCTTCTCTGCGATAGGTTTGATGTGATAATGAGAGGAGTCGACATTTAAATGTTTGGGCAGGATTATAAAATTTTGGGTTTGCTGAACCATTTACTTGTCTCATAGCCCCATCTTAAACAAGTATGCTGTTTTGGAAATGTAGGGGGTGATGGACTCCCGTGAATGTAGCACTTCCAGGTGATGACAGTCTGGTTTCTGATTCCAGTGTAATGATGGATGCGTCAGATTCGAAGTGATCGATTATGATAGGGAACTCTAGTTAGAGAGAGACAAACAGATGTTTCTGTGGCCGGCAACAAAACGTCAGAATGGTGTGTTTTCCCCCCTGGTGACAGGATCAAGAGTATCTTGAAGAGGGTGCAGAATATTCTCAGAAGGTCATTGTACGCAATGGAACTAATGACATAGTAAGAGAAAAGGACGAGATTTTGAGGAGAGAATTTTGGAAGTTAGACAGGAATTTAAAGTGTAGATCCTCAAGGGTAGTAATATGTGGATTACTCCCAATGCCACGAGCTAGCAAGGGTAGGAATAGGCAGATTGAGTCAATGAGGAGCTGGTGCGACAGAAAAGGATTCACATTTTTGGATCATTGGAATCTCTTCTGAGGTAGAAGTAACCTGTATAAGGAAGACGGTTTGCACCTGAATTGGAAAGAGTCTAATATACTGGTGCGGAGATTTGCTATAGTTGCTCGGGAGGATTTAAACTAGAAAGGTAGTGGTGGAGTTGGGGGAGGGGGAGAGGAAAGAAATCAGTCAGCTTATTTGGGAAAAGGAGCAAGTCCAACAGTCAAAATAAAGCAGAGAAAGATGTAAGACTGATGAATTAAACTCCATTTCGTTCAATGCAAGAAGACTAACAGGTAAGGCAGATGAGTTCAGGGCATGGTTAGGGACATGGAACTGGGATATCATAGCAATTACAGAGGTGTGGCTCAGAGATGAACAGGACTGGTAGCTTAATATTCCAGGGTATAGATGCTATAGGAAGGATGAGAAGGGGGCAGAAGAGGAAGTGTGCCGTTTTTGATTAGGGCCAAATTACAGTTGTACTTTGGGTATTCCTGGGAATGCATCCAGGGAAGTTATTTGTTTGGAACTGAGAAATAAGAAAGGGATGACCACCTTATTGGGATGTACTGTAGATCACCCTAGTAGTCAGCAGGCAATTGAGAAACAAACTTGCAAGGAGATCTGGGTTATCTGTAAGAATAATAGGATGGTTATGGTAGGGGATTTTAACTTTCCAAACATAGATGGGAACTGCCATAGTGTTAAGGATTGGATGGGGAGGAATTTGTGTACAAGAAACTTTCCAGATTCAGTATGTGGCTGTACCTACTAGAGAAGGTGCAAAACTTGACCTACACTTGGGAAATAAGGCAGGGCAGGTGATTGAGGTGTCAATAGGGGAGCACTTTGGGGCCAGTGACTATAATTCTGTTATTTAAAAAGATAGACCAGATCTAAAAGTTAAACATTCTGAATTGGAGGAAGACCAATTTTCACGGTATTAGGGAAGAACTTTCAGGCTGATTGGGGACGGATGTTTGCCGCTAAAGTGTCAGGTGGAAAATGAAAAGCCTTCAAAAATGAGATAACGAGCATCTGGAGATACTATGTTCCTGTTAGGGTAAAGGGCAAAGCTGGTGGAAATGCTGGATGATCAGAGAAATTGACATTTTGGTCATGAATAAAAAGGAAACATACATCAGGTATAGACAGCAGGAATCAAGTGAATCCTTAGAATGTAAAGGCTGTAGAAAGAGGCAGTGAGGCAGTAGCAAGAGGTAGACCAGCTAGTGGGAAGGATTTTCCTGGGAAGGAACCAAGGGATCGGTTAAAGTGTGTTTGCTTTAATGCAAGGAGTATCAGGAATAAAAGTGATGAACTTAGAGCATGGATCAGTACCTGGTGCTATGATGTTGTGGCCATAACAGAGACATGGGTTTCTCATGGGCAGGAATGGTTGCTGGATGTTCCAGGGTTTAGAACATTTAAAAAGAATAGGGAGGGGGGAAAAAGAGGAGGGGGTGTAGCACTACTAATCAGAGAGGGTATCACAGCTACAGAAGCTTCCTTTGTCGAGGAAGATCTGCCTACTGAGTCAGTATGGGTGGAAATTAGGAACAGCAAGGGAGTAGTCACCTCGTTAGGGGTTTACTACAGGCCCCCCAATAGCAGCAGGGAGATTGAAGAAAGCATAGGTCGACAGATTTTGGAAAAGTGTGCACGCAGTAGGGTTGTTGTAATGGGTGACTTTAACTTTCCCAATATTGATTGGAACCTCCTTCGAGCAGAAGATTTGAATGGAGCTGTTTTTGTAAGGTGTGTTCAGGAGGGTTTCCTAACGCAGTACGTTGACAGGCCGACGAGGGGAGAGGCCATTCTAGACTTGGTGCTCGGAAACGAGCCGGGGCAGGTATCAGATCTTGTGGTGGGAGAACATTTTGGTGATAGTGACCATAACTGCCTCACATTCTACATAGCTATGGAGAAGGAGAGGATTAGGCAGAATGGGAGGATATTTAATTGGGGAAGAGGAAACTATGATGCGATTAGACATGAGTTAGGAAGCATGGACTGGGAGCAGTTGTTCCATGGTAAGGGAACTATAGACATGTGGAGACGGTTTAAGGAACAGTTGTTGGGAGTGATGAGTAAATATGTCCCTCTGAGACAGGCAAGAAGGGGTAAGATTAAGGAACCTTGGATGACGAGAGCGGTGGAGCTTCTAGTGAAAAGGAAGAAGGTAGCTTACATAAGGTGGAGGAAGCTAGGGTCAAGTTCAGCTAGAGAGGATTACATGCAGGCAAGGAAGGAGCTCAAAAATGGTCTGAGGAGAGCCAGGAGGGGGCACGAGAAAGGCTTGGCAGAAGGAATCCGGGAAAACACAAAGGCATTTTACACTTACGTGAGGAATAAGAGAATGGTCAAAGAAAGAGTAGGGCCGATCAGGGATAGCATAGGGAACTTGTGTGTGGAATCTGAGGAGGTAGGGGAAGCCCTAAATGAGTTTTTTGCTTCTGTCTTTACGAGAGAAACCAACTTTGTAGTGAATGAAACCTTTGAAGAGCAGGTGTGCATGCTGGAATGGATAGAGATAGACGAAGCTGATGTGCTGAAAATTTTGTCAAACATTAAGATTGACAAGTCGCCAGGCCCGGATCAGATTTGTCCTCGGCTGCTTTGGGAAGCGAGAAATACAATTGCTTCGCCACTTGCGAAGATCTTTGCATCCTCGCTCTCCACTGGAGTCATACCTGAGGACTGGAGAGAGGCAAATGTAATTCCTCTCTTCAAGAAAGGAAATAGGGAAATCCCCGGCAATTATAGACCGGTAAGTCTCACGTCTGTCGTCTGCAAGGTGTTAGAAAGGATTCTGAGGGATAAGATTTATGACCATCTGGAAGAGCATGGCTTGATCAAATACAGTCAACACGGCTTTGTGAGGGGTAGGTCATGCCTTACAAACCTTATCGAGTTTTTTGAGGATGTGACTGGAAAGGTTGATGAGGGTCAAGCTGTGGATGTGGTGTATATGGACTTCAGTAAGGCATTTGATAAGGTTCCCCATGGTAGGCTCATTCAGAAGGTCAGGAGGAATGGGATACAGGGGAACTTAGCTGCTTGGATACAGAATTGGCTGGCCAACAGAAGACAGCGAGTGGTAGTAGAAGGAAAATATTCTGCCTGGAAGTCAGTGGTGAGTGGAGTTCCACAGGGCTCTGTCCTTGGGCCTCTACTGTTTGTAATTTTTATTAATGACTTGGACGAGGGAATTGAAGGATGGGTCAGCAAGTTTGCAGACGACACAAAGGTCGGAGGTGTCGTTGACAGTGTAGAGGGCTGTTGTAGGCTGCAGCGGGACATTGACAGGATGCAGAGATGGGCTGAGAGGTGGCAGATGGAGTTCAACCTGGATAAATGCGAGGTGATGCATTTTGGAAGGTCGAATTTGAAAGCTGAGTACAGGATTAAGGATAGGATTCTTGGCAGCGTGGAGGAACAGAGGGATCTTGGTGTGCAAATACATAGATCCCTTAAAATGGCCACCCAAGTGGACAGGGTTGTTAAGAAAGCATATGGTGTTTTGGCTTTCATTAACAGGGGGATTGAGTTTAAGAGTCGTGAGATCTTGTTGCAGCTCTATAAAACTTTGGTTAGACCGCACTTGGAATACTGCGTCCAGTTCTGGTCGCCCTATTATAGGAAAGATGTGGATGCTTTGGAGAGGGTTCAGAGGAGGTTTACCAGGATGCTGCCTGGACTGGAGGGCTTATCTTATGAAGAGAGGTTGACTGAGCTCGGTCTCTTTTCATTGGAGAAAAGGAGGAGGAGAGGGGACCTAATTGAGGTATACAAGATAATGAGAGGCATAGATAGAGTTGATAGCCAGAGACTATTTCCCAGGGCAGAAATGGCTAGCACGAGGGGTCATAGTTTTAAGCTGGTTGGTGGAAAGTATAGAGGGGATGTCAGAGGCAGGTTCTTTACGCAGAGAGTTGTGAGAGCATGGAATGCGTTGCCAGCAGCAGTTGTGGAAGCAAGGTCATTGGGGTCATTGGAGTCATTTAAGAGACTGCTGGACATGTATATGGTCACAGAAATTTGAGGGTGCATACATGAGGATCAATGGTCGGCACAACATTGTGGGCTGAAGGGCCTGTTCTGTGCTGTACTGTTCTATGTTCTATGTTCTAAATATACTTGAAGGAAATCATGAAGGCAAAAGGGGGACCTGAGTTAACTTTGGAAAATAAGAAGAATGCTAAGAGATTCTGCAAATATATTAAGGACAAAAGAGTAACTAGGGAGAGAATGGGACCATTAAAGATCAGCAAGGCCACCAATGTGTGGAACCCTACAGGAGATGAGATCCTAAACTAGTATTTTGCCAGGTGTTTAATGTAGAGAAGGATGAGTTTGATATCGGTGTTGGGCAAATTGTCGAAGGGAATCCTAAGGGACAGGATTTATGTGTATTTTGAAAGGCAAGACTGATTAGGAATAGTCACCATGGCTTTGTGCATGGGAAATTGTCTCACTAACTTGATTCAGTATTTTGAGGAAATAACAAAGAAGATTGATAAGGGCAGAGTTATGGGCGTGATTTACATGATCTTCAGTAAGGCGTTTGACAGGGCTCCTCATGGTAGACTGGTTAGTAAGGCTAGATCACGTGGAATACAAGGTGAAGTAGCCATTTGGATGTAGAACTGACTTGAAGCTAGAAGATAGACTGGTGGTGGAGGGTTGCTGTTCAGACCGGAGGTCTGTGACCAGCGGTGTGCCACAGTGATTAGTGCTGGATCTACTGCTTTTTGTCATTTACATAAATGATTTGGATGTGAACATGGGAGGTATGATTAGTAAGTTTGTAGATGACAACAAAATTGGAGGTTTGGTAGAGATCGAAGAAGGCTACCTGGGAGTGCAACAGGATTGTGATCAGATGGGCCAATGGGCTAGGGATTGGCAGATAGAGTTTGGTATAGTTAAATGTCAGGGGCTGCATTTTGGCAAATCAGGGCAGGATGTATACATTTAATGGTAAGGTTCTGGGGAATGTTGCTGAACAAAGAGATAAGGGGTGCAGGTTTGTAGTACCTTTAAAAGTGAAGTCCCAGGTAGGCAGGGTAGGGAAGAAGGAATTTGGCCCGCTTGGCTTTATTGGTCAGTGCATTGATTATAGGAGTCGGGAGGTCATATTGTGACTGTTACAGGATATTGGTTAGGCCTCTTTTGGAAAATGGTGTGCAATTCTGGTCTCCCTGCTATAGGAAGGATGTTGCCAGTGTTCGAGGGTTTGAGATATAGGGAGAGGCTAAATAGGCTGGGGCTATTCTCCTTGGAATGTTGGCGGCTGAGGGGTAACCTTTATGGATGTTTATAAAATCATGAGGGGCATGGATAGGGTGAGTAGACGAGGTCATTTTCCCAGGGTAGGGGGGGTCCAAAGCTCGAGGGCATAGGTTTAAGGTGAGAGGAAAAAGTTTTAAAATGGACCTAAAGGGACAACTTTTTTTCATGCAGAGGATGGTGCATACACACATACTTGGAAGAAGTTGCTCATTTTAAAATGACATAGAGATATGGCATAGCATTGTAGATTTGAATTCATAAGGCTGTGTGAAAGACCTGTACGACTGTAATTTTTAAAATGCTGTTGTGCTGGATTTAACGTCGGATGAAGACTTCAATTTGTTATAAAATACATACCTTTTCAGGAGGTGAGTGTCTGCTCCTGGACTGGATGGTGGTAACTGTGAGCTAATGTTTCTAGTAAAAGAAATAATCATCAAATTTTTTGTTCCTGCTCATAACCCAAAGATTTCAACTGGAAGGTGTACTGTCATGTAAAGATTATATTGGACTTGGTTTGAACAGGTGTACATCTGTAGCCAATTATGCAACTGACAGTCAAAGCCTCCTGGTGAGGACAAACTGGGGGAAATAAGCAAATCAAAATTGAGATTGAAGGCTATCATAACTCTACAGCTGCATCAGAATATTAGTTTGCATGTTTTTGAAGATAATATCTTTTCCAGGAGGTTTGTTTTTTTTAATATTCTGAAAATGCAATAAAAACCTATTCCATACATTAGCATCTCTTCCAAATGATGGAATTATTTTGCATTAGTGTTAACTGTTTACATTAAGTTTTTTATGTTTCCTAATGTTTGAGATTCACTTCTTAGGCTTGGTCAAGCATTGTGTACCAGCTGATCCCTAATGTACAACAGTTGGAAACCAACCTGAGGAATTTTGCTCAGATTATTGAAGCAGATGAGGTGCTACTATTTGAAAGGGCCACATTCCTAGTAAGTGCTACAAATTCTTTTCTTGCCTAATGAATTGACTTTATGTAGTTCCTTGGGTGTTGCTTGCATCCTGATAGTTTACTTGATAATCAGATTATGCAGAGTGATTGTTAGTGGATTATGGAGTCAAGCAGCAGTCGTAAGATTTGAACTATGTTCTTTGGCTTGGACTAAGCCTCTCGATGACTACCTCAGTCATAACCACTGCACTGCTGTATCTAGTTTATTAAATTTATCTTTACTCCTGTTTTTAGTTCGGCGAGCTCAGACTTTTTGGCTGCAGTAACTTCAAGTTGAGCATTCCCTAATTAAGTCACTTTATCATTCAGTGGAAATGCCTCCAGATTCCTTTACAAAGAATGAGTGATTTTTATGTAATAGCACATTGCATATCATTTGAGACAGCAGCAACCATAGGCATCCATGATTTTAAGACAGAGTGCTGGGCACAAGGCAAAGCAAAATAGAAGTGGAGCTAACAATTTTTGAGTCTGGTACATCCCCTCATTGAAGGGGTTGGAAAAGAGGTGGGTTTTATGCTGCAGAAAAAGAGGGTCAAAGGGTCAAATGAAACAGTTGATAAAAGTGCCTAAGAACAAAAGGCAAAGGGAATGTTAGTGGTATCATAGAAGAGATGTAGATGAAGAGTAGGTGTTAAAAGCAGAAAATAGGTCAGCTCTCCAGAAAACACATTTTGTGCAAACAACACAAGATGGCAAAATACAGGTATTTCTGCTATAACGTGTGTTTTGTAAACGTGAATTGGCTGTGACATGATTGATGAATAGTGGTTGCAGTTTGGATAGTGCAAGTTTTCTAACATAGAGTACAACGATTTCCCAATGGTGTGATTTTATGGCTTGAGGTCTCATAAGAATGTAACGATTGTGTTTATAGGAGAATTCAGAATTCTAATTCAGGATTCAATTAATGTTAGCATGCAGGTTCAGTTGGAATTTCGGAAGGCAGTTACAGTGTTAGCATCAGTTTTGAAAATGCAATTCTTGTATTCTAGCAACGCACTGCTGAGGCATATGTAAGGGTCCAGTCAGACTCTCTTTGGGATATTGAGAGCCATTTTCAGCCCTGTATGTAAGGCAGGTGCTGGCATTGGAAGAGGCTCAGAGGAGGGTTTACAAGAATGATCCCAGGGACAAAGGGAGGCTTTGATTTGTGATCTTTCAAAAGTCACTGGAGTCTGGGAAAGTTCCACGTGATTGGAAAATTGCTGTTGCCCTTGTTTAAGAAAGGATCAAGGCAGAAGACGGAAAATTATAGGCCAATTAGCCTAACCTCAGTTGTTGGTAAAATTCTAGAATCCATTGTTAAGGATGAGATTTCTAAATTCCAGGAAGTGCAGGGTCAGATTAGAACAAGTCGTCATGGATTTAGTAAGGGGAGGTCGTGCCTGACAAACCTGTTAGAATTCTTTGAAGAGGTAACAAGTATGTTAGACCAGGGAAACCCAGTGGATGTTATCTATCTAGACTTCCAAAAGACTTTGATAAGGTGCCCCACGGGACGCTGCTGAGCAAGGTGAGGGCGTATGGTGTTCGAGGTGAGCTACTGGCTTGGATTGAGGATTGGCTGTCTGACAGAAGGTAGAGAATTGGGATAAAAGGCTCTTTTTTGGAATGGTAACTGGTGACGACTGGTGTCCCGCAAGGTTTGGTGTTGGGGCTGCAGCCGTTCACTTTATATATTAATGATCTGGATGAAGGGACTGGGGGCATTCTGGCGAGGTTTGCCGATGATACGAAGATAGGTAGACAGGTAGGTAGTACTGAGGAGGTGGGGAGGTTGCAGAAAGATTTAGACAGTTTAGGAGAGTGGTCCAGGAAATGGCTGAAATTCAACGTGAGCAAATGTGAGGTTTTGCACTTTGGGAAAAAGAATACAGACATGGACTATTTTCTAAACGGTGAGAAAATTCATAAAGCAGAAGTACAAAGGGGTCTGGGAATGTTGGTCCAGGGTTCTCTCAAAGTTAACTTGCAGGTGATTTTAAAAAAGCGAATGTAATGTTGTCGTATATCTCAAGAGGGTTGGAATATAAAAGCAGTGATGTGCTTCTGAGACTTTATAAAGCTCTAGTTAGGGCCCATTTAGAATACTGTGTCCAATTTTGGGCCCCACACCTCAGGAAGGACTTACTGGCGCTGGAGCGTGTCCAACGGAGATACACACGGATGATCCCTGGAATGGTAGGTTTAATGTACGGTGAACGGCTAAGGATCCTGCGATTGTATTCATTAGAGTTTAGAAGGTTGAGCAGCGATCTAGTAGAAACTTAGAAGATAGTATATGGTTTAGAAAGGGTGGAGGCTGGGAAGTTGTTTCTGTTAGGCAGGGAGAATAGGACCCATGGGCACAGCCTTAGAATTAGAGGGGGTAAATTTAAAACGGAAATGAGGAGACATTTCTTCAGCCGGAGAGTGGTGGGCTCGTGCAATTCATTGCCACGGAGTGCAGTGGAGGCCGGGATGTTGGATGCCTTCAAGGCAGAGATCGATAAATTCTTGATCTCTCAAGGAATCAAGGGCTACGGGGAGAATGCAGGGAAGTGGAGTTGAAATGCCCATCAGCCATGATTTAAATGGCGGGGTGGACCCGATGGGCCGTATGGCCTTACTTCCACTCCTATGTTTTTTGGGTCTTAGGGCTTGTTTTATGAGGGAGCTGTTGAGGACTCTGGATCTCTACCTGATAGTGTTTAGAAGGATGAGAGGGGGGGTTCTCATTGAAACTTATGGAATATGGAGATAGTGAGCATGGAGAAGATGTTTCTACTAGCAGGGGAGACTACGGCCAAAGAGCAGAACCTCCAAGTGAAGGAATGAGCCTTGAAAGTGAAGATGAGTTTAGCAAGATGGTGGTGAATCTGTGGAACTCATTGCCACAGAAGGCAACAGAGGTCAAGTCATTGGAATGGCAGAACCGACTGGCTGGGCCCAAGGCCTAATTCTGCTTCTGTATCTTATGGGCCATGACGTTACGGATTGTACTGAAATATGGCTCTACGACTGATGGCCGACAGTGACTTATGGATGCCCAGTTTTGGTCTTTGGACCTAGTTAATATCTGTTCCATTTAGCATGATGGTAGAACCATGCAACGTAATGCACAGTATTCTTATTGCGATGATGGCACTTAACACTAAAGTACAGCGTTGTGGTCACTCCTACCGGTGCTGTCCTGACTGAAGCCTCTGCAGCAGGTGTGGTGACTGCAAGGTCAACTAGAATTTTCCCTATTATTGGCTTTCTTGCCAATCCAGGTTAGCATAGAGTCATAGTCCTTCAGCAGGGAAACAGAACCTTCAGCCCAATTTGTTTTTGCTGACCTGGTTTCCTAAACTGAACAAATCCCATTTGCCTGCGTTTGGCCCATATTCCTCTAAACCTTTCCTATCCCTTAAATGTTGTAATTGTACCTGCCTCCAGCACTTGCTTTGGCAGCTCGTTCCATATACGAACCACCCTCTGTGTGAAAATGTTGCCCCTCAGGTCCCTTTTAAATCTTGCCCCTCTCACTTTAAACCGGTTCCGTCTAGCTTTGGACTCCCCTACCCTGAGGAAAAGGCCTTGGCTGTTCACTTTATCTCTGCCCCTCATGGGTTGATAAATGTCTATAAGGTCACCCCTCAGCCTTCAATGCTCCTTGGGGAGGAAAGTCCCAGCCTCTCATAACTCAAACCCCCCAGTCTCGTTAACATAATTGTAAATTTTTTTTTCACCCTTTCCAGTTTAACGGCATCCTTTCTGTATCAGGGCGTCTGGAATTGTACATTGTACTCCAAATCAGGCCTTACCAACATCTTTTACAGTCGTAACATGATGTTTCAACTCCTGCACTCGCGCTGCCTTAACCATCCCCTCTACCTGTGATGCCACTTTCAAGTAGCTGTGTTGCTACCCCACTAGATCTCTCTGTTTGACAATGCTTCTCAGGTTCCTATCATTAACTGTGTAAATCCTATGCTGGTTTGTCTCTGCATTTATTTAAATTAAACTCCATCTGCCATTCCTCAGTTCAATTGATCAAGATTCTATTGTACTGTTAGATACCCACTTTCACTGTCCACTGTACCATCAATTTTGGTATCATCTCCAAACTCCCTAGCCATGTCTCCTATTTTCTCATCCAAATCATTTATACAAGTGACAGAAAACACTCAACACAAGTCTGATCCTTGCTGCACACCCCTGGCTTCCAATCCGGATGACATTTACAAGTGTTATACATGACAAAATCATGGAAAAGTGAATTAATTCTTAAAGTACCTTTTTTTTGTTCTGCTGTTACAGCTTTCTTCTCAATAAAATGATTATAATTGGGTATGGATGTATTTGACAAAACTATCTTCCAATAAAATATTTTGATGTAGACTCTTTTGAGTGAGATTGAATTATTGATATATTTTCTTTTTCATTTTTAGGTGATCTCTCACTATCAGTGCAAAGAACAGAGAGATGTGCACAGATTTGAAAAGATTAGCAATATTATTAAGCAATTTAAGCTAAGCTGCAGGTAAACCGCACTTATTTTCTGTTTAATGTTCATGCTTCTCAAAGTGAGATCAATGCTAGGTGTTAACCATACCTTGTTTGTCTATGTAAAACATTTCTCAGGAAGGTAATTCATTGATTAGTTGCAGGGTAACAGTCCACACAGTGCCTTTCTTTATTTCTTTCAGAAACATGCCTAGCTACATCAGTGTATAAATATTTCCCTTTTCTGTGCCTGATTTTTTTTCTTCTTTTGGATTTATTTCGAACAAACGAAAATTAAATACACATTTGTTTTTGTTTTAAGAACTGATGGAAAACTACAGCCAAAACGAAGGAACTTGTAACCTCTTTGATTAATTCTTGGGTTTTGAGACTCACTATCCGCAGCTAATGTTTTTGTAGGATCCTTTTTTTTTGTTCGTTTCTTTTGATAATCTGTTCTTGTGGAAAAGGGGTGGTGCTTGCAGAGTTTATTGTATTAATTGCCTTTTGATATAGACATTTAATTAATATATTTTCCATACTGATTTTTCTGTAGTAAATTGGCTGCCTCTTTCCAAAGTATGGAAGTTAGGAACTCCAATTTTGCAGCATTCATTGATGTCTTCACATCCAACACGTATGTGATGGTAATCATGTCTGATCCTTCGATACGTAAGTAGCCAAAGTTATTGCCAAGTTGTTTAGTCTCTTTTACACAATTGTTTAAATCCATCTTGATCTTTCTTTACTTGCTGTAAGCAACACTAAACCAAGTTTGTTCTCAACCACATTGTACGTCTAATAGAGTCTAACCCATTTGCGAGGTATGAACCTTAGCCTAATGTAAAATCTTTAAACGGATGTAGATTTTTGTAGATGTCCTAGCTTTCTCATATTTTATCTGCTTATTCCAAGATTTGAAAATAAGTAGAAATATATGTAATTAAAATGTTAGATTTTCATGATTCCGTTTTTAGTTTAATGTATACTGCGGTCTAAAAGTATTTAATTAATAACTGTATTCTTCTAAACTTTTTACAGCTTCAGCAGCCACACTCATCAATATTCGTAATGCCAGAAAACATTTTGAGAAGCTGGAGAGAGTAGATGGCCCTAAACATAGTCTTTTGGTGCGCTGAAGGTCACCTTTGGTATAGACTGGGTATCAGATGGATGTATGACAGATTGATATTTCTTGATATAATTCTTTATATCGTGTCTGTTTTTTGAGTAATTGCTGCAGTTGTCACATTTTTTTGTGACTTTGAGCATTTTGTCAAATATTTGTCATCTCCTGAAAGCAGCAGTATCTCTTCATTCCAGACTCTGCTGTAAAACTCTTAGAACAAGAGATTTTGCCACTTTCCAGTAGAAGCCCCATTTTTATGGTAATCCATGCAGGAGCTGGAACCTTTTGTAGAGAAGCATCTGTGGGAGCCTTTAATAACCAGGCTTTTGACTTTGCAATCTGCACATAAAATATACTGTCTTACTTTTCTTGACCTGACAATCTAACTTCGTGTTCAACTACAAATAAAAGCGCATTATGATCAGTTGTATCTGTTTTAAAAACACCCTGCCCAAGTGGAATGGATATCTGTATTTATCAAGGAGCTATGAAGGTAAGCATTTCCTGCAATATTTATCCAACGTTCATTCTGGAATGAATGGCATGGCTATTACCACCGTATCCCACCCCAAAAATGTGTTCAGTGATACATTGTATGCAATTTACCATTTTTTATTTTTTTTTAAATCTTCCAAAGTAATGATGCTTTATTGAAAGAAGTTGAATAATATATGGTCCATTACCACACCTAGATCATTCAGCATTCTCCTGTTCCCCTCCATTCCCAAGCATGAATTTGTCTTTGAGGTGCGATGAACTAGCAACATTTAACTTCTTTTGTTTTCTCCCCTCCTTAACTCTCCAAAATGGGAGAAGCTATGACAAGTTTCCCCAAGCTACTTCAGTACGATTCCTAGCATTTAATTGGCTAAACGTGAAGAAGTGGATTATCTGCTTAATTCCTGTTAAAATAGTGCAAATAATTTAATATCTGATATGGTGTTGAATCATTTTGAACTTCTTTCAGATTACACTGTAATACTTACTTTTATTCTTTTGTAAAACTGCACTTTTTAGCTGATGAGGATGTTGTGTGCATTACATTGCAACTGATTGGTATGTCTGCTGACTTTTTTGTTTTAAATCCAAGCATCAACAAACTTTTAAGTCATGTGATACAGTTGTTTTGTTTGCAAGTCTCACAGGATTGGTTCTCTGTTCCTCCAGCTGCACTTGGTGAATTGTGTCTGTTGTGGTCTATTGAATTTTCTGTTGTCCACTCCATGTAACTTGAAGAAAAAAGTGACATGAATAAAATAAAAAAGAAAACTTTAATCTCTGCAGTCAGTAAGGGTGAATAAGTGTGAATTTATTTCATGCATATCTTTTGAATTTTACTCACTGAATATAACACTCTTTACAATTCAGGAAACTGGGTTTGGCAATTAAGTAATTTGAAAAAAAGGAACATGAATTTTTGTTTGCACCTTTCATGGCTTCATGCCCTAAAAGGTTATGTATGAAATACTTGTAGAGAATAGAAAATGTTCTGTTGTAAAAGCATAAGTTAGTGTGTACATAGCAAGATCCCACAAATATCAATGTGATAAATCCCAGGGCAGAAATGGCTAGCACGAGGGGTCATAGTTTTAAGCTGGTTGGTGGAAAGTATAGAGGGGATGTCAGAGGCAGGTTCTTTACGCAGAGAGTTGTGAGAGCATGGAATGCGTTGCCAGCAGCAGTTGTGGAAGCAAGGTCATTGGGGTCATTTAAGAGACTGCTGGACATGTATATGGTCACAGAAATTTGAGGGTGCATACATGAGGATCAATGGTCGGCACAACATTGTGGGCTGAAGGGCCTGTTCTGTGCTGTACTGTTCTATGTTCTATGTTCTATGTTCTACTCTGGCTGGACGGCTGGCTTGCCATGCAGAGTGATATCAGCAGCGCAGGTTCAGTGATGAGGTTATTATGAAAGCCCCAACTTCTCAACCTCATTCTTTGCCTGAGGCATGGTGACCCTCTGATTAAACCATTACCAGGTTGTATTTCTCAGAGCAGCCCTGTAGATCTCTGGAGCTATGGAGTCTTTACCTTTTTTACTTGATTATCGTTCTTTTCGGTTTAGATTTCAATGTTTATTTGCTGTCAATTTTCTTGATGTAAATTGGTGAGGAAGGGGTTATTTTTGGTAGAAGTTTCTAATTCTGTTTTAATATTCTGGTATGGAAGAAAAACCCTCAAATATTGTTACTTTTTAAAATATCTTTTCAACATTGAACTGGCTTCATTTCAGTATAATTCACTTTTTCAGAATTCGCTTCTATGCATATAACCAAGTGTGCATGCCCTGAATTTTATGGACTATTGCATGCATGCTGTTCTATCACTACAGTTTTCCTGGATATTGACTGTTTCAAAAGTTGTAAGCAGCTTTGCACTTTAACATTTGACAATACTGTGAGCAGGTTCTGAGGTGATCTAATTAGCAGCATTCTTGTACAGTCTAAATCCCTATGACAATAGCACAAATAGTTCTGTGTTAAACCACAAGCTATCAAATTAGCTAATGTTTATGTCCTTCTCCCACCACTCTTGTTATTTCTTGTGAATTGTCTAATTGAGTGCATGACACAAAGCTTTGACAAAATTGTTTTCTTTTTCAACAGTAGTACTTACTGAGGATTCACTATACTTAAGCTAATTTTAACTGAATAGATTGGTTGAAATCAGAGGAGGTGGTATATTCACATCTCACGACTGTAAACAATTGGTTAATTCCTCCGATATGATTGTTTTGTTTAAACCAGAGATGGTAAACTACTACCACTGCTAAAGATCCACATTTCTTTACACTGTATCTGTCATATAGAGGTGCTGTTGCACTCTGACGTGATATTTTGACTGGCTTGACATCCGGTTTCCGCGACGGTGCGTAGTCTACTGCTGAACTCATTATATCCACTGCATTTGCACTCCCTGGTATTTATTTTTTTTAAATTTTCCTAATTCCCATTATTTACTGTATTTTCCCTCAGAATCTACTGGGGTACAGCAGCTTCTGAATGTTTAAAATTTGTGTTCCAAGCCAACAGATTTTAGTAAACAGCCAGCATAAGTCAAATCTTGTATCTTTATCTGTGAAATGAGTATGTTACAGCAAGTATAGGTCTATGGTCAGTTGCAAGTATAGGCCTATAAAATGCACAGGTTTACATGTATCATTCCAAAAGCAAGAATAGTATTGCATCAGGCAATTCTCCTTAACATCAGATGTATGTACAAAGTAAATAATCCCACACAAGCAGAAAAAGCAGCAAATGTACTAATGATGCATTTAATGGATTCTGTCTGCAAGAAATTACAATGATTTCACTTCAGAATGGACCATTTAAAAATTACAATAATTTACAGAACTGCTGGCAAAAGAGGGAATAAGATTTTTTATCCTCTTTGTGAAAGAGGAATTATTGATTACTGGACCTTTAATTTAATATATAAAATTTATAAATTAGTTTACATATTTAAAGCATGGCAGGGCAGCTGGAATGCTATAACTACATTGAGGTAACTGGTTTATGGCCAGCATTGCATTCTCAGACAACCATATCTATATTGTCTGCAGTAAGTTACTCCATCTTGGAGAATGACTGTCTTGGGGAAAGTCTTTCCGAAGCAGCAGCTTTGATCTATTATTGATTTTTCACTGAGAAAGTGTGGAATAGTGAGTAGAGCTGCATTGCAAAATATCTCAGGCCTATGAGCTGCATAAGATCCTCTACAGAAATGGTCACCACCTTGGTAGAGAGCCAATTGTGGCATCAAGCTGAATGGAGCTATAAGTGTGGTGTTACCATTACACAGAATACATGTCACATTCTGTAGCATTGTGCACTGAAAGTATACAGCTGCATGAATAGTTGACTCCCCCACCTACTGGTTCTGCCAGACATGTATCAGAGCTGTGAAGGATTATGGTTTAGCCAATTAGTGGCAACCTGCATTGTCGTTGTGACTGAGCTGCTGTTTTCATACTCCATGGCATGTGTTTCTAGTGATATGGGTGGGACAGCCTTTGGTGGAGGCACCACTAGCCCAAACAGTACCATGAGCAGGCACCATTGGCATTTTAGTTTTGCATAAATATAACGAGTGGCTTTCCCTGCTGTGATCCTGTTAGTTTGAAGGCATTGAGGTCTAGCATAAAGAAATGGATGTGTGACATTAAGATGTGTTGAGAGAGAGTGGAAGTGTTTTGACAGAAGGAATTTGGGTGTGATTCTTTGTACACGTGATGTGGTGCTGAGCCCTTATTGAGCACCTTGAGCATTCTGTTATAACGTACTCTGGATAAGTGTGACTGAATCATGGAAACTGGACATTTGCCCAATTGATGGCTTGAGTTTTCAGTAGATCTATGCAGCACAGGATCACTTTGCTCCAGTGCATCTTTCGCATCCCCCAGATAGCCATGCTGGTATGCAATATCTTCCTTACTAAGGCTTTGCCTCTCTCTAGAGACCCTGCATTTTACTGAACACAGACAACACTGATGCAGCACACTGTAGAGAGAGCATGCTTAAGGCAGGCATTAAAGAGGAAATTAAAGATGCCCAAGTAAAGGAACATCTGTAATTATGAGTGATTTCAATCTGACTGTAGCTAGGCCAAATCAAATGCGTAACAATACTGTAGAGGAATTTCTGAAGTGTGTATGGAATGACTTTCTGAGCCAAAACATTGTGGACCAAATAGAGACCAGGCCATCCTAGACTGGGTAGTAGAAAAGAATAATCTGCAATCTAGTTGTGTGAGGCCCTTGTCGGAGATGAGTGACCATAGGTTGATAGAATCCCTCATCAAAATGGAGTGACACAGTTAATCCTGAGATTAAGGTCCTGTGTCTAAATAGAGGAAACTGATGGTATGAGACATGATTTGGCTATGAAAGATTAGGGAACTTGAAGGGATGGTGGAAAGACAATGGCATACATTTAATGAGAGCAATGCTGAACTGTAGCAAGTGTTCATTCCTGGCTGCATAAAAGGAAAGGTAGCCAAACTATGGCTTATGAGGGACATTGAGGTTGCATTTGATCCAAGGAAGGGGCATACAAATTAGTCAGAAAAGACAACACACCTGAGCAGAGGGAAGCAGTTTAGAATTCAGCAAAGGAGGACAAGGGGATTGATTCAGAAAGTGGAAAATAGAATACAAGGGCAAACTGGTGGAAAACATTAAAAACTTTAATACTCTATTGGTACGTGAAAAGAAAAATGTTTTAAAACAATTGTGAGCCCTTCACAATCAAACAGGAATTTAAAGTTTTATGAAGAAAATGCTGACCAGCTAAATGCATACTTTAGTTCTGTCCTTACAGGGGAGGACCTAAATACCATAGTAGAAATGTCACAGATCACAGAGTTTAGTGAGATGGAGATGGTGAAGTAAATTCCTCATTGTAAGGAAGCGTTGTTGAGGAAGTTGATAGGATTGAAACCAGATTATTTCTCAGAACCTGATAATCTACATCCCAGAGTGCTTAAAAATAGTGAATGCTTTCATTATCTTCCAAGGTTCTGTTGACTCTGACTCTAGAACATTTCCTACAGATTGGCAAGTAGCCAATATAGTTCTTCTATTTAAGAAGGCAGGCAGAGAGAAAATGAAGAATTGTAGACCAGTCAACCGTGCTCATGTAGAAAAGGTTTAATAGCTAAGCACTTGGAAAACAGTGGGAGGATCAGACATCACATGGATTTACAAATCAGAAATTGTGCTGGTCAAATACATTCGAATTCTTCAAAGAGGTGACTTATAGAATCGTTGAGTGGATGTGGTTTATTTGGACTTTGAAAGTTCCACAAATAAATTTAATGATGTGTAAAATTAAAGTGCATGGGATTGGGGATAGTATATTGAGATGGATAGACAACCTGACTAATTGGCAGTCAGGAAGCAGAAAAGGAATAAAGGTGTATTTTTTTTTTCCAAATGGTAGCCTACCACAGGGATCAGTTTTAGGGCCCCAGATATTTGCAAGATATTTTAATGATTTAGATGACGGTGCTAAACATGATATCCCCAAATATGCAGTTCGGTGAGTTGGGATGATGATGCAGGGATAATTTGGTGTAATTTGGACAAACTGAAATGAGTGGGCAAATGCATGGCAGATGCGTGTAATGTGGATAAATGTGAGGTTATCCACTTTGGGAGCAAAAGAGGGAAGGTTGATTATCATTTGGCTACAAATTGAGTGACAGGAATAGGTAACAAGACCTGGATGTGCTCAAACACCAATTGCTGAAGACCAGCATTTAAATGTAATAGGTCATAAAGAAGGTCTTCATAGAGCAAGGATTTGAGTTCAAGAGCAAAGATGTTTGGCTCCAATTATACAGAGTCTTGATTATGCCACACCCAGAATATTTTCTGCAGTTGCAGTCTCCTTTATCGGAGGATGGAAGTTCTGGCTATAGACAGAGCACAGTGAACATCTGCCAGACAGATTCCAGGCATGGTGGAACTGATGTTTGAGAAGAGGGTAAATCAATGAGGATTATATTTGCTGGAGTTCAAAGAATGAGGGGAGATCTTGTGAAAATGTATAAAATTCTAACAGGACCAGACAGGATAGATGCAGAGATAATGGGAACTGCAGATGCTGGAGATTCCAAGATAATAAAATGTGAGGCTGGATGAACACAGCAGGCCAAACAGCATCTCAGGAGCACAAAAGCTGACGTTTTGGGCCTAGACCCTTCATCAGAGAGAGGATAGATGCAGGAAGGATGTTTTAGATTCTGGCAGAATCCAGAGCCAAGGGTGGCAGTCAAAGGATATGGGATAAACCATTTGTTGGTAAGAGATGGTAGAGAGTGGTGAGCCTGTGGAGTTCGTTACCATAGAAAGCAGTTGAGGCCAAAACATTGTATGAGTTCAAGAGCAAGTTGAATGTAGTACTTGGTTAAAAGGATCAAAGGATGTGGGAGGAAACCAGGAACAGTTTATTGAGTTGAGTTCAGCCATTATCATGATGAATGTCGATACAAGTTCAATCTGCCAAATGGCCGCTGCCTCCTGTTTTCTATGATTCTATCTGGACTGCTCAAGACATTACCATTGCATCTGTCAAAGTGTGGTGGCTGCTGTAGTGCCTCTAACTGTTTTAATGTAGAGGTGCCAGGGGTCTCAGTAGCTTCTCTTCAATGGAAAACCTCTGCTTTGGCAGCATCCACAAGATCGTTCTGGTCCTGAACAACTGTAACTTCTATGACTATGTCAGGATAAAGGACCATTTTGCTCACTGCCAGGAAACATTATATACACTTGCAAAGAATTTGACTGGGACCACATGGGCTCAGAGGGCCGTGAGCTTTGTCCCTCACAACGGGATTCCTTCAGGTACGTGGTGCGATTCAACAGACTATGTAGAAAAGCTAGGGGCGTTAATCCACAGGAGAGGTTTCCTCTACTTCAGTGGTCCACTGTTGTGTACCACTAAGCACTTTATCTTTTGCATGAGAAAACATCTTGCCCAGCTGAGTGTCCAAAGTGTGAGTCCACTACCTAAATCAACTGTCTACTAGTAAGCACCGAGAGTTCGCATGGACCTTTTGGTTGTTATGGTCAAACTTTGAATTGGAATTAGGCTTATTGTCAAATGTATTCAAGTTATAAAAGAACAGGAGTACAGTGATAAGTGAATGTCACCAACATACAGTGCCATCTCAGGTACAAAAAAAAGAGAAAGTAAAGAAAACATTACAGATATACATAATATAAGTTAGGAAAAGAAGAAATAAAGCTAAAAAGGTAGACGCCACAGTCCTTCAATAAGGACTTCTGCATGGTCTGCCTGGTCTCCACTGGTTCCCAACCAGTGGCCATCTTCATTGCAAGCCCCTGCCCTGCCCTTCTCCAGGCCCCTGCCTTCAAAGGCTGATAATGTTTGGGTCCTGATTTATCAAGTGTCACTGTCAGATTGTGATGTGATTTGTTCTGCAAAACATCCCCCTACAATGCTCTCTGAGCAGTTTCTGTGAAGGTGGCAGCTACTAACTTGGCTCCTGGGAGGGAAGTATCCTGAGCAGTTACTGCTGGATCAAATATTGTAAAAGTAGGTTTCATTTGGCATTCAATGTATTGTGTTGTGATCTGATTCTGAAGCCATATGCACCCACTAGTTCCATTGCTCTCTTCCCAATTCTTTTGAGAGGACCCTCAGTAGAAACTTGACATCATAGTCTGAGTCCACCTGGGATCTGGTGTTTTGTGTACGCAAAAAGCTGTATTACTTCGATATATTTTATAAGTTTTAATTAAATGTTTTGAAAATTTCCTAGTCCTCGAGGTAACGGTGCATGGCAATAATACATAAATACTTCCATTAAGGGAAATGTGGAAATATGACAATATTCTTTGTGAAATTAACACATTTTCAACATATATTGACATCAATTGTCTAATGTCTCCCCTTATCCTCTTTTGAATGAATCAGACATTTGAGATAATGAGTTTTGTCTGTAAGCATGCATCTACAGACTTCTGTTAGCATTTGGTTCTATTGCCTACCACCAGCTGGGCAAATGCTAATGCCATATTAACCAATCCATTAGTAATTTGTATATCCGCCAGAATCAAATTTCTCTGTAGCTTGCTTGATGTATTTGAAAATATAAGAATGTATGTGCTGTGCAATTTGATAAGTTTATGGTTGATCTGTTTTTGACGTCAACCCCACTTTCCTCCTGCTCCAGATGACCCTTGACTTACTGATTGATAGAAATAGCTGTCCAACTCGACCACAATATATTCATTGACCCAGCCTCCGCTGCTCTCTGGAATTTAGAATTCCAGAAACTAACAATTCTGACAAGGAATTCCTCCTCATCCCCATCTTAAGTGGGAGACCCGTCATTCTGGAACCAATTACGAATGATACATATTGGTCCAAGCTATCTAGTATGCTTCAACATGTGTGCCCAACAATGTTCATTGTCAAGTCTTACTTAATGTTTCCTGTCTTTTTTTTCCTTTTGGAATACATCAACGCCTAGGAGAGACTAGTTTACTCTCATTATCTTTCTTTATCAATTTCTTGGTCATCCTATTTACTCAATCTGAATTCTTCCCAATCTTCTCACCTGCTACTTTTTTTTGATAACATTACAAACCCATCTCTACTTTTTTAACCATAATAATCTGATACAGTATTTAACTTCTAGGTAATCATATTTAGATCATTTTTCCTGTTGGGACTTTTATTTTCCAAGTGAATTTTATTTGTAACAACCTAACGAGGTGAGACCGGGCATGGACACAGGGAGCAGTCACGGTGAGGCGGGGGGCAGGGGCACAGGGTGCAGTGGCGGTGAGACGGGGGGCAGGGGCACAAGGTGCAGTGGCGGTGAGACAGCGGGGGGCAGGGGCACAGTTTGCAGTGGCGGTGAGACAGGGGCACACGGTGCAGTGGGCCGGCTCTCTGCCCCACACTGACGCTGCGCACTGCGGGCTGACGCATCTGCTCAGTGTGTCTCGCTGCAGACAGCGACTGGCGCGGCTCTCGGTGAAGGTAAAAGCGATGCCCTACAGCTTCTGCTTGCTCCAGGGCAAAGGCCCTCAGGTTCCGTTCACTGCTTCTGGCAGAGTAAGCTTAGGAGCCGGGAACAAATCTGCATGGGGTCACGAACATCCCCTCGTGTCTGCAGATAAAACCGAGGCGGGGTGGCTTGGGGAGTGGCTTGGGGGGGGGGAAGAAAAGGTTGCATGTTCTTGTATTCAATCGGGAGCTGACAGTAAATGAGCTTAGACTGATAACAAAATGCTGCAATAGGACTTTGGTGGAGCAGCTTTGGTTAAAGTGGTCCTTTTTGTTCTTACCTGAGCTGTTTATGGTAGAGCTGTGCTTATATTGGAGGTTTTTGTGACGGTGGGGGAATGAATCCTCCACCCCTCCTGTGCTACCAGCTGGCTCTGGTTATACAGAGCTATTTGTTTCAGTGTCACTTGGGGCGAGAAATCGTGCAACACAATAGAAAGCTCTGTCTGCGGACTGCTGGTTATTTATTCATTTTGTTTGTTTATTCCAGCTTCTCGGTTCAAAGGAGTTCCTGGGCGACGCCATCGAATGAAAATTCCACAAGAGGCTGCTAACAAAATGAATGCGGCGGATACAGAAGGTAGTAGACACCGTGAGCCTGCCTCAGAATGAGGTGTATCTTTGTGGGTATTCCCCTGTGAAACCTGTAAACGGCATTGAATCTCGGACTGTCCTGGTGCCTGGATGGTGAGGGGACAGACTGACCATCACCTTTATGATGTGTCGGTCAACGAGGCCAATACAAATCCTACATCATGGGCAAAAGTGGCTAATCCCCCCCTTCACTGTCACTGTACAGCTACTGCCCAAAGCAGCTGTTTGACAACACAAGATTGTTTAGCAATGCCTTAGATAGAGCTGTACAGCAATGGAAACAGAGCCTTCGGTCCAATTCGTCCCTGCCCACCGGATATCCTAAATTAATTTAGTCCCAATTGCCAGCATTAGGCCCAAATCCCTCTAAACCTCACCTATTCATGTACCCATCCAGATGCCTTTTGAATGTTGTAACTGTACCAGCCTCCATCACTTCCTTTGGCAGCTCATTCCGTACACACTGTGTATGTGAAAAAGTTGCCCCATAGGTCCCTTTTAGTGATTTTTCTCCTCTCGCCTTAAACCTATGCCAACTAGTTTTGGACTGCCCCACCCCGGGAAAGGATCTCGGCTATTCACTCTATCCATGCTCCTCATGATTTTATAAACATCTACAAGGTCACCCCTCAGCCTCCAACACTCTGGGAGAAATAGCCCCAGCCTATTCAGCCTCTCCCTATATCCCAAACCCTCCAACCCTGGCAACATCCTTGTAAATATTTTATGGACCTTTTCAAGTTTCACAACATCCTTCCTGGGAGACCAGAATTTTACGCAGTATTTTGACCAGCAAATAAGTCTAGTGGGTGAGAGGATGATGGGCAATGTGGCTGATTATGGGCACTTTTGAAAATGTTGCTGGTATCGACAATTAAGGGTTGTCATTTGTGGCATATGTATCCCATGTGATCTATCTACCGACAGAGGGCTGAATAGCCATCTCCTGCTAGTTTCCTGTTGCTTGTAATCACATGGGAATCTGCAAAACCTCAATAGAGATGATATTCATGGCAGGATAGTGAGAGAAATTTGATGAAAAGAAACAGGGAATGCACGTAAATGGCAAAAAAAAATTGGGTTAAGTGTAACGGATACGGGTTCATAAACAATCTCAAATAACATGCTGTAGATTCAACAGGTGTTTGTAGAGGACTGCAAAGTAGCAGAGGTTAATACTGTCCGAGCTAGAATAAAGGTTTTAGTCTATTTAGGGTGGTGGGCAAAACATTGGAAATGTTCATGTCAGCGTGTGGGAGATCATGTTGTGGGGGGGGGGGGGGGGGGGGGGGTGCGCGTGGCGCAGCGTTAAACAACTAATGGAATAACACTGTCAAAGACCAGTTAGTACGGGCATCCAGAAATCATGACAGTTAACTCCCCCAAGACATATGCTAACATCTGGAAGTTGTGGAAAAAATGAAATGGTGTGAGCATGTTGCTCGGAAGGTGTTGGGTGTCATCTCAGGAACGTATCCCGCATTGTATAAAAAAATTAGTCAGGACAACTGGTCAATTTTATGCCATCTAGGACTAGACCACAAAAAGAAGGGTGCAGCTGAGCTGGTTGAGTTAAAGGGAAGTTTGATTTGAATGATTGGGAATTAACTTGTGGAACCTCTAGGACTAAACAGAACTCACCGGAGAGGGACAGTCTAAGGGTGAATATGACGAAGATGTTGAAACTTCTTGGAAACAGTGAATCAGTTGGAATATTTGATTGATATTGAGTAACTGAACAATGGAATGCGGTAAAAGAGAATTAAACTCTTAAGTAAAGGGTGGCATGGTGGCTCAGTGGTTAGCACTGCAGCCTCACAGCGCTAGGGACCCAGGTTCGATTCCAGCCTTGGGTGAGTGTCTGTGTGAAGTTTGCACGTTCTCCCTGTGTCTGCGTGGGTTCCCTCCGGGTGCTCCGGTTTCCTCCCACAGTCCAAAGATGTGCAGGCTAGGTGGATTGGCTATGCCAAATTGCCTGTATTGCTCAGGGCTGTGTGGGTTATAGGGGGATGGGTCTGGATGGGATGCTCCAAGGGGTGGTGTGGACTTGTGGGGCCAAAGGGCCTGATTCCACACTGCAGGAAATCTAATCTAAAAGACCAAACGTGTGAAAGAAGAAAACATTACTCCAAAGGTTAGTCATTGTATGGATTAGTTAATGGTGAGAGGTTGTAAGGTCAAGTAGATTTATTCAAAATGGCATTGGATAAGTAGCTTGAAAGGTAATGCATTATTGATTTATAAGTGCTAGCAGACGTAATTTTGAAATAAGCTGACAACTCGGGAGCAGCGCAAATTAGAATCCAGCGACAGGAACAAAAATGATATTGGATTTACAAATGAAACTGAAGGTACACTCATATTTCTTCACTTATATTGAAAACAAAAAGTGCATGAGGGGGAAAATACAGTAAGTAATTTCCATTTGTGTTAGTTGGGTGGGGAGAATGGATTGTGTGTGCTGGTTGATCAAATCTGTTTGGGATTCACTTGCTTTTCGCCTCGGAGAACAAAGACCAATGCAGCACAGGAACAGGTCCTTGGGCCCTCCAAGCCTGCACTGGCACATTTTGCCCTTCCATACTGCAACTGTCTTCACTTACAGGATCCATGCCCTGCTATTCTCTTCCTATTCTTGTATTCGTCAGATGCTTCTTGAATGTTGTTCTTCTGGCAGCGTGTTCCAGGCACTCACCACGCTTTGTATGAAAAACTTGCCTCACACATCTCTTTCAGACATCCCCCCCTTGTACCTTGAACCTGTATCCCCTAGTAATTGACCCCTCCATGCTGGGAAAAAGCCTCATACTTTCCACTCTATCCATGCCATTCATAATTTTATAAATTTCCATCAGGTTGCCCTTTAATCTCCAGCATTCCAGTAAAAACAAACTCAGTCAGTCCAACCTTTCTTCATAGCTAAAACCCTCCATATCAGGCAACATCCTGGTAAAATTTTCTGTATCCTTGCCAAAGCACCCACATCCTTCTGGTAGTGTGGTTTCCAGAACTGTACGTAATATTCCAAGTGTGGCCTAACAAAAGTTCTATAAAGCTGCAGCATAACTTGCCTGTCCTTTTTTACTGCCTTATCTACCTGCACTGCCACCTTCAGTGATCTTGGATCTGCACGCCGAAAAGCTTGATAATGATGAGGCTGATGAACTGCAGGGATAAAAATGCAGTCCAAAAGCTTGTCTTTCTGGAGGTTATAAATTGTGTAGGACAACTACTTTCGAAGGGCCTACAGCATCAGCTTAAAGGAGTGAATTGCCTGTGGTCAGAGCTCCAAAAAAGCAGGGAAAGAGTATCGTGCCTGAAGCAGAGAGTACATATTTCAGATCCTTTACAGTGCAAAACCCAACTAATGACTGTCATAAAATGGCTCAAAAAGCTCAACCCAAATTTATATTATAGTAGTTGAGGTTTCTTTAACACTGGAAATGTCCACCTTTGACCTGTACTGTAGTTGTTGAATGGGGTGAGAAGCTTGACCTCCATATGTACATTTTTATGCATCTCTTACTGTCATGTGACTTGAGCTGTGAGTAAGCAACACCGATTTAAGCTCATGCAGATTTATTTGATAGCTTAGACTACAACTTGCAGTCACAGAAAACTATGTATGCAACCTGCTTCAGCATACTCTGTTAGACTGCAAGTAACGGTTAGTCATGTGGCTTCATTCTAGTCTTTGATTTATTAGTTCTTAAAGCATTGCAGCATAACACACTTTCCCCTTTTTTCTCGACAACGTTACACACATTAAGAATGAGAATTTATACATGCACGTCAGGGTTGTTACAAAACTGCTTGCACAGAAATGGTGGCACAGTGGTTAGCACTGCTGTCTCTCAGTGCCAGGGACCTGAGTTTGATATCAGCCTTTTGTGACTGTCTAGAGTCTGCCTAGACAAACTAAAGTTTGCACGTTCTCCCTGCATCAGTGTGCATTCCTGCTAGGTGCTCCAGTTTCCTTCCACAGTTCTAAAGATGTGTGGGTTAGCTCGTAGTGTTCGGGAGTATGCAGGCTAGTTGGATCAGCCATTGTAAATGCTGGGGATAGGATGGGATGCCCATCAGCGGGTCAATGAAGACTTGATAGGCCAAATGACTTCTGTCTGCACTGCATGGATTCTATAATTTAACAAGAAAAAGAATTGAAAATTTTAAAGATTTGTGAGTCTGAGAGTCTTTCTAATGCATAGGTGCTTGGAAATCTTTACAGATCTTTTGGTATATTTGTGAATTCTAGGTGCTTTGGAATCTTGCATGTTGTTGGTGTTTGGAGTTTATTTTTGTCTGTTTTGTGCACAGTTGGAGTATTGTCTAAATCACTGAATTGTCTTCTGTTTCTCCTTTTTGTTGCTCCATTCAAAGTTTCTAGGCTGACTGCACACTTCGATACCTCTGTGGGTAGTCATGTTCCCTTTTTAGGATGTTGAATTCTGACCGTCAGTCCCACGGGCAGATTGGGCAATTCCATATCTACAAGTCAGTCATTTACCATCTTCATTCTTCTTTGTATTTTTGATATCTTGATATCTTCTCTAAATCTTGGAGAACTTGGACAGTTGATGGCTTGGTAGGGTTACCCTAAGCTACCTCCCTAATGTGAACATTGCTGGTGATGGTAAACCCAAAGGTGTAGCCGTTTTGGTACCAAGCTTTTTAGCAGTCATCAAAATCATTGCCATCCACTGATACATTTGTCAGTGGTTTGTGCCAAATTATTTTCAAAAGCTTGTGGTCAGTTTCTGCAGTGGATTACTTACTGAGCAATTATTTATGGAATCTTATGATGCTGAAGTCTGGAGGGAGTGTTTCATGCTGTCTATGTGAATAACTGAATTGTGCTTGTGATAGACCTTTCAATCTAAGTACAGTTGGTGTGTCAACAAGCATAATGTGTGATCCTAACACTTTCTGATCTGCATTAACTTCCAGGAGTTTCATCTTCCTCAGGTCATAGTAAGGTAGCATACATGCTGTGTTGACAAGACTTGATTGAGTGATTCAGATATGTGTTGTTGGTCCATGTTTGCCATATGCAAATATAGCATGTCTTCCTTTCAGAGTTCTCCTACTGTATCAGAAAAGCATGGTATGAATGGTACTTGGGAGTTTAAAAACTGGAGATGTCTCTGCAGCTATTCTTTGTCTTGAGCAGTAGGTAATGTTGTATATTTGAGAGCACAGTGAGTCCTCCAAGTCAATTTGCCACCACCAGTCAGTATGGAATTTAGCCGTGCTCTTGTTTGGTTTTGCCCTTTACTGTAACATCATTGACAGTGCATACACATCCACAAATATCTCCTGTACTTCCGTCCATACATTGCTGGAAAGGATCTTCACTGACAGACAGAAAGGTAGTCTCAGGAAGATTCCAGACAATGAAGTGAAATCAGTGTTTTCCCGTGATTTTATTTTTACAAAGTAGAACTGAACAGTAATTTATTGCCACTTGTATTTATGAAAATACCGTGGAAAATGTACAAGTCGCCATAATTTCAGTTACAGAAATTAATTGAGACAAAGTTAGGACCAAGTTCATCTTTTGTTCCCTCCATGGCTCGTGGTTTATGGAGTGGCTACGAGATGTCGCTGCCAAAACTGTGCGAGGCCACCAAAGCAGGGATTTCCGGACTGGACCCACCATGCTGCTACTGCTGAAGTCAACAGCGAAGCTGAACAGGTCGGCCTCACCAATTCACCAATGCTTGAACTGTTTCCACTTTAGTCTCCAACTGAAGCCGCCACAGCCACGAGGACCAAATGGGAACCGTCATACTACCTCCGCTGAAACCATTTCACTGCCACCAGGAGGAACAGATCCCCCAAGTCACCAATGATGAAGCCTTTGCTCAGGCCTCAGCCGCCATGGCCATGAGGAACAGACATCTGGATCCACAACAATGCTGCCACCCCAGAAGGCCCTCGCAACCGTCTTCCTCTGCCGTAGCTGTAGAAAATAAGGAAAGGTGAATTTTGATACAATAGAGAAATGAAAAGCAATTTAAAAAAAGAGAATGCAGTCAGTGGAGGTGTTCGGGATCAGGAGCCTAACGCTTCCTACCTTGCTGCTGCTGCCATCTTGTGAATTGAGAATATCCTTGTTTGCCATCCAGCTTGAAGAAGAATTTAGCACTTGTGAACTTAGGATTCAGTTCCTTCAGAGTTTGAAATTTGTGTGAGCATCTCTTCAGACATCTTGAGTTCAAATATGCCTTGATTGTGCCATTCCTTCATTAACATACCTGTAAATTAATGGCGCCAGTCTGTGTGCTGATGTACATGATGGATAATGTCATTAAATTTGACTTAACCAAGGGGCTGTTAAGCTTCTCTTATCTGTCAACTACACTTTCTGCGAGGGGTCTAGGCCCGAAACATCAGCCTTCCTGCTCCTCTGATGCTGCTTGGCCCGCTGTGTTCATCCAGCTCTACACCTTGTATATCTCACTAGGTGCGAGGGTTGACTTGTGGAATTGCATCTTTTCTGAAGTGCAGCTTGCGGGGTTGGTGGGGGGCGGGGGGGTCACCTTTTAAATTGCAATTACATTGAATCTGGCTGGGGGAAAATTATTGTAGATGGTCACTTTTGCTGTAATTTGTATTTGGTGATCTTGTGAGTGGTCCCTATATTGAGATCTGTTCATGCTGATAATCTTGCTATTCCTGAACTATCCATGTCCAACAGGTAAAATACTTGGTTTCCATACAGAATTGTATTTCACTGCTAATGTACCAGTGTAAGGGATGGGTGACCTGATATACGCAGTAAACTTGCTGCTGCTGTAGGTTGTGTCAGTGACCTCCAAAACATCCTTCTGAATTCTGACTGGTGGAACTTTGCACTATCTCCTGTGTTGCCTAGTTTTCTCTGGCATATAATGGTAATCGTGGTGAGAGCTAGTCCTTCCTCTCCAAGTCTTCACACTGGTCAGAATTGCTGAAAGCCTGATATACGTGCTTGCACTTGTGCAGGACTTTGGTGTGCACCCTGTTGTTTCTACCAGCATGTTGCATGTGATTTCTTTTTCCTGTTGTGTGCCGTTGTTGCACTGATTGTATCTTTTTGGAACCTGATTTCTTGTGTGGTGAGCCTAGTGTTCTGTTGTACCGCGTGACTTGAATAAATTTGGCACCCTAAGATAACTTTACAGTGTGTGCAACAGACTGCGCTTCCCACACAACATGCCTGCTTTCCATATCCTGGCTACTGTGCAAATACTGGCAACTGCAACAAATGCTCGCAGATGTTATTTCCTGGCTGGCTACAATAGATTGATATGTTCTACTATTCTTAAGCAACTTGTGAATGTTGTGGCTTTTCTTCTTCTCCAAAACGTCTCTTTGGAGAGCTTCAATAGGAGTTGAAGCTAGAACTGGTTCGGTTGTCTGCTCAGTCAGACAGCTCAGCCTCTGAAAACTTACAGACCTTGCATTTGTCATGGTAGTTACTGACAAACCACTCGACTGATTCTTGTCGCCATTGCTTGTAAGATATCAGAACCAAACAGTGACTTCCAAAATTTACTTTTAAATGAAACCCTAGTAATTCATGCACGTGAATTTGATAGTCATCTTTCTGATACTCCCTGTCTTGTACAAGTGCTATCAGTGTGTAGGTGATTTATAGTTGTCTTGCTACTACAAGGTTACCTTGTGTGGAAATTCAACGATGCAGCTGCATTGTTTTCCTGTGCTTTATTTTAATAGCTCTGTGCATTATAGCTGCAACTTAAGCTATGATTAATAAATCAGATACTCACATTTTCTGGAGTTCTGGTAAAGGTGCACTGCTTCACGACTTGGCTTTTCCCATGGCTTTTGAGTTGGCATCTCTGCCTTGTTTGTGAGACAAATCCCCAGTTTTGATCACTGTCACCTCCCACATTCATTGAAATCTGACATATGCTCTAATCTGAGATAATGGGAACTGCAGATGCTGGAGAATCCAAGGCAACAAAATGTGAGGCTGGATGAACACAGCAGGCCAAGCAGCATCTCAGGAGCACAAAAGCTGATGTTTCGGGACTAGACCCTTCATCAGAGAGGGGGATGGGGTGAGGGTTCTGGAATAAATAGGGAGAGAGGGGGAGGCGGACCGAAGATGGAGAGAAAAGAAGATAGGTGGAGAGAGTATAGGTGGGGAGGTAGGGAGGGGATACCCCTCTCTCCCTATTTATTCCAGAACCCTCACCCCATCCCCCTCTCTGATGAAGGGTCTAGTCCCGAAACATCAGCTTTTGTGCTCCTGAGATGCTGCTTGGCCTGCTGTGTTCATCCAGCCTCACATTTTGTTGTCTCATATGCTCTAATCTTACTGTTTTATATTAGTAAAATGTTACAGTAGAACTCTATCACTCAATCCGTTTTGCTCACCGTTAAGCATTAAATAGCATGGGATGAATTTAATGAGAAGCTTGCATGGGTATATTTAATAGCTCAGAATAGAACTTGCAGTTACAGATAAACATGGATGTAACCAGCTTCTAGCATGCTTTTTCTGGACTGCACACTTAAGTTGGTCATATGCTTCCATCCTGGTCTTTGGCACGTTAACATATTTTAAATCAATATAGCTCTAAAAGCAGTAACGTAATAGTGACCTGCTCTGTTATTTTTAAGTCACATAAGCATTACTTATCATTGTATAAGGGCTTTTGGATCCTGGAACAACCTTGCATTGATGTTATGGATCTGTTCCCCACTGGGAATAAATAGCACAATGTGGCCAGAATTAGACAGAGGTGAGCTAAGAGAAAACCACGTACAGGTAAGCACATAGAGTAGACCAACCAGAATTGAGCGAAAGTTATTGAATAATATTTCAATAAAGTAACAGCAAGGCTGAAGGGTAGTATATTTCAGACTTCATTAAATTGTAGTATTTAACCTGAAATGGTACAGACAGTGCTTTAAAGAATTTGTGACTGTCCATTCTAGTCCATTCCCCAACATGGTACAATCCATTTTTGCTTCTGCTTGACTTTTGCATCAGCCTTTTGCTATCCTTGTTAAATTGCCACCTCCCATTTTGTTGCTGCTGCTGATACATTCAGGTATGCCACTCTAAATGCCTACAGCCTGCACTGCATGCCATCCATCTTGTACGTCATGAAAGTGTGACAAATGTGAAACAGTTCTGTTGTTTTGGTTCGCTAGCCAAATCAAACACTGATTCTGAAAGTGGTGTACACACCTCCATAGCAGCAGCTGCTTAGGTGTAAATGCTGTACAACTTCTTCTTGTCCTTCGATAGTGAGCTTGACAGGAGACTAATGAGATCTTCAAATGTGTGCAGATTTTTGAGATTGCTTGACATTTCTATTCGTTTGTGGGAATGTAGGCATTGCTGGCTGGCCAGCGTACATTGCCAATTCCGAGTTGCTCTTAAGAAGATGGTGGTGAGCTGTTTACTCAGATCACTTCAGTCCAGTCAAAGGATGTCCAGAATTTTGACCCAGCAATACTGAAGAAACTGTTATATTTCAAAATCAGAATGGCTTGTGTGGTTCTGTACCTTGGAGTGAAAGCTGCAGGTGGTGGTACTCCCATTTTCTGCTCACAATGCAGTCTCCTCCATACTGGGGAGATGAAACTAACTAGTGACTGCTTTGTCCATAAAAGTGACCCAAGCTTCAGTTACCTATCACTTTGTAACACTGCATTCCCACACCAACTTTTCTGTCTCAAGCTTGCTGCAAGTCTCTAGTGAGGCTCAACGCAGTATGGAAGAATAATACCTTATCCTCCCCTAGGGAACCCTAGGTCCTTTTAGGACATAGTATCGAGTTTATTAGATTATTAGATTTATTAGATTCCCTACAGTGTGGAAACAGGCCCTTCGGCCCCACAAGTCCAAACTGCCCCTTGCAGCATCCCACCCAGACCCATCCCCGTATAACCCACACACACCCCTGAACACGACGGGCAATTTTTAGCATGGCCAATCCACCTAGCCTGCACATCTTGGGACTTGTGGGAGGAAACCAGAGCACCCAGGGGGAACCCACGCAGACACGGGGAGAATGTGCAAACTCCACACACAGTTACCCGAGGCTGGAATTGAACCCGGGTCCCTGGCACTGTGAGGCTGCAGTGCTAACCACTGAGCCACCGTGCTGCCCAAATTTAACAATTTTGGAGCATGACCACATCTTTCCATTTTAGTTAGCTCCCATCCAACTCCACCCCAAGTCCTGCCCTGAAATGGGTTGCTTTCAGTATAGCCAACCCATTTTCAACAGGTGGTTGCCCCCATTATCACCTATTTAACTTCTCCTCTTCCCTCTCTTACTATAAATAATCCCTTTGTCTGCCGTCCTTTTTATTTATCCCTCTCTCTGGGCTTACTCCTTCCTTCCCACTCACTGTCAACAGCATAAATACCACTTTTTCCTTGTTGCTATCAGTTCTGAAGATGGGTTATTGGACTTAGTACGTTAACATTGGCTTCTGTTTCCATAGACACTGCCAGATCTTCTGAATGTCTCTAGCAACTTCTGTTTAGATTGTTGCTAAGTACATGCTGCTTGATGGCAGTGTTAAGTACTCCTTCCATCACTTAACTGGTGATTAAGAGAAGAGTGGGGTGGTAATTGCTGGATTGGACTTGTCTTGGTTTTTATCCAAAGGATGTAACTAAGAGCACGTCTTCAGCAGTATTCCCAGAATGTTGTCAGGGTCCACACTCTTTGTAGTATCAAATTGCTCCAGTCATTTCTTGATATCACAAGGAGTGAATCAATTGACTGAATACAAGTAAATGTGTTACTGGGGATCTCCTGAAGGAGGCTGAGGAAGATCATCAATTCCACACTTTTTGTTATAGATTGTTGCAAATAGTTCAGCCTTATCTTTTGCTCTGATGTGTTGGGTTCCTCCATCACTGATGGGATATATGTGGAATCTTCTGCTCTAGTGAGTTGATGATAATTGTCCATGATCATCCACGACTGGATGTTTGCAGAGTTTAGATCTAGTCCATTGTCTATGGCTTTCTTTTGTGCATCCTTTCCAGAGTCCAATCTTACAAATGTGAACCTTGTCTGCATCCTCCCCAGTGTCTATACAATCCTTTATTAATAGCATAGTAATGAGGACTTTGTGCCTGAAGTTTGTTGGCATAACATTTCTACTTGTTGCTTGTGTCCATCTAGAAATGAACTTGAATGCTTGGTTTGCTTTTGTAAAGGTTTATTGACTGCATCATGACTTTGTGATTTACATATTTGCACAGTCACTGTCTGTTCCTTTACCCCATTTCGATCCATGTGCAACTCAAGTAATGCTTGGCTTTTTTCTTGCCAAAATATAGCTACCCTTAACTGCTGTCTGAATAAAAGAAAATGCTCCTGAGTTACCCATTACATTTGTTAGTGATTATTTTACATGATGTTGAGTTTCACATTCCCAATACGTCAGGAGAAAGACTTTTTTTCTCATTTCATTTTTTAAATGTTTGAGGCCCACAGACCAGGTCTCATGCACAAATGAAAGCATCTTCTCCATGTCTGCCATATTAAGCTCTCTCATGATATTTAACAACTGTCTCATAGAATCGTAGAATTCCTACAGTGTGGAAGCAAGCCAGTTGGCCCACTGAGTCCACACTTAGCCTCCGAAGAGCATCCCACCCAGAGGCAAACCCTTACCCCTCACTTCCCATGACTAATCCATGTAGCCTGCACATCCCTGGATACTATGGGCAGTTTAGCATGGCTAATCCACCTAGCCTGCACATCTTTGAACTGTGGGATGAGCATGGAGCACCTGGAGGAAACCCACACAGACACTGGGAGAATGTGCAGACGCCACACAGACAGTCACCTGAAGGTAGAATCGAACCTGGATTCTTGGCATTGTGAGGCAGCTTTGACACCCACGAAGTGATCAGCTTGCTGTCCACCGTGCTACGTGTCCCATCTCCTGCCTTCTCCATGGCCAGAATGTACTGTATTTTTCCTTACCAAAATCTTTCTTAAGTCAACTGCATTATCTTTATCTAATTTTTCTTACTTCGGAGAACTCATGTCATTTAGCAGACACATGGCTTTGGGTATTTTTCTGATCCTGAAACTCTGCTTCAGTTTCTGTTAGTATGTATATTTTCTGACTCCATCAAAAAATGTTAATTAAAGACTGTGCTTCCAGACTGTAACTTTTTTTGGAAAATTGGAATGAGAGTTAGGATGATTAGAATTAGAAAAATTAGGATGAGGAAAGAAACCATTGCCCTGTTTTTCCTACCTTCTTTTATGCTCAACATAATTTAATCTGAATAAAGCTGTAGCAGGTTATCTTCTGATATGTTTGACAAGCATCAGGTCACAGAGTGCAGCTTGAGACTGAATGTTAGTTAAGGGATTTTGGTGAGGCAGGGTCTCCTTTCAGAACAGAACTTGAAAAGCTGCACCAGGCTGGACAGAAAGCTAACAACATTTGGGATTCTGAGACTCCCAGCCGCATCACAAGGAATTTGATTACTGACTGGCGAATGTGTTGCTTACTTATCCCTTTAAAGTCAAAAAAATTGAGAGATTTTGTTCACATCAGTAAAGTTTGTGAATGATAATAAAGATCTTGAAAGACAGAAACTGTTATGACAGTATAGTGTGTGATAGTTTCAGGCTGAAAACTCTTTGAGCATTTAATGATTTTATACTCAAGCATGAACATAATTGTTTTATTCATATGTATGAGATATTTCACTCCAAGCAGAGGACAAAATGATAAATAGCCTATGTGGCTGCATAAATAATTTTTTGTAAAGTTATTGATACTGAATTTCACAATGAGGATCGAAATAATATTCAATTATATCCCACCTGGAGCAATTTTAAAAAAAAATCTGCTGATACTTTTTATGGTACTAAACCAATTGGAATTGATTCAGCATGTGATTACAAACGATTTTTCTTGAACGTTGCTGTTTTCTTTTCTGTTGTTTCTTTTTGTCCTCACTTCTGATGGTATTTGGTCCTCACCTGTTGGATCATTTGAAGTTTTTGTATAATGTTCAACAAGAACTCCAGATGAGACTATTATACCTTCACCTGACAAATCACTCCATTATCCTTTTTATTTGTTACTTCATGAGATGTGGTCATCACTGTCTGGGGCAGCACATGTTGCCCATCCCATGGGACAGTGGAAGGTCACCTATATTGCTGTGGGTCTGGAGTCACGTGGGCCAAACCAGGTGAGGATGCCAGATTACCTTGTGGAGAAAGGAATGTTTGTGAAACAGATGGTGTTTTGTTTTAAATCTAAACAACTGTCATGCTCACCATTGGTGGCCAGCTCTTTATTCCTGATTTCACCCTGTTGAATCTTCACCATCTGCTATGGGGAGAGTTTGGACCCATTTTCCCTAGAGCATTAGCCTGAGCTTCTGGATGGCTAGCACAGTGACGTTATCCTTACTGTCCCCCTTTCTTAGATTCTTTCATGGCATAAGGGTGTTGCTGACAGTCTAACACTTTCCCCACCCTGTCCCTAATTGCCCCAGAAATGAGTGGCTCGCTTGAATATTTTGGAGTGTTTTTTAAGAGTCAGCCTCATTGTTCTGGGTCTAGAGATCTTGTAGGCCAGATCAACTAAAGGGCAGCAGTTTTTGTTCCTCCAGAAGAGTTTTTAACAACAATCTGAGGCAATGGAATGTTCCAAGGCACTTCACGGGAGTGCAATGAAACTGCGCCTGACACTAGGACATCTGAGAAGATATGAAGTCAGATCACCCAAAGCTTGGTCAGAGGGTAGGTATGAAACAGCATGTTCAGGAAGAAGACCAAGGTGGATGGGCAGGGAGGGAACTCTGGACCTTGGTGTCCAGGTAATTGAAGGCAAGGCCACCAGTGAAGAGACTTTCATTGGAAATATTATCATGAGCGGCATAGTTAAGGTGAATAGGTAGGGTCTTTTTCCCTGGGTAGGGATGTCCAAAACTAGATGGCTTAGTTTGAGGTAAGGAGGAAAGGATTTAAAAGGGGCCTGAGGGGCGGCTACTTCATGCAGAGGGTGGTATGTACATGGATCGAGCTGCCAGCGGAAGTGGCAGAGGCAGGCACACTTAGAACATGGAAAAGAAATTTGGATAGGTGCATGAATAGGAAAAGTTTAGAGGGATATGGGCCAAATGCAGGCAAACAGAACTTGTTCAGTTTGGGAAACCTGATTAGCATGGATGACTTTGGTCCGAAGAGTCTGTTTCCAAGTTGTATGACTCCATTATTTGGCAGAGTGGGTTCACAAATTATAAATAAATAAAATATAAATTAGTGTGATTTAGAGCAAATATGTTTGCAATAGGTACTGCAGCTCAGAGAGCTTCAGTCAATTTGATCTGAGGCTGAACTGCAGACAGTGACGCATCAGAGAGGGGGAAGTTGTCTGCGTACTTTATTACAGGAGGCCCTTATACGCCTTACGCTAGGTTCTTATCATTTGATCAGTGTTCAGGGGCAGGTCAGAGGCTTCTGAAAGAACATCACCCTTTGCAGTTACTTAAGAGGTTAAAGGTTTTTACAGTGTAAATGGATGGAAGTGACAGCTGTAGGGTGCAATGAATTGATTGTGGCACAGGAAGCTATTCAAGTGGGGTAGTCATAGATGTCTACACCTCAAAAAAGGGCCTTTGGCTCATTGCATCAGCACCCATCAGAAACAACCGCCCAACTATTCTAATCCCATTTTTCAGCACTTGGCCTGCAGCCTTGTATGCATAGGTACTACAAGTGCACATCTAAATACTTCTCAAATGTTATGAGGGTTCTGCCTCTACTAGCCCAATGAGTTCCAGATTCCCACCATCCTCTCGGTGAAAAGAAAGTCCTCATATCCTGGCTAAACCTCCTGCTCATTAACTTAAATCTATGCTCCCACAGTCATTGATACCTCCACCAACGGGAAAGGTGTCTTGTTGTCTACCCTACTCATGCCTCTTGTAATTTTATAAGTCTTAATCATGTCCCCTCTCAATCTCCTCTGCACAAAGGAACATAGTCCCAGTCTGTTCAATTTCTCATCATAACCAGAACACTCCAGTCCAGACAACATCCTGATAAATCTCCTCTGTACCCTCTCCAGTACAATTATATCTCTCCGATAATGTTGATTGCAAAACTGCACTCTAGCTATGGCCTAACCAATATTTTATATAGCTCCAGATAACCTCCCTGCTCTTAAATTCTGCATCTTGTTTCATAAAGGCAAGTATCTCATCTGCCTTATCTACCTGCCCTGCTATCTTAAGGGACCAGCATACATGCATGTCAAGGACCCACTGATTCTCGGTACTTCCCAGGTCCCATCATTTATCATGTATTCCCTTGCTCCATTTGTCCTGCCCAAATGCATCATCTCATGTTTATCTGGATTGAATTCCATTTGCCAGTGATCATATCTTCTCAGCAGTCTATCTATATCCTGCTGTAATCCAAGTTATCCTTCGCATTACTTACCACTCCACCAACCTTTGTATCATTTGTGAACTTACTGATGACCCCTCATACTGACACTATGGCACCCCACTAGTAACACACGTCCAGTCGGGAAAAATCCCCACAACCATCTCCTCTACTTGCTGCCACTCAGTTGACTGTGGATCCAATTTGTCAAATTCCCTTAGATCCCATGGACTCTAACCTTTTGGTATAAATCTTCTAAATAAAGTCAAAATCCTTGCTGAAGTCCGAGTAGACCCGCATCAAAAGCATTGACCTCATCTACACACCTGGTCACCTCATCAAAAAATGTTTTTAGTTTCATTTGTTCATATGATCTGGGCGTCACTTGCTGGGCCAGCATTTTTGCACATCTCTAATTGCCCTTGAACTGAGTGACTTTCTCGTCCATTTCAGAGGGCAGTTAGGAGTAAATCACATTGCAGTAGTCCGGAGTCATATATAGGCCAGATCAGTGAGGGCTAACATTTCTTTCCCTGGCTTTCACGAGAATTGACAATGGTTACATGGCTGCCATCAGACCAGCTTTTTAGTCCAGATTTTTATTGAATTCAAATTTTCACATCTGCCACTGTGGAATTCAAGTCTGTGTCCACAGATCATTGACCTGATGCTCAGGATTACTATTCCAGTGACTTCGAGGGAAGGTGGTGGTGTAGAGGCAAACATGATTTTTCAGAAAACATCGATAAGACATCTGTCACTAAGCTGCAGTTAAAAAATAAGTCACATCCACTATGTAAAAGGAAACAGAGTTGGATGCATTAAAGCAAAATACTATGGATGCTGAAAATGTGAATTAAAAACAAAGTGTAGGAAAAACTCTGGAGGAGCAGCATCTGTATGAAGACTAGTATCGAGTAGAAAAAAATTGTTAACGACAAATGATGTTGGGTGCAACTCAGATTGGGAACAAGAAATGAAGTGTCATACCTCCAGAATCAGTATTGAATCAGCTTTTGTTCCCTACATTCATTATTTACTTGGAACTTTTTTTTAAAAAAAGAATATCAACATTTGCTGATAGCACAGAAGTAAATGATTTACAGTAAAAAGACAAAAGAGTATCAGATTCAGTTGGAGATAGCAAGAACTGCAGATGCTGAAGTCAGGGATATCACAGTGTGGAGCTGGAGGAACACGCAGGCCAGGCAGCATCAGAGAAGCAGGACAGTTGATGTTTTGGGTCGGGACCCTTCTTAAGAAATCGGCGCCGAAGAGATTACCAGAGGGTTGCAGTGGGGGAGAGAGATCCACTGAGATATTTCTGAAGGTCCTAGCTTTTTTGCCTCAACATTTTAACATTTTGAATACCTATTTTGCCTGAGGTTGTTAACTTGCTCGCCAGTCTGGCTTCTTTTTGTTTATATGCTTCGCCACCGTGGCTAGGCGATATCATCAGTGGAGCCATATACACACACCCATACAGATCAAAACTGGAAATGAGAGCACTCACCATAATGGACTGGACAGTATAAATTCCGAGTGGAGTAGAACAATATCACTTCATCAGAGGCTCTAGTGATGAGGTCACCTAGCATGGTGGCAAAACGTCTGAATAAAAACGAGCCAGCTCGGCAAGTAAGTCAACAACCTCATCCACAACTCGGGCTACAGTTCTTTGCCAAAACTTTAAACACATTTTGCCCAGTTTATAATCTTAGTGTTGCTGTCATTTATTTTTTCACTTTGTCAGTATCTCTCAGTTTTCTTCTCTGTTTGCCTTTGTTAGTGACCCAGTGTGGTCCCAGTGACAACTGATACCTTTAATATTGGTGTAGTCCAGAGTCACCAATGTTGAGGAAATGACATAAGGATACTGTGACTGTGTGGGGTGCAGCGGCAAGACTGGAGATTGGGTATGGAATGGTTGGGAATGGGTTGGAGGCATTGCTTGTGATGAGATTGATGGGTAGGGTTGGGGTTTGGTGCCATAACAGGGAGTTCGAGGGGACTGTGTGCACATCATTGAGGAGACTGAAAAGGCCCAGAAGAATTGTCATGTATGAAACTATGTCCTAGTAACATTCCATGCTGCTCCCCCAATATTCAAACACACGCACACCACTGCGCGAACCAGCTCCATGCCATTTACGTTCAGCACTCCATCTCTCTTACCCCTGCTCACTCAGCAGGCCCTATTCTCAATGGAATTCATCCATCCAGGAATGAAGCCGGATCCCTGACCCAAAACATAAGCTTGCTGGACTCCATCACATTCTAACCTCTCACAGAAAAGGGCTACCAGTGGATCACTGCATGGGACTCAGACCTGCCAAATCTACCTGATCCTTCACATTCTCACAATTCCACACACCCTCACTTAAGTGACTCATCTGCCAACCAGCCTCCTTTGAGACTTTGTCAGAGCAGACATAAGGGCTGAGCATTTGCTTACCAGGCCTTCTGCTCCTGTGTTCCTTGTGCTTGAGTGAGTAGCACATGCAAAGATACTCAGGCAGTGGCAAGAGGAGATTCTCTGCAGCCTCCCAGCTGTTATGCAGAGGAATAGGAAAGATGATGCCCAAGGAAGCCAACTAAAGGCGGAAGAAAAAAACAAATTTTGGAATGAACCTGGAAAATTCATGAAGGTTGGCCCCTCTGGCTTAGACATACTAACTTACTTAGACAGGAGTTGACAGGAGTATACTGATCTATAATCATAAAATTGAACAATAAAATAGAAAGCTGTTTAGGTCAGGATGTCTAGAAGCCGTGCTAAACCATATTTAGTTTAAAGTTTTGGTAAAGATCTGTAGCTTGGTATGTGGATGAGGTTGTTGACTTGCACGCTGAGCTGGCTTGTCTTTGTTAGACGTTTCATCATGCTAGGTGACCTCATCGGTGAAGCAATGTTATTCTACCCCGCTTGGAACTTATACTGCCCGGTCCATTATGGTGCATACTATAATTTCTGGTTTTGATCTATATGGGTTTATATATGTTTGTTAATTGAGGCATGGGTGGAGTACCGTGTCTCTAGGAATTCCCATGTGTGTCTGTGTTTGGCTTGGGCTACTATGGTTACTTTGTCCCAGTTAATTTGATGGCCTTCATTGTCTGAATATACTGATATTAATGAAGGCCATCAATTTAACTGGGACAAAGTAACCATAGTAGCCCAAGCCAAACACAGACACACATGGGAATTCCTAGAGGCATGGTTCTCCACCCTTGCCTCAATTAACAAACATATATAAACCCATTTAGGTCAAAACCAGAAATTATAGTATGCACCATAATGGACCGGGCAGTATAAGTTCCAAGCGGAGTAGAATAACATTGCTTCATCGGAGGCTGCACTGATGAGTGAGCGGGGGTAAGAGTGATGGAGTGCTGAACGTATATGGCATGGAGCTGGTTCGCGCAGAGGTGTGCGTGTGTTTGAATATTTGGGGAGCAGCATGGAATGTTACTAGGACATAGTTTCATACATGACAATTCTTCTGGGCCTTTTCAGTCTCCTCAATGATGTGCACACAGTCCCCTTGAACTCCCAGTCCCCTTGGTTCTCCATCCATACTTCAATCAACAAACATGTAGAATTGGACCCCAAATACAAACTCATACAGATCAAAACCGGAAATGACAGTACTCACGATAATGGACCAGACAGTATAAATTCTAAGCAGAGTAGAATAACATCACTTCATCGGAGGCTGCACTGATGATGTCACTGAGCAAGGTGATGAAATGTCTGAACAAAAACAAGCCAGCTTGGCGAGCAAGTCAACAACTTCACCATATTTAATGTTGTTTACATTCATGTAGAATCTGGGACTTCATAGCCAAGAGCGCTATTGTGACATGTACGGGTAAGGAGAATGGTGTACCCCGGGGTCTATGCTGCTGCATTCCATGTTTGATGATTTCAAAAGCATTCTACGAGAGGTTTCCCTGTTAACAGAATTGGAGAAAATATGTTTGAATCAAGTTTAGGAATGAGATTATGATTTCTTAAACACGCACAAAAAGAATGGGTGAGGAGACACGATATGGAAACTAACTTTGATATTGTTTAAACGTTTGCTGTTTCTTTCATTTTTAAAAAATGTTTATCAATGTTGGTTTGGAGCTGTGAATTGTAAATTGAGAATGGCTTGTGGTCCAACAGACCAAACAAGCTTTCGTTTGTTTGTGAGGCCAGGCCTAGAAGTTAATAGGTGTTGATTATCATAGAATCCCTACAGTGTGGAAAACAGGCCCTTTGGCCCAACAAGTCTACACAGGCCCTCTAAGGCACCCACCCAAACCCATCCCCCTCTAACCCACCTAATCAACACATCCCTGAGAACTATGGGCAATTTAACATGGCCAATCCACCTAGTCTGCACATCTTTGGACTGTGGGAGGAAACTGGAGCACCTGGAGGAAACCCACGTAGACACGGGGAGAATGTGCAAACTCCACATGGACAGTCGCCCGAGGCTGGAATTGACCCTGGGTCCCTGGTGCTGTGAGGCTGCAGTGCTAACCACTGAGCCACCGTGCTGCCCCTAAAAAGGATCCCTGCAATCAGTGACCCCAGGAGGAGCCTTGTGTTTAAACAGGTAGCAGAAGTTGGTTATTTACAAAGTTAGTACCTGAAAACTGGTTCCAGCAAGTCTGGAAGAAATCTTGTATTCAAGCAAACGTTGAATGGTAATTTAGGTCTCGGGAAGGGACGGTTGGTTTATCAGGGTAGAACACAGTTCAAGTTTGTTTGTGAACTATATTTCTGGGAAGATGAGTTTGGCTGCTGGTGATGCAGCATGATGTTTTGGAGGCTACTTGGCTAATCTCTAACACAAGTCTCAAGAAGCCGATACAGTAGAAAGTGAAGTTGGAAGACCCCTGATCAACATTTCCACAAATACAACACGGATTCCAAATCTACACCTGTGAAACAATAATTGTAAAAATCATTTAAGTAATCTAGTCAGTTTTAAAATTTTCTTTTATTTATCCCTTAATTCTGTTTATTTGTCTGCCTGTTGTTAATGTGAATAGGGCTCAAAACATTTCAGGTTTAAAACATAGACACTAATCAGATTACTTTATTTAATTTTTCTCTGCTACAGTATTTTGTTAAGATACAAAAGTCGTGTCTAAAGGTAGTTATTCATTAAAGCCTGGTAACGATTAATCAAAGTCTGGTTAGGAACCATTGGAGTGATAATTCAATCTTTGGTTCATTGAACTGTGTTGCGAATACAGAGGTAGAAAGGCTGACCGGGTTTGGCGAGCTGTTTCTGTGACATAGCAGTATTTTGTTTTGTATTCTGGTAAATTTCTGAAAAATTCACACCAATGATTAATTTTGCTTTTGGAATGTGAGTTTCTGCCTGGGCCAGTATTTGTTGACCTAACCTGTTCCGAGAAAACAGGTGATGAGCTGTCTCCTGGAACACTGTGGTGGTTAAGGTAGACCCACAGAGCTGTTAGGAATGGAGTTCCAGGATTTTGACAACGACAGCGAATTGGATCGGTGAGATAGTTCCAAAACAGGATGCAGCCCACGGAGAAACCTGCAGAGGGCGGTGTTCCCATGCATGGCAGTCATAGGCTTACTGTTTGGGAGATGCCTTTGGGTTTGGGAGATGTTGAAGGAGGCAAAGTGACTTATTGAAATGTCTCTTGTACATGGTATACTGTTATGTTCTCAGGCCAAATCTCCAAATTATTGTACAATCCCAAACAAGTCTTCAAAGTTTTGTCATGATCAGATTCAGGAACAGTAAGCTTGTTTCAGTAAAAGTAGACTCAATTTAAAATGATAGTCACTCACTAAGAGACTAATGCCCCAAGATTACGTTATTTTAAACACACTAAAGGAATCTTACAGTACAAATGTCAGCAAAGTAAACCATCTACATTATTTATCAAATATGCAGAATTAGAAAGAGATTAAAAGTAGTGCAGGAGTCACCTGAGACCTGCTCATAAATGGGTTATCTGTTTTTGATGCTGGTGAGGGGTATTGGCTTCTCAAAAGATAGCAGGTAAAGCCATGTTTATTGCATCACAGGCAGCTCAGTTGTACAAGAACGAAGGGGACTGGGGAGAACAGCGATAATTATAAAGGATTCATTAGTTAGGGAAACAGACTGACATTTCTTTAGCTATGCTTATGACTCCAGGATGGTGTATGCCCTCGCTGGTGCCACACTAAAGCTGTCATGGGTCATAGAAATAAATTAGGAAAAACAAAATAGTAAACAGTTCAGAATATTAGTCTTTTTGGCCCAGCCCATGCCATCAACTAGCCTGAAGGGCACCGCCTCACTGCTGCCTGCATTAGACCAACCAACGTAGGAGTTGCCCCACTTTAGGCATCATCTCTTTGCTGGTGGGCCCACTTCGCTGACCCTGCTGAAACCACACTCGCCCCAGCAACCAAGAGTCCCTGGCCCCACTACCAGGCCACAAGGCTACGATACCCGCTTCGGCCGCGGATATCACCCTGCCAGCACCTCCGTCTTGAAGAGTCCGCTGCCCCTGAACACGGCGAGAACGACCTCGCTGTCACTGCCACGGGCCCCAAATGGTGGGAGTAAGCACTTGCTGCTGCTGTCTCCGAAAGCTGGGGGAAGTCATACCTGCCACTCCGCATGCAGCCCACACTCTCTGCCATGCTGGTGCTGCCAACCAACCCGCCACACAAAAGGAGAGAAAGAGACCAAAGAAAAGGAAAATAAAGTGAAAGAAAAGCGAAGCAAAAATAAAGCAAAGGAGGAATGCAGATGGGCCCCGGACAAGAGCCCACATGCAGATTCTGTTAGCCTGGCACCCATCTTGCATGGGGTTTCAGCAGTAAAGGTTCAGTAATTAAACTAAAAGGAACAGACAATTCAAGTAGAGTCGAGGTATTTTCTTGTGAAGGTTAAGAAAGATAGGTTAACCAATGCAGAAACAAAAACAGAAGCTGCTGATTTCTCTTCACACATGCTGCCAGACCTGCTGAGTTCGCCCAGCGACTTTGTTTTTGTTTCTGGATTTACAGCATCCACAGTTCTTTTGGCTTTTATTAACCGATGCAAAGCTCTCTGAATTGTGAAGAAAAAAGATCAAGATGAAGCAGAAAATGGGGGTGTTTGACAGATGTTGGGTGGATAATATGATTAAGAAACAGGCCAAACAAGGAAAGCCTAGAGGGGAATTTAGAAAAGCAATTAAGAGAAACAGAGAGAAAATGAGAAGACACTAGCAGATAACATAAAAGGGAATTCAAATCCCATCTGTTGACACATAAATAGTATTAGGGTACTAAAGAATGAATGAAGGCACTTGAGTCCAAAAAGGGGATTTACACAAGGAGGCGGTGGTCATGACTGTCATTACCCTGGAAGTAATGCTGGACAAGTCGTGGCAAAACACGAGGTGTGTTTGTACACTTGAAGGGTTTAAATTTGATAAAGATTGCACAGACAATCTGTGTTTAAAGTTGATAAGAGATCAGGATTAGATTAGATACATCCAACGAGAATGGAAGAAGCAATGAGTGGATATTATAGAGTTATTAACCATAGTTTTCAAATTTTCCATAGAACCAGGAAAAGACCCAGGGATAGTGCCAGAGGAAAAGAGAATTGTAAATGTTACAAGCCTCGCAACTATAGGCCAATCTGTTTAACCTCACTGGGGGAGAAGTTTTTTAAGCCACTATAGTGGATAAATTTAATAGTTGCTTGGGCAGAGTGGGTTAATTAAGCAAAATCAGCATGGATTGTTATGGGGAAATTATACTTAAATAACTTAATTGAGTTATTTTTGAGGTAACAGAGAGGGTAGGTGAGGAAAATACTTTTGATGTGGCATTTCTGGATTCAAAAGGAGACCTCATGCAATAAAAGGAACAAAATGAAGGTAAATGGTTAAGAAATTGGCTGAGTAGCAGGAGACAGAGAATATGAAAAAGGGGAAACTATTCTAATTAGAAACATGTGACTTGTGAATTTGTACTGGGGTTCCAACTGTTCACAATATTTATTAATGATTTAGATGATGGAATAGGAAGCCCACATCCAAGCTGACATGGATGAAGTCATCACTGTACACAGTGCAGATAATAAGATGAAGCTACATTGAGATCTTAATGAATTAGTCAAATAGACAAAACATTGGCAAATGAATAAGGATAGAACAGAATATTTATAGATACTGAAAAATGAGAAATAGTGGATGTTGAAAGAAATTTGGGAGTCCATTTGTCTAGTAAAATGTTGTAGGTAGGTACAGAAAACAATCAAAGGTTAATGGAACACAACAAGGGGAGAGAAATTGATCTGCATGTATAAAACCTTGGTAAGATCATACCTGGACGAACGTGAGCACTTCTGGCTTTCACACATTCGGAAGAATATACCAGACTTGGAGGAAGTCCAATGTACATTTAACCTGGTCTCCAAGCATCAAATTATGTGAAGAGGTCACGTAAACTAGTGCTGTTTTGCCGAGATGTGGAAGGCAAATGGGTGATTTGGTTGTAGCTTTCAATGAGTTAGGGTTAAAGAGTGATAGGAGGAAGTGCAGCTGATATCAGCAAAACTGAATAAATGAATGAAAGCAATGGGAAGTGTGTAAGTGATTGCCTCTGTATTACTGTGACAGTCTTTCAGTATCACAGAATTCAGAACAGCCCTTTATCCAGTTGATAATCTATTCTAATACATTGAAATCTTTTCCACTTCTACGACACTGCCTTTCAATTCAAAGTTTGCCCGTTCATTTGGTCTCTGAGAGCATCATGATTTAACACTCTTGTATCTTTTACGATTGCAACACTCATCGCTAACTTTAATAAACACAGACATAACTCTGGCTACATTTCATAACGGACAGTAAAGGGGCCAACACCATTTTTACTTAGTCTTGAAAGCTGAATTGCCGCTCCCGTTTTTGCAGTACCTACTGATACCTTCAATATGCAGTAGTCTCGTTTAATCATAATACGCCAGAGAACATAGTTAAAGAGAATTTTTGTAAACAAAGGTCTCTTGGCACTTGCAACATTTTGTGTAAGATTTAAATGATTGCTTTTTTTGCCCCTCCAAAGGCACAGATTATGATAATCAAGAGGAGCTGGAGGAGAAGACAAGGCTAATAAACCAGGTTCTGGAACTGCAGCATACACTCGAAGGTGACTACTTGACTGTTTTGTTAGTTTAACAATAAATTTTCTCCCTTTGCTTTTGTATGTTTTTCTCTGTCTCTCCACCTCTTTTTGCACTGAGCCCCCCTAACTTTCGATGTTATCGTCTTCTTCTGTCTCTTCCTCTCTGTTTCTGGCTTTTTACTCTCACTGCTTCTTTATTTTGCATGTTGGCATTGTTCTTGTTTATATACTGGTTCCCATGTCTGAGGCCTTCAGTCCTTAATATTGTGACTGATCTGTGTCCTCAACTCCACCTTGCAGAATGTATCGCCTCCACTTCCCACCATTCCACCAATAATCCTTGATTCTTGTGTCAATCAAAATTTTAACTTCTCTTGAAAATATTTTAAATGAACCTGCCTGCACTGCCCTGTGGTATAAAGAATTCCACAGATTAAACGACCCTCTATTTATCTATTTCTCAAGCTCCTGTTGGCTTCCATATGCCAAATATGAACAACTACCTGTGAGAAATATCATATACATATGAGAGAACTGCTGCCTATCTTACTTTATACATTGACACTCATCCAAGTAGGATTTAATTGTTAATGGTATTCCTGTATGTATCCTTCCATAATTACGAAGTACCTTATATTTTCAAAAGTTCACTCTAACCTCAGTTAACATAACCAATGGTCCCATTCCATTTATTTTTCTCTGGTGAATTCAACACATATCAGATTAGATTGTCTTTACCGTCCTAAGTTTTAATTGGTAAACAGGTTCTGGATGAGAGATTGCCCGCTGAGCTGGAAGGTTAGTTTTCAGACGTTTCATCACCATTCTAGGTAACATCATCAGTGAGCCTCCGACAAAGCGCTGATGTTATGTCCTGCTTTCTGTTTATCTGGTTAGGTTTCCTTGGGTTGGTGATCTCATGACCAAGGAAACCTAAACAGATAAACAGAAAGCGGGACATAACATCAGCGCTTTGTCGGAGGCTGACTGATGATGTTACCTAGAATGGTGACGAGACATCTGAAATCGAACCTTCCAGCTCAGCGAGCACACTCACATCCAGAACATCAACCTGAGCTACAAATCTTCTCAAAACTCACTGGTAAACAGGTACTACAATTTTAACTGTCTCATAATCTGAGGATTGTTTCTGTAAAAGTCTGGAACAAACATCCATCACTTCAACTACTTTGTAGCACCAATCCTTTGGTCACTTCAAGTTGTTAGCAAATGAGGAAAAATCTCTCTACCTTTTTGGTTAAATTGAACGTCTGCATGAGACTTCCCTCCTTACCAAACTACCGGTACCAACTTCAGTCCCCGCATTGTCACAGCTGCACTGAAGTATTAACCCTACAGCCTTCTTCTGAGATCCTCATGGCTTTCATCATCATGGAACCAGTGCCCTTACCACTTTTGCAGCTCCTCAGCATGACTTTTGAGTCTCCTCTCAAATTTTTGTCTGCTTACTGATTCCTATTATTACTTCCCAAGTTTGTTTTTACAATACACAGCTATTTGAATGTTCATGACTCCTCATTCGAGCTGCGTTCCCATCAGTCCAGCTAACCGCTGAACTCCTGAAATGGAGTCTGGCTCTCTCTTTCTCCATGAATTGCTTTTCAGTGGCCCCTATGCTGTCCTAAGTGACCTATCAAAATGCATAGATTAAACCTTGCTCCATTGAAGGACAGAATTCAATGATGATATGTAGTCACTCTGGAACTCTGAATATTCACGATGTTGCCATTTTCACAGGATGCTGATTTTCAGCATACAGAATGCTTACCAAGGACTTCATCACAACGTTTATCATTTACCGCTGTAAACATTTAATGTACTCATTATTCCTTACTCCTGCATCTTTTAGAATGAAACTGAAGATGGATGAGCAACTGCCAGTGTCGTTTGCAAACGATGGTCCATTTTTCCCTTTAAGCTCCTATCCCCTGATGCCATTACATTTTATTGTTGTCTTGTTAGAATGGTTGGGTCATGTTAAGGGGATACAATAATGTCTGGATTATGTGAAACATAAATCCAGCAACCTGCCCAAAGCAGTTGCCTTGATGTATTCCGTATCTAGTTCAATTTGAGTCGTTCTCATTGGTGGCCTGCTCAATAAGGGTATTCTGCTTCTGTGCTGATGACTTCATCTGCGTTTCAGATCTATCAGCCAGAGTTGATGCTGTGAAAGAGGAGAACCTGAAACTCAAATCTGAGAACCAAGTACTTGGCCAGTACATTGAAAACCTTATGTCAGCCTCCAGCGTCTTTCAAACCACAGACTCAAAGAACAAGAGAAAGTAAGGAGCTCATGCCACTGATACCAGTCAGCTTTATATCTCGACAGGTGTAGTGGGTTATCTGCATGTTGTGTTTATCTGTGTGAAAACTTAATTTGACCCTTTCACCTCAAGATCCAGGACTGTTAGAATTTTCTTCCTAATTTACAAACAGAATCAAAGATCTGAATAACAGGATAGAACCTAATAACTGCAAGTTGATCAGAATTGATTTACAAAACGCTTTCAAAACATTAGCAACTGGAAATAAGATTTATAAACTCATTTAAAAAAATGTTCTGAATTGAAAAATTGAACCAAAGGCATTTGTACAGCCAAGAACTTCTGGTGACCAGGTCGGTGTACGACACGGAATATTCCATGGCCCACACACACCGCATATACTAGTCCCTAATAGCTGATGTGAAACGAGGAACAATTGAAACAAATAAGGTGAAAGGGTCAGATCGCCAGATTATTGCATTCATTCAGTCCATTTGCCACAAATGACAAATCAGTTTCAATAAAAAGTGTCCTTTTTATTTTCCAGACCAACCAAAAGCTCCAAGAAGACAGACAAATAATAATAATAGTAAAGGGTACTGGGAGTCACGACTGTCCAGTATTAGGAGTGTAAACCGTTAGAATCCATAGCTTATTGTCTCAAGTCAGCTTGCGCATTTTTTTTGTATTTAGTCTATTTAATTATGTAATAATAAACCCTAATGCTGATATTATGTTTGTGTTCACATCTTATTTTGCATAAATTAATTATCTAAACTGAATTCTGAGAGATATTAGATCTCAATTAGCCCAATGCACATATACCCAGATTATAGACCAAGAAAAAAATGTCAACTGGGAAAGAAGAAGTGAGTCTTAAACTCTTTCTTGTTCTGAAATGATTGTTGATGATCAGCAACTTGCCCTGACTTTTTTTAAAATCTCATGATTACCAAAAATAGGACCAATGAGAGAGGCTTTTACTTTGGCCCAGCTTTTGAATGACTGGTGCAGAATTACCAACATTGGCCTCTGAAGCAGCACCACCATGCATTCAGCTTTCATTTTCCCCCTTGGAAGTCTGTTCCACATATTCAAACTTCTTGACGTGGAGAAGATTCTGATAACATTAGTCCTTCTGAACTCTGGTATTTTTGTCTGATCATGGTTTTTAAATCTTTCATGAGGTGTAAACATTGCTGGCAAGTTTAGTGTTTATCACATCACTGGTGTAGGTACACCTAAAATGGTGTCAAAGACAGTGGTAGGAGTTTGATTCAATGAGTGAAGGAGCACCACTAAAGTTAGGATACATTGTGGCTTTTAAGGCAACACTGTGGTTGTGGTATTCCAATGCATCTCTTGCCGATGTCCTTTAAAGTAGAGGAGGTTGCAGTTTTTGACGGTGCTGTTGAAGCAGGCTCGCTAATTTATTGCAGTGAATCTTGTGTACACAGTTGTCCACTGTACTTTGGTCGTGGATGGTGTGCTGACCAAGTGGGTTGTTTTGCTGGGTAGTGTTGAGCTTCACGTCTTGATAGCACTGTACTCATGCAGGTAAGTAGAGAGTATTCCGCCACACTCTTGTGCTTTGTTGGTGTAAGGCAGGAGCTACTTGTTACAGGACCCTGAATTGCTAGTCCAGTTGATTCCTTGTTGCTCTTTTTTTGATTGACCAAGGCATTGCCATACGTCAATTTAGAAAACAATCAGCAAGCTTTTGTCCTATTGGGATCATTTAATAATTTAACACTATTGTCCAGATTAGTGCAAAACAAAAGGTCTCAGCAACGCGTCTCTTTTCAATAATAATAGATCATCATGAAGTTTGTTGCTCCAGAAGCTGAAAAGATTGTTTTATTAAAACATTCAGTTCTCTTAAGAAATATTGCATTACTAGCAGGAGGGCAAATGTGAGATGGTTATGGTAGTAAAGTTGTAAATTTGTAATGTCTTTAGAGGCAGCTAATGTGGGGTAAAGTGCCATCTTGCCCACATCCTGATGACATATTTATATGTACTTGTCTCTAATTAAGGAAGACTTGGAAAAAAAAATCATCTTGTTAATTTATATTTAAAATGATGCTCTCAATTTAATTCAGATGGCTTCACGGGCAGATAAGGTCTAGTTTATTGCAGGAGAAGAAACAATAATGCCTAGGATACAGAATATTGAAGAGCATAATGGAGCAGGACATGTTGGCACAGTGGTTAGCACTGCTGCCTCACTGCACCAGGGACTTGGGCGACTGTCTGCATGGAGTTTGCACATTCTCTGTGTCTGCGTAGGTTTCCTCCTATAGTCCAGAGATGTGCACACTAGGTGGATTGGCCATGTTAAATTGCCCGTAGTGTTCAGGGATGCGTTGGTTAGGTGGGTTAGAGGGGGTGGGGTTTGGGTGAGTGCTCGGAGGGTCATTGTGGACTTGTTGGGCCGAAGGGCCAATTTCCACTCTGTAGGGATTCTGTGATCTATGATAAGCTGTTCAAAAAAACTTACCCAAAAATTATCTACTAATTCTGATTACACTAAAATTTTTGAAAATGCATCTCATTCCAGAGAGTACAAAACGTGCTTTATTTTGTTAGAATTTATTATTATAATGTGGAAGAAATCCATCTGTCTTATGCACAGTAAACTTACAAATATTAAAACATTTATTATAATGTTACACATTTGAAAAGAGGTTCTTCCTCCAATGTCTGCTGCACAATATGCATCACTAACAGTTATGTCCCAAAGGCTTTTGTTAAACAAGTGACTGCCTTATGTGAAAGTTCATTTTTTTCAAACAGCATGAAACCTGGTGGTCATTATTTTGACATTGTCTTGCGATGTCTCAGAGCCTCCTCTGAAACCTGACCTGGATCTGGTTCACCACCTCCTTGAGCCTGCAACCAGAATTAATTCCATAAGCATTCTGTGCTATACTACTTATGTAAACATAATTGTACATCCACATCTGCTCAGCTACTGGAATCCCCCTCCCACAGTATTACAACAACGTGCAAACACATTGCATTGCTAATCACTTCTCACGAATAAGCAGCAATTGTGAAAAGTCGCAAACCATGTTGCTGATTTTCAGGAATTCAAGAATGCTGTCCTCATTTGTGGCCAGTATTCTTAATATACCACAGTATTTGGGGTTAGTGATTTTAGGAGATGGAATGATTGTAAATTAATATGTTAACGAATCTATGCACTAAATTAGAAGCGGTTTTAATGTAACTGTGGCTCAGTGGTGGTAGTATCATCTCTGCAATAGACACAGTTTCAAGCCTCACTTGAGACTTGATCATAAAATGTCAGCAGCTGACATTTTACCACAAGTGAGCAACATTTTTTTTTAATACATTTTAAGTAGTTGGGCCCTTTTACCTTCTTTTTGTGCGTACATCTTACAAGAAGGGCCGATTTTTGCTCAGCCTGCATAGGAACCTCCAGGCTTCTGCACAACTGCTGGGCTCAAAGGGAACTCTATTGTTGGAGGTTTCATTTTCAAATAAGATCTTAAACCAAAACTCTGCCTGCCTCGCACAGAAGCGAAAATCCCACGTTATAATTTTAAAAGGATTTATCCCCTTGTTCTGGCCAACATTTACTCTTCAGCCAATATCAATCAAAACAATTATCTAGCACCATTACATACCCGCTGTAAGTCACTAACAGTCACCATTAACAACTATTCACCCTCCCAACCTGATCTGTCCAACTGTCTGTCTCTCTCTTTGGGCTCTATCCTATCGTTTACTCCCTCCCCCACCCATCTCCCTATTTTCTGCAGATAAACTGACATTTTTCCAGTCACCATCAGTTCCAAGGAAGGGTCACTGGCCCCAAAATGTTAACTCTTACCTCCTTTGCAGATGTGGCCAGACCTGCTGAGCTTTTCCATCAACTTTGTTTTTCTTTCCCTGATTAAAGGCGGATGCTCTCCAGTGTTTGCTGCTAATGTAGGAGCAGCTCCCCAGATTTTTTTGTCTATTCAATTTATGGAGACAAGTTTTCTCCATTGCCTGCGCCTTGGTGTTTGAATTTTGTCAGGTGACTTTTGCGGCTATCAGCAGTACACTCACTTGCTTCCTTGTGTATTTTGAGCCCTGCTAGAAATACTCTTTGTCTAGATGTTCCCATAGCACATTCCTTGAATGCAGTGCAATTGATTGTGGAGTGATTGATTACTCTTCCTCTTTCCCAAGATTTTAAAATTATCTGAAGAAAAATATTTCTCTGGCTATTAACCATGTTATACCATGTTTCTTTTAAAGCTAATCATGCTGTAAAATACTATGGGCAAAGTTTGGACAAAGTAAAAACATCTGTCCCATTTATGATACTAAAAAAATGCCAAAACCTCCAACCTGTAAAGTTGTCTCCAAGTCTACTTTTGTTTTAAGCAGGTTACTTCCTTTCATCCTCTCTTTGCTTTTATCTACAGTTCCTCGTTGATCATGAAGAGCTGTAAAATACAGATAATTAATTATCAAATATTATTCAAGCTGGAGCTGTCATCTGTTGACTGGGCTGCCTGTAAAGTGGACACTATCAGTTCATTTTTAATTTTAAACAGGAATCCTTTTTTTCAGTCAACTTGCATGCCATATAACAGAGCTAATAAATTCCTAGAATTTTGAGTAAATATTCACTAAAGATAAGGGTTTTCTTTTCAGCTGAGCTTCATTGTTAGATACATACTTGATACTTCATGGGACTATGAAGCAGAAAAACCACAGACAAGAATCATTCCCAAACTAACCTAACAGTTGTGTACTGTGTAGAATGTATGTTGAACAGCCCATTGAAAAAGAAGTTATTTTGGTCAGATTTCCCTTACAATATGTTCTAATATCAACTGCACTGTCTGGCAGAGTATCCAATTAGAGATCAGGTGCTTCCTCAATGGAGAAGTAGTGACAACCAGTATCATTCGTGCCACCTCCCAGTGGGGCTATTGGGGCAGTGTAACCGTTTGAGCACACAGCATTTTTTAAAACAATGTGAACCATTTCTTAACGTCTGGTGCTGCCATCAAATTGTTCAGGTGGAATCTACAATAATGTTATTACTTTGCTCAATTTTCTATACTTTCTGTCCAAATTTGCCTCTTCTATACTAAGCACTAACCAGATTCTGGTTCCAAGTGTCCGAGCAGCACTGATGCTTTATCTAAACAATGAGTGTTGACTGGTAATAGGTGTTTTTGTTTTCACCCAAGGGTGTGATCACAAAAGATGGGCGTCAGTAGCTACTCACTGTTTTGTAGACACAAGAGTACCTCTGCCTACAAGACCCACAGAAATTATTGGACTTTAACTTTTAGCAGGCCTCCTAGTTTCCATCACTTATGAAACCCGATGGCTAGTTCCAAACCAAAACAGCCTATAACTTATTAAAAAAGCCCCATTACCTGACAATTTGTAGCAAGGTAACAATTTGTCCACCCAGCAGTAAGCCCCTTTCGAGACAAAACCACTGCATCAAATGGTAGAGGGGTGCTGAGGCTACCATCCCCATTATGAGGTGGTTAATGTTAATGTTAGAGAAGGTCGGCCAATATTGAGCTGTGACACAGGGAATCTTGGACGTTGTACAAGGTATACTGTACTCTATCACCATTATTGTTATTGACGTTTTCCTTACCTGACTCTGGAGACTGTGCTTCTGTTATTTTTTCTTCATCATTGAGCTGCACATCATCTGTCTTCTTGTAATAATAATCATCAGGGGGCCCAAATCGCTGGGAGAATAAATGATAGCACATCACACTACAACATGGCAAAAGAACATGTTACAACAGGATATTATAGGATGGAGCAAGAGAGGTTAGCACATGAAAGTATAGGACAGAGGAAGCATCACAGGACAACAGCATGCAGAAAAGTTACAGAATGCAGAATAGAAACAAAACAGCAATCTAAACAGAGGGATTATTTTTACTTTAGATATTTAATTCTTACAACAATCCTCCACTAAGAAGTACACAATTGTTAAACAGACATACCTGATTTGGCCAATAGAAACTTATGAATAAAATAACTGGCAGAGCAACTGTGAATACGTAGACTCCCCAGAGCCAAGGGCGTTTGTCTGCTGCCAAAAACAGCTGCATGATCAAACCAGGCTGTGGACAACAGAGTAGAGTAGCAATCACCTCAGTTACTGATGAAAGAAATACTCACTGTCTCAGTCACAATAAACACTCCAGTTACACAAAGGCATGTGAATGGGGGAAAATCTTCTCACAAGCAGGATTTTGATGTCGCACAACTCCTATCCAGCCTACTGAATCTATCTCACTACATTTCCTTCATTGCAGTGGGATCCTGGCAGGATATTTACTGAAGCAAATGAGGAAATGTAAGGCAAGGAATGGACTCACTGGACAAGTAGTTGTCCGGTAGGTTGGAATTGCAGGTCTCACTGAAAGCAACGAATTTCCCAGATGGGGAGGACCACTCTCTGATCCTAAGCTTTTGAAGGTTTGGAGTTTTCACCTCTACTTTCTAAAACCCTCATCTTCCACGTGGCAACCCAGTACAGACCCAACCAGAGTGAACTCCTGCTGCTAGTTACAGAAGACACCCCAGGAGGAGTTGTGATACCTCAAGTACTTTGACAGAGCAGGCTCATTGTCTACTTGACCTGTCATCTTTTGTGCAATCTTGCAGTGGTATGAAACAAGGTTCTTCCCCACATTGATCATATGCACGTAGACATCAAATCTACTTACTCCATCTGCATCGTAGATTGCCTTTGTTCGTGTCCATGTGTCTTTCGCCCACTGCTTGACAACTTTCTCATCAGAGGATATAATAAAATTGTTAAACTTTATGTCAGGGGTCAGAGACCATAGCTCAAGCCCAATTGCAGCAACAGGAGTCATGCGGAATGGCTTTGTATCCTCAAAATAGTTTGGATTCAGAATCTTTCTAGGTTTCCAGACTCCCTTTTGGGACAAAATTGTAAAAACTATTAATCAAGTTTTATACCTAGATTCTGAATTATGTTATTAATAGAGAAAGAAAGAGAGAGTGAAGCAAATGCTATGGAGAGGCAGCAAGCTACAATAAACAAATAGAATTCTAAATTAATAAGTAAATTAATGAGAAGGGAAGACTGAGTTACCTCCACTGCCCTCTGTAATAAACAGCTGAGTTACAGAATAGAGGGTGTGAGAAGCAGATTGTTATAGAGAAAAGTATGTTGCAGAGAAGAATTTGTCACAGCATTACATTTTAAACTCAAGATGGTAAGTTTCTCTATCATGTGTAACTACAATCACCAAGTTACAAGCATGCAGTAAGTAGGCAATCGTTGTTAGTGCTTGTCATGGACAGGTCAATCAAATAATTTAGATAAATGTAAGTAGTCTTGTGAATCAGGGTGAGTGCAAGAAATGTATAAAGGTCTGATATTGAAAAATTTAAATGACCTGCTTCTTACAATCTACTTTTTAAATGACAAATTATTTAAGAATTAAACAAAGCCGTCTCTGTTATTTTACACAATTAGTCTAATGATTTAAAACCACAGCCATCATATGGTACAACTTCTCCCTTAATACACAGCTAAGCCCATCTCCTTATATACAACAAACATTTTATTAACTGACACCTATGAGACCCGGAAGGTACCAGTTAATCAATATTCTGTTTGATCAAGATGTTCACATAATCAATGTAGAAACATAATGCAGGGACTACATATATCACTGAATTACTTAAATAGTAATGCCTTAAATAAAACTAACTGGTATACAGCCCTTTCACTTACACCCTCAACTAACTACTTGAATATTGTGGAAATTGCAATAATACAGTAAACTTCCAATTTTTTGAGGTATATAAAACTTTTGCTGGTTTACTGAGGGGAGGTCAGTTCATAAAAGCGTTGGTTGAAACAAAGTTTGCCGCAATTTATTTCTGTCAAATTTCCACTTTCTTATGTGAAAACACTTCTGATGGTCACTGCTGTTTGATTCTGAGGGATTGCATGTTCTTCAGTATTTAATCCAAATAGTCAATCCTCCCAGTGAATGTCTCTCAGCAATGTGACCACGTAGGATACCTTCATCAAATCTGAAGCGCTGTACAGCACATTTCAATGGGTCTCGACTGCAGTTGTGGTGGTTTTAATTTATTTAATCCAACAGCACCAAGAGTACATATCAAACCCAAACTCAAAGCTTTGCTAAACTGAGGTCAGCTAACTCTGCAGGGACTCAAATTCACAAAAGATATTCTGGAATTTCACATGTGATGTATTTGCCAAGAATACATTCTGTGAATCAGAAGGGAAGTTTAAATGTCAGCTATGTAAGAAAGACTGTAACATCAATTAATTTACCTTGTATTTGGGATTGTCAATCATTGGTGCTTTCCATTTGCCTTTGTAGGCAGGGTTAGGGATCATGGGAGGTTTCCAGGTTCCACAGCCTGCAGCCTTACACTTTGGGTTTGGGATTTTGGGTTCTTCCCATTCACCATCCATATCAATATCCCTGTAAAGTACAACAATATTATATTGATATTAAAACAATTCCAGGCAGAACTTTGGGTAAACGTTATTTTGAATTAATTGTAATGTTAAACTTATATGTGTTGCAAATATTTTTTGTTCAAAGTGAACAAAGTGTTTGCTGGGACTGTATCATTATCAAGGATTCTGAGATCAGGCATGCATGGGTTAGCATAACCCAATGTGCACTCTCTTATAGTGAGGAATGAAGGTTATATCAATGAATTTTGTGGGGTAGATGAAACTGTATTACAATGAGAGGCAAGGAATGTATGAAGAATATTCCAGTGAGTAACTGAATGTATCAGAGAACGTTACAGTGAAAGCTAGGATATGAAAGAATATCAGAAACGTTGTAGCAAATATCATACACGTGATGAAGGACTGATGTGCACCAAAGATCTGTAACTACAATCACTGCCTAGTCAAAGAGGCTATCTGAAAACTATAATCAATCCGAAGTAATTCGGAACTTACCAATCTGGAGGTTTTTTGGATTTGGGATCTGGAATATACTCTGGTTCTTCATCTAGCCAGTCATCCGGTTTCATAACTGTGGAATCTGGAATATAAGGAGGAGCATCCTCATCCCTGTCATGGAGAATATGATGACATCCTTTAGCATCTGGACACAAGAATATCTGACATATCTTCATACAAGTTACACAAAAAACATGCAGGACTATAAATGAAATACAGCACATATTAACTATTCCAGATTTTACATAGGCCCAAGGACCCAGGTGAGGAGTTTGAAATCAGTTGGACAGGAAGATCATAAACAGTGCATTCTTTTCTTCCCAATCAACTTTCTTTCTGAAGTTGACACCCAACTTCAATACTAGAAGGTGTGTGACTAGAGGAGAAAATACAGCTGAGCTCCTTCAGGTTCATACCCAATGTTATGAACTTGAACCAAGAACTTCTGGATTCTCGTCACGAATCTCTTTCTGAATTGGCTGCATTTCAGCTGCAGTTAGGATCAGCAAGACAATTACGATTCTTCCACTATTCTTCTCACTGAAATCGAGCTCTTTGGCTGGGACTCCACTAGTGCCAGCAGAAACTGCAAACAGTCATTTGAAAATTGTATTATGGAAGGTTGTTCCTGTATTCAATCAAAGTCTTTACTGTTGAAGGTGGTGGTTTCTATATTTACTTGTGATTGCTGGCGTTGGCAGAAGGATCTCTTTGTATTTCCTGGTTGTTCACGTCTATTCACTTGTGGCCTTAATGTCAGCAGAGGGTAGCCTTTGAGTGTGCTGCTGGACTCTGTTAGGAAGAGTTATGTCACTGTATTCAAATTGATGCTCTCTATTATTTCTGTATTCCACATTGGTGTGCAGCGTTGGGAGAAGAGTGTTCCTGAGAGGATAGAAATCCATTTGTCGGTCTCTACTATTGGGCTTAGCTTGTTGACTTTGAATTCACGATAAATTAATTCTAATATTAGTGCCAGAAATAGCTTTAGTGTACATAGAGACAATAGTAAATACAAAAACATTTTAACCAAACCTGATCTTGCTTAATTCTCACCAGTCATGGGGCTTCACTGAATCTGGGTTAGGTATCCGACGTCTGTCATCCCAGTCTTCAGGTTTTTGATGGTTGGGATCATCAATCTCTTTGGGAGGATTGACAGGGGGAGTCATGTCTTGTAGGAGGCTTCCTTTGCTCACACTGTTCTCATCTATTAGTATCTCAAAACTGTTGTCAGGTCTCACAACTACACCAATCATTTTTAAATTGTTATTGGACGTAGAGAGAGAAAAAGAGAGATAAAAGAGAATAAGTCAAAGACAGAAGTAATTTCAAGTACAGCAATTATACTGTATCATATTAAAATAAAAACTTACTAAGGTATAATAACTAAATGCAGGTGAACATAAATCAATGTAGCTAGGTTTTGGTACCTGTTACTAATCTAAACTTGCTACAAGAAGGTTGGCTCTGCAGATTGTCTAAACACACCTTTTAATATTACTATACAGTTTATTATTTTTATCATTAGATATCTAGAGGGTTGCTAGATTATTCAGTTGCTATATTCAAGTGTGTTTGGATTGGTCAATTTGCCTGTTCCGTGTTATTCGTTCATGATCTATTTCATTATTTAATGATTACTATCTCACAAACGAAGCCTGCAAGTTTCACTCTAATCCTAACCCATTGAGGGTACTCCCTTAAAGATTGTCATCCCTCTTGTGGACCTGTTTCTGATTGCTCTAGAATGATTAAGAGAATTGTGTTACTCAATGTATACAGGTGAGGTCTTTTGTCGATAAAGTAACTCTGAAGGTCCACTTCTGGTTTCCTGGCATGCTTTTCTTCATATGCACCAGTCACTGGATCCCTATGTCTGAAGATGAAGTGCAATTTATAGTCCTGTCCACACTTGTCTGGTCCAAACATGATTGTGTAAGGAGTTTTGTCAAAGAACTGCCTCTGTAAAAACAGTGTTAAAACTTATAAAAAGGAACATACAAGCGAGTCATTCAAATCATCCAGATTGTGTCGCCATGTTTAAAACCTATTCAAACTATTTTAACTGCTCCTGACTCGGTATCAAGCTGGTACCCATCTGCTCTCTGAAGATGTACGATATCAGTGGCAATCAATGATTCACAGTCTAGAATAACTGGAAACATTAAACATTGTTAGAGGTCAGTATTAATAATCATCTATTGATGTAATCCTTGATTAATGATAATTATTGATACGTGGAACTGACATTAACCATCATTTTTCATTTATTTTCTGGGATGTCAGCATAGATAATAAAAGCGAGCTTTATTGGCAATGTCTAATTGTCTTGGAAAATGGGAACGAGCAGTCTCTCTGAACTGCTGCCTCCTCCATATTTCAAGTACTGAACAGCATTGTTAGGTGATGCATTTCTAAGTTGGGCTGTGACACAACACAGCGGAGAACTTAAAGGAATCAGTGTTCCCATTCACATGCAACATGCGCAAGGAGCTTTGGTAAGTTTCTACAGTGCATCCTCACTGCCAGGATGTGGAGGCTAAAAAAGGGACTGAATGCTGAAGGTATTGAATGAGGTGTCCATCAACATTTGTCCTTTGTGGTGTTGAGCTTTGAGTGTTGTTGAAGCCACATTCCTTCAAGTAAACGGGGTATAATTTCATCACTATCTTGACTGTGCCTTTTATATGGTGAAAAGGTTTTGGTGTGTCAGACAATGAGTTTTCATTGTAGAATGCTCAACCTCTAACATGTTCTAGCTATTACAATCTTTACAATGGTGGCCCAGTTAGGTTTCTGAAGAATGGTAATTCCAAGATGTATGCTGTGTGGCTTTCAGAAAGATAATGCAATTGCATATTGAGGAAGATGGTTAGATTAAGTGTCAATGATGCACACCTTGAAGAAGTTTTCCTCCTCCCTTCGACGAGGGCTCAGTGAGTCTCTCTCCCACTGCAACCCCCCTGGTTATCCCTCCAGTCCCAACCTCTCCCCCTCCCGAGTCCTGTTGAAAGGTTTCAGCTCAGAACATTGTCTTTCCTGCTCCTTGGATGCTGTCAGACCTGCTGTGCTTTTCCAGCTCCACATTTATTGACTCTAGCTTCCACATCTGCAGTCCTTACTGTCTCCATGGCACAAATATTGTTTGTCAACTGAATCCTGAATGTTATTCTGGCTTTGCTGCATACAAGCATGGGCTGATTCAGTATCAGAGGAATTACAAACAGAACATTGCAAACATCCTACTTCAGATCAAACAATGGAGGGAAGGGCATTGATCATGTTGCTGAAAGTGGCTAGAGCTAGGACATAATGCTGAGGAACTCTTGTAGTAATGTCCAGAGATTGAGATGATTATCTTCAGTACCCACAACATCATCTTTGTGTTAGGTATCGCTTCTATTACAAACACATCTTATATTTAATATCCTTGAAGGATGTAAGTTTTAAAGGATTGTGAAAAGCAATATATTTTAATTTTTGTGGACATTGTTGGAATGGTTTCTTTAAAAGGGGTAGTTGAAAGTATACTGCAGACAGTGAGATTTTCTTCAAAACATCCTAGAAATCACATGACTGGTGAAGACTGCTTCTTTGCTGTAGATTCTGCTTTGTTCTGGTTTAGAGAAGTTCTTAACTTATCTAGTTAATTTGGAGGAAACATGCAAAAGTAAAGCAGTTGAGTTGGAGGTACAAGGTGATTAACTGACTTCTCACTTCTGAAAATGAAATCATCTAGCCAGTTCAAGATGAAATCTATTTGTTCTTTTCTAGTGTGTCCAGCAGAATGCTGATATCACATAATGTGAATCAGATTAGTTGAAGATTAACATCATGAAGTTTGAGAGATGACGGTGTAGTGGTATTAGCGCTGGACTGTTAATCCAGAGGCCAAGCATTGTTCTGGGGACCTAAGCTCAAATCCTACCATGGCAGATGGTGGAATTTGAGTTTAAACGATGACCATGAATCCATTGTTGATTATTGGAAAAACCCAGTTGTTCTTTAGGGAAGGGAACTGCCATCCTTATCTGGTCTGGCTTACGTAAGACTCCAGATCCACAGCGATGCAGCTAATTTTTAACAGCACTTTGGGCAGTAAGTGCTGGCCTAGCCTGTATGGCCCTCATCACAGAATGAATTTCAAAAAAAGTTGAAAACCTCAAGAGATCAAGGTGGAACATCTACTTGACAATTCTGGCTGAAGATATCTGGCAGATGTTTCAGGCTTGTTAAGGCCATTACATGGTGATTCCCCTATCATTGAATACAAGGATATTTGCGGAGCTCTCTCATCTTTTGTTATTTGTTCGCCATCATTCATCACTGGATGTAGCAGGACTGCAGCGTTTTGATCTGATCTGTCGGTTGTATAGATAGAACTAAATGATCCCACAATTTGCTGTACTGTTGAAGCATGCATGTTGTTCCCATGATATAATCTCACCAGTTGACACCACAGTTATAGATATGCCTTTTTTTCTTTATTCATTCTCAGGCTGAGGGCCAGGAAGCATTTATTGCCCATCCCCAATTGCCCAGAGGGCAGTTAAGAATCAACCACATTGCTGTGGGTCTGGGGTCACATGTAGGCCAGACCACGTAAGGATGAGTGTTTCCTTCCCTAAAGGATATTAGTGAACCAGATGGGTTTTTCCAACAATTGACAACAGGCTTACGGTTATTATTATTATTATTATTATTACTATTAGATTCTTAGTTACACATATTTTATTGAATTCAAATTCCACCATCTGCCATGACAGGATTTGAACCTGGGTCCCCAGAACATTATGTGGGTCTCTGGATTAATAGTCCAGCGATAATACCACTTGCTGGTCTTGACGTGTTCCACTCCTCATTGATCCAGGGTTGATCCCTTTCTTTTTATAAAAAAGGTAATGGCAGAGAGCGGGATATGCTGGATATTGAGGTTACAGATTGTGGAGACGTACAGTTGTACAATTCACGAATCCCAGTTGAGTTCCTAGAAATGTTCTGGATTTATCCCATTTAGCACAGTTGTAATTCTACATAACAATTTAGATTGCGTTTGGGGTTGATGGGTAAAGACTTATCAATGCAATGGAGATCAAAGTAATCATCAACTAACAATCCAAGAATGACTAATTACCAAATGCCACAACCCCATATTTCCTGTAATCATTGACTAACAGTCTGGACTTTGACAAACTCTGGTTTTATCAGTTGAATGGTTACTGCACTGTGAGACTACTTCAGTACATGAGTCATAACCTTTCTTGCTGACTGGATGTTCCATTTTGGTCTCTCCAACATCACAGATGGCAGTCTTCAACCACTTTGATTCACTTCACATGACAGAGAAATTGCTGAACACACTAAATACAGCAAAGGCTACGGGCTCTAACAGCATCATAGCTATAATGCTAAAGGCTTCTGCACCAGACCTAGCTAAGCTTTAGCCAAGATGTTCCAATACAGCTACAACACTAGCATCTCCAAAACAAAGTGCAAAATTGCACGCCTCTGTCTTGTCAAAAAGAAAAATGACAGAAGTCACAACCTTGGTGAAAGAAGTTCCTCAGGTTTTACACTAGTGCTATTTACACCAGAGGACTCTGGGATACTAAGCTAATTCTACTTGTGCTACTACCACTGCCAGCACAATGACTTACATTACTTGATACTCTTAATGTAGAAAAAGAAAATCCATTGAAACATTACAGTTAGAGATACACCAGTCAACTAATGAAATATTTAATGCAGATGCTGTTTTTCAATCAGTGCCCAGTTGCATTCAGTAATAACATGTTTTGCACTACAGTGCCCACAAGAAAAGATGTTGAGCTTCTCAACGGGACAACTTACAAGGTCGAGTTGATCATCTTCAGAGAGGAGCTTTAGGTATGCACCCCCACACTGGATTTCATTCTGGAAATGTACTTCATACCTACAGGAAAGAATAAGAATTGGAGACCAGTGCATTCTAACTGCAGTGATGCTTCTACCATTTAAAAAAAAAATCATTTAATATTTCTTGTTTGCTTGTTCTCCAGTTTCTCCTCATTAAAGGTTCATACACTCGCTTAATGTCTTGTTAGGAGCTACAGGCAAGAGAGAGGCCAGCAATGAAACTCTGTAGATTTCTATGAATCCCTGTGGAAAAGTGACCAGCCTCCAGTCAGTGAACCACTGGTACTATAACTAACTTTGCAAACTCAGTGACAGGCTACATGACCACAATATTGAATATTACCAATAACTGATGATAAAGAATCCATACAATGATCCAGTAAATAGGAAATTATTTGGCCCCTCACGTCAGTGCTAGTACGTTGAATCAGCTATTCAACAAGTCCCAACTCAATGCTGGATTATGGGGAAGCAATTGGTTTTAACCAATTCAAGCATTTATCCAATTCTTTTTGGTAAGTTACTATTCAATCAGCTTTGATCACTTTCATGCAGAGCATTCTAGAGCATAACTAAATGTTTTTTGATATCTTGCCTTTGGTTCTTCTTCAGTAACTTTAAATATTGTACAAAACCAATGTACTGGAAAAGCTCAACAGGTCTGGCAGCATCTGTGAAGGAAAAAAAGAGAGTTAATGTTTCAGGTTCCAGTTCTGAGGAAAGGTCACCGGACCCAAAAAGTTAACTCTGTTTTCTCCTTCACCGAAGCTGTCAGACCTGCTGAACTTTTCTAGCAACATTGGTTTTGTTCCTGATTTACCGCATCTGCAGTTTTGTTTTATTACCATAAATATTGTCTTCTACCCATCAAATCTTCTTCGCAAGAATGAGAAATAAGAGCAGAAAATGGCCATTCAGTCCCTCAAACCTTCTCACCAATCAACAAAATCACTTTAGTGTGTGCTGCTTTGTATGTCTTAGTTTTTGATTGGACACTTTCCTTGACTGCCTGTTAAGCATGGCTTCCTGTAAATCATATGAATGCTGATGACAGTTTGCTTTGCTGTAAACCCCTGCTGGGTTGTTCTTATTCATTGATTGGCATGGAAAGGCATCTGTTTTATCTAGTTAAATTGGAGGAAAGCCTGCTAAGAATAAGCTCTCTCGCTTTCTGAAAAGAAAACACTGCTGAGTTTAGAGTGAAAACTATTTGTTTTGTTTTGAAAGAATGACTGAAGAAACTTCTCACAATTGCATTTTCTGAGTAAGCATGTTCATAAGGCTTGAGACAACGGTGCATGTTTTGTGAATTGATCACGTGCAAGAATAATCACAGCACAGGCTATAAAATACTCTGTGCTTTATCCTTTGCCTCTCAAAAACAAACTATTGATTTTTTCTTTCTTTTCAGAAACCCTATTTTTGTACAGGAATCTGTTTTATTCCCCCATTTTCCTAAAGAGCATGGCGTGCAATTGCATGTGTGTTTTGGGAATATTTATACTTCTGTATTACTGTGTACGCTAACCAGTTATTGCGTCTTTGTTGAATAATTTTTGACAATATATTCATGATTGCGTTAAGAAATCCGGTTGATAGATCTTATTATTTAAAATCGGACAGAGGAGGCATTTATGGAAAACTATTTTTACTTTATGTTGTGATCCATGGATAGTGGGACTGAGTGATGATGTACTTCTCCTGCCTTGGCTGCAACATTGCAAAGCAAAGGATTTTATGTCCTTTTAATAGTGATCTTAAACTGTTCTGTAGAATATGCAAGACCTTTGCACAGAGACTCCATGGTCTATCTGCGCCCCATTTAAAATTGTGCTTTTGTTTTATTTGGGTTTCTTCCTTCTTCTGTACCTTAAACTCAATCTACCACATTTGTTAATAGCTTCTTTATCATTACCATCTTTGTTACTGGTTTACTATATTTGAGTGTTTGGGTCAGCTGCACATTTTGTAATTATGCCCTGCAGTATATGGGTGCATTAACCAATGAGCCATCAAATCAACGAACATCCCATCAAACAAAAAATGTAATTTATCTTATCTAGGGGAATGACAATACAACTAGCCTCAGTATCTATAGATTTAGGAAAGGGATATATGACATACCTCAAACTCTTGAGAGTTATTAACATCCCTGCGAGAAAGGTGCTAATGCACTGATGTAGCCTAGGACAGGAACGGGGTCAGTGTGAAGTCTCAAGCAACAAGTATCAACAGGCTGTTCAAATAATGTTTTAACTCTCGAACAAAGATTGACTCACACTTTAGGTAGGGAATTCAACCATTTTAATGGCTTATGAAACTGGAAGAAGGATGTGAAAATAGTGGCTGATAAGATTCTGGAAATAACTACACACTTCTGTTGCAAACGTGCAATAGTTTGCAAAGTTTCACAAACGGACAGTGCTTAGCTGTAAAAGAAGAATAATGTAATCCCAAGTATTGCTTCAGATGTGGAAGCTATATGTAAGCACAGCTAACTTTGTGGCCTCCCCATATCTGACACAATGAAATGCCAAGAGCTGATGCTTCAACTGGGTACAAAGCTGATTAAATCCACATAAACTAAGGAAATTTGAAGTCCTAGCTATATAACGCAGCTGATGTACCAAAATAGTGCTTCATTTCAGTTGTCCATTTGCAACATATTCTTCAGAAAAAAATACAAACATTTAAACTTTCTTCCTTGGTGACTTTGCTGCAATAGGATTCTCCTCTATTTATGCAAGTCCTTATGCTGAACATTCAAGTGCTCATCTTTCCAAAGACTAATCAGAACATTAAGTATTGAAGAAACTCAATAGGTCTGGCAGAATTTGTAGAGAGCAGACTTAAACTGTTAACTCAGTATCCCTCTTTGTAGATGCTATCAGACCTGCTGAGCTTCTTGCACACTTTTCTTCCAGATTTTGAGAAACTGCAGTATTGGGTTTTCTGAAGGCATACTAAGCTTTACATAGACAAACATTGTCGTTATTTGATGGAAGTTTCAAGTTCTAGGCTGTTATTTAAACTTGTGCAAAAGAATGAACACTTGGGCAAGGGAATGGAGTTGTACTTCACAGTTAAATACCTGAGAGTAGTGGTCCTGTTCATTCATCTGATGCACTGGAGTGACAAATTATAAGAAGCTTTGAATGAAAGCACAATACTCACTGCACAATGAGGGGCAGGTCTTTGAAATGGAAGGGTCTCTGGAAGTAGGCAGCAATGGCGTGATGTTTGGCCGGGGACTTCAACACTAGTCCTTGGTTTCCTGGCATTTTCTGATCAAAAGATTCTTCTACAGCCCACATTCCTAGAAATCATATAGCACAATTAGCCACTACTTCAAGAACATATTATTATCAAACGCTAAGCCAGTCAATTCAGTATCACATGCTGCACCATAAGCATAGTACCCCAGATTTGTGCTGGCATATATTTACCCTGTTCAATATAGTATTTGCAAAGCAGACTATTCAGTGATTTCATACACGTACTGTGCGATATAGCAAGTCAATATGTCCAAGTGAGTGGATGACAGGATCTAGACAATCATTAATACCAGCCATGATTAAAAACATGCCTAAATCATTGTCTGTGGAACAGATTAGCTCAGTTGGTTAAATGGTCATCTGGTGTTTATAATAACAACAGCATGGGTTTGATTCTTTACCTGTTTAAAGGTAGACTGGAGACCCTCTGAGGCTTGCCTCAGACAGCACAAGGCAATGAACTATCACTGCCAAGAGAGAAGTTCAGGATGACACATTGATTATCAATGAGCCAAAGACTTGCATTTGGGAACAGCATTTATGAACAAATAGTTGTTTGGACTCAGGATGTGGAAAATGGCTGAGAAAGGGTTTCTGGGGCCTTTGGTACTGTACTCCAGTGCAAGTCAAAACTTGCAGCAGACATGAAGAAAAACTAAAAAACAGAAAGTGAAGTTGGGGATCAAATTATGACATACCAAGGAAGAACAACAAACAGGTAATTAAATATAATTCAGCTTAAATCACTGATCAGGACAGGGTATTTTCTATATAGAAGGATGAATCGCTAAGCTAAAGGAATTAGCTTGGATGAAGATTGAATACATGTTATTGGGAAGGTGGTGGAATACTGGGAATATTGGTAATCCAGAGTCCCAGATTAAAGCTGTGGGGAGATGGATTAAAATCCCACCACATCAGAATGAAATTTGAATTCAACATGATCTGGCATTAAAAGTGAGTTTAATAGCAACTGAGTAACCATTTTTGATTGTCATTAAAACTCCTCTCATTCACTACTGCCCTTTAGGGAAGGAAATCTTTCATCTTTACCTGATCTGGCCTATATGGGACTCCAGATTCTTAACTGCCCTCTGAAATGGTCTCGGGAATCACTCAGTTCAAAGGCAATTAAGAAAGTTCTGGCTATGGAGGGTGTACAAAGATTTACTAGTCTGATAGTTTAAGGATTTGGGATAGGGCATTTGGAACAGAAATGGAAGAAATTTCTTCACTTGGTGAGCTTGTGGAATTGTCTGTTGCAGGAGGTGGTGGAGGCCAAAACATTGAACGTTTTCAAGAAGGAGTTTGATCCCTTTAACCTTAAGAACTATATCAATGAGAATGGGGATAAAGCGGCAACAGGGCACTGAATTAGGTCATCAGTCATCATTATTATGAATGGAAGAGCAGGCTCGAAAGGATTGAATAGTCTACCCTGGCTCCTATTTTCTATTTTTAATATTCCATTTATGTTTCACAGGGAAAGATATATCTTACCATTATATCTGCTCTCATTAGTGTCATCCTTTTTTGCTTCAGACCTCACCCACCTGAAGAAAAGAATGCAAAATCTTTCAGCTGTTATACGGTAAACAATATTGTCGCTGCAGACTCTACCTACAGTAGATGGACTGTAAGGATTTAAGGCGACAGAACACCACCACCTTCTCAAGGGCAAGTATGGACAGCAATAAGTATTAGCCCAGCCAGTGATGTTCACATTCCATGAGTTAACATAAAAACAATATATATTCCCCAGAATACTAAAACATCAGTTAGCTTTGCTTGTTGCCGTTTACTTTGATGCTTGTAGCACTGGTCTCTGATTAGCTAACTTACTAATATCCCTGCCCTGTTTTTAAATCAGGCATAGTCTTCTGTCAGAATCTGTTCCCTTTTTCAAAGCCCAAATTGGAATCTTGCCAATTAGAAATTTACATTATGTAAACCTTTAATAGGAGGAACAAAGGAGTAATAACAAGTACAGTTAGAAAATCATAATCTAATCAAGGAGAGTCAGCTTGGCTTCATGAAAGGGAAATAGTGTCTTTTTAAATCAAAGAAGTTGCAACTGGAGTGGAATACAGGAACCAATAGATGTGTTGCATTTGGACTTCCAGAAGTCAAAAACTACTTCACAAAAGGTTAAGTTATAGGATAAGAGCCCGTGGTGTTGGAGGTAGTATTTTGGTATGGATAAAGAATTGGAAACAAGCAAGAAACAGTAAATGAGGATAAGGAATTATTTTTCAGCTTGGTGAAACCTGTAACCAGTGGTGTTCCACGGGAACCAGTGCTACGACTGCAACAGTTTATAATATATATCGATGACTTGGAAGAAGGAAGCAAATGTACTATAGCCAAATTTGCAGACAACATAAAAATAGATGGAAAGACAGGAGTGTCTAGAGCCAGAGACATAATCTCAGAATTAACGGGCACCAATCTAAGACTGAGATAAGGAGGAATTTCTTTGCTCAGATGGGGGAGTCTTTGAAACTCTTGGCCACAGAGCTGTGGAGACAGAAATCATTTTGTATATATAAGGTTGAGATAAATATGTTCTTGATCAGTAGGAGAATTGAGGGTCATGGTGAAGAGGCAGGAAAATGGATGGAAAGAATGATCCTACTGAATGGTGGAGCAGATGTGGGGAGACCAGTGTATTCCTGCTCTGATTTCTAATGGCCGTATAGTTCCACTGTTGTTTGCAATTAAGCAGACTGCCATGATGATTCATTCTTGCAACAAGTAATCCTTGGGCCCTTCCACCTTTCATATTATTTACCAGTTAAGAAGGGGAGGGTGCAACAGAGGCAAAACAACCAATAGTAAAAGGCTAACAAAATCATAGTGTTTGATTGCAGTAGAAACTGTAAAAGAAAACGTTCGAGAATACTATTTATACCCAGATCTGGTCAGCAAACATCTTTTGAATGTTACAACATATAATCTACTGGATAATTCTTTTGATAATTTTATTTCTTACATTACTGAGGTGCCACAGACTAGAAAGTCCAAGATTTGATGCTTGGTTGCAACAAGTTAGCTGGTCTCAGCCAAATTAGCAGGAACATCACAAAAAAAAACTAGCTCCTGTCCCTGATCATAATTCAGTTTCCTCTGGTAAGATCACTGCCAAGAATATTTCCTCACTTTATTGTTATCCAGCCAAGGGATCAACCCAAGGAAGCTACATGAGACTAAACATGTGCTAAATAGCAGGAGCAACATTCTGTAGACAGACTGAAGTGATCCTATGAACATAAAGCAGCATCACCACAACTAGTCAGAATGATGGTGGACAATTAGACAATCTGAGAACACTCCACAAACACTCCCTATCCTTAATGATGATGGAATTCAGAACATCATTGCAGAAGATGAAGCAAAAGCTGGAATTGCCAAATTGATGATCTATTTGTGCCGTGTATCCAGGAGGGTTTCTTAAAGCAATATGTATATAGTCCAACTAGGGAAGGAGCCATACTAGGTCTGGAATTGGGAATAAGCCCAGTCAGGTGATCAAGGTTTCAGTGCCGTAACACTTTGGAAACAATGACCATATTTACATCAGGATGTGAGTTTGCTCACTGAGCTGGAAGGTTCGTTTTCAGACATTTTGTCACTTTTTTTAATTTGAAAAAATATACTTTATTCATAGAATGTACAAAAAATAAAACATGTATACACCTACCCAGTCATGCAAGCCACTCCGGGTTACCCAGGGGGTACGTAGACCAACTAAAGGAAAAATACAAAACAGAGAAAAAAAAAACAAAGCAAAGAAACCACCCCGGCAGTCGTCACCCCGCACAGTCCCAGTTGGCCCCCTGACCAGTTGGGGAAGGCGCCAGCTGGGCCCAGTTACCAGATAGGGTTCTTTTTCCTTTTCTGGATGAGGGGGCTCATACGGTGGTCTTTCCCCACCGCGCCTTGGCGGCGGCTGCCCCAAGCTTTAGCGCATCCCTCAGCACGTAGTCCTGGACCTTGGAGTGCACCAGTCTGCAACATTCGGTCGGGGTCAGTTCTTTCAGCTGGCAGACCAGCAAGTTGCGGGCAGACCAAAGAGCGTCTTTCACCGCATTGATGGTCCTCCAGGCGCAGTTGATGTTGGTCTCGGTGTGCGTCCCCGGAAACAGCCCGTAGAGCACTGAGTCCCGTGTCACGGAGCTGCTCGGGACGAACCTCGACAAATACCACTGCATCCCCCTCCAGACCTCCTGCGCATAGGCACACTCCAGAAGGTGATCGACAGTCTCGTCCCCCCCGCAGCCACCTTGAGGGCAGCGTGCGGTGGCACAGAGATTCCAGGCATGCATAAAGGATCTCACTGGCAGAGCCCCTCTCACCGCCAGCCAAGCAATGTCCTTGTGCTTGTTTGAAAGTTCTGGCGATGAGGCATTCTGCCAAACGACTTTGGCAGTCTGCATGGGGAACCACACGACGGGATCCACCCTCTCCTTTTCCCGAAGGGTCCCGAGGATACTACGTGCTGACCACTGCCTGACGGCCTTGTGGTCAAAGGTGTTTCCTTTCAAAAATTTCTCCACGAAGGACAGGTGGTATGGAACGGTCCAACTACTCGGAGCGTTCCGCGGCAACGAGGCCAGGCCCATCCTTCGCAACACCGGGGACAGGTACAACCTCAGTAAGTAGTGACACTTGGTGTTTGCGTCCTGAGGATCTACGCACAGCTTGATGCAGCCGCACACAAAGGTAGCCGTCAGGGCGAGGGTGGCGTTCGGTACGCCCTTTCCCCCATTTCCCAGGTCTTTGTACATGGTGTCTCTGTGGACCCGGTCCATCCTCGACCCCCAAATGAAGTGGAAGATGGCCCGGGTGACCGCAGCGGCGCAGGTCCAGGGAATAGGCCAGGCCTGCGCCACATACAACAGTACCGAAAGCCCCTCGCACCTGACAACCAGGTTCTTACCCGCGATGGAGAGGGACCGGAGCGTCCACCTGCCCAGCTTCTGCTTCAATGTGGCGATATGCTCCTCCCAAGTCTTAGTGCACGCCGCAGCTCCACCAAACCAAACACCCAGCACCTTCAGGTAGTCTGTCCTGATGGTGAAGGGGATGAAGCAGCGGTCGTCCCAGTTCCCGAAGAACATGACCTCGCTCTTACCCCTATTGACTTTGGCACCCGAGGCCAGTTCAAACTGGCCGCAGATGTCCAATAGTCTACTCACCAACCGACGATCGGTGCAGAAGACGGCGACATCGTCCATGTACAGGGAGGTCTTGACCTGAAGGCCTCCGCTGCCTGGGATAGTCACGCCCTTCAGGCTCACGTCCTTCCTGATGGAGGCGGCGGAGGGCTCCACACAGCACACGAACAAGGCAGGAGAGAGTGGGCAGCCCTGCCTGACTCCAGATCTAACAGGAAAACTGTCTGATTCCCACCCGTTGATCGAGACTGCGCTAACGATGTTGGCGTAGAGCAGCCGGATCCAATTGTGGATGCCCTCCCCGAACCCCGATTTGGAGAGGACGTCCCTCATGTAAGCATGAGAGACCCTGTCGAAGGCCTTCTCCTAGTCCAGGCTGACGAGGCAGGTGTCCACCCGCCTGTCCTGTACGTAGGCGATCGTATCCCTGATGAGCGCGTGGCTCTCAGCGATCTTCCTGCCCGGCACAGCACAGGTTTGGTCAGGGTGAATCACCGACTCCAGGACAGACCTGACCCGGTTGGCTATGACCTTGGCCAGGATTTTGTAGTCCATGTTCAAAAGTGAAATGGGACGCCAATTCTTAATTTCTTCCCTCTCCCCCTTCCTCTTGTAAATGAGGGTGATGATGCCCTTCCTCATGGACTTGCACATTTCCCCTGCCCGAAGCGCACTATCGTACACCTCCAGCAGGTCCTGGCCGACCAGGCCCCACAGAGCGGAATACAGCTTGACCGGTAAGCCGTCGCTTCCGGGAGTCCTATTCCTCTGCAAGGACTTGAGGGCTCCGGCCAGCTCGTCCAGGGATATCGGCCGGTCCAGCCACTCCCTCATGCCGTCGTCTAAGACCTCCGTGATAGACGACAGGAACGACTCGGAGGCCGTGCTGTCCGTGGGCTTCGTGTCATACAGTCCGGCATAGAAGGATCTGCTGATCCTCAAAATGTCGGGCCGAGACGATGTCACCGAGCCGTCGTCCTCCTTCAGCCGGCTAAGCACAGAGCTCTCTTTGTGCACCTTCTGAAAGAAGAAACGCGAGCACGTCTCGTCCTGCTCCACGGAGCGGACCCTGGACCAGAAGATTATCCGGGAGGCCTCCGCGGCGAAGAGCGAGGCTTGCTGGCCCCTCACCTCGCGGAGGACCTCCGTGACATGGACCCCCATCAACTGCAGAAGGAGCAGGTTCTGCACCCTTTTCTGGAGTCGCAACAGCTTTCCCCGCCTCTCTCTTGCCTTCTGAACACCCTTGAGGACAAAGAACCTCTTGATGTTCTCCTTCACCGTCTCCCACCAGTCGCCTGGAGACTCAAAGAGGGGTTTCACAGTTCTCCAACCGGCGTACTCCCTCTTAAGCTCCTCGACGTTCTCTGGGGTCAACAGAGTCGTGTTGAGCTTCCACGTCCCCTTGCCGGCCGGCTGGTCATCCTGTAATTGACAGTCGGCCAGCAGGAGGCAGTCATCAGAGAAGAACACCGGCTCGACGCCGGTGGACCTGACCGAGAACGTCCATGACACAAACAGAAAGTCTATCCTTGAGCGGATAGACCCGTCTGGCCGCGACCAGGTGTACCTCTGCTGCGCTCCATCTGCAGGGGAGCTGAAGACGTCGAGCAGCTTGGCGTCCTTCACCGTGCCCATCAGGAATCTGGACGTGACGTCCAGTTGACTCCCCTCACCCGCTGTCCCCACGCCAGATCTTCCATCTGCATCGATGATGCGGTTGAAGTCTCCGCCTAGGATGACCGGCCTGGACGTAGCCAGCAGGGGTGGAAGCCACTGCAGGACGGCCAACCGCTCACTCCGTACCGCTGGGGCATACACGTTGATCAGCCTCAGGGGAGCATTCCTATAGGTGATGTCAGCCACTAGGAGGCGCCCCCCACCACCTCCTGAACTTGAGAGACGGTGAAGTCACGCCCCCGCAGCAGAATAGCCAGGCCCGAGGAGCGACAGTTGTTACCCCCCGACCAGATCGAAGGCCCACAGGTCCAGGCGCCGGACCATTTCCCGTACCTGCCGAGGTGCGGTATCCCGCACTCCTGCAGAAACAGGAGGTCCGCCTTGATGGTGGTCAGGTAGGCCAACGTGGACACACATCTCGCGGGTGACTTGACGCTGCGCACATTAATGCTCGCAACTCATACCCCCATTGTGGGCAGTGACCGCAGTACCCTCCCCAAGTCCAAGGTCCAGCCCCTCCATCTGTCCCTTCATGCCCATTGCCCGGGCTAACTGCTGGACGCTCTCTGGGCTCAGGAAACCGTCCGTGCTGCCTTCTGGGTGGCATTCCCCCCGTCAGGGGTGCGGAGGCAGGGGGGTCCGGCTCCGGGTCAGGCTGGGGACGCGCTGTTTCCTCCTTCCCGCCTGGAAATTCCGGGGGGCCCTCCAGTGCTCCAGCGGCACTTGACTGGGTGTCGGAGGGAGCCTCAGGATGCCTCCCGTCACCTGGAAGCGGGGTGCTGCTTTCCTTCCCCCTCGAGATCTTTAACTTCTGCTTTGGGTGGGCCCTCTCCGAATCCTCCTCGTCAGAGGAGCTCTTATAGCCCCCCTGTAGCTGCCTCTTCCCGCCTGATGGCTGCGGTTCCTGGGCCCGTCGATGCACCTTCCTCCTCGCTTTCCGGACTGTTGTCCACTCCCCTGGGTCGCCTGTTGCCGCCTCCATCGACTCCGGGTTGTCGGGGGGGGAGCGGAGCCTGCAGGGGTGCTTTGCTGGCCTCGGGCCCATCCTGCAGGGCTGGGCCCTCCTGCACGGCCTGGCCCTCATGCACATTAGTGGGGTCCTTGCTGGGCCCTGGTGCCTTCCTCTCCTCCGGGGGGGGCTGGCCCCGCATTTCCCCTGCCAGCGACCTGGGCGTAGGTGGTACCCCGCCGCGGGCATGCCCTATAGAAGTGGCCCACTTCCCTGCAAAGGTTGCAGCTTTTCTCTCGTGGGCAATCCTTTGCAAGGTGTCCCTCCTCCCTGCAGTTCCTGCAGATGGTGGCTTTGCAGTCGGCCGCCACGTGCCCTGACCTACCACAGGCATGGCAGACTTTAGGTTGCCCTGCATAGGTCAGGTAGCCCCTGCTCCCGCCGATCGCGAAGCTGGACGGTAGGTGTGCGACATTCCCGTCTGCGCCCATCCTCGCGTCACCTTGACCTGCCTCTTACTCGTCCAGATGCCAAAGGGGTCCACGATGTCAGTTAGGTCCCCTTCCACCTTCACATACCTTCCGAGGAAGGTCAGGACATCAACTGCTGGCACATGCGGGTTGTACATATGCACAGTCACCATACGGCTCCTCTGTGCTGGCATCACAAACAGCGGGACAGCGGTCAATACAGAGAGGGGGCCCTCACCTCCTTTCTCCTTGAAAACCTCCAGGAAGCGCTCGCAAAGCTTGGCACTCCTGAAGGTCACATTGCAAAAACCTCCTCCTGGGAAATCCTGCAGGCAGTAAATGTCCGCAGCAGCGAACCCACAACAGTCCAACAGGACCCTCTTCACGAAGAAGGTGCGGTCCACAGGTGCACCTTCATCCACCTTCTTTACAGAAACACGGATGGTGTTCCGGACCCCCTGACCTGGGGCACGAGCACTTGCCGCAGCCATCACTGCAGGCTGGCTGCTCCCCTGAACCAGCATTAGGCCGAAGCCAGCATTAATATCCACTGGTTGCAAGGGTGCACAGCCAACCCGACGTCTTCCTTCCACCTCCAACACAGCACTCTCCCCCTCTCGGTCCACAAGAGAGTGGGTCTTTATTTTGTTCAAGACGTAAGCTGGTTCACTGAGCTTGAAGGTTTGTTCCCAGATGTTTTGTCACCATTCTAGGTAACATCAACAGTGAGCCTCCGATGAAGTGCTGGTGTTATGTCCCGCTTTCTATTTATCTGGTTAGGTTTCCTTGGGTTGGTGATGTCATTTCCTGTTCTTTTTCTCACGGGATGGTAGATTGGCTCCAAATCAATGTGTTTGTTGATGGAGTTCCGGTTGGAATGCCATGATTCTCGGAATTCTCGTGCGTGTCTCTGTTTGGCTTCTCCTAGGATGGATGTGTTGTCCCAATCAAAGTGGTGTCCTTCCTCATCTGTATGGAAGGATACGAGTGATAGTGGGTCATGTTGTTTTGTGGCTAGTTGATGTTCATGTATCCTGGTGGCTAGCTTTCTGCCTGTTTGTCCAATGTAGTGTTTGTCACAGTTCTTGCAAGGTACTTTTGTAGATGACGTTCGAAAACTCAATATTTACATCAGTTTTAAGTTACTAATGGATAAGAATAACAGTAGTCCTTGCATGAAAATACGAAATTGGGGAAGGCTAGTTTTCACAATATTAGGTAGGAACTAGCGCATGTAGATTGGAGGGAGCTGTTTGAGAACAGATGCACATCTGTTATGTGGCAATCTTTTAAAGGCCCGTTGATTAGGTTCAGAAGTTGCTGGAAGAGCTTAGCAGGTCTGGCAGCATCTGTGAAGAGACATCAGAGTTAACGTTTTGGGTCTAGTGACCCTTCCTCAGAACTGATAGTAGCTAGGAAAATGTTGGTTTATATGCAGAAGACAGGGTTGTGGGGAGGGCGTCAGGAGTAAAATGATAGATGGGGATAGAGCCAAAAGATAGAGAAGAACAGTTGGACAAACAAAGCAGTGGATACCGATCTGGCTAGATTTACTCCTGACCTACTCCTCAACCCTATCTACATTTAAACCAACATTTTCCTAGCTACCATCAGTTCTGAGGAAGGGTCATCAGACCCAAAATGTTAACTGATATCTCTTCATAGATGCTGTGAGACCTGCTCAGATCTTCCAGCAACTTTTGTTTTTGTTATTGAATTACAGCATCCGCAGTTCTTTCAGTTTTGTTTAGAGTTCAGGATCAGCATGTTCCCGTGAAAGTGAAGGATTAAGATGGCAAGATTTCAGAACATTGAATGACAAGAGAAAAATATGAGCTTAGGCAAAAAGAAAACGGAGATATACATAAGGCTTTGGAAACTGAAGACAGACAGAGCCCTCAAAGAATATTGAAGGAAGAAAGAACTTAAAACAGAGTTAGGCAAGCTCAAAGGGGACATGAAATTTTCTTGAAGAACAGGATAAAGGAAAAATGGTGATATTTTGTAGAGGATTAAGGTCGACAAGTCCCCAGAACGCCTGATGGAATCTATCCCAGAATACCGAGGGGGGGGGGGTGTGAGAAAATTGCTAGGGCTTTGAATGAAATCTTTTATCCTCTTTTGTCACCAGAGGGGTCTGAGCAGACTGGAGAATAGCTAATGTCATTATTCCTTTGCTTGAGGAGGGAACAGGGATAATCCGGGAAATTACAGGCCTGTTAATCTTGTCAGTGATCGGGAAATTATTGGTAAAGATTAAGGACAGAATTTCCTCACATTTGGAAAAATACGATCTTTTTAGTGAGACACCATGGCTTTCTGGAGGGAAGGTTGTGTCTCACAAATTTGATTGTTTTTTGAGGAAATTACAAAGATGACTGATGAGAATAGGGCAGTGGATGTTGTCTAGTTGGACTTTAGCAAGGTTTTTGACACGGGCCCTCATGACAGCCTGATACAGAAGGTGAAGTCACATGGGATCTGTGAGGGTTGATAAGATGGACACAGAACTGGCGTCACCATAGAAGGCAGAACAGCAATGTAAGGGTATTTTACTGACTGGAGATCTGTAACTAGTGGTGTTTCACAGGGATCAGTTCTGGGACGCCTATTGTTTATAATGTATATAAATGTTATGGATCAGAATGTAGGTGATCTGATTATTAAGTTTACAGATGACACAGACTGGGGGAGTTGTGTTAGTGAGAAGGATTGCCAGAGGATACAGCAGAATATAGATAGTCTGGAGACTCGGGCAGAGAATTGGCAGATGGCATTTAATTCAGATAAATGCGAGTTGACACATTTTAGAAGGCCTAATACAGGAGGGAAGTGTGTAGTAAATGGCAGAACCCTTAAAGGCATTAAGATAGAGAGGGATTTTGGCGTACCGGTCCACAGTTCCACGGAAGTGACAACACAAGTAGATAAGGAGGAGCATGCTTGTCATCATTGGTCGAGGCATAGAATATAAAACTTAGCAAGTCTTGCTGTAGTCATAATCAACTTCAGTTAGGCCACATTTGCAATACTGCACCCTGTTCTGGTTGCCACACTACTAGGAATAGGTGAAGCTTCAGAAAGAGTACAGAAAAAAGGTTTACCGAGATGTTCAGAGATAATGGGAACTGCAGATGCTGGAGAATTCCAAGATAATAAAATGTGAGGCTGGATGAACACAGCAGGCCCAGCAGCATCTCAGGAGCACAAAAGCTGTATAGGCCCGAAACGTCAGCTTTTGTGCTCCTGAGATGCTGCTTGGCCTGCTGTGTTCATCCAGCCTCACATTTTATTATTTATCGAGATGTTGCCTGGTTTGTGGGGTATTTGCTTTCAGGAGAGATTGGACAAATTTTATTTTCACTTAAATATTAGAGGCGGAGGGGTGACCTCATAGAAGTTTACAAATTATGAAAGGCATTGATTGAGTGTATAATCTGAGTCTTTATCCTAGGTTAGAAATATTAATTAATTACTGGGGAACATAGGTTTAAGGTAAAAAGGGGGAAGGTTCAGCGAAGGGGTGAGAGACAAGTTTTTTTTTAAAAACACAAAGGGTGGAAAGTGCCTGGAACGTGCTGCCAGAGGTGGTAGTAGGAACAGGTGCAATAGCAACATTTAAGAGGCATCTTGACAGATACATAAATATGCAGGGAAAAGAAGGATACAGACCATGTAGAGGCAAAAGCCTTTTAATTTAGAAAGGTGTCATGTGTTGGCATAGTCTTGGTAGGCCAAAGGCCTTGAGCCAGTGTTGTACTGTTCGTTGTTATTAACTGAAGGCACTGGATCCTGCAAAGACCGTGGGGGATGACAAAATCCAGCTGTGCAGAAGAATTGTGCTCTGGAACTGATCAAAGCCTTAACAAAGCTGTGGAAAGTATAACTAAAATATTGATACTTACGTTAAATTTTGAAAAATTGCACAAGTATGTCCCATCTGCAAAATGCAAATGTGACCAATTCTCTCATCAACTGAACTATTAAGAGGTATTTACTCAGCAATAACCTCCTTACAATATACTATTTGGGTCCTGCTGAGCCTACTGAACTCCTAATGTCTCTTCAGCCTGAGTATGGCACTAGGGGTGCACCCAATCTGGATGGACTACAGTAGTGTAACGGTGGCAGCTCACCACAATGTTCTCAAGGGGATTCAGGGATAGACAATATATATTGGCCTTGCCAGTGACACTCATCTCATGAAGGAGTAATAAAGGGCAACTGCCTTATGCGACCTCAAAGTCATGAGTCCACCTTTAAACTTGGTTGTAGTTCTTTCCATGATTGAATCCACTACAGATACTATATAAACTGACAGAGGGGAAAGAGCTATGTAGGTAAGGTTGTGTAATGCAATTATGGAGCTGTAAGGAGGCTGTGCTTTCAGGAGAAGATGGAAGGAAAAAAAAAGTCAATTTTGTTTTATTCTCTTGTGGAATGTGGGCATCACTGGTTGGCTGGTATTTATTGCCTCTCCCTTGAGATATTTCGCACCAGGTTGGTCAGAAAACAATATTTGTCCTTCCAAATTAGTGGTCATTCTAGCTTGAAGCAAATGCTTGTTTCTGGCATCAAAGTGGGTGTCAGGATAACATGAATATTCTGGTTAACCTCCAAAGACTTGGGAAAACAATTAACATTCTGGTGGTTAATATCGTTGCCTTTATGGCTAGGAGTTTGTGTTTTGGACCATGTCAAATTTGACATGAACCTGCACAATTTGACCGAATTGTAGAAAACCCCAATATTTAAAAAATTTTGAATACAAAATATCCCTTGATGCATTTAAGATCAGTTGTTGGTTCAACTTTCTAAATCCAGCATAGCCGAAAACAGATTTATCATGAAAAAAGACTCTTTTTTTAATCACAATGTCTAGTTCACCATTTGTGAATAACCCAATTTTTCATGGCTGAAAATATCTTTGTAAGGGATACAGGATCATTTAATAGTTTAACTAAAAAGGATGACTGCTGCATACCAACTAAAGTATTTTAAACAGTCATACTCCGGTCTTCCCATTCTCACAATCTAAGGGATTCTTAAGATCTAGAAGAAATAGTGGAACTTTTATTTTTCCAGGTGTTAATTACCAGTTAATACAAGGGTGAATCTTCGTGTATGCTTGGGGTAAAAATTAACTTGATGGAACAAGAGAGAGATCAAAGTGAATCATTTTCCTTTATTGCAGCCTGCAAAATATTCAGTCAAATTAACATAATGGACAGAAAATTGCGAAGGCTTCATTATGCTGGACAATCCTCCTTGCCCAACTTTTCCTGCATTTCTTCCAAACAACTTCTTACAACTAGTGCAGGCTGTACCTACAGACAATATGTATATCATAGTACATAAAGACCAGTTTCAGACAAATCTTATTTAAACTGACATAACCATAACATCTCAATCTAGATGTAATGACCAGTTTACCAAGAACACTGCAGCAAAAGTACGTTGAAAGAAGGGATTTGGAAATCTAGCAGCACCATCCTACTTCCTCTGCCGACAACTGGAAAGTCAAGTTATCAACTGGCCTTTACACTGAAAATCAGACAGACCATCTTTAACTACACATAGCCCATTTATCTGATCAATCAATCAAATTTTTGGTGCTTTAATATTTATGAAATAGTTTTACATTTCCGTATGTTCAATTTCATTTAGTCATGAGAGATTCCACACAAGTGAATTAATTACACACAAACACTTATTACACAGGCAGTGAGATCAACTGTTGGGCAAACTTACCCTTCAAGACCATCTGCGTCAAAGGAGGCCACAAAGTAAACATCACCGGCAGGCTTTGGTGGCCTATAAGCAATCTGAAAAATGTACAGAGTATATGAGATGGCACTAATATGTAGCTTTGTGTTTTAGGAAAGTTCTTATCTATGAGTGATTCAATTCTCTGGTCTAGGGTCACTGCTATATTGCACAGCCACCATCTGGCATTAGGTCAATCTATAATCAGGAATTTTCTCATAGTGAGGAAAGATCAGAGACACAATTCTCCCAACCAACCATGTAAATCCTGTAATTACATTAAAACCTGAAAGAAATTGATCTGATACTGCATCAATACAGCAATTGAAAGAAATGGGAATTATTTTCCTGATGGGTCAGTAGGTAATCCATTACTTAGTTTACAATTGAGTATCAAAAACCATGGTGGTCACTGTTGCATATGGATCTAGAAGAGTTAATATAGAGGAATGCTATAACTACTAATGGTACTCAACTATCACTGTAACTAATCACTAATTCACTAATGGTGATATCGTATGGACTAGTGGACAAAGGAATTTTAGGACCTTGAAGGTTTGAGATCTAACACTTGGTCCTGCTCAAAGTCTCTGTAACAACGTCTATTAAATCAGCATAACCTGTAATTAAACAAATCTACAGATGCTGTAAATCTGTAACAAAAACAAAAATAAAAATAGAGACAGCTGGACAAACTCAGCCCGTCTAGCAGTGTCTGTGGAGAGAAAGCATGTCAACATTTCAGCTCCCGTGACCCTTCTATAGAACTAATTGTAGCTAGGAAAAGGTGTGATGAATTTGATGCTAGCTGCTGCGGTGCTGATATTTTACTTTTCAACTATGCACAGGAAGTGCTCTACCAAATTCAACAGCTATTGCCAAAGGTGGAAATTGGAGCATTTAATCTATGAATATGTACCAGAAAAGCACTCACCTGGTTTGAATGAGGAGATTCTTCCGCTTGAAATTCTGAAACCTCAATGTCTTCAGCAAACACAAGAGTCAGTCCACAGACCACAAGATATGAAATTAACTGAAGGTGCATAGTTTCTTGTAAAAGGGAAGCAAATTGTTAGGATTCCTCTATTACATTTACATGATATGTTGAAGACTCCATTCTTGGCATAAACTGTCAATTGAACAGATGTTGGAAAATTGGGACCACTACAAATTAGGTTTACTGTACCATGTTGACCACCTAATCTGAGCCCTTGTGGAACAACATATGGGCAATCTGCTTTGACAGGTTATAGTGCAGCAAAATTGAAAATTACCAAACCTGTAAATTAAGATGCAAGTTTAAGTGGTTTTAAATGACTAGGACGCAGTAAGGACTGCAGATGCTGGAAGCCAGAGTCAATAAATGTGGAGCTGGATAAACACAGCAGGTCACTTAGTATCCAAAGAACAGGAAAGTCAATGTTTTGGGCCAAAACTCTTCGTCAGATTTGTGTGTCCTTTAGGTGCAGGGCAACTCTACTTCTACTGACTTTTTTCTAGTTTATGGCTGGATAATGGCAAACAAAAAAAAAACAAGTTCATAAAGCAGAGAAAATTGAAGTTTGTATTCTGTGCATTAGTCCATTAATGAATATGTTGTGACATTTTTCTGCTTTTGTTTGTATGATGATATCCATTTCAACCAGGATTATTCTTGTAAATGCACAGATGATTGTGTCTAAATAACTACTGTTCACAGTGTCAGTAGAAATCAGTATTATGGTGCAAATTTGGAAATTGGAAGTGACTTTTTTTAAACCTGCTGAAATAATGGGACACAAGTTGCAGGGCATCCAAGAGATCTAACTAGTTCTTAGACTTTGTCCTTTGCGGGGATAGATGTTTAAAATTTCTTGTACAGCATGTTGCTAAACTACAAAATGATAAAAGTACAATGCCAAAACTGTTGCATAGAAAAAGGCCACTTGACTATGGTGTCTGCAGTGGCTCTTCAAAATAGACAACATTACTTACTACCAATTTCCTATTTTTCCTCCATACCCAGGCATATTATTTCTATCAGACTAAATTACCCAATAACCTCTTCAATACCTCAATTTAATCTGACTCCACCATACATCTAGTAAAATGGGAAAGCAGGCATGAATGAACAAGGCAAACAACAGTATACTTCCTTAATCAGACTGAAGGATTGCGAAGATAACAGCGCAGGGTCTGAGAAGGAAGTGCAAACTCCAATAGGTGAATTCAATGTCAAAGCAGGTACAACAAGGAAATGCAATTAATTTTAAGTTTTACGATCAATCTGTAGAAATGAGGCCCCATTCTTGTAATTTTTAAGTTTTCAGTGTATGAAAAGCTATTTTTAAGTAATTAACTTATATGCGGAAATTTACTTGCCCTTCAATGGTGAAACTGAGCCTGAACTAAAGCTGGAGCAGCTGCACTGATTCAGACAGTAACATTTAGATTTCGTTTTAGTCATAGTATGCGGCAATCCGATATTAATTGTTACTCCAATTTCTTTCGTGGCTTCAGTACTTGTTCACATGTTTCTGATTAGTATGATGTGCAACTTAAATTGGCCTGAACACGAAGACACGGCTGTATTTCCGCTGTCTTTTCTGTGCCCAACAGCTTTGAAATAAGGGGATATGATGATCCTCATCGAGCCCGATAGGGGCCTGAGGGTGCAGTCGATACCGGGAATCTAAAAACGTAAAAGTGTTGTTTTATAGTCAACTTCTGTGGTTGTGCCTCAAAGAAAAAGTTTGCTTATTGGTTACTCTACAAGATGTGCATTAGGTTAAAGGTAATTGAACCCTTGGTGACTGGAGCCAGGATCAGAGACAGTAATAAGAGCAGATGAGAAAGACACACTCACTGTTTCTAACATGATTACAATGACAGTTCCGTGCTTATGTGCTTTCTTCCCGCCTCTCAACAAGATCAGTCAGACTAAGGAGCAATCATTTACACCTACTTTTGTTTTACGCCTCAGCAAGTTGTATTCGACCACCCAATACTTTCTTTCAGCTGGTCCGGGATCCGGAGACACTGCCGCCAACACCTTGACCTTTCACCTGCGGAGCCACGGCAACAGAGGGGGGCGGGGTTCACCTGCGGAGCCACGGCAACCAGGCTGGAACAGAACATGTACCAGTGTCATTTCATTTGCAGGTGCTTCTTATTTTAGTCTTCTTCACCAAAAATTCAACACATTAGTTCAAATGTAATAGTCATTGATTTCTTCTCTCCCCCCCATGGGACCAAACACTTCATTTCTCGTCACATCTGCAGAGAACAGCGCCTGGCCACTCTCTCTACAGGGAATATCATGCTAGTGCTGAACCTTCAGTCACCCCTCGTGACTTCCCTGCTCCTGGGTGGCACAAAAACCTCGAATCACAGATTTTTTTTTGCTTTCCCAAGTGGGATACTCGTATGTCAAATTTTAAAATTTTAACTCTCATCTTCAAGCCTATCTGACCCCCTCGATGGCGCCCGGTTTTTTAAAAAAAAGTCTTTTGGAATATGGTTGCCTGTCTGATTTCTCTAAAGAGGTTTAATTTCAACTGTTCAACGTACTAATCAAACGACAGCCGAAGTCTACCTTATGATACTTGCAGTATTATAAGCATTTCTATCAATACATAAATCAACTCCAGAGTACTCTTATATTGGATAGTGACATAAAAGCATCAAATTCAGTGGTAGTTAACTGGGACTCCAGTTATTACTGCAGGACCACATCCTAAATTGCGAACTCCTCCCTGTGTTACAGATATCTTGAAAGCCCAATTCTAGCTAATACTTCCAAACAGAACTCTTTTCCAGCCAGCTCAATCTGAGACAAAAGTTGGGGGGTGGGGTGGTGGAATTACTTACATCTTACATTTTAGTTCTAAATCCTGATTATACTGGGAGGATCAGAAAATGAAACCCAGTTCTTAATATCACGAGTGAAACCACACTGTGTACACAGGGAAGATTGATTAAACATGGATGTCCTCTTTACATTGGTTGAACTATAAATCCCCAATTTGAACAGAGATCTGTTCATATCTGTAATTCCTGAGATTTTAGTCTTTCAGCTCCCCAAGCATTCACTGCATAAATGGATTTCGTACACATAGCTGAAAGCTTGGACATTCCTGTATCAATGTTTCTACAGCTATCCAAACAGCAAGCAAATAAGTTAGTTTTAGGGTGGAAGGTGGCTCAGTGGTTACCACTGCTGCATCATGGTGTCAGTGACCTGTGTTAACTTCCAGCCTCGAGTGATTTATGTTGAATTTACATGTTATCCCTGGGTCTGCATGGGTTTAAGCTGGGTGATGTAGTTTCCTCCCACAGTCCAAAGATGTGCCAGCTAGGTAGATTGACCAAGCGAAATTGTCCATAGTGACCAGGATATGCAGGCTAGGTAGATTAGCAATGGTAATTATGGGATTACAGCGATAGAATGGGGTTGGAATGGCTGGGTCCACATGTAATGCTGTTTGAAGTTTGTATGGACCCTATGGTTTGAATGGCCTCGTTCAACTGTAGGGATTCTATGATTCTAGCTGGCTGTTCATGGCATTTATGCTTATTTCTAGGAAACTTCAGAGCAGGACAAGTGGTCTTTGTCCATTTCTGTTGGATGCAAGTCTGTCACTGGGGTGCATTACTGGTGTGTCACACTGTCTAACATAGTGTTACAGTACTATTGTGTACAGGTTCCACCTGAATAATGTTGGATCAGACTGTTGGTGGGTACAGATGCGTCTGTACAGCCCTGAAACTGGTAGGTATGGAGTTGACCATTTAATATTGGTTAGACCACTTGTGGGTACAGGTATATTTGACAACCCTATAATGCAGTTCTAGTATATACACATGGCTTTTGTTTAATGTTGGGGGAAGAGTACTGGTGGATACATGTATTTCTCTGTAACCCTGTAATACAGTACTGGTGGCTAGAGTTGACTGTGTAACCTGCAATACTCATGGGTACAGGTGTGTCAATATAATACTAGATTGTCTTTTGTGGGTATAGGTACATCAATATTGGTGGTAGCATTGGGATCCATCTGAGGAGATGAATTAAGAGCATTACAGGGGAAGAATATTATGTATGAATATGTATTAAACACGAATATGGGTTACATGTGATTGTATAAATCTTTTCACTAGTGCCTTGCTCTTGGTGATGAGAAATAACTTTCAGTATCACTCCTGTCCTGACAACAGACTAAAATAAAAAAAAAGACCTTTATGGACTGAGATATAGTTCTGTCCTACTACTGCACAGGCAGACAAGCAAGCATCCAGTCTCAAGTTGTATCTCACTGATGGTACAGGTGACTCATGTTTAGCCACTAGTTGTTCCTCACCAACCTCTAAATGTCTAGTGTTCAGTTTCTTACTGTCTGTCAACTGTGGTATGCACATCCTTTGTACCGACTTTCACTTTTCTCCCCAGTTCTATAGCAAAATGTTGCAATAGAAGTTAATGAATTCAGGTTAAAGTTACGGGGAAGGTCTGTGCAAGACAATGCCTTCCTGCTTAAACAGCATGTAAAATTTGTGAATGCGTCCCTGCTATGCTAAAAAGACCACGCGCAAAATGCAGGAAGTGATAAAACCTCTGAAGCTGTTGAACTATGGAACAACATTAACAGTAACATAAATATTTGAAGTACTTGCAATTGGAACATGATGCAGTTAACAAACCCTTTCAAGAATCAACAACTTTCACAGTTATTTGGAAAGATAATTCTTCTCACAGCGTTGGCATAGATTGATTGTTGTGATTATTCAACATTTAAATTATCAGTGCATTAGCCAACTACAAGAATGATAGGTGAACCAGATAGAGAGTCTTTTAGAAAAGATCTAATTTCTGCCCCACTGACCTGCAGGTAAGACTGCACTAGCAACACCATGTAAACTTTGCACGGTCAGGAAGGAGGGATCACATCCAGAGACAAAGCCCAATTGAGTGTATAGTTTGGGGAGTTTGGTGGCAGTGTGGGAAGTCAGTGCAGAGGGGAAGATATGTTTTTTGCTTGCGTTTTTGGCTCAAAGTTGTAAGGTTTTATTTTGAAGTCCAGGATCAGGCGTTCACAAATGAGTGGCATCAAAGCTAACTTATTTGTTTGGTCGGTGATAACTACTAATTTGACTATATATAATAGGTAACTTACAGATTGAAGGAAAATGGGGGAAATATTTACAGACTACAAACTAAAAGGCCAGTATGAAATTTTTCAATATCCCATTAAGAAGAGAGTAATTAAAATAGAAATGCCTGGCCAAGGGATCTGTTGTAACTGCATGATAAGGGAGCTGCTGGACTCCATTATGGTTCATAGTGACCACATCTGTAGCAACTGTTGGTTGCTAGAGGGACTCTGCCTCAGAGTTGATGAGCTGGAGACTGAGCTTTGAACACTGCAAAACATCAGGGAGGGGAAAGAGTTACCTGGATGCTGTGTTCCAGGGGGAAGTCACACCCTTGGATTAACTACCTTGAATTTGGTGAGTGGTCAGGGACAGGAGAGTGTGAGTATGAGTGAGACGGGTAGAGGGATCCAGGAGGTAGTAGTGAAGTAGCGTCAGCTCTTAAGTTCAGAGGAAGGGTCACCGGATCCAAAATGTTAACTCTGTTTTCTCCTTCACAGATGCTGCCAGACTTGCTGAGCTTTTCCAGCAACTTTTTTTTTTGTGCCTCAGCTCTTAAGCCTGTCTAACAGGTTTGATTATTTTTGCTGCCTGTGTGGATGAGAGCAGGGGCTGTAGCGAGGATGAGCAAACTGACCATAGCACCGTGGTACAGGGAGCCATTCATTAGGGGGTAAGAAATGAGAAATGCATTTGTAATAGGGAATAGTATAGTTAGGAGAATAGACACTGTTCTGAGGCCAGTATTGACAGCCCTGAAGGCGTTTCCTGCTGCTTAGGTTCAGGATATCTCAGTTGGGATGCAGAGGATCTAGGAGTGGGAGAAGAGAGATCCAATTATCGTGGTCCATATAGGTACCAATAAAAGATGAAATGTGGGTATAAAGAGGAAATACAAACAGCTAGAGGCTAAATTAAAAACCATCCAAAGAGATAATCATCTCAAGATTACTACCCGAACCATAAGAAAATTGGCACAGAGTCAAGAAGATTAAACAGATAAATGTGTGTTTCAAGGATTGGTGTGGAAAAAATAGATTTGAACGAATGGGACATTGGCAACAGTGTGGAGAAGGAGGCAGCTGTTCCAGTTGGACAGGCCCCACCTGAATCATGCTGGAACAGGAATCCTGGTGAATTGCATAGCTAGGGATGAACTAAATAGTGAGGTGCTGGGTTCATTTGCTTGAAAAATTATGGAAGAAGTTAAAGTGGGAAGGGCTCAGCAGACATTATTAAAGTGTCCTATTACTTGTTCTGGAAAGAGAATGTGGAAAGGATCAGGAGGTTAACTTCAGGTACAGCAGAAGAGGGACAACTATGAGAAGGAGGGCAATCAATGCAGAACTGATGGCATAGTAGCCTGCATTGAAATTGGCAGGTAAGATAAGGTGGGTATCACAGAGATATGACTTGCCAGGGAAACTAAATATCCAAGGATATGAGTCCTTTTGAAAGGACAGGCAGATGGACAGAAAGAGGAGAGGGTTGCCTTGCTAGTAAGAAATGAAGTTAAATTGATAGCAAAAAGGGATACAGGGTCAGAAGGCTATGTGGGTAGAGTTGAGGAACCCTGGTGGAATTTGTATACAGGCCTCCTAGCATAATTAGGAATTGGGGAAGAAAATAAATCAAGAGAGAGAAAAGGCATATAAGAAAGGCAATAATCATGGAGTATTCAATATACAGGTGAACTGGGAAAATCAGATTAGTAGCAGATCTTAAGAAAAGGAATTCTGGGAATAAGTATGGGAGAGTTTATTTTTGGAGCATCTTGTGGTAGAGTCCACCAGGGAAGAGGCAATTCTGAATTTGGTGACGTGTAATGAAGCAGAGTTGATCAGGGAGCTTAAGGTGAAAGAATCCCTTGGGGGCAGCGACCATAATATGATAGAATTCGCACTACAGTTTGAGAGGGAGAAGCTGCAATCAGAAGTAATGGTATTACAATTGAGTGAAGGTACTTACAAAGACATGAGGGAGGAGCTGGCCTAAGCTGATTGGAAGGGGGGAAACTAATGGAGAAGACAGTGGAGCAGCAATGACAGGAGTTTCTGGGGTAATTTGGACGTCACAGCAAAAATCCATTCCAAGGAATAAGAAACATACTCAGGGAAGGATGAGGTAACTGTGGCTGACAAGGGAAGTCAGGGGCAGCATAAAAGCACAAGATAAAGCATACAATGTGGTGCAGATTAGTGCTAGGCCAGTGAAGCCTTTAAAAACCAGCAGAGGATAACTGAAAAAAAGATTCAGGGGTTGCTGGGGGGAGAGGTGGTGGGGGAGAAGATGAAGTATGAGAGTAAACTAGCTAATAATATAGAAGAAAATGTTTTTTAAGGTATCTGAGAGAAAGGCAAGAGTGGACATTGGACTGATGGAAAATGAGGTTGTAGAAGTCGTAATGGGAACAATGAAATGCTGGAGGAATAGAGTAGGTATTTTGAATCAGTTGTCAGGATGGAAGGCACCAGAAGCATACCAGAACTTCAAGAGATTTGGGGGCAGAAATGAGTGTAGTGGCCATCACCTAAGTAGAAGGTGTTAGGGAAGCTGCAAGATCTGAATGTGAATAAATCATCTGGACCAGCTGCACTACACCCCAGAGTACTGAAGGAGATAGTAGAGGCATTGATGGTGATCTTTCAGGAATCATTGGAGTCAGGGAGGGTCCAAGAGAACTGTAAAATGACTAATGTAACATGCCTGTTTAAGAAGGGAGGGAGACAGATGACAGGAAGGTATAGACTGGTTAGCCTGACCCCAGTCATTGATAAGATTTTAGCGTCTTGTATTGAGGAAGAAATTGTTGAGTATTTGGTAAATGGCATGGTAAAATAGGGCTGAGTCAGCATGGCTTCATCAAGGGGAGGTAATGCCTGACAAATCTGTTTAGAATTCTTTGAGGAAGTGACAAGCAAGTTCGATGAAGGAAAGTCAGTGGACATAATTTATTTGGATTTCCGTAAAGTTTTTGACAAGGTACCATACAGGAGGCTGCTAAATGAGGTCAGAACCCATGGTGTTAGAGGCAAGGGACTGGTATGGGTAAAGGATTGGCTGACTGCAGAAGACAAGAGTTTAGGGATATGCGGGTCTCTTTCAGGATGGCAGCCTGTGACTGGTGGATGTGTGCAGGGGTCTTTGTTAGGACCACAGCTATTCACAATATACATTAATGATCTGGACAGAGGAACTGCTGAGTTTTCAGATGACATAAAGATAGGTGGACGTGCAGGTAATGAGGAAGAAGTGGGGAGGCTACAGCAGGACATGGACAGGCTAAGACAATGTATTCCACCTGCCACTTCTTTGCACAATATGGGAAAGTGTGATGTTATGCCTGGATAAAGTGGACTTGGAGAAGATGTTTCCATAGTAGGTCTTGCGAGCACAGGCTCAAAGTAAAGGAACGACCCTTTAGAACTGAGATAAGGAGGAATTCCTTCTACCAGAGGGTGATGAATCCGCAGAACTCATTGCCACAGGAGGCTGTTGAGACCAAATCATTGAGTGTATTTAAGACTGAGACACATAGGTTCTTGATCGGTAAGAGGATCAAAGGTTATGGGTAGAGGTAGGAGAGTGGGGTTGAGGAACATATCAGCCAACATCGAATGATAGGACAGACCCAGTAGGCTAAATGGCCTACTTCTGCTCATATATGTCATGGTCTTATGTGAATACTTTAATGATTTGTCCTGGTCCTACCTGTTTATGTCTATACCACTGGCCTAGAAAAACTTTCTCAACATAACCAGCCTTTTAAGTTTCAAAAGGCATTGCTAAATTCAGGATTCATACCTAACCCCCTCTCTCTATCATCCCGATGGGATCTGTTGAAGATGTGGGCTAGATTTCACATCTCGATCCTGCTGACCATTTTAAAAGGTCTCAAGATTTGGCTCAACTCCACAAAAATCTGGCACAGTTCCCTCAAACCACAGTCAAAAAGACTGGAAAGAAGAAGATGGCAAGATGTATAACACTTTTTTTCAATTGATAACATTATGGCAGAAAAAAGACTGATTGTCGACTTATTAGGGACGTTAGATGCCTTCAAGGCAGAGATCAACAAGTTCTTGATTTCACAAGGAATCAAGGGCTATGGGGAGAGTGGAGTTGAAATGCTCATCAGCGATGATTTGAATGGCGGAGTGGACGTGATGGGCCGAATGGCCTTACTTCCACTCCTATGTCTTATGGTCTTATGGTCTTATTAGGGCAACATTTATATCCACACTGTAATGTGATAAGATATAATGGGCAAATAGAAGAGGGAGTTTAATTTTGTAATTGAGATAGGCAGGATGTTGACAATAGCAGGTAGGACTGCAATCACTAAATCACAGAGTTTTTAGTTTAATTTTTGGAGTGAAGGACCAGAATGGAATACTTTCATGGTCAGAAAGAACCACTCTTGCCATATACTAAGGAACAATATTTCCCCTAAGTTGAGTGCAATTGTTGGTCGACAATAACCCAAAAGATACCCAAAAGCTGCTCTTAAATTGTCCACTTGAAGATTTTGTGTGTGTGCATGTGGTGGCTCTATGTAGAGGAGGGGCTATAAGGCATTGAAGTGAACAGTTAGCACACAAATGCATGAGGACACACTCGGCATCAGGAAACGAGGCATAAATCGTAAAATCTGTAGAGTGTAGAAGCAGGCCTTCAGCCTATCGAGTCCACACCGCCCCTCTGAAAAGCATCCCACCCTATTCCTGTAAATCTGAATTTCCCATGGCTAAGCCATCTAGCCTGCACATCCCTGAACACTATGGGTAGTTTAGAGTGGCCAGTCCACCTAGCCTGCACATCTTTGGACTGTGGGAGGAGATTGGAGCACCCAGAGGAAACTCATGCAGACACTGGGAAATGTGCAAACTCCACCCAGACCATCAACCAAGGCTGGAATTGAACCCAGGCCCGTGATGCTGTGAGACAGCAGTGCTAACTACTGAACCACCATGCTGCTCTAAGGTGGTATACATGAGGCCAATCATGTGGAGTTGAGACTGAGATGGAAGGAAGCAACAAATGAGGAGGTGGCTTTGTGCTATGTTCAAATTTACATGTCTGTTTTTTCAATAATCTATCTCATGGCTCAGCCATACTTCACTGCATCATTGTTTTGGAGGAGACACTTTGGTGTGGATCTATGTGGGATTGTAAAACAAAGATTAAAGGTATCTGTCATCCTTTTTATGGTGGCAGACATATAGACATACGGAGTCTGTACAGACATGGTCAAGATGTAAATTGATTTGATTGCCACTTTTGACATTCCTCATAGTGTATTATCACTTTACGAATGACATTGCTTTAAGAGATCAGTATGCAGAATGACCAAGGATCATGATGTCATCACATGACCAAAGATCTCAGTCAACCTGCTTTGCAACACCCAAAGTCAAGAATATATTTAGAGATTACTCTGTATTGCATGTATTAATTTTAAATAAACTCCAAAGAGATCAAGTAAACTGAATCTACATGTTATTTCTGTTTCATTTAGGTAGCAGAAGGAAGCATTACATGGTATTGAATCAGTGATTGTCGGTTTAAAAGAAAAACAGAACAGTGAAGATGGAAATACAGGCTTTCGTATATAAGATTAATTTTTGGAAATAAAATGGAATGTACTGTTATTGCTTTGACTGTTGCTACTTTAAGAGCTCAATATGCAAATAGAACAAGGGCTTTGATGCCATCATATGACCAAAGTATCACTCTGTATTGTAGCACTCAAGGTCAACGATGTCTAACCATAACTACTGCACTTTTTTTTAGCGGTAAATAAACCCCCAAGAGATCTTCAAGTAAAGTGAATTCACATCCTAATTTCTGTTACATACAGACAACAGGAGGAATCACTGCATCGTGTAGCTGGCCACACTATCCAGTTAAGAAAATTATTGCACTGCCTCAGCAATACTATTGCACTCATACTTGAAGTGGACTCCTTCATTGTCTCTGACCACATTTGTAATGTCCTTGGCAAGTCTGTTAGTACAAGGCATTTTTCTCTGTTGCTGAAAGATGCTGCTATTTATCCACATGCTTCAAGGGCCAATGTCTATGTTGAGCTGAACAGAGCTTGCTGTGTCCTGCAACATTGATCTCCTTTCTGTACTTGCCATAACCATCTGCTCGTGCTCACTTGAGAAGTGTGAGTCATCAGGTAAAAACTGTCTTAACATTTCTCGATGCGGTTTGAGTGTCTGAGGTGGATTGCATGTGGCATACGTTGCCTTGCAGTACGTTGTTATGCCTCGCACCCCCAAACTCCAGCTCATGAATCTGTGTACTCTCCCATGTTCAGCATAACTTGAATTTCTAAGCCCTGGAGATAAGGGCATAGCATATACTCTGGGTGGGCAACTTCAATGTTCATCAGCAAAATTCGGAAAGCAGAAGTACAAAGGGATCTGGGAGTGTTGGTCCAGGATTCTCTGAAAGTTAACTTGCAGGTAGAGTCTGTGATTAAGAAAGCAAATGTAATGTTGTCGTTTATCTCAAGAGGGTTGGAATATAAAAGCAGCGATGTGCTTCTGAGACTTCATAAAGCTCTAGTTAGGCCCCATTTAGAATACTGTGTCCAATTTTGGGCCCCACACCTCAGGAAGTACATACTAGCCCTGGAGCGTGTCCGGTGGAGATTCACACGGATGATCCCTGGAATGGTAGGTTTAACGTATGATGAATGGCTGAGGATCCTGGGATTGTACTCATTAGGGTTTAGAAGGTTGAGGGGAGATCTAATAGAAACTTACAAGATAATGTATGGCTTAGCAGAAGTGGACGCTGTGAAGTTGTTTCCGTTAGGTGGGGAGACTAGGACCTGTGGGCACAGCCTTAAAATTAGAGGGGGTAAATTTAAAACAGAAATGAGACGACATTTCTTCAACCAGAGAGTGGTGGGCTTGTGGAATTCATTTCCACGGAGTGCAGTGGAGGCCGGGACGTTAGATGCCTTCAAGGCAGAGATCGACAAATTCTTGATCTCACAAGGAATCAAGGGCTATGGGGAGAGTGCAGGCAAGTGGAGTTGAAATGCCCATCAGACCAGTCGAATAGCAATGATGAAAGAACTAACAAAGAGAAAACTATTCTTGACCTCACCAGACCTCACCAATCTGTCTGATGTAGATACAATCTGTCAATGACAATATTTGTAGGAATGACCCCCTTGTGGACATAAAATCTTGTCTTCACTTTGAGGATACTCTTTATCATTAAAGTGTGGTATTACCACTGAGCTAAATAGGATAGATTTTGAATAGACTTAGCTACTCAAGACTGGGCATCCAGCCATTTAATATGGTAAATTGTCTTGTACATTTAAATCCAATTCATGTGCCAACAGTTTATTCTCCATCAGCAGTAAAGTGATGAAAGGTATCATTAATAGCGTTATCAAGTTACACTTGCTTAGCAATAACCTGCTGTCAACACATAGTTTGGGTTTCACCAGGGTATGTCAGTTTCTGACTTTGTGTGCATGTTTGAACCTGTAAAAGTGGCTGAACTGCAAAGAGCAGGTGAGAGTGACTGCCCTTGACATCATTGCTGCATTTGACCAAGTGTAGCATAAGGGAATCTCAGTTAAATTAGATTCCAGGTGAATCGGGGGGAGATCTCACCATTTGGGTTTGTGCCAAGCACAAAGGTTGTGGTTGTTGGAGATCAATAATCTCTGCTCCAGGACATCTCTGCAGAAGTTCCTCAGAGTAGTTTCCTGGGCCTACCCATCTTCAACTGCTTCATCATGACCTTCCCTGCAACATAAGATTGGAATTGGGATTGTCTGCTGCTGATTGCAAAATATTCATCATCCTTGATGACTGCTCAGATACCAAAAGCAGCTCATGTCCAAATGAAGCACGACCAGGTTTGGGCTGCCAAGCAGCAAATAGCATAGGTGTCACAAATGCCAGGAAATGACCATCTCCAACAAGAGACTTTCTAACTACTGCCCCTTGGCATTCAATGGCATCGACATCACTCACTATCAAAATGTTGAGAGTTACCATTGACCAGAAACTGAACTGAAATAACTGTATAAATACTGTGTCCAAAAGATAAGTTGATGGTTAGGAATCCTGCAGAGAGTAATTCACCTGATTCCACAAAGACTGTCCACCATCTACAAGGTACAAGTCAGGAGTATGATGGAAACTCTCCAATTGCCTGGATGCGTGTAGCTCCAATAATACTCAATAATTTGGAGCTATCCAGGTCATGTGATTTACACCACATCTTCAAGCATTCATTTCTCCACTATCAATGCCCAGTAGCAGCACTGTGTACTATCTACAAGATGCACTAGAAAAATTGTCCAAGGCTCCTTAGTCAGCACCTTTCAAACTCACAAATGCTTTCATCAAGAAGGACAAAGGCAGCAGATACGTGAGAACACCACCAATGCAAGATCCCCTCTGAGGCACTTGCCGTCTTGACTTGGAAACTTATCACTTTTCCTTCACTGCCTCTGGATCAAAATCCTGGAAGTCCCAACTTTACTGCAATATAGCATACTTGCACCAAATGGACTGCAGTAGTTCAAGAAGGCAACTCACCACCACCTTTTTCAAGGGCGTTCTGTAATGTGTAAAAAACGTGGCCCAGGCAGAGAAACTCAGTACCTTCTGAGTGAATTGTGGAAAAAAAATCAATTGGGGAAAAAGTATTGATAGCAACATTGTGAAAATAAATGTTGACAGTTAATTTTCTTCTATTTTTAGACATGAAAGTTGTTTATATTACCCGCTTGTTGTCTTTTTGACTCCTGAAAAATGTTTCAGATAATCAGACCAGAAGGCCTTCTCTGCAGTGTCGTCTCACTCTCTAATGGCTGTTTGTCTGGTCTAGACCAAGTGACCACACAGTTGGGGACAATGCACTCTCTCCTGCAGCTATTCAGTCTTCCTAACCACCACAGGCTTATCAGGGACCACTGAGGAAATATTACCTTTGACCCTGCCAGGTAATTGCAAAGGAGCAGTCAACCTTGTCCAGAGGTGACATGGGAATGATTCTCAAGCCCACTAATTCTGACACAAGGCCACACTCCAGATGAATCAAGTAAATAGTCACTTTCAATACCTTTTACTGGCTTCTTGGCATGAACTGTACTCCTGGTAGGGAAGTTCGTATCTTTTCCCAGCTATAGAGTTTGACTAGGCCCCTTTTCCTTAAAATATTACGAGTGTTTTTGCCTCCCCCTGGATTATGTCCACTCTTCCTTTTGGATACAAAGCCTACCTTCTCAGATACTTCTTTTTTGCTGAGAGAGATAATGGGAGCTGCAGATGCTGGAGAATCCAAGATAACAAAGTGTGAAGCTGGATGAACACAGCAGGCCAAGCAGCATCTCAGGAGCACAAAAGTTGACGTTTCGGGCCAAGACCCTTCTGATGAAGGGCCGAGGCCCGAAACGTCAGCTTTTGTGCTCCTGAGATGCTGCTTGGCCTGCTGTGTTCATCCAGCTTCACACTTCTTTTTTGCTGCCTTTTCTAATCAGTGGCACGTGCCTCACAAGTGCTAGTAAACCTTGTGAGGTTATTGCAAAAGCTTATCTGCAGTAATAAGAACCAAAGTTGAACTAACCAATTTAATTGCTGCACTACCCGCTTGAAAGAGGTAAAGGAAGTTTCTATCTCTGCCTACTCAAATCGAGGAATTAAATGAGTAAAAGAGTTGTCTCTATCCTTAAGGCTGAGCTAATTGGTTCTTCAGGAGAAAGTAAAATTCCAAACTCTCAGCCTGAACTGTCTTAGTTCAAACACCTTTCCTACCATTTTTCTTGATTTTCTCATTTCCTCCTTTCCCATCTTTCTCCTCTGTTTCCATTCCCCATTCTCCTCCCTCTGTCTCTCATATCCCAAATTGTCAAACTCTCAGGTGAGGAGACATGACCCTCCTTCTTTACTCACCTGCTCCCTGGGCTGGTTGCAACAAAGTTAATGAAAAAGATCGCCTCCCTTGTGGGATAACAAAGTGTGAAGCTGGATGAACACAGGAGGCCAAGCTGCATCTCAGGAGCACAAAAGCTGACGTTTCGGGTCTAGACCCTTCATCAGAAAAAAGCTCTATTCTGATGAAGGGTCTAGGCCCGAAACACCAGCTTTTGTGCTCCTGAGATGCTGCTTGGCCTCCTGTGTTCATTCAGCTTCACACTTTGTTATCTTGGATTCTCCAGCATCTGCAGTTCCCATTATCTCTGATACAATTTTAACCTCCCTTGTGGTACCTTTCACCAGACCCAAAATGATTTTATATTTTAAAATGACCCAAGTTAACGAGACTTTTTAAGAGACGCCAAAAAAGTCAATTTATTAGTTATTAAACATGAGAAAAAAATAATGCAACACTCCTGATTAGAAATGAAAAGTTCAAAAATAGGTAGAAGTTAAAAAGTGCATACATCAGTCTGCGGGTCACCTGTGAAAAGTAGTTAGTGGGATTTTAATAGTTTAGCAAGCCATTTTGAGCTCTTTGGCTGTGCAGTCTGGTTCCAATTATAAGAGAAACCTGGCTTTCTTGCTGTTTTGTTTAAACGCTAGCAAATTGCACTGCATCTTCGTGTGATAGCGCATGATGACCACGTGAGGGGGCTGTCTACTCTCCTTGAAATGTGTAAGTTCTCCACGTCAACTCAGGACTACAAGTTCAAGCATGGGATCCAAACCCACAGTTTGATATCTTGCAGCCAGTGTCTGTACATGACGTCTCCATGCTGGACTGATAGGATGAGATTAGAACAGCTTGGCTTTCACAGCTGGAAGTTTTTCAGCCGAGCTTATCGGAGAACCACAGCAATGCCACAGGGGACAGGCCGCATCCGATTCTCTTCCCTCATTTTAAAGGGGCAAGGTCTCTGGAAACAACTTTTTATGCTTTCAGCATAAAGGCAGAAGGCTTTTAAACAAATTTTGCACAATTATAAATAATAAAATATCTGTTGGTAAGCGCAGAAGGACCTGGGGATTTAAATTTGTAGTCATTGAAGGTGGCAAAATAGACTGAGAGAAGTTGGCAAAGACTACAGAGGCTTGGACTTCATAAGTTGAGGTATTAACTGCTGCAGCAGGAAATTTATGCACCCGCCATTACAAAGCTCTTGTTAGACCACAGCAAGAGTGTTGTGACCAGACCTGGTTACCACACAACTGAAAACATGCAAACATTTTTGAGAGGTTGCAGGAGAGGCTCTCCAGATTGATTCCAACATTTGGGGAACTTTGCTACAAAGTTAGAACCTGGAGTTATCCTCCTTGGAGCAAAGAAGGTCAGGTTTGATGTGTACAAGATCATGACAGATTTAGATAAGAACGCTTTCCGTTCATTCATGGGACATGGGCGTCACTGGCGAGGCCAACACTTGTATGGCAATTCTTGGTTGCCCTTTACAACGCGATGGTGAGCTACCTTCTTGGTCCGCTGCAGTCCATTAGTTGTAGACACCCCCATGAGGGCGCACCGAATGAATGGTAATATATTTGTAAGTCAGAACGGTGAGTGACTTGGAGTGGAATTTGCAAGTGGTGACGTTCCATGTAGTTGCTACCCTTGTCGTTTTAGATGATATTAATTGTCAACTTTGAAGGAGCTGTGTAAGGAGCCTTGCTGAATTTCTGCAGTCCATCCGGTAGATGGTACGTACTGCTCTTACTGAGCAACAGTGGTGAAGAAAGGACCAGTCACATTGGTTTGTTTGACCTGAATGTTGTTAAGCTCCCTATTGGCACTGTACTCAACCAGCAATTGGGGAGTGTTCCATCTCACTCCTAGAGAAAGAAAGGCTCCTCCCAGTATCTGATATCATAAGGACTGGGACACATAGCTGAAGTATGGAGTAATAAATGCAGCAATAGAAGGAAAGACCTTTTGGTGCAGTGATTTGCAGTGAGTTGAACCTCACTGTCCACAATGGTGATGACGTCAGAGGCAGTTGAAGAAATTTATATGGCATGTGTAGGGCAGTGAATAGGTGAGGTATAGGACTGACTGCATTGGATCTACAGAGAACCAGCATGGTCTCAATGTGCCAAATAACATCCATCTGTACTGGAAGGACCCTATGAACTGAGACTTCTTTTAATTGTTTCACTATAGCCCATACATTAATGGCTTTAACTATACTTAGATTATATGCTACTCAAATAATAATTATCTCTTAGCAATTTCAAATCTAATGATAGTACAGACTTCATCAAAGTTGCTCTACGCAACTCTGCTGTACAGGACATTTGTACCATATGTGGATTTATTCAATTTCCAGGTTCACTGTGGCCATGTATCCTGGTTCACCTTCCCAAGTTTTGGCCAATGAAAACAGTGTGGCTCAATTATTTACACTATGGCTCAGGGCTTCAAGAGAAGAAACAGTGAGACTCTGATGAAAGATACTGTAAGTGCACCTTGCAGGTCTGGTGAGATTATACAGGGTCCAATTTCCTTGGGCCTCATAAGAATGGGCAGTGAACTGGACTAGAGCTACATCTGATCACTTATCTGCGCTTTTGGATAAATTTGTTTGCTATTAACATAATGTGGTGGGCCCTAAGTCTTCTTATGGACAGCAATTATGTGGCACAGGCAACTAAAGTGCTACAGCAGAACTCATAACCTCATAAAGGTAGGCAAACAGGAAGCTGGAAGAACACAGCAGGCCAGGCAGCACCTGGAGGAAAGGAGCAGTCAAAGTTTTCAGGTATTACCCTTCCTCATGACTGGGAGACATAACCTCATAAGACTTGCTTAGGACGTTGGGGCATCCTTGCAAGAGCTTGTGGAGAGATTTGGCTAATCTGAATCTGGTTGAGCAGCACAGGAGCTTACAACTTGCTGACAGATACCCTGGAATGCTAGGCTACCAAGAAGCACTTTAGTCAGAAATTATTGTTTAAAATGGCAGTGCAAGGGGAATAAGATTTAGTGACAGCAGTGAAAAAACCTATTTGTGTGCAAGCCTATTATAAACGAGATTAGTTGCATAATGGAATTCTGTGCTAATGCCTTGGTTGTGGTATGACTGTGGCAGGGAGTTGACAAAGAAGGATCACCCTACTTGTCTTTGTGGATGATAGGTCATGACATGAGGTGATTGAGACCATCCACAGTCACATAGCACAATGCTAAGTGGTTAGAACCGTTTTGAAAGACTTTATATTTATTTGTGAGACTTTATATTTATTTAAAAATGCTGTCAGTCATTTAGCATCTGCCCACGGTGCCCTATCAATGAAATATGGCTGTCAAAATAGCAGCAGGCAGCAGTTGCATAATCTCAGATAGAGAAAGGATTGGTTCAGTAGACACAAATCAGATTAATTTCACACAAGTATTTGAAACTATCTAACACTTGAAAGATCAACAAGGCGATGTTGCCTTCAGATTAGCTTCTAGACAAAGGGAAATGGCACTGTCAATGTTGGAGCAAGTTACAATGCTGTTGTAAGTCATATATGTCTTTGTAGGAAAAGGCACCATTTAACAGAAGGCAGGTCAACTGCTGCTTGAGAAGAACTTGTTGCAGTTTCTGTATAGTCATATAGTCACTACCATTTAAAGAATCGGCAATAGAATGTAGGCAGTGCCACATCATAGAGGTGGCAGGAAGTCATGCTGTGGATTTGAAGATCTCTACTGGGGATTCATTGCTTTTTCTCCTTGCTTCTCCTTTCTGGTCAGTGTGACTACAAATGTCAGCATTCTGGACTTGCCCACGTACATAAGAATGATGGTAAGGCCCTCAACCTTCATTCAGCTACCTATTAATTTGCTTCTATGTTTGCTGCTCTTTATGTTCTTTAGAGGAACATCAGATTCATGACTTGATATGCAGCAGCCCAGTTGGATCATTCTGGGGGAGAGCCAGACAGCAGGAACAGAAAGAGCAGTAGGTGGAAGAAGAAGCCTGTTGTTGGCGGATGAGAACCATCTCCAGCAGCTGCAAAGGAATTGGATCCAGACCTCCTGTGGTTTAGCATTTCAGCTATGATAGACTGGTGCTGGAATTGAGTCATGTGCCTAGCAGCTTGTGCACCATGGAGACAAGCCTGCAGGCATGCACATCATGTATGCGTGAGGTGCTGATGCAAGGTATTGATAGCAAGCTGACATCCTTGGAGGGAGTGGTAGATCCAGGACCATCTGCTTCTCAATCCCTCAAAGCAATGCAATAGCTGTCATTCTGCTGTTCACATTTCACCAATGGAAGAAAGCATTTCCTCTAACAGTTCCAGCCTTTGGTCCTTTGAATGGCCAGCTTTATTCCTGTTCAGACCATTCAATGATCATGAAGCCTTTTGCAGGATTGTTCTGCCAGCTCCTCCTTGTTTAACTACTGCTTCAGTGAGAAAAGGGATTTGGATTGAAAATGGCACGTCCCATAACCCACAGAATATCTAATGCACTTTACAGCCAATTAAATAATTTGGAAGTATAATTTAAAAAGCAGGGCATACAATGTGTACTTAAAAACACTCCCAAAGTCCCGTGACAATAACCAGATAATCTGTTCTTCTGATGGGGATTTAGGTATAAATATTGGCAAGGCAACTAGGGAAAACTTACTGACTGTTCTTCCAAAATAGTGCCACAGGATTTTTATAGCCAGTTGATAGAGTAGGCCAGGCCTTGATGGAATATCTCACCTGAAAGACAGTTCCTCTGACCTTGCAACATTTCCCCATTGCCACATTGGAATGCTGACCAAGAGTTTTATCCCAGGAATGGGAATATGTTTCCAAACACAGCCTCTTGGTTCAGACATTTGCAACCAACTAAGCCACAGACCAGGAGATTTAGGTAAATGTATGGTCTGATTGGAAGCGGGAACGTGTGCAGTTTGCTGCGGCCATCCCAATCTCAACTAATTTTCAACGGTGGATTGGGATCATATTGGCTGTTTGCTGTTTCCTGACAGCTGGGAAGCCAAGTGAAGACAATTACTGTTAATTATGGGGCCTATTAGAGACCTGTTTCTGTGCTAAGTGAGCTTTTCAGCCAATCGTGTTGATGGCAGAATTAGGCCTCAGGACAAGAAGTGAAGTTTGGAGAGTAGGATGGATCATATGAATGACCACCTCCTGGATCCATAATAGCTGCCGGGCCAGAGGTGTGTCTTCTAGCCATTCCCTAGAGGATGTGTTCCCCTTACAGTCATGGCCTAGCTGATATGGCTTTTTTGAGTAAAGCTAAACTGGCCTTTCACTGCCTCTCCCTGTCGGTTTTCAAGTGCTGCAGAACCTCTCATTGGTCCTCTATCTGCTGTCCCTGACTGAAAGACTAGCCTATTGCCTGGCCTTTAAATGATTTCAGTTTTAAAACAACCAGTTGGAAACAGGCATGGACCTGGAATGTGCATATCCAGCCCCGGATTAAGCCCTGACTGAAAATCCAGCCCACTATTCAGTCTTGTCTTGTCTTCTCCAGTGGCTCTGGATAGAAATGGGACTGCCTTGATACCTTTTGAAGCACTTTTGCAGTAACTGGTGAACCTTTCTTTACCCAATCTGATGATGTGTACTTTGTTCATTAGGCCAGTGTTTACTGAGCATCCCTAATTTGCCAGAGGGCACTTAAGAGTCAATCATATTGCTACATGCCTGGAGCCACGCGCAGGCCAGACAAAGTAAGGAGAGCAGTTTCCTTCTCCAGAGGATGTTAGTGAACCAGATGACTTTTCCCAACAATCAATAATGGTTTCATAGTCGTCATTAGACACTTAATTCCATATTTTTGGTGGCTGCAGTCTTCAAGCCTACAAACAGTGTAGGATTTCATAGAATCCCTGCAGTGTGGAAACTGGCCTTCTGGCCCAACAAGCCCACTTCGACTTTCAGAGCATCCCACCTATACCCATCACCCTTTCACCCACCTAATCTACATATCCCTGAACACAATTGGCAATTTAGTGTAGCCAATCTACTTGGCCTGCACATCTTTGAACTGTGGGAAGAAACTGCGCACCCGGAGGAAACCCACGCAGATGCGGGGAGAATGTGCAAACTCCACACAGACAGTCGCCCGAGGGTAGAATTGAACTCTGGTCCCTGGCACTGCTAACCACTTAGCCACCATGCCACCGTACTTTAGAACAGAGAATAAATCAAGAAATAATTAAGACATGAAAAGACAGTACATTTATTATGGGTGGCACCAAACTTCATATAGCATGGGAAAATCGAATTGACAAAAGTAGCCACAAGAATTCAGAATGTGTTTCCTACAACAATATGCTGCGGATTCCGTCAAGGATTAGGTAAGCTGTTTTAGATGTGGTAATATGTAATTAGGTAGGTTTCATAAATTATCTCAGAGTGAAAGATCCCTAGGAAACAGTGACCATAACCACATCCCAGAACTATTAAAGCACAGAAAGAGACCATTTAGTCCACTATGTATCCATTGCCTCTTCAAACAAGCATCATTACCTAGTATCAATCTCCTGCTTCTTCCCTACAACTTTGCACAGCACTTCTATCCAAATAGTCAACCAATATTCTCTTGAACGTCTCAATTGAACCGGCCTTCTCCACATTTCCTGACAGTGCATTCCATAACTTAATTACTTGCTCAGTGCTAAAGCACTCATTTACATAACCCTTGCTTCTTTGCACATCATTTTAAATCAATGCCCTCGCATTCTTGTTCCCTTCATGAGTAGGAACAGTTTCTCCCTATCTACTCTATGGAGCCTGCTCATGATTTTGAAAATTATCAACATAACATGGCTGTATTTAGCATTTAGGTTACAGATGGCACAAAAATAGATGGGAAGGTAATGAGGATGATACAAAGGGATGACAGATGGATATAAACAAACTTAGTGAGTGGGTAAATACTTGGCAAATAGAATATAATGTGAGAAATGTGAGTTTATGCACTTTGACAGGAAGAACAGAGGAGCTGAAAGTAATTTGCATGGGAAAAGATTGCAGAAAGCCGCATCACAGATAGATTTGGGGTGTCCTTGCATACAAATCATTAAAAATTAGCAGCAAGTTCAGTGGGTAATAGGGAAGACAAATGGATGGTTAGCTTTTGTTTCAAAGGGAATGGAGTATAAAGATGCTGGGGGTATTCTTGCTAAAACTGTGCAAGGCACAAGTATACCATTATGGTATACTTGGATTATTACAAACAGTTTTGGTCCCCTTATTCCAAAGAAAGGTATGTTGGTATTGAAGCAGTTCAGAGAAGATTCACTTGGCTGATCCTGGGAATGGGGGAATTTTCTATGGAGGAGAAGTTCAGTAGGTTGAAACACTACTCATGAAATTTAGAAGAATGAGTGTAGACCTTATTGAAGCATATGAAATTTGAAGGAATCTGACAGGGTAAATGGTGAAAGGTTGCTTCTTCTCTCAAAGGGTAGTGAATCGATGAAATTCTTTACCACTGAGGGCTGTTGAAACTAAGTCATAATGAATACTCAGGTCTAGACAGACGGATTTTTAAATCAGCAAAGGGATCAAGAATTATGCCCGTAGTGTTCATGGATGTGTAGATTAGTTGTATTAGCCATGGGAAATATAGAGTAGGGGGATGGGTCTCAGTGGGATGCTGTTTAGAGGGTCGGTGTGGATTTGTTGGGCTGAATGGCTTGTTTCCATTATGTGATTCTGATTTGCCTTGTCACACAGAGTTTTAGCGACCTGACAGATGCATCTATTCTAATCTGAGTTAAATGAGGTCACTTCTGGTGGTTGAAACCCTTGTGTGGTAAATCTATTGAGCTCTATGGTTATTTTTATTGATATTATATTTCATACCAAATAATATGTTATGCCTTTAAGGGAACATGCACAATAACCTGCCAATATATCTTGGCAAATCACCTAATTGTGTAAGTGTCTCAGTCTCCATCTTACCAAATCCTCTTGCAGCATGATATGCTGAGGGAAGCATGCTATAGTACATCTGAACTTCTCAATGAGCCCAGACATGCTACTGCCTTTGATTGTAATGTACCTATGTAAATACCACATGCTGTAATAAAATTTCATTGAATTCTTCAGTACAATGTCACCCAAGTTTCATTTCTGTGTTATGGGACTGTTAGGACGTCCAAGTCTGCTTCCACAGGTTACAGATGCTTTATTAATTCCCTAAAAACCTGAGCCTCTTTAAGTATTGCTTCAACAGATTCAAGACCTTGACCCTGAAGACTGCTCCACTTCTTTAATACTGGCTTACCTCCTTGCTTCCAGCAATGCATCCTGTTTATCCTTCCCAACCATGTACCAAAAAGCACATTTAAAGTAGGATCCTTACAGTTCCCTGTAGTACCCTGTACTGTTATTCTCCAAGCAGTTATAAGCAGTAGGACAAAGATCACCATTAAATGCTTGTTTAAGCAGTAATGTAAGGCACTTCGGGCAAATCATACAACAAAAATGGTCTATGTGAGTATTCAGGAGCAACTTTTCTACCTTGTGTGATAAGAATATGAAAATCTTGTGATTAAAAACCAATTGGGATGAAAATTTCAGGTACATTAAAATGGAAGCTAGATAAATATATTAGGAGATAGTAGGAACTGCAGATGCTGGAGAATCTGAGGTAACAAGAAAGGTCTAGGCCCGAAACATCAGCATTCCTGCTTCTCTGATGCTGCCTGGCCTGCTGTGTTCATCCAGCTCTACACCTTGTTATCTTAACTTTCTGTTGCCCATTTCCTAATATATTTATGTTGATGGGATGAGGTGAATTTGGGTGGTAGGAAGATCTTGTGAGGACTAAATATCGGTTGAGCAAAACCGTTTGCTCTCATCATGCATGTTCTTTGTAATTTGAAGTTAAACCTAAAAGTGAGCCCCCTTTCTGTGGAGTAGCTTGGAATCTCAGGCTAGATGAGGTGACGTTGGTTTTATCTAGGGCTCAGTGAGCTCCGTTGGCTGGACAGCTGTTGGTGATGCAGAGTGATGCCAACACTGTCACTGTCAAAGTCCCACCTTCTCAAACTCACCTGAGGCCTGGTGACCCTTGGATTAAACCTGAGAAAAGGGAGAGATCCAATGAAAATGCAGTCCTCTGGATCTATGGCGACTTTACATTAGTATAAAATGGGTCGTGGCAGATCATCAGCCAAATTTCACCACACCAATATTCTCATTGATCCCAATATCATAACCTGTCCTTTGATCAGTTCTCAGGCAATTTCTTACTACTCTGCATGAAATACATCAAACCATCAAGTTCCCAGGTGACGAGCAATCAACTGGCTCCCCTTAATCATCCACTTTCCCAATTGGTTAATTCACAAAGCATCCCTTTTTTGTGGATCTCTTAAAAGGAGCCAAAATAACCATGTGTTCTTGAGTTAACAAAATGTGAATTTATTAATTACTGAATGCATGAAGTGATAACACTTTTACATACGTGCGCACTCATTTGAAATCAGGGGTGAGACGAAAAAGACAAAACTTAATAAAAATAATATTTGTATCAGTCTCTGACTTGTTCGTGATGAGTAGCTGAACATTATAGCCATTGCACTGGATGGTAATAGTGCCATTTAACATTTTTAGTTGAACAGTCAATTTCAAGATTCTTGACTTTGTAGGTTAATTGTAATGCTTTTATTTTGTTTTCTTTCAACAGTAACTGACTGGCAGTCAGAGTGAGAGAAGATTTTTTTCCTGTTCTTGACCTGGAGTGCAGTTGTGATTAATTGACTAGGAGCTGTGACAAAGATGTGCAGTTTAGGTAGATTGGCCATGCTAAATTGCTCGTAGTGTTCAGGAATGTGTAGCTTAGGTGGGTTATAGGGGGATGGGCCTGGGTGGAACGCACCAAGGGTCGGTATGGACTTGTTGGGCCATTAAGTCCGTTAGTAAGTGACGGACCAGTTGGAGGGGCCAAAGGGCCTGTTTCCACACTGTAGGGTTTCTGTGATTCTATGATTCATCGCACATCTGTCCACGCACTAGAATGTCAGACCACTGAGACACACATTAGGTTTAACCTCTGTCCCTGTATATTTTTCAAAGGGAGAAAATGCAAATATATCTCTCACCCATGATGTGGAGGTGCTGGTTTTGGACTGGGGCGGACAAGTTCAGAAATCTCACGACACCAAGGTATAGTCCAACAGGCTTATTTGAAATCACAAGCTTTCAAAGCACTGCCCCTTCATCAGGTGAAGTGAAGAAAAGCACTCAGACACAGAATCCGATCACAAATTCTGTGCCTGAATGTTTCTCTTCTCTTCACCTGATGAAAAGGGCAGCATTACGAAAGCTTGTGATTTTAAGTAAACCTATTGGACTGTAACCCATCTGACTTCCGACTGTCTCTCACCCAGATTTCTGTCTTTTTTTTGTTCACAATCAGAGATATCCCCAGGAGATCCCAAATTCAGTTTGCAGTGCATTTTCTCCCTTTGAAGCTTCTTCATTGACAGTTGTAGGTGTGACATTCCAAAGTGTCTCTCTCCAGGTAGCCACTAAATTTACAGTCAACTTTAGCTTCAACTTTTTAAAAAAAACTCAGTATAATTAAGGTTTGATATGTTCATAGGTGATTCAGTGTTATGATCTGTGGCCATGACCTCGGTGTCACTAAAGAATTGAAAGAAACAAGTTTTATATTACTTGAAGAATATTTAAAGCATTGAGAGATTGCTGAGGAGTAGAGCATGACATTGGATTTAATATTGGTGTAATTGTTTCGACAAGGTTAGTGGCCCTAGTATTTAGCTTTAGAAAAACCTGTGTGTCACTGGGATTCTGGTTTTGATTTCTTTGCGTAAGTAGGTTTTCTTTCGAAGCTGAGATGAGATGTGCTATTTTTTCTTGTTAACTCTCAGCTCTGGAAATCAATAACATCAGCTAAAACTGGGATGCTAATTTCCTCCAATAATATGTGTTGTTGGCTATCACTTGCTCAGTTGATGGATGAAATATGACAAGTTCAGTTTGAATAAACCCTCACCCACTCATCTTTGCTTCCAGGAAGAAATATTTCCCCAGCTGAAAATGATTAGTCTCTTCATATGAGAGATAATGGGAACTGCAGATGCTGGAGAATTCCAAGATAATAAAATGTGAGGCTGGATGAACACAGCAGGCCAAGCAGCATCTCAGGAGCACAAAAGCTGACGTTTCGGGCCTAGACCCTTCATCAGAGAGGGGGATGGGGAGAGGGAACTGGAATAAATAGGGAGAGAGGGGAAGGCGGACCGAAGATGGAGAGTAAAGAAGATAGGTAGAGAGAGTGTAGGTGGGGAGGTAGGGAGGGGATAGGTCGGTCCAGGGAAGACGGACAGGTCAAGGAGGTGGGATGAGGTTAGTAGGTAGCTGGGGGTGCGGCTTGGGGTGGGAGGAAGGGATGGGTGAGAGGAAGAACCGGTTAGGGAGGCAGAGACAGGTTGGACTGGTTTTGGGATGCAGTGGGTGGGGGGGAAGAGCTGGGCTGGTTGTGTGGTGCAGTGGGGGGAGGGGACGAACTGGGCTGGTTTAGGAATGCAGTAGGGGAAGGAGAATGGATAGGCATGGTGAGGGGGGTGCTGGGAGTATAGCCGAGGAAGTTGGATAGGAACACAAAGGTGGGAGATGGGAAGAGATTGTAAAATGGATAGGGGTTTGATTTGCTATGCAGCTCACAAACACGAGTAGAGACCAATCCTGCTTTGAGGGTGGTGGTGTCCAATGGCAGGCAGGGGTGTCTAACAGTAATGTGGGTGGTAGAGTCACTGGAATAGACAGGCTGGGAGGTTGGAGGTGGTAGTGGTTGCTGGGTAGTTTTTTTGAGCCTGTAAGAATCTGTCCTTCTGTTCCTGCCCTCAAACAGTGTAAACTCCGTTACCTCATTGATTCAGCCTTTCTTGTCTCTATTCATTTCCAGGGCTTTCTAAGGCCTGGGAAATCCAGTGACATGAGTTAACAATGAACAATGACCAATCATCCATGAGGATATTGTTGCCTGATGACTCATCCTGCTTCCATAAATTCAAGGATGTGGATTCAAAGTAGGATTATCTTCTGGGCCAGCATTTTTTTTAGCATTAACTTCTGACCCAATCTACAACACATCACAGCACGTTTTTCATCTAGAGTTGAAATGCTGGCTTACTCTCTCCATGGATGCTGCCTGACCTGTTGTGATCTCCAGCATTTGGTGTGATTACTGCTTGTAATGCCCATGTAAATTTATTCTTAAAAGTTGATCAAAGCAATATTTGGGTGACTTCTCTTCAGTTGCTTCAGCTGATATAAATTGATCAAACAGATCACGTTGAAGCTGAACTCTTGCTGTGACATATGGCGCTATTTAGCCCTATTGGGAACATTAATGAGGCACTATCTCTGTTCTCTCAATTTCTCTTCCTATTTAGTACGATTGAGTTAATTGTAACAACAACTTGGATTCAAAAAGCACGATTACCATAATAAGACCTCCCAAGGCATTTCACAGGTAAATATCAGAGAAAACGTGATGCTGTGCCAAGAAGACGTTGTGACACGTGACCAAATGTTTGCTTAAAGAGATGGATTTTAAGTAGTTTTTTTAAAGGGAGCAGAGAAAGGTGAAAAAGTTTGAGGCCAGAGATGGGGTTGAATTCCGGATCTTAGTAGCTGAAGGCTTAGTTACCAATACTGAAGAGAAGAATATTCAGTGAGTCTCAAAACCTGTGCTTTAAGTAGAATAACAAAGTGTGGAGCTGGATGAACACAGCAGGCCAAGCAGCATCTGAGGAGCACAAAAGCTGATGTTTTGGGCCTAGACCCTTCATTCGAAAAGGGGGATGGGGAGAGGATTCTGAAATAAATAGGGAGAGAGGGGGAGGCGGACCGAAGATGGATATTCCCCCCTTACCTCCCCACCCATACTCTCCTCTCCACCTATCTTCTCCTCTATCCATCTTCGGTCCGCCTCCCCCCCCTCCCTATTTGTTTCAGAATCCTCTCCCCATTTTCTGATGAAGGGTCTAGGCCCGAAATGTCAGCTTTTGTGCTCCTAAGATGCTGCTTGACCTGCTGTGTTCATCCAGCTTCACACTTTGCTATCTCAGATTCTCCAGCATCTGCAGTTCCCATTATCTCTGATCTTTAAGTGGAATGTAGCTAAATACTAATTGGCAAGTTAAACAGTTGGGCTTCGACTCCTGTCTCAGGTTGTATTGTGCACATTTCTACAGGGTGTAGGATCTCTACACAAAAGAAAATGCAGCACCTACCCCAGCTGACCTTTTGAGCTTTGGGACATTCAGGAATTTATTTGGGGCTTTCTGTCCTTCCACTGTTAGAAGAATGCAAATTGCCTGAGCCTAATGAGCAGCCCTAAGCCTGCACTGAGCATGCTCCTGCATCATAGAAAGGATCTGAGAGAGAACTTACCAGGATGTTGTGTGGCACATTGGGTGTACCACTCCTATCTATCATTGAATCTGATGGGATGGATTGGGCAGAGAAACCTTTATAAGATCTGAACTCTAGCCTGCTGGCTAAAAGTTTGCTTACTTTTGAAACCTTATAGCAGTTGAAATGACAAGTGTTCATCTGATTAACATTAGGTGGAGTTAATACAAAGTACCCAGTTATCTTTCAAAGAACTGATAATTTGATTTAGCTTGAATTCAAAGGCCGCCGTATGACTTGGACCGAGACAACTTGGCTACACTCTTTTGCCTACAGAAACAATAAGCTTTTCTTAGAGATAACATTGACTGTATTTAATTTGTCAGTCACAATTTACTTTTACTGTATACACAAAAAAAATCCCCATTTGTGGCAGTATAATCTCATTAAGATCAGTGGTATCCCTTTTTGTTAAGGGAATTGAAACTTCATTTCAGTAAACTTGTCTTGTTTTAAAACAAATTTCTTCCTTAAATATTTCCAATTTATATGTCTCCTAGAGTCTACAGTCTCTAAGTCCCATCTGTCCAGCATCTATAGATCTCTTTGAAATATATCTCTCTTTTTACAACATCATGCTGTACCTCACAATTACATGACATTTACAAACTTCAAAATTCTATTTACAAGAACTTACATCAAGGTTATTAATAAATATTATGACCAGCACGGTCTAAGGACTGATCCTTAGGGAACTGTACTAGTGACAGCTGTTCAGTTAGAACTCTTACCAATGATAACTACTTTCTGTTTCCTATCATTCAGTCAATTCATTGTCCAGTTGACAACTTCCTCTTTGATCCCATGGGCTTTCCCTTTAACATTAAATGTTTTTGGAGGATTCTAATCCAAAACCGACTGCTGTACATTTGAAAGAAGAAGAAACACCCGCCCAGCAATCAGTTTTCTCTATATTTAAGAGTATCTGTCAACCCATAGAACTCATAAAATCAAAAGTTGAAGGAAGACCATTCCCTCTCCATCTATCCAGAAGGACCTTATGTATCAGAGCACCCAGCTGTTTCTTAAATGATTTCAGGTATTGCCTTCACTTTTCAATATATAAATCCTTTCTTTGTGAGAAGAAATACTTCCTGAAATCAGTCCTTAATTTTTTTCCGAGTTTAAAGTTGTATTCCCCTTGTCTTCATGTCCAAAGCTTACTTGAACTAGTTTCAGATTTATCTTTTTTATACTAGTGCCTGTTTTCTGCACTTCAATAAAATTAACTCTCAGTTGACCCTTTTCAAGGTTGAACTTTCACCAGTTCTTTTTTATTCCTCATACTCCAGCCTTCTAATATGGGGAATTAATCCTTCTCTACCCTTTCTCCAAGAATTTATGCCTTTTAGAGACTCGAATTGAACACAGTATGTTTTTTGTTGGAAAGCGCTAAATGCTTGTCGAGTTATATCAGAACAGATGAGGATGTAAGCTGAATAGTATATATCAAAGGTTAGTATTTTAACTCATATTCTTCCTAATGTTTATTAACAGCCCAGATTCAGAATTTTATTGCAGGTAGGCCAAACACAAGATTGAATCAGGTGGTGGCCTCATTAAATGGAACAATGTACAGTGTTTGTAAAATGCACGAATGCTCCTCACAATAAAAGTCTGTTGATAAAAAGAAGAGATCTCAGACGGGTAAGTTCAGAATTATTTTTGTGGAGGCATAAGAAACAGGGTTGAACCCCAAACGTTCAACTCAACACTACCTTCTCTTGGGCAATTAGGGATGGGCAACAAATACTGGCCTCATGACTTTTCAATGAAATAATTTTTAAAAAATTTCACTCCGTCTTCCGAGTATGTCCCTGCTGCTTTGGCTTGGCTTCAGAAAGTCCAGAAAAATGCAAACCTGTAGTGGCGAAGCTGCAGTTGATGACCAGTTGGGGTACAGCAATGTTACATGAGCCTATGATTGACTTTGCTGTAAGGAGGTAGTCATAGAAGCTGAGGAGGAGGAAAGGAAATGGAGTTTTTTTCCTGTTAGATTATAATTACGATTGTGATGGTAGCGAGAGCCTTTGGATCAAGATCCTATCCATCAGTTTCCCGTCTCTTCAACATCACTGTCTATGTTCCTTGTTTTCTCATTTTCACTCACCAGTTCAGGTATGTCAACTGGAAAAGAAATAGACCGTATATGTCAGCATATAGTCTTAGATGAATTATAAAGCACATCGGATCCAGAGAATTATGGAGTGTTTGAGAATGCCTCAACTTTCTAATGGAGGCAGTGAAAAGGCTTACCTCTTATTTTAGAGTTGTGGGACTCCGATAACATGGGAAATAGTCTCAATGAAGGAAGATCAAGAAACATCACATGCCCTCGGGTTCTGAGATTAGGGATCAGCTCTGTTTAGATATTAAAAAAGAGAAAATTTTTGCCGTGTGCTTTTATAATGATATCCAGGAGTTTGTGTTCGGAACAGACTGGTCAAGGAGAAGGCAAGGTTGTTTTCAGGCTTAGGCTTTTTGAGAACACCATTTATTTCATATTAAGACTAAATATTACCATACTGTACATGGTAACATGAGGTATGCTAAGGCCTAAGCCAGTGGGATTGTGAACTGGAATATTGAGGTCACGACCTCTAAGGCATCAAAGGCCAACCCCCTTATCTTTACTCTTCAAGATCTTTTCCCCTTTTCCAAAACTCACCAAGCAGTCGCAATGGTTTTCAAGCCTCAAAATGGGGTTACGATAGGAACTAGTTTGGGAGTGCTGCCCTAATCTTACTGTTACATTATTGAAAGTCTATACCTAAACTCTATTGCTCAAGTTTAGTTGGTCAACTTCACATACTTCCCTGTACGAGTTTCCTTCTTCTTATCTCACGCCAATCTAACTAACTCAACCTACAGTGTGCAAATAACGTACATTGGGGAGTAGTTGCCTGAAATCATCACAAGGTTGCTCTAATCTCTTAAAATCTTGATACAATAGAAATGCTATTCAGTCCACTTGACATTGCATCCTGTGTAAAAAAAAGCATATTCATGCAGAAGTAGAACTCTCCCAGTGAATCAAGCTGAGTGCATCTCAGCTTGTGGCAAAGTAAGTCATATTAATCAGGACATTGTTAGGTTTGAGCCTTGGCCTGGGTAAGTTCTATAAATACAAATTAGACAATGACAGGGTAGCAATAATTAGCTGTAATTCTTCTGGAATTAGGAAGAAACTTTAAAAAAATCTTGATTGTGACTCGTGATTATTAAGAGGTGAATTTACTGAAATGTGCATAAATGTGGACAAGGGTTTTGGGCAGATTAGTCTCAGTTGCAAAGCCTGAACTGATTAAATAGTCTGTTAATAACCACTATCAAACTATGCACATAATGAGCCATCACAGTATTCTGAATTTGAATGTAGCTGAGATGAATCAGTCACTGCAGGATCAAACTGTAAAAAGCATAGATTGTAGCAGGAACAGCTGAGTGAAAAGAACTTTATATTAATATATGACAAAGGGTCTGATAAAGAATTGAAACTTCCCAAAGTATAGATTTATTCCCTAAATGCCATCTGTGATGTCAAACATTCATATCATCTTTAATAATTATATGCCAAAGTATTTAGAAATTTAATTAACTTTCAGTCTTGTAAGTTTGATTTGTAACACACGCATTGTAGTGCATGTAAAGATACTCGCCACTACATGACATAATAAGAGAAATATGGCAGAATCCATGAGAAAATCTGGAATGCTGGCCTTCCACTTTGCTAGTGAGGGCATGCATCATTCCTTTGCTAGTATCCCATGTTGACCTCAGACTGAGTTGACTTTCCCGAATAAGCAGGATTCTATTCTGCTTTCCACTGCTTGTTTTCCTGTGTGTGCTTCTTCCACAGCCTATAGGGACCAGGTCTGTCTGCTAGCATCCCGTGATGAGAAGCTTCTGCTTGCCATTAGCATCTTCCCAATTATGATACATGGCATAAAGCTCTCAAGGTATAATAGGACATTGGAAAATGACCGAGCTCTGAAAAATGTGGGAACACCATCAATTAGTTTGTTCTGCCAAAATGAAAGTCTAAGAAAGATCTATTAACCTCCTCTCTGCTGTGAGCACACTTAGTTAAAGTTTCCACTGAGGTATGGGTGAACAATCTATGCACACAGCTAATAGAAATATTACAATTCTGCAGGCATCAATGTCTTACTTTCTTTTTTGTGCCAGTGACTTTTCCTGCTAGCACAGTGATCTTTACTGAAATGTAGTTGTCATTTTGATAAATTAGTGGTGGGTTAATTTATTGATCAGTGTTAGCTTTAATGACTAATTTTCAAAGTGTCAGCAAAAAGTGAAGTTTTCACAAGGAGTGAGAACTTGTTGACAAGGCCTTGAAATTGAGTTAGTAAAATATGACTTAAATTGACATCAACAAACCCCAGATTCTCTATGTTCTCTGGTTGTCGCTGTCTTTCTTGGCATAACTTGTAGATTTTGAGAAAACATTAGCATTGCTTTGCAATGGTAGACTTATTACCGATCTATTTTAGGAACAATTTATCTGAGCTTACTCACCTGATTTAAATTACGTTGGTGAAAAATAAAAATTAATGATGCCCATATAGAGGATTAAGCAAAGGTTCATTACCTGAACTAAGACAGTGTGAAGCTGGATGAACACAGCAGACCAAGCAGCATCAGAGGAGCAGGCAAGTTGGACGTTTCAGAAGGGTCTTTTTCTGAAGAAGAGTCTCGACCCGAAACGTCAAACTTTCCTGCTCCTCTGATGCTGCTTGGCCTGCTGTCTTCATCCAGCTTCATACTGTGTTATCTCAGATTTCCCAGCATCGGCAGTTCCTACTATCTCCATTACCTGAACATTGTATTCTGCCATGATGATGGATCAGAACCACTAAATACCAGAGAAATGATTCATTTTTAACTTTAAAATGCGCTTTTCAGAAGAAGTCTGCCACTGCCAAAAAAGGAATGATTGATAATATCAGTTTGCTGTCTGGAAAGGTCTGAATGGACCTTTGGAATGTCACACATGTAGAGTATCAGGGATACTTGAAATAGAGAAAGAAACAAAATGGGAAGAGATAACATGAGGATGGTTGTCTATTTACCCTTCTGAACAGAGTGTGACCGCTTACAAAAGTTAGGTGTTTTGGCCTTCCAGGAATATACAAGAAAGGGATTAAAATTAACTGCATCACTAGGCTTGATGGACTTTTGTGTTGTGATGGTCATAGCTTTGAGAACCATTATTATACACTCCTACAATTTGGGTAAGGAAAAATACTCTCCGTCTCTGACTGCTGAAGACCAATAAGCCAGACAAAAGGAGCAGGACAACATAACACCTTTGTCACTCAGTGCTTCCAGTCAGTCATTTCTAATTAGAATCAGGACAAAAGCATTTCAATCCACCTACAAAGTCAACAATCTCAAAATTGACTGTTAACTGCCAACTATCAAAGCTGACAGTAACATCCACTGCAACAGTTGTAGTGTTCAAGTATCCATTCTTCATAAACAGTTCAGAGAATTGTTCCTTTCTTTCAGATGTTTGTCCTTTTGGACTCATCATTTATTTTTAATGTGTGAATGTGAGCTGTGTTACTATTTCTTCCCACATTTAGTAATTAATAGATTTACCTTTTTTGTTGATTCAAGGGAGCCTAGTTAAATTGGCATCTTTCAATTGTATCTGAGAGGAAGGTATCTACAGGGCAGGAATCCTTTTGAAATTAAATTTGATGTGATCAACCAAGAGCTGGGTGAATAAAGAAGGGTAGCCAATATACATCTTCTCACCAAGGAGCGTAAAACTTTGGAGTATCCCATCTGGAACTGCAACAAATTGGGCAACTTTGCTCAGGGACTGAGTGTAACACTTTTTTTTATTTTAGCGTTCACTTTCTACTTGGAGAATTTAGAAAACAGAATATATTGGGTGATAATAGGGACTGCAGATGCTGGAGAATCCAAGATAACAAAGTGTGAAGCTGGATGAACAGAGCAGGCCAAGCAGCATCTCAGGAGCACAAAAGCTGACGTTTCGGGCCTAGACCCTTCATCAGAGAGGGGGATGGGGAGAGGGAACTGGAATAAATAGGAAGAGAGGGGGAGGCGGACCGAAGATGGAGAGTAAAGAAGATAGGTGGAGAGAGTGTAGGTGGGGAGGTAGGGAGGGGATAGGTCAGTCCAGGGAAGACGGACAGGTCAAGGAGGTGGGATGAGGTTAGTAGGTAGCTGGGGGTGCGGCTTTGGGTGGGAGGAAGGGATGGGTGAGAGGAAGAACCGGTTAGGGAGGCAGAGACAGGTTGGACTGGTTTTGGGATGCAGTGGGTGGGGGGGAAGAGCTGGGCTGGTTGTGTGGAGCAGTGGGGGGAGGGGACGCACTGGGCTGGTTTAGGGATGCAGTAGGGGAAGGGGAGATTTTGAAACTGGTGAAGTCCACATTGATACCATATGGCTGCAGGGTTCCCAGGCGGAATATGAGTTGCTGTTCCTGCAACCTTCGGGTGGCATCATTGTGGCAGTGCAGGAGGCCCATGATGGACATGTCATCAAGAGAATGGGAGGGGGAGTGGAAATGGTTTGCGACTGGGAGATGCAGTTGTTTGTTGCGAACTGAGCGGAGGTGTTCTGCAAAGCGGTCCCGAAGCCTCCGCTTGGTTTCCCCAATGTAGAGGAAGCCGCACCGGGTACAGTGGATGCAGTATACCACATTGGCAGATGTGCAGGTGAACCTCTGCTTAATGTGGAATGTCATCTTGGGGCCTGGGATGGGGGTGAGGGAGGAGGTGTGGGGGCAAGTGTAGCATTTCCTGCGGTTGCAGGGGAAGGTGCCGGGTGTGGTGGGGTTGGAGGGCAGTGTGGAGCGAACAAGGGAGTCACGGAGAGAGTGGTCTCTCCGGAAAGCAGACAGGGGAGGGGATGGAAAAATGTCTTGGGTGGTGGGGTCGGATTGTAAATGGCAGAAGTGTCGGAGGATAATGCGTTGTATCCGGAGGTTGGTAGGGTGGTGTGTGAGAACGAGGGGGATCCTCTTGGGGCGGTTGTGGCGGGGGTGGGGTGTGAGGGATGTGTTGCGGGAAATACGGGAGACGCGGTCAAGGGCGTTCTCGATCACTGTGGGGGGAAAGTTGCGGTCCTTAAAGAACTTGGACATCTGGGATGTGCGGGAGTGGAATGTCTTATCGTGGGAGCAGATGCGGCGGAGGCGGAGGGTGTCTGGGGAAGTGCAGGTTAGGTGGGTTAGCTATTGTAAAAGAACAGTATGTGTGGTTATGCAAATTAGATGGGATGTTTTTCAGAGAATTGATGCAGACTCGATGGGCTGAATGGTCACCTTCTGCACGGTTGGGCGTCTATGATCCTAAATAAGAGGACTGGTGGCAGAAAACCAGCTCAAACAACTCATAGCTAATACTACTTGCAGGTAAATGTAGCAAATAGCACAAGGTACCAGTAGTATGGTACCAGGGAATGGGCTCTGAGGTGAGATGGTAGGTAACTTGGTGGTGAAAGGTTTGGGAGAGAAGCCCACCTTCTTCCTGCTACTACATGATCCATGGAATGGTGGGGAAGATAGCAATGGCTATAGTCGGCATCTAGGCCACAGGGCTATTTTGTAGCCCTGCTGGCATTTTGTCAGAGGTAGATATCCAAAACCCCTCCCGCCCAGGGGAGAATGCCTCTAAGCAGCAAGGACAGCAAGTGTTTTCCTTTCTGCATGTTGTCGGTCCATAGATGTGCCACCAAACAGCAGTGACGTCTCCTGTGGCTTTGCTACTACCAGCGGATGGCTCATCACTGCATTCACTGGAACTTGTGTGCCCAACCCTGGGATATTGAAAAGGCTTATTTCCAGTCCTTCAAGGACAAGTCAACATGGAGAAAAACACTCGTTCCCATTGCGGCCGTAAGAGTGGTTACTGCTATTGGGAATACTGTGAGATTTCTGAGCTGCTGGCCCTCTGGGGCAGCAGCTCAGATAGGCAGGCTGCAATCCTTGACAGGATTCAAACATTCTTACCTCTGACCCTTCTGGCAGTTACCATGGGTTTGTTGGCAACTACTTAATTGGCTGCTGCTGATAATATCCCTTCGACTGTAATATGTTTCAGCCTCAGCATACTAAACTGCAGCACGTGTTTCTGGCCATTGACAGCTCCTTGTGCTGACTTCCCCTATCCTGATTGAGTCCAGAGACATAATAAATGGATTCAATATGTTTGTATACGCAGGACCAACATGCTTTCAGATGTTGTTCAAACATGATGATGGCATTTCAACATTCAAGAATTAAGGCACTTTAGGGATCAATAATACATTATTCCTTAAGGACAAGTGTGGTAAATTTTAGTATTGTCGAATCATAGAAAGTTCCATTACGGAAGAAGGCCGTTCACTCCACTGTGCCTGTGCTGCTACTTAGAAATAGGGATCTACTAAGTCTCACTGTCCTGCTTTATCACCATAGTTCTATTATTTTCTTGCTTTGTACTCCAGACCATAATAATTTGCTGCAGAAAAAGACTTCTCCACATCTGACTGTTTTGCCAACTACCAAAATCTTTTGTCCTCACTGCCTCACTCCTTTGACAGTGGAAGTAATTTTTCTCCATCAGTCTATTAAAATCCTTCATGATGTTGAACACTTGCATCAAATGCCCCACTTCAGTTGTTTGAGTGAGAACAATCCACATTTCTGTGGGGTCTGCTTACCCAACTGAGCTCCATCATCAATGGTACAATTCTAGTAAATGTCCTCTTCAACTCCTCCAAAGCTTTGATATCCTCTCCGAAATGTATGTATTATTATTACCACGGTTTTAACTTGAACTGTCAGAAATTACTTGGAATTATTCCAGTACATACTCTCAATGAAACATCTTCCATATGCTAAGAGATTGTGTATAACAGGTGTTAAGGACTTCAACATCATAGACCATTCACAATGTGAGAAAGTGACAAATTACTTCATTTTGCCAAGATATCATTAAGTTTTGTCAGCACATAAAATATAGTACAACACTGTATAGTATCATGTTGCACAATTTTTTCAAAAATAACCTCCGCAACATATCTACTAAGCTCATTGCACTGACAATAGCCATCACAGTGATAGCTGCACTTAATTGTTTTTACCTCTAGTTTCTTTCAGACAGCATTAGAAATTTTGTGCCGCAACTGTCAGCTGGTTGTTCGTCTGCCGGGCATGCCACTAATGCATTGTTCTCTTGCTTAGCTGAGTTCATAACCTTGCTTGTCTGTGAAAAGCACAAATATCAGAAGGTTGTATATTCTTCTAAATGACAGGACTCAATGAAACTCAAAGGAAAAATCAATCGATTGAACTCAAAGTGATATCAGCTCTATCGATGAAGAATCATACATCAGTAGAAAGGAGATATATTCATAGAGCAAAGTGAAAGTTACAACCGGAAACAGGCATTTTAACTCAACTGGTCCAGATCTATGCTAATCTGACACGCAAGCAGCTGTCCTAATCCCATGTGTCCACACAGTTCCCATGTGCCTTCATCACACTTCCCTTCAGTCAGTCATCAAAACTATTCTGAAATCTTATTTTTAAATGTATTCTTAATCTCTCCTTTCATCAATAACACAGTCCACAGTCTCACAACTCTCTTTTTATGTTTCTCCTGCTTTCTCTGTTTTCAGGTTCTTAACTTTAACCTTAAAGCTAAAATAATTTTAGGTAAGAGGCAAGGAAGCAGCGGTAGTTCTGACTACACATCTAAGGCGGTATTGCAAAGGAAAATTAAGACCTTTATATCTACTGATAGCACAAATTCACAAAACCACCTTGCATTAAAATCAGGAAAGTTGTGTGAGGCAGATGTAGACTAACCTATGCCAACAGAGTAATTTGGAAGAAAGTGAAAATCCCAATGTGTTATATTTCCAGGAGGCAGAAAACATTGTATAGAATTGAAGTTTTGCCATGTGAGTTAACCATTGGGTATCCAGTAAAAGCAAACATTCAGCGACTCTGGATCAGCTCCCTTACAGTCAGTTTAGTCATGCTCCCCATGACTTTTAATTTAAACAATCTGATGTACCAATATTTTCATAAACTTTATTTCAACATAAAGCAGGTACAGTATAAGAATAAATGATACTTCCTTCCCCATTACTTTCTATTCTTAATCCCTGAGAAATATTTCTGGTCATTCTGAACTTTGCCTGGACTGCTCCAAGGGATTTCATTGAAGACCCTGTAGACATTTATGTTGAGAGGAGCAGATGTTAGTAACTCAAAAACCCTGTTGTGTTTTCTATACCCTTCCAGAAAGTTATTGCTGATTTGGTATTTTAACAGCAGAATATATTGGGATGCAGCCAATTTCAGTACAATTAGGAAAGGAGTACATTTCTTTTAAGAATAGACATGGAGTTAGGGATACAGGGAATAGAGTTTATTTCTCTCCAATTTACAAGAACTTGCACTTACTTGGCGCATTTAACAGGGTATAACATTCCAAAGCAATTCACGTCAGTATTAACAAACATAAATTGACACCAGGGACAGGTGGGTGTGGGTTTGTGAGAGTGAAAGGTGGGAAAATTCTGGAAATTGACACCTGGTCAGTTGCAAATTTCCTGAGGTTGTGAGTCCAGCGTGGAACTTATTCTAGTGGGAAAATAACTGAACTGATTTAAAAGGCAATAAAAGACAATTATCTATGAATTTCTTCTTTCCCATTAGGACATGGCTTCCAGCTATATCTGCAGCTCCTTGGGCTCAATGAGATGAGTGCACAGCTGGAAGAGCAGCTTCAGTGAAACTGAAAAGTTATGAAGCAAAGATAAATTAGGAAGAAGGCTCTTGTGTCACACTGGTAATGTCCATACCTCTAGTCAAGGTGACCTGTGTTCAAGTCCAACCTACCACACACTACTGCAGTCTCAGAAATATTGAAGAACTGGAAAGAATTTGATCAGTTAGACTGAAGACCTCCAGTCATGGCCATCGAGAATGTGCTGTTCAAAACAATGCTGCCCCTGAGAATATTTCCATTGCTTTGACAGGTGATTGCCAGCTTCTGTCTAGCACTTAACTTCACTCACTTTCGGGGGCACCATCCTCCTGCCAGCCTCCAAGGGGCAACAGCAAGCAGTTTCATTGCCAAAATTTCCAGTTGGCAGTGGGACATTTTGCTTTTCACAATCTTGAGTTTTGCAGATTGGGTGACATTCTGTAGTTCTGTTTCCTTTTGACTGATTGAACTCCAGCATTCACAGTGAGATAGAGTCCTCTGCTATCCTGTTTCCTTTTGTCTGATTCTATCACTCAGAGACAGAGTCTCCCCTTACCTTTAACACGATAGTGAGTAGGAGATAATTCTTTTACTAGGACCTTCACAGTCTGTGGATGCTCGAGTCCAGGGTAGAACACATGAAATGTTTAGTCTCACTAGCCCACTGCAGTAGAGGTGAAACTGGCTTTTCAACCATATCATTGTGTCGTCTTCAAAGTGAAAACTCACAAAATGTTTCTGTGGTTTGGGACATAATCTGCAGTGAGTGGCATGCTGGTGACCAGGAGTTTTAATATCTTCATATACATGAGAGATTACAGAACAGTCTGTTTTGACTTGTCTCTTTCCCTCTCTTTTGGCAAACTGTTGTTTTATGTTCCCTTCATATGTGTAAGTATGATATTCCATGGGCCTTTCTCACAAGACAGCCACATAATTTATATCTACAACCATTTTTGGAAAAATTCATTTTTTAACAAAACACATTTTGGAATTAGAAGCTAAAACTATCCTACTTTGGGGTTTTGACTTGTGACTATGACATTTTGCTCACATGATGAATAAATAAAATTCACTCTTGTTTCATTGCAAAGGGTAAAGAAGAATTAAATATATGAAATAATAAACATAATTATGCACCCACACGTTCATTCTTTCGGTCTCAGTCAGTCATCCTTTCAGTTTTAACCAGGTCCCTTTATGTTCTGGACAGGGTGTCTGCAATTATGTTTGAGTTCCAATAGTGAGGATGATTTTCAGCTGGATGGTTGAACAAAGAAGCTGCAACAGAATTATCTGGCATTCTGGGTCTTAAACTTTTCTATAAAAGTTAATGTTTGTGCTCAGTATTGACTGTGGTCTCCCTGTATCCATTTCAGACATATATCTCAAAGTATACAAGAGCCAGTAATAAACTGAAGGTTTTTCTCTCTACCGTGGAGTGAAGTTTCTGATCTTCATTTAATGTTGTGGAGAAGTATGTAATTCATCTCACTATTCCAGATTCATGTTCCTGAAGGAGGAAAGTCCCTTTCTTTTGTCACTTGCATCAATGGTGACTTTGAATGCTTGATTAAAATTTGGCACTACAGATGCAGGCCTTTTGTTAAAATGACTCACATCTTTTCAAATGCAGTCCATACTACCATTTGGTTTTCTCCAGTAGTCGATCTGTCAGCGGCACAGATACTGCACTGAGGGTTGGGATAAACTTCTGGTAAAACTTGCACATTTCTTTTTCCATCTTTTGTGTAAATTGTGAACTGTGCGGCAGTTTCTATCTCTGTAACCTTGAGCAGTGCTTGTTCTTGACCAATTGCCACTCCTGAATACTTGTAACCAGGATACATGTACACATGTCCTTGCACTTGGGCCTTAACAAATTTTAACGATTGGCCATAGGTCGGCTAACTGCATTTTGCAGAAGATGGATTATTGTTGCTGTAAATACATTTCCCACTATGTCACTGCATTAGGATGCTTACTACACAACCAGACAAACTTGTCATTATCTGGCTCATTACTCTTAGGGTTTGAATGGCAGGACTTTACATTGGTGCCACATGCTGGAGTTAAAACGTGGAGATTTCTTTTGTGTGGGCAGTCAAGGGAGCCTGCCGTACTCCTTGAGTATGTTTATCTTGGTAACATAGGCATCTCTATCTACCCTACCTACGCAATCTTCCAGTCAGGGTATCTGGTAGCAGTCTATTCTGGACAATGCATTAATGTTTTGGTCATCAATGCAGAGCCATGTAGAGTTGTCTGGTTTAGATTTGAGCACAACTGGGGAGGTTCAGTCACTGTAAGAGTGGCCATTAGACCACTGGAAAATGAGGTTGGAAAAGTACTGAGGGGGAAAAGAAATGGTGGAAGAACTGAATAAATAGTTTGCATCAGTTTTCACAGTGGAAGACGCCTATAGCATACCAGAGCTTCAAGAGAGCCAGGGGCAGAATTGAGCATAGTGGCTATCACTAAGGAGAAAGTGTTGGGAAGCTGAAGGATATGAAGCTGGATAAATCACCTGGGCCAGAGGGTTTACACCCCACAGTACTAAAGGAGATAGCTGAGGAGATTGTAGAAGCATGCTGGTGATCCTTCAGGAACCAATGGAGTCAGGGATGGTCCAAGAGGACTGAAAAATGGCTAATGTAACACTCCTGTTTAAGAAGGGAGGGAGACAGAAGACAGGAAAGTATAGGCTAGTTAGCCTGACCTCAATCATTGGTAAAATTTTAGAGTGCACCATTAATGATGAGATTGTGGTGTTACTAATATATTGTTCAGACAGCATGGCTTTGTCAAGGGCAAGTCACATCTGACAAATCTGTTAGAATTCTTTTGAGGAGTAACAAGCAAGTTAGACAAAGGAGAGCCAGTGAACATGATCTATTTGACATGGTGCTGCACAAGAAGCTGCTTAATAAGATAACAGTCCATGGTTTTGGGGGCAAGATACTGGCATGGATAGAGGATTGGCTCACTGGTAAAAGACAGAGAGTAGGGATAAAGTGGTCTTATTCAGGATGTAGCTGGTGACAAGTGCAATTACCCAGGGATCTGTACTGGGACTACAACTATTTGCAATATACATTAATGATCTGGATGAAAGGAACTGAGAGCATTATTGCTTGGTTTGCAGATTGCACATAGATAGGTGGAGGGTGAGGTAGCGTTGAGGAGGTGAGGAGGCTATGGTAGGTCTGGGACAGACTAGGAGAGTGGGCAGATGGAATACAACATGGGAAAGTGTGAGGTTATGTACTTTGGCAGGAAGAATAGAGGCAGAGACAATTTTCTAAGTGGAGAAAACTTTGGAAGTCTGAAGCACAAGGGGACCTGGGAGTCCGAGTACAAGATTCTCTTCTGGTTAACATGCACGTTTAGTTGGCGGTTAGGAAGGCAAATGCAGTGTTAGCATTCATTTTACAAAGGCTAGAATACAAGAGCTGAAATGTTCTGTGGAGGCCGTATAATGCTGTGTTCAGAGTGTGTTTGGAATATTGTGAGCAATATCTCCTAAGGAAAGATGTGTTGACATTGGATGGGGCCCAGAGGAGATTTACAGGAATCATTCCAGGGATGAAAGGCTTGTCAACTGAGGAACAGTTGAGGCATCTGTGTCTGTACTCGATGGAGTTTAGATGGATGAGCGGGGAATCTCATTGAAACTTACAGAATACAGAGAGGCCTGGATAGAGTGGACATGGAGAAGATATTTCTGCTGATAGGAGAAACTAAGACCTGAGAGTACAGCCTTAGAGTGAAAGCATGACCATTTAAAACTGGGATGAGGAGGATGTTCTTTTTTGATTAAGTGATCTATTGTCAATTGAATTTTACGGTGAATATTACAGGAAAATACAGTGAAAAGCTTCAAATGTCACCATGATCTGGCATCATTTTGAATAGTTTAAGAATAAAAAGAATAAAAGATACAATTGAAAGAGAGTCGATCTTTGTTCTGTTGTCTCCGCCAGGAGTCCTAAGCCAGCTGACTAACAACACCGGTGCTGCCACCCCTCCTCCACCACCTCGTCACCGCCTATGCCAGACATAGGAGTTGCTTCATTTTAGGTGCCATCTTTTCGCCACTGGGCCCATCTTACTGTCGCCACTGCTGATACTGGGTCCCGTGCAGAACCCACGTTCACACCCTACCTCTACTCCTGCTTCAATGATGCCACGAGAGCCCGCTTTGGGCATACCACATTGTTGCCACCACCTTGTCAATGCCAGCAGTCCCTGCTCTGGGCCCGTATCAAACAGGAGTCCCTGGGTCCGCTAGCAAGTCGGGCCGTGTTGGTCACCTCTTAGCAAGAGTTCTGGTCCGGTCAGCCTCTTCTGAAACATTGCCTTGTCAGTACTGCTATCTTGTGAAATCTGCAGCTTTGAATCGCTGGAGGGGCTTTACTGCCACGACTGGCCCCGAACGCATCTGTTGCTGCCACCTCCAGTCGCGGGGATGAGCCATCATTCCACGCATGGCAATTAACCCGCCAGAAAAGACTTTACAGGAAAGGAAAACAAATGAAGAAACAAAAGAAAAAGAAAAAAATAAAACAGAAGTGAAAAGAAAAGGAAAAGAGAGCAGACAGGAGTGGAGGAGCCCCAAGCTCAAGACCCAGCATTCAGCCCTGCTATTCCACTGCCATTTTGAATATTTTTTTCTTGAATTTCTTCAGCCAGGGTGTGGTCAATCTGTGGAATTCATTGCTACAGAAGGCATTGGAGGCCAAATCATTGAGTGTATTTGAGACAGAGATAGAAGCGTTCTTAATTAGTAAGGGAAAAGGCAAGAGAATAGGGTTGAGAAAGATATCAGCCATGATCAAATGGCGGACCAGACTTGATGGGCTGAAAAGCCTAATTCTGCTCCTTTATCTTGTAGTCTTATTGTCTATGATTTCTGTCTCTACCACCCTTATAGGAAATGATTTCCTAATTCTAGCACCTTTGGCTAAGAAAAGATTTTCTTCACGTTTCCTCGGAACTTTCCATCTGTAATCTTCAATCGATACCCCCAGTCATCTATTCCTCCATCAAAGCTAAAGTTTCTTCCCGTCTAACCTAAATCTGCCACTCATAACTTTATATGTGCTTCAATGATGTCCCCTGGCACTCTCCTTTGCTCTAAGGAAAACAACATCTGTCTGTCCAATCTCTCTACATCTGAAACTGTTTCAATCAGGTAATTGACTTTCCAAAGCTTTTTGGTTGTTATGTGTGGGGCTTTACAGGTTTATCTGGTGTTAGTTGCAGCACTAATATGACGTCTCCTTGCTGAATGTTTCAGGCCCTGGTATGTTGGTCTGTTCTTTTTTGATTCATTGCTGTTTGGGAGATATTCAATTGTTCTTGGGCCACTTCACAGGCTCATGAAAGTCTCTATTGGAACGCTGATACATAGTCTAACATGGAAACCTCCTCCTCTGGTCTAAAAACATTTTTTGAGTCATTTCAGATGCCCTTCCATTTGGTGTCCATAAACTAATTCAAATGGAGTAAAATTGGTTGTCTTATTGGATGAGTCAATTACAACATTTAAAAGGCAAGATAACAAAGTGTGGAGCTGGATGAACACAGCAGGCCAAGCAGCATCTTAGGAACACAAGAGCTGTCGTTTCGGGCCTCGGCCCTTTCTCATACATCAGACCCTTCATTAGTCTGATGAATGGTCTAGACCCGAAACGTCAGCTTTTGTGCTCCTAAGATGCTGCTTGGCCTGCTATGTTCATCCAGCTCCACACTTTGTTATCTCGAATTCTCCAGCATCTGCAGTTCCCATTATCTCTGATAACAACATTTAAAAGGCGTTTGGATGGGTGTATAAATAGGAATATTTCAGAGGGGATAGGCCAAATGCTGGCAAATGGAACTAGTTTTAATTTAGGATATTTGGTCAGCATGGATGAGTTGGACTGGAGGGTCTGTTTCTGCGTTGTACAGCTCTGACTCTCTGGTTCCCTCACGGCTAACAGAGGAAGATGGAATCCTGTATACCAGCCATGTAGGTATTCATGGAAATATGCTCTGATCTTTGTTTGTCGTGTTTAGTAGTACTATTCTGGCATTGCCTGTGACTGTGGGTGAGGCTCTGAAGACGACTGCAAGGCTTCTAGGAGTGTAAAGAGAATGAAAAGCCACCATTTATGGAGGGTGACAGTGAAGGATGGGTGCAAGATGGCAACAGGCTGAAATTGAGCATGAGTATTAGGTTTTTAGATGGGAAAATGAGGTGCTTGCAGAAAGATGAATGAGTTCAATTGCAAATTCTGTTATACTGAAGAGGTCTGGGCAGAAAAATGCTGGGTACATCCAAATGTAGTGCATAGCAGGTGAAATTGTTATGTAAATCTACTGTCACACTATCCCTAGGCTATAGACCTTCTTTCTGTATTGTTCACAGATTGGAGGGGAGCACATTCCCACTGCTCACTCCTTCAACCACACCTTCTTGCTCCTGTTCTTGTGGAGCTCACGTTGTTGCAGGACCTTCAGGTGAGTGAGAAATGGAGAATGGTCAGTGATGGGGGTATCCTCCAAAATATCCTTTTCATTTCTGTTGTTGCTGTAGCTTCAGAAATCCAATGATGATGATCCCTTGAAGATCATAAGGTAGTCCCTGTTAAGTAGAAAGACATCTTTTGACAGAATGAATGCATCATCACGCCTACCCTAATTCCTGGGAAACCTGAAAGCAGGATAATAATTAGTTTGCTCTGGGAAAGAGCAATAGCCAGGTACGTAATTTAATTGGTTGCATTTTTTGACCTGATAACGAGTCTGGGGATAAGGCCCAGATAATTTTGTCCGCCGTGCATGGGAAAAGTTTAGGATAAGTAAAACATTTGTTGTAAAGCTTATCTTAAATGGAGTAGAGAAAGAAAGAGATGCAGAAACAGAAAGTTTTCATCAGGAAACTCCACAACTTTGAGCCTAGATATTTAAAAGTACTATTGTTAATGATGAGGTAATGGGAATTGGGGATGCACAAGGTTGAGGCAAGCAGGAAGGGGTCAAAACTGGACATCGGTTAGAGGTGGAGGGAGTAGGTCAAATAGCTAGTTCTAAGGTCAGGGTTTGGACTGGGGAGGTTGGAGTGGTGAGACAACGAGGCCACAGCTAGGGAAAAGCTGGAGGAATTTATAACAACTCTGGGTGTCAGGACAAGAAGGTAGAGATCAGAAAGTGTGAGTTGGAGGAACCCAGCAGGCCAGGCAGCATCAGAGGAACCCTCTGCTGCCTGGCCCACTATGTTCCTCAAGCAGTGCTTTACTATGGCTGAGAAAGTGTGAGTCATTGGGTTTAGGATCTGATGGGGGTGAGGGTGTCCAATTACAGTGATAAGGTCCAGTCACAAGTGGTTTAATTCAAGATATTCTTGGGTTGGGAAGAGGGGATTGTTGGTGGCAGTCCAAAAACTGCTTACCTGTTGTCCTTGCCTCCCTGTAGCCCCCAGCCTATCCAGCTTCTGGAGACCCAACCAACCAGAGGTAAATCTAGAATGGGATAAATGTGTGAGATGCTGAGTCATTTAAAATATTCAAGTTTGCATCCTATCCCTTTAAAAACAGGTTGGTCACCTGCAATCTCTGTTCAAAGCAGAAGTAAGCAGGTGGGTTAAGTTTGGGTTTCAGATAGATCCCACTTAACCCATTTCTTTGGAATTTAAAATTCACCCATTACTATCTACTCTTGAAGAAACATTTCTCCAGCATTTATGACACAGTACAAGAAATTATTGAAAGACTGGGGTTAATACATGGCCTATGCAATTCTGTTTATTTTGCTTGTTAACTCTGCTCCAGGAGTACAATGAGCTGAAAGATGTGCTCCTTCCTGCACTGATAATGTTCAGTTATAAATAGGATTAGTCCATGTAGCCAAACCTTTCCTTTCAAGGCAACTCTCTTTCAAGACATGCCAGATTATTTTGTCTGCCTGTTACTTCCATTGTCTCCATCCATGAGAAGGGTGGAGTACCGATGAGTTTAAAATTTCCAACAGGATGGGAAAGTAATATTGAGTTGAGCAGAATCTTGCTAAAATAAGCATACATTCCCTAGAGGAATATCCATTTAAAGTAAGTTTGACAGCTCAAAATCATAGCCACTCTAACAAATCAACTTTCTCCAAACAGGAGGTATTCAATTTTAATAAAACTTTAATCTTATTTCCATAATAGTATTTCTGCCATTAGATATTAGAATCTGCATGATGTTATACTTCCTCAAGATGAAATGATTTCAAGATTATGCCTTTTAAATATTAAGAGCAATCATGTTGCTTAATAACATTAGTACTCTTTGTTGAATCCACTTGGCACAATAGTCAGTTCATATTTCATATTACAAGAAAAGAGAAGCAGGAATAAAACACAGCAATTTACCCATTTCTGCTCTGCTTTTTCAATGTTGCATATGGCCCAGCTTGGGCCAGTTGTTCTGCGAGTGAGTGTAACTGGTATGAGCCCAGTGTGAAACAGAGTAATGCAGACAATTTCACACCACTTGTGTATAACCCTATCAAGTGTGGCTTTCTTCAGCAAACAAGATCAAACTAAAGTAGCAATTCAATCAAGGGCCAATTTAAAATTGTAGAATTGGAAAATTAGGAGTTGTTCTGTCCAAAGCGAGATCAGTTGGGTTAAATAGTAACCCTCATTGATTAAGGATTTGTTAGGTGCCACTGTAGAATAGACTGCTTCCAGATCTGATGTTCATATTATCATTATTGCTGTCAAAGCTATAATAATTGGTTTTACAACTACATGTAGTAAGCCAGTTGCTTTCAGCAGGAAAGCTGGGAAGTTATTCCCAGTTGGAATTGGTCCTTTGTAAACGTAATTTTGAGTTGGATTAATCTCAAATGAAATTGGCACTGGCTTTCTGCCAGGCTATTTTTAGGAAGCTCACTGCCTGGAATTGAATAGAGTGATTGCCAGTCCTTCAACTCTATCATCAAACATAATGAGCAGATAAAGGCTTAGACACAAAGCAGGATGAAAGTGAAAAGAGTTTGCTGTAGTTCAACATCTTTCATTGTGAATATTGTCATCTCCTCTTTCAATAATTTCAAACATATACCTCCAAGATATATAGGGTATGCAATACAGCATAAACATTTTGCAGACATTAGGGGTGGAATAGTGGCTCAGTGGATTAGGACTACTACCTCACAGTACTAGGGGCCCAGGTTTAATTCCAGCCTTGCGTGACTGTCTGTGTAGAATTTGTATGTTCTCCCATGTCTGCATGGGTTTCCGCTGGCTGTTTTTGTTTCCTCCCATGTCCAAAGATGTTCAGTTTAGGTGGATTGACCATTGGAAATTGCACTGTAGTGTTTGGGGATGTACAGGCAAGGTGGATTAGCTATTATAAATGCAGGGTTACAGGATGAGTTTGGAGAGTCAGTGCAGACTCGATGGGCCGAATGACCTCTATCTGCACTGTAGGGATTCAGTGAATCTACATCTCAGCGATGCTTTGCTGCAGGACAAATTGAGTCATCTAATTGTTTATCTGGATATGTTACACGGCTTCAGATTGCAAATTCTTATTTTCGTGATCACTTGGGAGTTGGAAATGTTGCTAAGGTGGCAGCAATTACATTTCTGAACCACAATCATGGTCCCTGAAGAGCTATCCATTCAGCTTGCCACCTTGCAGAAATAACGCCAAGTCAGCCTGAATGAAATCTCAATAAACAACCTCTCAGTGAGTTTGGAAAATTGGAATTGGTCTGCTTTCTTCTGATTTGATGTTTGGGGCTGAGTTTTGGAAGTCTGCCAGGGATGGAAAGAAGGCAGGTAGACTGGCACTGGCCAACATTCCAGTTGCCAATATCTCACACCTCTGGCCCATTTCTAAAGAGTTAGGCCAGTTCAAAGTCTAGCCGTCTGCTTGTGGCACGTAGCTTATTAATATATTAAAGGCAAAGGATTAGAGGCTGACTGGGATCTTCCCATTGGTCTTTGGGAAGGCCAAGGTATCTGTTACATTATAATAAAGTGTGAAGCTGGATGAACACAGCAGGCCAAGCAGCATCTCAAGAGCACAAAAGCTAACGTTTCGGGCCTAGACCCTTCATCAGAGAGGGGGATGGGGTGAGGGTTCTGGAATAAATAGGGAGAGAGGGGGAGGCGGACCGAAGATGGAGAGAAAAGAAGATAGGTGGAGAGGAGAGTATAGGTGGGGAGGTAAGGAGGGGATAGGTCAGTCCAGGGAAGACGGACAGGTCAAGGAGGTGGGATGAGGTTAGAAGGTAGGAAATGGAGGTGCAGCTTGAAGTGGGAGGAAGGGATGGGTGAGAGGAAGAACAGGTTAGGGAGGCAGAGACAGGCTGGGCTGGTTGTGTGATGCAGTGGGGGGAGGGGAGATTTTGAAGCTGGTGAAGTCCACGTTGATACCATTGGGCTGCAGGGTTCCCAAGCGGAATATGAGTTGCTGTTCCTGCAACCTTTGGGTGGCATCATTGTGGCACTGCAGGAGGCCCATGATGGACAAGTCATCTAAAGAATGGGAGGGGGAGTTGAAATGGTTCGCGACTGGGAGGTGCAGTTGTTTATTGCAAACCGAGCGGAGGTGTTCTGTGTAAATTCCTTGTAATTTTTTTCTGAACTCTTTCAAGTCTCACAACATAAAGCAAGGAGACCAGAATTGTACACAGTATTCCAAAAGTGGCATAACCAATGTCCTGTACAGCTGTAACATGGCCTCCAGACTCCTATATTCAATGCACTGACTATAAAGGCAAGCATGCCAAATGCCGCCTTCACTACTATATCTACCTGAGACTCCATTTTCAAGGAATCATGAACCTGCGCCCCAAGGTCTCTTTGTTCATCAACACTCTCAAGGGTCTTACCATTAAGTGTATAAGATCTACCCTAATTTACCCGACCTAAATGTAGCACCTCACATTTATCTAAATTAAACTCCATCTATCACTCCTCTGCCAATGGCCCATTTGAACATGGTCTTATTGCACTCTGATGTAACTTTCTTCATTGTCCATTACCACTAATTTTGGTGTCACCTGCAAACTTACTCACCAAATCTCCTACATTCACATCCAGATCATTTATATAAATTACAAAAAGCACTGGATCCTGCTTCAATCCCTGCAGCACATCACTGGTCACTGGCCTCCAGTTTGAAAAGCAACTCTCTGCCTCTTATCTTATAGCCAAATTTATATCCAGATGGATAGTTCTTCCAAAATTTCAATTGTTCTAAGCTTACTAACCAGTCTACCATGCAGAACCTTGTGGAATGCCTTGCTGAAATCCATGTAGACTATGTCCACCACTCTGCCTCCACCAATCCTCTTCATCACTTCTTCAAAAGTCTTAATCAAGTTAGTAAGATATCATTTTCCACTCAAATAGCCATGCTGACTATCCCTAATCCTTGCCTTCCAAATACATGTGAATCCTGCCCCTCAGAATCCCCAACAACAACTTGCCCATCACCGATGTCAGGCTCACTGGTCTATAGTTCCCTGGCTTTTCCTTACCACCTTCCTTTAAATAGGGCACCATATTAGCCAACTTCCAGTCTTTCGCACCTTGCCTGTGGCTATTGATGATACAGGTATCTTGGCAAGTGGCCCAACAACCACTTCCCTGGCTTCCCATGAAGTCCTCGGGTATACCTGATCAGATCCTGGATTTTTTTCTACCTTTATGCATTTTAAGACATCCAGCACCTCCTCCCCCATAATATGGACACTTCAAGATATCACTATTTATTTATCCAAGTTCTCTAACTTCCATATCTTTCTCCATAGTAAATGTTGACGCAAAATACTTGTTTAGTATCTCACCCGTCTTCTGCAGTTCCACACAAAGGTAGTCTTGCTGATCTATAAGGGGCACTATTCTCTCCCTAGTTACTCCTTTGTCCATAATGTATTTGCAGAAATCCTTTGGATTCTCCTTCACTCTATTTGCCAAAGTTATCTCATGCCCCCATTTTGGCCTCCTGATTTCCCTATTAAATATGCTCCTACTGCCCTTATACTCTTCTAGAGATTCACTTGATCGCTGCTGTCCCTGGACTCTCATTATCTCACTTTTCCAAGGCTTCCCACTCTCCAACTGAGCCTTTATCTGCTAATGTCTGCCCCCAAACAACTTTTGAAAGTTCTTGCTGAATGGGAGGTCTGCAGCATTCCTCAAATTGTCTTTTCGACTGCGTAGGCCTCCAAGAAGCTGTGCAGTAGTGGCTTCCAGAGCTGGCTCTCATGGTCCATGATAGAGCTCAGCTGCATTGAACGCTCCAAGCCAAAGAGAAACTACTTGACACTTGCTTCCAGAAAGTGAGAGCTGTGCATAGCAGGCAATTGTGGAATGTAGGATTATTATGTATCAACATGCCAGCATTTGGCTTGTACTATGGATAGGTAACCTGTATGGCTTGCGATTAAAGACTAAATGTGGTGAGAGAATGGCATTTTATATGCATGGGAATGTCAACCATAGCCAGATCATTTGCTGTGAGCAATCTAACCTGGTGGCTGTTGTGTCATAATACTGCCAGTGGGGGGGGGGGGGGGGGGGAGGGGGGGGGTGCGGGCAGGGTGGTGGGTGGTGGGGGAGGGGGCGCGGTGACACGGCATCTCCAACACTTGTCGGAGTGCATAGCAGCCCATTGATTTGAAGCCCATCTACCATCCTTTGAGAAAAAGAACAGGAAATGACATCACCAAACCCAAGGAAACCTAACCAGATAAATAGAAAGCGGGACATAACACCAGCGCTTCACCAGAGGCTCACTGATGATGTTACCTAGAATGGTGACGAAATGTCTGAAAACTAACTTTCCAGCTTAGTGAGCAAAGTCACATCCAGAGGCTCAACCTGAGCTACAAATCTTCTCAAAACTCGCTAGCCTGTCAATGTTGGTGCCAGTGTAAGAACTGCTGATCTTTTCACCATTGGATGATGAGTTGTTCCAGGAATGGTGCTTGGTAAAAAGGGCATAGTATTGGAGATGAGGGATGCTATAGAGGCAGGGGATGTGGCTAATGAAACAAGTTTAGTAAGATATTGCGAGAAATCTCATCAGACATGCAGCAGGAAACTCGCTTAAAAAAAAACCAAAGCATCTTGCACTTCGCCAAAGAAAATAAAATTTTGCTCATAATCTCATGTACTCAGACATAACCCTGAAAAATGGCGAATTGTCATTAGAATGAAAGGTTTTTTCTTTATTTTAATTGTGATTAACATTCTCACAGTGCTGTTTTAGCTGGTCTCCTTCAGTAGGTCACCGAGACTGCTACATACAGTGCCCTGAATCTCTTTTTATCACATTCCTGCCTTGTTGCCAGACAATTTACCTGCACATCAAACCTGGCAATCAAGAGAAATAATACACATTTTCCCTCCTTGTTTCGTGATGTTGTGTTGAGATCCCAATGACTGTTGGCTCTTCTGAGGCCGGGATATGGAGAGGTGAGTCACTTCTTAAGATAGGAGGTTAGGAAATGATTAGGTCTGTTAATTCACTGAATGGCTCTGGTGGAGTCAGAATGAGAGGTTTGACAACAGGCTGTCTACCCTGTCAGTACAGTAAGGGGAGGCAAACTTGATTTTAAAATATAAAGAACTACAATGAGTGACAAAATGCAATTTAAAATTGAGCTTTGAATGAGTCTGTGAACATAATCGATGTTGCTGTTACATAGGGAATTCAAATTGGTGGTAGCATATGCAGCAGAGAAAATAACATCTGTAATTGGTAATTGTATTAGGCTGTGTTTGTAGTTCAGAGGGCTAAAGGCAGCTCTGGGCCCTCCACGTGCAGCCTGCTCCATCTGGTAGACCCATTGTAGAGAAAGCTGGGCCCCTGCCTGTGCGTTTCCTCCATACTTTGAGCCAGCATGTGAACTGCTCCCTTGGGGAGGAAGTCCTTCAGCTTTTTTTAATGCAAGAACATCCTGTTCAATGGCTTATCAACAAGGGCCTCAGGCTTAAAGCCAAGAGCTGCAAAAACTTCAGGATCTGGCTGAAGCATTTACCCCAGTGAGCACAGGAAGCCTACAGGGAGATCTTAGAAAGAAAAGAGAGAGAGAGAGAGAGAGACAGTGAGAAAGAAATAGGTCAAGTGAAGTATAACTACATCCACTTATTGCCAAGTATTAGCAAGGAGATTCGTCTTGCATTTGGAGAATGTTTTTGTGTTCAGAAACTTCTAGTAAAGAATGAAGCAGTTGCTATTATTTGGACTGCTCTTGCAGCAGAAGGGGCCGGATGTTTACAAATGCTGGCAAATGTTCCAAAGGCTGAGTCTGACAGCTGATAAACTAGCAGAATGTGCTGAGGCAGAGCAGACCGGAGCCTGGGAAAGGTCTTCTCTGTATCTGCCTACATCAGTCTGCAATAATTATCTTAGCGTGACCACGATTACAATCCTTTGCAATGTCATGAAAAATTAGAAGATGATTGTGCACCTAGAAAAGGCAAGCTGGCCATCCCCTGTCAACTAACTGCTGCTTTGGAAATGAGATATTTTATCAACATTTCATAACTGGACTGTGGATTTTATTATATCATCATTCCTCACTCAACAAGATAATAATCATAATTTACAAAAGAACCATTGAGAGATGGAGTAGGTTCAATAATAATTTTCAAAAGGGAATAGCCTGTATATCTGAAAAGGAAGAAAACATGCCATGCATTTTGGGAATGAGCAGGGAAATGGAACAAATGTAATAATTCTTTTGTAAAACCTGGGCCGAATGGCTTCCTTCTATGCTGGAGGATTCTGTGGGGATATTTTTGACCTGAAGGAGGGTTTAAGTGTAAGCTGGGGCTTAATCTTCATGGAAAATGTTGGTGTAATGGGAAGCTAGCTGAACAGATCCCCAGGTTTAATTGGAGTGTGTTAGGCTGCTAGTGCACTACCCACACAGAAGAGGCTGGTCGCCTATTAACATATGATAATCACTTAGCTGGCACATCAGTGAGTTTCCCAGGCTTCCTGAAACTCACCAGTGAAAGCAGGGTGAGAGCTCAATGGCAATTGAGGAAGCTAATTGAAACGCGTGGAAATACTGCAATCAATACTCAGTACTCGTAGCTGCTTTCTTACCTGCTTTGAGAAAGTGTTTTTGCTAAAAGTTTACTTTCTATGTTCTTGAAGTTTTCAGAAACAGAGCAAGATGTGCGGTGCTGGGGTGGTTTTTGCTTGGGCCTTGAAAGAAGACCACTGCTATCATTAGGACTGGCACTAGCTGCCTACTGTTATGAGATCTGTAACTAGACAGTGGAAAAAGAATCAGTAAAAAAGGCTAACAACAGAGAGGGTGATAGCAGCAGAGTAGAGCTCTCATGCAGCACTATGCATGACACAGGGTGTATAGTCAGAGGCCTGGTTTCTTTGGCTGAGTCAGGTGATAGCAGAGATCTGCAACCTTCAATGGATGATCTATTTCCGACTGGGCATGCTACCTGTAGCTGCTCCAGTCACCACCATCCTCAACATTTTAACATCTGGATCTTTGCAGGCTGCCGGAGTGGGGGTTCACACAAGTGTAAGAGGGGATAATATACCAGCTGTTTACCTGTGATGGTGCAGTCAGGATGAGCAGGTGCAGAGGTTTTCATCCATGCTTCACACTCCATAGGCATCATTCACAACACACAGGGCAATCTAGGCACTTCCAGATCAACCACAAATGTTTGTTAGTTACAAGCTTCCACTCCATAAATATGAAGCTGGTATGGAAGAAGGCGCTGAGATTCCTCAGGATATAACATAATTCTTCCATCTTATAACAGTGCAGGCTTCTGATGTTTTTAGGCCTGCAAGTAGTATTTTGGAAGACGAACAAAGCCCACTTAAAGCTTGATGCCTCACAGGAACCCAACCAATGAATCGTGGCAATGTGGGAAATAATGTCAAATGACAGGGTTGTGCAAAAATAAAACTCCCTCCTTCTTTTCTCTCTATTTCTATGTAATGTAATTCTTATGGCTTGAACCGATATAGAGGCAGACCGCTCAAATCCCTGCTCTGACAGCCGAGAAGTCCCTGAATACATTGTATTGTACAGTCTGTGAGATCCTTATCCAAAAATTGTTCCACCTCCTCCTGTGCAGGGGCAGACTCAGTCCTCAGTGAATGGACAAATGTGGAAACAGGTCAGTAGTGGATAGGTTTGAGTGGCATCTTCACATTCATTCACCATCATCTATTTAATGGTCCAGCCACACTTCACTGTAACCAATGTACTGGAGAATGCTTTGACAGAGATCAATGTGGCACTATAAGGCTAAGGCTTGGACATGTGTCATCCTATTTAATATGTGTAGACATGTTAGTATACAGACTCTCCACTCCTGCAGTCATGGACTCTCCTTTGATTGGAGCACTTGATGTTCTATAATGCTGACCACTGCAAAGCCATTTCACAGCAATGTTCTACAGCATCAATCCACTCATGCTCATGTCAGGCAATCTGCTTTTTGTTATTTTGGACAATCTGTTATTTTGGACACTGTGCTTGAAAGGCCAATCTAAGTGTCACACAGTCTTTGCCACTGCTGATTGATTTACAGTTGCTTTGACAGCCAACAGATACGGAATCTGTGATAATGGGAACTGCAGATGCTGGAGAATCCAAGATAACAAAGTATGGATCTGGATGAACACAGCAGGCCAAGCAGCATCTCAGGAGCACAAAAGCTGACGTTTCTGATGAAGGGTCTAGGCCCGAAACGTCAGCTTTTGTGCTCCTGAGATGCTGCTTGGCCTGCTGTGTTCATCCAGCTCCACACGTTGTTATTTTAGATACGGAATCTGTACCCAGTTTGGAGAGGACTGTATCCTCTTAACCACATTCCACATTTCTGTCCCTGTCTCCACCAACTGCTCTTGTTTAGTTTATGAAGCAGTTCAAAGAAGGTTTACAAGACTAATACCTTGAATGAGAAGATTGGCTTATGTAGAGAGGCTAAAACAGACTAAGCATGAATTCTGTTTCTGTGCATCCTCAGCAAGATTTAACTCCACTAAGTAATTATTAGGAGGAAACGGTGGTATACTAGTAATGTTACTGGACTAGTAATCCAGAGGCCCGAGTTCATGTCCTGGGGATATTGGTTCAAATCCCACTACAGTACCTGGTGGAATTAGAGAGTTATACTGTCATAAAAATTGATCTAGACAATGAAAATCCTTCAGGGAAGGGAAATCTGCCATTTTTACTAGGTCTGGCCTGCAGTGACTCAGCAAAGTGGATGACATGAAATGGCCTAGCAAGTCACTTAGTTACTTTCCAGTGATGCCTACCGCCCATGAAAGAAAAATAGATCTGCAACTGCTATTGAATCCTGCCCGAGTGAAAGTGTGGTCAGAAATTGAAGATATGGGACTTGAAAATGAGTCAACATGACTAAGTGCCAAATGACAAATGGTTCTCTGATATTTAATTGTGACACTAACCAGCTGAGAGGTCTCCAACTCCTACCTCTTCTGGAGCTCCAAACCTCCCTGATCTCTATAGGATCTCAGCCCACACTTCTGAGCAGGGAAATATGTGCATATCCACCTTCATGTTCTTCCTTCCCCTTGTGATCTGTGCTTCCTTCTCTTGGAATGAAGATAAGAACAGAACACTGAGTGAATGCAGGTACATTTTCTTTGTGCTTTCATGGGGTATGGCCACACTTAGTAAGGCCAGCTTTGTTGCCCATGCCTGATTGACACTGAGAAACGTAATTTTTTAATCTGCATTTGATTAGACTAAATATCAAAGTCAGGCCTGAAGAATGATGGGGAATGGTAGTGAAAGATAGGTGGATGCAGGTTCATGGAAGTGCACAGAAGGGGAGGATGCATGTGTGAGCATTTGAGAGGTTGGACATGATGCAGGAAACTCGAATAAGTAGAATGTGGTGCTGTTGTGAAGTGCATAGCAAAAAAATATGAAATGTGCTACTCTACTCTTAAAGCTCTTCCTGCACTGAATCCATCAGTGTGCCATTACTCTTAATGCCCTAGATGGGGCAAAAGACAGTAGTACTGGACCTCTTAGGCACTTCTTTGCCTTTTTTAGTGTTAGAAGCAGTGTTTTATCTCCATTTCCGGAGAAACATACCTCTCTCTGGCTCTGCACTGAGCCAATCAGCACATAAATGCTGGCCTCATTACAGATCAGTGCACACTTTGCCCTTGGAATTAATTCTCTAATTTCCACTTCATTTGTTTCAATCTCCAATTCCTTCAAGTTCCATCTTCAGGTTGATCCCTTAAATGCAGGAATTGCATTTGTGTCATGTGGGTCCTCACCATACTGGTTCCTGTGCATTGGTCACCAAACTGAAGGGAGATGAATGAGGTAGCTGAGTTTTAAGGAAAACCACAGGCAGATGCACTGAACTCATTTCCAGGTTTCCCAAGCATTACTGGAGTCCCTGGTTTCTAACACCTCCCCTGCGATCTATGAATCACACAAATACTGGTTAATGGGTAACACAAAGATTGTGCGGAGAGAAATAAATTTAACTTGATAGAACCACAACGGCCACTTTTTTCTTCAAAGTTTAGTCAAGTGGCAAACCAAAACAGTTAAGAAACACAGTGTCCCAAATGATTATTCAGAGGTGAACTGCGAAGCTCCACAACACATGAGATGATAAATGTAAATAAAAACTGTTTAGCTCATTCTTATTCTTGGAGCTATACTCAATTTTCTTTCGACCTCAAACACTCGGAATCATATGGCTTTTCTTAAAAATAATTTTTTCTTCTTATTGCCCTGAGCTTTTCTCCCTTCAACTCTAAAGACATTTTTTAACTAGGGAGGAATTTCACAGTCTTCGCTACCTCGCCTACTTTAGGTGCTCGCAGAGACAAAAACAGTGCCTTTTTTTTAATCCCACATGTGAGGTCTAAATGATTCAGCTTTAACACCTGCCTGAATTTTATGTGAAATTAGTATTCAATTCTCCAGTCTAAGCTCATTTGAATAATTATTCACAATTCCAAGCATAGGTAAAGGGCTGGCATGAAATTTAAAGGAATGTAGATATTAAAAAGGGTAGCACCATAATGGATTACGGAACTGCAAATGTAGTGAATGCCAACTCTGGATCCATTAACAGCCTTTGCAAAGGCAGAAAAGAAATAGGAGTCAAAAATAAAGGGAAAGAAAATTCAATATGTATTTATTTGGACAAGTAATAAAGAGTAGGCGATGCTGTAACCATTTTTCAGGCAGCTTGAGGTACTCCACAACACAATTCCATAGGTGAGTACTGTACTGTTAAAGGAGTTGCAGACCACAGCTGATATTACTGTCCCCACGTAAGGAAATTCTTTGTTGCATGCTGAGTGGTTTTGCAGTAAACAACAGTATTGTTTAATAGATAATAAAATGTGAGGCTGGATGAACACAGCAGGCCAAGCAGCATCTCAGGAGCACAAAAGCTGACGTTTCGGGCCTAGACCCTTCATCAGAGAGGGGGATGGGGGGAGGGAACTGGAATAAATAGGGAGAGAGGGGGAGGCGGACCGAAGATGGAGAGTAAAGAAGATAGGTGGAGAAGGTGTGGGTGGGGAGGTAGGGAGGGGATAGGTCAGTCCAGGGAAGACGGACAGGTCAAGGAGGTGGGATGAGGTTAGTAGGTAGCTGGGGGTGCGGCTTGGGGTGGGAGGAAGGGATGGGTGAGAGGAAGAACCGGTTAGGGAGGCAGAGACAGGTTGGACTGGTTTTGGGATGCAGTGGGTGGGGGGGAAGAGCTGGGCTGGTTGTGTGGTGCAGTGGGGGGAGGGGATGAACTGGGCTGGTTTAGGGATGCAGTGGGGGAAGGGGAGATTTTGAAACTGGTGAAGTCCACATTGATACCATATGGCTGCAGGGTTCCCAGGCGGAATATGAGTTGCTGTTTAATATCTGTTTCTGTTGACCTAAACCTAAGATTCAGCTGTTCCTATTATTCAATGATATCTTCAGCCCCCGACAAATGTATGATTGAGGGCAATTTGGTAGTTATGGTTAAACAAGCAATACCTTCTTCTTCCATGCTGACAAATCTTACAAATGCGGGATCCTGCAACGTATGAGAGATAACGGGAACTGCAGATGCTGGAGAATCCAAGATAACAAAGTGTGGAGCTGGGTGAACACAGCAGGCCAAGCAGCATCTCAGGAGCACAACCTGCAACGTATGAGGTGGTTACATAAACCTTGCAGCATAATGACTAGACACATATTATCATGGAGCAACCAGGGAGGTTCTGGCACTGCCTGCTTTGAAAAGGCAATATCCCAGCATCTTCTAATCTAAGCAACGTTTCTTTTCTCTGCAGTTGCAAGTGAGTGGATTTTGACTGGAGAGCCACAAAGCACCTTTCTTACAGCCTGTCTTGTCTTGCATCCTTCCACAATTCCTCCTTTCCATCTGACCATGTCAGTTCAGAACGTCCTTATTCACCAAACCATTTAGGCCAAGAAAGAAAGAAAAACAGTAAGTGGACCATTAAAACTTTAAGGAGTCCAAAGAACTTGCACGCAGCAACTGTGACCCTTTTAAAGGTTCCCTACTGCCAGGTGCACCTCTGAGACCTGTTTCTCACCAGGCCTGAAGAGAAAAGTTGGAGAATTGGTGTCCAGCACAGACAATGGCTGGGAAATGCACCCTTTCCTACACAGAATAATGAGTCTGCCACCTGATTCTGATAGAAGTTTCAGTTAGTGCCCACTATTCCTGTATGGAAAACACAGTGGGGACATAGCAGAAATTTGGCTAATAACTGGTTTCTAAGCTGGCATTTAAAATCAGCAAAGAGAAAGTCAACCCCTAATTTATAGCAGCAGGCAATTTAACAACGGAGACAAATCATGTCCTCTTTGGATCTTAACACCAATGTTACTATAAGCACGAACCACTGTATAGTGTTTAGGAATGTAAACACTAGATGATATTACCCTGGTTGGTTTAGGAGTTCTGCAGTGAATTATAGGACCTCAACAGCTACTGTGGCTTTTTAGCTAAGTCAGCAGACTAAGGATGAAACTTGGCATTTCCTGGGCTGGTTTGACTTACGTGTGGGAGGGTATTTACCCTCCAAGCCATCTGGAGCTCATAACTAACTCCCCCGTTTTATATTTTGCAGTGCCAAATTTACAGTTGCTTTTCAAATCAGCAGTTTCCTATTCAAATGCTTCATTAAAGATTATAGACTGTGCTAAGTTTCAGGCTATTTCAAAATTCTACGCTTGGGTTCAAATGTGCTATCACGTCACAGGTTTTTAAATGGCACCTTCGAACCACTCCACCGCTAGACTCACTGTGACAAAAAAATTATTTATATTTGATGTTGTTTAAAAATGAACGGAGACATGACTGATTAGAAGAGATCAAACCATTGACAACGAGTTTGTATCAGTCAAAATCAAGAAAGGATAATTATTTAATTATGTATTTCCAAAGGGAGGTAGCCCACTGGCCACATACTGGAATGAGTTGTCTTCAATGAGAGGCTGCATTATGTATACATCACCCTGAGCTCGCTGCCCATGGCAACTCTGAACGGGTTTAAGGGAGGAAAGGGATTGGCAGTTTCTCATACTGTAGAAAGGTCACCAGGCCTGAAGCATTAATTCTGATCTTTCTTCAAGGATGCTGCCGGACTTGCTGAGCTTTTCCAGCAACTTCTGATTTTGGCTCAGGGAACCAAATTCTGCCTCATCCCTCGGCAATGCCCTAACCAATCAGGGTCTCCCTGCCTGTTCTGAGAATTAAGATTAGCAGTTAACTGTTCTTGCTGCATCTCCATGAGAATGATGGCCCAGCTAATCACCATCTTTGTCTCATGCTCTAGAAAATGGTGCTTGTTTTTCAAATCTTGTTTCTTGTGTCCTAATTTTAAACAGTGTGAGATGAAAAGTTTCAACTCCTTGTCTTTTAGCAATGTTTTAACTCTACAAATTAGTTGCATAGTGTTTCCAGCTATATGCCTTGCAAAGAAAGCGTGTTGCAAGATGGAAAATGTGCCTGCACGCCAATGCCCACCACCCCCCCGTATTGATGAAAACTTTTTATTAGAGAGAAATAAACAAAGAGGCAGAAGCTTACATTTATATAACACTTTTTCACAGCTTCAGGATCTCAAAGCAAAACAAAATCTTGGATGTATTTTGCAGTGCAGTTATTTTTGTTAATAGAGAAATGTGCACTACACTTTGCATACAGTAAGGTTCCAAAACAACAAGATAAACTGTAGCTCATGTGTTCTTAATCAGGTTGTCTGTAAGATTCTTTATGTTTAGCTGAGTGGAAAGACAGAACCTAAGATGAAGATTTCCTATACAGAAAAGATCCTCCCAGTATATTTCCTCATGCAGATGGCCTAAAGGCACACCGCTTCTTCCTCTCCCGCAGACCTGACCAGTCCCCCTCCACTGACACCCTCATTCGCCTAGACAAACTCGTCCTCATCCTCAACAACTTCTCTTTCGATTCCTCCCACTTCCGACAGACAAAGGGGGTGACCATGGGCACCCGCACGGGCCCAAGCTATGCCTGCCTCTTTGTAGGTTACATGGAACAATCCCTCTTCCAAAGCTACACTGGCCCTATTCCCCACCTCTTCCTCTGTTATATCGATGACTGTATCGGCGCCGCCTCGTGCACCTACGAGGAGCTCAAACAGCTCATTCACTTCAATAACACTTTCCAACCCAACCTTAACTTCACCTGGACCATCTCTAACACCTTTCTCTCCTCCCTGGACCTCTCTGTTTTCATCCCCGGAAACCAATATCCATTTCAAGCCCACCGACTCCCACAGCTACCCAGAATACACCTCCTCTCACCCACCTTCCTGCAAAAATGCCATCCCCTACTTCCAATTCCCTCGCCTCCACCGCATCTGCTCCTGAGATGAGGCATTCCACTTCCGTACATCCCAGATGTCCTCGCTTTTCAAGGACTGCAACTTCCCCTCCAAAGTGGTCGAAAACATCCTCAACTGTCTCTCGCATTTCCTGCAACTCATTCCTCACACCGCCTCCCCGCAATAACAACCAAAACAGAATCCCCCTCGTCCTCACATATCACCCCACCAACATCCGGATCCACGCATCATCCTCCGGCATTTCTGCCATCTGCAATGCGACCCCACCATCAAAGACATTTTTCGCTCCCCATCCTTATCTGCTTTCTGGAGGGACCACTCTCTCCGTGACTCCCTTATCCGCTGCACACTCCCCACCAGCCCCACCACATATGGCACTTTCCCCTGCAACCGCAGGAAGTGCTACACCTGCCCTTACACCTCCCCCCTCAACCCCACCCCAAGCCCCAAGAAGACTTTCCACATCAAGCAGATATTCACCAGTACATCTGTTGTGGCCTCCTCTACATCGGGGAAACCAAGCGGAAACTTGGGGACCGCTTTGCAGAACACCTACGCTTGGTTTGCAACAAAGGATTCCACCTCCCAGTCGCGAGCCATTACAACTCACCCTCCCACTCCTTGGGCGACATGTTTAACCTGGGCCTCCTGCAGTGCCACAACGATGCCCCAAAGATTGCAGGAATAGCAACTCATATTTCGCTTGCAGCCCAATGGTATCAATGTGGGCTTCACAAGCTTCAAACTCTCCCCTCCCCCTACTGCATCCCAAAACCAGCCCAGCTCATCCCTGCCTCCCTAACCTGTCCTTCCTCCCACCTATCCACTCCTCCCACCTCAAGCCTCACCCCTATCTCCTACCTACTAACTTCATCCCACCTCCTTGGCCTGTCCGTCCTCCCTGGACTGACCTATCCCCTCCCTAACTCCCCAACTACACTCACCTTTACTGGCTCCATCCCCGCCTCTTTGATCTGTCTGTCCCCTCTCCACCTATCTTCTCCTCTATCCATCTTCCATCCGCCTCACCCTCCCTCCCTATTTATTTCAGAATCCCCTTCCCCTCCCCCATTTCTGAAGAAGGATCTTGACCTGAAGCTCAGCTTTCCTGCTCCTCTGATGTTGCTTGGCCTGCTGTGTAGATCTAGCTCCACAACTTGTTATCGCTTCCTCCCAGTATAGTACTCCTGCGGTATTGGGAGGAAACATCAGTCTAGATGGCATGTTTAATCTTCTGGAGTATTTCTTGAATTCACTGCTTTCTAACCTGTAGACAGGAGTGCTGCCACCGAATGAATGCTTTGTATTAAAGTCAATCTACTTGTGTTAGGCTCTTACTACCAGCAAACAACTATCTAATTTACCCCAAAGCATGACAAAGTAACTTACTAAATTATCACTTAAACAGATGCTCTCACTTGCTGCAAATTCCCCTGAGGTCATTCAAATGAGCAAAATGTGGAATTTCTGGGGTGACCTGGAAACACCTGTTGTCTTGCCACTTGGAGTGGGAATTATTACGATTGGATGAGAGTGGGGGAGGGGGTGCGGATGGAATGGTTAGTTGCTAGACATTCTGTCTAACTAGAATTAAGTAAGTAAGTAAAATCTCTCTGCAATTGGATTCATCCCAAAATCTGAAGCAGTCCTTGGTTAGAAAGAATTGTCCTATTAACATCTGGAGTCCCAAGGACTTTACATTGGTTCAAATATGGAGAGAAAATTAAATCTCTATTTATCTGAATCAACTGCGGTGTCATGTAACATTATTGTTGATGATTGATTAATTGTGACCTGCACATTCTCCTTAAGGATGTTTTGTAACGTGCACACTAGATAGTTCAACATTTACTAAAGCAAAACCAAGTCTATCTTAAGGTTTTGTTCAAATAGAGTTTTACAGTTTAGACCTGAATGTGGGCAAACTTCATAGACAAATATTTCATAGGCACATACGAGAGTCCTCTATCGATTATTTCTAAGGAAGCATTAGAAGAAATAATTTAGTCATTGCACAATCACAATCTCATGAAATCCCAAAATGCTTTATAACCAATGAATTATTTGTTAGTCTTGTTACATGTTAAGCATAAAAGGGTTAAAGCCTATCTAAAGTGATTTGGCAAGGGGATATAGTAAGAACATGAGAAATAGGAACCGGAGTAAACCAAGCAGCTCCTTGAGACCGCTTGGACATTCAATGCAATCACAGCTGACTTTTGTCTTCAACTCTATTTCCTGACACTCACTATATCCGTTGATTTGCTGTCAAGGGAGGTGAAAAGATGGATGAGATTTGGGAAATTTGGCAGGGCTTGATATTGGTGGACCATCAGTGTTATGCACACGGGGAAAACAACTCACAAACATCAACTCAAGTGCACTTGCACAATAACCCCTTAGCTCCATATCTGCCATGGTCTACTGCCTGAATTTTGAAATCATTCCCAGAAAAACAAGGTCAATTTTCTTAAGTATGTTCTAGGTTTCAGTTTGAACTCTGATACTTTACTTTTCTTTTACCATTTGTTACTCCTAAGGTCAAAGAAAATATCAATTGGATGTAGAAAACATTTCACCCTACTCTCCCTTAGGTTTAGGAGGATAAAAGAGTGAAAAACGTACTTTGTCCTAAACATATGTTAAATCCAACACAGATACTGTATTTTACAGAGCCAATATGGATTTCCATTATCTACACCAGAAATTTAATGGCCTATGATTGAAATCCTCATTTTTGTGGTAAGTTACAAGACGGGAGTAATATTATGCTATATGATGCTTAGTGCGCCCACTTAAGCTTGGGGATATAGCATACACTTAAAATGTTGAATGGTCATAGAATCCCTACAGGTGGAAGCAGGCCATTTGGTCCATACTCCAAAGTACAGCCCTCCCACATTCTTCCACCTTCCACCTGATCCGTGTAACCTTGCATTACCCAAAGCTTATCCATCTAAGATGCACATCCCTGACTACTGTAGGGTAATTTAGCATGGCCAATCCATCTAACCCACACATCTTGGACTGTGGGGGGAATCCCACATAGACATGGGGAGAACATGTAAACTCCACACAGACAGTCATCCAAGAGTAGAATCAAATCTGGGCCTCTGGCTTGAGGAGCTGTGCAGTGCTAATCCATGAAGCCACTGTGCTGCCCTGACATGACATAAAGCTTCCTTGATCTGATGTGATTTGAACATGCAACGCTCTGACTGGGAATCAGACAAACTACCATTGCACCACAAACCCAGCCAGGACCAACTAAATCAAAACACTGTACTTCAAAGTCTGGGACCTGGATTTGCATTCACCACACCGAGGATGTGAAGATTATCAGGCTTTTCCATGAATAGCTTAATGCGTGTTCTTTGTTCACCTAAAGTTACATGTTATAATACCATTTTCCTATTCAACATTAGATGGCACTATCAACCTCTTTGCAGACTGCTGTTAACTTGAAGCAACTGAGACGCAGAGTATTGCAACAAGCAATTTAATCATGTCAAGTCTGATCGAGAATTGTTCAGTTCAGCCATTGCGTAGAACATTATTTGCAGGACCAGTGCAGGTTCTGTCTTGCTAAGTTGTCCATTTGAATGCAGTATATGGCAGATTGCTCAATGGGTTCTGTGATGGTACCCTTTAGCATAGGGGAAAGGGAAATAGGAAGAAAATGGGTTTCAATGGTTTCTGGTGAATACTGATCATACATCAGATACCAATAAAGTTGGCAGGAGCTAGGAATCTAGCATGGACCTGTCAGGTGGGCACAGCAAGTGGGATTCAACCTGCACAATATCTGTATGAGGAGTTGGAAGAGACAACACTGTAAGTGCTTCTCTGGCTACAACTGTATGGCTAAAAAAGGAGCCAGGTGAGGGCAGTGCCACGCTGCTGGATGATGTTGGAGATATGCTAGAGGAAGGTAATGTGACCTAAAATGTCAAAGGCCATACATCAGTTGAGAGGGGTGATGAGAATAGATTTCTCCTGTTGCATTGGAAATAATTGCTGACATTGAGAAGAGCTGTTTCAATGCTGTAGCTGGGGCAGAAATCTGAATACAGGGATTCAAACATGGTTGGGCACTGATTTGAGAGACAACAACACATTCAAGGATTTTGGAGTGTAAAACGAGGGGTGAGAAATGGGCAATTAAGGAGGTATCAATGGCTTTTGGAGGATAGTGATGAAGACATGTACTTAAAGAAGAAGGGAATGGCACCTAAATAGAGAGGAGCATTAACAATATCAGCTAGGATGGTGATGGGGTAGAACATTGGATAATTTAATAGGAATGAGGTCAAAGAACAAAGGCTTTTTTCATAGCTAAGATGAACTCAAGGAGAGCTCAGGGGGATTAGGACTATAACTCAAGAAAGTTACAAGTTCAGGCACTCGCAGTTCAATTGCACAGTTCAATATAACAGTGCAGTTCCAGTGCACAATCATTGTCATAACCCCTAGTAAAGTTATCACAGTACAAGTGTACAACTGTAGTTTTGAAACTCACGTGCATTCAGGTGGTCCGCCTCACTTCCAAGTCAGCAGGAATTCCAGCTGTTATTTGTCTTTTGAAAGGCTCTGCATGCTTACTGTCATGCATTGGCTAAAGATTTTGTCTGCGATAGTAGTCATTTGATTATTACGTTGAAGGACAATGACTTTCAAATTTGGCCTTGGGTCTGGCTTCTTTCATCTGTCTTAAAGCCCTGAAAGCAAACCAACAATTACATTTTAAAGAGTTGTAATCTTTTTATATAATTCAGAGTTATTTGCTTTAAATGGTAAAGTAGTTCAGTGCCTAAAGAGTGGATTTTGTGCAATTTGTGTAACAGTCAACATCTAATTCACTGGGAAGCTGTAGGCAGCCACCCTGATCTTTTAAAACCCTGGAGCAGCATGGAAACAAAGAAAAGTTTATTTTTGTTCTCTTGTTTGTTGAGTTGCTTCCTGAGGTTTAAATAAAGCTTTCCTTTGCTATGTAACCCACACCCTCACAGAATAAAAGCCAGCTGGGGCTGAGTGCTCTCCAGCAGATTGGGTTGCCTTTACTCAGTGGCCTGGAAATGCTGAATTATATCTGAGTGCTTGGGAAGCTGAGCAGGATGTGGGAAAGACAGATGAGGATGAACCAGGACACAGCAAATCCGCATTCCAGAGAATCTGCACTGATTGTTGAGGCAGCTGCATTTACAAAAAAAAACTGAAGTTTCTTTTAATAAACCACAGCTTTTGGTAGAGAAGAACAAGAGACTTCTGGTGTCAATAAGTAGAAATGTGCATTTATTACAAGGAATAGAGGACTGATAGAAAATGTGTCATATTCACATATATGAGCCTGGCAAAATATAATGAATAAATTCAACAGGATTGTACTGATTAACGTGAATTGTTAATGTAATCAGTGATCGTATATTCCTGTTTCATACTCTGTCTGTGTTTTATCTGCCTCAGTGTTAACTATTATGTATTTTGTATTTCACATCTATGCAGATGACTATTTCCAGGGATGTAACAAGTTTCATTTACAGTGCTTTAAAATATCTATTCCGTACTACAGCTTTAGCTTCTAACTCTTTCCATAGCTGTTTTTAAGCATTTCTCGGAGTCCACACCCAGGCTTAACCAATGAAGCACAGTGAGCATCAAAAGTAAATAGACTCACATAATCACAGGAAAATTGAACAGTATAACCATAGACCAAATGATGAATCCAGGACTTACTTTACTTGTGCAATGTGAGTCAATAGTATATATTAGATAGAGCATACAATGTTGGAAGGAGCAAGAAGCTGGGTGCTAGCAGTGAATACAAGGTGTAGAGCTGGAGGAACACAGCAGGCCAAGCAGCATCAGAGGAGCAGGAAAGCTGACATTTCGGGTCTGGACCCTACTTCAGAAATGGGGGAGGGGAAGGAGATTCTGAAATAAATAGAGAGGGGGAGGAGGCGGATGGAAGGTGGATAAAGGAGCAGATAGGTGGACAGGAGATGGACAGGTCAAGGAGGCAGGGATGCTGCCAGTGTTGGACCTGCTATTTATCCTTTTTCACTTTCCTTTCCACTTACTTAGAGTCATAGAGTTATACAGCACGGAAACAGACCCTTTGGCCCAACTCATTCATGCAGATCAGATATCCTAAATTAATCTAGTCACATTTGCCAGTATTTAGATCATATCTGTCTAAATCTTTTCCATTCATGTATCCATCCAGATGCTTTTTAAATGTAGTAATTGTACCAGCCTCCACCACTTCCTATGGCAGCTCATTCTTGCCTCACCTGAAACCTATGCCCTCTAGCTTTGGACTCCTGTGCTCTAGGGAAAAGACCTTGGCTACTCACCCTACCCATGCCTTTCATGATTTTATAAACCTCCATAAGGTCACTCCTCAGCCTCCAACACTCCAGGGAAAATAGCCCCAGCCTGTTCAGCCTCTTCCTGTAGCTCAAACTCTCTAACACTGGCAACATCCTTGTAAATCTAATCTGAACACTTCCAAGTTTCACTATAGCCTTCCTATAGCAAGGAGACCAGAATTGCAAGCAGTATTCCAATAGTGGCCTAATCAATGTTCTGTACAGCTGCAATATTACCTCCCAACTCCTATATTCAATGCACTGGCCACTAAGTGCAAGCATACCAAACACCTTCTTCACTATCTTATCTACTTGCGGCTCCACTTTCAAGGAACTATGAAACTGCACCCCAACGTCTCTTGGTTCAGCATCACTCCCCAAGACCTTACCATTAAGAGTATAAGTAGTTGCCTGATTTGCCTTTCCAAAATGCAACATCCTATATTTATCTAAATTACACTCCATCTGACACTGCTTGGCCCATTGGCCCATCTGATCAAGATCCCGTTATACTCTGAGGTAACCATCTTTGCTCTCTACTACACCTCCAGTTTTGGTGTCATCAGCAAACTTACTAAACGTACCTCCTACATTCACGTCCAAATCATTTATATAAATGACAAAAAACAGTGCACCCAGCACCAATGCCATTGGTCACAGGCTGAAAAACAATAGTTCACCATCACCCATTGTTTTCTACCTTCGAGCCAGTTCGGTCTCCAAATGGTCAGTTCTCCCTGTATTCCATGTGATCTAACCTTGATAACCAGTCTACCATGAGGAATTTCGATGCAAGCAAATCAGATGGGATGTATCAAAGATTACCAATCTGCTATAACTTGTCTTTTATCCTGAACAAATTTGAAAGTTCCATTCACTGTAGTTCCATCGGTCAGAGCCAATGAGGGAGCTATCAGACTGACCTTAACAATTTTAGGTGAATTTTTAAAAAAATCCTTGAGAATATTCCTACTTGTAGAATAACAGTGGACTGCAGACTTCTAAATAGTGATGCTTCCATATAGTCAGGTGGGGAGATGTGGCATAATGTTAATGTTACTGGCCTAATAGTCCAGTGGTTTAGGCTAATACCTAAATCATAAAATTATGGTAAAAACCCTTCACGATGCCCAATGTTGCTTCCTTCTTTTGGGGAAGGAAATTTGCCTTTTACTCCTGATTTGGCTTCCATGTGATTGCACAGGAATATGTTTAACTCTTAACTGCCTTCTGAAATGGTGTAGCAAGCCACTCAGTTCAAGGGCAACTAGGGATGGGCAACAAACACCAGCCTTGTCAGTGATACCTGTATCTAATGAAAAATAATATTAAAAAATCACCATATTCAGAAAAAGGGGACTGATTAAAAGCAAAGTAAAGGCAAAGACAAGTTCTATTGGCCTTCACTCTATATCTTAAGAATGTAATAAACAACAATGACTTTGGCAAAAGACAATGAAAAGCTTTTCTGTCTACAATAATGCATTATGATTCCAACGAACCAGGCAGCAGAAAATCATAGGAGAGGGATTAAGATCTTAAATATTAATGAGTTTTTTGACTTGGCACTGAGTGCTTAAAAAATTCTTAACAACTTGAACAATGAGAACAATAATTCATAGCCAGGCTGTGAAACTCACTGGATTATTTTGTTTTTCTGCCAACCTTGGTTCACATTCCTGGCAAACTGGTTGTGGCAGGATAAAAGAACATTTTTTAAGATGCATGACGTTTCTATCATGTACTTCAAATTTATTAATCTTTTGTCAATATCAGTTTGTGTAAATTGCCTAACTCCCTTTACGGTCCCAAGATCTAAGTGCTGCAAATGGTATGTACTATGGTCAGTTGTTCTCCAGTTGCTATGGGGTACATCCTGAGGTTAAATAGAAGGTAATTACTGTCATGGGGAAGCTCCAAATTCTGTTTTATGCTACTGAGTCCATCTCTCTTCTGGAAACAATTAGAGATTAAATCAGTCTGTTGGTAAGCTTTGAATGCCATTTGACAATGAAATGAGTTTCCAATCTCACATTCTTTATATCTCTAAGGCTGCCGAATTTCATCTCTGCAACATCGCCCAACTTTGCTCTATCCCAGATTATCTCCTGCTGAAATCCTCATTCATGCCCTTGGCACACCTATGCTCAAGTATTCTTGGCTATAGGTGCTTTAAAAGAAATAGGGAGGGTGGAAAAAGAGGTGGGGGACTGGTATTCCTAGTCAAGGTGAGTACAACAGCTACTAAAAGGCAGTTCGAGAATGATATGTCTACAGAGTCAGTTTGGGTTGAGGTCAGGAACAAGAAAGGAGCAGTCACTTTGTTGGGGTTTTTTTACAGACCCCCTAATAGTTGCAGAGAGGTAGAGGAGCGGGTTGGGAGGCAGATACTGGAAAGGTGCAGAAGTCACAGGGCTGTAGCCATGGGTGACTTCAACATTCCAAATATTGATTGGAAACATTTTAGTTGTCATAGTATAGATGGAGCAGATTTTGTCCAGTGTTTTCAGGAAGGATTCCTGACCCAGTATGTAGAGAGACCAACACAAGGAGAGGCCACTTCGGATTTGGTGCTTGGCAACAAACCGGGCCGAGTGTTAATCCTGTTGGTAGGAGAGCATTTTGGCGGTAGTGATCATAACTTTGTTTCTTTCATGATAGTCATGGATAAGGATAGGTACAAATGGCAGGGGAAAGTTTATAATTAGGGGAAGGGTAATTACAAATCAGTTAGGCAAGAACTGGGTAACATAAATTGGGAACAGATGCTGTCAAGGAAGAGCATCACAGAAATGTGGAGATTGTTTAAGGAATGCATATTGCATATGCTCGATACATTTGTCCCTAGCAGGCAGAGAAGATGCGGTTGAGTGAGGGAGCCATGGTTCTCACGAGAGGTCAAACGACTGGTTAAGAGGAAGATGGAAGCTTATGTAAGGTTTAGGAAAAGAGCAACGGTAAAGGCTCTAGAGGGATACAAGTTATCTAGGAAGGAGCTGAAAAAAGGGCTTAGGAGAGCTATAAGGGGGCATGAGAAGACATTGGCGGATAGGATCATGGAAAACTCCAAGGGTTTTTACATATACATGAGGAATACGAGAATGACCAGATTAGGGGTAGGGCTGATCAAGGACTGTAAATTGAATTTGTGCACGGAGCCTAAAGAGATAGGTGAGGTCCTTAATGAATACTTTTCTTCAGTATTCACAACTGGAGGGACCTAGTTGTAGAGGAGGATGTTGTGAAACAGGCAAGTAGGCTAGAGGTTGATGTTAGTAAAGAAGAAATGCTAGGAATTCTGAGGAACTTGAAGATAGATAAGTCCCCCAGGCCTGATGGGATTTATCCAAGGATTCTATGGGAGGCAAGGGATGAGATTGCAGGGCCTTTGGCAATGATCTTTTCATCCTCACTGTCCACAGATATAGTGCCAGAAGACTGGAAAGAGGCAAATGTCATTCCCTTGTTCAAAAAAGGGAATAAGGATAACCCCAGAAATTACTGGTCAGTTAGTTTTACCTTAGTGGTGGGCAAATTATTGGAAAGGGCTCCAAGAGACAGGATTTATGATCACTTGGAAAAGCACAGTTTGATTTGTGATAGTCAGCATGGATTTGTGAGGGGTAGATCATGCCTCACAAACCTTATTGAATTCTTTGAAGAGGTGACCGAGCACGTGGATGAAGGTGGATCAGTGGATGTGGTGCACATGGATTTAAGTAAGGCGTTTTACAAGGTTCCCCATGGTAGCCTCATGCAGAGGGTAAGGAGGCACGGGATAGGGGGAAATGTGACAGATTGGATTCAGAATTGTCTGACCCTTAGAAGACAAAGAGTGGTAGCAAATGGAACATATTCAACATGGTGATCAGTTACGAGTGGTGTATTATAAGGATCTGTTCTGGGTCCTCTCCTATTTGAGATTTTTGTAAATGATTTGGATGAAGGAGTGGAAGGGTGGATTAACAAGTTTGCAGATGATACGAAGGTGGGTCATGTTGTGGACAGTGTGGAGGGCTGATCTAGGTTACAAAGGCACATTGATAGAATGCAGAGCTGGGCTGAGAAGTGGCAGATGGAGTTTAACCCTGAAAAGTGTGAGGTGATTCATTTTGAAAGGACAAACTTGAAAGCAGAATACAGGGTTAACAGAAAGATTCTTGGCAGTGTGGAGGAGCAGAGGGATCTTGGGGTTCATGTTCACACTTCCCTGAGAACTACCACCCAGGTGGATAGAGTTGTTAAGAAGGCGTATGGTGTGTTAGCTTTCATTAATAGAGGGATTGAGTTCAAGAGCCGTGAAGTTATGCTCCAGCTATACAAAAGCCTGGTTCGGCCACACCTAGAGTATTGTGTCTCATTCTGGTCACCTCATTACAGGAAAGCTGTAGAAGTGGTAGAAAAGGTGCAGGGGAAATTTACCAGGACGTTGCCTGGAATGGAGGGAAGGTCTTACTAGGTAAGGTTGAGAGAACTAGGGCTTTTCTCTTCAGAACAATGAAGGGTGAGAGGTGACTTGATAGAGGTGTACAAAATGGTCAGACGTAGAGATAGAGTAGGCAGCCAGAGACTTTTTCCTAGGGTGGAGGTAGCTTTTATGCTGGGATATAGTTTTAAAATGAAAGGAGGTAGATATTGGGGAGATGTCAGAGGTAGGTTCTTTACTCAAAGAGTGGTAGGGGCATGGAATGCATTGCCAGAGAGGATAGTGGAGTTGGCCTCATTTGGGGCATTTAATCGGCAATTAGATAGGCATATGAATGATAGTATAAGGTTGCGGTGGAGGTTAGACAGACCTTAGATTTAGGGTAAAAGTTCGGCACAACATCATGGGCCAAAGGGCCAGTACTGTGTTGTATTGTTCAATGTTCTATGTTCTGTGTTGTATTCCAACACCCTCCTAGCTGGTCTCTCAAACTCAACCCTCCATAAAACTGAGGCATTCAAAATTCTCTTCCCATATCTGAACTCATTGAAAGTCCCATTCTCTTGTTGGCCCTGTGCTCATTGACTAACATTGGCTTTTATTCAAATCCCTCCACATCTCTGTGGATCCCTCCAGCCTACAACTCTCCAACTATCTGTGCCTTCCTAATTCTAGCCTCTTGTCCATGCCCAAATTTAATTGCAATTGGTCCTTGTTCCTTCAGCTGCATGGGACCCAAGATGTGGTGTACCTTTCAATCACTTCTCTGCCCCTCCAGCTTAGTTTTTCATATTGTTATGGTGCTACTGAAAACATATCGCTTTGGCAGAACTTTAGGTTATAGGAAATGCTATAGTCTGTGCTCAATACTGAGCTTTTGTGTATTTATGATAGTTCACGAACTGCCACGACAGGTAGTAAAAGATTTTTTAGCTTAAAACTGTAATAGCCCTTTGTCCGGTAACTTATAAAATGAGTGTTGCCAGTTAATGGGTGATGCTCGGATGACAAACAATGACCTACTGACATCCATTTTCCTGTGTGGATTTGATGACAGCATGTTATTTTCCAGTCATTATTTAAAGGAAGCTTAATTTTTCTCCTTCATAATTCCCACTGCAGTTCATTGGAATTTCTTTTCCACTGTCGTTTCTTCTCACAGTGATGTCTATCTTTAAGCTCCTATGAGATCATCGCATTATGGTTAGATTATTTTGCAAAATTCTTTAAGCACAACCCACTGAGCTTCTCACAGAATCAGAACAATGATTTTGACAATAAATGTTCAATTGTCCAAGTCAGCATGAATTTATATAGAACTCAGTCCAAGACAACAAACTTATCAATATTTAGTATTTTTATTCCTCTCCCATTATTTGTTTTCTACTTGGTTTTTCAGAACCATAATGCATTGCTGACCAGGGGAAACATTTTTCAATGTATTTTGCCAAAGTTGGCATCATTTTTGTATATACGATGTTCAATGACGGACAATGGAACAATTTTTTGTTTTGCCATTATTCTCGCATTCCCAGGTTCTGTACAGTACACTATTTATGGATAGTAAATCTAACTATGTATTTTACCATCAAACATTTCAACTTTTCCTTATGGCCTCTCCAAAAATATAATTTAGATTTAAAGAAACTAGGTGTTGTTTTAAGTTTGCTTAATTCACACTTCCTGCTCTCAGAAGTTGAGGGAAAACAGAGATCCAGGTATTTATAATTTTCTGTCAGAATTATTCTTGTGATTATATCTCAGTGGAGCACATCGTGCTGAATTTCCCTGCTATTTGGAGGGCGGGGTTTCTGTTTTATTTCTGCATTGAACTGATCAGAACTGTATAGAACTCAAGGTGGTGTTCTGATCCAATATCTTACATTTTAACAGTACAACCTCTTTTGATTCGTGTTCTTTCCTTCTATCTGCCCTAGGAGCATTGACATGCCTTCTTTACCAAGTTTAGACTAGGCAATTGATTAATCCAGAAAGTTCACGGAATGACTGATGATCGAAGCAACAGCCCATGGGTCTCAGCACATGAATCCTAAAAATTTGTTCTCTCTAGAAAGGGTGAGTGATTCTGGGATGGATTTTATTTTGGGGTTGATTACTTCCTCCACTACCCGTAAACCAGAAAGTCAGTTGTCACTGTGCTGGCTTGCAGCTCTGTAATCTCAGCAGCACCAGCATCAAGTAATGATCATTGCTGGGATCAAAAGCAGGTCCCAAAAGAAGAACAGCAATGAGCCCTGGACTTCAACTAAGTCCAGGAAGTTAGGCTGGTAGACCTCAATGGGGAGAGAAGACTGGGGTGGAGAGGCAATGTTTAAGAGGTTGAAAGGATGGTTAGTTACATGGGGCAGGAATAGACTAGTCAGTTTGACAAGACTGCTCTCTCATTCAATGATCATCAATTTCAATTTTTCCGTTTTCTTTCCCTCTCCCCACACTATCCTCAAAGCTGATTATATCAATGGAAATGAGAAATCTGTCAATTTCTACTTGAAACATGCTCAAAATCTGAGCTTTGATTACCTTCTGTGGTAAAGAATTACAAAGATTCACAAGCCTCTAAATAAAAACAAAACTCCTCCTCTTAGTGGCTTCCTTCTTATTTTGAAGTTGTGTGCTCTAGTTATAGGCTTTCCAACCAGGGGAAACATCTTACCTGCATCTGCCTGCATAAATCCCTTTAAGTATTTTGTACATTTCAATGAGATCACTTCTAATTCTATGAAACTTCAGCGAATGTAGGCACAGTTTACTCAATGTCTCTTCAGAAGTCAGTTCCACCACCATGGGAACAAATCTGGTGAACCTTCATTGCACTGTGTCTGTGGTGATAATATCCATCCTAAGGTAAAGAGACCAAAACTGCACACAGTAATCTAGATACAGTCTGACCAAGATTCTATACCCAAAGTTAGACATCACTATCCCTATATGCAAATCATCATGTGATGAAGGCCAATGCACCTTGCCTTTCCTAGTATCTTGCTGCACCTGCCAGTCAGCCGTCAATGACTTATTGATGAGGACTTCCAAGTGCCTTTATACAACTACCATCTCTTACTATTTATAAAATAGTCCACATATGTGTTCTTACCAACTAGGTGGATAACTTCATATTTTTCTACATTATATTTCATCACCCATATTCTTGCCCACTCATTAATTTTTCCAAATCTTCTTGAAGCTGCTTTGCATCTTTTGCATGGAATATATTCTCACCAAGCCTTGTGTCATTTGTGAATTTGGAAATAATATACTGGATCCACACTTTTGAATCATCGTTGTATGTTGAAGAACTTCTTCCCCTCCTCCCCCTGCTGCATCACAAAACCAGCCCAGCTTGTCCCCTCCCCCCACTGCATCCCAAAACCAGCCCAGCCTGTCTCTGCTTCCCTAACCTGTTCTTCCTCTCACCCATCCCTTCCTCCCACCTCAAGCCGCACCTCCATTTCCTACCTACCACCTCATCCCGCCTCCTTGACCTGTCCATCTTCCCTGGACTGACCTATCGCCTCCCTACCTCCTCACCTGTACTCTCTACCTATCTTGTTTTCTCTCCGTCTTCGGTCCGACACCCCCTCTCTCCCTATTTATTCCAGAACCCTCTCCCCATCCCCCTCTCTGATGAAGGGTCTAGGCCCGAAACGTCAGCTTTTGTGCTCCTGAGATGCTGCTTGGCCTGCTGTGTTCATCCAGCTCCACACTTTGTTATCTTGGATTCTCCAGCATCCGCAGTTCCCATTATCACTGAAACAAGTTCATCAAACGTGACTTACCATTCACAAATCCATGCTAACTATTCCTACTTAGATCATTATCATCCACTTCTTAGACCTGGCCCTGTGTAATGAGACAGGATAATTAATAATCTTGTAATCAGGGATCTTCTTGGAAGTAGCAATGACAGTATGATTGAATTTAGAATGCAGATGGAAAGTGAGAAGATAAGATCTAGTACCAGGGTCCAGTTCTTAAACAAAGGACACTACAATAGGGTTAGAGAAGAATTGACTAAAGTAGACTGGAAGCAAAGACTCTATGGTGGGAGAGTTGAGGAACAGCAGAGGACTTTCAAAGCAATTTTTCAAAGTGTTCAGCAAAAGTATGTACCAGTGAAAAGGAAAAGGGGTAATCAGCTGCCGGTGTCTAAGGAAATAAATGAGGCTTTCAAATTGATAGATAAGGCATATAAAGTCGCAAAGACCAGTAGGAACCTAGAAGACTGGGAAAAGTTTAAAGCTCAAAAGAAAGCCATAAAAAATGTTATAAAGAAAAGTTATATAGATTGTAGATTAAACTAGCTCAAAATATAAAAACAGACAGCAAATGTTTCTCTAAAAATATAAAATGAAAATGAGTGGCTAAGGTAAACATTGGCCCTTTAGAGGATGAGAAGGGCGATTTAATAACGGGAAATGAAGAAATAGCTGAGGCACTGATCAGGTATTATGTGTCAGTCTTCACAGTGGAGGACACAAATAACTTTCCAGTGATTGAGGATAAAGGGAATAAGGTAGATGAGGACCTAGACATGATTGTTATTGTGAAAAAGATAGTGTTGGGCAAGCTAATGGTGCTAAAGGTAGACAAATGTCTTGGCCCTGATGAAATGCAACCCAGGGCACTAAAAGAGCTGGCAGGAGAAATAACTAATGTACTTGTAGTGTTTTTCCAAAATTCACTGGTCTCTGGGGCAGTTTCAGCAGGAAAACAGCAAATGGGACACTACTGTTCAAGAAAGGAAATAGACAAAAGATGTGGAATTATAGACCAGTTACCTTAACTTCTGGAGTGGGGAAAATGCTTCAATCTATCATCAAGAAAAAGCTAGCAAGACATCTGGATATCTGCTGGGCTGATTCATGAAAGGCAGGTCATGTTTAACTAATTTGCTGGAATTCTATGAAGACATTACAAGCGTAGTAGACAACGGGGACTCAGTAGATGTGGTGTATCTGGATTTCCAAAAGGCATTTGACAAGGCACTACACAAAAGGCTACTACATAAGATACAGGTGCACAGCATTACAGGCCATGTATAAGCATGATTGAAGATTGGTTAATCAAATAGGAAGCAAAAAGTGGGGATAAATGAGTGCTTTGCTAGTTGGCGAACTAGTGGTGTGCCTCAGGGATCAGTGTCGGGACTGGAATTGTTTACAATTTACATAGATATTTGGAGTTGGACACCACATGTAGTGTATCAAAGTTTGCGGATCACATTAAGGTGAGTGGTAGAGCAAAGTGTGCAGAGGACTCTGAAAGTTTGCAGAGGAATATAGATAGTTAAAGTGAGTAGGCAAAGGTCTGGCAGATGGAATTCAATTTTGGCAGGAATTATAGTAAAAGGGACTATTACATGAATGGTAAAAAATTACAGCAGGCTACTTTGCAAAGGGACCTGGGTGCCCTTGTGCATGAATCATAGAAGGTTGACTTGCAGGTGCAACAGGTAGTTAAGGAGGTTAATGGAATGTTGTTCTTCATTGCTGGAGTGATTTAGTTTAGAATCAGGGAGGTTATGTTATAGCTATATAGAGTGCTGGTGAGGCCACAGTTGGAGTACCGCATGATGTTTTGGTCTCCTAACGTGACGAAGGATTTACAGGCACTGCAGGGGTTGCAGAGGAGATTCACTGGGTTGAATAGACTGGGATTTTATTCACTGGAATTTAGAAAAATGAGGAGGCATCTTGTGGAAACATACTCAAAATGAGAAGGACCAGATTTAGGACTTCAGGATGAACTTCTTCACCCAAAGGGTTGCGAATCTGTCTAATTCTCTGCTCAGAGAAGTAGTTGAGGCTAGAGATAATGGGAACTGCAAATGCTGGAGAATCCAAGATAACAAAGTGTGGAGCTGAATGAACACAGCAGGCCAAGCAGCATCTTAGGAGCACAAAAGCTGATGTTTCGGGCCTAGACCCTTCATCAGAAAAGCTTTTCTGAAACGTCAGCTTTTGTGCTCCTAAGATGCTGTTTGCCCTGCTGTGTTCATCCAGCTCCACACTTTGTTAAGTAGTTGAGGCTTCCTGATTGAATGTTTTCAAAGATAAGATAGATAATTTTTTGAATGGTAAAGGAATTAAGGGTTGTGATGAGAGTATGTGTAAGTGGAACTTGGGCCATGAAGAGATCAGCCATGAAATTACTGAAGGGCAGAGCAGGCTCAAATGGCCAGACAGCCTGTTCCTGCTCCTGGTTCTTATGCTCTTATGTTCAAATGTCCACTAATCAAACTCCTTATAAATCAAGCAATTTACTTTGTGGGTTAGGGTGTGGGGGCAGACAGAAGGTGAAGTCCCTGAGATGCAGACGCTGGGCCCCCACTAAAGGCACTCTCCTTCCTTGCTTGAGAACAATGAAAGTTGCTTGTGTGTATTGCAGTAGTGGAAGCAGAATGAAACCCTTAAATGGAATTAATTAGCCACTGAAGCATCTCAATAAGTGACAGTTCGGGGATGGGAGGAAGGGGCATGAAAAGGGTACCTTTTTGATTTGGGGTGCCAAGCCCCTTGCCCCAACTATACCAATGCAGGACCCATAAAATTCATTTCCATGTTTAATGTTACTGATTTACTGCTTTCAGAAAGAACTTAATTAAGTTGGGGAAATTGACTGCAAAAATGCTAGGAAAATCACAGAAACCCATGCAATATAATTAAGATTTGACTCATTCATTCATGATAAACCTTTCTTGTGAGGAAGTGGAATCACAGGGTGCAATTGATATAGCTTTAATAAAAATCCCAGAATCCCTTAATCAAAAAGGAATTTCATTCATTCTGTCCCTGTAAGTCATTGGACCAGCCCTTCAGGAAGGATACCAGAAACAATGCCTTCAGACTCTGTGCTTTACATCTTTTAGGAAGCTTATGAGGATTTAGAAAGTAGTAAAATAATGATGTCTGCAATATACACAGCATTAATTAGATGCTAGGAATTTTACCCAGAGGCTAAAACTCTTTCCAAGAAATTTGTCACATGGAAAACGTTAGAGCTTTAATAAAGAAATTATAGTAGAGTATTGGGTAGGTTGAAAGTAATCAGAAAGAGTCAACATAGTTTTGGGAAAGGGGAATCATATTTGACCAATTTATAGAAGCTCTTTGAGGAGATAATATATCCTGTGGCCAAAGAGGAATTAGTGGAGGTACTGTACTTATACTTTCAGAAAGCATTTGAAAACACCAAAAGTTAATGTGGAAAATAAAAGCTTATGGTCTGGTGATACCATGTTGGCAAAGATACAAGATTGGCTGGCTAACAGGAAGCAGAGAGCAGGCATAAATTGATCGTTTTCTGGTTGGCAAGGTGTAATGAATGGTGTGCCAGAGGTATTGGTGCTGGGATCTCAACAGTTTACAATTTAAATAAATGGCTTGGATCAAGGGAGGGAAGGTATGGAATGCCAAATTTGTTGATGATACAAAGATAGATAGGAAAGTAAGTTGTGAAGAAGACATAAGGAACTTACACAAGATATTGATGGGTTACATAAATGAATAAAGATACGACAAAAAAGAATAATGTGGGAAAATGTGAAATTGTTACTTTTGGCAGGAAGTATAAAAAAAAGCATCCAAATGGTGAGAAATTGCAGAGTTCTGGGATGCAGAGAGATCTGAATGTTTCCATTGTGTACTTGCAAAATATTAGTCAGCAGATACCACAAGTAATTAAGAAAGCTAACGGAATATTGTTATTTATTACAAGGGGAATTGGAAACAAAAATAAGGCGGTTACGCTTCAGTCATAAACAGCACTGGTGAGATTGCTTTATTGTGTGCAGTTTTGAATTGAATTGAATGATTTATTGTCACTTGCATTTTACATAAATAATACAGTAAAATACAATGAAAATTTTCAACTGTCGCCACAACCTGGCACCAATTTGGATAGTTTAAGAATAAAAAACAAATGATATAACTGAAAGAGATTCTGTCTTTGTTCTGTTGCCTCCATCATGAGCCCTGAGCCCTGAACCATCTCACCAATGATACCCATGCTGCCACCCCTCCTCCAATGTCTTGCTGCCTTCTGCACTGGACCTACCAATGTAGGAGTTGCCATTCTTTAGGTGCCAGAGGGCAGCACGGTGGTTCAGTGGTTGGCACTGCAGCCTCACAGCACCAGGGACCCAGGTTCAATTCCAGCCTCGGGTAACTGTCTGTGTGGAGTCTGCACATTCTCCCCGTGTCTGCGTGGGTTCCCTCCGGGTGCTCCGGTTTCCTCCCACAGTCCAAAGATGTGCAGGCTAGGTGGATCGGCCATGCTAAATTGCCCGCAGTGTTCAGGGGTGTGTGGGTTACAGGGGGATGGGTCTGGGTCGGATGCCCCAAGGGGCGGTGTGGGCTTGTTGGGCCAAAGGGCCTGTTTCCTCACTGTAGGGAATCTAATCTAATCTCTTTACTGCTGGGCTAATTTTGCCAATGCTGAGTCCCATGCTGAACCCACAGTCGCGCTGCAACCATTCCTGCTATTGCCTTGCCAATAACCAGGAGTCCCTGCTTTGTTCCTACCACGGCTGCAACTAAAAGTCCCTGGCTTCACTGCTGCCTTTGTGACACCAGGAGCCCTTACTCTGGGCATACCACTCCCGCCTCTGCAGGAATTGCAGCCACCACCTTGCCAGTACTAGGAGTTCCTCTCTCGGCTTATTGCAACCAGGAGCCCCTGGTTCTGCAGCCAGGCCAGGCTGCCACCCTACCAAGGCACTGCCATCTTGAAAAGCATGCTGCCACCAACTCTAATCACTGGAGGAGCTTTGAAGCCACTGCCCTCGCTGGCCCCACGCGGGGATGCCCTCCTATTGGTCATCTTATTTAAGGAAGGATGTAAATTAATTGGAGGTGGTTCAGTTAAGGTTTACTAGACTACTACCTGAAATTGTTGGGGTTGTGTTGGGGGGAACAGTGGTTGTCTAATGAGGAAACATTAGGCTAGACTTGTATCCATGAATACAATGGAGCTTAGAAATGCAAGTGTTGACCTGGATTGAAATAAATAGGATCCTGAGGGTCTTAACAGGATAGGAATGAAACCAAGTCAGCCATCTGCCATTGACATAAGCACCAGGAGCAACAATGGTTCAGCCCTGCTGAACTTGAAAAGTCCTCCTTACCGACATCCAGGGAAAGTGCCAAAACTGGGAAAGCTGTCTCACAGACTAGTTAAGCAACAACCTGATATAGTCATTCTTGCTAATTTATACCTCAGACCCATGTCCCAGATACCACTGTCCTTGGGTATGTCCTGTCCCACTGGTAGGACAAATCCAGGTGAGGTGGCAGCACAATGGTATGCAGGCAAGTGGGCCTTGCCCTGTCAGTCCTCGACATTGACTCCGGACCCCATAAAGTCTCATGGCATCAGGTCAAACAATGGCAAGGAAATCTCCTGTTTACTGCAGATTCATCGCCACCACCCCACCTCCCCAGCTGATGAATCAATGCTTATTCATGTTGAATACTGTTTGAAGGAAGTACTGAGGGTGGCAAGATGCAGAATGTATTTTGAGTTGGGGGTTTCAATGTCTATCACCGAGAGTGACTTGACAGCTGCACTACTGGTAAGGCCTAAAGAAAAATTTCTGCTAGACTGGGTCTGCAGAAAGTAGTGAGGGAACCAACAAGAGGGTAAAGAATATTGGCCTCATCCTTATCAATCTGGTTGCCATAGATGCTATAATCACCAACACTTTCTGGTTGCTATCCATTTTAACTCCCCCTCTGTTGGTGACATGTCCAACCTGGGCCTTCTCAGTGCTACAATGACGCCACATGTAAACTGAAGGAGCAACACCTTATATTCGGCCTCGGGGGCCTAGGACCCAATGGCCTGAACATAGAACTTACCAGTTTCAAAATCTCCCCACTACCAGCCTCATCTCATGTCTAACCCTCCCTCTTATTCCTGCCTCCTTGACTCGACACAACCTTCTTTTTCCTCACCCAACTGCCCCACCCTTCCCATTGACCAATTTCCCAATACCCCTACCTGCAACCACCTATCACTATCCTACCTACCTTCCCCCAGCCCCAATCTTCCTCCCTCTATTTATTTCTCAGCTTCCTTCCCCTCCCTAGTCCTGATGAAGGGTTCCGATCCGAAATGACGACTCTCCTGCTACTCTGATGCTGCCTGACCCGCTGTGTTCCTCCAGCTCCACACTGAATTGACTGCCATAGATGCAACTGTTCATTATAGTATTAGTAAATGTGACCACCACACAGTCCTTATGGAGACAAAGGACAGTTTTCATGTAGCAGATGCCCTTTATTTTAATAAATAAACTGGAGAATGTCATATTTTTCACATTTGCATTGATAACACGAGCAACTGCATTGTACATCTCTTCCAAGATTGTTAAACACACCAAAATCAGGCATAGTAGGAGATAGTTTCAGAGTGAAGCTTTCTGTGTAGGACCTCAACAGTATCGCATTTATCATTATGATTTATCTAACTAAGGATAACAGCTTAAGGTTAAACTTTCTTTGGCTAGTGAGTGTTGTGACCCAAGACTTCCAGGAACCGGGCTAATGCTGCACAAAGTTACTTTGATTCAGAACCTTTGAGCAGCTGTAAAGGAAGATCCATCCCATTATGGTCAGAGATAATGGGAACTGCAGATGCGGGAGAATCGGAGATAATAAAGTGTGGGGCTGAATGAACACAGCAGGCCAAGCAGCATCTAAGGAGCACAAAAGCCGATGTTTCGGGCCTAGACCCTTCATCTGATGAAGGGTCTTGGTCCGAAACGTCAGCTTTTGTGCTCCGAAGATGCTGCTTGGCCTGCTGTGTTCATCCAGCTTCACACCTTGTTATCCAACCCGTTATGATTGGTTGCAGAGCTTAAAGGTGCACAAATTCACATTATCATCCTGTCTCTCTGGGACGTGGTTTAAAATCTTGGAAATGTATAATATGACCATAGTTACTGTAAATAACATCACATTATCAGAAGGCTTCTCTTGTTTGGGATGGAATTTCAGCTTTTGCCCCTCTCTTCAGCCATCATGCATTTTCCTGTGTTGAGATTCATTTTGTTACCATCCTATCATAAAATCTTGGAGGCCTTGTAGTTCTAATTTTGAATAGGGATATCATTGAACATCAGAAATGAATTTGGGAAATCAGGTACCTGGCACCTGAACGGTTAACTCACTGGCAACAACTGTTAGATTTTCCAAAGACAGAAATTAAAAAGATCATCCTCAGCACCTTGTACTGCTTGTCAAATTGAAAGAGAGGGAATAATACCTTTGCAAGGGGCTTGAACCTGCCTCAGTTAATTTGGGTCCTAACACATGCCAATATCGTTGAGATAAGCTTCCCGCACCCTGTGTATCGCAGTCTGCTGCTTTCAGCTGTGTCATAGGATGCCCACGTGAATAATGATATGATGCTCTGAGCTGTCTCCTGACATCAATCACCTTTAAATCTTGCCTGACAGGCTCAAAGAGATGCAGGAAGGAAGTGCTGGGTGAATTAGAATGAAACCCTAGCTGGTTTGCCTTGAACTCTTTAACATTGTCTCACATGCTTCTTCCCGTATGGATAAAGATCAATACAAACTTAATTCAATCTTCAATGATCAGCTGCAACCAATAGAAAAAGCTGTTTTGTTGTTTAGTAAGTGATGTTTAATGCTCTTTTCCGGATTTTCTCAATGACACTGCTGAATCAGTGGCATCTTGTTCCCACATCAGGCAGTTTCTCAGGTTGTCTGAAAATGCAAAACTCTAAATAAAAATCACCCACAAAGTAAAATGACAAAACTTCAGATTAATATTACATATAGTTCCAAGTTATAACTTACTGGATAGCACATTCAGACTGTATCATTTGATGTAGTGTGATTATATATGCTGACATAAATATTCAACTGTCTAGTTGATACTTGTTCAGATTGATTAGTGTGTTCTATGGCTTGGCTTGTGTTTTACTCAGATTGGTTGATATTTCAGGCTGACTATCTGGTATTTTGTGCAGAAGGACCAGATTTACCAGGTTGCTTCTTTCCTCTGTTTGATGCCATTCCTTTTGTGATTTTATTGTAAGAAGAAGTTTGATATCTGCAACAGCGCAGTGTAGAAATGTACATAATTTCTCTAGTTAGTGTAATCAAAAGATAATTCCCTCCTGTGCTATATGCGTGCAGCTGGCGAAACATGTTTGAAATGATAATAAGTCCCTCATTTGACACTGTTTTGATGATGTCATTGACGAGAATATGAAGGGCAGGTTAAAGATAAAAAAAACAGGTTTGTCAATCACATTCTAGTAACTCAAGCAGATGTCAAAAATCCCTTTCTGATGGGGAGATAGACCAATGTATTTAATACCAGAAAATCACATAGGGATGGAGAATGTGACTAATCTGAATGTGGCTGCTCCAACTCCTCCATCCTTTATATTATAGAGTCATGAAACTCAGTTCACTCCCCTGAGGCACTCTGCCCCCAACTCTTGTAACCACTTAGAAACAAAGCTTTTCACTGAATTTTGGCGTAGGTGACAATAAAATCAAAATCAAAATCAACACTATTTAGCAACAGGACTGTAAATGAAATTATTACAGGAAAAGCAGCTGACTAACTATTCTAAACTTTTGCTGTATTAGGGACAAATTATATAAACCCTTGATCAAACGTACAGGGCCATTGCCTTAAAAGGACAGGTCCATTATTGATCTATTCAAACCTAAATTGCTAACTTTTCAGAAAAATCCAAATTGACCCGACTTTAACTGGATCAGAATACTTGATTGAGTTTCAAAGGATTCCTTATCACACTGAATAAATTGAGATTTGCAATTTAAATCTGTAACCAATGGAGAGTATAGTCTCTCACTCTCACTTTGTCATGAGCATTGTGATTGTTCTAGCTAAAGGTTTATGCACTTCCTGTGCCTGGAGACAATTGCTCAATTGCTTTCTGACTCATTGGGAATGGAGTGCAAGAAGAACTAAAGCCTATGGACCACCAGTCATTTAAATGTGTGTATGACAATTGAACGAACCACATTGCATTGAAGCTAGGCTCAGAGGGGATGCTCAATCCACTTCGAGCCCAGGCTCAATCTCTAGTGATTGGAAGATGACTGTCTTCATTGAATTGAGTTTCAGCCTGCAAGTAAATAATTAGAAAATATCTTACTCATATAGACTGACGTCACTAAAGCATAGTGATGAGCATGGCTGTTTAAGGAACAGGCATTCCAATGAGTGCTTCAATCTGTCATCAATATTGCCAATTGGGATTTGTCAGCTGTTTCAAGAATGCAGTTGGAGAATGCTGTCAGAGTCTGTGCAGAGTTAAACTATCTATTCCTTGGAGCTAGGCTGTGTCCACATGCTCTCTGGCAGGTGTAATTTGAGCTGCCCGGCTTTGCTACCACAACTGCTGAGTCAGCGTGTGCTAATTGAAGCTAGGTCCTCTCTGGATTGGCAGGTGGCGGCAGTCAGTCTGACTTGGGGCAAATAGATCAGGATGATAAGATGTCAAAGTACCTTTCCCTCCTGCACTCCCCCCATCAAATCCAAGTAACCTAATAACCTAATTACCTAATTTGGAATCACACAATAATCACTATTACACAGCAACAGCCATTTATATTTTAATTTACACCTACTATAATCAGCCCTGGTAGTCACATGAGATGGGGGAAGGACTGAACTATAAACAGAGAGGTGATGACATAGGCTCCCAAAATACATAAACTATTTCCTACTCCCATCAAAACACAAACTAAAACAGACTCATATTGAAATGGATCTGCGCTCATAGAACAAATACCTGACATCACGGACACAGTCTGAGATTGTTACATGTTGGCATAGGTATACATTGATAAAGGCGCATTGTGCACAGATAGTGGTACATGCTGCCACAAATACACATTAACACAGGCACATTCAAATCCAGGGATCTACTGAAAAAGGTACAAATAGATCAGTAGATAACCTATCCTCGCCTCCCAACTCAAGCTGCGTCCCCATTTCCTACCTACTAATCTCATCCCTCCCTGTTGACCTGTCCATCCTTCCTAAATTGACCTATCTCCTCCCTACCTCCTCACCTACACTCACCTTTACTGGTTCCATCCCCGCCTTTTTGACCGGTCTGTCTCCTCTCCACCTATCTTCTCCTCTATCCATCTTTGATCCGCCTCCCCCCCTCCCTATTTTTTTCAGAAACCCCTTCCCCCCCTCCATTTCTGATGAAGGGTCTAGGTCCGAAACGTCAGCTTTCCTGCTCCTAAGATGCTGCTTGGCCTGCTGTGTTCACCCAGCTCTACACCCTGTTATCTACAAATAGACAGAGCCAGTTTTGCTCAATGTTGATGCTTCAGTGCAATACTAAAGGAAAAATGCACAGGAAGAGGTGCAGCCTTTGAGATGAAATGTAAACAATGCCTCTCTGCCTCCTCATATCGATATAAAAATTGTCATGGAACTATCCTAAAGAAAAACTGGGCAGCTATTCCAAAGACCTGATCAATATTTATCCCTCATGTAAGATCATAAAAACAAATTATATGTTCATTATTATATTGCTATTTGTGAAAGCTTGCTGTGTTTCCTGCATGAAGTACTTTTGAAGTGCAATTAATCGGCTTTAAAGCACTTTGTGATGTCTGGTGATCATGAAAATCACTATATAAACAAACAGTTTTGTTGAAAAAAATCTTTTTGATTAAAGTGGAAACTGACCAAAGTGCACAGGTACAGTTTGATGCAGGGCCACACTAACAACAGTGCACACTAATCCTGGTATACATCAAAGCAGTAGCATACCTACACACTGATACAGTACACTATAGTGCAGTTATGGGCACAGGTATGCATCAGTATAGCTGCAAACAGAAAGGGGCACAAATTAAAGCAGGTCCACTCTGAAAAAGGTACACATTGACGCAGGAACACAGTAACAGAATCAAAAGGATAAAGTGACTAAGGCACGTGTAACAGAGGTATGCATTAACCAGTAAATATTAACATGAGTACACACTAATTTAAGTATACTCTAATACAGATACATTATGATACAAGTTTGCATTGCCGCTTTGCATGCAGCCATAGAACTACCTGAAACAGATTTAAATAGCAGTAGATAATCTATGGAGGTACAGTCTCCATTCCCTAGGAATTGAAAGTAATGACAAACAGCCTTTAGATGAAGGAAAAAAAGCTGTACAAATGTAATTCTACATTTTATCCAATAAACCACTGAGACATAGAAATCACTAAAAGTGAAACTGGGGCCCTATTCATGTCTTTGTGTGGAAATTCTCATCCAACCTTACAGGAATAATGCCTCTGTCCTTCTCAAGGCAAACCAAATAATGCTTACCTCAGCCAAACAGATTCAGGAAGCAGCATAACCTTTCTCACTTGTGAATACTAAGCTGAAGCTGTACAAAACATCCTACCTATTAGGCTGCGAGACAGATAGTATTCCACAGGGACATGGTCAGTTATCCATTACACAATCAGCAGGATTTACTCACTGTGGCTAGAGTCTACATTATTATATTCTTTTCTCACATTTATTAAAAAGTACAAAAGAAAACACATTCAGATGACTTGATTAATATAAATTGCACTAATAACATAATAAATTGCATTTTAAAAGTACAACATTTTTACCATCCAGTCACGATTGTTGAGGTGTTATCAATCTGGATGATGCAGCAATTTATGTTTGCATCATATCCTTCACGTAGCTATAATCAGTCAGATTACTTTAGACAGGGTCTAAGTGATCATCAGTCAAGAGCTCATGGGGTTTAAGAATGCATCTAATTTTAAAGTTAGGTTTGAACACAGAAAAAGAGGTAGCAAGCTAAAGTGATTTTGACAGAAAATTCACGTTTGTTGGATATAGAAGACGAATGAACCGCCTCTGAGGATAAAGTAGAGAGAGTTCAAGGGAACAATTGAACGCGAGAATCCTTGGATGTGGGGCTTTGAAGATTTTCTAGATAAGGTGGAGACGGACTGTGTATAAGTTTAAAAATAACAAGTGTGATCTTGAAATTAATTTCCAGTGGCCAAAGAGATACAGAAACATAGTGTAGTTTGAGATGCTGACATATAAAAAAAACTTAAAAGAAAGCCAACATTAAAATGCAACGATCATCAATACACAAGAATTGAAACATTAATTATGCAGTATTCTGAATGAGAGAGGCCGTGTGTCTGATACTACTAAATGGAACAAATGTGTGCAACAGCTATTTCCATTGAGAAGCTTAAATGAATGGTCAAGACTAATAGGTGAACCAAAGGTGAACAGAGCAGCAGAGGACAGATGCTATATTAGGAAAGTATGGCTAGGCAATTTGAAGTTTAGACTTCAAAAATCTGTGGATTCTTGATGAAAGGTTGATAGCATCGGGAATTTCACAGCCTCGAAGGAGGGAAGGAGACATTGTGATTTTAATAGAAAAATAGAGAAGGAAAGAAGAATATTCAGAAACACAAAGCTCACTGATCAGAGTAGAACTAAACAAAAAGAGAACAATATGTTTACGATGAAGCTGATTGAGATATGAGTGCAAGCATGTATGTAAAAACATGTATATATTCAGAATCTAAGAACAATACACATGCACGTTAGAAGTCATTTTACCTTTGCAGGATAGTGTTAAACAAGTAATGGTATTTCCATCATGGAAATCCAGAGGAATAGATAGGGTGGACAGTGAGAGTCTTTTTCTGAGGATGATGACTTCAGCTTGTACAAGGGGCATAGCTACAAATTGAGGGGTGATAGATTTAAGACAGATGTCAGAGACAGGTTCTTTACTCAGAGAGTGGTAAGGGCGTGGGTTGCCTGTCTGCCAATGTAGTTAACTCAGCCACATTAGGGGCATTTAAACAGTCATTGGATAAGCATATGGATAATGATGGGATAGTGTTGGGGGAGGGGCTTAGATTAGTTCATAGGTTGGCACAACATCGAGGGCCGAAGGGCCTGTTCTGCACTGTATTGTTCTACGTTCTATGTTCTATGAAATTAAAATTGTGAGATATAAAATATGCCAGCGTAAATTTCTCTATAGCTCAAAACCAAAATTACTTTAAATGTGCTACAGAAGTAAACATGATCATTGCAAAAGAAGTTCATCCTTGTACATTGTCTAAATTTCAGTGAATTAGCAGAAGGAACTCTTGGATAATATGAAACTACTTCCTCAGAGATAACATAAGGTGCCAATTCAATGCATTGCACCTCAATAATGTGATCCAAGCTCCTGCCTTGGTATACTGTCAGCTGTGGCACAGTGGGTAGTATCTTTGCTTTTGAGTCAGAAGATTGTGATTCATAGTCTCAATCCAGAACTTAAAAATTGAAGCCGACATTCCAGTGCAATACTGAGGAGGACTTCAATGTTGGAGATTTTATGGAGGTGTCGAAAATCATGAACAATGGTGATAGAGTGCATAAGGAAACTATTTCTCACAACCGAAGGGTCTGTAGCCAAAGGTCTCAGATTGAGTGTAGTTGGCAAAAGAACTAAAAGCAAGAAAAGAAAGTTTTTTTTGACAAAACAACTTGTTAGGATCTAGAAAAAGCAAACGGAGGCTCGGAGGCCGCTTTGTGGCATACCTATGCTCGGTTCATGACAAACAACAACACCTCTCAGTCGCAAACCACTTCAACTCCCTCTCCCACTCCTTGGATAACATGTCCATCCTGGGCCTCCTCCAGTGCCACAACGATGCCATCCGAAGGCTGGAGGAACAGCATCTCATATTTTGCTTGTGGACCCTGCAGCTCAGGGTCTCAAAGTGGGCTTCACAAACTTCAAAATCTCCCCACTCCCAACCTCATCCTAAGTTCAGCCTATCTCATCCCTGCTTCCTTGACCTGTCTGTCTTTCCTCCCATCCATCTGCTCCTCCCACCTCACCAATCAACCCCCACCCCCACTTCCTACATACTAGCCTTGTCCCCGCCTCCTTGACCTGCTCGTCTTCCCTCCCATCTCTACCAGCCCCTCCTCACTGACCAACCCCCATCCCAACTCCCTACATACACTTACTTTTACTGGATTCATCGCCACTTCCTCGACCTGTCCGTCTTCTCTCTACCTATCTGCTCTTCTATCCACCTTCTACCATTGCTTCCTTCTCTCTCTATTTATTTGAGTCCCCTTCCCCTGCCCCATTTCTGAAGAAGGATCCAGACCTGAAATGTCAGTGTTCCAGCTCTTCTGATGCAGCCTGACCTGCTGTGTTCATCCAATTCTACACCTTGTCACCTCAGGAAGGACATACTGGCACTGGAAAGTGTCCAGCGGAGATTCACACGGATGATCCCTGGAATGGTAGTTTTAATGTACGATAAACGGCTAAGGATCCTGGGATTGTACTCATTAGAGTTTAGAAGGTTGAGGGGAGATCTAATAGAAACTTACAAGATAATGTATGGCTTAGAAAGGATGGACGCTGGGAAGTTGTTTCCATTAGGAGGGAAGACTAGGAACTGTGGGCACAGCCTTAGAATTAAAGGGGCTAAATTTAAAATGGAAATGAGGAGACATTTCTTCAGCCAGAGAGTGGTGGGCCTGTGGAATTCATTGCCACGGAGCGCAGTGGAAGCTGGGACGTTAAATGTCTTCAAGGCAGAGATCGATAAATTCTTGATCTCACAAGGAATCAAGGGCTACGGGGAGAGTGCAGGGAAGTGGAGTTGAAATGCCCATCAGCCATGATTAAATGGCGGAGTGAGCTCGATGGGCCGAATGGCCTTACTTCCACTCCTATGTCTTATAGGCTTATGGTTGTATCTATTATTAGAATCCAGATAGCACGGTCTGAAAGGATAGTGGAAATAGATTTAGTAATGATTTTCAAAAAGGAATTCGATATATGCTTAAAGGAGAAGATAACCTAGGGCTATTAGAAAGGAAAGGAGAATATGATTAGTTGAACAGCACTTTCAAAGATCCAGGACCAGACAAAGTGCCAATTGCATTCGGCTGGAATTATCAGTGATTCTAGGTGTTAGTTTTCAAAAGATGAGATTTTAAACTGAATCTGCACCAACCCCTGCAGGTCAATGTAACACATCTCATGGTGCCATTTCAAAGAAGGGAAGCTGAGTGATCCTTAGTTTCCTGGCTGATACTTATTCCTCAGTCAAGTTCACAAAGACAGACTATTTAGTTGTTGTTATGCTGCTGTTTGTGGAATCTTACTGTGCACAATTGATGTTGCTTCCGACATTATAAAAATAATACACCCTAGAATAAATTTTTATTTGACTGTAAATGTACTCTGTGATATTCGCAAATCATGAAAGGCTCTCTGCAAGTGTAAGAACGGGAACAGATGATATAGGCTGAGGAGTAGATCATTAGACCCGTCAGGCCTCCTCTGCCATTTGACGAGGTCATGGATGAACTGGTTGTTCAATCAACTCTACTTTTCGGTTTGTTTACCTTAATCCACTTGTGTGTCAAAAGTCAAACTCAGTCCTGGATAAATTCATTGCCTTCTGGGAAGAGAATTCCACATATTAATGATCCTCCGTGAATTTATTCACTATACATTTGGTCCCTTCATCTATGTGATTGATGTAGATTATAAATTGCTCGGACCCCAGCACTGACCTCTGTGGCACTGTACTTGTTACTGCTTGTCAACTAAAATTAACCATTTATCTTGATGCTCTTCTTATAATTGGCCTGCCAATTCATGATCCATATTAATACCTAACCCCCAAAACATATGGCACCTTGATGTGGCACCTTGTCAAACGCGTTGAGGAAACCCAAGTATATGCCCTTGGGTCTTTATGTTTCCTTTGTCCATCTTAGTCGTTACTTTGTTAAAAAAATAAGCTGGTTAAACATGAATTTCCTTTCATGAATGATTCTGTTCCTGTTCTGATTTTCTAAGTATCCTGCTCAAACCTCCTTAATAATGAATTCCAACAATTTCGCTATGACAGATGTTAAGTTGACAGGTTTAAATGTTCCTGCTTTTTGTCTCTCTCCTTTCTAGAATAAAGGCGTTACATTTGGTGTTTTCTACGAGAACCCATCCAGGAAGGTGGCTCTAATACTTTTACAGCTACTTCCTTAAAGACCCTAGGATGTAGGCTATCTGGTCCAGGGCTAGTCAGCCTTTAGGTCGATTGGTTTTCCTAGTCTTTTCACTTGTGATGCTGATTGTTATAAGTTCCTCCATTTCTTTTACGTCTTCATTTCTAAGTAAGTATGGGAAATCTTCTCAATCTTCAACGATGAAGATTAACATAACACATTCATTGTTTTCCATTATCTCACTCTGTGGTGGACGAACACAAAGTTTAGTCACAATACCTATTAAATACATGTAGAAGCTCTTTCCCACTGATTTTATATTATTAGTTAGCTCTCTCCCAAACTGTTTTTTCTTTATCTTAATTATTGTTGTCAATTTCAGGTTGTTCTTAAAATCAGTACAATTTTTTCACCTAATGCAATATTAATAGATTTGTGCAGTGTTTCTTCTGATTTGATACAATCCTTAACTTCCTTATTTAGCCATAGATGATGCATCCATTCAAAGAACCTTTCTTTTCATACTGGGATAAATCTTTGATGAGAACTATTAAGTATGTCCTCAAAACTCTAACACTGCAATTCTCCTGTCCTATCTTATAACCTAGTTCCTGAATTCACTTTAGCCAGCTGATCATGCCCTTGTAGTTACTCTTATTTAGATTTAAAACACTAACCTTGGAGCAAACCTAACCCCTTCAACCTGAATGAAAAATTCTATCTTGTTATGATGACAGTCACTTGGATGCTCCTTTATCATGAGGTCATTGATTTGTCCTATCACATTGTTTATTAACTGGTCAAAAATGGACTGAATTTCCCTGGTTGGCTTGTGGCCTTCTATATACTGATGTTCTTCTGTAATAAATTGTTCCAAATGCTCTCTACAAACCTATTTTCTGGGCTAACCTCACCAATTTGTTGCCCAATCTACTCGTAGGTTAAAGTTACCCATGAAGGTTGCAATATCTTTCTTATACACCTCATTTATTTATTCTTGTATACCATGTCCTACAGAAGAACTTCTATTAAGGGGTCTGCACACTAGTCCCACAACACATTTCTTATTTGTAATCTCTGCCCAAACTGATTCTACATCATACCATTTAAGATAATATCATCTCTCACTACTGTGTAATCTCATCAAATATGTATATTGTCACTTAGGCAACTCAACCATTTTTGATTTCCCAGTTTTATATTTCTTTATGTAGTGCAACTGTCCAGATTTCTCTCTTCCTTTGTCCAAATAGGAATGAACTCATGCCTCAGTTCAGGATAGCTTTCACTTGCCGTTAGCATTGTTGCAACTTAACTCAGTAACTTGGTCTGAAAGTAAACGCATACAGCACTGCTTTGTCATCAAAGAAGGAATTTCTGAATAGTTAGTGCAATAAATATTCAGATCAGTGTGTTCCATGATCAGTCTTTGTCAGGTTGAGTATCACCAATGGCAGGATGGGTGAACAATAGGTCCTGGGCTGTGTAGTAGAAAACCTTTTTGGGGTTGACACCCTGATCATTATCCAACACCTCCTGTTAGTGTATGAGTACTTATTACCAGGCAAAGAAACAAGTAACTTCAAGCTTGTCTGAGGTTACTGGAGAGTGGCCAGAATTATATCCCAACATGAACCAGCTCATTCAGAGAGCAACAGGTGAAAGTCAAGAGAGAGGAAAGATCTAAATAGTAATTTCTGCCTGTGTGTTTCTAGCAGGAAAAGCTACCTACTAGGAGAATGTACTGGAAGTTCAGGCATGTAAAAAGTATTGTTCCTGTAGAATCGGGTGAACTATGCCATCCAGGTCAAAATGAGAAAAGAACAGGTTTCACTATGAGTTGACAAAGGGTGCATATTAAGCAGGCAGTTTTGAAATGAAAGAATTTTATTTTCTGTTATATACTGGTTAGTGAACTTGGGATGAATGTGGAAAGATAAAATTTTCTTTTTGATTAAAACCAGCTTTCACTGTAAGATATGGCATTAATTACTCTATTGTTCGCATTGCGGCTAGTCGGGTTTGCCAAGAAATGTTTGGATCTAGATTTCTTGAGAATTTCAGTTAAAAATAAACATTTTGCACAACTTCGTGCCTCAAAGCACAGTCCCAGCACTGAGTAATTCAATGTAAACGTAACCAAGAATGAATGAGCAGATATTTTACACAAAAGGGATCATAACTTTGAAATTAGCCCCATTCCAGTATAAGTGTTTCAGCAGATGCCATCCTTTATTGACCAAGAAACCTATCCTGGAAGAACACATTGGGTGGTGTAGCATAGCAATATTTTCCTCGAGGAAGTTAATAGGCAGTTGGTTCATTGGAATTACATTTTTATTCTTGAACATATTTATCCTCTAGTCAAAATTTGAATTCCTTCCTGTTTTCCTGCATTATGTGCTTCTATTGTAATGCATTTTATCTTTATCATGTTGATATTTTCTCAGTTAATGCTGTTTTATACCTCGATAGGTTTTCAGGTCTGCTCGCTGCATTCTTTGTTCACTCTACAATTAAGATGTATTCTTTTAATTTGCAGGCTTTGCTACATTCTCTGTTAATCTTAGGTGAGGCCTCTATTGCAAGTTTACTTCAGCTGTACTACTACATTCTGCCTTCCTAACTGGGGTTGCAATACCAATGCGCTGCTGAATGTTTTGTAATTAAAATATGATAATTATCATTTTTCATTTGATTTCCAACATTATGATCTTTAGACATTTCCAGTGAGATTTCACAATACTAGACATAAAATATAGTGGCATTAGCAATGTCAGTTGCCCAGCAATCAGTAGCATCTCTTTTATTCTACAGATTTTTTTTCCTCTTTAGCCTTTATCTTCTCCAATTTCTTTCTGCTTTAGATCAATTACAAAACCTCTATTATGGGTATTCATTGAATATTTTAAGTTACTGGGGTCAATTGAGCACCATGTATTGTGAATTCCCGAACATATTTGTGATTGTGACACTGTGTAATAAATGTAAAATTTCCTTTCATCTGTGTGTAACTCATGATTGGTCATCAATGAGGTGCTGTTGGGCATCAACAGCAGGAGAATTTTATTCAACTTCAATCTGTAATCGAAAAGGCCACTTCATCCATTACCAGCAAGCCAGGGTATCAACTTTATCGCAATGAAGAGTGCACGGCAGGAGCTATACTAGGAATCTGAAACATAAATTAACAACGTATGATAGTGCAAGGTAGGATTACTTGAATGCAAGAAATGTAAGCAGACAGGGCTTAGCAATCATAGATCTAAGTTGTGGAGTCCTGGAATATTCGATGGTGAATGCTGCTGGATAATTGAAAAACGACCGGGAGAAGGAGGCTCTACAATATCCCCATCCTTAATGAGGGAGTCCAGCACATCAGGTCAGGTAAGGCTGAAACATTTGCAACAATTTTTAGCCAAGTTGATGATCCATTTTGGCACCTTCTTGATGTCCCAGTACTATAGTTGTAATCTTCAGCCAATTCAATTCATTCCCTGTAACATCAAGAATTGGCTGAAGGCACTGAGCATTGCAAAAGCCATGGATTGTGATAACATTCAGCAATAGAACTGAAGGCTTGTACTGCAGAATTAGCTGTGCACCAGGCAAGCTGTTCTAGCACAGCCACAACACTGGCATCTCCAGACAATGTGACAAATTGCTCAGGTATATCCAATGCAGCCAATAACCACCTTATCAATTTACTTTTGATTGTTAGCGAAGTGATAGAGCGTGTCATCAACAGTGCTACCCAGCAGCACTTGGTCAACAATCACCTACTCACTGATGCCCAGTTTGGATTCCACCAGGACCACTGAGCTCCTGACCTCTTTAAAGCCCTGATCCAAACATGGACCAAAAAATGAACTCCAGAGGTGAGGTGAGGTGAGGCGAGGTGAGATTTCCCTTAACATCAAAACAGCATTTGATTAAGTAGGTCACTAAGAATCCCTAGTAACAATGGAGTCAATTGGAATAAATGAGAAACTCTCTACAGGTTGGAATCATACCTAACACAAAGGAAGGTGGTTCTACTGGCTAGGGGGAAATCAGCTCAGCTCCAGTACGTGAGTGTGGGAGTTCAGAAGGGTAAAATCTTAAGACCAATCATTTTCAGCTGCTTCATCGATGATATTCCTTCCATCAGAAATAGAATGTTTGCTAGAGACAAAAAAAACTGCAAATGTTGGAATCCAAGATAGACAAACGGGAGGCTGGGAGAACACAGCAGGCCAGGCAGCATCTGGAGGAAAGGAGCAGTCAAAGTTTTGGGTATTACCCTTCTTCAGGACTGGATGTGGGGGTAGGGGGAACTGCAGATAAGCTGGGGTATGGAGGCAGAATAGTGGTGATAGGTGGACACTGGTGATAGATATGACCTGATTGGTCAATGGGAGGGATGAATCCAGTTGGTAGCTGGAGGGGAGGAGGTGGGGGATAGGTGGGAAGGTTATTTGAATTTGGAGAACTCGATGTTGAGTCCTCTGGGCTGTACGGTGCCCAGGCAGAAGATAATGTGTTGTTCTTCAAATTTGTGTTCTGAGTCATTGTGACACTGGAGAAGTACATGTTGGAGGGGGAGTGGGTGGGGATTGAAATGGGCGGTGACTGGGAGGTTAGCTCGGCTGTTACAGACCAGGCAAAGATATTTAATGAAATGGTCACCTAAACTATGTTTGGTCTCACCGGCGTAGAGAAGACTACACCAGGAGCACCAGATGCAATAGACTAGTTTACAGGAGATGCAGGCGAAGCTCTGCCTCACTTGGAAGGACTGTTTAGGGCTCTGAACGGAGGTGGTTTGTAGGCAGGTGTTGCATCTTTTACGGTTACTGCATGGGTTGGAGTGGTTGGTGGGGAATGTGGTTCGAACCAAGGAGTGGTCCTTATGAAAGGCAGAGAGGGGTGGGGAATGGAAGACGATGTTCCGAGTGGTGAGTCTAATTGGAATTGAGGAAGTGTTTGAGGATGATATGTTAGATGCAGAGGCTGGTGGGGTGGAAAATGAGGACAAGGGGGACTCCACCTCTATTACATTTGGAGCGGAGTTAGTGGTTAAGAGTTGTGGAGTGGGGAATGGAGGAGATGTGGTGGAGGGCACTGTGGATGAGAGAGGGGTTAAAGAGTGTCGTTTGATAAAGGCAGATATCTGGGGTGCTTGGGAGTATGCAATGGAGACAGAGGAATTGGGAAAACAGGATGGAGTTTTTGCAGGATACATGGTGGGAGGATGTGCAGTCTCGGTAGCTATGGGAGTCTGTGGATTTATAGTACATGTTCACTAATGTTTACGTAGTGTCTAGCTTTTCACAACTGCTCAGATCATGAAACGTGCACATCTGGACAACATTCAGGAATGGGTTGCTAGGTGGAAAGTAACATTCATGCCAAGCAATGAACATTCCTAATAAGAGAAAATATAAACATCTCCCTTTGACATTCAATGACATTGTATCACTATTTATCCCACTATTAACATGCGGGGGTTACCATTGACCGGAAACTGAACTGGACTAACTGTGTCAGTAATGTGACTACAAGAGCAGACCAAAGGCAAGGAAATATGCAATTAAGTACCCATGTTCTGACAGCTCAAAGCCTGACCACCATCTAATGTATAAATTAAGAGTCTAACGGAAAAGTGGAGCTCAACAACATTCAAGAAGCTCAATCCCATTCAGGACAAAGTAGCCCAATTGATTAGTACCCTATCCACTACCATTAACATTCACTCCTTCCGCCACCAATGCACAGTAGCAGCAGTGTGCGCCACCTATAAGGTGCACTGCACAAATTCACCATGGATCTCTTTCAAATCCAATATTTCAGCTCCTTTCAAATCCAATATTTCCGCCAGCTAGAATGATATGTGCAGCAGGTGCATGGCAATGCCATAACCTGCAAGAACCCTTCCAAGCCACACACCTTCCTGATGTGGAACATGTATCACTTCATTGTCACTGAGTCAAAATCCTAGCACTCATTTTCTAATAACAGCCATGCACATGTACCTTTCATCCATGGATGGCAATGGTTCAGGAAAGCAGTGACCATCACCTTCTCAAGGTCAATTTGGGATAGGCAATAAACGTTGGCCCAGCCAGCCAAATCTACATTGTGTAAATTAATACCACTTCTGTTTTTGCATGCCTGCAAAGGGCACTTTCTACATGTTGTACTCTGATCACCCTCTTTCAACAGGCTTTAGTACTTGTTTTCAGTACTGGAGAGTGAGTTAAGCCATTATGTAGTAACCTCCAATGTTCTCACTCGTGCATTACTTTTGGTCATGTCCTTGGTTGACATCATACACATCAAAAAATTTAAAGGAAATCGATATCTCTTTTCATTTTAGTGTTGATTGAACTTCAAATGTCCAAACCAAATCCACAAGGTAGCCTGTTCTTGAACTAACAGTTTGTGCTTAATGAATTCCATAGATTTTCACAGAAACTCTTGATGTCCTCGAGCTTGTTGGCTGAACCTGCAACTGTTGTCTGTTTTCTAATCTTTTACTAAGTTCCTGTTTACTGAATAACAGCTAACTTCTAAACTTCTATCACAGAATGAATCTGGTTTGACTAAACGCCTGTTGTAGGTTTTAATAATAGTTGGAAATACTTTTGTACTCAATACCACTAGCTTTAAATGCCGAGAAAAATTTACGCAAAAATTGTGCCAAAAAGATCTAATTAAAGATTTTGGACATTTGTTCAGCATAAATGGTAAAGCTTTGATCAATTTGTGTGGTTGTGTGTGATTCAATGGTATGTGCTGTATTGAAAATACCAATGGTGAATAGCAAGATTCAGAAGATCATCAGTATATGAAAGGTGAAATGGAGAGTAGTGATTAGCTGCACCAAACTAGTGTTTTAAAATCCCCAAGATTTAGAAGGAAGGGATGATAAAACAATTCCAGAAGTTTGGAGTTTCCAAATTGTGGGAGTAAATGAGTTTGAGTTGGATGTGCAAGAAACATAAATTGAGTAGAATAGTCAGAGGATTAGAGAATAAAGAAAGAAATTTTAGAGGAGCATAATCAAGGTGTTGATAATGAAATATTTACGAGGTTCTAACTGAAGGATCACTGTGTAGAGTTTCGTTGAAAGAACCAAAGGGTCAGAGTCACTGGATGATGGTGAATGGGTGTTTATATGATTATTTGATAGTGGAAATCTTAGATGTATCTTAGTTTGATGTTAACTAACAAGTGAGGAGAGGCAGTAGCATGATGTTCAGTCTAATTGATCAGAAAGGTCTTGATTGTTCTCATCATAACCACAATGATGGTCATACTAGAGTCTATCGCATTGTATACCAAGTATACCACACTAAATACTTGCTTGCCTCACGTCTACTATATCTAATCAATCTGTTTCAAGTAGGGCCTAGGCTCGAAATATCAGCTTTCCTGCTCCTCCGATGCTGCTTGGTCTGCTGTGTTCATCCAGCTCTACACTTTGTTGCGTCTGATAATACATTGAAATTATTTTTGGCACGTCTGTCACTCTGAGGCACTATTATTGGCAAGTGGTATGGTATTCTAAAAGCAACCTAGTGATAGCTGCTCGCCCCTGCAGTTGTTTTCCACAAAGAGAGACAATGTTTGAGACAGTCAAGCAGAGAGAGATTCACCATTCAGCGATACTGTTTTGGAACTCCTACTGAACTCTTTTTAAGATGTCAAAATTGTCCTAGAATATTTATCAAGCAGCAGGGATACATACAGCAGAGTACACGATGCTGTTTTATCTTTGGCTTGATCTTGGGAGTCTGTGAAAACCACAAAACTATGCTCATATTTAATTTCCAGAGCTCCTGGATACTTCTGTCTCAACAGGTCTCCTGGAGCATACTGTATACACTGACACAATAATACAAAGTATGGACTTGATTTACAATCCCATTGCCTGACTTAATACAAGATTGTCATGGACAATTTTTAAGTAGGGACCCAAACACTGACTTTAAATAGCCACAAATGTTTGCCAAGATTTATGAAACCAATGTGGATCAAACCAAAGACAGCTCAGCTGAAATTAATATTCTCCCTTAGCGTAGCCAGCAAACCAACCTGGGGAGGTGTGAAAAGATCATCATTTCCTATTTTGATTTACACCACTGTAAGAATTCCACATGTTGGATAAAAACTGAAAGCACTCTGGATGCTGTAAATCAGAAACAAAAACAATAATTGTGGAATAGCTTAGCAGGTCTGGCTGCGTCTGTGAAAAAAAATCAGAGTTAACGTTTTGGGTCCGGTGACCCTTCTTCAGAACTGATAGTAGTTAAGAAAGTGTTGGTTTGTATGCAGAAGAAAGGGGTGGGGGGGGGGGGGGGGGTGGTGTGTGGAAGGAGGAAAAGAGTAAACAATAGATGATTGGGGATAGAGCCCAAAAACAGAAGAACAGTTGAACTTACAAAGCAGTGGATAATGATCTGGCAAAGCGGGTGAATAGCTGTTAATGGAGACTGTTAGTGGCTAATAATAGGTTATGTGTAATAGCAGACAGTGATCTCAAGGCCTGATGTATGGGGATGGGAACTAGGACATAGAAGAGTTCAAGCCCTAAAACTATTGAACCTCAATATTGAGAGCAGAGGGCTGCAGGGCCCCCCAAATGGAAAATGAGGATTTATTCTTCCATCTTGTGCTGAGTTTTGCTGGAACACTACTGCAATCCTGAGACAGATGTTGACCAGGGAACAGGGTGATGTGTGCACGTGGCAGGCAACCAGAGGCTCGGTGTCATTTTTGCAGGCAGAACGTAGGTGTCATGCAAAGCAGTCACCCAACCTATGCTTTGTTTCCTCAATGTAGAGGAGACTACATTGTGGCAGAAAATGTAGTAGACGAGATTTTGGGAAGTGCAGGTAAAGTGCTGCTTCAGCTGGAAGGTATGTTTAGTCCCATGGATACTGGGGAGGGGCGTTGGTGGGGGAGGTAAATAGGCAGGTGTTACACCTTTGGCAGTTGCAGGAGGAAGTGGGGAACCCCGAGATTATCCTGTTGGGAAAGATGACGTGGAGAGGGATTGCATGTCCAAAGGTAAAGGGGAGGTAGCTGGAGCCTGCAGACTGAAAATTCCAAATCTGGCAGAAAGTGTCAGAAGAATCGTGGGCCTATGTGGTCAGGGACTGGACCAGGGGAGAAAAGCCCAAGCCAAGGCAGGAAGAGATGAGTTCTGTGGGGTGGGAGCAGGCAGAAACATTGGGTCTGCCTGGGCAGTCCGGTTTGTGGATTTTGATGAGGAGATAGAAGCGAGCTGTGCGGGGTTGGGACCCTATCAATTTGGAGGCAGTTGGGGGGAGATCACCGGATGGAATGACATTTGTGATCGTAGTTGATACAATGGCCTGATGCACCATGGTGGGAGATAGGAGGAGTTATCCGAGAGCTGGTGCTCAGCCCTTGCAATGTGGAGGTCGGTACACTAGGCTACAAACAGTACCACCCTTATCGGCAGGCTTCATAACATCAGGGTTGGATCGGAGTACACAGGGTGCAGTTCAGGGGAGATTATTTGGAATGGGTGAGTGGGGGGAAACAGAGAAATTAAGGCAAATAATGCCATGCTGACTGTTCACAATGAATAGGTTGAGTACAGGAAGAAGGCCAGAGGAAGGGGTGCAGATGGAGGGAGATTGTGAAGGGTCTGTGGGATGGGGAGAGGTCTCTCGTCCAAAGAAATTGGCACGGAGGCAAAGACGATGGAAGAAGAGTTCAACATCATGTCGTGCCCAAAATTCATTAAGGTGGGGACAAACTGAGACCTTTGCTGAGTGCGGAATGTTTAGCATCAGAGAGCAGAAAGTTAGGAGAGACAGGAGGTGGGGTTGGGGAAGAGGGATAGATTCAGAGGGAAGCAGAAGGGAGGAAGGTACCAGAGGGCCATGGGTATTTCTGATCTTTTGTGATCTCAGTCTGCTACTACACATAACCCATTGTGAGCCACTAACAGTCTCCATTAACAGCTATTCACCCTCTTAGCCAGATTGTTACCCACTCCTTTGTCCAACTGTTCTCCTCTCTTTGCCATTTACTCCCTACGTCATTTCCCCCAAACTTTTTTCTGCATAAAAAACAATATTTTCCCAGCTAACATGAGTTCGGAGGAATGTCACTGGACCTGAAACATTAACTCTGATTTCTCTTCACACGTACTGCCTGACCTGCTGAGATTTTCCAGCAATTTCTGTTTTTGTTCCGCGTGTTGGAGTTGGGAGCTCAATTACAATGAGCAAGCACACACACATACCATCTGCAGACCTGGGATATGCAAACAAACTTGAGGTTCAAGTAACTGCTTTTGGCACAGAAAAGAGATGAAGTCAAGGATATAAAACTGAATAGAGTCTGAAGACACTCCCTGTTTCTTAACAAGAATAAGCGCCTGGTGAAAATGCTGATTTCAAACATCAGGATAATGAAAACTCCAAGGATATCTTTAATATTTGATACTGAGGATGATCCAAGACACCAGCTGTGGTCTCAGGTTGAGCTGTGACAAGACAGCTTAAGGACTTTAAACTCTATGTCCTTTTGCCTTCCTATTCACAGGTCACTATTCCCTTTTATCATGGTACCTGTTTATATATATGTATGTTTGCTTGTGTATGTGAGGACTATTCAGATTTCAGAAGCGGCTATATGCTTGACACCACATCTTTAATGCTTTTCTTGGTGTTAGCAGATAATAAAATTGCTCTCTTTTTTTCAGTAGAGAAAACCTCAGGTGCTTATTATTTCTGCTGAAGATGGTTCACAATATTTTAATTGTAGCCAATTTTGCAACTTTTGCAACCAAGTGAGGAATTGTAAGGAGGGGAGCCATTTCACCCTTCCTCATCTGGTCAGAATAATACCAACTGACATTGAACTCCTCTGTAAGTAAAGCAAGAATCTGTACTTGGCTCCCTCTCTTCAAATGCTTTTTAATCATCATTATTGTCTGAACATATAGGAGCAATATTGTGTTGAATCAGCTCCCTGATGGGGGATATTTGTCTGCTAATAGTGCATGGCCAGGCCAATTGAATGAGTAACAGGGGCAAGTTTTTGTGAAGTTCCCCTGCTGAGGCCCAAATTTGGCTGGTGCCTAGGGATAGCCTTCCATCAGCAGCCAAGAGCATTTAACATCTCCTCTCAATCCCCCCATTACAGTCACAACTGTAGCAAATGGCAATTCTATGGAAAAATCCTTTACCACCCCTTTCCTTTCCTTGACTGGTGCTCTGTTATCAGATAGCTTGACTTGGTTAAGGTACAGTCTATTCCAATTTAACATTGTGAAGACCAAAGCCATCGCCTCTGTAACCTATTATTTTTCAAAAAGACAGCCAAATGTTGCTTGTTATTGCAGATGAAAATTTAATAGCTGCCTGGAGACTGACCCTGAAATGTCACACCTGAGGAGGTGCTAATGAAGCTTCAAAAGTAAACAGTGAAAAGGACAGGAAAGCATTACAAACTGAACTGTGTGGAGTTGGAGGAACACAGCAGGCCAGGCAGCATCAGAGGAGCAGGAAAGCTGACATTTTGGGTCGGGATCCTTCTTAATAAATGGGGGAGGGGAAGGTGGCTCTGAAATAAATAGAGCGGGGCGGCTTCGTTGGAGGCTCAATGATGATGTTACCTAGAATGGTGACGAAACGTCTGAAAACTAACCTTCCAGCTCAGCGAGCAATCTCACATCCAGAACCTCAACCGGAGCTACAAATCTTCTCAACAGCAGGGTGGTGGTGATAGCAGGTAGATAGTGGAGCAGATGGGTGGGAGAGAAGATGGACAGGTCAAGGGGGCGAGGATGAGGGGTGGGGGGGCACGTCTTGGGCTGAGGACGGAGTTGGGGAGATTTTGAAGCTAGTAAAGTCCACAGTGAGACCATTGGGTTGTAGGCTTCCAAGGTGGAATATGAAATGCTCATCTACCGCCTTGGAAGCCTACAACCCAGTAATCTCAACTACAATCACTACATCCCTCCTTTGCAAAGTCTGGGGATGTAGGCCTGGTCTTTCTCTTGCATCCCAGACTCAGTTCCTCTGACTCACTCTGCCATGGGTAGCCTGTACTGAATCATAGCCTGCTGCATGCATCCGGAACATCTCAGAAGATTTTTTTCCTCTTCTTTCAGTGGTAATGGTCTTAAGGCTGCATCCAGCTTGAACTCTGAACTTTCCTCGACACTCAATGGAGGGGAGAACCTATGGCTTCTGACATGCCTTGTGGCAGTTGTAAGGGGCCAGATATGTTTTGCTCCCTGCTTCGTTTGTGAGGTAATAGCTTTCAGATGATCCATGTGTTTATTCAGGACTGTCTCACTTACCTGCATTTTGTAAGCCATGGGACATGAGCTTGTGTCAAACTCACTGGTACCCATTCAGGTCATTACCATGATTCTGACGACAAACTTCATCCCTGAATTAAATTGTCTCTCTTGCTTAGAGGAGAGATATGGCCTGTATTGGCATTCCTCCTGCCATTTCACCACTGCCTGAATCCCAGGTCTGGGAATAGCAAGATTAACCTGGTGCAGAGTCTTCTCCCCATCAGCAACTCTGCCGGAGCAATCCCTGTTGCATTCAGGGTGGTCCTATAATTCAACAGGAGCCGTGACAGTTTGGTATCAATTGATGGAGTAGGCTGCTTCTTTAATCCTGCCTTTGATGTTTGGACCATTCTTTCTGCTAGCCCATTGGATGATGGATGGTATGGAGCTATCCTTATGTGCTGAATACCATTAGACTTTAGGAAATATTCAAGCTCCCTGCTGGTAAATGATGTCCCATTGACTTCTGGGGGTCCATGTATCACAAACGATGTGCACAGCTTCTCAAACATCTCCCAAGAGTTTGCTGAATGAACTTTACGATTGTCCAACCATTTTCAATGAGTGTCTACAATGACCAGGAACTTTGAGCCCATGAAGCAATCAGCCATTCCCACAAATGTGGGGACACTGCTCGTGGCAATGTTTGTTCTTGTTGACACTCTGGGCATTGCCCCACCGACATAGCTATGTCAGCATCCAACCCTGGCCACCCTTATTGCTAGCATCTTCATGTTGGAAACCCCTAGATGACCCTGGTGGAGTTCAGCCAGTATCTTTACTCGGAACAATCACCCTTACTCCTCACAGTAATAAGCTGTTCTCTGCCGTGATTTGGTCTCGCTGGGTTCCAGACAGGTTTCAGTCCTGTTTGCGATGGCCCATTATCACCAACTGTTTTGGTTTTGTCAGGACAGGATATTTTTGATAGATATTGTCAGCGGTGCATGGAAAGGTGTCCAGGAATTTTAAAACCAAAATGGGACTCTTCGAGGAGAGGTACCACTGGTGGAGTATCTGCCAATGGGAGATGGCTCAGGGCATCTGCATAAGCCACTTGGCTTCCTAGACGTTGTTCTAGCTTGTCCTTGTACGTGCTGAGAATGAGGACTGAACTCTACTCGAACCTATGGTGGCATTGCCTTGTCTTCCTTCAGTAACCCTCGCAGGGGTTTGTGATCTGTTACTATGACAAATTCCCATCTATAAAGGTACTAGTGAAGCTTCCACACACCAAAGATGGCCACCAAACCTTCCTTCTCTATCTGGACATATTTGCGTTTGGCATCAGCCAAAGACTGGGAAGTGTATGCTATTGGGCACTCCGCTCCACTGGGCCATGGGTGAACCAATATTACTCTGATACCATAAGGAAGAGGTATTGCATGTCAGCACCAGCGCTCGCTTTGGATCATAGTGGGCCATCAAGTCAGATGACGAAAGCTGCTTTTCCACTTCCCTAAAGGGTACACGACCATTTCCAAGGCTGATCCTTTATCAATAGCAGGTGTAATCATCCAGACAGGAGGCCAGGTTATGTATGAATTTTCCGTAATAATTCACTAACCCAAGGAAAAGACCTAAATCTCTGGTACAGAGGTGGGAGCCGGGGCTCCTTTGATCACCCTCACTTTATCCTCCAATGGGTGTAACCCAGTTTTGTCGACTTTAAATAAAGTAGGTCACTTAGACCACTTGGAACACTCATTTTTGCCTTCTAGGGTGAATGCCCACCTGACAGAGAAGTTCAAGTACTATGCCCAAGTTCTCCAAATGCTCTTCATTGGTCATCCCTGTTATTAGTATATTATCCAGGTACCAGTTGTAAAATGTTCCCCATAATCCATTGGAAAAGAGTGCAGGCTGCTAGTACCTTAAATGGCAGTCTTTTACGTTGGTTGAAACCCTTATAGGTGTTAATTTTAGCGTACTTTTGGGACTCCCCTTTGAGTCGCAATTTCATGTAGAAGTGGCTCATGCCCAGCCTGGTAAAGGACACACTTGCCTCACCAAATTTGAGTAAAAGCCCTCTGCTAGGGATTGGGTATTTATTCAGCTGTGGGAAGCGGTTTACTGTCTGCTTAAAATCCACACACAGGTGAACTGAGTCATCAGGTTTCACGATTGGTACAATTGGTGTTGCCCACTTTACAAACTGCACTAGTTCGATGTTCCCTTCGCTGTCAGCCTCCTGATTTCCACATCTACTTCTGCCCACAAGGCAAATGGCACCAGGGAGGACTTGCAAAATCTCGAAATTGCTTCCTGGTCAACATGTAAAGTGGCTTTGGCCCCTTCAATAGTTCTAAGCCCATCCTGAAAAATTCCTGGGTATTTCATTCAGACTCCACTAAGGCAGCCATTTTCCAAATGAAAAATGTTGAGCCAATCCAGGTGAATCTTTCTCAACCAATTCCACCTGAATAGGCTTGGGCCTGAGCCTCTTACTGCTATTAGTGTTAACTGCACCAATTGTTTCTCACCGGAGACCAGAACCCAAGTTGGAGCGTTAATCTGCAGCAGTTCCCCAGTGTACGTTCTCAGTCTGCCCGAGGTCTTTCACAGACTTCAGGGTAGGAGTACTAGGCAAAAGGCAGATTCTGCAACAACACATATAGTTGTGTTGGTATTGATCTCCATGGGAACTGGGTGATCATTTAACCAAACATTAATTTTAATCAGTTTATATTTGGATGTCACTAAACAATTTAATTGCTCCAACTCACGTATACGGGGGACTTTCCAGAGTGTGCGCTCTCCTGGGTAACAGTTTATGAGTTATTTTTTAAAGTGGAGTCAGCCTTTAGGATGACTTTGTTGCCTTGAGTCCACATGCTGGCAGCAACTACAATGCCTTGTTAACCCAGATCTTGAAGACCTTTTTAGCCACTTGGTACACCTTTGTGTAGGGTTCTGCTGTGGGCTGGCCAAGGGCCCTTCTGCTCAGACTATGCCCTGTGTGAGGCTCTGCAATGGCCTACACTCAAGCAGTATTACCCAAGCTCAGTCAGACAGGTGGAAGGTGTCCACTTCCATTGGGATGCTCTGTAGTTCCCATGTTCTCCTGGTCACTTTTTCTAATGACAAAGCTGGTTGTAATGTCTGCTTGAAGACCAGTTGGATTTCAGCTAGTAGACACTTCTGCATGCCAAATAGTTTCTCAGCGTCTCATTCAGTGTTAGCGCTAAATCACTTGCCTCTGCCAGTCATCTTAAATTCATCAAAAACTCTCAGATTCTCCCAGTTTTCTCAGAGCTGAATAAAAGCAATAGCATCTCAGAGTTACAGGAAGTTTGGGGTCATTATATTCCTTAATTTCCTGCAACACATCCCTCACACCCCAAGAGAATCCCCTTGTTCTCACACACCACCCTACCAACCTCCGGATACAACGCATCATCCTTCAACACTTCCACCACCTACAATCCGACCCCACTACCCAAGACATTTTTCCGTCCCCACCCTTGTCTGCCTTCCGGAGAGACCACTCTCTCCGTGACTCCCTTGTTCGCTCCACACTGCCCTCCAACCCCACCACACCTGGCACCTTCCCCTGCAACCGCAGGAAATGCTACACTTGCCCCCCCACCTCCTCCCTCACCCCTATCCCAGGCCCCAAGTTGACTTTCCATATTAAGCAGCTGTTCACCTGCACATCTGCCAATGTGGTATACTGTATCCATTGTACCCGGTGTGGCTTCCTCTACATTGGGGAAACCAAGCGGAGGCTTGGGGGCCGCTTTGCAGAACACCACTCGGTTCGCAATAAACAACTGCACCTCCCAGTCCCGAACCATTTTAACTCCACCTCCCATTCTTTAGACGACATGCCCATCATGGGCCTCCTGCAGTGCCACAATGATGCCACCCAAAGGTTGCAGGAACAGCAACTCAATTCCGCTTGGGAACCCTGCGGCCCAATGGTATCAATGTGGACTTCACCAGCTTCAAAATCTCCCCTTCCCCCACCAAATCCCAAAACCAGTCCAGCCTGTCTCCACCTCCCTAACCTGTTCTTCCTCTCACCCATCCCCTCCTCCCACCTCAAGCCACATCTCCATTTCCTACCCACTAACCTCATCCCGCCTCCTTGACCTGTCCGTCTTCCCTGGACTGACCTATCCCCTCCCTACCTATACTCTCCTCTCCACCTATCTTCTTTTCTCTCCATCTTTGGGCCGCCTCCCCCTCGCTCCCTATTTATTGCAGAACCGTCTCCCCATCCCCCTCTCTGATGAAGGGTCTAGGCCTAAAACGTCAGCTTTTGTGCTCCTGAGATGCTGCTTGGCCTGCTGTGTTCATCCAGCCTCACACTTTGTTATCTTGCAATCTCCAATCACCTCTTAGAAGATTTTAGTGCCTGGTGCCTCTGTGAAAGTTAAACCCCTTATAAACAAAAATGCTGCAGGTCCACAAGCAGTCAGAAAGATTATTCATTGCTTTTCATCTGCCCCAATGTCATTTGTTCAGAAAACAATATTGTATTTGCTCCACATACTAGGCCCAGACGTCAAAAGCAGGATCAAACAATTAAACTTCCCAAATAAAGGCACAATGTCAGAAACACACCCCAACTCAAAGATTCTTCAGGCAAGTACTATCCATCTCCCATCGCCACTGAAATGAATGCACAGAGGCCAGTATCCCATCACCAAATCACCCTTCATTTACTAATGCAGCCAGCCAGCTGGGAGTCAGTCAATGAACTGAGGAGATGCTAATCTCCTGGTTTTATTGGTTAACCAGGACATCCTGATTGGCCCAGGTTAACAGACAGATTGGTCCAGCCCTCCTGTTAAGTGCCCTTTGGGCGTATAGCTATGTTAAATGTATTACATAAATTCCAGTTGTTTTTGCTTTCTTTGTAATAAGGGAATGGATTATGATTTGAAAGGCTGTGGAGGCCTAGCCACACAATATATTTAAGAAGTGCATAGATTCCTGAAAGCTAAAGGTAACAAAAGATATGTGGAGAGAATATGAGTATGGCATTGAGTTAAAGCATCAGTTATGATCATGTTGAATTGTGGAATTGGCTCGACAGGCAAAACTGCTACTTCATAAAATTGCTACAGTGTGGAAACAGACTACTCAGATACCGCAACGAGCATCCAACCCAGACCCATCCCCATAACCCTGGATTATCCAGCTAGCATGCATTTTATTTATTTGGGGGAAGGAAATTCACACAGATATGGAGCAAATTTTCAAACTCCACACGGACAGTTGCCTGAGGCTAGAATTGAACCCAGGTTCCTGGTGCTGTCAGACAGCAGTGCGTACAATTGATCCACCCTTCTGTGGGAATTTTTTTATGTTACCATGTTGCTATTTCTTACACATACTACTTATGTTAGATCTGCAAGTTCAGAAACCCTTTAAAGATATTTTAAGCAATCTACATCCCTGTGGCATTCAAATTAGTTCACATTATATTGACATTTTACTGTTTGTAGAAATTTACTGTAAATAATTTTTCTGATTCTGACAGAGTATGAGAAGTAAGGAGTTAGGGTAAGTCTCTGTTACTTTTTCACAGGAAATGCAAGGGAACGAGTGCTTTAATTTACCTTGGCCAACTTTATGAGATTAATAAACCTCTTGCCGTATTGAGTGGTAATTTATAGGGGATGGAGATCATATTCATTCCCTCTGATACACTGCTCCATAAGTTCTGGATGACCTACTTTTGGGATCTCCTGGCCAAAATTCGCAGGAAATCTTACATTTTGTGTCCTTATACCTGCTGGAAGGTAATGAATGAAAGCATGAGGAAAACTTGCTACTTGCAGCTTATAATCCTTTTAGTCAATCGTGGCAGCACTAATTTCCCTCCTTCCATCTATGATAGTCCAAGAGACAGTGGCTTCACCAATGCCACTTAAAGAATGAGCACAAGATTGAGAAATTGGAGCAGATTAGTCTTGTATAATGCAATGGTTCTGAAAGGGTTAATGTTGGAGACTGCATTAAGATCCGTGCAATCTGATGATGTCATACAGCCTTGTTTGGGAATAAGACTGATCTCAGAGTGCAGGGCTGTAGCTACATCATGAACCAATCTAGATATTTTTAATCAACCTGTTCAGAGATGTTATGACAGACCTCAGAAGTAGGTGGGACTTCAATCCATGCCTCCTGTCTCACAGCTAGGTGCACTACCACTACGCAAAAAGACTGCTGGAATCAACCAATGAAATTTGCATTAATGCTATCATGCAATAAACTACACCTTGCTAAGACATGAGACTACTCTTGTTGAGGCTCAGTAGCAATTGATCCTCTCCATTCTAAACTAATTAGGCTTTAGTCAAATCCAAATGGATTGGGAGCAGCTTCTTTTTACCAATAAATATCAGATGGTAGTCAGTAGTAGGCATCCTTAATAAATACCACAAGATACAATGGTAAATACACCTAGAACCCTAGATAGCTAAGTATTTAATTGCTTTAAAGGCTTTATAATTTTAGGAACCATCACACAGAAATCATCAGCAGCAAGATATTGAATAACAAAGCAGTCAGCAGGAACTGCTGAAATGACCAAGAAAAGAGAAACAGCACTGCAGTCTATGGCTTTTATGGGTAGGGAATTGCAAAATTAGCAGTCCAGGCTAGAAAAACTTTAAAGACTAGTCCCACCAGACAGTTACAGGTTGAGAAGAGTGTCTCATTCAGTAATCCACAATTTAAAACGCTTTAAAACAAAACAAATTGAGCAGCATTGTGTTTTCAAGGGGAAAAGATTGCAGCAGTATTGTGATACCGTTAAATGTAAATTTTAAAGAAAGATAAATAAATAATATCTTGGCAGGAGAAACAATGCTGCCTGTAAGATTTCATATTTGAACTCAGCCAAGTAGAACACAGAACTGGACAACTTGGAGAAAGCAGTTCTTGAGATACTAAATTGCTTGCAACTTAAGCACTAAATCACAAGTTGAACAAGTATGTATATTATTTTATTCAATAGGACTTACAGCAGATAATGTTTCAAATCACTGAAATATAAAAGAAGACATAAAGGCGTTTACATAGAGGAAGTTTTCTAAGCTTTTCAAAATTATCTTAATCTTAAAAACACTCAATATTTTTGAAAAAGCTTTAACAGAAAAGGGAATCATCGATAATTTTATGGATGGTTGCCATTGGTTCGTCAAAAACTGTGACAATAAAGCTGTATGATAAGAATTCATAAAGATCAGAATTGCTGTTTTGTTGGAGTAATTGTTGAATCATTATCAGACGTTTTATATTTCAGAGAAGATCTCACTCTGGAGAAAGCTATTCTCATTGCACTAGGAGAGACCAGGAAGCATGACGGACAAATTCTGAGAAGAGAAGGAGGGCATTATCACAGGGCACAAAATAATCTTCTCCATTTTTAAAAATATAAACATTCTAAAGACACAAGTGACAAGACAAGGCAAAATAACAGTCAGACAACAGATACGAGGTGTCAGTGTCAATGCTGTGGAACAAAAACAAAATTCTTACAAACGTAAGCTGTTCTGAGCTATTGGAAAAGAATAATACATCTGTTAATTTATTGGTCAATTCCAGAGCTTGTACAGAAATTGGAAACTGATTCAGAAGAGTAAATAATCAAATATCTGCCCGTACAAAGATCTCAATGTACAGATCCACCTGCATTTGAAAAAAAACTTAACGAATCCCTGGGGGAATTGAAGATCCAATTTGGTAGAGTCTTTTTATGTCAATGGATATGATTAATTTTGATTCAGACTTGATACAGGAGTGAGGACCTTTATTTTATCAGATTAAATACCATGGCTGAAGAAAGAAGAGGTATGACCGAACGAGATGAAATAACACAGACCAGATGGCAAAGATCTCAAGATTAAAGGTATGTTATAAGTAACTGTGTAACACAAAATGCATAAGACAGCTGAGAATGTATATGTGACTTGCAATCAACACTTCTTACCTTTGAGCCAACATCCAACATCCTTTATATAGCAAAAGGTATTCAATTGGTTCCAAGAGACAGTGAACAGGTGAAAAGAAATAAGTTATTCCAAATCTATTTAAAGAGAATCCAGTCAGAGAACAACTGGTCCATGAGTAAACTATTGTGGTCCAATGGGTCAAGAGACAAACAACCAAAGATTTCATTTGACTTCCTTGAATCATGTTAGAATGCAAAAAGAAAGGATTTATTTACTGATTTTGACGTAAGAGAATTGTTTCATAATCTCAACAGGAAGGAAGTCTGAGACTATATATGGAGGGGTAGAACTGAATTCCATTCCAATTCATGCTGAAGAACCTTCAGATGACAGAAATCAGCAAAAGCAGCCAGCAGAAAGAAATGCTGACAAGAATGAGCAGTGTAACACACTTAAGCTCAATAAGAAACAGTTAACTGAAGTCATTTAGACAGCAGGCTGTCTTCAGAATGAATTGTTATACCAGATTTGAATTTGATGTTGATGTTGAGATGAGGCAAGTTAAAGAGGAATACTTCAAATTTTCACCTTGCAAAACAGAATTGTCAATACCTGTGACACAGGCAATGCTAACTAAGAATTTCTCCAGCGGCATTACTGAGGATGCGAAAAATGTCTGCTACACTAGTGCAACAACCACAGGGGTGAATAAAAACATGTAACCTAATCAAGGAGTTGAAGTCAAAAGTTTACAATCTTCAACATAGATTTAACAGCGCTAATTACTTGCACAGATTGAAAATGAGATGGATATCATTCAATGGAAGGCAGACCAGCATCTGCAGATTCAGCCAGCAATGGTCAAAAAGAAGAACTTACCTGGCTAAAAAATCTGAAAAGGAGGAAGTATTGTTCCCACAAGCACCTGAGTTCCATGCTGAGGCAACATGAGGTTCCCTGGTGTTGTTATTGGAAAAATGGACCAATTCAGCAGGGAAGGGTTCCCTTCTGAAAAATGTTTAGAACATGGGCCCTCCAAATACAGTGATAGACCAACCACCCGGGTTAGAAGGAATGATACTTTCTGCAGAAGATATCTAAAAAATAAAAAGTCCTTCAGCAGAGTGTTAGCTTACAGACCCTTCAAGGTTAAGATCAGGATCAAGCTCACAGTCCTCAAGCCAAAGACCTACCGAGCTCCAAGTATGAAGCAACAGCATTTTTGAAGAATTATGAAACAATGACATTACTTGAATTTGTAAAGTCAGGGACTTGGGGGTTAGGGGATGTGGGGCAGTGGGCCAGTGGTAACTGTGATTATATACATTAATGTACAACTGACTACTGTATGGAGAAGAAAAAATGTAGGGAAGATGTATACATTTCTGAATGAGTTCATACTGGAGTTTATATTAAACTCCATGTAATCTGGTGATAGTATAAATACTAGGATGCTGATTAGGCATCATAAAATCGAATAGAGTGCAGAGCTATATCCCCAGGTCTTCTCATAATCTTAATAACAATGTCTAATGGACTGAAATAATATTTACAGAATTGCTATCATGGAATAAATTACAGCTTCTTAAAGTAAGAGCCTCTTCTTGTTAAGCCTCAACAGTGGCTGGTCTCCAACAACCAATTCAGCTGTTTGACCCAGCACTGGTCACATCTTCCTTTTACCAATAAATGGTAAGTTAACTTGATTGGCTGGATGGCCAGCTTGTGGTGTCACTTGGGTGGGTTCAATTCTCACACTGGCTGAGGTTACCATGAAGGAATTTCCTTCTCAATCTCTCACCCAGGTGGGGAATTGGTGACACTTAGGTTAAACAATCACCAGCCATTTTTCTCTTTGAGGATCCCTGTGGTTTGGTATGATTATGGTGACTTTACCTTTTACTATAGTTAGCAGGGGGCGTTACATGAGTGGCTGGAAAGTTCACCCCACCATATGTATACCATTGAGAGGAAATTCCAGTTGTAGGTATCTCATGTTATAAGTGACCTGGCACATCAACTGTTTCATTGGAAGATTCATTCAGAAATTTATAAATTTGAGAGACAAAAATGAGACAAGAAAAAAGAATGCAACAGGAAGATAGTGCAGATATAAGATTTTTAAATATGTATTCTAAATACCAATAAATATATATTTAAAGCACTATGTATCAATGGATAATGCTGACTGTAGTGATTTATTTCAAGGTCAATCAGGAGGACCTCATAGAATATGAATTCCCTAATTGGGGCTGTTAATCTGGTCCAATCAGGAAGCCCTGGCTGACAGATAAGAACAGGAGTGTCAGACATCTTGTTCACTCTTAAAGCTGGCTCTGAGCGAGCTAGATTGATGTCAAGGACGCTCCATGCACAAATAAAGGATGACTTGGTGATGGGATACTGGCCTCTGTGCAGTTATTTCACTGACTATAAAAATAATGATCAGCTCCTAGTGGTCACCGTATCTTCCATAAGAACACAGCCAGTATATCAATAAGCCACAATCTCCGCAGATGATAATATTACATTCAGTAGGTGTTGCTAAGAGTAAAGCTTCAGTAACTATAACAGACGTCTCTGTCTCAACTTGCTTTAAAATAGGCAGCAAATGAAATGCTATTAGGTGGCTCAGGGAGCCAGTCTTGCAATCACATCCTCTTAAAAAATCTGATGCTCAAGAGAATTTCATTTACTTCACACCCACCATCCTGTGCTGTATATTTTTATTGATCTTGCGTTGATTGTTTCTGTTGAATACACAAGAGATGCCAACAAGGCATCAAGGCTGGGGAAGAGTTCCTCATTGTGCAAGGGAACTGAATGAAAGCAGCAGAAAAGCAACCACAAAGCCCCAGAGATTGTAATGAAATTGTCATTTTAACTATATATGTCAGTTAACTCCATTGTGAAGAGTCAGTTCAGAATTTCCTTCTTCCCAATTCATTATTGGCAATCAGCATTTAAACAAAAATATTTTGAACTCAACAGATGCGGAAGAAGTGATGTTGAAATTAGTCGTGTTTTTTTTGATTTGGAAACGAGATTGAGAAGATTGGCTCTTTCTTTAAGATTGATTCCATGCTCCGTCAACAATGAAAAACAGAGCAAGACCTCAAGCTTATATTTGTATAACTTAGTGAATCTTTTCTACTTTTGAACCCTGTTTGTGTTTGATTAATATTTTTGTAAAAATTTTCTAAATGCAGTATTAAACCTTTGACACATATTTCACAGTGATAACTTAACAAAACTATCAGTTTACAATACATTGGTATACAGCTTTTCTTTCTTTCCGAGAATAAAAAATGGCTTTGATCCAAGTGTTCAGCCATTTGCCAGTTTCCAGAATCTAATCGAACAATTCAACTGTCTGAGAGGGAATCATTTGGAACATATGTTTGAGAGTTGTTGGCTGGCAAAGGATCTACTCTGGGTACTTCCCAACAGGAAATCTTTCATTAACTTGAGATCCTAACTATTGACAGTGCATCTGGTTGATTTGAACCTTCTGTGATTATATCATCCTAATGCACATGGCTGCGAGATCTCAAAGACTATAAAATATTGCCTAATTTTGGCTGTAGTTACCAACGGTTTGAGAGAAAGGGAAAATTGGTTTAGCACTTATTTTTGGAATTTAATTTTTTAAAAGAAATTGAAAATAATGCAAAGCAGAAATATTTAACAAAGAGCTTATCCTGGATCATTTGAAGACCATTTTCATAGTGAAATCCTTTCTCTGTCAACTATGAGTTCTATATTGCCTCAATAGAACCATCATTTATGGATATTTTTAATGAAGGCCATATGTCATCAGGAAATTGATTAGTTCAAGGCTGAAATTGAGGTACATAGGCTGAAGCCTCTCTGGTCTGAACAGGATAGTTTGGAAATATTTATCAGGTAATTTTTCTTGTATTTAGTAGTCATTTTGCCAACCTTATAATATGTCATTGGACCCGAAACGTGAACACTGATTTTTTCTTTGCAGATGCTGCCAGACTTGCTAAGCTTTTTCCAGCAACTTCTGTCTTGTTAGAATATGACTTACAGTGTCTAGATGGTTCACATTTGAACGATGTGTGAAAAGTTGAAGGTTAATGTATTTGAGTGAGTCCCATTTTTTGAGTTCATTGTTGTGTTAGAATATGTCATCGTAGACTGATGGCACATGGTACTGCCATGTGCATTTCTTTGTTCTAAAATATAATATTAACATGGAGTTGAACAGGGGGAATAATAGAATACCAAATGAGTGAGACATGTCACACTCAAAAAGCTAAAGCCCAGCATGAACCAAACATCCAAGAGAAAATTATGGGGAAAACATTACAAACAGTAAATCATACTCAAGCGGTTGAGAGTAATTATAACGTGTATCAATGAGAGAATAGGGAGGAAAATCGTGGCATGCGTGCAATTTGTGTTCTTTCTTAGAGTAATTCAACCTAAACCAATGTCTATGATTACCCTATAGCTCTGCATCTTTCTCTGCTTCAAATGTTGTTCCATTTTTTCTTTAACAAGTTCAATGGTAACCACACTTTGTGGAATAGCATTCCAAAATTTTAAACGGTGCATGAATGAATCTGTCCTAACCTCACATTACAAAATCCATATTCAATGTATCTTGATCATTCAATATTTTCTTAAAGATGTCTAGAAGTATTAGATTATGTTGCATTATATATCAGTTTCTCAAATCTATTTTTATTGCTATAGCTTTTATTTTCCCTTGGCATTACATTATGTTGATGGTGGAATTGGGGGTAGGGGTGGGTGGGGAATGGAAATCCAAAAAAGCAAATGTATGAAATGAGACTCGCTCAAATACATTAACCTTCAACTTTTTACACATCGTTCAAATGTGAACCTCAATTTCAGCCTTGAATCTAATCAATTTCCTGATGACATATGGCCTTCATTAAAAATATTCATAAATGATGGTTCTACTGAGGCAGTATAGAACTCATAGTTGACAGAGAAAGGAATTCAATATGAAAATGGTCTTCAAATGTTCCAGGATAAGCTTTTAGTTAAATATTTCTGCTTTGCATTATATGGGATGAAGATTGTGAACTGATTCCACATCCAGTGATATTGAAATAGATAACATCACAAAGATCAATAAAGCACACTACTGCTGGAGATCTGAAATCAAACAAAGTGACAGAGAAAATCAGAAGTTCCGGCAGCATCCATGGACAGAGAAACAGAGCTCATGTTCAAAAGCCCAATGCGACTCTTCATCAGAAGCAACCAATAAAATATGTTACCATGAGAATTAAAATATTAAAATGTTTCATGGTACAGATTGTACATACCCCAACTCTCTGCGGAAATAAATAGAAACGAATAGCTCTAGTTAATATTTTAGAGACTCCATAAGCATTGAGGATGTAACCAAGGACCCAGGAATTGTTAATGGAATCTGAATTATAAAGGAAAGAGTAAGACATGGATTGAGGTGATACAGGCTAACTATTTTAGGCAGCATAACTAATTTCATTGTAAGCTTATTTGTATTCCCTGAGGGGGGGACTAAGAAAATTTGTAAAAAGGATTTTCAGTGGATATAATTTCCTTGAATTCAAGAAACTATCTGATAAAATCTTGCAACTAAGAATTGAAAGAAAGTAAAGACATATTAGCAAATTAATTTATGTTTTTGAAAACAGCTTACCTGTAAAAACTGAAGCTGATGCTAAATGTACAAGACTCTGCCATGGAGGAGAATGGGGATGGAAGGAGGAAGTAGGGGGCAATATTTAAAGTATACCTAAGTTATCTGTTCTGCATTCCATATTCATCCTTTTCTCCCCCAAGTTATTACCTAAGATAAAGCACTGATTGCTATTGTGTCATCACCACTAAGTTTATAAAATGAGTACAATTCTGTTTCATGCAGACATTACGCTGACTTTAATTATGTGCCCATTTTAATGCGTACTATTGAACACTCTGCTTTGGAGGAGTTCACATTCATTAGATGAATCATATTAAATCACAACTCTAATGCTTTCTGAAAGTTTTCAAACATTCTCTGGCTAAGTTACTTTGCATTCAGATAAGCCTCATGTATACTTGGCCAGTAAGTTGTTCTGCTGCCTGACACGTGTTCCATACATGGTCTCCTCCTTGAGAGGGAGGCTGATTTCAATAACGCACAGTAAGACAAAACAGGAGGGACACAACAAATCAAATCGTGAAGCGCGTTTATAGAAGCAACTCACTGGCAGATAAACTCAGTGTGAGTGACAGACAAGCTGAAGATGTACATGCTCCTAATTTGCAACCACAATAGCATAACTTCCCCTCTGTAGATGCATTTTAATAATGTAAAATGGTGACTGCGCCACTCAACAGAATTTGTCATGTCCTGCCTGAGCAGCAGCTCATTACCTAACCATGAGTTCATAGCTGTGTAACATTATAGAAATGCTGCAACTGAAGGAGTAAGCTCAGTGTCATCACCACTTGAAAGAGGAAGCAGCCTAGAATTATACATCTGCATACACTTATAATACTGATAAATGAGGAAGGGGTAGAGGTGGAAATACGAGATTCAATGTAGTCAAAAGTGAAATAGCCCTTCTGACTAACCTGTGACTCCCATTTCATGAATCTAGTAATAAGTGCTTTTGTCATGGTTCTAGTGACTTGTTTCCTTGCAGAACACGCTGTGAGATGTTACTCAGCAGGCAATGACATGTACCAAGTGTTCGCAGCTCTGCACTTCAGTCACGGAGGTAAGCATAAACCCAGCATCTCGCTAAATGTTAGTATTGGTGAAATTGAGGCTTTATCATTCATCACATATTTAATAAAGATCAGTGTTCACATGCTTGTAAGATATCAGATCAACAAGCATTACAAAGGATTCAGATGCCGCATATCAGTGCATCAGTTTCTGTGCACAAAGCTCAATGACCGCTATGAAGATTTAGTTGCTAGCAGCAGTTATCTGGGGAGGCAATGACCTAGCAGCATTATTGCTGGCCAGTTAATCCAGAGACCCAGGTAATGTCCTGGGGACCTGGGTTCAAATCCTACTATGGCAGATAGTGGAATTTGAATTCAATAAATATCTGGAATTAAGAGTCTAATGATGACCATGAACCCATTCCTGATGGTCGGGAAAACTCATCTGGTTCATTAATAAGCTTTAGGGAAGGAAACTGTCATCCTTACCTGGTCTGGCCTATGTGTGACTCCAAACCCGCAGCAATGTGGTTGACTCATAACTGTCTGCTGGGCAAGTAGGCATGGGAAATAAACACTGGCCTATCCAGTGATGTTCTCATCCTGTTAATGAATAAAAAGAGTTTGCAATCAAAAACACAAGACTAAACAGGTGGCTAAAATTGTATCAGAGATAATGGGAACTTCAGATGCTGGAGAATCCGAGGTAACAAAGTGTGGAGCTGGATGAGCACAGCAGGCCGAGCAGCATCTCAGGAGCACAAAAGCTGAAGCTTTGGGCCAGACCCTTCATCAGAAAAGGGTCTAGGCCCGAACCGTCAACTTTTGTGCTCCTAAGATGCTGCTCGGCCTGCTGTGTTCATCCAGCTCCACACTTTGTTATCTCTATTAAACAGATGGCTATTCACTCATAAACAGATCACTATTTATAGACAAATAGGACTGAGTGCTTAACTAATTGCTGTTCCATGTAACTGGTTGCACTGAGGCAGATTTCCCCTAGTGGTCTGGCAGTCCAAAGATGTGCAGGTCAGATGGATTAGCCATGGTAAATGTGGGGTTACAGGAACAGGGTGGCATCTGGGACTGGGTCTGGGTGGAATGCTCTTTGGAGGCTCAGTGCAGACTCAATGGGCCAAATGACCTCTTTCTATATTGTAAGAATTCTATGATTTTATGATTCTATGATCCGCAGAGGAAAGGAAACAACTGTTAGTATTAGATTCAGGTCCTGGGCCAAGGATGGGCCTTGATGGGTGTATGAGCTTGGACATTAGGTGGATCAAGCTACAGCCTGTCAACTGATGTGTAGCAGACTGATTCTGTCTTCAGGGTCCTGTGCAGTCAAGGAGGATACATCAATCTCCTCAAAGAAAGGAACAAATGTAAAGCAGCGTCATAACTTTACAATGCCTGCAATTGCATAATCTGCTCCAGGATATCTCTGCAGGAGTTCCTCAGGGTAGTGTCCTAGGCCCTATCATCTTCAGCAGCTTCATCAATGAACTTCACCACCATCAATGTACTCATCCACCTTGTACATATCTCAGCTTCCACAGGATCAGTCCCAATGTCTCAAGAATCTAAATATCTCCCCCCCGCCACCCCATACACCATCCCTCCAGCCACATATCCATTCAGTTTATTCTCCTATTCCTGATCTCACTAGCATGTGACATTGGCAGTATTCCTAAGATTGATATCTTTGTGGTTCTACAACTCCTTATATTCTTTTTGCAGGATATCATTCCTCTTTTATCTGTGATGGTGATACTGACATGGACTACAAGCTGTTTCAGAACCTGAGGAGTCAAGAATGTTGTTGAACATTATGTAATCATCAGCAAGCATCCCTGCTTCACTCCATCATAAGGTCAGAAGCAGGGGTGCTTGCTGATGATTACATAATGTTCAACAACATTCTTGACTCCTCAGGTTCTGAAACAGCTTGTAGTCCATGTCAGTATCACCATCACAGATAAAAGAGGAATGATATCCTGCAAAGAGAATATAAGGAGTTGTAGAACCACAAAGATATCAATCTTAGGAATGCTGCCAATGTCATATGCTAGTGAGATCAGGAATAGGAAAATAAACTGAATGGATATGTGGCTGGAGGGATGGTGTATGGGGTGGCGGGGGGGAGATATTTAGATTCTTGAGACATTGTGACTGATCCTGTGGAAGCTGAGATATGTACAAGTTGGATGAATACATCCCAGCAGGATGAGGACCAATATCCTCATGGGAATTTGCAAATACTTTATGGAGGTTCTAAACTACAGGGGCAGAGGGATCAGAACATTAGCAGGAAATAAAAGTAAAGTAATAAAAATGGAACTGAAAGATAAAAAAGAATAATGTAAAAGTGGTGAGCAGAGGAGACAAGGGCTAGCAGCAAATAGACGGTCCATAGTCTAAGAAGGAAGTATGAATATGTCAAAAGACAAATCTATAAGTACTGTACTGGAATGCATGAATCTTTTCTTTTATTTATTCATTTTTGTGGAGTATGAGCGTTACTTGCTACCCAACATTTATTGCCCATCCCTAGTTGCCCTTGAGAAGGTGGTGGTGGGCTGCCTTCTTGAACTGCTGCAGTCCACCTGCTGTGGGTTGACCCACAATACCATTAGGGACGGAATTGCAGGATTTTAAGCCAGCATCAGCAAAGGACCAGTGAAATAATTCCAAGTCAGAGTGGTGAGTGGCTTGGAGTGGAACTTGAAGGTGGTTTTGTTCCCATACATCTGCTGTCTATGCCCGTCTAGAACGAAGTGGCCATGGGTTTGGAAGATGCTATCTGAGGATCTTTGGTGAATTTGTGCAGTGCATCTTGTAGATTTTAGATGCTGCTACAAATGAGTGTTGGTGGTGGAGGAAGTCAATGTTTGTGGATGTAGTGCTAATCAAGTGGGTTGCTTAGGCCTGAATGGTGTCAAGCTTCTTGAGTATCATTGGGGCTGCATTCATCCAGGCAAGTGTGGAGTGTTCCCTCACACTCCTGGCTTGTGCCTGTAGTCAGTGGATGGGCCTTGGGGAGTCAGGAGGTGAGTTATTCACTGTAGTATTCCTAGCTTCTGGCCTATCTTTGTAGCCACTGTGTTTATGTGGTGAGACCAGTTGAGTTTCTGGTCAGTGATAACCTCCAGGATGTTGATGGTGGGGCTTTCAGTGATGGTAACACCATTAAATGTCAAAGGGCGGTGGTTAGATTGTCTCTTATTGGCGATGGTCATAGCCTGAAATTTGCGTGGCACGAATGTTACTTGCCATTTGTCAGCCCAAGCCTGGATATTTTCCAGATCTTGCTGCATTTGAAAATGGATTGCTTCAGTATCTGAGGAAACACAAATGGTGCTGAACATCATGCAATCATCGGTTAACATCCCCACTTCTGACCTTATGATGGAGAGAAAGTCATTGATGAAGCCGCTGAAGATCGTTGGGCCTAGGACACTACCCTGAGGAACTCCTGTGGAGAAGCTCTGGAGCTGAAATGACTGACCACTTACAACCACGACCATCTTCCTACATTCAGGCGTGACTCAAATGATTGGAGAGTTTGCCCCCAGATACCCATTGATCCCAAGGTCCCTTGATGTCATACTTGGTTGAATTTGCAATAAGGTGACTGAACAATTGTGCATAAGTTGTAGATGGATAATCTAGATTCAGCATTACTCTATTTGGAACTAAGGAGCATCAAGGGACAATATATTGTTGACTAAAGGCCTCCGAACAATATCAGTAAGGTACGGGGTGGCACTGAACAGGAAAGTAGAGATGCAAAGGTGCTAAGTAATCATATAGACTCTAATTTACATATTAACTGGGCAAACTATATTAGCTGTAATGCTGTAGTACATGAATTCCTGGAATGGTTTAAAAATGTGATTTTTGATCAGTATACTAAGGAATAAGCTAGGGAACAGGCTATCCAAGCTTTGGATTGTGGAATGAAAAGAGATTAATTCATAATCTTACTGGGAGAGGTCTTTGAGGAAAAAGTAGACATGATATGACAGATTTCTTCATCAGGATAGAAAGTGACCTGTCCAATCTGAAACTATTTTTATGAATCTAGGCAAAGGAAACAAAGGTATGAGGGGTGAGTTGGCTGTGATAGACTGGGTAACCTAATTAGAGGGCATTCCAGTGGAAAGACCACAACAGGAAAAGTGGCCAAACCATGACTAACAAAAGAATAAACAGCAGTAATTATTCCAAAGAGGAATTCATATTAAGATGTTAGAAAAGTAGCACGCTTCAGGATATGGAGCAGTTTAGAAATCAGTAAAGAGTGATCGAAAGATTGATTGGAAGGGGAAAATGGTATAATCGTGCAAGAAGCATAAAAGCAGACTGTTAGAGCTTCTAAAGTATGAAAAAATAACAGGATTAATGAAGGCAAGTGTAAGCCCTTTAAATCTAAAACAGCAGAATTGATGATTGAAGAAAGAATGACATGGCAGAAAAATTAAGCAATTGCTTTAGTTCCATATTCACAGATGAAGATACAAACAACTTCACAGAAATATGAGGGAAGCAAAAGTCCAATGAGATTGAAACATAGAAATATTGAAGATAGGAAAAGGAGGAGGACTTTCGGTCCTTCAAGCCTGCTCTGCCATTCTTCATGATCATGACTGATATGTCCAACTCAATAGCCTAATCCTGGCTTCTCACCATAACCTTTGATCCTATTCGCCCCAAGTGCTATATCTAGCCGCCTTTTGAATACATTCGATGTTTTAGCATCAACTACTTCCTGTGGTAATGAATTTCATGGCTCACTACTCTTTGGCTGAAGAAATGTCTCCTTAACTCTGTCCTAAATGGCCTACCCCGAATCCTCAGACTGTAACTCTTGGGTCTGGACGCCATCAGGAACATCCTCCCTGCATTTACCCTGTCCAGTCCTGTTAGAATTTTATAAGTCCCTATGAGATCTCCCTCATTCATCTGAACTCCAGCATAAACAATCCTAACCTAGTCAATCTCTCCTCATACGTCAGACCTGCCATCCCTGGAAACAGCCTGGTAAACTTTCACTGCACTCCCTCGAGAGCAAAAGCACCCTTTCTCAGAAAAGGAGATCAAAATTGCACAGCAATTGCACAACATTCCAGGTGTGGTCTCACCAAGGCCCTGTATAACTGCAACACAACCCTGCTCCCATCCTCAAAACCCTAGCAATGAAGGCCAACATACTATTCGCCTTCTTTACTACTTGCTGTACCTGCATGCTTACCTTCAGCAACTGGTGCACAAGGACACCCAGGTCCTGCTGCACACTCCCCTCCCCCAATTTATTGCCATTCAGGTAGTAATCTGCCTTCTTGTTTTTGCTTCTGAAATGAATAACCAAACTATACTGCATCTGCCATTGATTTGCCCACTCACCCAACCTGTCGAGATCATGCTGAAGGTTCTCTGCATCCTCATCATCTTTCACCCTCCCACCCAAATTGGTATCATCTGTAAACTTGGAGATGTTACATTTTGTTCCCTCAGCCAAATTATTAGTATTTATTGTGAATAGCTGGTGTCCCAGCACCGATTCCTGTGGCACCCCATTAGTTACTGCCTGTTAATTTGATAAGGACCCATTAATTCGCACTCTACGTTTTCTCCCTCCCAACCAGTTTCCTATCCATCTCCCACATCCCCCAATCCCAAGCACTTTAATCTTGCGCATTAATCTCTTACGTGGGACTTTGTCAAATACTTTCTGAAAGTCCAAATATACTGCATCAACTTGCTTCTCCTTGTCAACTTTACTCATTACATCTTCATAGAATTTCAACAGATTTGTCAAGCATGATTTCCCCCTCATAAATCCATGCTGACTTCATCTGAACCTGCCACTGCTTTCTAAGTGCTCTGCTATAAAATCCTTGACGATGGATTTGAGAATTTGCCCCACCACTGATGTGAGGCTCACCTGTCTACAACTTCCTGTATTCTTTCTACCTCCCTTTTTGAACATTGGAATGACATTAGCCACCCTCCAATCCACAGAGACTGTTCCAGAGACTGTTGAATCCCATAAAATTAGAACAGATTAGTATCATGAAATAGAAGTAGTGTTGAAGAAAATAATGAATGCTGATAAACCCCAGGATCTGATAATCCATGTCCCAGAGTGCTAAAAAAAGATGGCCATGGAAATAATGGATACGTTGGATATCATCTTCCCAAATTTTGTAGCTGGTGGGTGGCAAATGTAATATCACTGAGAAAACAAGGTGGGGGTGGGGGCAAGAAAATAAGGAATTAGAAACCAGAAAATTTAAAACAAATGGCAGTAAACATGCTAGAATCTATTTTAAAGGATGTGACACTTCAAAAGTACCAACGGGATTAATCAAAGTCAGCATGGATACATGAAAAGGAAATCTTGTTTGACAAATCTGCTGGAGATTTTTGAGGATGTGGTACATTTGGATTTTCAGAAAACTTTTTCCCACATAAGAGCTGAGTATGCAAAATCAGCCCACATGGGACTGACGTTAATGTGCGAGCATGAATCGGTTAACAATGAATTGGTTAACAAACAACAAATAGCAATAAATGAGTCTTTTTCAGAACAGAAGACAATGACAAGTGTGGCCCTACAAGGATCAGTGTTTTGGCCTAGCTGTTCACAACACATCTCAACTATTTAGAAGAAGGAATTAAACAAAATATTTCCAACTTTGAAGATACAAATGTCGGTGCTATAGTGAGTGGTGAGGAGGATGTACAATCTTCAAAATTTTAGATAAGTTAAGTGAATAATGCATGGTAGATGCTGTATTGTGTGAATTTATGCACTTCGGTGGTGAAAACCAAACCGTGCCATATTATTTTAGTGCTGATCAATTGTGAAGTGTTGTAGTACAATGGGTCCTGGATGTTCTTGTAAACTGGTCACTGAAAGCAAGTATGCAGGTGCAGGGAATGTTCGGAGGGCGAATGGTATGTTGGCCTTCTTTGTGAGAGGGTTTGAGTAAGGGAGCGAGGAAGTCTGACTGCAGATCAAATAATATTACATGCAATTTTGATCTTTTTATATAAAAAAAAGTGATATACTTGTGGTAGAGTGAGTGCAGTGGAAGCTCGCCAGATGATTCCTGGGATTGCAGGCTTGGCGTATGTGGAGAGACTGGGTTGCCTGGCCCCACGATCTTTGGGTTTAGAAGTTTGAGAGGGGATTTCATTGAAGCATAAACAATTCTGACAGGGTAGACAGATTAGATAGAGGGATGATATTTTCTGAGGTCAGGGAGTTCGGAAAAAGTGTCATTGAATAGGATAAGTCTTTTCGTCATTTTGGACTGAGATGAAGAGAAATTTCTTTACTCAGAGGATGGTGGAACTATGACAATTTTTACAGCAGAGAGCTGTGGATCCCAAGTAACGGGATACATTTAGGATATAGACAGGTAGATTCTATAGGCTAAAGGTTTCGGGGCGGGGGAAGGGTGACTGTGGGAGTATGGGGTTGAGATAGAGGATCATCCATCATCATGTTGAATGGAAGAGTGGGTTTGATGGGCTGAAAGTCTGCAGTTGCTGCATTTCTCTTTTTCTAAATAGATAATTAAATTTAACTATCCTTTTTGAATCTTGTAGATACTTTAAAATGAGAATCAATTCACAATAAGAAGAGGGAAAGACCAATAGTAAAGATAACATTTTTAAAATACCTTCAATTCCACCTTTGCGCACTGTTGCTTCAGTGGGTTATGGCAGAAGATGGAACATGTTTCTTTTGGATACTATTTTGCTTTTCAGCATTTTACCCTATAAAATGGCATTCTGAGCAGTGCAGCGTGTTTTATTTTCATATTCTGCAACAAATTCATCAATGCTCCCTACAAAAACACATCCTTACAGCTTGTTTGTTAGGAGATGAGCACGTTGATCAAAATGCCATTTCCTCTTCACCCAGGATCGCTTCCTGCCTCAGATTAGAAAGGCAGATTGCTTTTATCTCAAGGCAGGCACTTTCCTTCTAAATGGGGCTCTCAGCTGTGAAAGACTGAGATGCACTAAGCAGGCAATATTAAATTATGCATGGATGGTGGATGTGACCCAACATCACTATCCACTCTGAGTAATGTCTGTGAATAGAGACATAATCAAGTTAATAAGATAAATTCAGACAATTCGCTGGGGTTGGGATATTAAAGACTACGAATGCAAATTAACCACTTCAATACTTCACTGCCTCTGATAATTCAGTATAACAGAACTACAACAATTACTGATTTAAAGAAAAGTGTGGTAAATATTAGGGATTATTGTCTTTTTGGGCCATCATTAACATCAATCATTGGAAACGTACCACTCTTAACAGTGTTAGAAGTCAAAATATTTCACACCAAATGTTCATGCTAACTGTTTTTATGTTCTGCACATATGGTAGGTGAAGGTCACACTTTTGTTGATATTGAATTTTATCTTTTATGGGTACAAACACAATGGTGGCAACATTGACCAGATCAGTTGGGGCTCTTGTAAGATCAGGAAGCAATTGGTGTGAAGGAAAATGCCAATGTCGCCACAGAGATGCTAGCCTAAAGAGAGAAAGATTCTGGTGTATGTGGGGAGGTGGACCAGTAACTCACAACTAATGCCCTCGGGACATGGGTTCAAATCCCACTATTTCACCAGTTGGTGAAATTTGAATTCAATAAAAATCTGCAATGAGAAGCTTGACCAATTGTGAATGTACAATCTCTGTATTTTTTAAAAATGCCATCTGGTTTGCTAATGTCCATTAGGGAAGGAAATCGGCCATCCTTGCTTTATCTTCCTGCAGTTGACTGCAGATGCACTGCATTGTGGTTCACTCTTAACTGCCTTCTGGGTAGCTTGGGATGCACAAGAAATGCTGGCCTAGTGACTGCCACATTCCATGAAAAAATAATGGAAAAAGCCAAATGTTGGCTTCTTGGGTTGATGACACAGAGCACGTGGTAATCACAGAAAGATGGGGAATATCTAGAGTGGAGATATGGGCATGTGACTAACAACAGCCCTTCGTTTCACTGTCAAGCCAGGAGAATAAGACCTATTCTAGCAAACTCGGGTTTCAGGAGGATAACACTTGTTTACATCTTCCTCCCTTCATGGGGCCTGACTTGACTGATAAATTTTGAGATAACTTTGTGGTTGGTCATGATGTAAATTGGCAAAACCTGACAAGAGGTCCTGGCTTTCCATAGGAAGTGGGCCTGTCATTGGTTTCAGATGTGCAGCTGGGCAACTTTAAGGTGTGTGGTTTTCTATGTGGTGTGAATATTCCCTCCAACCTGCACAGCCAAGAAGCAATGCAACTATTGGAAAGCTTCTGCTATGCATGAACCTTGGAAATCCGTGCTTGAGGGAGATAAATTAGAGGAAAATTGAGAGGTGCCCTCCCATTGAGGAATCAGTGTGTTCACATCACATGCATATTGCGCCTTTCAGGCAAAAACCTTAAGGAAATCAATGTCTAGATGACAGTAGGTTTGAAGTTGCCTCTAACAGAATGATTTACCTGCTGTGAAAATCTCAAACAACCTGGGCTACAAAGCATAGATATTGTGGTATTGAAGAATCTAACAGATATTTATTATAAGTAACTATTATCTGTCAACATTACATTCATCGGGCACAAAAGTATTTGCAGTAATATGAAATTATCAGGTTACATGAGAGGAGCATCCTTCCTGTAGAATGCCACACTTAGTGATTCGAGGTAAGATAGAGTAAGACACCTTTAAACCCTCAGGTCAAATGCTATGATACAGTGATAATATGGTACCACCTAGCGGGATAGTAAGCCAATTAGAATTATTTGGGATTGATGGGTCCTCGGTAGTGCGGATTATAAGCTGACTAAAAAAAAATAGGAAATAGAGAGTAGATGTAGATGGGATTTCTCAGATTGAGATGAATTGCAAGCTGTGTTGCCCAGGGGCTAATTTATATAAATGATTTGGAGATGGATGTTGAGGATAAAATCCCCAAATTTGAAGATAATACTAAACGAGGGAGAAAAGTGAATTCTAAGGCTATCACTGAGTGACGTCAGACAGACATTAGCACATTGGCCAAATGAGTAGACACCTGACAGATCAATTTTAATACAGGGAAATGTGAGATAATGCTTTTTGGTAGAAGGAATATGGAGAGACAATACTGGCTCAATGATATAATATTGAAGGGAGTACAAGAGCAGAAGGATATTGTGGTTCACGTGCATAATTCTCTGAAGATGGCCAGGCAGGTTGAAACAATTGTTAAGATAGCTTATTGGACCCTTGGGTTTATAAATGGAGGCAAAGAGTATAAAAACGAGGAACTGATGCTACACCTGTACAAATTATTATTTAGACTGCATTTGGAGTATTGTGCTCAGTTCTGGCCACCTCATTTAAAGAAGGATGTTAAATCCCTGAAGAGGGTGAAAAGGAGATTTGCCAGAATGATACCAGGAATGAAGAATTTTAGATACAAGGAAATATTAGAGAAACTGGACTTGTCCTCTTTGGAGCAGAGAAAATTAAGAGGTGACCTTTTTGAACTGTTCAAAACTATGAACAATTTTGAGGGGGTAAAGAAAGATATTCAGTTTCCACTAATTGGTTTGTCAACATCTAGGGTCACAATTTCAATATTGTTAGCAAGAAAACTAGGTGTGTGATGAGGAGAAACTTCTTTACTTGGAGAGTTATTACGATTTTGAATGCCCTGCCTGGAAGAGTGGTGAAGGTGGATTCCATAGAAGGTTTTAAAACAGAGTTAGATATATATTTGAAATAACAAGGTGTAGAGCTGGATGAACACAGCAGGCCAAGCAGCATCAGAGGAGCAGGAAAGCTGATGTTTTGGGTCTCGACCCTTCTTCAGAAATGGGGGAGGGGAAGGGGATTCTGAAATAAATTGGGGGAGAGGGGGACGTGGATAGAAGATGGATAAAGGAAAAGATAGGTGGAGAGGAGACAGACAGGTCAAAGAGGCGGGGGTCGAGCCAGTTAAGGTGAGTGTAGGTGGGGAGTTAGGGAGTGAATAGGTCAGTCCAGGGAGGACAGACAGGTCAAGGAGGTGGGATGAGGTTGGTAGGTAGATGGGGGTGGGGCTTGAGGTGGGAGAAGGGGATAGGTGAGAGGAAGGACAGGTTAAGGAGGTGGGAACAAGCTGGGCTGGTTTTGAGATGTGGTTGGGGTAGGGAAAATATTGAAGCTTGTGAAGTCCACATTGATACCATTGGCTGCAGAGTTCCCAAGCGAAATATGAGTTGCTGTGGCATCATTGTGGCACTGCAGGAGGCCCAGGATGGACATGTCATCTAAGGAATGGGAGGGGGAGTTTAAATGGTTTGCGACTGGGAGGTGCAGTCTTTTGCCGCGAAGCGAACATAGGTGTTCTGCAAAGCGGCCCCCAAGCCTCCGCTTGATTTCCCTGATATAGGGAAGGCCACATTGGGAACAGCGGATACAATATACCACATTGGCAGATGTGCAGGTAAACATCTGTTTGATGTGGAAAGTCTTCTTGGGGCCTGGGATTGGGGTGAGGGGGGAGGTGTAGTTGCAGGTGTAGCACTTCCTGTGGTTGCAGGAAAAAGTGCTGGGTGTGGTGGGGCTGGAGAGGAGTGTGGACCGGACAAGGGAGTCACGGAGAGAGTGGTCCCTCCGGAAGGCAGATAAGGATGGGGAGCGAAAAATGTCTTTGGTAGTGGGGTCGGACTGCAGATGGTGGAAGTGTTGGAGGATGATACGTTGGATCCGGAGGTTGGTGGGGTGATACATGAGGATGAGGGGTATCCTGTTTTGGTTGTTAATGCAGGAGGGGGTGTGAGGGATGAGTTGTAGGAAGTGCAAGAGACACGGTGGAGGGGAAGTTGCAGTCCTTGAAAAACGAGGACAACTGGGATGCCAGTGGAATGCCTCAACTTGGGAGCAGATGTGACGGAGGTGAAGGAATTGGGTATATTGGATGGCATTTTTGCAGGAAAGTGGGTGGGAGGAGGTATATTCTAGGTAGCTGTGGGAGTTGGTAGGCTTGAAATGGATATCAGTTTCCAGGTGGTTGCCAGAGGTGGAAACAGAGAGGTCCAAGAAGGATAGAGAGATATCAGAGATGGTCTAGGTGAAATTATTGTTGGAGTGGAAGGTGTTAGTGAAGTGGGTGAGCTGTTCAACCTCCTCGTGGGAGCACGAGGTGGCACTGATACAGCCATTGAGGTAACGGAGGAAGAGGTGCAGAATAGGGCCAGTGTAGCTTCGCAAGAGGGATTGTCTCACATATCGTCCAAAGAGGCAGGCATAGCTTGGGCCCATATGGGTTCCCATGGCCACCCCCTTTGTCTGTAGGAAGTGGGAGGAATTAAAGGAGTAGGACTCCTCTGATGCTGCTTGGCCTGCTGTGTTCATCCAGCTCTACACCTTGTTACCTCTGATTCTCCAGCATCTGTAGTTCCTACTATCCCTGGACATATATATTTGATTATCTAGTCGACACAGATGAGTTTGACTGAGGAGCCTGTTTCAATGCTGTACAGCTCTATCATGCGATCACTGTATGATTCAATAATTCTATTGTACTGTATTTTGCTCACCTGGGTTCTGATCTGGGGCTTTGGAACAGGGTTTCTTGCATACATGTGCCCAATGCACTTGGTGACAAATGTTTTTCAGCTATCAGGAAACACTGGGCAACTTTTGGTAGGTGTGACAAACTGTATCTGTTACAGTAGCATAAAAGCAGAATATTGCAAATGCTAGTAATCTGAAACAAAGAGGCTGCTGGAGAAATTCAGCATGCCTTGCAATGTTATGAGGTTGGGTAGAGTAATTGTGAAATGGAAGGCAGGAAGCTAAAATGTGTGGTTCCTTTAAGTGAGTTGTGCTTTGTTCATACTTAGACATTTTTTAAAAATTTCTATCTGTGAGCAGCAGCTGAAGTCGCCAATACAGAGAGTCTCAAAAAGTAAAACAAGTGTGTCAAAAGCCTTACATATGGCTGGCAAAACAGCAGTTTTGTTTTGATGTTATGACAATGAGTTCAAATTTGGCCAATTAATTTACAAAAACCACCTAGATACAGAAAGCTGATTGAATTTAAATCTGATGGTGCTGGCAACCTAAAACGAATCATACTATAAGAATTTGATTTGTGTCACAATGGTATATAAAATAAGGACATTTGGAAAACTGGGGACAGCCAACTGAATTCTGAAGGACCTGAGGGCACAGCCTTAGAGTAAAGGGAATACCTTTTAGGTTGGAGATAAGGGGAAACTTCCTTAGTCAGAGAGTGGTGAATCTATGGAATTCACTGCCACAAAAGGTTGTGGAGGCCAGGTCATTGAGTACATTTATGGCTGAGATAGATGGGTTCTTGATCATCAAGGGGATCAAGGGTTATGGGGAGAAAGCGGGGGAATGGGGTTGAGGAATTTATCAGCCATGATTGAATGCAGAGCAGACTTGATGGGCCGAATGACCTAATTTCTGCTCCTAACTCTTATGGTCTTAAGGCCTTATTAATCAAAGGTAAGCTGGTATTTTAGCTCAAAGGCCTCATTCAAGAAATTACGGAGATAGAACATCCCTGTCAGTAGAATTAGTGGAGGAATGGCTTCTGTGAAGAGAGCAGAGAGAACAGAACATTCCAGAAGACAATCTGTGCTAACCTGGAGAGATTAAGTTATAATTTATTGTTTCTTATTAATTGGGTTTATATTATTGGGACTTGTCTTTATTCCAGTAGAATTTAGACCAGTTAGAGAGTAGTTAGTAGTCTCGGGGAGAATTGTTGATTTGTTAGTAATTTTGTTAATTTGTTCATTGTTGGGTTAAATAAATAAATTGTTTCTTGTTACTTATAAAGTGGAGATCAGGGATTTAATAGATTCTGAGGGGAAACATGAGCTTCTCTGGGTGTTTAGGGAGTAATTATTAGAGGGGAACCTTTATTCCTGTCATAACAGATTGGGGCTTATGTTTCTGTTTAATTATCAGAGGGTTCAGCCATTCCCCTTTGTAAAATGCAGTATCTGTGGACAGAGAAACAGAGTTATGTTTTGAGTTTGATATAACCCTCTCTCTCTACAGAGTTGCCAGACTTGCCAGACCTGCTGAGTTTTTCCTACATTTTCTATGTATGTTGGGCTTATTACAGATTTTGTTGGTTTGGTGCTCTTTCATGACTATGATAGTTGTTTCGGCAGCACCTAAAGCATTAATTGTTGTTAGCCTTACACGAAGGATTTATATTTGTGTTTATGCTCAAGTCATACATCAATTGTATGGCTGTTTTCTTGCCACAAATATCTTGTCTAAAAGCTTCAATTGTTTTAGAGATGACTAACTCAAAGAGCCTGTCTGACAGCCTTCTTTTAAAAAGTTACACTCATTGCCTTTGCTGCATGTGTCACCTTGTCAATGGTCTCTTAGGGTTGCTACCTGTATGACATGAAGTGGAGTTTATCCTGAAGGCAACTTTTACCTTGAATTGGCCTTCAAGAGCTTTCCAGGTCCTGTCTAAACATTTCTGATGTTCGTAGCAATGTATTAATTCCATGAAGCCCCACCTTTCCAATGGCAAACAAGATTTTTAGAGCTCTTTTCTTGGAATCATCTATCACTTGATCGATAAATCAGAATTTCACACTTGTTTGAACAGTTGTTATTTAGTAAGGTTGTCACTGGATTCTGAGTCCATAAAGTTTCTGCGATCCATCACTTAATAATAAAAGCAGTGCACTATATCACCTTGAAACATCTGTCTCATCTTTGGCTTAATGTAAATTAAACATGCTCCTGCCTTAGTGACAAAGATTTTGCAACTACTGTCATTACAGATCCATTCTATTCATTTTCAGGAACAGAACATTTTCCACATGCAGCTTTCTGTCCTGCAGTGCACTGGTTTTGTGTCCCAACTTAATGTGCACTTCAACCTTTTTGTTTTTCTTCTAATTCAGACAATCTTTGCATTTTCTTTTATCTTGAAAGGATATACATTCTAATCAAAAAGATCTTATCTGTATTATCTTGTTGTCAATGTCCTACCTACAGATCTGTACAGCTGTCTGTACTCATAGATACTTTTGCTGTTGAGTAGTGATAAACTCCCTTCGTCTGAGTTCTCTGACCTCCAAGGCTGTTGTCCACTCAGTCATCAACTAGCTTCCCAAGTATCTGTCACCAACATATTGATATCTATCCTATATGGCCCCTGCTGTTACATGGTGACTTTGCCTTCAACAGAGTATGTTCACTGATGCAGCAGTGCTTATGTTTCCTTCTGTAACATAGGAAGCCAGGTGTGAATATTGTGATGTTGGAGAATTCAGCTGATATTTATTATAACCTACTAATATGACATTCCACAAGCACATAAGTTTCTAGGCTAATATTAGATTACAACACAGAAAAATGCTTCCAGCAGAGAGTCACACCACAAATGATCTGATGTAAAGTGGAGTTTGATGTCTTTATACCCTGAGGTCACAAGCTATGAAATTGTGATGATAGTATGAGCATATTTGTTAAAGACATACTAACAACCAGCTGTGAGGAATAACACAACTTGTGGCAATTTAGAAATGTTTCAGCAAACAAACATATCAACTGTCAAAATTGTTGAGCGCAATAGTTTTCATTCAGCATCCCAAAACAGTCCTAAATATTTATTAATTCAAAGGTGAAGCTAAACATTACAGCTTGAGCTATAAAATAACATTAGAAATGAATATTTTTCTGGTAAATTTTTTATTGGGTTCAGCTGGAACAACACATGGAAATGACAGATTCTGCAAAGTTTAATAGTTCAGCCTTCCACGTGCTCTACTGACATTTTTTTAAACTATTTGTCGAGTATTTAACTTGCCCTGTAATCTGAATAAAGAATTTTGGTCCATAGTAGTTACAGTTGACATTGCATATTCACCAAGGATGCTAAATTGAATTATAGATTATGAAATTTGGGTCTGAAGCATTTCTGGATGAGGTACTACTGAATGCATTGACACTAAGAAAGAGATTCATTGTTTCTCCAACCATTTCTGATAAGGGTTTTGCAGGGCGAATGTGTGCAGGGAACGTAGGCATCCCCTACTTGAGCTGTGAGCCTCTGAACTGGTGATGTCCTACGGCGGATTTAACGCGCTGTTCACAAGTGTGGACATCAAAGACCCATTTTATGTGTTCACTCACCAAAGAACATGTATCAAGGCGCAAGAGGGCACAGTTTGCAGGCGGGGTGTTTTTGATTTACTGCTGCTTAGGCTAAGTTTTTGGAAGTGCTGAATTTTCCAGTTTTAAGCACAGGTGTGTAAAATCAAGGAATTAAGGAACAGTTCATGGACTGGGTGATCTGTATTGTATTGAATAAGATTAACATATAGTCAACTACTGGGAACCATTATTAAACTACTTCATTATCACTTCCCCAACTGTGAAAACAACAAGGGGAACACAATATAACAAATACACATGTCTTGCAATATACTGCACTCTCTCTCCACTAAAAGAAAGGCTTGCACATTAACATATACTGTACCTGAAATGTAATTGTTTAGCTTACAAATAGTTGAATTTGCCCACGTTTTTTGTGTATAAGACATAGCTGGGCATTTTTTTTTAACATTGGCCAATCATGTTGATGTATTAGAACAGTTTGGCGAGGGATATAGCAGGTTCCAGCAATACAATTGTAGACTTGTACTCCTAAACTTGCTGTGCTCCCTGCCATGCTGTTCCATTCAGCTACAACACTGGCATCTGTCTTGTATTGTGGAAAAATGCCCAAGTTTGCCCTGAACACCAAGGCTGGACTATTCCAACTCAATCAATTACCACATGATTTGTTTATACTCAATAGAATATAAACTGATGGAAAGTGTTATCAAGAAGTGCTTGCTTAACAATAAGATGTTTACTGATGCTTTGTTTGAGTTCAATCAAGGCATAGTGTAGGCATGGAATAGTGTAGGTTAGATGGGCATGAGATCAGTATGACAGGTTGGCACAACATCGAGGGCCGAAGGGCCTGTACTGAGAAGTGGCAAATGGAGTTTAATGCAGACAAGTGTGAGGTGATGCACTTTGGTAGGAGTAACCGGAAGGCAAGGTACTGGGCTAATGGTAAGATTCTTAGTAGTCTAGATGAGCAGAGAAATCTCGGTGTCGATGTACACAGATCCTTGAAAGTTGCCACCCAGGTTGACAGGGCTGTTACGAAGGCGTACAGTGTTTTAGCTTTTATTAATAAAGGGATCGAGTTCCGGAACCAAGAGGTTATGGTGAAGCTGTACAAAACTCTGGTGCGGCCACACTTGGAGTATTGTGTCCAGTTCTGGTCACCGCATTATAAGAAGGATGTGGAAGCTTTGGAAAGGGTGCAGAGGAGATTTACTAGGATTTTGCCTGGTATGGAGGGAAGGTCTTACGAGGAAAGGCTGAGGGACTTGAGGCTGTTTTCATTAGAGAGAAGAAGGTTGAGAGGTGACTTAATTGAAACATATAAAATAATCAGAGGGTTAGGTAGGGTGGCTAGGGAGAGCCTTTTCCCTAGGATGGTGACGGCAAACATGAGGGGGCATAGCTTTAAATTGAGGGATGAAAGATATAGGACAGATGTCAGAGGTAGTTTCTTTACTCAGAGAGTAGTTTGCAGGCTTTGCCTGCAACGGCAGAAGATTCGCCAACTTTAGGTACATTTAAGTCATCATTGGATAAGCATATGGACATACATGGAATAGTGTAGGTTAGATGGGCTTCAGATCGGTATGACAGGTCGGCACAACATCGAGGGCCGAAGGGCCTGTACTGTGCTGTAATGTTTTATGTTCTATGGACCTCACCTCACTTCACCTCCTTGCAGCCTTGATTCAAGCATGGGCAAAAGAATTGGTCTAGAGGGAAGGTGAGGTGACAGTGACTACCCTTGACCAAATGTGGCAACAAGGATCCCTCAGCAAGCTAGACTTTAATGGGAATAGGAGGGGAAAGCTGCTCCAATGGTTGGAGTCATATCTCACACAAAGGAAGATGGAAGTTGGAGTTCAGCTATTTCAACTCCAAGACATCGCTGCAGGAGTTCTTCAGAGTAGTTCTTCAGCTGCCTCATCAATGACCTTTCCACCATCACAAGGTCAGAAGTGGAGATGTGTGCTGCTGCTTGCACAATGCTCTGCATTACTCTTGGCCCCTCAGACACTTGAACAGCCTAACTAATGTTGTAATAAGACCTGGGCGCTACCCAATCTTGGGCTGACAAGAGGCAAGTAACATTTCCGCCATATTTAGGTGAGGCAAACACCAATTCCAAAAGAAGGTAATCTAACCAAATCCAAAGCAATTACATCACCAAAACTCCACTATCAATATTTTTGCGTTACCATTGACCAGAAACTGAATTGGACTATCCATATACAAACTGTGGTTTGATATAGCGGAAAGATAGCAAGCCAAATCAAATCAGCCCCAATATTACTGGGTTCAAAATACAGTAAAATTAAACCATTCAATCAACCTCAAAATTACTCAATTGTTCCCAACCAGACTTTACAAATAACAGATCTTGAGCACCAAGCTTATAACCTGAATAAAAATTAGAATTAACTATTAAGAATGTAACTTTAGCAGAACATAGTCAAGACAATCGAAACCCAATGTTCTTTGATCATAGACCCCTACTGACACAGTTAAGGAAAGTTAAAAAAAATACTTAAAAGATAATAATTTTCCCATTTGATAACTGTTTCAATGATAAATGCCAAGCCTTCGTAAAATCCTTGGATAACGGGGTTGACTGTCGGACTGCATATTTTCCTTGAATTCTCAAGTCATCAATTAATACAAACAACTTCCACTGACCTCTGGAGACTTTTGCTTATTTTTTAGCAACTGGTTTGTTTTCCACAGAATTTTCAACAAGTCAGGAACTGAAGAATAACCGAAGATGGCAAAAACAATAAAAAAGCTCCTCAAATAAAACTGCCTCCTGCCCACAACCCTGTCAAAATCTCTTCATTATTTGGTTTCTCTTTCTTTTTCAACATTCTCTATGGTTGGCTTGTCAGTACCAGTCCTCCTTTGATCGACCAATTCAACATCCAACTATTTGCCAGTTGCTGAGCATAACACTATCTCAGTGCTGGTTCATCCATAGTGTTCTTAGTGTAGTATATAAATCTGCATTATCTTTCCAGGCCAATCCTCAACAGCAATCATCAATATTTTGCCTCCATTTTTAAAAAAATAAGCTGCTGTTCTAAGTTTATAGTTAAATTCTTAACTGCAACTCAGTTCCAAATGAGAAAAAGAGAAAAATAAGGGGAAAGTACTGATGGTGTTCACAGGTTATAAGAGCAGGTCAGAGGCTGGGAATCCTGTTGCGAGTTACTCAGTTCCTAACTTTGCAGAACCAATCTACTATCTATGAGTCACAGATCAGAAATGTGATGGAATGTTATCTATTTGTCTGCTTCAAAAACATTCAAGAAGCTAGATACCATCCAGGGCAAAGCAGCCTTCCTAATTGGCACAACATCCACAAACATTCACCCCCTCTAGCACTGTCTCTTAGTAATAGTAGTGTGTACTATTTACAAGATGCACTTCAGAATTTCATCAAGAACCTTTGACAGCACCTTCCAAATCTATGACCAATTCCATCACGAATGATAAGTGCAGCAGATACATGGAAACATCACAATCTGCAAATTCCTCTCCAAGCTACTCACTGTCCTGACTTGGAAATGTATTTCCATTCCTCACTGTAGCTGATTCACATTCGTAAATTCCCTTGCTGACAGCATTGCGAGCGTGCATACACCAAAAGGACAGCAGAAGTTTAACAAAACAATTAATCAACACCTTCTCAAGGATAACTAGGGAAGGAGAACACACGTAGCACAGCCAGAAACACCCACACGCTGACTGAAAAAAACCCCACTAGTATTGGTGGTTACTTTGACCCAAATCTTTTAGATGCTGTGATTTTCCATCTTATCACATGAGCCGACAGCTGACAATACTTCCCCACTGATGTCAGCAACTCCAAGTTGCATGATTTGACTGCAAACAGACTTCATCCCATTACTCAGGAAATCCCACCTCAGAGAGCTTCGATTGGCCAGGAAGATTAGATTAGATTAGATTCCCTACAGTATGGAAACAGCCCCTTCAGCCCAACAAGTCCAGGCCGCCCCTTGGAGCATCCCACCCAGACCCATCCCTCTCTAACCCACACACCCCTGAACACTACAGACAATTTAGCGTAGCCGATCCACCTAACCTGCGCATCTTTGGACTGTGGGAGGAAAACGGAGCACCCGAAGGAAACCCACACAGACACGGGGAGAATGTGCAAACTCCGCACAGGCAGTTGCCCGAGGCTGGAATTGAAACTGGGTCCCTGGCACTGTGAGGCTGCAGTGCTAACCACTGAGGCACCATGCCGCCCAGGAAGCTCTGATCATTCACACGACAGATTCAATCAACCAGCATTTACTTTTATGAAGTCTTCGTCCTTTGCCTTCAAGTAAAGCATCCTCACTGCATCCATTTAAATAGATCATGGGTGCATTAGAAGCATGGACGGAAAGGACATTTAGTTGCATCACTTTGTGTTTAAATCACTCAACCTTTCCCAAGGTAACAGACAACTAGACAACTTCCAAGGGGAGCAGGTTCAAGATTTTGGGCAAAAGTGCAGGGGGAATGTGAGGAAATTTTTTTTTCATGTAGCGAACAGTAAGGATGTAGATTTCAGTGCAAACTGTTTGGTGAAACAATCAATAGTTTCAAACAAAAATTGTATGGACAATTGAAGAAAATGGACCATCAGGCTGACTGGGATTGAAAGGTGGACTGGGACTATCTGGGTGACTCCACTGAGAGCCAGCAGGACTTGGTGGCCTGAATGGCCTATTTTTGTATCACGCTAACCTGTCCAGCTCTTGCCTGCGTCTTCAAACAATGCTTACGCACTAACTAAGCCTTGCAAAATGCCAGCTGTACTCTGTGCTTTATCTTGGACTTCAGTTTGTGTTGCCTTATTTTATCATATGGTCCTTCTTGTTGAAGAACCACTTTGTGGTCCCTTACCACCTCCTCAACATCAGACCTCATTTTACTGTTCCTTACTGTAAGTAAATCAGACCAGTTTAACCATATATTCTTAAGCCAGTTCCTTCTTATCTCTTTATTTGGCCCAGATAATAATTGTACTAATTTTGTGCTGTAATAATTATTATGGAATATTCTGTTCTATATTTCTTGCCAGCTCTTCTGAGTAATGCAGAGGGCAACATCCATTAGAGAGCTCCCTTGTGATGCTTGCAGCTAGAATGGAGACATTCTTTTTTCAGCACTCTATAGTGAGTTTCAAGGTGAAGTGTGGATATTGTGGATGTATGGAAGTGTAGATGTTGGCGAATGGATGAATGTTAGTGAATGGGTGAGATGAATAGGAAAGGGTTAGTGGGGGCAATCAGGTCGGTTGGGTCATTGGGAATTATTCTAGGCGGGAGGGGCAGTTAAGATAGGTTATGAGAGTGAGTTGGGTGTTGAGGGCTAGTCAGTGTGTCATGAGATATATTGGGTGGTCAGGATGGTAGCAAAGTTGTGTAGGGTCGAAGGCTAGTTGTGGAGCGGCCTGGGGGATTATCTAAGAAGCTCAAGAGGGGTGTCAATGTGATCAGTGTCAGTAATTGGGGTGGGCAATGGTCAGTTCTGTAAATATCTAAGAATTATACAAGAATCTTTCTATCTAACTCTTCCTGGTTACCATTCTGGAATTACATCAAAACAGTCTGAAGTCTCAATTCTAGCTCAAGACCAGAGATTTTTGCAAAGTCCTGAATGCGCACCCAGGGTCAAACATCTGATCTATAATGATCTGGAGATGAAACGATCTGGGCCTTTGCTCTCTCCTTCTACTGCCAATGGCAGGCATTAGGATGCATCATTGTATTCCATAGTAACATTCGCTTGACCTGGTATGGAATAATGTTATTGAAATTACTCATCCATGTCACACCAGTTTTCATTAAGAGATTTGATGTACTCTCTTTCTGAAATAACATACATTGCTGCAGCTGTATCAACAATGAAAGTAAGTTGTGAATCTCTGACATTGATTTTTACTGTAGTCACTGGAATTATATTACCGGCCCTGTTACTTCTATCCTTTATGTACTATTTTTTCTGCTCTCTAAGGAAACTTTTGATCTTCCTGGTTGATAACATCAGTCTCCTTTTCTACATACAACATACAAGCATTTGAGGATTTCCATACCCCTTAACTAGTTTTAGCTCTACCACAAATTACTTCCACTGAAGTTTGTGTGGAACGTGGGGTTATTATCCACTGGGCATCCAAGCTTCTGAGGAGATCCACTATAGATGCTGAACAATGTTCGATGTTGGTTTAATGGATTAAGTAATGGATGATGATGGGATAGTGTAGGGGGATGGGCTTAGATTAGTTCACAGGTCAGCGCAACATCGAGGGCCGAAGGGCCTGTTCTGTGCTGTATTGTTCTATGTTCTATGTTCTATGTTCTATAACCTCAAACCCATGAATAGCTGTCATCCGGAGCTTTCAAAAATGTACCCTGGCGTTACAGTTTCGTGGACAACAAAAGCCCCACCATGGTCTTTACCTTTACGTCCTAATTTATTAACTGTCTGTTAAATGTGTAAACTTAATTTGTAATTGCACCAGGCCTCTTTGTTAGAGCTGAATATGCCTTGAGTATATCTTCATTGCTATTTGGTTCAATTACATACTGCAATGACTTATGTTGTACTTGAATAAAATCTGTACATAGAACAAACTTTCAAATTGCTCAAGCTTTCGCAAAATCAACTTTAGCATTCGCAAAAAAAATGTCAACAACGTTCATCTTAATTTCTCGAATAAAATGTATAAGGAAATTTCATCCTGGTGTCAATATCACCATCTTGTATATTCCATGGAGTAGGACTAACACAATCTCAGCTGGAGACAGCCACTATTCTAGGAGAAGACCAACATTTGTGCCACGTGATAGGAAAATGCTGGTTAGTTTGCAAGTGGGCTCTGATTAGTCAAGGTATTGCCAGAAAAATGCACCCATTAATGCTGGTTGACAATTAACAGCCCGGCTGTGTTTAAATTTTAAACTGCACAACGTGACCCTAATTGGTCAGGCCATGCCATGAGAAATTAATCAGCAAATGGTGCCACTTCTTTTGTTGCATTGAACCAGGTTCAGAAAATATATATTTTCTGTTTGTTCACAAAGAACAGGGATCTGTGTGTTAATATACGTAATTCCCAGTACAAGTCAATACATCATACTGTGAGCCGGACTAATAATCCAAACTGATCACCAATGTAATTCCTCACACATATTGGATTATCCACCAAATGATGTACAATTATAGAATTGCATATAAAGTTGAGCACTGTGTTGTGTGTTTTTAAGCATCAGCTGGTTAATTATGGATGGTACCTTGTTTATTGTGAACAGCTGCTGGAACATACTGTTTGATACAATCCACCAGTCTTTGTGATATAATTCACTGCCACTTTCCTTGCAGGAATCCTCACCATTAAAAACATCATATGTCTATTGGGTTTCTGTTCACCTTTGGTATCTTGTTCATCCTCATGGCTTTCTCTGGTCATTGTCCACCACAACTTGCTTTCACAATTATACCTGGTTCCTTAACAATTATCTCTGCTTCAATTTATGCCATATGAACTGCAACTAGAATTCTGGTCATTGTGTTTTGGATCCACTAGCCATTACAGAAATTGCATAAACCTTTAATGTTCCTCAAGCCTTTGTTTCAACATCCCACAAACTTCAAATCAAAATCTACCATGTGGTAGGTTTCAAACAGTATAGTCAGAACAGTTTCCTGGAACACTATATTAAGGACTCAATTAGGGATCAGGCTGTTTTGGATCTGGTGATGTGTAATGAGACAGGTATAATAAATGATGTCAGAGTAAAAGATTTCCTAGGAAACAATAACCAGAACCTAGTAGAGTTTAACATCAGTTTGATTGGGAGGAACGTAGGTTGGAAACAACTGTGCTAAACTTAAATAAAGATAATTACAAAGGAGTGTGTCATGAGTTGGCTGGAGTAGACCGAAAAAGAGGTTTAGCGGAAAAGGTAGGGAACAATGGCAGTAAGCTTTCAAGGATCTTTAGATTCTGGAAAAGTCCCAGAGGAGTGGACAACTGCAATTTAATATCATTATTCAAAAAAGGGAAGGAGACAGAAACAGATAAATATAAACATGTTAGTTTAACATATGTCATTGGGAAAATGTGCAAGTCTATTCAAAATGATGTAACAGCAGACCATTTAGAAATACATAATATAATCAAGTAGCTTCATGAAGGGAAAATCATGCCTGACAATTTTATTAGAGTCATTTGAGAAGGTAGAAAGCAGGATATACAAAGAGGAACCAATAGGTGTAACATATTTGGACTTTCAAAAGGCATTTGATAATGTACTACTCATAAGGCTACTTAATTAGATAAAAGCCCATGGTATTCATAATGGTACTTTAATATGGATAGAGGATTGGCAGACTATTAGAAGACAGAGATTTGGGAGAAAGGAAGCCTTTTCAGGGAGGCAACCTTTAACTAGTGGTCTATTATTGTGATCAATGCAGGGGTCACTATTATTTATAGTATGTTAATGATTTAGATGAAGGAAGTGAATGTACTGTAGCCAAGTTCCTAGATGATACAAAAATAGGAGGGAAGTCAAAATGTATGGATGACACAAAGAGTTTACACAGGGACTAAGACAAATTAAGTGAGTGGGCAAAAAAATTTGCAGCTGCAACATAATATGAAAAAAATTGAGGGAAGCACTTTGGCAGGAAAAATGGAAGAATTGAATACTGTTTAAATTGAGAAAGACGACAGAAAGTTACAGTACGGAGGGTTTTGGATCATTGTGTATGAATCACAAAAAGCTAGAATACAGGCTCAGTGGGTAAATAGGAAAGTAAGTTAATTGCTGGTTTTTATTTTGAAGAAAATAGGGTATAAAAATGGGAAGGACTTGCTAACGGAATACAAGGCACAAATCAGATTGTCGCAGGACAAGCTCAGCAGGTCTGGCGGCATCTGTCAAGGAGAAAACAGAGTTAACGTTTCAGTTCCAGTGGCCCATCCTCAGAACCTTTCTCACGGGACCCAAAACGTTAACTCTGTTTTCTCCTTCACAGATGCTGCCAGGCCTGCTGAGCTTTTCCAGCAACTTTGTTTTTGTTCCGATTTACAACATCCGCAGTTCTTTTGGTTTTTACAAGTCAGATTGTAGCCAGCATATCATAAACAGTTCTGGTCACCTTATCTAAGGAAAGAAATGCTGACATTGGAGGCAGTCCAGGGAAGGGTCACACGGTTGATTCTATTTATAGAGGGATTTTCTTATGATGAGATGTTGATTAGATTGGATTTGTACTCTTTTCTTTGGAAGAATGAGAGAAAATCTTGCTGAAAAATGTAAGATTCTTGGGCTTGAGAGGGTAGATGCAGAGATGTTCTTTCCCCTTGTGGGAAAGTCTGAGACTAAGACAGAATAATCTCAGAGTAAAGGCTTGCCCATTTAAGGCAGAGACGAGGAGGGAATTTTTCTTTTAGTAGGGTAGTCAGATCAGTGAAATCCTTTACTGCAGAGGGCTGTCAATACTGGGTCATTATGTATGTATCATGAGATTGAGATAAGATTGAGATTTAGATTGAGATTGATATAATCATGAGATTGAGATAGGCAGATTTTTAGGGATAAAGTATGAAAGTGGAGGTGGAGATTTTCAGATCAGCCATCAGCAGTGCAGACTCTTGTGTCAAATGGCCTACTCCTGCTCGTAAATCTCATGGTCTTATCATTATCAATTTCACTGTTTCCTGCAATCCACTCTCCTTGCCACATTCCAGCACATGCACACTGACCTCTCTTTTCACTGCCTCACTCTCTCAAAGCTGTCCTATTCTGTAGCTTCAGTTCATCCTTTGCCTCATTTAGCCCTTTAACCAATTTTTTTAATGTTCCAGGTCTGATGAAAGGTTACAGATTTGGAATGTTAACTATCTTTCCACAGACACTGGCAGATCCCAGGGCACCTTCTGCTTTTATTATTATCTTCTACCTTGCCCATTGGTCCAATCCCCATCTTTAGATTTTCATTACTGTTGTTTTTCAGCAGCCAATCTAGCATATTTTCATCCCTTTTAGAGTTGGACACTTACTGGAAAATGTGCAATTACACATCAATATTTTACCTTTTCAACATTCCATGTTATTTCATTCACAAAATCAATTATTTGTCAGGTATGAATTGCATTTAACAATATAGTTAGGTTGTAATTAATTAACCCACATTTAACTAAAGGATAAATAATTTTGATCTGATTTATAGATTCTGAAGCTTTCCCTGCTAACAATAGATTGACTGATTTATTGTCGTTGGATTCGTAATTTTACCCATTTTAAACATACGTAACATTTGTGACATTCCAATCCTCTAGCACTGCATTCGAAACCAAAAGAAAATTGCAAGAGTGTGATCAGAATCTCCACTCTTACTCTGCATCAGACTTTCAAATGTGTTATATCTGACCGGAGATTTCTTGGTATGTATATGAAGATTGAAACATTGTAAAATGTCTGCTTCCTTAACTGAAGCTCCTTTCTCTGGCAAAGGTCAAAAATAGTTTTTCTCATTAGCAATCTGCAAATGGAAAGTACTCACTTTGTCCTATTATTGATCCATTACCATTCATAAATATTTGGTGCTTTTACGTTAAGGTAAAAGACCTTATAAAATACAAGGTCAATGCTGTTCAAAGCCAACAATCTTGGGCACAAGGAAATGCAATGAAATTTAGTTATATCTTGTTAAGTATGTTAGGAAGACACAACAGCAAAATTACACAAATAACTGAATTATTTTGTAGCCCTTTAGCAGCTTAGAAGTTGTTACATCTTGATCAATGAATTAAGAAACACAGAGCTCAAGTTATGAGGCACGCCAATCTCTATTCTGTATCTGGTGCCTTGCCAATGAAATGCTCACAGAGTGGAAACTTTTCCAAGATCACAAAGCTATCAGCTGCTAACTTTATCCTTTTTGGCCACCTTCCTGTCCCTTTAAAATGTGCAGGTGTTCAATATTAGATGATATTCATTTTCCAATTGCAATTGCTAGATTTGGACTTTTGTGAATCATAGCAATAGTTCTTCCTGATTATTGCATAGTCATTATATACTAAAACACACCTAAGATTTCACACAATTCTGTAATTAGAACTGCTACCAGTGCAGATTTTTAATATATAGAGAGCCCATTACATCTTCAGTCAAAAATGTTGTTCCATTATTTTTCAACCACTGAGTACAGAACTCACTGAAGTCCCAGATCTATAATGGCAGCAATTGCATTAATATTTCATCACTAATATTTTGTTACCAGTTGAGGCTTTGTTTTTGTTAACTCAACCTTTAGAAGTATCACAATTCTTTTTTCCCAAGAACAATGGTATTAATTAATGCTGGTAACTTCACTTTGGAGCCTCATGTGAAAAATTGTTTGTTGTTCACCTTGTCTAATAGAGTTCCTTAGGTTCTACAGTTGTTTTGCAGTTGGATCTGACAAGCCTATAAAACTCTAGCCAACATTATAGCAACATCAATCATGCATAGTACTCTTCCAGATCATTAATGATCATATATTACTAATGCATTTCCTGTGTCATATCTCTTCTAGACAGTCTAATTCTTCCATTTATGCCAAGGACATCAAGAAGGTATCCTACATTTCTTTGGAATCTTCGTATTGAATGTGATCATTGCAACATACGTGATCAGAATCCAGTGTAGAATACATTGAAGTGATTTTTCCAGATTTTGAGGCTTCACTTGGCTACAAGGCGTCAAATCTTCTTTGAATGATTCCTTAGGAAAGGAAAGCATTACAATTTCACTCTGTCCTTGAAACTAGTTCTTAAAATTCATGTATCACTAAAAACATCCTTAACTTATTTCCTGGAAATTGATATTAGACTCTTTCGATTACTGTTTTCAAAACACTCACAAAACTGTTCACATTAAATTATTCAACTGTAGGAACTGAAAATTCAAAATTGCCTTTGAATAAAAAACATGTTGATCAAATTTTCATTCACTTTTAGGATGTGCCAAGTTCCTTCATCTTCTGGTTGGGGTGAAAATATAATTGTATCACCTTTTCTAAACAACTGTCAAGATTTGAAGTGGTGACTTCGAAGTATGACATTTGTTACAAATTCGATTAACCAGTCTAGGGGATATGAAAAATAGCATTTTCTTTTGGAAAATTTTACACTGTTTTAAATGCACAGTCCAATGACGCACTGATTTCACAAACCACAGAATGGAAACTGTGATTTTAAACACTGCAAAAATAATCATGATCAAAATTAGTTTGGCTGTAAATTGTCTTAGGTAGAGAAAATTAATTTAACATGTTGAAGGAAGACTTCAAATTGTTAACTACTCAGCAATACTGACACTTCTCCAGTAAATTATATTACAAACTTCATTAAAAGATTTTTGATTTGATAATTTTCACTATTATACTGTATTTTAGCAACAGGAAATATGATGAGATTCTGCATTTTTGTCATGGAGATATTTGCTAGAATTATGGATAATTACCCCTCATGTTAATTTCAGTGCATAATATTGCTGATAAATAGTGTAATTATCAGTCATTGGCTGTGCAATCTATAGCACATGCTGCCTGATAATGAGGACTTCTTCATGGCTAACCTGGACTGTCTCTTAGGGCTGGATGAACATAGCAGGTCAAGCATCATCTCAGGAGCACAAAAGCTGACGTTTTGGGCCTAGACCCTTCATCAGAGGCTCTCTGATGATGGGTCTAGGCCTGAAACGTCAGCTTTTGTGCTCCTGAGATGCTGCTTGGCCTGCTGTGTTCATCGAGCTCCACACTTTGTTATCTTGGATTCTCTGGCATCTGCAGTTCCCATTATCACTGTCTCTTAGGGCCTTCATTTTGAGACTTTTTGCCATGAATGGACTGCAACAAGGTACAAGGAAATGGCAATTTGTGTGTCAGGTTGGTATGGAAGTTAAAGCAGCATATAAGTTGCATGGCAGGCACCAGCTGAGGACTTCCATTGGTTGGCATACAGAAAAATGTTAATGACATACAGAAATATTCCATATACTGGGCCTGTCAAAAGGTTTGTGGCCAGTGTCAAGGAACATGGAGAAGTCTAGCATTAATGTGATATAGACTTCAATCCATCTTGGAAGTCCGGCATGGAATTAGTAGCAGACTCCGTTACCACAGTTGCGAGCCCAATCATCTGAAAGTGTCTGATATCCAATGTTCAGCTTCCATTGTAGCGTAAACAGCAGCCACCAATGTCTGAGCCCAGCTTAAATAGAGGTCATACAAGTTGTTCTCGTTGTCATGCTGATTCAGACTACTGCCATCATAGCTGCTGAAAGGGGTTTGTAGTGATCCCACAGCAGTCCAATCAATCTGACCTCTAACACATTACTAGGATACCTACCCAGGGAGAGTGTTAGTGGCTCTGTGGTACACAAATGAAGTAGAATCAAATTACTATTATTTGCTGGCTGATGTTGCAATTGGTCTCCTCCACACCAGAATTCCATTTGATACTCAGAGCTGCATCAGTGGAACCAAAGAAAATAGCACTACCTATTCAAATTTTGTGGCCATCATACATAATGGTTCTGTATTTAGATTCCTCAAGATAGAACAAGCTTGCATTTATACTTCCTTACATTCTTCAAGATGCAATAGGACAGCAGTCATTTTGCATACAGAAATATTTCAAAAAAAGCTATGGAATATCAGATAATCTGCTTTTGCTGGCTATGGAATTGTGGTACTCCTTCAAGTTGAGTGATAGCCTAAGGTTAGCCAGGGCATAAACATACTTTTCATTACGGAATGAGCATAAGAACGAAAGGCTTGTATTCATACAGTCCTTTCACAACTTCAGAGCATTGCAAATTTCTTTCAAGTCAATGAAATACTTTTGAAATTTAGTCACCATTGTAATAAGGGAAATATAGCAACCAAATTACACACAGCAAGCAAAGTGATACTACCATTCAGCCAAGCTGGTAATTCATTCATAATAGTGTCACATGTTAGTAGAGAGTTTGAAAGAGAGATGTTTAAATCTAGCTCACAACTTCATTCATTAAAACTTGTGAATGATTCAAACTCAAAATGCTTTATTGTAAATGGCAGTGAAACATAAAATATTCTATTTTGAGACAATTATCATTCAATAACCTTTCTTAAACTGTGTAAGCACTACCAGAAGTCACTGATGCACTCTTGTATTACATTAATAAAATTTTTATAACAGTCAGGAAATGCATTTTCAGTTTGTCTGGTGTAACAATTAGATTAGCAGGAAATGAATGTCTGGCAGTCAGCCATGCTTGTTATTTACAGGCTGGCACAAACAAATGGCAAAATCATTGGTCACTTAATGGATTTGTTTCCAGGACATGAAGCATCCATTAATAAAAAGAGCTGTTTGAAACTTCACTCTCACATTCAGGAGGGATCACAGACTCCCCAAACAATGACTTGCTGGAAGTGCAGACAGACAGCTTTGAAGAATCATTCTGTATCACTGTGATCGCTCACAACAGACAAATCTCTGTGGGATCACAATCCAGGTAGGGTCCATTCTCAAGACACAAATTCTGAATGTTCACACCCAATGTAGAAATCTGACGATTACTAGCTGTATAGGGATCATTCTCTACCACATAAACAGTCTCTATACATAAACCATTACGTGTGAAATCATTGTTACATCGATGACTCAATGCAGAAAACTTTGAGGGATTACCCTCTTTTCATCAACCAATGAAGAATCACTCGCTATGTAGAAGGAACTGAGGGGTCACTGTCTAAACAGGGGGCACCCTCATTTCAGAAACACAGGATGGAACACTTTCTACTGCAGGGATACATGGTCTGAGAATTAGGTTCCAATCAGAATCTGGGCTTTTCAACACCTATCATTTTGTACAGTGCAACCTATTCAATTCAATATCTATTCCAGTACATAATAGAGTATACAAATTAGTGTCAATATGTCGAGTACATAGCACAATTGTCTATGAGGTTTGATTTCTCTGCACCTGTCATCTAATGTCTACGTTTTGCTGTATTTATTGGCTATCCAGAGCATTGTTTTCTGCGTGTAGCAGAATAAAAGTCTTTTTAAATGTTTTCCTTGTGTAATCTTACAGAGACTAGAATGAGGAGCCTGGAGAACATGTCAATACTTGCAAGGAGTTCTCAGGCTGTATGTTAATCTTTTCAGGATGTAACCCAAACAAAAATGTTGGAAAGTTACGTCATCAACTGACTTATTTGTCATAAAGTCTAACTTAATAGAATCCATGGTCCCCAAATTTGTAGTTTTGGGGGGCAATGGGGCATTGGAAGACAGACATTACTTGACAAGAAAATTGAACCTTCAGGTTTCCAGAAAATAAACAGAAACAGAATCTTCAGGTTCCAGGAGGAACTGCAACTGAGTTTAATCGGTCTGGTAGTGCAGTACTGACAAGCTGAAGAAGATGGACCTGTTTCTCCTCTTTGGGAGATGATATAGATAGACCAGGTCATCAAGACTGTCATAAGCAGAGTTGAGGAAGTTTGGCAGATGCGTAGTATTTTGGTGAAGGTAAATATAAAGCTGCCATGGTCTTACCAAAGCATAGGGCTGCTGTCCCAGTAGAGAGAGAGAGAGAGAGAGATGGCTCATGGTGGTTTAACCTGAGGGTTATTGTGCCTCAGGTGAGAGGAGAGATAGAGAAACAAAGTCCTTCATGGTAACATCAGCCAGTGCATGAGTTGAATCCACCCAGTTGGCATCACTGCATTTCAAACTTTGATGATGACCATGCCCATGGAACTTGTATTAGTTGCGTGCTCTTGTCAACTAGTGAACATACTAAATCCTGGAGTTTATTTTGAGGAAGACAGAGTTAGAAGGACCTTGGAACTGCAGTTAAGTCGCATAGACTATCTGAGTAATCTGCAAGATTCATCTTTGTTGTAAGAGCTGGGTAAAATTTACATTATCTATTTCCATGAGTAAAAACTGCATCGTTTTATTTTTCTATATTTTTGATTGGACACTGAAATGGGAAAAGGACTATTTTAAAATCCGAGGATGGTGGGAAGGATAGTTGCATTTTTAAAATAGCAAGTTACCTGACACTTATAAATGTTGCTTTCATTGCTGTTTGTTCTTGTAGTGGCAGCAGCTACTTCACATGAGATGGAGCCAAGGTGTGTGTATGAATGGAGATCTGACCAGCAACAAGTTGTTGATTGGCTTGGGGAAAAGTGACCAGTTATCAATGATACAGACTTCTTGCCTGACAACTGCTATGTGATTGTCTCTTAGTTGGTTAGCTTGTGGGTGTGCTTGATTAGGCAGAAACTATCAGACCTCTGAAAAGGGAGGAGAAGTACTTCGCTCTGCAGTAAAAAATCTCAAGTATGAAGTAAGCCAGTCTCATTCCTTCATCATTTGCTGTCAGCTTTTTTTTGACAAGAAGTCAGAGACTATATAAGTGTGAACCAATTGCTCTGGGCCTCTTGCAAAAGTATGTGGAGAAGGAAGACTGAGGGGGCAGCAAACCCTGAAAAGCCAAAGGACTATCTCAGTGACCCCCTGTGGACAAAGGATTGTTTTCTCAGTGTTTCCCTCCATCCACAATGCCTTTATTTTTTGAACCTGTCTGTCTGTATATGTGTGTGTGGGGAGAGTTTTATAACGCAGTTAGAGTTTGAAGTGGTAAAGTCATATGTCAGGAGATCATTATCTGTAACTACAACATATTTATTGCTCAATAAATAATAATTCTTGTTAAGTACGAAAACGTTATCTGTGCTTCCTGTCAACCTAAATCTAAGAGACAGGCAAATTGGGGAAATTGGAGAATTTCTGTACTTTAATAAAATTTTTAACTTTTGCGACTACTCCAGGAATAGTGGGGCTTGATTTTTAACACATGACCCCAGGGAGGTGCAACTTGTTAATTCCAGTTTAATTTATATTTATTTAAGTTCAAGTGTTACACTAAATGTTTTAAAAAAGGGAATCATGTCCAATGTTTATTTTCCATTGAAGTCATTTGGGAAATTCGGTTCTTTCACGTTATTGGTTTCAGCTTAGGAGTGGGGGAGGGCACCATAACACAAATTTTAAGGACAGATTGCTTCTTTTTTAAGGGTCCAGTTCAATCTTCTACAATGTGCAAAGAGCCAGGATCAAGAACAAGATGTGAATTATTGTTAAAGAAAGGATGACAATTATAAACAATGTGATTGTACATTATTACATTGCCGTAAAAAAAGTCAGATGGTATTTGAAATGATTTGGTAACTCTGATCTCTCTAACTCAAACACACTCAGTGGTGTCTGACATGCTTTTATTTGATTTCGTATTGATTATGCATATTTACAAAATAAATGTCTTTTCTTTTTCTTTACTGCATTGGTAATGGAAAAAAAGCACCTTCATGAACTTAGAACTTTCTTATTCTTGAAAGACTTACTTGCATATCCTGACCTGTTGTTACACTTTGCTTTTTGCAACAACCATAACAATGACAACTTGTATGTTATATGGTTCTGTTACAGAATAAATCTCAAGACATTGTAAGGGAATGCTATGAATAACATTTGGGACCAAGTCACATAAAGAGATATTCAGGAAGGTGATCAAAAGCTTGGTTAAAGTAATATGTCTTAAAATTTGGATTGGTAATGTCAATGGAGATGCCATTATTGAAATCAATTGCCCTCCTGGGAGTTTCCAATGTGCCACAGCTTAATCTAATGTGACCTGTTTGCCACAACAGCCAGATAAGGGCAATTGGATGGGCATTGTTTGCAAATACTGGGCAAGCTGGGACTTGAATCCAGACTTCCTGAACCAGAGTTAGGGACATTACCACTGCACGACAAAGGCCTTAAAAATTTTCACAGCAGTGGTATAAATATTTTTAGTGAACCTGTTCAGACATGTTATATCACGCTTCTGGAGCAGGTGAGACTTGAACATATGCTACCTAGGTCAGAGGTAGGGGTGCTACCACAAGGGTGCCCACCCAATCTCTGTTGAATGTTGTGAAAAGCGCATTGAATTTAGTTGAAACTGAACTTTCAAACAAGTAAGTGCTCAGCTTTAGCTTTCAATTTATTGTAATATCTCTGCAGCTTGTGATTTGATCAATCTTGCAGCGGCATCAACTTTGGTCCCCGATGGACATTGCAGAATCCTTCTCACAAGTTAATTACAAATGTTAAATTTCACTTCTGTGAAGAACATTCTAAATGTGTATTGTGTTAGTTTGTGATTGTAGTATTTAATTTAATTTAAATCCAATGCTTCAATGTTAAAATTCCTCTCCTTGTTTTCAAACTTCTGCATTGTATCACTCCTCCCTATCTCTGTAATGACCTCCAGATCTAGTATCAGCTGAAATTGCTGAATTCCTTCAATTCTGGTTTCTTAAACATCTCTGATTTTGGTCACTTCATCCACCTAGGCTGTCACGTCTGGAATTCCTTCGCTGAACATATCCACATCACTATACTCCTCACCTTCTTTAAGTTGCTACATAAAGCTTATCTCATTTTACAAACTTTTGGTCAGCTGTTCTAATGTCTCCTTATGTAGTCTAGAGCTACATATTGTTTGATTATGCTCCTGTGAAGTACCTGGGGACATATTACAATGTTAATGGTGCTATGTAAAAACATCTTGATGTTGTATTTCATACTGATCTTTTTGATACCGTTTATGTTCTTGCTCCATAAGGTCACCTGACAAGATGAAAAATCTCAAAGTTCTCAACTTTCCTCATAGGTCAGACCTCGGCAAGTATATTAATCTCTGCACCACCTCCACGGCTCTGGTGTTCACTTGTATTTTGGCAAACATAATTAAGCATTGAGGGCTCTTCAAAGGGACTGAAGTATACCTGCAACACTTGCTGAATTGTCAACGTTACCCTAAATGCTCAATGAAAAGTGGATGAATTTCAGTTGCATGAATGACTATGTTTTGCTGTCTCTTCACAATTCTTCTGCTAACTGTGCTGCAAAGTGAGGCAGTGAGACCCGCTCTAAGAGGTAGATTTAATTAGTCCTCTGATGATAGTTGACCCTTGGTAGCAATAGGAATGTTACCTCTGCAGGTTAATCACTGTTTGAAGTCATGTACACAATCGTTGCATATTTCAAACGGTTGGTTTTTATGGAGAAAATTTCACAACAGCCAGGGGCCTCAGCCTACAGTTGAGAACTTTCTCTTTAAGTGTTTCATAAATATGAACATTAAGACCATTTCCAGCAAATGATTTGAATGCTAGTATATGGTTTGGTTGTATGGTTTCACCCAATGCCCATTCTTCATTTCCTCCGATGGTGTTAGCTGTGGCCATAATGATGGCAAGCTCCTGGCAACGATATCAGTGAGAGGCTTTTCCGCAGGAAATCCATGACCTTGCCCCCAAAATAAAACACAATCTTTAAAGTTCTAAACATGCCTAATGAGTCTTGAGCAAACAAATTGTACAGCTGCTGTCTGGTTTGAGGATCGCTATTTTTCCTAATTATCCTCGTTATTATAGTTGACCAGTCAGTTCACTGTAGAGGGTTGAACTATGTAGGACGACCTCACAAAATACAACTGACAAAATGAGATAACAGCTGACTGCGGATGTTGTGAAAATGAATTAATGCCTTTTACCATTGGCTCTCTGGTGTACAAAAGAGGGATTTGCCATTGCACTATGAATAGAGTGGTGAAGAATAGCATAGGAAACCGTTTAACTGGCAGCTATCCCTTGCATTTGAAGGCATCCTCAGCCAATCCAGGCTACAATGACACATTTGTCTCTCACAGTATTAAGAGCATGGTGACAAGTGACCAGGACTGACGTCTCTGTCAATGAAAACATTAAATGGGGTATTTACTACCGGCACATGCTGCTGTTTTTTTCTGCTGAGTAAGAAAATTAGTCCTTAAGTGGTGCTTACTGTGTGGAGGCTTAACTGTCTTAAATGGACATTGATATCTGTGCAAGTACCAGTGACCCATTATTAATACTAATATTGAAAGGTATTCGGCAAGATACGCACTAGACTCTCATTACACATGAATGAGGGTAGACTCATGGGGAAATATTTTGTGACCAAACAATAATGTCAAAAAATGGTCAGAACATCGAATGAGTTGAAATCCTACTGCAGAACCCAAGTGTATAATCTCATCTGAAACAGCAGGAATGTTGCACTACATGCTGTCCATTACATGAGATACTAACTGAGGATCTGTTTGATTGGTCTGGTGATTGCATTGGATATTACAAATCCCTGGAATGGTGATTCTCAAATTGTGCAATCACAATTTGAGAACAGTATGCAGTTCTGATTGGCACAATATATGAAGGATGCAATTGCACAAGAGAGGTGCAGAAGTGATTCACCAGGATGTTCATCAGGATGTTCACTAGGTTTCACGTGGAGTGATTCAGGTACAAAGAGAGACTAATTGATCAGTGACAGTAAGAACTCCTGATGCTGGAGTCAGAGATAACACAGTGTGGAACTCAAGGAACACAGCAGACCAGGCAGCATTAGAGGAGCAGGAAAGTTGATGATTTCTGAAGAAAGGTCCTGATCCGAAACATCAACTTTCCTGTTCCTCTGATGCTGCCTGGCTTGCTGTGTTCCTCCAGCTCCACACTGTATTATCACTAATTGACTAGTGTTGTTTTTTTAGACCAAAGAAGGCTGAGGGCAGACAAATCTTTGAAGGATATCGACAGGATAGATAGGGTAAAACGTTTCCCCCTAGCAGAGGGCCCAATAACCAAGGGGCACAATTCTAAGGTAAGGAACAGGAGATTTAGATGGGGTTTGAGGAAACAATTTTCAACCCAGAAGAGTATGGGCATCTGGAACTCACTGCAAGAAGTGCTAAAAGATCCCATGGCTTTGAAAAGACTAGAAGCTGCATTTCTGCTTTACAGCTTTTTCATTCACTGTTAAATTTAAACTGCTGCACCAATTATATCATCATCATGTTATGACTTAGAAATGTTAATTTCGGCCCACCTGCCTTTGCAAGAGCATTTACAGCATTTTAAAAGTAAATGGGGAGCTGAGATGGATCTGGGTTGCACAATCCTTTTATTTTATTCTCTCTCTTTAATCACAATCCTACCTTATCTGTCAACTAAGATTGAACTCGAATTCCCAAAGTCCACTGCTTCATTGGCCAAATGTTAGCTCTGTTTTATTTCCTCTGCGGGTGCTGCCTGACCTACACAATACCCAGAATGAGAAACCAATAAAACTGAAAATGAAACGTAATGGTTTGATTCACGTTGTTTCCTTCAAAACCAAGGCTGAGTTTGACTTCCTCTACATTGGGGAAACCAAGCGGAGGCTTGGGGACCGCTTTGCAGAACACCTCCGCTCAGTTCGCAACAAACAACTGCACCTCCCAGTCGCAAACCATTTCCACTCCCCCTCCCATTCTCTAGATGACATGTCCATCATGGGCCTCCTGCACTGCCACAATGATGCCACCCGAAGGTTGCAGGAACAGCAACTCATATTCCGCCTGGGAACCCTGCAGCCATATGGTATCAATGTGGACTTCACCAGTTTCAAAATCTCCCCTTCCCCCACTGCATCCCTAAACCAGCCCAGTTCATCCCCTCCCCCCACTGCACCACACAACCAGCCCAGCTCTTCCCCCCCACCCACTGCATCCCAAAACCAGTCCAACCTGTCTCTGCCTCCCTAACCGGTTCTTCCTCTCACCCACCCCTTCCTCCCACCCCAAGCCGCACCCCCAGCTACCTACTAACCTCATCCCACCTCCTTGACCTGTCCGTCTTCCCTGGACTGACCTATCCCCTCCCTACCTCCCCACCTACACCCTCTCCACCTATCTTCTTTACTCTCCATCTTCGGTCCGCCTCCCCCTCTCTCCCTATTTATTCCAGTTCCCTCCCCCCATCCCCCTCTCTGATGAAGGGTCTAGGCCCGAAACGTCAGCTTTTGTGCTCCTGAGATGCTGCTTGGCCTGCTGTGTTCATCCAGCCTCACATTTTATTATCTTGGAATCTCCAGCATCTGCAGTTCCCATTATCTCTGAGTTTGACCTGTACATTTATTTTCAACTCTTGTTTTTTTCAGCTGTTCTTTTTCCTATGGCTATTTCCTGTATTTTCCATTTAGAAGTCTCATTGTTTTGCTCAGCTGTGCGATGGCTATTTGCCTCTCACAATGGGAGCACTTATCTAATGTGATGTCATTTTCAACTATTTTGATCTTCAAGCCATCCAATTACAATGCCACAAAACACATCTACTCATTTACAAAATGAAATATCCAGGTTTTTATGAGAAATTTTGAGAAAAAACACTGGCATGCCCATTGTAATCAGTGGCATGTTGGTGTAATGCCCTTTTATAAAGGAGCTTCCATTATGGTCTACATAACAATAGGAGGGTGCCATTTTTGTCAGAGCAAACGATCACATCACATATACATTGCTACAGTGCTCATTAGTTGTGCCTTCTTGATGAGAGTACTTGATGATTCTATTTAGATGTTTTGTGAAACAGCAGTTACCCCCCCTTTAAGAATGGCTCACTGTAGTAGTCAAATAAAGTTTCCTGGAACATGAGAACGTTTATCTTAAAGAATTTTGCATTGGTTTTGAATGGGTTGTAAGTCTTACATCTAATTTGAACCATATTTTTGGTGCATTCCACCATTGGTCTTGCATGATGATTTGTTGCCTGACTGATCATACTGCAACTCCAGACTGTGGAGAACAGATGAAGCTCTGATGATAGAATTATGTCTGTTCCAAAGCATCTGTAATTTTTGAAGGAGAATTCCATCCGTGTGTAGTGTTGCCTATCACTGATGGGGGTAATGAACAGTGCTTCAACCAAAAGAGTTCAATATGAAGGCATTAACTTTATACTGCTACCTATATATCTCCTAAGTCAATAAATGAATATGGGATCCATTTGCTATGCTTTCAGATCACAGACATAAACTTATTGTAGTTATACATTAAAATATATTTAATCATTAGCCTGCAACAAAGATTTCATTGGAAGTAGGTTTGCTATTAAGGCCACTATTGTGTGCCTATCCTTAGTTATACACCCCTTGACTTGAAATGGTTCGCTTACCCATTTCATAGTGCAGATAAGGATCACCTACACAGCTGGTGATCTGGAGTAACATGCACCCAGGCCGGTAAAGGATGGTGATTTCCTTCCCTAAAGGACATTAGCAAATCAAAGGAGTTTTTACACCATTCAATGATAATTGTCATGGTCATCTTTACTGATACAAGATTTATGTTACAGGTTTATCTATTGGATTTAAACTCCACCAGCTGATGCGTTGAGATTTGAACTCAGGTCTCCCAGAGATTTAATGTATATCTCTGCATTGCCGGTTCTAATGACATTACCACTACACCATTACCACCCTCTAACTTGCATATACATTGTAGGGTTTTTATATTTTGGAGTGTGGTTTAGATTTGGATTTTCTCCAATGCAAATGAATGGTGTATAAAAGCAGGGAGGTCTTGTTAAAACTGTACAATGCAGTAGTCAGACCACAGCTAGAATACTGTGAATAGTTTTGGTCCCCTTATCCAAAGAAACGTATATTGCCATTGGATGCGGTCCAGAGAATATTCACAAGGTCAATCCTGGCTATGGAGGGATGTCTATACGAAGACATTGAGTAGGTTGGGCTTGTACTCATTGGAGTTTAGAAGAATGAAATGTAAAATTATTAGGGTGTTTGATAGAGCTGATGCAGAGAGGTTGTTGCTGTTTGTGGAAGAATCTAGGATCAGAGGGCATTATCTCAGATTAAAGGATTGCCTATTTAAAAGAGGGGTGAGGAGGAATTTCTTCTCCCAGAGGGTAGTGAATCCATGGCCTTTTTTTATTGCACGGAGCTGTCAACGCTATTCATTAAGAATATTCAAAATGGCGATAGGCTGATTTTTAATAAATAAGGTGACCAAGCATGATGGTGAAAAGGCAAGAAGGTGGAGCAGAGGATTATTAGATTAGCCATGATTTCATAGAATGGTACAGACCACTCGACAGGCTGAATGGCCTACTTCCACCTCTATGTCTTATAGACCAGTGATGTGAAAAATAATTTCAGAAATAGTATTTTTATTGATTCATTTGGGTGTTTACTGGCTTTGACAACTGAGTCATTAACTCACTCACTGAGTTATTCACTCATCAGTAAGTCACTCATTCCTTCCAATTTACATTCGCTGACTCACAGATACACATCAACAACAGTCATTAAGAAGAAAATTTTAACACTGAAAAATGCTCCAAAGCAATTCATAGAAGAGGTACAAAGCCAAAGACAGAGAATTTCAGAGGAGTGACAACAAGCTTTGACAAAAAGATGGAATTTAGAGAAGTGCTTAGAAAGAAAGGGAGGCAGGGAAGGGAAGAATTCATATTGGTGAGGCCTGTAGGTTTGGTAAAAGCTGGGCAAAAGTAGCTGGTGGTAAAGGTGTTACATTGATTGTGGTGCAGAAGAATTAGGTAGTAATAGTAACAACATGAGGTGAGGCCATGATAACATTTATGTACAAAAATAGAATTTTAGAGCCTGAGATCTGAGTGAATTAGAAGCCGAGGTAATTTCAACTCAGAGGAGTGTGGTGGACAAGCTGGACTAGCTGAAGGAAAGGATACTATCAACAGAGTTTTGCATGAACCCCCATGTTATTGGAAGTGAAAGGACCAGAGTTCGATAAGTATTTCAACCTGCAGATATTATAGCCCTTCAAACTTCCATGTGTTGTTAAATGCCTTCATTTACAATTTAAAGAAACATTGCACATTTTAAACATATCAACATAATTTATTGTGGTGGTACATTCATCCACTTGATATGAACATAACCATAGACTATTGATACTCCAACTCCATTATCTGATTGAATACGAGACCTTCACGACAAAGGCCACTTTTAAAAAGGACACAAACTGATCTAAAATGGCTTACATATCACTATTCACAAATTGACCCCAACCTTGTGAAACCATTGTGAGGTAGACAAAACATTAGAGGCAAAAAAAACCCAGAAAAAATATTAGTTGTACTGGACCCCCACCACCCCCCCACCCCCCCACCACCCCCCAACATTTTGAAAACAGTCAGACCAGTATGACACATTCTCCTTTTGGTATTTCCTTCTGATTGAAATTATTTCATCCAAAAACAATGAAACCTGACAACAAAGTCAGCATCAAAAAAAATTACAACCTGTTCCATGCACAAGCATTTGATAATTTCATATATTAGGAGATGAAGACCTCCTTCAAAAAAAAACCCACTATAATAATAGAGATAATGGGAACTGCAGATGCTGGAGAATCCGAGATAACTAGGTGTGGAGCTGGATGAACACTGCAGGTCAAGCAGCATCTTAGGACCACAAAAGCTGATATTTCGGGCCCAAAAGAGTCTGGGCCTGAAATGTCAGCTTTTGGGCTCCTAAGATGCTGCTTGGCCTGCTGTGTTCATCCAGCTCCACACTTTGTTATCACACTATAGTAATAGTTGTTTCTGAGTAACTTCACTGCAGCCAGGAAATCTGTACATGTAAGGAAGAGCCAGAAGCCGCAACATTGCTTTCACTTTGCCTGTCTCTCATCAAAAGTTGGCATCTAGTGAAAGAGCAACTCAGAACAATTGTTTACTGAGAACTTAAGATCTTCAAACATTGCCACTGCTCGAAGAAATAAGACATTAGTTTGTAGTCAGGATTCAAGCTTAAAGTGTAATGTCTCAAGGACTCTTAGAACTTAAGCCGCTCCTGCCATTATCCTCCAGTCTTTATAGGGACCTTCTTCTCTTCTTTTTAAACTTGTAATCCATGTTTGTGTGTTTAATTGATATGATGTTTGCATTTTTTTTGAGGTAGCAGGTATTAAAATTACTTCCGTTTACTCAAGGAAACCCCATATTTTAACTTCTTCATTTTGAACTAGTTAATTACACTTTAATTGGAGTCTGATAGCTACAGGTCAGAAAAACATTATTGCAACTGGCCAAGACGGTGTTAAAGAGAGGGGAAGTGATTACCCACCCCACACTCAAATTGAAAGTTAGTTAGCATCTTTCAAAGCTAACATCTTGCTAGAATACTTTATAAATGCTGATGAATGTCACTCAGCAGCCAAGGTGGTATTGAGAAGGACATAAACATTGAGATCTTTCATAGTGTTTGACTTGTTTGTTTTTGGCAGAATTTGTAAACCAGAATTTGAAAACTGATATATTTAAGTCATCAGTACAACTTGCTCACAAGGTTTGGATTGGCACACACTTGAATAACATAAGTTACACCCTGAACGAAGACAACGCCTGAAAGAAGCCATAGTTTGATTGATGTTTCAAGAATTTTGCAAATTAAAGTATATTCTTTGGCCTCACAATTTTAGAAATTTATAGAACAGATAATATTTTTCTTAGATAACAAAGTGTGCAGCTGGATGAACACAGCAGGACAAACAGCTACTTAGGAGCACAAAAGCTGATGTTTCGGGCCTAGACCCTTCATCAGAGAGTTACTTTCCTCTCTGATGAAGGGTCTAGGCCCAAAACATCAGCTTTTGTGCTACTAAGGTGCTGCTTGGCCTGCTGTGTTCATCCAGCTCCACACTTTGTTATCTTGGATTCTTCAGCATCTGCAGTTCCCATCATCTCAGATAATATTTTTCTGTTGAGTCATTAATCCTAAAGCCTACTTTCTCAGCTAAATGCAAAATATACACTGCAGCAGTCAAAGATCAATGAGTTTTGTCCATATCCCAAGAACAAGAAACGGATGGGGGCAGATCACCGGATGAAATGAGATCCATAACCGTAGTGGATACAATGGCCTGATGTGCCATGGTGGGGTCATGGTCCAGGGGAAGATAGGAGGAGGTATCTGAGAGTTGCTTTCCATATCCCAAATTGATTACTTGGTCACTGATCTGTTGCTGTTTGTGGGATCTTGCAGTACACTACTTGATCATTGCATTTCTATGAAACCCAAAAGTTGTGATGATCCCAAAGGCTGCCCTCTCATTGGAAAGAAACAACTGGTGGTGAGTTTACTCTGAATGACCACCATCCCTCAGGTTAGGGGTGAGACGTTCAGTGTGACCTCATTTGGTATGGAAATTGAACGCATACTGTTGGTGTCACTCTGCATCTCAAATCAGCTATCTAACCAACTGAGCTTTACATTTTTACTAATACAAAATTAGTGATTTCTTTATTGGCTATAAGCTGCTTTGAGACATCAGGTGAATGCAAAAGGCACTACATAAAAAACGTTTAATTTTCTTTCATTCTATATTTCTTGTAGAGATACATACTGAAAAATATAAATGGTACAAAGAAACCAGAAAATCTCTAACCAGAGGTAAAGGCTACATCAGTACCTGAAATGTAGGAGCTTACATTACTTGTGATAAGCTGCAACATAAACTCCAAATATGTGGTTTATGCCATTGAATATTACAGCTGACTGATTATATCATCTACACACAGCATCTCTGAGCTGTACTGCAGTGAACTTGACCCTGAGAGACAGTCAGGTCAGAATATTTCTGGAGCACTGATGAAGAATGTTGTATATTTTATTCATCAGTGTCATAAAAAATGAATTAGCAGACAACAGTTCACTGAATGGGAGCTACGGTTATTTACTGCTGCTTTCACAGTTTGTACTATTGCTTCATAAACAGGCCGATAAAGAGACAGTTTTGAGTCAACAAGACCAGACTAAATTTGTGAATGATTATGTACACAAATTAGATGCAACACAGAGAACATAAGAAAAGTACACATTAATATCCTTCTTCAAGCAGGGACATGTGCAACTGTGGATCATCTTTGGAAAAGCTTAACAGACTCTTGAACAAGGCAATATTTAGGGACCGAAGAATGAGCAGCAAGTTAACCAATCACAGCATCCACAACGCGAGCTGCAAAAATACTGAAGAACCTTAGATATGAGTGAACTTCGTGATCCTTAATTATTTGACAAACAGACTTAGAAAATCTCTAGGATCTATTCTGTTTGAAGCTTAACACTAGCCACTGGGGTCAAATTGCCGTGTGTGTTTTCAGGATTTGGAAGGAAATTGCCGAAGACGTTTTCAGCAGAAAGCAGCTATCTCTCTGTCAGTAAGGGACAACCCTTAAAGATTTAATCCCTCTCCTCAGCGAAGTAGCTAGAAAACACGATAAAGTTTCAAATATCAGGACTCCTAACTGTTTTTTATTCATTCATTTGTGGGACATGGGCATCACTCGCTGGCCAGCATTTATTTCCGTCGCAGTTGCTCTTGAGAAGATGCCTTTCCAATCTGACTCTCAAACATAGCCTGAAGTTCTTCCATTATTTTGCAACTGTCAGCAAAATGATCTCTTTGGCAAGAACTGAAGTAACTGTGAGAAGTCAACTCATACCATCTGCTGAATTTATACCCTTGACCTACAAAGTTGTTCCTTTTGCCTTTTATCCCAGAAATATAGTGTCCTGTATATCTCTGATGTGTGTGTGTTTGGGTTTAAGGGGATATAGTTTAATTCTGCATAGTAGCTTAGATTTTAACCAAATTTGTAACATGTCTAAAGAATAGGTTTGTTTATAATAAGCTAATTGTTTTGGTATGCACATTATATTTTGTTGGCTAATTATCAATTTCCATCAGATTTCATGAAGGCTTTCTCTCCATTAAGACTATTGCATTTCTTGTGCTTTTATCCCAAACTTCCCTTATTAACTACCTCCCCACCCTTTTGGCACCCATCATATTCAATGCTAGTTCAAGTCTAACAGTTTCCATACCAGGAGGGACTTGTCTCTGTCTGGGTACCCAAAAATAGATGGCATCCGTGGCACCTGGGCCATCTTGTTCACCTGAACAAGTACTGTCAGTCCATTTCTTGCCCTACATGTTACAAGGTATTTACCCTGGATGTGGCAGCTCAGAGGAAGTTAGCATCTCACGTTGCGGATTGCTACCTGAAGGCCCTGTTGGATGGGGTGATTCAGAGGAGGGATGTCTCATTCCCAAAGACTAGCTGAAAAGACCACACTATCAGCAGACATGGTCGGGTCCAAGTGATAATGGGAACTCAGATGCTGGAGAATCCAAGATAACAAAGTGTGAAGCTGGATGAACACAGCAGGCCAAGCAGCATCTCAGGAGCACAAAAGCTGACGTTTTGGGCCTAGACCCTTCATCAGAGAGGAAAGCAACTCTCTGATGATGGGTCTAGGCCAGAAACGTCAGCTTTTGTGCGCCTGAGATGCTGCTTGGCCTGCTGTGTTCATCCAGCTCCACACTTTGTTATCAGGGTCTGGTCCAAGTTGACACCCCGTTCACTGCTTTCTCAACCATCTGGAGGAACGCTCAGCAAAAAAGGAAGAAGATCAATGAGCTTCTCCATTCAGCCAGGGTAAATGCCATACTTTTCTTTCTGCTACTTCACACTCACTCCATCTCTGCTGCTGCACCCACCTTCCACCAAACCACATGCTCTACCCCTGTCAAAATTAGAAGACACATCTTCCAGCACTTAGTCTCAGCCCAACAAATCCCCTTCCCTTGAGGTTTCAGCCCAAAATGTTGACTTTCCTATTCCTCAGATGCCGTCTGATCAGCTGTGCTTTCCCAGCTCCACATGGGGAGGCAATGGCCTAGTAATACTAGCGCTGGACTGTTAATCTAGAGACCCAGATGATGTTCTGGGGACCAGAGTTCAAATCTCACCACGGCAGATGGTAGAATTTGAATTCAATAAATATCTGGAATTAAGAGTCTGACAATGACTATGAACAACAGGAAAAGCCCATATGGTTCACTAATGCCCTGGTCTGGCCTACATGTGACTCCAGACCCACAGCAATGTGGTTGACTGTGAACTGCCCTCTGGGCAATTAGGGATGGGCAATAAATGCTGGCCTGGCCAGCTATGCCCTCATCCCATGAATGAATAGAGGAAAAAATGATTTATTGACTCTAGCTTCTAGCATCTGCAGGTTTTACTGTCTCTCCTTCCCTTCTAGCTCTGCACTCTCTTGGAATATCTTAACATCTTTCCCCCATAAGCGCCAGCACTAACAGCTGTGCCATCCAATTTCATCTCAGTCAATTCCTCTTGTTCTCTCATTCCAGGAGAAGACAGCCTACAATGGAGCATTAAATGCCAAAGTGGGTGGCGGGCTGTCTGATATTTAGGACCTCATCTCTATGAGGAGATAGGCTTGATCCTGACCCACCCTGAGTGGCTAACTGAACAAGCCTTTTGACAGATATTGAAGGCTGCCCTTGACTTACTGCTGGGAATCTCTGACTGAAGACTGCCTCCCTTGACTTGACTGAGGTGGCTGACCAGCACGACAAGCTGGCTGGGTTTGTTCTTGTGCTTAACAGAAATGCAATACGGCGTTCCTGAAGCTCTGGCTGAGGGGGCAAATTTCACAAAGACAAGGTAAGGCAAATAGGGATGCTGTGACATGCCAGGTAGACTGAAAGTAAGTAAACACCAAGGGAGCAAGTGAGCAATCTGGTCCAGCCCGTGAACTGAGTTTCTGAGCCTGCCTATGCAATGTCCTTGCAGCAGCATTACAATGCTAGTTGCAGATGTATTCTAAAGTGTAGCTTTAAAATTCTGAAGTCTCCTGTAAGTGGATCAGAAAGATTCCATAAGGCTCAAGAGAGGTTGGCAGTTATCAGATGCCAACATCTATGCGCAAGTGAGGAGTGCAACTGATAACCATAGAGCGTGTCCTAAGATGTTGTTGCTGGGCATTCAAGAAGGCAGTCTGGATGGGAAGGTGGCGAGCTGGAGATGCCAGGTCTCCTGTCTGATTTTCATGTCAGTAATTCTCAGTTTCTTCTGGATAAGAAACTGCATAATCACAAGGCAAGATGAGCTAAAGAAGCTGATAAAAAGCAATAATCCCCATTAATAATTATATCACTGCTGCCTGGTGAGATTTCTGTCTTCATGTCTGGAACTTACTTAGAAACTGCAGATGTTGCTCCCAACATTGAGAAAGGCCTCACTGAACTTCTCATGTGATTCTGCTAGATTTCTTGCCATAGCCAATGCCATCCAGCCAGTATAAGATTACACCCTTTGAGTTTATTAGGCCAGCTTGTTAATGTTTGTTTGGTTCTCAACAACAGTAAGAAAAGAAATATTGATCATTTTGGTAATTAAGTATGGGCACCATGGTGGCTTAGTGGTTAGCACTGTTGCCTCACAGCATCAGGGACCTGGGTTCGATTCCACCCTCAGGCAACTGTCTGTGTGGAGTTTGCACATTCTCTCCATGACTGCGTGGGTTTCCTCTGGGTGGTCCAGTTTCCTCCCACAGCCCAAAGATGTGCAGGTTACGTAGATTGACCATGCTAAATTGCCCTTAGTATTCAGGGATGTGTATGTTAGGTGGGTTATAGGGGGATGGATCTGGATGGGATGCTCCAAGGGACAGTGTGGACTTGTTGGGCCAAAGGGCCAGTTTCCACACTGTAAGGATCCTATGAGGTCATTTAAACTTTTCGTACAACTTATGAACCAGTGGGCTTGACCACCAGGGCACATCTCCTCCCAGAGTCGGAATATGCACTTCTCATGACATTGATTAGAACTGTCTTATCTGTTCAAAAGGAATCAGATAGGCATGACTGCTTAAACCAACCTGCTTCGCCAATTTGTTATCAAAATAGTGATTAATAGTTCAGTGTCATTTGTGTGCAGATTGGGCAGAAACCTCAGGCAAGGGCAGATATGGAAGTCAGTACACAAAGTCAAAGATTGCAATTTGATTGTTTTGGCAAAAATGACACCTTGGTGCATAACTAATCATTGAAAGGTGCTGCACTGCACAATGTACAATTTCTGTACTTCAACAGTAGCCACATAATATACTTGTTATCTTATTGATATCAGTTTAATGACGTGGGAAGTTTTAATTACTATCTGTCGAACTTGAATTTTTATTGTTTGGTGTCTCATTCCTTCAGATTTTAATTGTTGTTGTAGATGTTAAAACATAAATTTAAATGTTCTTGTTCACTTTTCCTTTGTCTCTTTCCTTCTCTCATATTCCCATTTACTCTCTCTCTCTCTTTCTTTTTCTATTCTTAACATTACATTAAGTTCACCCACCCTAAACTATACTTCCTATTCAGTCCTTTTGTTGTTAATTTCACAATCTTTGGATGAGTCAACTTTGTTGGATTACCCTGGTTACTGATGTCACAATGCCTGGCTTTCATGGTTATACAATTACCAGCTTGCAACAATAGCAGTTGTCAACATAAAATTTAAATCCTAAGCATGAAAGATGCCTTGCCACAGAAAATTATACTGAATTGTGTTTTAATTGGCATTCAAGACTGAGGCATATATTTATAATCTTTGTTCATCAAAGATGATGGCTGAAGTATTTTTTGTGTGATCACACTCAAATTGACCTATTTGTGGAAGAGATTGAAAGCCAACAATCAGGAATTCTCTTTGAAAGTATCACTTTTCACACAAACAGCCGTATGAAAATAGCAATCCTCATCAATGAATTCAAGTAATTACTTTATTAACATTCAGAGTACCATACAGACTACATACCATACTGCCATAGACAACATTGGTCTACCATAATGACCACAAACAAAAGTACGATGCTGGAGTCTCTCCTAACTATCACAAATGGATATTAGACCATTTAAGACCCAGTTATCAATGATTGTGTACTGATCTGACTTTAGGCCATACAACTTTCACACTTCCGCAACTACTTTATAATACAAGAAATGTGAAGCTTTTTATGTATGCACATTACCACCAACTCATATCTGACTCTAAGGTTGGTGCTACTGCAAAGAAGGCTCAGTGCTTCCTTTTTAAAATGGTCTGCTACTGGGCATTTTCGACATTTAGACAAAGCAAAACCCTTGGCATAACTCAAATGGTCATAATACTCTATACACATTAAGCAGTCACTGCAGATTGTCAAGACAGTCTCAGCCAAACAGGTTATACACAGTCAATTACTCAGTGTCAATTTGTATATCCTGCAATGCAGAAGTTGGTATGGTGCCAGTCTGTGACGAGGCCTGTATATCCAATAATACAGAAACTGATATAGTGCCAGTCTGCGTTGAGGCATATATATCCTGTAAGACAGAAGCTGATCTAGAATTGGTTTACATTCAAGCTCATTTGTAAATTGATAAATTCACAAATGTTAATAGGCTCAAAATTCCTCACACCAGGGATTAATATACCAGAGTACTTTATAGATGCAAAGTGTGGTATAATACTTACACTGCTATCATGGTATCAATACAACAGTGACATTCTGAGCTAGAGATATCTACCATAAGCTTGAATATAGAGTTTAAGTTATTCTTCCTAATAAAGTCTTTTGATGCATTAAATTGTAATCTTTATAGTGAATGTTTCATACATGTGAAAGTCTAAGTAGCATTTGTTAAAAAGTTCCATCTCACAATAGGTTTACTGCCCATTGACAAGATTGTTACATGCAGACTGCTGCAATGAAGCATCAACTTGACTGTTATCTTTGTTTTTCTGATAAATATATCTAGGTTTGGATTTTTGTCCTTTCGGAGTGACTAAAACTTTCAACTTTAATAGTATTTGGAAAGTAGAGAATATTGTGTCAGCCAAATGATCTGACCTTTAACATATTGATCAGTATGCATTCTCCATTTCATCATCTCATTTGACTGGCCTGCAAGTGTCCAGTCAGCAAGCTAACATCATTTCTAAATGTGAAACATTACATTTTTTAAAAAAAGAGTATAAAATATTACAGACACTTCATTGGGTGGAAATGGTTTTAACTGTAGATAACAAAATGTGGCCTGGAATTAAACTGTGTTTCTCTTTATTTCTTTTTTGAATCAGGTATAAGATTGGATAGATTGTACGAAGAGGAAAAAAATAAACTGTGATTCGTCTGATCATAACAACATAGGAACAGAAGCTAAAGGTAAATGAAAGCTTTCAGGACCCAAAGCTTTTCCGAAGTGACTAGCATTTGTCTTAGTAGATTGTGAATCATCATGTACTTTTTCAGCTGTGGGTCTTATTCTCTTTTGGGGCTCAATGTGTTATTTGACCAGGAGGCTCTGGGTTCAATTCCTTGACCAGGCTGATTGTTCTGTGTAAATTGGCTGTCATATTTCCCCACATTAGGCTATCATTCCAGGGCACTTTATGCATAAATATTAAGACTGGGTTCTTGATACTTATGATGGATGTTCTAATCTCAACTGATGTTACGACAGGATGAGTCATATGCCAGAATGAAATCTGGCTGGATAGGTAATATTTTGTTTGCTTTAAACATTAACAAACAGACTTTCACTGAAATATAAGCACAAAAAGTCACATATTTGGTTTTAACAACAAAATAGAAGCTTATTATGCATACCAAAACAAAAAGAGCATAAACCAAAGTTATTTAAATGTAACACATGACGACGCAAAATCCATCTATTTCCCCAAACAGTATCACTTTACAGTGATTCAAAAAAAAGAGAAAATTCCCTTCTTATCGAATCTGTAGGTTTCTTCATTGACTTTTCTCCCGCCAAATTCTATTCAGAGGGTTTTGAAATCTATGCCCTTAAAAACCCACAGCACTGTGAAATGAGACTTTCTCAGCTTGAAATACCTGATGCAGATTTCCAACCAAACACTTCTGGTCTGCAAGTTTCACAAAATACACTCTAACATTGAGGTGACCTACTTTCAACTTGCTCTGAAAAATCTAGCAGAATTATACTCTATCTGATTTCAGTCAGGTCCTTGTCAAACTACTCAAAAACTTTCTAATCTCTATGTTTTTCTGATCTGAAAGGCCTGTTGTCCATGTGTTGAAATGAATGGACAAAGAGCGGCACTAATTCAACTGGGACAACATACCCATTCTGGGCCAAGCCACCAAAGACACGCACAAGAATTCCTGGAGGCCTGGCACTCAAACTGGAACTCTATTAACAAACATGTAGCACTGGACCCCATATACCAACCACTAAGAAAGAAATCTGGAAATGATGCCAACCACCCCAGCAAACCGAGACATATAAATTACAAATGGGACAGAACATGATGCTTCACCAGAGATGCACTGATGATGTTACCTAGTACGGTGACAAAAAGTCTGCAAGCAAACTTACCAGTTCAGCAAGCAAGTCAACAATCACAGAGCTAAGCAATCCCGAAACCAATGGGTCAGATCTAAGTTCCACAGTCCTGCCACATCTGTCGAGAATAGTGGTAGACATTTAAACAACTGACTGGAGAAGGAGGTTTCACAAATATCCCCATCCTCATTGATGGAAGAGCCCAACATTTCAGGGCAAAAGATGAAGCTGTAGCTTTTGCAGCAATCTTCAGCCAGGAGGGCCGAGTGTTCAATCAAAACCACCCCGTCTAGAGGCCCCCAACATCACAGGTGCCAGATTTCAGCCAATTTGATTCAATCCACATGATATCAAGAAATGGTTGGAAACACTAGATACTGCAAAGCCTTCAGGCCTGATAACAATCCAGCAATAATACTGAAGACTTGTGCTCCAGAACTAGCTGCTCCACTAGCCAAGCTCTTCCAGCATAGTTACAACACTGGCATCTACCTGACAATGTGGAAAGTTGCCCAGGAATGTCTCGTACACAAAATAATGGACAAATCCAACCAGGCCAATTTTGTCCCATTATTCTACTCTTGATCATCAGTGAAATGATGGAAATTATCATCAACAACAGTGTGTAGTGAATTGGGTCTTGGTGGGGGTCCACACTGTGGTCAGAGGTTGGGTCATGTACATCAATAGTTGGAAGAGAATGACAGGATCAGGTTGGGTATGCATGTCAAAGTATGTCAAGGTAGTCAAGGGGTCATTTCACCAGTTATCCAGGAACTGAGCTAAGTCAATCTGAGCCCTCTGAGACTCTGACTATAGTACAAAGTTAGGGATATTTTTTGGACGGTCCCAAGCATTCAGTATTTGCCTACAGATGTTTCAAATTCCTGGACCATTAGCTGAGGTACAGCTTCTTTCTAGGCCCAACACACAACTCCTGACTACACCACTGCAGTGATTATCTTGATTCTGTCTTCACAGATGCCGCCAGCATTTTCTATTCAATCTGGAAATTACAATTAGTCTCTGAAGAGTAATGGCAGCTGACACTAACAGCTCACATCAACTACACCCCCTTTTCATGCAAAGCCTTCACAAAATCTGAGGCATTGTATCTGATGGAACAAATTTCAACCAGAGGAAGACAGAAATGCAGCTTCCTGGCCTGCCTGGATATAGACCAACAATTCAGTTTTACATTGCTGGCAATTGGTGAACATCTGGGACTAGAAAATCAAAATGCACAATTGTGACTTATAAACAGCTGCATTTGGTGATCTGCCACCCACTCTATAATAAAAACAGGATGGATTTCAGATCATGCTGGGCCAACGTATTCTGAGCCACCCCTACTAGAAGCATTTCAGTACATTATAAATGCAACTTAAAGGAAAGCCTTTCTTTTTAGCTGGAGAAACACTCCACCCACAGTGGGCAGTTCAGCATCTGTTTATTCTTCACTATCCAACTTTTAACGATCAATATCAGTAATAGTCATAAGGTCGGACATGAAAGTTGCTGCATTCCTGTCCCATTGGCTTAAATTCACTTGGTGTTTCTTCCTTATACGAAAGACATTGCTCCCTCACAAAGTTCTGTGAAATCAACACAACATTGATTTGTGAGATGACTAAGGCTGGATCCTTAGCATTTTGTAGTTTATTGGCTGATTCTTGACCACAGTCAGTGCAAGGCTGGCAAAAAATATTCCAGTGATTCATTTGTAATCATAACACCAAAACATAGAGGGAAAAATAATCAATTTTCTATCAGTAGTGTGTCTGAATTTAGAGGTTGATGACTTGTAAACTTGTACTAAATTGTGTTCAACAGAACATTCTGTAAACAATTCCCATTTGTGAGAATATATCATCCAAAGTAATTATACTGTGTAAAATAATTACAATGAAAGCCCTAATGGCATTATGGATCAAGCTATAGTATGTAGGCTGCAGCAGTTCGAGAAGGTAGTCCACCATCATGTTCTCAAAGGTAACTATAAATGTTGACTCAACCAGAAACACCCACATTCCACATCCCCTGAGTAAAGAAATTAAGAAAAAAAAGTCGAGCCCTGGTCTGCTACAGAAAAAACCTAACTTGCATGGTGAAAAAATGTGTGTGTCTTCTGTTCTGAGGAAGAGCCAGATCAGACTCAAAATGTTAACTCAGTTCCTTTCTCCACAGATGCTGTCAGGCATGCTGAGTTTCTCCACATTCTGAGTTTATTTCAGACTTCCAACATCTGCAACATTTTGCCTTTATTTGTTTTCATGATGTGTGTTCGCAAGATGTAATTCCCGAAGGCACCTTGCAACAGTCCTATGAAAAAAAAGACACATTCAAATCACATAAGGACGAGATTAGAGCAAATGATCCAAAGTTTGTTCAAAGAGGTAGATTTTTCAGGTCCATCTCAAAGGAGAAAAGAAGGCAGACACATTTAAAAAGGGAGGTCTAGAGTCTAGGCCCTAGCAGCTAAAGGCCTGGCCACCAATGCTGTTGAAACAAATCACAGACAGTGGAACAAGTCAGAATTATTGAGACCAACATTGTTAGTCACCTACACACTAGCCATTGCAGGGATTACAAAAGAAATCTTGTACTCATGTGGCTCTTTACACAATCACTTCATATTTCAAAACATTTGAATGAAACAGTCAATGAAATAATTTTGAAATGTAGTTATTGTTGATGTGTAGGACGTACAACAGCTAAAATGCACACAGCAAAACACAGTCTGACAGCTGCAATACTATACTTGTTAGCTGCTTCTTATCCATTAATCTAACTTGCCAGTTGACGTTAGCTGTTTTCATGCTCTCATAATTGCCCTTATTGACATTTAAAATGCTAGTTTTGGACTCACTCCTCTCTGCTTCAAAAGGAAAGTAAAATTCAATCATATTATGATTGCTGCTATCTTGAAGTCATTCATTAATCCTTTCTTGTTGCACAATACCAAGTCTGGAATGGTCTGCTCTCTGGTCGACTCCAGAATATACTCTTCTGAGAAATTAACTTTCCCCATCTGATTTTTCCCACCTATGCGTAGATTAAAGTACTCATATTTACTGCTGTGCCTTTCTCTTTCTTTATATTCCAGCCCTCTGTGTGGTTTCTATTATACATACAATTTGCATAAGTGACTGCTTAACTTCAGCATTTCTCATTTCCACTCAATCACTTTGATGTTGTAGTTTCCTGAATACAGGTCATCTCCCTCTCTATTGCACTAATGCAATGAATGATTAACAAAGCCACCCCTCCACTTCTTCCTCCCTATCCTTCCATATTCACATCCCAATCCATGTCATCCTATAGCCATGTATATGTAATGGGTAGAAAATTATACTTGTGTATTTCTATTTGTTGTATCAGTTCATCCATCTTGTTTCAAAGACTACACATACAGACGCTGAGCCTTTTGCTTCATCCTCATATTAGTTTTGTAAGCTCTACTCTGATACATTTATTTACTCTTGGCTATTTGATTTTTCTCTCTTTTTTCATCATGACCAGTTTATGATCTTCCATATTAATAACTTTATCCCTTGCCTTGTCTATACTTTCTAATTTACTGTATCATCCCAAATTTGATCTCTAGTCCTCACTACTTAATTTAAACTCTCCCTACTTCCCTTACTTCCACTGAGGTAACCTGTACAAAACAATTTCCTTGAAGGAGTTCTTTGAAGCTTAGAAGCTTTAAGGTTTGTTGTGTGACTCATCTAGGTACAGGCTCTCAAACTATCAGGACCAGAAATTGAAAGAAATTGTAAAATCAGGCTTAAATGTATATGGAGAAGGGGACTCTCTCTGGTGTTTGAGTGCTGTAAAGCGATGATGATGAGATAGATGGTATTACACATTTTCTGTCTGTTTCTAAGTCTTTCAAATTTCATTACATGTAAATGGCTTGGTTTATTCTATTTTATCTTATTTTCTTTTGCTTAATAAACTTGTATTTTATTACTAAAACCAAATCTGCGGCATTGCGTGTTTGTGTTTCAGTTAGAGACCACCTCGTTAATTTAAAAATGACAAGATATGATTGATTAAGCTAGTTTCAGTCCGGGCTCTGACTTGTCTGGTAATAACCTGCGATCATAATAAAAGTCATTAAGTAAGAATCCTTTGAACTGACAGTGCTCTTGTCTGAGTCACTATGTTCTGGGTTCAAGTCCTACTCCAGAATTAGAGGCCCAGAACAAAGACTGACACTCACATTAACCATTTTGCCCACTCATGTAGATGCACAGCACCCTATGGCGCTTTTTCAGAGTAAAGCAAGAGTTGTCGGGACCAAAATTTATCATACCAACCAATATCACAAAAACATTAATCTGGCCATTATCGTTGATGTTTATGGAGTTTTGGGATATTGTCTTGTGGCTGTACTGAGCGTTGGTGAGGCCACTTTTAAGAATACTGCATTCAGTTCAGGTCTCTGTGCAATGGAAAGGATGTTATTAAACATGACAGGGTGCCGAAAGGGTTTAAAAGGATGTTGCCAGGACTGAAAAGTTTGAGTTATTGTGAGAGACTGAACAGGCTGGTGTTTGTTCCCCTGGAACATTGGAGGCTTATTAAATCATGCAGGGCATGGATAGGGTGAATACCCAAGTTCATTTTTTCCCAGGATGGGGAAGGTTAAGGTGAGAGGGGAAAGAGTTAAACAGAATGTGAGCGGTAACATCAGAAGGTGATGCGTGTAGGGAAAGAGCTGCTAGAAGAAGTGGTGGAGGCTAGTACAATTACAACATTTAAAAGACATTTGGATGGGTATATGAAATAGAAACGGTTTAGAGAGACTGCCAAATGCTGGAAAATGGGACTATGTTAATTTAGGGTATCTGGTTGGTGCAGACAAGTTGAAGTGGGGGGTCTGTTCCCATGCTGTAGGACTCTATGGCTTTATGAATGCAGTGGCAGACAATTCAGGATTTCAGAATACCCAAAATAGCTACATCCCAACAGTAAAGAAAAATTCCAAGCAGGAGACCCACCACCATTTGAGGTTAATGTAGAAGTTAAAGTTAATATTAGACTTAAAGAATGGGCATATAATCATGCAAAATTGGTGTCAGATCAGAAGATTGGACAAAGTACATAAACAATGCAAAGATTGACTATGTGATTAACAAGATAAAAGTTACAGAATTCAAGAGAAAGATAACCAGATATGTAGAAAAAGGCAGCAAATGTTTCTACGGATATTTAAAAAGGAAAAGAGCTAACAAGGTGAATGTTAATCTAGGTTTTTGAGAGGTGAGATTGTGAAATAATCTAAGAAATTAATATTGGAAAATAAAGAAATAGCAGGTGAACTAAACAGTTACTTTGCATTGAGCTTCACTGCAGTGAACCTAAGGAACATCCAAGTAAAGCTGTAAATGAGGAACTGAAAGGCAGGAAAGAACTCATGATTATTATAATTATCAGGCAAGTGGTACTGAGCAAATTATTGGAGCTACAGACTGACACGTTTTTTGGGTCTTCATGGACTTAATATTAAGATCTTAAAAGATCCTGAGGGGTCTTGACAGTGTGGATCTGGAGACGATGTTTCCTCCTGTCAGAAAATAAGGGGTCATCATTTAAAACAAAAATGAGGAAGAAAATTCATCATGTTTGGTGAGTCACGAAGGATACTGGAAGCAGAGTTGTTAAATATTTCTGAGGCAGTGGTGCGTGGATTCTTGAGAAGCAACAGGGTGAAAGGTTTTTGAGGTGAGATTGTGAAATAATCAGATAAGCCATGATCTAACTAAATGTTATGCTGCAGCTGTACAAAATCCTAGTTATTATCTCACCTGCAATATTGTGAGGCAATCACATCTTAGGAAGGATATACTGACCTTGAATATATATATATATAACTCAGGTTTACAGGAATGATAGGACTTTAGAGGTTAAGTTATGAGGAGAGATTAAACAAGTTAGGCCTGTTTTCTCTAGAATTTAGAAATTTAAGAGATGATCTGATCAAAGTCTTCAAGATATTAACAGGAAATGACAGGGAAGATAAATATAAACTATTTACATCGGTTGGAGATTCTAGAACTAATGGGCATAGTCTAAGAATTAGGATCAAACCATTCAGGAGAGATTTTAGGAAGCACCTCTATACAGAAAGGGTGGTAGAGGCTTGGAACTCTCTTCCACAAATGGTTTTACATGCTAGATCAGTTGTAAGTTTTAAATCTGAGATAGATAATTTTTCATTCAGCAGAAGTACTAAGTGTTATAGGCCAAAGGCAAATATGTAGAGTTAGCCACAGATCAGCCTTAATCTCACTGAATGGCAGAACAGGTTTGATGGCCTGAATGACCTACCCCTATTCTGATGTTACTAATGGCTAGGCAGGCTGTTTACAATGCCAATGGTCCTGGCCCAACTGCACAGTCTATAGAGACCCTGCTGCAGTCCCCACCCCAGAGAGCTCGTCCCAATATTCCAAGAACCTATAATCCTTCCTCCTGTAACAACACTCCAGACATAATTCATTTACCCGATCCTCCTGTTTCTATACACACAAGCATGTGGCACCAAGACTAATTGGGAGATTACAACCTTTGCGATTCCACTTGCTAGTTTCTTTCTTAGATTACTATAATCTGCCTGCAGGGCTTCATCCCTCTTTGTATCCATGTTGTTGGTTTTGATGAGGACCATGACTGTTCAGCCTTGCCTTTCAGATTCCTCTGCAACCACTCAGTGACATTCTTGACACTGGCGCCAAAGAAACAACATGGAGTCACATTTGCAGCTGCAGAAATGACCGTCTGTTCCTCTAACTATTAAATCCCCATCACTATTTATTTTCCATCTTTCCTCCTGTCCTTCCTGTACAGCTGAACAGTCATTGACTTGGCTTTGACTGGACTCCCAAGGGGAATGTTCACTCTCACTAATATTCAGAATCAAATAGCAGAAAGAAAGGTTCCCATAGGGAGCCCCTGCACTACCTGCTTGATTCTCCCTAACTGAATACTGCTACCAGCCCCTCTCTGCTTGTACTCTGTTAAGCTGAGGGGTAATTACATCCAGAAACATTCTATCCACAGAGCGGTCAGCTTCGCAGATGCATAATTGCTGCTCAATTCCCAAAACCCAAAGTGCAAGCATTTGCTGCTGATGACACCTCCTGCACATGAAATTGTCCAGGACACAAGAAGCTTCTTTGAGTTCCCACATGGAGTAGAATGTGTAATCCACAGAATCAAAATGCCCTGTCTGTCTCTATTTATTAGATATTTAACTAACCCTATAAACATAAGCTTCATACCTAAATAAATAAATATTCACCAGCCACTACCCAATCAACACTTTCCTTTGTACTCACTTCATTTTAAAAGGAGGTTAATTTAAATGTTTAACTTAATTTTTGACTTTTATTTACCTCAGATTTTAACTTGCTGAAAATTTCAGAACGTTTTCCTCTTATGCTTTGCAATTTATTTTAATCTTTATCCCCCCATTTGATGAATTAATTGAACAGGCATTGTTTTTTATATAATTTAATTAATTTAGACTTCTTTTAATTTAATTTAAATGAAACAAATATAAATCCTACTAATGTATTCACTGCACCACCTCTGTGTGCAGTGACATAATTTTGTAATATGTCTTAGCTGTATTTTCGGACCACTATTGCTACCCCATAATCTTTGGTCGCTGGTTCTCATTTTAGCCAAATTGTGTTCTTGGGTAACCCTCACTCTCACTGTGCTCCCTTGTTTTTCTATTTGCGTGCATTGTGTTCCCAGATGCCACTGCTCCTTTTAGCTTTATTTATTTATTTTTCAACTTAATACTAAAGAAGGGCTGTAATGTTTAACTTTAAAATTTATTTCTTTTTTGAAGCTATTCTAAGAGTGACTGTAACACTTAACTTCTTACTTTGTTCCTTATTTCTTTCTACCTTGTCTTGAGTTTTTGTACCTTGGTACTCGTACCTAAAATGGCACCTTGATGGTGACATTGGAAACATCTCACTGTACTCCTGTGCTTTTGCACTTGAGGACACATGACAATAAAGTCTCAATCTAAATTTTATTGAGCAACAGTAATCCAGTTGCAGTTGCTCGTTTGTTCACTGAGCCAATTGTTCCATGGTGTGCAGGCATTTTGTTACCATTCTGGGCATCATCATCAGTGCGACCTCTAATCGAAGCATTGCGTTTTGCTCTGTTTCAAACTTATATGATCCTCTAGTGGGGTGGGTCTTGTTGCTTCTGGTTCTGTTTTTCAGCAGGGGTCCGTATACGGGATCTATTTCTATGTGTTTGTTAATGGAGTCCCGTGTTGAGAACTAGGCCTTCAGAAATTTCCTTGCTTGTCCCTTATTTGCTTGTCCCAGTATAGTCACTTTGTCCCAGTCGAACTGATGACCTTTGACCGCAGTGGTTCATAAAACTGACTTACTATCACAGTTTCAAGAGCAACTAAGAATGGACAATAACTGCTGGCCTTGCCTACAACATCCATATATCATATATGAAAGAGAACAAAAAACAGCGACCACATGATAATGGAGATAATGGGAACTGCAGATGCTGGAGAATCCAAGATAACAAAGTGTGGAGCTGGATGAACACAGCAGGCCAAGCAGCATCTCAGGAGCTTTTTTCTGATGAAGGCTCTAGGCCCAAAACATCAGCTTTTGTGCTCCTAGGATGCTGCTTGGCCTGCTGTGTTCATCCAGCCCCACACTTTGTTATCTTGCCACATGATAATGGTTTCTTTTTTCTTCATTGAGCGTACTTAAGGTGGATGCAGAAACTAATTGAGTTGGTTCATATCAGTTCCTGGGGCTGGGTTCATCTGACTCCCAGGACATCACAGCAGGATTTTCTCAGGATAGCATCTTAAGCCCAACAATCTTTAGCTTCTTTATCAATGATCTCTGTGCCATAAAACTAGAAGTGGGGATGTTTGTCAATGATTGCACAATATTTAGCACCCTTCACTAATCCTCAGATACTGAACCAGTCCGAATCTATATGTAGCATGACCCAAACAATATACAGACTTGGCTTCATAATTGGCAAATAACATCTGCACTACAGAGCTGCCATGTAATGACAATCTCAAAATAAGAGATAATCTAAGAATTTCCTCTTTACATTAAATGGCATTACCATTGGTGATTCGCGGCTATCAACACCCAAGACCAGAAAGTGAACTGACAAGAAATAAAACTACTGTTGTTTCATAAACAACGTCAATGCCAAGAATTCTACCGGAACCAACTCACTTCCTGTCTTCTCAATGCCTCTTCACCATCTACAGTAGTGTGATGGAATAGTCTCCACTGGTCCGGAATGATGCTGCTCCAACAGGAAGATTGTCACCTCTCAGGAAAAAACAGCCCTCTTGGCTGGCACCCTATCCATGACCTTAAACATTGACACTTTTCACCACCGCACATAGTGGAAACAGTATGTATCATCCACAAAATGCACTGCAGCAACTCACTGAAGCCCTTTCGACAGCACCTTCCAAGAGTATGGCCTCTACCATCTAGAAGGCCAAGGGCAGTATTGACATGACAACACCAACACCTGCAAGTTCACCTTTAAGCCGCACATAATTCTGACGTGGAGCTTTATTGCAGTTCCTTCACTGTTACTGGGTCAAAATCCTGAAACCCTCTCCCTAATAGCATTCTGAGTGTACCTACGCAATAAAGATTACAGCAATTCAACACTTCTAGTCACCATCGGCTTCTGAAAAATATTTTAGGACAAGAAACAAATGCTTGCCTAGTCAGCAGCACCCACATATCCCAGGAATGGAAAAAAAAATTGCATCAGTCAACTGTCTCTGCAGCTTGAATCAATTAACTTAATATGAAACATTCTGAATAACACTGCAATGAATAGTAAACGATGCAGTTATTAGATGGATTTTATTCAACTTAGCTAAACACCATTATAAGGCTAGGCTGTAAGGAAAATCATTCCATTTAGCTTTTGATTTTCTTTTCCTCCCTTCATAGAGGTGGCCAACTAGGACAGTTTGCAATGTGATCCTTTCCAGTGACAGAAGTGTAGTCTGGAAGGCATCCCTTTTCTGACCTTGTCGACCAGACAAAGCAGTCTGCTAAACCAAGACAATGAGGGCATGCTTACTAATAATAACAAATTCAAGTGAAATTATAATGTGAAGATCAAGTGGTGAAACTACTTCCCTTCTGTTGAGTAGTGGCCTAAATGTATAGAAAGAGAAAAAAAATACAAAACTGAGAACCATGTACCCTGTAATGAGAGCTCCAGGGAGAAAGAAATTTATTTCTGTGTTTCTATCATTTCTGAAAAATGCCATATGAAATTTAAAACAAGGCAACTAATTTGGTGCAACAGTTGTTTAGCATCACAGTTGCTGAGGGAAAATGAATAAAATTTTAGGCACTTACAGCCCCTAACAATTACTTTTTCACTCGTTAATGCACTATTTTAATTATCTTTTGAAATGCTCATCTCAGTCTGCCTCATTCGGTCTGAATAGTTCAATAAGGGAACAGGTTCAGTCTTGTGAAGGAAGGTAGTAGTGGATGGAGACTGTTCAAGAAAGGTGAAGAGAGCCCTCAGTCTGTCCTGTATAATAACATTGAACATTCCTAGTGAAAACAAGGCATATGGGGCCAGGACGCTGAGAATTGTTGAAATGACATTAGTTCCTGACCAGCTGACTCTTTCACCAGCCCCTGGCATTGTCCCTCCATTTGGACACTCCATCTGACCTCTTACACACTCGATTTTTTTAATTGAAAACTGTCAGCTTGATTTGACCATTTCAATTCCTCTCTTCCTCCATACTTACTTGAACCTGCCTTTCCCTGAGCTTGCTATATGCTTTTTCGCTCAGGTCTAATCCTGACATTATCACTACTGCTGATAAGAGTGGTGCTGTTGTTATATGTCATATTGATCCCTTCCTTAAACACCAACTCTCAGACACTTCTCCCTACCTTCCTCTGGATTATGACCCAAAAACTGCACATTTAAGGCGTGGTTTCCATGACTATCATTGAACATATCCCCACTGTAAGCCTTCTCCACAGTTGCCCACCAAATAATCCCCGATCCCAACATCCCACTTCTACCTTCTTTCTAAAATCCATAAACAGGACTGTACTGGCAAACCCATTGTTTCAGCCTGTTTCTGGTCCACTGAACTAATTTCTTCCCATCCTGATACTACTTTTTCTAACTTTGTCCAATCTCTTCCCAATTAAATTTATGATTCTGCTGAAACTCAATGTCATTTCAACAATTCTCAGTGTCCTGGCCCCATATGCCTTCTTTTCACTAGGAATGTTCAATGTTATTATACAGGACACACTGAGGCCGCTCTCCTTCTTTCTTGAGCAGTCTCCTTCCACTACTACCTTCCTTCACAAGCCTGAACCTGTTCCCTTATTGAACTATTTCACCTTTAACTTGTCTCATGGCCTCCGAATAAAAGATTTTGCTGCATTCTTATGGGCAACAGTTATGCCTATCCTTTAGCAGGATGTGTAGAACTTCTTCCAGTTCAACTTTCAGATCCCTCCCCCTCCCCCAACATTTCTAATGCAGTATTTCCATTTCCAACTCTGACCCAGAACTGGAAAAATATTCAGGAATTTCACTTCCAATTTCCAACTCTTCCTCATCACCAATAGTCCATCTTCAACACTGACTTTCACGTCCTTGCCTTACCTGTCTCCACATCTGGGAATCGTCTGCCTGTTAATATTCAGTATAAACCCATCAACACTGACAGCTGAGAAAACAAGGTGTAGAGCTGGATGAACACAAGCAGTATCAAAGGAGCAGAAAAGCTAGAGCCTAGACCCTTCTTGAATGCATTCCTCGTCTCTTGTCTCCTCTAAGGAATCCTTTGATTCTCCCAGTTTATCCACCCCGTCACACCAAGTCTGATAATGTTACCTTTCACAATGGTCCTTCTGACATGTCTTTTTTCTTCCTTTACTGAGGAGTCTCCACTTTCCCCCAACTGTACTTGACAGAGTCATCAATCATACACGACCCTTTCCCACACTTTTGTTGTCACTGTTCACTTCATCCCCGGTCTCCCAGAGGCATGATAAAATTCCCTTTGTCTTCTCTTTCCACCAGCTAGCTTCCACATTCAAAGAATCATGGTCTATAACTTCCACCATGTCCAGTATTATGCTACTGTTAAACATATGTTTCTCTCCCTGTCGGCATTCTAAAATTACTATCCCCTCAGTGACACTGTGATTGACTTCTCTATGGCTCACAACACTGTGTCCCTTTCTCACAGCACTCCATTAAAAAGGAGAAGAGGAAATATAAAATAAGGGTTGCAATACTAAATTGAGTGCATGAGCAACAAGACCTGAGGCTATTTGCACAGATAGCATTAATGATGGCAAACTAGCTTGAGAAGGTGGGCTTTGTAAATGGAAGTATGGAGTGCATACCATTATAAACCCATATAATACAATGTTGCTGCCTTAACTGAAGTTTTTTTTTCAATTCTGCACTTCAAAATTCAGAAAGGACATGAGGCTTTAGAAAGATTTAGGAGAATGATTCCAAGAACTATGGGCTTCAGTTATACAGGTAGATTGGAGAACTTTGGGCTGAAACGTTTGAGAGGAGATTTCATAGGTATGCAAACTCACAAGGGTGTGGGAAGAGTAGACAGTGAAAACTGTTTTATTTGGTGAAGGGTTTGAAAATCAAGGGATACCAATTTCAGATGTTTGGCAAAAGAACCAAAGCATCTAAGACAACATGAGGATTTTATTTAACTCATTGAGCGGTAAGATTTTGCATTGCACAGCCAAATAAATAGTGGAGGTGGATTGTCTGTGGTTTTCAGAAAGGAATTGGATAGATGCCCGAAGAAAAGAATTTTCCTAGAATATGGGGAAAGCTTGGGAGAGTGGATCTCACTGAATTGCTAATATAGGGAGCTATCATAGATATGACAACAGAATTAGCTCATAGAGTCATAGAGCTGTACAGCATGGAAACAGGCCTTTTGGTCAAACTCATCGAAGCTAATCAGAAATCCTAAATTAATCTAGTCCCATTTGCAAGCATTTCGCCCATATCCCTCTAAACCCTTACTATTCATTCACCCTTTGAGATGACTTAAAATGTTGTAATTGTACCAGCCACCACCACTTCCTCTGGCAGCTCATTGCATACATGCACCACCCTCTGTGTGAAAATGTTGCCGCTTACGTCCCATATAAATCTTTCCCCTTTCACCTTAAGTCTGCCCTCTAGTTTTGTACTCTGCTAACCTAGGGAAAAGACTTTGGGTATTCACCCGTCTATTGCTCTCATGATTTTATAAACTTCTATAAGGTCACCTCTGAGTCTCCAATACTCCATGGAAAATAGCCTCGCCTATTCAGTCTCTCCCTATACCTAAAACCCTCCAACACTGGCAACATCCTTGTAAATCTTTTCTGAGCGTTTTCAAGTTCTACAGTATCCTTCTTATAACAATGAGATCAAAACTGAATGCAATATTCCAAAAGTGGCCTAATCAATGTCCTGTACAGCCACAACATGACCTCTCAACTTTCTAAACTCGATGCACTGACTAATAAAGGCAAGCATATCAAATGCTGCCTTCACTACTCTGCCTGACTCCGACTCCAATTTCAAAGAACTATGAACCTGCATTCCAACATCTCTTTGTTCAGCAACACTCCCCAGGACCTTCCCGTTAAGTGTATAAGTCCTGCCCTGATTTGTCTTTCCAAAATGCAGTACCTCAGATTTATCTAAATTGAACTCCGTCGTCACTTTTTGGCCCACCTGCCCATCTGATCAAAGTCCCATTGTACTCTGAGGTAACCTTCTTTGATGTCCACTATTCCACCAATTTTGATGATATCTGCAAACTTACCAACCGAACCACCAGTGTTCACATAGAAAGCATTTATATAAATAACAAAAAGCAGCAGACCCAGCACTGATCCTTGTTCATACCACTGGTCACAGGCCTGCACCAGCACTCTCTGTCTCCTATCTTTGAGCAAGTTTTGTACTCAGATTGGCTAGTTTTCCCTGTATTTCATGTAATCTAACCTTACTAACCAGTTTACCATGTGGAACCTTGCCAGTCTTGCTGCACTGTAAACATTCTCTGAGTGCGCATCATGCAATCAGCAGCTTTTTCCTATTAATAGGAATGAACCTATAATTCATCTTAAAAGGTCCTTATTTCACACAGTTTTCTTTTTTAATGCGTTCTCAAGGTGTGGCAATTTCTGACAAATCTGGTATACATTTCCATTCTCATTTGCTTCCATTTGTTACAATTGAATTGCAAGGCCGTTTTAGAGGGGTAAATGGCATTGAACTTGGAGGAATGACAGATGTTCATCTTTAAAAGGCCAAAATGAATTAGTTTTTCAATGACCTTTTTACAGTGCTGATACCAGCTTATTTCTATGTTTTTGAAAAAATTGAATTCAATTTCTTAAATTGTGATCATGGCGTTTGACCTTTAAAGCTTAAAGGGGCATTCCTGTTAAACACATATACCTTTATGGTAGACTAATGGGATAAATAGCCACATTCTTACAAAGCAGTAAACTACTGGACTTGTGATCCTGTTCTTCTGAAACACTAGCTACTGGAATCCCTGAAGAATGTAATAATAGAGGTATTAGTTGTATGCAGTATTTAAGAGCTCTTCATGCTAGTTATATATGTTTATTTAGTTGACACATTGCAGTCACCATGAAAATGAAATAGCCATTGCAGATTGATCCATGAAATATTTTCCAACCATAATGTGACGGCTAAACTCGCAATTCAAAATCCAACTGATGAGATTTTGATCGGACTAATATAACTGTATTTGCAAGCTTGAATTTCCTTTCTGTATACGTCTTCTATATTTTTGTTAATTTATAGCGTGCACAAGGCGCAGTAAATGGTTACTTTACAAAGTTTGGTGGAATACAACACCGTGATATGGCACAAAACAGTGTCGAAAAAATGTGACTTAGATTTGGGGCTACAGAATGAATCAAAGTTTTCTTTAGGATTAGATGTGGGAAGATTTTTCACCTTTTCATACAAAAAAAGTCTGTGTTCTTGTTAATGTGAAATGTAACTGGTTTGTATGTGTACGGTGAGACCTAGGGAACTGGATTTTGTTTTGAAAGATGGGTGGTAAAGGGGGATGAAATGTGGCCTGTTTGTTTTTCAGTTGATGGGGGAAGGACAGTCAAACTGCTCTGATACTCACTCCTACTTCTGTATAAGAGAATGTCTATTTAAGACACTCTGGCTGACGGCCTGCATTCCTCAGGATAAAGATTTCGTGTTTTTTTTTGTGTTGGCATTTAAGCCTCCCAGCGTTCATCTCCTCGCTGCTGGGCTCCTGGGAGCAGGCTCTGCATAGTTTCTGGGAGAGATAGTTGTACCTGGTGGTGTTTCTCGTCTGTATTAGACTAGTTCTAAGATAAATGAAAATTCCATTTGTAAATCCTCTAAGATAGATCTTGGAAGCTAGAAGAAAAAGGTGAAAGCTAGGGATGAAACTTGTCGTCATTTCCATTTTTAAGAATGTTATATTTGGTTAACAAAATAAAGCGAAAATTCAACTATGTGAGACAGGGAATGGGAGTGATGTTTAAAGGACTTTGATTAAAGTACTTGCTGATTTGAAGTTTTCTTTAAATGCACACCAATGCGTGGGGTGATATTTCAGTGATGAATTAATTCTGATGGAGTCCCAGTGTTGCGAATTAAAAAGCAACGCAACCAGTGATCAACAATTTCCTTGGAGATGTCCGCACAGGGTTACTTACATAGTTCCTAATCAGTAAAAGGCAGTTAACAAAACAGCTTATTTCAAAAGGTGAAAATAGCCATTGAAGAGATGGTTGCTCAAAACACGTGACAGTTTGAGTCTCTCTCTGATCCCAATTCTTTGGGGAGTTGGGCTGAAAGTAAGAGATGAAAGTATAGGCCAGGCGCAGTAAGAACGTTGACGGAATCACACTCATGCCAAACCGTGTGTGTCTTGGACAAGTAGTTCAGAGGCTTTGCTAACCCAGTGACCTCGCACTCAATGTGAGAGTGAACTGGAGTCCCTCCTCTGTACCCTGATGTCATATGTTGGCGGATGATTCAGAAGGATAGTTAGGAGCGAACAAGGGCTCTGTGAAATGTTTCTTACAACAGTCATTCAGACTTCTGCAGAACCAAATCATACCACTTGATGATGGCTTGGATTCACCACACAGCTCAGTCCGCAAACCGGATACTGAGCGGTGCGATATATGCTGCTGTAAATCACAAACAGATTTACTGTTAAGTCTTGAACGTTTAATTAATAGCCAGGTCTCACACATTAATATAAGATTAAAAGTCTAAAGCATTATTCAACAAAATGTGGGAAAATTCAGTCTAAGGGAGAAAACACTTTACGAATTAAGCGAACGGGAGCCCGAGTTAATGTCCCGTTTAGAATTTATTAACAGGTGGGAGTTCTCATTCTTGTACACAATCGGCATAACTCCTTTATACCTTAAACCTCTCTCTTCCTGACTCTCACGTTATCTCAATTTTGAAAGTGTCGGTAATGGCTTGGAATGGATGGGAAATACTAATTCATTTTATTCAAATGCTTGTCTTTTGCCCGAGTGCAATAAAAACACAAAATAGACATCCATCAGCTCCCGTTAAGATTTTTTAAAAAGAAAAAGATATTATAGAGATATATGCATAGAGACTTCGGAGGTGTTTCCGAGCAGGGTCTCAGGCCAGGGCATAAAACAGTTCGGGTTCGGTATAGACATCGCCTCCTCGGAAAGGTACAGGCGAGCCTGCTGACTGTGCCCGACACAGATTGGGTGATTTTAACAGGCTAGCCTTAAATAGTTGCTCGCCTTCACCAATGGCCCGCTACCGGATGCGGAGAAGCCTTAGGGACGGCAAATGGCCTATTCAATTTCACGTGAATGACGCCATTTAGCCATTAGCTATAACCGGCCAAATCCCTGTACGCTGAGGAGAGAGAGGGGACTGTGTGTGTGGTGCATTTTGCTGATCCTTCCTGTTCTTCCCACTGCCGCCCCCCCGCCCCCATCCCCTCGCAGCCTCTGCCTTCGTGTATCAGTGTAACCAGCAGCAGAACTGCGGCACTGGTGAAGGGGATGTTTGCTCGAGAGCTCCTCTTTCTAGCGCATCAGTGAGCGCTGACAGCCCAGGATACGGTGCCCTTAATTCCCAGAGCTTGTCATTGCTCGGACAACGTGGCTGTACCCGGAGCGCAGCAGGCAAGCTGACTGTCCAATCTAACTGGCAACATCGCCAAGGAGCAGTTCCCATTGCCAGCGAGGTGAGGACTCTGCACGCCAGGATAAGGCATGACCTGCTGTAATCTGTACAAATGTATACACATCAGCTGTACGCACTCGCCTCTCTAAGCATGTGGCAGACTGGAGTCGGATATCTTATGCAGACAGGTTAACGCTCTTTTCATGCAATTGCAGAGATCTTTCCGATCAATGATCACTTCTCCCTCAACACAGGGGACTGCATTAAACTAGACCCGGCTGCAGCATCCTGTTACTTGTGAGAAGGGGAGGAGGGGGAGGGAGGGGATAATATTTAATATCGATCAAAAGCCTGACTAGCCTCATTTTAATGCAACTGTACGCGAGTAGCCGGCTCCAGTCACATCCATTAAAGCGTCTGTACAGAAGCGAAAGGCAGTGTGTAAACTTCACTAGCTGTTGCGGGTAAGCCCCGGCTACAGACAGAACAAGTCTTCACATCAACGTTGTGGTAAATGTTGAACTCCTTAGCTGAGGGAGAAGGCCGGTTGTTTTCTTAAATGACAACATTTACTGACTGTCCTCTGTTTGCAGTTGTATTTGCATGTTTGTGTTTACGATTTTGTTTGGGATTAACCTTGTCACCTTTTAATGTAAATGACATTAATCCCTGCACCGAACCCGGGTTGGAGATGAGTGAAGATGTTCTGTTTAAATGCTGCTTGAGTTGGGTCGGATTTGCAGAGAGGAATGAGGGGTGCCACCCTAGTACACGCTCTCCTGTTAGTTGTGTCGTGTGTGCGAACCGAGAGACTGCTCAGTCCCCAGCGCTGTCTAATGGCCCTGCTACGGTATTTGACTTTCGCATGCAGTATCCATTTCAAGGCAGCTTTGCTGTATCGGATTCGGCACATCCGGAATTGCAAACTCCCTGCTATTCAATAGAGGAGTGCTTCTCCACCAGGTCCCACCGGCCGGCCGCACTCTTAACACCGCTTCACTATAGTCTTGCCTGACTCCCGAAGCGAAGATCCCCTGCAACTTTAACAAAGACAAATAATGCAACTATTCAGCAGGTGAGGCAGGATCTCCTGAATCTCCCGTTTGGGAATTATCATGATTTCAACTCCCCTTGCAAACACAGTAATTCTGAAGGGCGTAATGAGAACAGTTCTTTCGTGGTGTTCTTGCTAACATTATTTTTTTAAAATAAAGTTCAGATTACTCAGGATTAGGTTGGGTTTAGGAAGATTGGGATTGATATTTTTGGTTCGTTAAGTTTTTTTCCTTGAACGGGAGCTAACAGCAGTCTCTCCGCTGCCGGCCCACTGAGTCTGGGATACTGACATGGGGAATCGCCCCGGTTCCCAGCGTGTCCGTTAGGAATCCTTCCCTGGGGCTGAAAGCTCTGGTTTTCACGTACCACCCGGCAGATGAAGGGCCTGAAATCTCCGGATTTTTCATCTGTCAGCGAAAGCAATGGGCGAGGGATGGTCAGGGTGAAATTTGCCAAAGAGCTTTCCGCGCCACCTTCACCGGGAACGGAAGGCCGTTTGCCTCTTTCACTCGGGACACGTTGTTCCCGATTAATGCAAGTTGGGAGCATCCACACATGCCTGTGCCAAGGTGGTGCCAATCTTCGTCGGTCCCAGGTCCACCCACTAACAAACTACCATCGTGCTGAAGGTTAATCTCCAGGCTGATCCAACTGGGATGCTGTGGGCGTGATAACGGGGACCCGATCCCAGCCTGTCTCTGAAATACCGAGCATGTTTAAACAGTGGGCTGGGCAGGGCTGTAGGGTGCCGGGGTTTAAAGCTGCGGGGTATTTGGCGGTATCACTGCTCATCCCCTTCCCTTAGGGCAGCAGGAAGACGTGTGTTACAGAAAGGTCAGGGCATGGGCGGCCCAGGGAGCTGCTCCTCCTGAATAAGGCTGCTCTGGGATGGCTGGGGGTTTAGTGTTGCAGGATTACCTCGCTCACCTCTCTCTCTCTCTCTCTCTCCGTACTGTCCCCACCCCAGGTCTGACCAATGTGCACCCAGCCCGCGGGCCTGCACCGACCACACACAGATGGAGACTCCCACAGCGCTCGCATCGCCCCTAACCCTGCAGCTCGCTCACGACAGGGGGCGGCAGCGGTTTGACCCTGAACCCGGGGAGCTACAGCACGGCCCGGTGCTCTCGATCGACCAGATACGGGCCATCCGAGCCAACAACGACTACGTGGAGCGCCCGGCGCTGAGCGGCCCCAAGAGCAGCCCCGGCGGCTCGGCCCACAAGTGGGAACGGCCCGGCGAGCCGGACCGGCGGGCCTCGGGGTCCCAGCAACAGCAGCTGAGCCGGTCCACCAGCACCGTCAGCTCGGCGTCCCGCAGCAGCAGCACCTCGGAGCACAGGCTGCTGCTCAGCCTGACCTCGTCTCCTTCAGGCCAAGGGATTATCCGGGCGCAGCCCAAAGCTGACCTGAAAGCCGAGCTGAAGAAGCTTCCTGGCGGCGAGGACTGCAGCCAGCACTCGCTGCGGTGTGAGCAGTGCGGCAAGTGTAAGTGCAGCGAGTGTACGGCCCCCAGGACTCTGCCTTCGTGCTGGCTCTGCGAGCAGAGATGCCTTTGCTCTTTGCAGAGCGCTCTGGAGTACGGCACTTGTGTGTGCTGTGTGAAGGGTCTCTTTTATCACTGCTCCAGCGACGACGAGGACAACTGTGCCGACAACCCGTGCTCTTGCAGCCCAGGCCACTGCTGCGCCCGCTGGACCGCCATGGGCTTCATCTCCGCGTTCATGCCGTGCTTGTGGTGCTACCTGCCGGCCAAAGCCGGCCTCCGCCTCTGCCAGGGATGTTACGACGGCGTCAAGCGACCGGGCTGTCGGTGCAGGAACTCCAACACCGTGTGCAGGAAGTTTTCCAACGCACCTTGTCCGAAAGCCATCGAAAAGCCTTTATGACCAAGACACTCTTGCTGTCTCCGCGACCAATGTTAACCCTGTGGAAGTTCAGAAGGCACATTTCTCTCCAAAACAAAAAAAAGCTTTCTGAGTCAGATTCCCGAGAGGGGATTCTGAAGGCCAGCCCAGGACATGCACGGGACCACGGTGTGGGTCTAGGGGGGAAAGAGGAGGGGATTAGGGGAGAGAATGGTTGCTAAACCCTCATTTGGATGTTTGAATAGATCCCTTCCTGAACAGCGAAACTAAAGCCACACCTTTACCTGGAGGTCTGGGCGTGCGTAACCTGCGGGGAGGACAGGGACGGTCAATCCTCCTCATGTTAAGCACCTTCTTATGGGATCTTCCTGCGTTCGTTATGTAGGCCCAGTGAGTTCCTCTGCCGGCAAATTCCTGTGATTCCGTTTGTCAACTGCCTGGCCAGAGAGAAATTGGATGAGTCCACCTCCTGGCGCACTCTCCCCGAAGCACGCCACACAATGGGGATACTTGCCCTGAGATAGAGAGGCTTGGGACTCCCCTATCCTCCATCAGCCCTCATCCCGCCCCTCCATCACTGCCAGTGTAGGGGACTGTGGAGCAGACACTGGCCGAGTGTTTGTCTGCCCGCCACTCAACTAACGGGAAAACCATGCAGTCTGCTCTTCACGATCGACGTATTCAATATTTATTGCTTGGCTTGGAAATATCGTCCACTGGAAATATACTCTCCTTCTCAATCACAAACATCGTTATTATTTGCGTATTTACATGTTCGCGTAGTTCAGTTGTAGAAGCACGTTTGAAACCGCTTTGATGGTTTAGTTGCCGGATTCTGAGGGGTTCTGAAGGTTGGGCGCAGTGTAGACGTGATGTTAGTGAAATAAGAGAATAAAATGTGAGGCTGGATGAACACAGCAGGCCCAGCAGCATCTCAGGAGCACAAAAGCTTTTGTGCTCCTGAGATGCTGCTTGGCCTGCTGTGTTCATCCAGCCTCACATTTTATTCTCTTGGATTCTCCAGCATCTGCAGTTCCCATTATCACATGTTAGAGAATAATTTGGCCGTGTTCAGAAGGGGAGAGAACTCCGTTTCGGCTGAGTTTGAGCTCCGCATGCCTTGGAAGTTGAGTAATCGATGTGTTTCAATGATGTGGCTGAGAGGACAGAAAGGATCTAGGCCCGAAACGTCAGCTTTTGTGCTCCTAAGATGCTGCTTGGCCTGCTGTGTTCATCCAGCTCCACACTTTGTTATCGAGGACAGGGGCGATCGCTTTAAGGTGACCTCTATCTATCAGGAAGTGCTGGGCAGGCATGTTATTAGTGTCTTGAAGAGCAACATTGGCGTAGTGCAATGTGATAGTGAGAAAGTTCCACCCCCCCCCCCCACCCCGGGAATCTCCCGTTCTCATTCTCTTTTCCTCACACACCATCCACCCGCTCCCCCCCCCAACACGTGTTTTCAGCAGCGGGAATTTTTCTAAGTCTGCGGACCACAGTCCTAACGCGCAGTCCCGGGCACAATAGCATCTCCTGCACTGAACGAAACCACTTGCCATGTGCTGCTAAACAGTCATGCGAATATTTTATCAATGGTAGTGTCCTCTCTGCCACGCAATGCATTGCCTTGACTGCCTCAAATTGGCTTGCAGGCGGGAACTGAATGCTTGGTAACTGCATTTAGTGACCACAGGAGCGAGGAGGTAGATAGAGCTCCCCGATCCCGTTTTAAAACCGAATCAGTGTAACTAACGTTGTCAGAACATGCTTCCACTCACTCCCTCTGGAGCTACTCGCTATGGAATGCGCAGACGTCCCATTCTTAGTAAAAGATGATCAATTCTAAAGTTCGATTTGAAAAATCTTTTTAAACTCTCAGTTTATAAATTTTTAAGTCTAACATTACCTTTGTTACATGGTACTCATTATGAAATTCCGTTTTGAGAATATCCGCGTTAAGCCCGATTCCGTGTGACTAATAATACAGGACAACTGTACCTTGAATGATCAATTGTTTTCTCATCAGCATTCATTAGAGCCTGGAAAATCGGAACTCGATTCTCGAACAGTGCTCCGGGAATTTTGAAGCTTATCAGGGGAAGTGTAACGCGTTCTGTATGGGTTGTTAACCGTTGGAAACCTGGGGAATGTATTACTTAATTGAACAGCTGAAGCTTCTGTCGTTCATTGAGATATGCATCAACTTAATCCCACTGTCACCTTCGTTCTAATGGAGTTTCTTTAAAATTGTAGCTACCCGCTGTCCTTTAACTAGTGTGTGTGGACTCGCTTCCTTTTAAGGAGAAGGTGCTGAAATCCTATTTCAAGGCTGCTTGTCAACCAAACTATCCGATTCTCCGCAAGAACAGCCCAAATGCGTGCATTCTCTAGGAAACTGCAATGGCATTGCTATACAGTGCCTTCAGTAACTTCTCCTCCCCGCACCAATATGTGCGACACAAGGCAGCCTCTGAAGTTCAAGTTGTGTGGCTGGTTGTTACATAGTTCGCAGAAAGCGAGCTCCTGTCAGAGTAACGTGTTGTAGAGCTGGAGGAACTTAGCAGGCCAGGAAGCATCAGAGGAGCAGGAAAGCTGACCTCTTCAGAGTAGTAGAATTGCTAGTAACCGACTAGACATTTGTTCGAGGGAGCTAATTTGTCCTTAAATACGTATGTGACTCTTCACGACTGATTAACTGGCTATTAACTGAGGCAAAGACCTTAGCGTTTCAGATGCCCGCACCGATGGCCCGTCCTTTACAGCCTGGAGTCTGTGGTAAAGTAGATTTAAATTCCAACCTGCTCTCCCTGCAGGATCTTGAATCAAAACGGTTTCTTGAATTATATACTTATATCTTCAAGCATGAATATTCTTGGAACAATTATGTCCCTCCATGTAAACCTGAAATTGTAGTAAATCATAATACAAACTGGCCCATATTGGGTACAGTAACAAGAGGGGGCCGTTTTCTTTTAGGATTGCCTTATGATTACATCGTGGATGGCAGCTCATGGTTTTCCTAGAAGTTTTTTGGCAGCCAGCTGGTTGGACTGGTCTGTTTGACATTATGCAATGAAGTGGACGAGCCCCTTCCAGTTTCGCTCTCTCTCTCTCTCCCTCCCCCTCTCTATCGCACTCCTCTCTCCAGCAATCATTACGTGAAATGAGGGTTGAAATAGCTTCGAATAAACCATGCAGAGTCTGCCTGAGGATCCCAGAGAGAGAGAGAGAGAGAGAAGCACCTTTTGAACTATAATGCAGTGACACTTTATTGCCTGGATGTTTGTGGAGCACCTATCGGGTCATCAGTTAAGAGCACAATCGGGACCTTGATAAATTTGCGGACGAATCACTGGGCCTTCTTGGGCGTTTTGACAGGACGTTACATTCACAGGCATCTTCTTGCTTTCTTTGGGCTGCGAAACTCGCAAGAGCCTGCTCCCTTGTTAGAGTTACTTTGATATATTTTTGTATATACCACATTAATACTGTGAATGGTGCCATATGAAGGAAGGACTCCGGTTATTGGTACATTGTGCATTCAGGTGAATGTCTAACTCTCTTCTGCTAACATCGGGCTGTATTACCCCATATACAAATTCCAGTTATTGCATTGCTTAGGTACAATTGGCGTCCTGTATATTATCAAAAAAGTTACTGATTCTTTTTTCTATTTTTGCCAATATGTTGATTAGTCTAAATATTTATTTGGAGTTTTATTTTATAAAGTATTTATTTAAACACAACACTCTTTAGAGATGGAAACTTTGTACAAAACTTGCTGCAAAAATGTAAGGGTGGCACTACAGAGCTGAATAAAGTATAAAATAGAAATATATTAATTTTGAAATTAAATTGCTTTGTTAGTTTTGTTCTGTGGCCTCCGGTAGAAGGAAGCATTTTGTCTCTAAGCACCATTTGCAATGTTTGTCTTCCTTTGGGAGCATACATAGCAGCAGTGATTTCAGAATACTGAGTTCAGTATCAGAGTCTAGGGGGAGATACAGTGGAGAGCCCCAGTGCTTATAAGATGAACATTGAACATGAAACATGGCTGATGCTCTTTACTCTCTTTAGAACACCTAGTTCAATAACTGGGAAATCCAATAGAAGAATGGCTGTTTATGATGAGTAGATTGACACATTTTAAAAATAAACTGACAAGTTATTAAACCTTTGTTTAGAGTGTTCGGGTGGAGGCGAGTCTGCAAGAGCATGTAAATGAGTGTCCATCACATCTTAGGCACATACAGCAGGAGTGGTGAGCTTTGCACTAGAACTGCAGAAGTTCTTTCTGGTCATGGGGCTCTCAATTTTAAATTTGAGCCAGCGATGAGCAAATGGAAAAGTTAGGGCGGTGAGTGATTCATGTCTGATGGTTTTCCTATGATTTTGCTGATCTCATTCTTTTCAATGATGGAGGTAGGTTTATGGGGTATGATGGGTTACTGCAATACATCCTGTAGATGATGCATGCAGCAGTCAGAGGATGCCACTGGTGAAGGAGTCACCATGGGGCCCAGCTTCGAAGCAATGAATCATGAATTGGCCAACCTAACAATATCTGTAAGTGAAGGGCCATTTCAGAAGATAAATTCTGGCCTAGTTAAGTGCATTGCTTGGGTGATTTTTCTTTTGTTGGTTTTTTTGTTTTATTTGCGGGTATGCAAGTGAAAATGGATTTTATATTATAGTGCAAGCACATTATCTTCCTTCTATGCTGATAACACTTGGCTTTACCGCAGTATCAGTGCTCATGACTCTCCACTGTGTGACATTGCGTAGAAGTGACCAAAGATTTCCATTTTAAATAGTGGGGAGACTTAAGCCATTGCCTTTGGACCCCACCACAAATGTCACTCCCTGATCACCACCTTTTCCCCTCTCCATATCAGCTGTGTGAAGCTGAACCAAGACTGTCAGCAACTGGCTGGCAGAACTGACCCCATGGTGAGCTTTCAGCCATATATCCTTGTGCCACTAATTGCTTCCATTTCAGGACATCATCTGACTTTGCTCCTGTGTCTGCTCATCTGTTGCTAAATGCCTCAAACATGCTATTTTTGCAGCCAAACTTCATTATTCTAATACACTCTTGGTTTTATCCCCTATAAACCTGAAGAAATCTAAAACAATGCTGCCAATGCCCTACCTTGTACCAGATCCTATTTAACTATCATCCCTTTGCTCAGTGACCTACATTGGCTCCTGGATAAGTAATGTTTCCATTTTAAAATTCTCATTCTTGTTTCTAAATCCCTCATGGCCTTGCCCATTTCTCCACCTTGTATCTGTATACTCTAGCCCCACCCCTGTCAAAAAACTGTGTGCTGTTCTAATTACGGTCCTCTTGAGCATGCCCAGTTTTAATTGCTCTACTATGGATGGCTGCGCCTTCAGCTGTCAAGTTGAGTGTCAATCTGGAATACCCTTCCTAAACATTTGTACAATTCTACCTCACTTTTCCACCTTAAGGCTCTTCTTTAAACTTCAATAAACACAAAGTGCTGGAGAAACACATCAGTTCTGGCAGCAGCTTTGGAAAGAGAAAAGTCCAGTGTACTCCTTTTTTAAGAACTTACTAAAATTACCAAGCTTTTGGTTATCTTCCTTAATACAACATCTCATTCTGTAGCTGACTGCTGCATTTGTTTCACAATGCCATGTGAAGTGCCTTGGGATATTATACCGCATTATATGTGCAATATAAATACAAGTTGGAATGCTTTGGGCCTAATAATAATATTAAGGTCATTCGTATTAGACATCGAAAAAATATTGCGTTACAATAATTCTTTAGGTTGGAGTTTAACAATTTTTAGCAAGAACTGGTACTCTGTTCCTGGTAGAAAAGCTGTACAAATTCAGCTTTTTGTCATCATCAACAGGATGATGGATCTAGGAAAGGTTTAATATTGAATCACTGGTGTTGATTATTCAATCAAAATTAAAATGGCACTGGCAGAAATATAAGTTTAGATAGTCAGTAAATTTGTAAAACATGCTCTGAACTCTGTAATTCTGTGAAAAATTTCCCATCACATTAAACTGTTTGTTTGGAATTGCAAGTTACAATTCATGTTACCATTTATTTTTATGTTGTGGGTTTCAGATATGAGAACTGGTTTGAAAAGATTCAAAACTCCTAAAATTCCATAACATTAGAAATTATGTTGTAAAGGTTTTTATTTGGCAATGTCATTACATTTTTTTTTGAACTATTGTTTGGACAAGACCAAGAAATCTAAACCTGAGAACAGTTTAACATTGTAAATGGCATCCCATCCCCATCAATCTGTGACTAACGCTACTGCCTTGTCCTTGGGTTAACTATATTGTCAATTCTGGGCTGATGACTAGTTACCAATTTGAAAGAAGCAGTGGATTTTTCCAAGGAAGCCCTCAGTTAGTTCCCATAAATATTTCTGTGGTAAGAGAACACGTAACTGCACAATCAGGATACACTCAAGCAAGCTCAGATTAACTGTGAAACAACATCTGCTTTAAATTTGCGTAAAATCCCTGATTCCTCCAGATCAATAATAAATAGATGTTGAGGCTGCATTAAAATGTATAGGAATTAAACTGAAACTTCTCTTATTTAAAATAAAAAAATTAAGAATGTGGCTGTTGCATATGAACTCTAGCATAAAACCTTGCTCCTGTGCCAGAGAAATAATTCAATGATGACACCTCAATTGAAGTTCTCTTGTCAAAAATTGTAATAGTAACTCCAAGGCATCAGGTATGAACATGTAAGTGACCTCAGCCAAGCACTTGGTCTGCTCGCAAGGTAGACAGCAAACTATAGGAATATATGCTTACATTTGAATAGTCTGTAAAAATAATTGGTGTCAGAAACTGAGAACAGAGGGTTGAGTCCATCTTCGGTCCGCCTCCCCCTCTCTCCCTATTTATTCCAGAACCCTCACCCCATCCCCCTCTCTGATGAAGGGTCTAGGCCCGAAACGCCAGCTTTTGTTCTCATGAGGTGCTGCTTGGCCTGCTGTGTTCATCCAGCCTCACATTTTATTATCTTAGGTTGAGGGAATCTTGCCTTTTTTCCATTTCTTACCTTTTTTATACAGGAACTACTATGAATGGATAGGAGGCTGACATGATCTGACTAAGCAGGCTTTTGTTATGCAAATGGTTAAGTGTTGTAAAGAGCTTTTTGGGACGTGTCATTTTATAGCGAGTGAGAGATGTTGAAACAGTAGGCAGGATAAAAAGATCATCTGCTACTAAGCAAACCTTATTTATACAATAAGTTCTTCAGTAAAAGTTCATGAAAATGCTGTCTGTGCTGACAACTGCTCACCTCTCAAAGGGACGAGATAAACGATCAATTTTTTTTGTCCTAAACTGTGCCATTTTTCCAAAGATAAAGTTCCTCTGTATTTATGTTCCAAATTCCGTGCAACTTGCCTGTATATTCTCCCTATCTCAATTCAAGCTTGAGAAAGGGATGCTAGCAGTGCTGGAATGATTTAACGAAGTGGTAACTTTCACATGTGTGAATGAGCATTGTAAATTATTTGTCTGTAAAGGTGCCACATTTAAGGCAATTAATGCCCTCATGTGATATCCACAGAAGAATACTGTCCAACAGCAATATCTATCAATGAAGATTGGAAGTTGCCTTTTAGCACAGGCAGGCTGCCACCAAATTGTAGCAATCTTTTGACTGGATGAGATCTTTTAACTCAGCGTAGCAAATGTATCAAACCTTAACAATTCCCAATGGTGAAGTACCACGACGTACAACACTTTTGTTACACCAATGTGGATGATAAATTTATTGTCTGAGCCATTTAATTGCACTTTACCATCCAATATATCCATCTGAATCTTGTCTCCAACAGCACTTCCCCTTTGTGCTAACTTCTCTGCCTTCAAGAACATCTTTGGAGAAATCTGAATGATCAGTTATCTCCCAAAATTATTTAACTACTTTGCAATGTTTTAATTTTTTTCCTTTATGAAGTGTTATAAAGGGTTATTCCTTTTCAGAAAACAATATAAAGATGTAAACAAGACAAGTCAAAAGTAGTGACTGATACCAGCTGAATCCTTATTGCTATTTTATAAGTAAACCTTCCAAAACCTTTGATTAGATTCAAGATGATACATCAATCCCTGTTTGCCTAGTGTTTCGTACAAAATCAATTTGCCATGGCACTGCTCATAATAAATTGGAGGATGCTCTGTATCATCCCATAGAAAATTTAAAATATTGGGGCCATTGTGTTGCAGAGTGTGAATAAATCGAGTTGCGTTTTTATTGATTAGCACTGTTGTATCGTTATTGGCAATATTACGACCGCGTTAGGATGGGTGACTGATTTCTTACCCCATTCCACTCCACTCCCTTACTTCCACTCCTATGTCATATGGTCTTAGTGCGGGTAAGTAGAGTTGAAAACGTCCATCAGCCATGATTAAATGGCGGAGTGGACTCGATGGGCCGAATGGCCTTACTTTCACTCCTATGTCTTATGGTCTTACAGCGTCAGAGAGTTACACAGCACGGAAAGAGACCCTATGATTCAACTCAACTCATCCATGCTGAACAGATGTCCTAAACTGATTTAGTCCGTTTTGTCAGCATTTGGTCATATTGCTCTAACCCCTTGCTATTCATGCATCTATCCTGATGCCTTTTAAATATTGTAATTGTACCCAACTCGACCACCTATTCTGGCATCTCATTCCATACACACACCACCCTCTATGTGGAAAAAGTTACCCCTCAGATCCCTTATAAATATTCCTCTCTCAACTTAAACCTATGCTTTCTAGTTTTAGACTCTTCTACCCTTGGAAAATGCCCTTGGTTCTTCAATCTATCCATGCCCCTCGTGATTTTATAAACTGCAATAAGGTCACCCCTCAGCCTCTGATGTTTCAGGTAAGAAAACCCCAGCCTATTCTGCCTTTTCTTATAGCTCAAACCCTCCAATACTTCAAAATCCTTGGAAACTAAAACAAAAGTTGCTGGAAAAGTTCAGCAGGCTTGGCAGCATCAGTGAAAAAAAAGTTAACGTCTCGGGTCTGATGACTGTTTCTTTTCCCACAAATTCTGTTTTTGTTTCTGATTTAAAGCAGCTGCAGTTCTTTCAGTTTTATATTTAACAATCCTTGTAAATCTCTTTTGAACTGTTTCAAGTTTCACAACATCTTTCCGAAGCAGGGAGACCAGAATTGAATGCAATTCTTAAAAAGTAACCTCACCACTGTCCTGCATAGCCACAACATGATGTCCCAGCGGCTATACTCAGTGCACTAATTAATGAAGACAAGTCTGCCAAATGCCTCTCTACCTGTGACTCCACTTTCAAGGAACTATGCAGCTGCGCCCTTAGGTCTCTTTGTTCAGCAACACTCCCCAGGGTCCAACCATTTACTGTATAAGCCCTGTCTTAGTTTGCCTTACCAGAATGCCATATCTCAAATTTATCTAAATTAAACTCCATCTGATACTCCTTGGCCCAGTGGTCCATTGAATCAAGGTCCCATTGTACTCTGAGGTAAACTTTGCTGTCCACCACACTATCATTATTGATGTCATCTACAAACTGAGTAACCATATATCCTATACAGGCCTCCAGTCTGAAAAACAACATTCTACCACAACAATCAAAAACAGTGGTTGCTGGAAAAGCTCAGCAGATCTGGCAGTATCTGTGAAGAAAAATCAGAGTTAATGTTATGTGTTTAGTGACCCTTCCTCAGAACACTTCCCTTTGTTTCCTACCTTCAAGCCAAGGTTGTGAAATTGTCTAGCTGATCCTGGATTCTATGTGGTCTATCCTTGTTAACCACTTTACCAAGTGGAACCTTTTCGAACACATTGCTGAAGTCTTATGGACAATGTATATTGCTCTGCCTTCATCACTTTTCTTCTTCAAAAAATCTCAATCTAGTTTGTGAGACACAATTTTCCATGCACACAACCATGTTGATTATCCCGGATCAGTCCTCACCTTTACAAATGCATAGAAATCCTGTCTGTCCGAATCCACCACACCTCCCCCGCCTCCACCCCCCCAATAACTGAGCAACCACTGGCATCAGGCTCACCAGTCTAGATCCCTAGCTTTCCTTACCACCTTTCTTAAATAAGGTACCATGTTAACCACACTCCAGTCTTCTGGCCCCTCATCTGTGGCTGCCAATGATTTACATATCTTAGCATGGGGTTGAGCAATCTCTTCCCCAGCTTCCCACAAAGTTCTGGCATACACTTGATAATGTGCTGGGGAGTTATCAACCTTTATGTATTTTAAGACCTTCAGCACCTCCTCATCGATAATATAGACAATTTTCAAAACATCACTATTTATTTCCCCTCTCTAGTTGCCATGTCCTTCTCCGCAGTAAATACTGATGCGAAATATTCATTTCCCATTTCCTGTGGTTCCACAAATAGAGAGTCACATTGATTTTCAAAGGGCACTGTTCTCTCCCTTTTGCCTACTCCACTGGTCACAATAAAGCTTGAATTTAAAAAGTGATGGACATTGCCTATATATACGTTAGACTGTATACAGCTTAGCATTGAATCAAGTGAAGCAGGTTCTTAAGTAATAAATAAATAATTAGTTTGTTGCAAAAAATGCCAAGTAGTACAGATCATTAACGAAAGGTTTAAATTATGCAAATATATAATCTATGTATGTATACACATATAATATATGCTTTTTGAAAACTGACATATCCACAAATACACACTCCAAATTTGGAAAAAAAAAATCTGCAAAGTTTCATCCTTAAAGTACTTTAGTCAAGTCCTAATTCCATTTAGAAAAAAATAGAATGACTCAGATGCTCCTAATGTTGGTCTGTCATCATGTTGCTGTGCATGAAAACTGTTTGAACTGGAATGTCTTCTTGAATCGGTGATGGTTGGCTGAATTTCTTTTTCTGAAGACAGTGATTTGGATTTCAAGTTCTCTATTTAGGAATCCTCCAGTTGTGATGTTAAACTCTTCTATTGGGTTTACAACTTCCAAACTTCGACCAGAGGGACTTCAGAGAAAGAGAGAGGGAAAATGTTCTTACTTCAGAAAAGTTATCTCTTTGGCTGTATTCAAATACGATTGCTTTATTACAACCAGAAACTGTGACATTTGACTTCTATCAACGTATTGTAGACTTAGTGACTCCAATAAAGCAATTTCTGCTCTTTGAAAATGCAATGTATTTCCCAATTGCAGTAAGTGTCCTTTGCAAAGTATTCTTACACCAAAGCACTAAGATATAAATGTATATCCAGTCAATGATGTTCTAAATTAATAGAGCAGGTACCACATCTTAAAACAAAGTTGTAAGAAATATCAGTAATTCTCAGGATTGGGAGGTATATAAAATTCAACAAAGGAAGACCGTTAAACTGATAAGGAAAAGAAAATAGACTGCAATTATGGCAAAAAACATTAAAATTGACCCCATAAGTTTCTGAAGAAGGGTCTTGATCCGAAATGTCAACTTTCCTGCTCCTCTGATTGCTGCTTGGCCTGCTGTATTCATCCAGCTTCACACTGTGTTATCTCAGATTCTCCAGCATCGGCAGTTCCTACTATCTCTGCAAAAGTTTCTATCGGTATATGAAAGGGAAATGTTTTCATTAAAATGATGTGGGTCCATTCCATGCAGAGTCAGGACAATTTATATCGGGGAATAGAACAATGGCAGAAAAGCTAACTTACTACACAAAGTAATAAGTTAGCTTTTCTGCCATTGTTCTATTCACTGTGTAAGATGCCAGAAATTTCCAAGAATTAGAGATCCAAGTGACTGGGGATAATGAGGAGTTGAAAGAAAATAGTATCAGGAAGACGACTGCAGAAGAAAAATTAATGGAGCGAAAAATTGATGGCATACTTTCCAGAGTGTTGAAGAAGGTGGTTTTAGAGATAGTCGCTAATCGTTGGTGATTACCTTCCATTGATTCAGGAATGATTACTATGGATTGAAAGTTTGCAAATGCCATACCACCATTTAAGAAGTTTGGGGGGAGGGGGGAAGACAAAATCAGGAACTACAGACCTGTTAGTCTTATATCACTCATAGGGTAAATGCTGGAAAATATTACAAAGGATGGGATATATGGACAACTGATCAATAGTGATCTATTTGGGTATAATCAGCATGGATTTGTGAATGGGAAATCATATCTGATAAATTTGGAATTTTTTGAAGATGCTACTAACAACATAGATAAGGAAGAGCTAATGGCAATTGTATATTTAGGTTTTAAGATGCTTTTGATAGGGCGGCTAGTTAGAAAAATTGAAGTACCTAGGATAGGAAGTAATGTCCTGTCATGGGTCAAGGATTGTCTAACAGACAGAAAAAGGAAACTAGGAATAAATAGACCATATATGTGTTTATAGGCTGTGGCTAGTGGGGAGCTGCAAGAATCAGAGCTGGGTCCCAACTTTTCACAATTATTTGGACTTGGGGACCAAATATAATGTTTGCAAATTTAAGGATGATACAAGCTAAATAGAAATGTATACTCTGAGGAAGATGTGCAATGGTTTCAGCAGAATCTGGACTGGCTTAATGAATGGTAGGAATATGGCAAAAGGAATGTAATGTGGAAAAATGTGAGCATATCCATGTTGGTAGGACAAGTAAATGGAAAGAGATTAGAAAGTGCCAACATACAAAGGGGTGTGGGTATTCTTGTCGATAAATCACTGAAGGCTGACATGCAAGTGCAGCAAGTTAGTAGGAAGGCTATTGGAATGTTAGCCTTTATTGCAAGAGGATTTGAGCACAGGAATAATTAAATCTTGTTTCAATTGTTCAGGGGCTTTGTTAGACTGCACCTGGAGTATTGTGTGCAGTTTTGGTCTCCTAATCTCAGGAAAGATGTATTTCCATACAGGGAGTTTAATGAAGATAACCAGGATGACAAAGCTGTCATATGAAGAGAGACTGGGCAAACAGATTTTGTATATTCTTTAGAGTTTTGACGGATAATAGATGACCTCATTGAAATTTACAAAACACTTAAATACAGGGTACATGCAAGTAAGATGTTTCCACTGGTTGATGAGGTTACAACCAGGCGCCAAGATTTAAAAATAAGTGGATGCCACTTATACCCATGATGAGGATTTTGTACTGTGATGTCTGTTTTCTATGACGAAGTGCTGGTGAAGTTCAGTTTTAAGATATATTTTAGGAGGCGGTTGATAGACCTCTGCCCACAAGTGGTATTCAGGCTTAAGGGGATGTAGTCGGTAAAATGCATTGAAATATGTGATCAGCCTGATCATAATGAATGGTATGGCATGCTGAATGGCCTGCCCCTGTTCCGACATTCCTATCTTAATAACAGTAATTACAGGCATAAAATGTAATATTACATACAGATTTGCATCTAGACCTCAAAACAGTAGTCCTGGGTATTGATGAGAGTTTGTTTCAATTAATGTTGCAGTTAATTTCGTCTCTTTATTACTGATCTGATTGCATGATGTTATGACCAAAACATGGGCAAGGTACCAAAGTGTGGAGCTGGATGAACACAGCAGGCCAAGCAGCATCTCAGGAGCACAAAAGCTGACGTTTCGGGCCTAGACCCTTCATCAGAGAGGGGGAGGGGGAGAGGGAACTGGAATAAATAGGGAGAGAGGGGGAGGCGGACTGAAGATGGAGAGAAAACAAGATAGGTAGAGAGGAGAGTATAGGTGGGGAGGTACAGAGTGGATAGGTCAGTCCAGGGAAGATGGACAGGTCAAGGAGGTGGCATGAGGTGGTAGGTAGGAAATGGAGGTGTGGCTTAAGGTGGGAGGAAGGGATGGGTGAGAGGAAGAACAGGTTAGGGAGGCAGAGACAGGTTGGACTGGTTTTGGGATGCAGGGAGGGAGGGGAAGAGTTGGGCTGGTTGTGTGGTGCAGTGGGGGGAGGGGACGAACTGGGCTGGTTTTGGGATGCAGTAGGGGAAGGAGAGATTTTGAAGCTGGTGAAGTCCACATTGATACCATTGGGCTGCAGGGTTCCCAAGCGGAATATGATTTGCTGTCCCTGCAACCTTCGGGTGGCATCATTGTGGCACTGCAGGAGGCCCATGACGGACATGTCATCTAAAGAATGGGAGGGGGAGTTGAAATGATTTGCGACAGGGAAGTGCAGTTGTTTGTTGCGAACTGAGCGGAGGTGTTCTGCAAAGCGGTCCCCAAGCCTCCGCTTGGTTTCCCCAATGTAGAGGAAGCCACACCGGGTGCAATGGATACAATATACCACATTGGCAGATGTGCAGATGAACATCTGTTTGATATGGAAGGTCATCTTGGGGCCTGGGATGGGAGTGAGGGAGGAGGTGTGGGGGCAAGTGTAGCACTTCCTGTAGTTGCAGGGGAAGATGCCGGGTGTGGTGGGGTTGGAGGGAGTGTGGAGCGGACGAGGGAGTCGTGGAGAGAGTGGTCTCTCCGGAAGGCAGACAAGGGTGGAGATGGAAAAATGTCTTGGGTGGTGGGGTCGGTTTGTTAGATGGCGTAAGTGTCGGAGGATGATACGTTGTATCCGGAGGTTGGTGGGGTGGTATGTAAGGACGAGGGGGATCCTCTGGGGGCAGTTGTGGCGGGGGTGGGGTTTGACGGATGTGTTGCGGGAAATGTGGGAGACGCGGTCAAGGGTGTTCTTGACCACTGTGGGGGGAAAGTTGCGGTCCTGGAAGAATGTGGTCATCTGGGATGTGCGGGAGTGAAATGCCTCATCTTGGCAGCAGATGCGGCGGAGGCGGAGGAATTGGGAATAGGGGATGGAATTTTTGCAGGATGGTGTGTTGGAGGATGTGTATTCTAGGTAGCTGTGGGAGTCAGTGGGCTTGAAATGGACATCAGTTTCTAGCTGGTTACCTGAGATGGAGACTGAGAGGTCCAGGAAAGTGAGGGATGTGTTGGAGATGGCCCAGGTGAACTTGAGGTTGTGGTGGAAGGTGTTGGTAATGTGAATGAACTGCTCGAGCTCCTCCTGGGAGCAAGAGGCGGCGCTGATACAGTCATCAATGTAACGGAGGAAGATGTGGGGTTTGGGGCCTGTGTAGGTGCGGAAGAGGGACTGTTCCACATAACCTACTAAGAGGTAGGCATAGCTTGGGCTCATGTGGGTACCCATGGCCACCCGCTTTGTCTGTAGGGAGTGGGAGGAATCGAAAGAGAAGTTGTTGAGGGTGAGGACGAGTTCGACTAGGCAGATAAGGGTGTTGGTGGAGGGGGACTGGTCGGGCCTGCGGGACAGGAAGAAGCGGACAGCCTTGAGGCCATCTGCATGAGGAATACAGGTGTATAGGGACTGGGCGTCCATGGTGAAAATGAGGTGTTGGGGGCCAGGGAATTGGAGGTCCTGGAGGAGGTGGAGGGCGAGGGTGGTGTCACGGATGTAGGTACGGAGTTCCTGGACCAAAGGGGAGAAAATGGAGTCCAGATAGGTGGAGGTGAGTTCGGTGGGGCAGGAACAGTCCGAGACAATGGGTCGGCCAGGGCAGGCAGGTGTGTGGATTTTGGGAAGGAGATAGAAACGGGCCTTGTGGGGTTGGGGAACAATGAGGTTGGAGGCTGTGGGTGGGAGGTCCCCTGAGGTGATGAGGTCATGGATGGTGTTGGGGATGATGGTTTGGTGCTCAGGGTGGGGTCATGATCAAGGGGGCGGTAGGAGGAGGTGTCGGAGAGTTGGCGTTTGGCCTCGGTGATGTAGAAGTCAGTGCGCCATACTACCACTGCGCCACCCTTGTCTGCGGGTTTGATGGTGAGGTTGGGGTTGGAGCGGAGGGAGCGGAGGGCTGTCTGTTCAGCGGTGGAGAGGTTGGAGTGGGTGAGAGGGGTGGAGAGGTTGAGGCGGTTCATGTCTCGATGGCAGTTGGAGATGAAGAGGTCAAGGGAGGGTAGGAGGCCTGGGGGTGGTGTCCAGGAGGAGGACTTGTATTGGAGGAGGGTGAAGGGTTCAGTCGGGGGAGGGTTAGGCTCCCGGTTGAAGAAGTAAGCGTGGAGGCGAAGGCGGTGGAAAAACTGCTCGATGTCCAAACGTGACTGGTATTCGTCGATGTGTGCAAGTTACCTCAGGTTCTGTGGTCACAGACAGAATACTCCAAATCATTAAACTCTTTGGTAAAGTGGGAACAACTGGTTCCCTTGTCTCAAATGAATTTGTATTCAAAAGGAGTAAATTTGACTTGGCTTTCTTGAATAACAAAAAGAGTAATTATGTTAATTATTAAATGAGAGAAGAAATAGCAATATAATATGCATACACGCAGGAGAAATAAAAATTAAACATAAAATGAAAAATATTAGCTCAGAACTGTTCATGCAGCTGGGTGGAACTTTATGGGGGCTTGAACAAAATGGGCTAAAGCAGGTTTTGTGAGAGAATCGTACAAAAATTTCATTGAGGCCTGTATCAACCTTGGGAGAAAATCACCGCATCTTTTATGTATCCACTGTTCGTTGGGGTGAGTTTCTTGCTGGACAGCAGGGAGTTGTCTATTAAGCATTCACTCCCTCCACCAGCGATGCTCAGTAGCAGCAGTGTGTGGCATCTACAAGACTCACTGCAGAAATTCACCGAAGATCGTAAGACAACACCTTCCAAACCGATCACCACTTCCATCTAGAAGGATAAGAACAGCAGATATATGGGAACACCACCATCTTCAAGTTCCCCTCCAAGCCACTCACCATCCTGACTTGGAAACATACTGCTGTTCCTTCACTGTTGCTGGGTCAAAATCCTGGAAATCCTTCCATAATGGCATTGTTGGTCAACACGCAGCAGGTGGACTGCAATGGCTCAAGAAGGCAGTTTGCCACCAATTTCTCAAGGGCAACTAGGAATGAGCAATAAATGCTGGCCAGCCAGCGATGCCCACATCCCACAATTGAATTTTGAAACAAAGGGCTATTACTGCTTATTAATCGCCTTATTACCAACACATTCCCATCTCATTAATAGTAACTTCCTATTTTGCCAAAGGGATTGGGAAGGGTAAAAGGGTGGGCCTACCACTGTGTGAAGGAGACTTGGGAATCTATTTGTGGAGATTGGGGGCTGCAAGCTGGAGAAAAGGAGGGTGACAGTTGTGAAAGCGTGCAACTGTAATTGTAAAGAGGAATGCAGTAAAACATGGATTAGGAGCAACCACATTTCGAGGATGTGAGGATGTGCTGTGTGGAGGTATGGGTGTGGGGATTCACCCATGGTTTGGCGCATCTTGGCTTCAGAAGGACTGGAACAATATATGACCACACTTGACATGGTCTCTTGATATGCCAAAGCTGGAGGGCGTATGACAGCATATGTAGGCTCATGTACATGGTTTGGGTAGGTAGTTGCAAACTCCTTTGAGTTTACAGAAAGTCCAACTCGGAAAAGAATGTGGAGGTTTTGGGGGCTCACTGATGCATTGTAATAGAAGGTGAAAGCTATTACCTGAAGAGTGTTCACCATCTCCTTTTATTGTGCAGGAAATCAAAACTCGCCACTACGAAGCAAAAGGTCAAAGTGGGCAGGATAAATGTCTTAGTGATAATGGGAACTGCAGATGCTGGAGAATCCAAGATAATAAAATGTGAGGCTGGATGAACACAGCAGGCCAAGCAGCATCTCAGGAGCACAAAAGCTGACGTTTCGGGCCTAGACCCTTCATCAGAGAGGGGGATGGGGTGAGGGTTCTGGAATAAATAGGGAGAGAGGGGGAGGCGGACCGAAGATGGAGAGAAAAGAAGATAGGTGGAGAGGAGAGTATAGGTGGGGAGGTAGGGAGGGGATAGGTCAGTCCAGGGAAGACGGACAGGTCAAGGAGGTGGGATGAGGTTAGTAGGTAGGAGATGGAGGTGCGGCTTGAGGTGGGAGGAAGGGCTGGGTGAGAGGAAGAACAGGTTAGGGAGGCAGAGACAGGTTGGACTGGCTTTGGGATGCAGTGGGGGGAGGGGAAGAGCTGGGCTGGTTGTGTGGTGCAGTGGGGGGATGGGACGAACTGGGCTGGTTTAGGGATGCGGTGGGGGAAGGGGAGATTTTAAAGCTGGTGAAATCCACATTGATACCATTGGGCTGCAGGGTTCCCAGGCGGAGTATGAGTTGCTGTTCCTGCAACCTTCGGGTGGCATCATTGTGGCACTGCAGGAGGCCCATGATGGACATATCATCTGAAGTATGGGAGGGTGAGTGGAAATGGTTTACTGCGAACCGAGTGGAGGTGTTCTGCAAAGTGGTCCCCAAGCCTCCGCTTGGTTTCCCCAATGTAGAGGAAGCCACACCGGGTACAATGGATGCAGTATACCACGTTGGCAGGTGTGCAGGTGAACCTCTGCTTAATATGGAAAGTTATCTTGGGGCCTGGGATAGGGGTGAGGGAGGAGGTGTGGGGGCAAGTGTAGCATTTCCTGCGGTTGCAGGGGAAGGTGCCGGGTGTGGTGGGGTTGGAGGGCAGTGTGGAGCGAACAAGGGAGTCACGGAGAGAGTGGTGTCTCCGGAAAGCAGACAAGGGTGGGGATGGAAAAATGTCTTGGGTGGTGCGTTCGGATTGTAGATGGCGTAAGTGTCGGAGGATGATGCGTTGTATCCGGAGGTTGGTGGGGTGGTGTGTGAGAACGAGGGGGATCCTCTTTGGGCAGTTGTGGCGGGGGTGGGGTGTGAGGGATGTGTTGCGGGAAATGCGGGAGACGCGGTCAAGGGCATTCTCGACCACTGTGGGGTGAAAGTTGCGGTCCTTGAAGAACTTGGACATCTGGGATGTGCGGGAGTGGAATGCCTCATCCTGGGAGCAGATGCGCGGAGGTGGAAGAATTGGTAATAGAGGATGGAATTTTTGCAGGAGGGTGGGTGGGAGGAGGTGTATTCTAGGTAGCTGTGGGAGTCAGTGGGCTTGAAATGGACATCAGTTACAAGCTGGTTGCCTGAGATGGAGACTGAGAGGTCCAGGAAGGTGAGGGATGTGCTGGAGATGTCCTAGGTGAACTGAAGATTGGGGTGGAAGGTGTTGGTGAAGTGGATGAACTGTTCGAGCTCCTCTGGGGAGCAAGAGGCCTGTAGGGGAGAGGGCTGAGGATTGGTCATCTGGCCAGTTATCCACGAGACAGACTGTCACATGTTTGAGGCTGCTGGGTCCCCACATTGTAGCAGCAATTCTGCAGACTCTGTGCAATGAGGACCATTCCTTTCCATATCCCTGTCTGGTGTGCCAGTTCCTCCCTGTTCATGTGGACAAAGTCCTTGATTGCTGACTCCACAGGCTCCTCTCCTGCAGGAGCCTGTTCTCTGGCAGTCTGCTGAGTGCCAGCAGCCAGGGGCATTTGCTCCTTTGCCAGCTTCAGAGTTGCCTCAGTGTGCTGAAGTTTATACATATCAGATGCAGTGTATCTGAGAGACAGGACTCCCTTCAGTAACATCCCACGTTGAATCAGGCAAGTGCGCTCTCCCTGTGACATTGGGCACTGATCCCCATTATTGGGAGAGATTCTCCCCTTCCCAGTAACTCTCCATTTTTCACACTGTCTCAGATGCAGTAATTTGGACAAAGTTCCCAAAAAATTATTTGTTTCTGGTACTCACCAGCTTGTGGTCGCAAATGATCAAAGAACAATGTTCTCACTGTGGTGTCAGTATCTGAGCTGGTAGGGGAAGCAGAGAATGAGCCTTGCTGATGTTCCTCTCGTACACAAGTGTTGAGATGGTGGCCTCTGGTGGAACTGGCCATCTCTCCGCTGAAATTATGGACATCCCACTGATATCTGCAAGGCTTGAGAGAGAGATGGTGTCACGGACAGTGCTTCACGGTGGCGTGCAATGAATGACACTGACAATGGTGGCAATGTGAGAGTTGCAGTGGTGTGAAAAGTGGTACTTACATTGATATCTTAATATCCTCCCAGAAGTGGTCCTGGTCTTCTCCTATCAGGGACAAGAATCTCTCTTCACAGGAGGTGAGGTGTCCAATGTCTGGCACCCCTTCGACCATCTGGGCCCTTTTTGTGATATTGTGGGCTACCTCCTCCTGGAATGACAGGAAGGGAGGGAATGAATGAGGTGAAAGTGGGTGACTTGCGTGTAAGTGGTGGTGCAAGTAGTGAAAAAGTGGTGAGTAAAGCTCCTGAGGAAGCCAATAGGCAGTGCAGAAACCAAGCAGAGTTAGTGATTTGGGAGGTTGTTGGAGAATGGAAGTGAGTGAGAGAATGTGTTACTTGCAATCGTGAGAGTTGCAGAGCCAGGGTCTTGGTGGGAAGTTGGTGCAGTAGGAGAGGTACAGTAAGTGTGAGGAAGCAGACAGAAGAGTGTGATATTTTCCCCTCTGAAACAGAGCAGGTCATTGAGATTTTTGCATCACTACCGGCTGTTCCTCTGCAACATGCAGGCGGCAGAGAGGCGGTGATGATCTCAGATCAGGCTGCCAGGATCTGGTGACATGGCCTTGGGTGCTGGTTTTCTGAGAAGAGAACGCCAATCCTGCGCATGAACCATTCCATCAGGGTCTTCAGAGAATCATGGTATAACCTCTCTCTTCTCTGATATTTTCTGACTGACTGCCTCTCAGGTAGTTTCAGAATGCTATTGCTTGTCTGACTGCACAATGGCCTTTTAAATTTGGTGTGGGTGCCAGGAATACTGGCTATTCTCTATGTGATGGCTTCTTCCTGGAACAGTGTGCGGTAAGATGGGGTTAGAATTGGATAATAGGGACTCTATAGATGCAGGGTAGGTGGTAAAATGGGACAAGTTTGATAAGATACAATACAAGTTAGGCCTTGCAGTGAAAAACTTCTAAAGGATATGATGCAGCTGACAATTAGCGAAATAAACATAACATTCAGCTCACTGTTGCCACCAGTCTTGGATGGCACCAATAGCAGGGACATTGGCACTTGAGGAAATAATGTCAGGATGTTTGGTTTTGCAAATTGGCAGAAATTCTGTTGTTCTGATTCTTTTCGATGGTGACTGAATTCCTACATGCAGAGTGAGAAAGAGATTCTCCCTTGGTTTTACCTGCAGTTAAGGGGTGTTCAGAATAACTGTTCTCAATGTTGTGGCCCTCACAGAACGCTAGTCCACATATTAGGACATCTGTCCATAACATGCACAAGCAAACATTTGTCCCCTTTTTCCCTGAAGAGTAGAACAGACAGATCTACGAGAGGTAGCTTTCTGATGAATAGTCAACCTCCTTGTTATCTCTTCTTGTTCAGTCTCTCCCTGTCTGAAGTTTTCCTAATACTTGTAAGATGTGACATTGCAAAAGTTTAACCCAGGACTTTCTCGGTTGAAGAATTTACATGTGCAATTTTATTTCTTCAGTGGCAGCATTTGTTGAATAGCCAATGTTTTTCCTTTGTTTAAGAAGGGTGGCAGGGATAATCCAGCTAATTACAGGCCAGTGAGCCTTACGTCAGTGGTAGGGAAATTATTGGAGAGGATTCTTTGAAACAGGATCTACTCCCACTTGGAAATAAGTGGACGTATTAGCAAGAGGCAACATGGCTTTGTGAAGGGGAGGTCATATCTCACTAAGTCGATTGAGTTTTTTGAGGAAGTGACAAAGATGATCGATGAATGTAGGGCAGTGGATGTTGTCTGCATCGACTTCAGTGAGGCCATTCACAAGGTCCCTCATGGCAGACTGCTACAGAAGGTAAAGTTGCACAGGGTCAGAATTGAGCTTACAAGATGGATAAACTGGCTCAGTTAGAGAAGACAGAGGGTAGCAGTGGAAGGGTAGGTGCCTGAATGGAGGCCTGTGACTAGTGGCGTACGTGAGGAATCAGTATTGGGTCTTTTGCTTTGTGTAATATAGATCAATGATTTAGAGGAAAATGTAACTGGTTTGATTAATAAGTTTGCAGATGGCACAAAGGTTGGTGAAATTGTGGATAGCGATGAGGACTGTCAAAGGATACAGCAGGATATAGATCGGTTGGTGACTTGAGCAGAGAGATGGCAAATGGAGTTTAATCTGGAAAAATGTGAGGTAATGCACTTCAGAAGGTCTAATACAGGTAGAAAATATATAGTAAACGGCAGAACCTTTAAGAGCACTGAAAGGCGGAGGGATCTGGATGTACAGCTACACAGGTCACTGGAAGTCACAATGCATGTGGAGAAGATTATCAACAAGGCATATGGCTTGCTTTCATCGGCTGGGAAACTGAGTTTAAAAATTGGCCGGTAATGTTGCAGCTTTATAGAACCTTAGTTAGGCTGCATTTGGAATATTGTGTACAATTCTGGTTGCCACACGGCCAGAAGGATGTGGTAGCTTTGGAGAGGGTACAGGAAAGTTTACTGGGATGTTTCCTGGTATGGAGGGCATTAGTTATGAGGAGAGATTGTAGAAACTTGGGTTGTTCACACTGGAATGATGGAGGTTGAGAGTGGTTCCTGATAGAGGTCTACAAGATTATGAAGGGCATGGACAGACTGGACAGTCAGAAGCTTTTTCCCAGGGTGGAAGAGTCAATTACTAGTGGGCATAGGTTTAAGGTGCGAGGGGTAAGGTTCAAAGGTGATGTGCAAGGCAGCGGGATGTGGGTGCCTGGAACTCACTGCCGGGGGAGGTAGTGGAAGCAGATATGATAGTAACTTTTAAAGGGCATCTTGGCAAATATATGAATAGAAAGGGAAGAGAGAGATACAGTCTCCGGAAGGATAGGGGGTTTTAATTGTGACTGGCAGCATTTCAGTGCAGGTTTGGAGGGCTGAAGGGCCTGTTCCTGTGCTGTAATTTTCTTTGTTCATTCCAGTATTTTTTAAAAAAATTCATTTGGAACTCAGACTACCAAAATGGACTGACAATCTTGGTGGTTCTGATCCATTTTCTTAGTAACGCCAAAGTATTTTTTCCCTTCAGTTTAAGCAAGAAATGTGCTCTGCTGCGGCTGGCCTTTTCCTGATGTCCCCCTCTTTCCAGCACTTGGAGCTGCTCTGTCTAGATTTACTATCGAGTTCCCCTGGGCTCACAATCCACTCGACCTAGCTCCACATTGAATGGACTTTTCTCCACTACTTCTAGCACAATGTAGCCGCTAAACGTATCTTCCTGCTTCTCACCTCCCTCTCCTGTAAATGTCTCTCAGTAGCATAGAAGGACCATTTCCTCTGTCATACACTGACTGACTCTTTGATCAGTATCTGCTAATACTCTAAACTTTGAACACGGAGATGCAAGACTCAGAGAGAAAGAGAGAGAGAGCGGGAGAGTGAGAGATCTACAGAGGTTGAGAGAGAGAGAGCGAATTATTCACCTGTGAATTCATCCTCTATCTTCCTCCTTACATATTTAAAAGTGCTGTTACTCACAATTAAATGTTTTCTTTTTGCCTATCACCACAACACCAGTGGTACTTTTCTATTATTATCATCCATGTTTCCAATTAAACAATTAACCTGCAAATCCCAGCACGGGCAATGCAATAACACCAAAGGTGAGGGAAATGGTAAGGGGAGAGGGAGGGGATTCAATCAAAATGGAGTATGATGGGGAAATAAGGCATCCTACCTCCTGTGGTGTCCACCTCTCTCTGAAGTCATTGAAAGTATTCAAGGACACCATGAGTTCCTTCTCCAAGGACACCCTGGCACAAATATAGCTGCACCCTCTCTCTATTCACTCTCCAAAAACTCTAATTGGTGAAATAGCAATTATTTGCATTTCTTTCAATTTATCACTGTTTTTTTCTCTTTAATGGGGATGTCAAAGGTAGGTTAATGATTTCTTTGTGGAACCCATCTGCTCAGTCTGCAAGCATGACTTTGAGTTTCTGATCATTTCTGGCCATTTTAATTCTCTGCCTCATTCTCTGTCAGATCTATCTGGCATTGGTGTCCTACACTGTTCTAATGGAACACTGCGAAGGTTGAAGAAGCAGCACCCCACCTTTCAGTTAAACATGGTACAGTCTTTGTACTCAAATGTTAGGTTTACCAGGTTGAGATTTTAACTACAGCTGCTTTTATTGGGACTGAAGCTGTTAGTAATGATCTTGCTATTGTCATTTATTCCTGTTCTAAACACATCTCTTGTTTCTTATCTCATACATTCCTATCCCGTTATGTCTTGCACCATTATCCCTTTTGTCATCTGATTTCTTCTGCTTTCGCAAACTTTAACTGTTGCCCTTTCTTCTTCCCTATCTCCAACTTCTACTGTCGTTGTTGCTTAGTTAGTAGCTCTCACCCCTCCAACTTCTTCCATTCTGATTAGTTTTCTGAAATGTTACTTTGTTTCTCCCCTTGGATTTTACTGATCCTACTAAATATTTCCACTGTTTCATGCTTTTTTTTGTGCTTTGTTTTTGTACACAAGAAAATTGTAAGGAAGCCACTGGGTACCTGCTGTGATTAGCATGTCAGGAATTTAGATGGTGTAGCCTCTCAGGAAAGGAGACAACAATCAGAAGTAGCATATAGAAATGTGAGATAACGAAGTGTGGAGCTGGATGAACACAGCTGCCCAAGCAGCATCTTAGGAGCACAAAAGCTGATGTTTTGGGCCTAGAACCTTCATCCGAAAAAGGGGATGAGGAGAGGGTTATGAAATAAATAGGGAGAGAGGGGGAGGCGGATCAAAAATATATAGAGGAGAAGACAGGTGGAGAAGAGACAGACGAGTTAAAGAGGCAGGGATGGAGCCTGTAGAGGTGAGTATAGGTGGGGAGGTGGGGGGGTGGGGGGCGATAGGTCAGTCCGGGGAGGACGGACAGATCAATGGGGCGGGATGAGGTTAGTAGGTAGGAAATAGATGTGCGGCTTGAAGTGGAAGGTGGGGATAGGTGAGAGGAAGAACAGGTTGGGACAAGCTGGGCTGGCTTTGGGATGTTTTAGGGGCAGGGGAGATTTTGAAGCTTGTGAAATCATGACCTATCCTCTCCCTACCTCCCAACCTATACTCACCTCTACAGGCTCCAACCCCACCCCTTTAACTTGTCTGTCTCCTCTCCACCTATCTTCTCTTTTATCCATCTTCGATCTGCCTCCCCCTCTCTCCCTATTTATTTCAGAACCCTCTCCCCATCTCTTTTTTCTGATGAAGGGTCTAGGCCCGAAATGTCAGCTTTCGTGCTCCTAAGATGCTACTTCGCTTGCTGTGTTCATCCAGCTCCACGCTTTGTTATCTCGGATTATCCAGCATCTGCAGTTCCCATTATCTCTGATCCAAGTTTGAGATTTGTTGGTGCTGCATGGCACTGGAAAGTTCAGAGTGCATTATGTGGTTTGCTCAAGCTGAAAGATTAGTTTAAGGTCTGTTTAACGTATGGTTAAAAAATTGAAAAATTGAAGAGGGAGGTCATGTGTAGAAATATTGATTCTGGAACTAGAGAGAATGGCATGTCTTCGTCTGGCAGTGATGGGTAGGAATTTTGATCATGCTGGAAGAGTAGCTCTGTGGTGTGATCTTCGGATTTGGAGGTATTGAGTGGAAGTCTTGAATGTTAGCACCTACCAGCTCCAGAGACTTAGATCTGGGAATTTTAGGAAGTGAAGTTCTAAGCACTTAGAGGCCTGGGGAGGGTATGCGGAGGGGGTGGGTTGGGGGCACAGTGAGCAGTGGATGATGGTAATGAAGGTAGAGCTGGCAGGTGAGATCCTCTACTTTAGGGAAGTAGTGCTGGGGCCCATAATTAATGTAGTATGATTTCATTGTGTGAAATAATTAGGAAGAAGAGTCCTAAGGTCTAGAAGGAAGATTCTGAGCATCTTTTTGATAATCACAAAGGAACTGTTAAATGGTGGAATTGTTAACGGTGGAAGGTCTGATGTTCTGGTCATATTAATCATTGCAATGGAGTCTATTCATTGGACATGAAAATTCACACCTCTGAGAGAACACTTAGACTGTTCTAGGGTGTGCAAATATTGGGGTACATTTTGAAGGGATTAATAATATGTGGGGGAACTGTGGTCTTTAAGTGATGTTGGCAGCTTTTGAGATCTGGATGCCTTAGTGAGTAACTCTTTAAGTGTGCAGATTCAGATATCTCTGAAATGAAGAGAATGAAGACAGCGGAGAGCACCAAATAGGAGGTCAGTGTTTGGCAAGCTAAGGCTGTGATGGTCTCTCGTAATATCAAGGTAAGGAAGGGGCAAGGTCTAGATAGGACAAGATGGAGGGTAGCCTTTTTTGAAGTGTCCCTTCATGTCTGTAAGCATTGTCCTATTGGTTCAGCCTCTACCCACTAAGGGCATTGAAAAGTGCAGTAAAAATGAATCACACCAGTGTAACTAAATATCATGTGAAACTCACACCTAACACATGAAGACAGTGGGACCTGCTGTTCAGAAGGAATGGTGGGTCACCTTTGTCCATTGGTGGCAAGTCTCCTCCCTCCAAAGATTGTGCGCTCTTTCATACTTACCCCCCACCCCGGACTTCTTAAACCCACTATTCCATCCCTTCTAGATTCCCTTGCTTAGGTCTGTAACATCTGTCCGAATTCCCTTCAAATCTGGTGGACATTCTCTTCCTTCCCAAGGACCGTAGATCCAACAGCAGACATTGAATAAAAACTGAAAGAACTGAGGATGCTGTAAGTCAGGAACAAAAACAGATGTTCCTGGAAAAGCTCAGCAGGTTTGGCAGCATCTGTGAAGAAAAAAATCAGAGCTAACGTTTCAGGTCCAGTGACCCTTCCTCTGAGCGGAAATGTTAACTCTGATCTTTTTCTTTGCAGATGCTGCCAGGCCTGCTGAGCTTTTCCAGCAACTTCTGTTTTTATTGCAACAGCAGACACTGTTCTCTCCTGGCATTGCTGTGACTGTAGTTCTGATTGACTGGCAGCTCTGTAGAGTTGGGCTTGTCCCTGAGGGCAGAAACCCCACAATCATGTATTAAAGGTTCTTCCAAATTTTCGGCCCCTGTAGTGCAACGGTAGTGTACATTCCTCTTGGTTAGGAGGCCTGGGTGCAAATCCCACCTGCTCCAGAGGTGTCTAATAACATCTTTGAACAGAATGATTAGAAAATATCTTGAAGGTTCTCCTAAACTTATTATAATTATGGCCAGGCCACTCTCTAGTTGGTACAGTGGCGATGGGCTTTGTGATGTTGAAGGTGACTAATCTGACAACGATTCTATTCATCCGCGAGAGGCAAAGGCTTCCAATGAAATGGTGACATTTGACAGACCAAAATTAAATAGAAATGATTCACCTAGTAATTTACAATGGTAAATGCTGCCTAAGACGTGAAGGTATAAGTTTAATGTGAGGAGTAAATAGTTTAGAGGTGATCTGAGAAAAAAATTCACCCAGAGAGTGATAGAAATATGAAACATGCTGTCTGAGATGGTGGTGGAGGCAGGTACTCTTGTACTGTTTAAGAAGCATCTGAATGAGTACTTAAAATGCAAGGCATTGTAGGCTATGGAGCAAGTGCAGGTCAAAGCAATAAGTACAGTTTGGCGTTTATCGGTCTGCATAGATATGGTGGGCTGAAGGGCCCGTTTCTAAGCTGCAGAACTGTCTCTATGAAAAGAGTAGTCCAAGAACAAATGAGAGTTAGGCTTGCAGACATAGTGAACAAATCAATGAACCATCCAAAAATTTTAAGTTAATTTGAAGCTTGGAAAACACTGCATAGCATAGGAAGTCCTCAGATAACTTTTCAAATTGGTTCCCAGAAAATACAATGTCTAGCAAAGATATTTTACATGAAATATTGATGCCATTTTGTTTATTTGACCATTTCCTTTATTTGCAGGGTCTCAAGTATGTTATGTTCTGACCACTGCCTCTACAAATCTTTCTAGGAGGTACGGTACAGTCTACACACTTGGAGCATTCCCCAACAAGACGGCCAGGCCCCTTCTCATAACATAGGCAATAGGCAGAACTTCAGCACATAGTGACATTTGGTATTTGTGTACACAGGGTGCACGCACATCATGATGCAGCCGCACACAAAGCTAGCCATCAGGATGAGGGTGACAGTTGGTATGTGTGTTCTTTCTCCCCACGTCAATCCAGAATTTTGAACATGGGGTCCTTCTGGACACAATCTATTTTTGCCCTCCTGACAAAGCTGATGATGGCTCAGGATACTGCTGCAATGTTAATTCAGGACATGGGCCAGACCTGCACCATATACCGCCACATCGAGAACACTTCAAAACAGATGGCCAGGTTTTTACCCACAATGGAAAGACACAGCACTCTCACGTGCCCAGTTTCTATCTTTGGCGATACACTCTTTTAGTGTACTTCTGGCACTTTTAGCTTAACCCCTGTCCATCTGAACCATATCTTCAGTAATTTCAGGTGACCTGACCTGACGGTGAAGAAGAAAACGGATCTGTGATAATGGGAACTGCAGATGCTGGAGAGTCCAAGATAATAAAGTGTGGAGCTGGATGAACGCAGCAGGCCCAGCAGCATCTCAGGAGCACAAAAGCTGACGTTTCGGGCCTAGACCCTTCATCAGAGAGGGGAATGGGTGAGGGTTCTGGAATAAATAGGGAGAGAGGGGGAGGCGGACCGAAGATGGACAGAAAAGAAGATAGGTGGAGAGGACAGTATAGGTGGGGAGGTAGGGAGGGGATAGGTCAGTCCAGGGAAGACGGACAGATCAAGGAGGTGGGATGAGGTTGGTAGGTATGAAATGGAGGTGCGGCTTGGGGTGGGAGGAAGGGATGGGTGAGAGTAAGAACAGGTTAGGGAGGCAGAGACAGGCTGGGCTGGTTTTGGGAAGCAGTTGGAGGAGGGGAAGAGTTGGGCTGGTTGTGTGGTGCAGTGGGGGGAGGGGACGAACTAGGCTGGTCTTGGGATGTGGGAGGGGAAGGGGAGATTTTGAAGCTGTTGAAGTCCACATTGATTCCATTGGGCTACAGGGTTCCCAAGCGGAATATGAGTTGCTGTTCCTGCAACCTTCAGGTGGCATCATTGTGGCACTGCAGGAGGCCCATGATGGACATGCCATCTAAAGAATGGGAGGGCAGTTGAAATGGTTCGCGACTGGGAGGTGCGGTTGTTTATTGTGAACCGAGTGGAGGTGTTCTGCAAAGCGGTCCCCAAGCCTCCGCTTGGTTTCCCCAATGTAGAGGAGGCCACACTGGGTACAATGGATACAGTATACCACATTGGCAGATGTGCAGGTGAACCTCTGCTTAATATGGAAAGTCATCTTGGGGCCTGGGATGGGGTGAGGGAGGAGGTGTGGGGGCAAGTGTTGCATTTCCTGCGGTTGCAGGGGAAGGTGCCGGGTGTGGTGGGGTTGGAGGGCAGAGTGGAGCGAACAAGGGAGTCACGGAGAGAGTGGTGTCTCCGGAAAGCAGACAAGCGTGGGGATGGAAAAATGTCTTGGGTGGTGGGTTCGGATTGTAGATGGCGGAAGTGTCGGAGGATGATGCGTTGTATCCGGATGTTGGTGGGGTGGTGTGTGAGAACGAGGGGGATCCTCTTTGGGCAGTTGTGGCGGGGGCGGGGTGTGAGGGATGTGTTGCGGGAAATGCGGGAGACGCGGTCAAGGGCATTCTCGACCACTGTGGGGTGAAAGTTGCGGTCCTTGAAGAACTTGGACATCTGGGATGTGCGGGAGTGGAATGCCTCATCGTGGGAGCAGGTGCGGCGGAGGCGGAAGAATTGGGAATCGGGGATGGAATTTTTGCAGGAGGGTGGGTGGGAGGAGGTGTATTCTAGGGGTGGGTGGGAGGAGGTGTATTCTAGAAAAAGGATCTGTTGTTCCAGTTCTCAAAGAACACGGCCTTGCTTTTGCCTCAATTTTCCTTCCCTCCTGTGGCCACTTTGTACTGATTACAGACATTCATGAGTCTGCCCAATGATGACAGATATGAGCGTAAATAAATAATACCATGAAATTGAAGAGAACTGAGATGTACTATGAGGCAAACCTGTTTCATGCACTTTACAAAATGGCGCTAACATTCCTCCATCTACAAGACTGTGATTGCTTATTCATTAGGATTCAGAAAAGCCATAGACCACCATAGAGCTGTCCACCAATTACCCGAAGATTCTCCAATGCTCCTAAGTAGTGTATTGCCTATGGCTTTTAAGGAAATGTGATAGGGATAGGCAGGGAACTATAGACTGGTGAGTCAGATGTCAGTTCAGAGGAAGTTGTCAAAGGGGATTCTGAGGGACAGGGTTTACGTATATTTGGAAAAGCAAGGACTTATTAGAGATAGTCAATGTGGTTTTGTGCATGGGAAATCATGTCTCACTAACTTAATCGAGTTTTTTGAAGAAGTGATGAAGAAGATTGATAAAGGCGGAATGGTGGATATTGTCTATATGGCCTTCAGTAAGATGTTTGACAATGTTCTGCATGGTAGTCTGATTAGTAAGGTTAGATCACATGGAATACAGAGAGAGCCAGCTATGTGGATACAAAATTGGCTTGAAGGTTGGAGATGGGGTTGGTGGTGGAACATTGCTTTTCAGACTGGAGTCCTGCAATTCGCCACAAGGATCAGTGCTGAGTCCACTGCTTTTTGTCATTTATATAAATGATTTGGATGTGAATATAGAAGTATTGGTTGGTATGTTTGCAGAAGACATTAAAATTGGTAGTGGGCAGCGAAGAAGATTACCCAAGTGTACAACGGGACCTTGATCAGGTGGGCCAATAGGCCAAGGAATTGCAGGTGAGTAAATTTAGATAAATGTGAGGCCCTATATTGTGGAAAAGCAAATCATAGCAAGATTTATAAACTTAATGGTAAGGTTCTGGGGACTGCTGTCGAACAAAGAGATGTTGGGGGTAGGTTCACTGTTCCTTGAAAGTGGAGTTACAGGTAGACATGGTAGTAAAGAAGGCATTTGGTACACTTGTCTTTACTGGTCTGTGCATTGAGTATAGGAGTTGGGATGTCATGCTGTGGTTGTGCAGGGCATTGGTTAGGCCACATTTGGAATGCTGCATTCAATTCTCATCTCCCTGCTTTAGGAAGGATGCTGTGAAACTTGAAAAGGTTCAGAAAAGATTTACAAGGATATTGCCGGTGTTGGAGGGTTTAAGCTATATGGAGGGGCTAAATAAGCTAAGGCTATTTTCGCGGGAGAGTCGGAGGCTGTGGGATGACCTTATAGAAATTTATAAAATAGTGGGGAGCACGTTTAGGGTAAATAGCCTAGATTTCCTCCACAGGTTAGGGAGTCCAAAACGAGAAGGCATAGGTTTAAGGTGAGGGGGAAAGATTTAAAAGGGGCTCGAAGGGACTAAAAGAGTGTGGCATATGTATGGAATGAGTTGCCAGAGGAGGTGGTGGTGGCTGGTATAATTACAGCTTTTAAAAGGCATCTGCATGGTATGTGAATAGGAAGGGTTTGAGGGATATGGGCCAAAAACTGGCAAATGGGATGAGGTTTATTTAGGATATCTGGTTGGCATGGACCAGTTGTACCAAATGGTCTGTACGTCTCACTGATTCTGTGCCTCCATAGCCCTCCTTACATGAAACTGAATTCCGTAATCACATGTGAGTTATGTGGGAATGTCCTAAGATACAGCAAGGTTAATATGAATCAGCGATAGCATGAGTCTGCATATTAATTTATGAATGAAATTAATTCAAAATGATGTGAGGGATAATGTTAAGTGAGGACACTGTAAATGATGGTTTATTCATATAAATAATCCGATTCCTTCAAACTAAATTTCATTCTTTAACTCTATACTAATCGCTTATTTGCTCACTCACTCTTCAAGGCCTGATTCATCTCATGGTTATTGGTTTAAAATTGTTTCATATTCTGAAAAAGCAGTCAGTCACCAATGAATAATTTTATTGCAGTTCCTATTTTAATAGATCCCAAACTGAAGCATAGTTGACTGGAAATGTAGTTACAATACATGATTTTGCTATATGAGGGACCATGGTAATTCTTTCTCTGTGTTTACATTGGAGTAGGATAAGATATACAAATGAAAATATAGTTCTGAATTGGAGGTAAGTTTGCACTTACTTGCTGATTTACATATTCTTGTTTCAAATCTGTAGAACATTAGATAGTATATTTTTAACAGTTTTACTCATTGAGTGTTAAGAATTGAAATGAGACCTGGGCTGCTGTAGCATGAAGGCATGCCAAGGATATTTCCTTATTGATTCTTGTTACCCAGATCATCTTCACAGCAATGCAGAGAAGCATTGAGCTTGCTAAGTGAGGCATATTATTCAACAGGAAGGAAGCAGTCAGTGTTGTTATTGTCTGTTAACCAGACAAGATACAATCACACATTCACAGAAAGGAGCAAAATACGTCCTCAGACAAGTAGCCCAAGGCTAACTAGATTTGTGAGAGGTTATCAGAAGCAATGTAGATTTTTGCAGATTATACCTTGACACAGTTCAGGTGCAAATTTAAACTTTGAACTAATGAGTTCATGCTGTAGTTTGTCAATGCAACATTTTAAATTCAGTCTACCTAGAAAACTGCCTGCCTACTATTTTTCAAAGCAACTTAAAGAAAACAAAAATAAAACAAAATTTGTAAATATAGGAGCATATTGTGAACTGTGCTGTATATTGGGCGCCTTCACATACAAACAGCTTGCAGGTTGTATTGGAATTATGCTGCCCAGGTAATTTCACAGTGTCAGCTGAAATCTAATGTGATGTCTTCTAGGGTGCACAGGATGTCATTTTACTTTCCAACATATTTGTGATTAATCTAGAATACCAATTAAAAATACCATGATCATTCCAGATTGTTTTGGTGTTTTGTTTCTAACCTATCAGATTACTTGATCCTTTGCTTCCCTGCATCATCTTCTCTGACTTTCAGGCAGCCTATACACATAACTCTCCAGCATTTGTCTTAAATCAATTTCCACAGGGCCGATAGCATTTGGGGTTGTTACATATTAGCTCATCAAACTTTGCTGAATTTGAAAAATAATCTATTAAGGATGAAATACAATAATTAACTGGGAAGCTGAAATCTCCAAGTTGACATTAATTGCCTTCTGATGACCTGAGCAGTTGCATCTTTTTGTTTAATTAGAGCAATTACATAAAAAAGTTGAATCAGTGATAATGGGAACTGCAGATGCTGGAGAATCCAAGATAATAAAATGTGAGGCTGGATGAACACAGCAGGCCAAGCAGCATCTCAGGAGCACAAAAGCTGACGTTTCGGGCCTAGACCCTTCATCAGAGAGCTCTGATGAAGGGTCTAGGCCCGAAACGTCAGCTTTTGTGCTCCTGAGATGCTGCTTGGTCTAGTCCCGAAACGTCAGCTTTTGTGCTCCGGAGATGCTGCTTGGTCTAGTCCCGAAACGTCAGCTTTTGTGCTCCTGAGATGCTGCTTGGCCTGCTGTGTTCATCCAGCCTCACATTTTATTAACATAAAAAAGTTGCTCATTTTTTGAGTCATATTGTTGAAGCTCTGTAATAGTCTTAATATTGAAGCATGTCTTTGTGGGATATCTTGAGCATCTAGTGACAACAGTCCAGGCATGATAAGGTAGGGAGTTTGAACTGGATGGAATGCATTATTAGTTGTGTGGAATGTTAATTATTTTTTCTTATTCATTCATGGGTTGAGGCTATCACTGACCAGGCAGCACTTATTGCCCATTCCTAATTGCCCAAAGGACAGCTGAGAGTCGTTCACATTGCTGTGGTTCTGCAGTCACACGTAGGCCAGACCAGGTAAGTATGACAGATTTCCTTCCCTAAAGCAAATAAGTGAACCAGATGGGTTGTTATTAATTGTATCCGAGATAATGGGAACTGCAGGACTGGAGAATCCAAGTCAACAAGGTCAAGAGCTGGATGAACACAGCAGGCCAAGCAGCATCATAGGAGCAGGAAGGCTGATGTTTCGGGCCTAGACCCTTCATCAGAAATGGCCTAGGCCCGAAACATCAGCCTTCTTGCTCCTATGATGCTGCTTGGCCTGCTGTGTTCATCCAGCTCTACACCTTGTTATCTTGGGTTGCCATTAATTATCAGGTTGCTGGGTTCAGATTACACTTTGAATATGTTATCCAGTTCTAGTCACAATCTGGTCACAAGGGAGACATATAAGGGGCAGAGGCAATGCGGGGAAGAACAAGGAGACAGGTCATTTTTGCCAAATAGTCTGAACAAAGTGTTGAAACAAATTACTTCTGGCTAAGTCTGAATTTTGTCAAGTTTTTTGGATGGTTTGTCACAGTGATGCCTGGTGAAATTTCTCACCATTTCTTATAACTCTTGCCTCATTAATTATCTACCATGTCCCTGTGGCACCTTTCAAGCCAGATTTCTGCCACATCTTACCAAGTGCCACTCATGGAACAACTCACCACTCAGTTGATATCTTGGAATTCACTGGCATCTCTTGTACTCACAGCAACTTTGAAAGCCCAATGTGCAGCTGGACAGGCACTGTCATTCTGGAACCATCTGCATTATTCCCAAAATTTGCCCCAGATTTGGCAAACAGTGGGACATTGATACCCAGCTTCACAGGCAGCATTCTTGTGGATGGCATGGCACTGATGTGTGACTTCCTCATCTCTTGGGGCAGCCATTGAGGCCATAACACCAGTTCATGCCAGCCTGGTCCATGGTTGCCATCCAGGTTAAGGCAATGGAAGAAAGTCCAGTTCTGTAGGAAGAAGGTCAATATTCTTTGCCATTCCATCCAAGTAATTTTTACCAACTTCTCTCCGATACCGCACACTCATTCTATCTCCATACTTTACCCACATCCCACCAAGACTCATGCTCTACTGCTCTCACCCATGCTGCAACATCTTGTCTCACTTGCTCTCACCCACCCCTAATCCCTGACACCACTAACTCTACATGCCCTCTGCCCTGGCCGGTCACTTATTTTGGACACTTCCTCACCTGCAGTAATATGTTCCACCCACTTTCACTTCCTATAATACCTGCCTTCCTCTCTAATTCCCCACTGAAATTTGATGACTTGACTGGGCTCATTCTCTAATATTAGGTCTAGTATGGTCCCTTCCCTAGGTGGACTATTTACATATTGTTTCAAAAAAATTGCCCTGGATGCACCTAACAATTCTCCCCCATCCAAACCCCTGGCACGAAGCAAGCCTGAGTAAATATATGGGAGATTAAAATCACCCACGACAGCAACCCTGTTGTTTTTCCATTGTTTGATAATCTGTCCACATATCGGTTCTTCTATCACCCACTGGATGTTGGGAGGCCAGTATAATCCCATAAAAAGTGATTACACCATTCCTATTCCTGTGCTCTCCCCATATGAACTTGCTGGATGAGTACTCCAAGGTGTCTTCCATCATACAGCTGTGATTTTCTCCCCAAACAGTCATGTAACTCCACCACCTCTTTTACATCCCTCTCTATCTATCTCACTTGAAACATCTAAATCCTGATACCAGTCTTGTCCCTTGCTCAACCAAGTCTCTAACTGCAACACCTACAACAACTACAATCAAAGCACCAAATTAATCTGCCTTATCAGTCATGCTCCTCACATTAAAACAAATATACTTCGGACCATTAGTCCAACTGTGTTCAGTAACCTTTCCCTGTCTGTTCTTCCTCTTAGCCCTCCTGGCCTTACTCGCAGACTACTGCACGGTCATTTCACTTGCTGAGCTACTGTTCTGGTTCCTGCTCCCCCTGCCACATGAGTTTAAATGTTCCTGAGGGGCACGGGCAAACTTCCCTGCCAGGATGTTGATGTCCCTCCAGTTTAGGTGTAACACATTATTCTTGTGCAGGTCCCATTTGCCCCAGAAGACATCCAAATTATCCACATACCTGAAGCCCTCCCTCCTACTCTAGCTCTTTAGCCGCATATTTAATTGTACTATCTTCCTATTCCTAGCCTCACTGGCATATGGCACAGGAACTAATCCTGAAATTACAACCCTAGAGGCTCTGCTTTTCAATTTCCTAAATAATTGCCCCTGCAGGACCTCCTCTCTCTTTCCGACTGTTTCATTCATGTGAATATGGATCGCAACATCTGGCTGTGGGCTGTGAACTGTGATGCTTATATGTGCCAGTGGGATTTGTTGGACACTTACACTAGATTGGGTTTGAGTGTTCTGTGAAAGTCATAGCTAAAGAACTAAACATTAGTCACCCCTGCATCACAGGTAAATTAATCTTTTATCCTGAATGAAAACCAAAAGAACTGCAGATGCTGTAAATCAGGAAGAAGAACGGAAGTTGCTGGAAAAGCTCAGCAGGTCTGGCAGCATCTGTGAAGAGAAATCAGATCTAACTGGGGAGTTCTGAGGAAAGGTAATGAAACCTGAAATGTTAGCTCTAATATTTCTTCACAAATGGTGCCAGACCTGCTGAGCTTTTCCAGCAACTTCTACTCTTATTCTGAATGCTGCCAGCTAGCCACTGTCAGTAGAAACCATGAACCTACCCAGGCAGAATTTCAAAATTATTTTTCATTTTTCATTTTTATTTTTCATTCAATAAATCATTTTTTTCTGTCATGTTTACTAACTAATACACCCACTTTATTAACTTACGAAAGCCTGGTTAAATTGATTCTTTTGAAAACATGAATCCATTTAGGTCTGGAAGAACAGCATCCACAATACAGAAACCCACAATTTTAAAGCAAGGGGATCAGTTTATCTTGGGGTATCCCATCTGGAACTGTAATAAATTGGGAAAGTTCTCACCTGGAATTTGGAACAATAGAGCCTTTCTCTTCTCCAAATAGAATTGCAGAATCACTACAGCATGCAAACAAGCCATTCAGTCCAACAAGTCCACACCAACTTTCTAACAAGTATCCCACCCAGTCTCCTTGCCTAACCTATCCCTGCATTTCCCATGGCTAATCCACATAATTTACGCATCACTGAACACTATGGGGCAATTTAGTATGGCCAAACCATCTAAGTTGCACATCTTTGGACTGTGGGAGAAAACCAGAGCACCCAGAGGAAACCCTCACAGACACAGGGAGAACGAGCAAACTCCACACAGACAGTCGCCCAAGGGTGGAATTGAATTTGGGTCCCTGGCATTGTCAGGTAGCAGTGCTAACCAGAGTACCACCACTAAATCCTTCTAGTAATACTTACTACTCTTACAGTATTGTCACTTTGAAACTGATTTAAAAAGAGAAGGGTTGGCAAAGGTTTGATTGCTACAGCATAGATGTGTCTGCAGTCAATGCCATTGTGTTCTTTTTGGAATTAGAGGAGGCTATTTTTGAGGATATAGTTCTGCCTCTCAAACAGTTAAAAGATTTAGCAAAGCCAGTGGGATTAGAATTTTGTTCGAAAGCTAGGAAACCCAAAATTTTAAAAAGTACGGCCAAGATTTAAGGATGGAAATTGAGAATAATTTAATGGATAGAATAGTGATAGAGGTATTAAAACTCAAGCAGCAGAAATTAACATTTCATGAAAATGAGAAGGAAAGGGCAAAGGAAAGAGAGGATGGGAAATTGGAAAAAGAAGAGGAAAATCAAGGAGACCAGAGAGAGAATTTCAGGAAAAATGGCACATTAAAGAAGATTGCATTAGGACAGCTCAAGCTTAGGAGCAGGAATCTTACAGTGTCCCATGAAAATATCATAGGCTCAGACTTAATTGTGGAGGCAACAGTGTCTGCTCATTTAATTCCTAACTTTCATGAGGCAGAGGTAGAAACATTTTTATATCTTTCAAGGGGATAGCACAGCAACTAGAGCGGCCTTTCCAACATTGGTTCTTTGGACTGCAGAGTAAGATTTGGGGAAAATGCACAAGGCTTTACTCCCTCTTGCCTGTAGAAAGTGCCACTGATTATGATACTGTAAAAAAGGCTATCTTAAGTGCATGAACAAAAATAGAGTTTTCTGGAAAAGCTCAGCTGGTCTGGCAGCATCTGTGAAGAAAACTCAAGAGTTAACGTTTTGGGCCTGGTGACCCTCCCTCAGAGCTGATAGTAGTTAGGAAAGTGTCAATTTTTTTGCACTAAGTAGGGTTGGGGAGGGAGTAAGGAGTAAATGATGGTTGGGAATAGAGCCCGAATAGAGAGAAGAGCAGTTGAATTCTCAAAGGAGTGGGTAACGATCTGGCTGGGAGGGTGAATAGCTGTTAATAGAGATTGTTAGTGGCTAACTGTAGCTTGTGTGTAATGGCAGACTATGTGATAACAAGGCCTGGTGTGTGGGGTAGGGGGCTAAGACATTGGAGAGTTTGAGTCCTAAAATTATTGAATTCGATGTTGAGACCAGAGGCCTGCAGGGTCCCCAGGTGGAAAATGAGGTGTTGTTCCTCCAACTTGCATTGATCTTCACTGTAACACTGCAGCAATCCCGAGACAGGATGCTGGTGGGATGGTAGGTGAGGACATGAGGAATCCTATTGCTATTGCAGGAAGAAAGAGAGGGGGTGAGGGTGGAAAGTGTGGAACATGGGTTGGACTCGGTTGAGGACCCTGTCAGCAACAGTGCTGGGGAATCCTTGGTTGAAGATGAAGGTGGGTATTTCAGAGGGCCCCTTGTTGAAATTGGCCTCATTGGAACATTTGCGACGGAGACTGAGGAACTTGGGGAATAGAATGGAATCTTTAAAGGAAGCAGGGTGTGAGGATGCATAGTCCAGGTAGCCATGGGTGTCAGTGGGTTTATTGTGGATATTAGTGGCCAGTTAATCCCCAAAATAGAAACAGAGATGCCAAGTAAGGGAAGGGAGGAACCAGAAGTAGACCAGGTGAAAGTGATGGCAGGGTGGAAATTGGAAATGAAACCAATGAACTTTTCCAATTCCGGACGAGAGGGGGAAGCAGCCTGAGGAAAGATCACCGAACCTGAAGTGTTAACTCTGATTTCTCTACGCAGATGCTGCCAGACCTGCTGACCTTTTCCAGCAATCTCTGTTTTGTTTTTGATTTACAGCATCTACAGTTCTTTCAGTTTCTGTCTTAAGTTCATCCCCGTTAGTACTGAAGCTGTTTCAATAAAAATCCTGAAGCTTCAGGAAACTATCTAAGCGGACAAACTTGGAATTTGAAAGACTTAAGCAGTTTGTTTTTGTTCAAAAGGTGTGGACACTTGAGATAAAACCTGCTTATAAACACTGTTGTGAAAATATTCTCCTTGAGGAGTTCAAAAACCCTATCCCTGCCCAAGTAAGCATGCCCCCAGAGAAAGAGAGAGTGACTGGTTCTGGGCAGTGTGGTGACGTTGATCCACAAAACCCTGTTCCAGAATAATCCAGCCCCTCAACACCTATCCCCCTGCCCAACAAGGATCGAGATAGAGATGGAAACTGAGCACCCATGGGAAAGAGGGAAATGTGGGCAATCTTCCTCAGGGTGAAAGGGCGGTGTGGAGATGAAAGTTGAGTTAAAAAAGCCTCTATTTTATCTGCTGCAAGGGACGGCATGTCCAGGCAAACTGTTGCAGGCTGCTTTTAAAACTTAAATTTGATCTGGGAGAAAGGAATCCTCAAGGGAGAGATCCTTTCTTTCCATTAAGCTTGCTGCGATCAGCTGAGGAGTTGGGTGAATTAAGAAGGCCAGCCAATTCATCCTTGCTCACTTGGGACCCCTAACATTTGAGGAATCCCATTTGGAAACTTAATGAATTGGGGAATCTTGCCTGGAAACTTGTAATGATGTGGAGGTGCTGGTGTTGGACTGGGGTGGACAAGGTCAAGAATCACATGACACCAGGTTATAGTCCAACAGGTTTATTTGAGGCACAAGCTTTCGGAGTCTCACTCCTTCTTCAAACACCTGAAAAAATACTGAGACTCCAAAAGCTTGTGTCTTCAAATGAACCTGTTGGACTATCCCCTGGTGCTGTGTGATTTTTGACCTTCGGAACGTACATCAAATTGAGAACTCAAATTGGGAAAAACCAGGAGGACTCAACAGGGCACTTGTATCCTGTACAGAGATGAAAGTCACAGGATACAGCAGAGATAATGAGAACTGCAGATGCTGGAGAATCCGAGATAACAAAGTATGAAGCTGGATGAACACAGCAGGCCAAGTAGCATCTTAGGAGCACAAAAGCTGACGTTTCAGGCCTAGAACCTTCATCAGAGAGCAGGCCAGGCGACAGCTCTGACTGCAGCTACGATCCCCGGGAAAGATACTCCTGACTGTGTGGTTGAAGTGAAAAGAATTCCTGAGAGTCACTGAGGTTTTGTTTTCGAAGGCAGGTTAGCCTCATTTTCCCAGGGTGAGGCAAGCAGATCTGTTTTGACACCAAGGCCAGTCAAACTCTACTGCCGAAAAAGACGTGAGCTTCACACCAGAAAGGGCAAAAAGGAACTGGTGAATGGGATTGAAAGAAGGAAAATTTCCAATCCCATTTACACAATGCATCTAAGATGTGACCATGTCCAGACCAGTTGTCCTACCTAGCCTGTGCATGGGATCAACCTACTTTTTGAAAATGGTCTAGTGGAATCACAGGTAAAAGTTTCCCAGTGGTTGCCAAGAAGCCTGCTGGGATCAAGTAGACTGAACAGCTCCAGTAGGAAGTGCTTGGTATTTTCTCTGACTGTGTGGTCACATGGTCAATGATCAGACATGTACATGGAAGTTGACATTTCACTGCATGCAGAAGACCTTCAGTTCTGATTAACAAAAAAAAAACATTTTTGGGAGACTAGAGTACCACAAGAGCTACAGACATAGAACTTCTTTGATAATAGCCCAGCAAGGTGACCTGCTGTAAAAAAAAACACTTTTCCAGACTGCTCACACTGAAGTTTAGGCAGGAGCAGTTCCTGAATGCTGCTGTATTAGAAATGAAGTGCACATGAAGAAATGGAGATCACATCACAGACCTGCAAATAAGTACTGAACAGTGATCCACCAAGTAGTGGTTCAATGGGGAAATATGGATTGTTCATGAGATTCTATCTGAACTGTTTTGACATCCTTCTATCTGTTTAAAATGATGGCTATGCAGAAAACCTAGTCTATTGGAATTGGTGTAGCTTTATATGGTGCACTTCTCCAGATGACTGAAGAGACAGTCTGAGAGTAACATGTTCTCCCTTGATATTTAGTGCCTGTTGTCAAGCTGCTGAAAGCACAGGGCATCGTACTGATGCATGCTGACACATAGCTAATGCCACCATTTTCCTCAGTCAATAGCCACTGCCTTCCACGTGTGAGAATGTTGAGTTCCTTCATGTTATGCTATAATCATTGTTGGAGCAGTGCCATGAGATTCACATTGGTTGTCTGCATTTGGCTACTCACCGTACGGAGAAGTCTTAAGTGTGCAACCATGATTGCTCAATGAATTGAGAATTAATCAATCAGACTGAATGTTGTTTCAATTGCTTTGGCCAGAATCTGAAGGCTGTCACAGGAGATGGATACTGACTTTCTTTTACCTCTTTCAGTGGGAATGTCTATTAATCAAGAGTTTACTAAGAATCATAACATCCCTACAGCATGGAAGCAGGCCATTTGACCCATCAAGTCCACACCGACCCTCCAAAGACCATTCCACCCAGACCCACCCCCCTACTCTATCCCTTTGACACTGCATTTTCCCATGCCTAATCCAACTAACCTACACATCCCTGAACACTACGGGCAATTTAGCATGGCCAATCCACCTAACTCGCACCTCTTTGGGCTGTGGGAGGAAACTAGAGCACCCAGAGGGAACCCACATGGACATGGGAAGAACGTGCAAATTCCGCACAGTTGGTCACCCAAGGGTGGAAACAAACACAAGTTCCTGGCGCTGTGAGGCAGCAGTGCTAACAAATGAGCTACCATGCTGCCCAAAACTAATGCAACTGGTCAACAATCCAAAATACCATTGTTTTATACTGTGTAGCAAAGGCGCGGACGTTTGCACTGCATAACTCAGATGGTTGATTTGAATCATTTAAAAAGAAACACCAAACTCTGCATTAAACCAGTATTGGATGCATTGCAGTTAAAAGTGTACATATGTGTATAAAATATAGTAGGGATAAGGAAAAGAGCCTAGAGTGAGCTTGTGAATAGCAATATAATGACAAAATTCACATTTGACATTTTATTCTGGTTTCATAATTTTTTAATTTTAATTCCAAAGGATAAGACTGTGTTGATTCCTTCCTCAATATACAATGTCTCATCAGTGAAATGCAGTTCATGTTATGCCCTGTGGAAGTTTTGAAACTGGCATGTTTATTTATTTAAGCCATCTAAGCATGAATCCTAGATAATAAAATGTGAGGCTGGATGAACACAGCAGGCCCAGCAGCATCTCAGGAGCACAAAAGCTGATGTTTCGGGCCTAGAACCTTCATCAGAGAGGGGGATGGGGTGAGGGTTCTGGAATAAATAGGGAGAGAGGGGGAGGCGGACCGAAGATGGAGAGAAAAGAAGATAGGTGGAGAGAGTATAGGTGGGGAGGTAGGGAGGGGATAGGTCAGTCCAGGGAAGACGGACAGGTCAAGGAGGTGGGATGAGGTTAGTAGGTAGGAGATGGAGGTGCGGCTTGGGGTGGGAGGAAGGGATGGGTGAGAGGAAGAACAGGTTAGGGAGGCAGAGACAGGTTGGACTGGTTTTGGGATGCATGAATCCTATCGACTCAAATGAAAGCAAGGCTGAGATTCATGCACAACCCTTTCAATATTGCTCAGCACACCGGACCTATTGGCTGGTCTAACTGATTGCTTTCAATTTAATAAACGCATGACTTGTGGGTGTGATCAGTATTTGTGCCACTACTCTCCACCACCCCCACCTTGGGAAAACACTTCAGAATTTGGTCTTTCACAATCCTTCTCAAATGATTGAAGCTAGCCGTCTATACTAGGTTCTGATAATTTTGATGTTAAAAGATACTTCAGAATGAATGAAAATGGATTTTTGCAGAATTCAGACAAACTAATTGTGGGTTTATCATTTAATCAATGCCTTTGTAGTAGTAAAGCAGCTGTTCCATACATAACGGCAAGTCTTTGCAAGATCCTTCATTCTCCCTTTTCACAAACACTCATTGTAGTCTGTCTGAGCTGTGAATGGTAGACAATAGAAATTTGATCAGTCAAAACAAGCAGAGGAGCAAAAGCAATGTTATCAGGCTCTGACTCACTCCGCGTGGGTTACCTGTAGCCCAGCTTACATCCTGTGGAATAGCATCACTAATGTTCTCAATAAATAGGATATCTCTCTGCAGAAAATTACTTCTGTTATTGTCGTACACCAAGGTGTCATTATGTGACCACATGGTAATAGAGCAAATAAATGAAAAGTTCTGTCAGTAACTATTGTTTTGTATTTCCTTTATCTATGAGTCATAAACCATGGAGATTCAAACTGAGTGAAACTGAAATATTTCATCTCTTGAGATTTTGGTTTAAATAGACACTGTCTTCTTCAAAAGTTTCAAATTGTATTTTTTAAATTGTTTGTGACACAGAACTACAATACTATAACTGAAATTGTGTCAAAACATTTCCTTATGTTATCTATTAGTGATATGACTGTCAGGGAAATGACACATAGTTTTTTTTCCCTTCAAAATATAAGTTCTAAAATAAAGTATCGTCAAATACAATTCTGGAAAGTTTGGTGAAAATCCCTTTTTTTAGAGGAAGGACAAGTTAACGCAGTGAAACAGAACATTATTCTTTATTTCATACAAGACCTTGAATCTGACTCAGATTTGATAGTCTCCCCAATCTGGGTTTGGTATGGAGGAGTAAAAGGGCAGAGGGATGTTTAGAAAGTTTTAACTTCCACGGGGATGTCTGGCCTTGTTAACCTCATTTACAGCAATTTCAACATCTAAATGAAAGACTCTCATGTCAAAGCGAGGTCACCAAATGTTTGCAAAATGTGAAGTGAAATTGAGTAGGATGTAGACTGAGTGGCTAATCCAATCCTCCCAGTTTCCCACTGGGTGAGTTAGGTTAAAATGTTCCCCTATGAGTCACAGTTGCCGTGAACCCTTACTCCTGGGTTGATTTATATTTGTATAGCAGAGTTTATTTCTATCACATTGATGAAAGAAAAATTGTCCCTAATAAAGACTTCACTTGAAAAACTGTAACATTCAGACTTTTCTGTGGCTAAGTGGCTAATGCTCGTTTCAGTGGAAATTCCTGCAAACAATCCATTGGACCAAAATTTAATGACAAGCCATTTTTTGTTGGTGCATTTAAATGCCAGTTCAAACTTCTCTGCCTCAAAATGAAGCAGCTCAAGGCATTTGAACTCTCAGGCTTCTTTTAAAAATTTCCCACATTCTTCATGTCCTTGAAGCAACTCAAATTGTGCCATCACTTGGTGAACAGGTAAACTGGTGAGATAGGCCGCTGAGCTATTTAGCTGAACTGAAGCAATTGATAGGCTGAGACTTTGGTTGGGCAAGTCTGGGTTTACTTTCTGGAAATAGCCCTACTCGTTTTGTTTGTACTCTTTTTTGCAGTCCTTGTAACTTGTAATTTCTTTCTGTAATTCTAATTTTCTTTTGACTTCTTTCCTGTGCTCTACATAGCATATTTTGTCATTCTCTCCCTTATTACCAAAGTACTAGCTGCATGCCATTTGTTTTCAACTTTTCTATTATTGCTTTTTTCATCCACTGTGTTTTATTGGTTTGTTTTTCCTTGCTATCAGCACAGCATCTGTTTAGAGAAATGATATCATGGGTTGTGTATAATTTAAATCATATCATCCAACCTGTCATGATTAGTCTTTTCTCTTTACAAATCTGACTGACCTGCTGGGTAGCTTCAGAATATTTTCTTTTTATTTCAAATTTGCAGATTGACGTGATCAGTGGAATTAACATGTTACAGACAGAGCTAAGCAATCTTCTAGTCAATTGATCAGTTCAAGACTTTGCGGTCCTGCCACATACATTAATGGTGGTGAGCATTTAAACTCCAATAATGGAGGAGTACTGTGTGTGAATGCAAAAGAAAAGGGTGAAGCATTTATAATTGTTGTCACTCAGAGGTACTGCATGGGTGATCCAACTTGATTTCAAGGCCTCTGCCATTACCCATGGCAGTCTTCAGCCAATTAGATTCACTCCACGTGATATGAACAAACAGCTGAGCATACTGAACACAGGCAAGGCTGCAGATCCCAGCAACACTCTGGCTTCAGTGTTGAAGACTAGTGCTCTAGAACTAGCTTTGCCCTCGAGTCAAGCTGTTCCGGCAGAGTTACAATTCTGATATCTCCCTGACAAAGTGGAAAATTAACTATTTGTGCTCTAGCCACAGAATGAGAACAAATCCAGCCAATTACTATCCTACTAGACTATTCGCCATCATCAATAAAATATTCTCAACATTGTTATCAAATGACACTTAACTCAGCATAACTGGCTCACAGATGCTCAATTTGGTTCAGGCAAAAACATTTAGCTCCAGGCTTCATCATAGCCTTGGTTTAAAACATGAACAAAAAGCTGAATTCCCGAAGTCATAAAGTTGTACAGCATGAAAACAGACTTTTTGGTCCAACTCGTCCATGCTAATCAGATATCCTAAATAAATCTAGTTCCATTTGCCAGCATTTGGTCCATATCTCTCTAAACCCCTCCTATTCATATGCCCATCCAGATACATTTTAAATGTTGTAATTGTACCAGCCTCCATCACATCCTCTGGCAGCTCATTCCATACACGTACCACCCCCTGTGTGAAAATGTTACCCCTTAGAGCCTTTTTAAATCATTCCCCTTTACCTTAAACCTATGCCATCTAGTTTTGGACTCCTACCACCCCGGGAAAAAAGACTTCATCTATTTTACTGCTGGGTCAGACAGCAGTGTAGATCTCTTTGTGTGCTTTTTATTTAAAAACATTTGTCAAATAAGCTCTTCACTGGCTGAGTCAGCATTTATGACCCATTCCAAGATGTCCTTCAGAAGATGATAGTGAGCTGCCTTCTGGAACTGCTGCAGTCTATTTGCAGGAGGGAGACCCACAATGCTCTCGAGGAGGTAGTTACAGGATTTTGACCCAACAGCACTGAAGGAATGTAACATATTTACAAACCAGGGTGATGAGTGGCTAGGAGGGGAACTTGCAGGAGGTGGTGTTTCAACATATCAGCTACTGTTGTCTTTCTATATGGGAGTGTTCATGGATTTGGAACATGCTCTCTAAGGGGAAATGCATCTTTAAGCAGTACACAGTGCTGTTATAGAGGGAGTGAATACTTGTGGACATGGTGCACAACAAACAGCCTGCTTTGTCTTGCATGGTGTAAAGCTTCTTAAATGTTGGAGCCGCACTGTTTTAGGCAAGTGGGGAGCATTTTGTCACTCTCTTGACTTCTGCTTTGAAGATGGTGGACAGGTTTTGTAGACTCTGGAGGTGACTTAATTGCTGCAAAATTTCTAGATTTTAACCTGCTTTTGTAGCCACTGTATGTATATGGCTAGTCCAGTTCTGTTTCTGGTTAATGGTAACCTCCAGGATTTTAATAGTGGGGGATTCCATGATGGTAATATCATTGAATGTCAAAGGGTAATGGTTAGATTCTCTCTTGTTGGGATGGTCATCGTCTGGCACTTCAGGGGACTCAAATATTATTTGGCACTTTTCAGCCCAAGCCTGTATATTGTCCAGGTCTCATTTGGATATTGACTACTTCAGTAACTGAGGATTCATGAATAGTGCTGAACATTGCAATCATCAGTGAATATCCTTGCTTCTGACCTTGTGATGGAGGGGAGGCCATCGATGAAACAGCTGAAGATAATTGGACACTATTATTATGGACGAGGCCAAATCATCTCAAAGCATATCAAGGAGAAAGCCTAGACCCTAACTTTTGTCGTATTTAAAGACAAGTTTAAGTTGTTGTGTTCCAGATGTAGTTTGATTGGTCAGGCTATTAGGTTTTAAGCAAAACACACATTATTCTTCCATCACAATTAAAATACAAGCAAACAAAACTGAATTGGCATAGCTTTATTGAAAGACTTAACAAAATAATATATTGTTTAACGATTACTCAACTAATGACAACTGTTCCAAAATAACAGCATCCCATAAATGCACACTTGGCATAGGAAAATTCAGCAAAACAGACCTCCCTCACATGCGATCTCCTCTAGTCCATGAGAAGGAACACTGACTGACAGAATTAACCTAGTAACTTTTGTATCAGTAGAGAGAGAACTAAATCTGGCAACCTCAAATCTAAAACCCCCACAATAACAATTGAAAGTAAAACAAAAGCCTCCACTCACTCAAGCTCCTTTTGTCCAATTTTTTAGAAAAACCAAACCTATTTACTTTGTTTTCCATGGAGCAGACATACCCACACCTGGTTTACAACACCTCTCTTCAAGTGAAACAGGACAGAACAAATCCCTCTTAAAGGCACGTCTCATCACAATACCCTTAGGCGCATCTACAGAGATATCTGGGTGCTATTTTCCTTGACATTAAGACTTTGATTCATTTTTGCTTCAATAAACGTTCCTAAAATTGAAATCCAAAAGAATCAGGAAGAGTTTCAGAGTAGTTGGAATTGTACCTAATGCAAAGAAAGATGGTTGTGGTTGTTGGGTACCAATTGTCACAGCCTCATGATAACTGTAGGAGCTCCTTAGCCTTGTGTCCTAGGCCCAAACATCTTCAGCTACTTCATCAATGGCCTCCTGTAAGCCGTAAGGCTAGATGTAGGCTGTTGGTGGTTCAATACCATTCACAGCATCTCAGGCACTGAAGGACTTAATTCTCACATAGACTAAGAGCTGAATAGTGTTCAAGCTTTATCTGAGGGGTGGCAAATTATTGCCATGCCACACACATGCAAGACAATGACCATTTTCAATAGGAATGAATCTGATCATCTCCACTTGAACTTCAACAGGATTACAGTCACTGCATTTTCAACTATCATCAACCTGAGGTAAACATTGACTAGAAACAGAATTAAACATAAATACAGCGAATAAAACAGCAGGTCAGACACTGTGTGCATTGTGGTGAATAACAACTTCTGAGACCCCAAATCGTGTCCATTATCAAGGCACAAGTCAGGCGTGTGCTGGAATGTGCTTCACTTGTCAGGATAAATGCGCTTCCAACAAATAGAGAGCTCAACAACATTGAGAACCAATTGATTGACATTTCACCCACCACATTAAATATTCATTCTGGGCACTATTGCTCACAGTGGTTGCAATGTGTACTATCTATCAATACGTATTGCAGCAACATGCCAAGGGCTCTTCAACAACACTGAGTAACGTGGGCGTCCTGACGTGGGAATATGCTAGCATTTCCTCATTGTCACTGGGTCAAAATCTTAGAGCTCACTACCAAGAGCACTGAGGGTGTGCCTTTACCACATAGACTGCAGCAGTTCAAGAAGGTGGCTCACCACCAGCTTCTCAAGGGCATTTAGGAATGGGCAATAAATGCTGGCCTTGTCAGTGACACCCACATCCCATGAATGAATGAGTATGGCTTTGCTACTGTTTACTTATCCATTTACTCTGAAAAAATTCTGTTTGGCAGTCAAAGCTGAAGCCACAGTCTGGTGAAGTGTTTATATTACCACTTTCTGAAGTCCAGGAAGACCACATGGGAGTATGTCATGTAACCAATAATCCAAAATGCAGCAACAAGGGTTTTCTGTTCACTTGCTAAAGTAATTAAACTTTACCTTGACAGCGAGTGTTTAAAGGTACATTGCAAACCATAGGGGAGCAAGGGTTTACCCAGAGGAAGGACCTCACTGAAATCTACAAAATAATTAACGGGATAGTAGAGTAGACACAAATAAGATGTTTCCCCTTAGCAGGGAATCTTGAGCCAGGCTGTACAATTTTAAAATAAGTGGAATGCCACTTAGGGCTGAGATAAGGAGAAATGTTTTGCTCAGAGGTTTGTGAATCTTTGGAAATCTTACCCTGGAGGGCTGTGGAAACTCTGTCTTTGAGTATGTTTAAGATAGAGAATGATAGATTTCTGATTACCAATGTGTCACTGATTCTGGGGTCAGTGTGGGTAAAAGACATTGGAGTGTTCCATCAGCCACGTTTGAGTTAAATGATAGAATAAGTTCAAGGAGCTAAATGGCTGACTCCTGTTCCTATTCTGCTAATTGCTGGGACTAATACAAATAATTGGCATGAACACCCAAAAATACATCTCTCATTTTTCAGATATACAAGACCACGCTGCATGGAGAGAAGGAGTTAACCACATACTGTCATTGGCTATAAATAATTGCAAACTGCTCTGTTCCCAAGTCTAACTTCCCTCGCTTGATCACTACCTAATATGTACATTGACTGCTGGTAGCTTTTGAATTTTAATTCGATTTCTAAGGAAGAACACTCACGAGTGACTGATTTGATCTTATCTTAGGAAATAAAATGGGGTGCCGGCAGTCAACATGTGTACTCTTTCTTTGTTTATTTTCAGTTTCATATGTTTTAAAAATATACTCTGAATATAGTGTCTGTGGAGAATGAGGTGGCAATGTTTGCAGTCGGCACATGCCAAGCCAATGGAAAAAGCCTTGCTGTATGAAGGGAGGTAAAGATCAAGAGCCTGTAGTATTGTATGTCTTATTTAAAGTCACTGGGCTTGGTGTTTTGTTTATTCAGAATTCTGCCCTGCAACCATTTAATGCTCCACAAAGTGTGCATTTGGCTGGAGATGGGGTTTCCCATTCCTCACTGAGGAGGAAGCCCTATGTCTGAGAACTGCTAGCTAATCTGATTTGCAGGCATGTTTATTGGTTCCAGCAGTACCAGTAACCTGGTGTCCAGGGCTAAAATGTCAAGCAATCCCCAAATGAAGTGTTCCAGAGTTCAGGACCAGATTAGTAATAGGGGATCACATGATGCAGTGAGGTGAGGCCGGAGGTATGTGGAGAGAGGAGGTGTAGACCTTGAGACGTTCGGAGAATAGCAACAAAGCATTAGGTTGGAAGGGGGAAGGAGAATGTGCGCATGGATGACAGTATTAGCTGGGAGTTGGTGGGGGGTTGGGGGGCCAGTGTGAAGGGAAGCTCTCAAATGAGATCATTGTAAAATTACAGACAGTTCAGAGTGGGCCTGGAAGGCAGTAGAAGATGCTTTAGGGAATTTAACAGGTCCCCACAAACCATACGCTCACCAATAAGTCAGCGTAAAATTCAGCCCATTGAGTAGATGCTACAGTAATGGGTGCAAAATTGGGAGGAAGATGTGGCTATTTTCAGAATTGGAAAGAAACAATATCAAGATGCGCAAGAGATGAATATCAAAGATCACAACCAATGTCTCTATAATCTGCTCAGTTACCTTCTTCAGAACTCTGGGTGTAGTCCGTCTGGTGGATAATTTATCCACCTTTAGAAACCAAAAGAGTTGCAAATGTTGTATAAATAGAAACAAAAACAGAAATTGTTGAAAAGCTCATCAGGTCTGGTAGCATCTGTGAAGAGAAATCAGAGTTAATGTTTCTGGTCTGGTGACTCTTCCTCAGAACTTATACACCTTTAGGCCTTTCAGCTTCCTTAGCACCTTCTCCTTAGTGATGGCTACTAAGCCCATGTCTGACCTTGAATCTCATGAAGTTCTGGTATGCTGTTAGTGTTTGCTACTGTGAAAACTAATGTAAAATATCTATTCAGTTCCTCGGCCATTTCTTTGTTCCCCCTTAGTACTTCTCCAGCTTAACTTTTCAGTGGTCCAATATCTATTCTTGCCTACCTTATCTTTTACATTTCTAAGAAGATGTTAAACGCTCTTTTATATTACTAGCTAGCTTACTCTCATATTTCATCTTCTCCCCATTTATTGTTTTTTTTCAGTTAAACTCTGCTGGTTTTTAAATGCTTCCCAATCCTCTGGCTTCCTATTAATCTTCACCAAATTGAATGCTTTTTCTTTTGCTTTTATGCTGCCTCTGACTTCCTTTTTCAGCCATGGTTGCCTCATCCTCTCCTTAGCATGTTTCTTCATCTTTGGGATAGATTTCTGCTGTGCCTCCTGAATTACCCCCAACAACTCCTACCATTGCTGCTGTACCATCTTCTCTGCTAGCCTCTCCTTCTAATAAACTATGGCCAGCTCCTCCCTCATGTCTTTGTACTTACCTTTGCTCAATTGTAATACTGTTACTTCTGATTCCAGTTACCCCCTGTCAAACTGCAGGGTGAATACTATCATATTAGAGTCACTATCTCCTTGAGGTTCATTTCCCTTAAGCTTCCTGATCAAGTCTGCCTCATTACAAATCAATAAATCCTGAATTGCTTGTTCCCTAATGGGCTCTACCACAAACTGTTCCAAGAAACCATCTCATAGACATTTCACAAATTCCATTTTTTGCGATACACTACCAACCTAATTTTCCCCGTCTACATACATATTGAAGACCCCTGTGATCATTGTAATAACGCCTTTCTTGCATGGCTTTTGTATGTCCTGACTTATTTTCTTTCCTACATCCTGATTACTGATAAGAGGCCTGTACAAAGCTCCCATCATGGCCTTTTTACTCTGTGGTTTCTCACTTCTACCCACACAGATTCTACACTTCCGATCCTGCATTGCTTCTCGCTGTTGATTTTGTTTTATTTTTTACTTACCAGAGAATGGCCTTCCCAGACCATGTGCCCATTCCTTCTACAGTACATGAATTCTTGAATGTTTAATTCTCAGCTTTTATCCCTTGAAGCCATGTCTCTGTGATATCCATAATATCATACACACCAATTTCAATCTGGGCTGTAAGGTTATTTACCTTGTTTTGTATACTGCAGGCATATACAACACTCTCAGTCCTCCATTGATCACTTCCCTTCTGATAGTTGTCCCTTAATCTGCTGTGCCTAATGTTTGATTCTTGCTCCTTTCTACCTCTGCTACTGCACTCACCTCCCACAAAGGCTCGGACTCTAGGCCACTCAATATTGTTGTAAAATCTTCTCTCACTTGCTCTCACATTTCCATGATGCCTATTCACGCACTCGAAACATCTCAACGCATATCTTCCTATCTGCACCAGCACTAACAACTGTACTGGCCACTTTCAGCTCACCTAATTCCCTCATTTACTCACTTGGGAGAAAACAGCTCATACTTGAGCTGAAAGTGCCAGAGTGAATGGTGGGATGAGCAACAGTTGGCTCCTCACCTTCAATGAAGAGAGGATTTTGGCACTTACAAGTGAAGACTGGTACCATAGAGCCATGAAAACATCCATGTCATGACAGTCAATTATGGAACATTGTCCATTGCAGTGCTACTCTCTCATTACCCACACTACGAATGTGTTCTTAACATGGCCAAATGGTTACCCTATGTTCGTGATGCCATCTTTCATTTTATCTCAGGTGCAAGTGACATTAACATAGTCTTCACAGCCAAGATGGTGGAACCACAAAGCATTCCCTTCTCCAACTCTGAGGACAGGAACACGGATGCCTCCGAGAATGACTGACTGGCAACCTTGTCTCCTGCAATCCTCACCAACTCAAATTCAGACTCCTCAAAGGGTACAACATCGCTACCACGTTTCCGTGGCTGGTTGGGGAGGAAATGCTCTGGGTCACTGGCTCTCAGAGGACTTTTGGAGATCAGTCACCTGTTCAGGCCCAGGCAGGAGGACCTTGTGGTGTTGGGACTTCATTATCATACACAAGCAGGGAGGGAAGAAGCTGGTATTTTGTTGGGTGCATCTCTGAGCAACTTGAAACAACTTCTCTTTTGTGCCAACTGTTCATTGCTACGAACTCCCCGATTTTTCAAAACTCTGTTTACCTCCACTTTTAAGTACTTTCAGTGATCTAGTCTCTACAACTTTCTGGGGTAGAAGATGCCAGACATTCACTACCCCCTGGGAGAAGACATTCCTTTGCATCTCAGTTTTAAATTAGTGTGTATTAAATTACTCTGTAACTGTGTCTCCTAGTTTGAGACTCTCCCACTGAAGGAAACATCTTCTCAACATGTACCGAGACAAATCCTTCTGAATCTAGCCTGTTTCAATAAGATCATCCCTCATTCTTCTAAACTCTGTTGCACAAAGTTCTAACCTGTTTAGCTGTTTTTGATAAATCAATCCCTTCAACCCAGAAATCAGTCTAGTGTGCCTCTTTTCAACTGATTCCAATGTCAATGTATCCTTTTTTAAGTAGAGGGACCAAATATTACACAGTCATATGCAGCCTCATCAGCAGCTTGTAGAGTTGTAACAGAAACTCCCCACTTTTAAACTCCAAGCCCCTAAAAATGAAGGACAAAATTCCATTTGCTGCCTTAATTATTAGTCATACCTGCATGCTAACAGTTTGAGTTTTATGCTCATGAACATCCAGATCCCTCTACGCTTTATGTTTTTTGGAAACTCTCTCCTCTACCTTTTGTTTCTTCTGACCAAAGTACTTGAGTTCATAATTTCTACGTTAATCACCACCTGCCACGATTTCCCTGGTAATTTAACCATCCATATTCCCTTGCAGATTCCTTATGTTGTCTCAGCAATATTTGTACCATCAGCAAATTCGGAAAATTACACTCTGCCCCCTCCTCCAATATGGATAATTACAATGTAGATTAAGTACAGGTAGTAAATAATTGGAGCCTTTGGATTAAGCTTTGTGGCACTTCATTCGTTATCTTTCCATCCTGAAAATACCTAAATCTGTCTTCTGTATATTAAGTAAGCCATGTTAATACATTACCCTTAATATTGTGAACTCCCATCTTGTGCAATAACCTCTTATGTGACATTATATTGAATGTCTTCTGGAAATCCAAATACACGATATTACTCACGTATCAACTCTGTTTGTTGTATGTACAAAATGCTCAAACAACTTTTCTAAACATGTGTTTCCCCTTCACAAAATTATGTTGACTCTGTTTGATTGCGTTAAACTTTTCTAAATATAACTTTTCAAAGTGAGAGGAGGAAAATTTAAGGCAGATATGCATGGAAAGTTCTTTACACAGAGGGTGGTGGGTGCCTGGAATGCGGAGGTGGTAGACGCAGACACGTTAGCGTCTTTTAAGATATATTTGGACAGGTACATGGATGGGCAGGGAGCAAATGGACACAGACCGTTAGAAAATAGACGACAGGCTAGACAGAGGATCTTGATCGGCGCAGGCTTGGAGGGCCGAAGGGCCTGTTCCTGTGCTGCAGGTTCCTTTGTGTTTCATGCTATTTCATCTTTAATAATGGATTTTGATATTTTCTCAACAGAGTTGAGAAGCTAACTTGTCTATAGTTTTCTGATTTATGTCTCCATCCCTTCTTGAACAGGGATATCACATCAGTGGTTTTCCAATCTGCTGGAACCTTCCCAGAATCCAGTGAATTCTGGAAAATTTTGACCAATGCCTCCATCATCTCTGCAACCTTTAAAATCCTTGGGTACTGGCTAACATGTCCTGGTGGCTTGACTGCCCTTAGTTTCATTAGTTTGTCAAAATACTTTGTCCTTCATGAAAGAGACTGTTACAAGATCTTTCTTCCAATAAACACCTCGCTTAACTTTGGTCAGAGATAATGGGAACTGCAGATGCTGGAGAATCTGAGATAACAAAGTGTGGAGCTGGATGAACACAGCAGGCCAAGCAGCATCTCAGGAGAACAAAAGCTGACGTTTCAGGGCTAGACCCTTCATCAGTAATGGGGGATGGGGAAAGGGTTCTGAAATAAATAGGGAAAGAGGGAGAGGCAGATCGAAGATGGATAGAGGAGAAGATAGGTGGAGAGGAGAGTACAAAGGAGTTGCAGTGGGAGAGAGATCCCCTGAGGTTGGTCCGGCGGGAGGAGGGTAACTTCTTCAGGTTAGGCATCCCTGGAAGAGGCTTCACATCCTCTCCACCTATTTTCTCATCTATCCATCTTCGGTCCGCCTCCCCCTTTCTCCCTATTTATTTGAGAACCCTCTCCCCATCCCCGCTCTCTGATGAAGGGTCTAGGCACGAAACGTCAGCTTTTGTGCTCCTAAGATGCTGCTTGGCCTGCTGTGTTCATCCAGCTCCACACTTTGTTATCTCTTGTTTAACTTTGGGTTGTGTATAGTGTACTCCACCATGATGATTGATGCAAAGTATTGGTTTAATTTACCTGCTAGTTCTCCAATAATAACGCCTCAGTTGTATCTTCTGAGGATCCCGTGCTTTTTTGAATGGCAGAGTAGGCTTGAAGGATTGAATGGCCAATCTCCGCTCCTAATTTCCACGTTTCTATTCCTCTGGGTAGGACACAGGTAACGTGTCTGGGCCCTTTGGACACAAATGCCTCTGGGGTTGTCCAACTGAAATTTGAAGACTAAACAACTCCAATATAGAGAGGCTGCCTCCATGCCAGCTGCCTAACTTGGAGTACAGTTAGCTGTAGGGGAAGGGAAAGACCCTCTGTGAACATAAAGGTGGCATTTTATATCATTGCAAATACGTTACCATATTTGTTAGTATATGTTCACTTGTATCATCTCTGGAGTGAGCAAATGTCTATCTAACACTTCAACCTGCCACTCCTCTCCTTTCATGTCATCCAACATGCTACTATACTAATTTTAAACTGCATCTTCCTTAAAGTTTACATTGTTTATGGTGCATTACTAGAATTCAGTTAGAGTTGCCATGATCTAATTGAATGCTATCATATACTCAAGGAGCTTTAATGGCCTATTCCTGTTCCCATGATCCTAAGTTCCTATTTGTGTACAGTTGGAGTTCTGCCTTCTTGTTTTTCTTATTTATTGTAAATCTATCTCTTAGGATCTGGAAAATAATTAATCTTCATGCCACAATTCACATTGCAACCTTGAAGCTAACTGACTGTCTCTCTTGGGATGTGACACATGGTCAGAGGAAAGTCTAAACCCTTGGACAGTACTTTTTTCAGGAAATGTTTTGCTTGGACTAATATAGCACTTGGATCAGAAATATACTTGCATTGGGATAGCAGTAAACTGTTCTCAGTCCCAAGGCTCAGCCAATCATTCGTTGAACAATTCAAACCAAATCCATGTTTGCTATTTCCCAGTTCAAGGATGGATATTAAAGATCTTGTGGCAGTTTTTAGAGAGAAGCTGGAAGTTATCTCACGGCAGTATTCCCGTCTTGCCTTCATTAACAAACGCAGATTAACCTCACGACTATTTGTGGCACCATTCCATTGCAAATGGTTGCTATGTTTGCCTAAAGGGCAACCATCACTGCAATTCCACTGTATCTGAAGTACTTTGAGATGCTTCTGAAAGAAGCGATTAGAGATCACATAAAGGATAAATTTTCCTTACTTTCCTATTTGTCATAGATGTGAGCAGAATTCAGTGGAGAGGAATTTGATGTCCAACTGTGTGGGGTGTTGAACAGGAAGAATGTCCTCTTCCCAGATAACCTATACACCCCTCTCCCATCTTCCCAATAAGTGTTTTTAATGGTTTTACTCATGGTGATTACACATCACTACTGACATGAAGACTATTAACTTCAACATCAACAGCAGCACTATACCAGACTCTGCCAGCCTTCAGGTTAGCACTGGAGGAACACTCTGTGCTGGAGAAATATTGTAAATAACTTTCTCTGCTCTACAATGGTAAGTGGAACCATTTCCCTCCAATATCTCACATTCATCCTATCACTGCTACTGCAGCCATTTTTAGTGTTGCCTGTAACAACTTCTCTTGCTTGCTCTCATCCACCCCAAAACCCCACACCATTAAATTTGTGTGACTTCATTGCTGCCTACTCACTTGGGGTACCTCATGACCATTCCCCAACTTGCACCAGCACAATCAACTATGCCACCTTCTTTTATCTCACTTGATCCATCTCTTTCTTTCTTTCCAGGAGAACACGAGCTACAAAAGGTAAACAGAGCCATGAGAAGTCATGGCTGATATATGGCTCCTCACCTTGACCGGGAGATCCTGAGCCTGACTGCCTTTAGCGGCTTGCTAAATTGGGCCTTAATCTCCTGGATGAATACTCAAGGCTGCTCTTGACCCACTGTGGTGAATCCCTCGATTAAAAGGTGTCTACCATCACTTGACTGAGCACAACTCCTTAGAATTTGAAGCATAGCTTTTTTGTTGAGGCAAGGCAATATGTTTGCTGCATAAACTGCTGGTACATGGTGCAGGTGTGAGATTGATATAACACACTGCCTCATAGTAAGAAGGGCTCCCCCTTGACTGAATGCTGCTGATAGGCATGACAAATAGGCTTCGTGTCCGTGCTAAAAGGTATGGCAAGGCAGAACTATTCTGAGCCTGGTAGTTCTGGCTGAGGGGCAGGGTGTAAAAAGACAAGACAGAGATGTTGTGAGGATCCAAATTTGCTCAAAGTGACTGAGAGCTGACAGTACTTGAGCCTGAGATGCAGCCTGGTCCAAACTGTGTGTGGGTATCTGTCTAACTGTTCACAGTGTCCTTGAGGGAACATTTCAGGTGAGAAGCACTGGTGTGCTTCGAAGTGTAATGTGCCAGTGAAGAAGCGTGCTGTAAGTGGATCGGAAATGCAACATGAAGGCTGGTACATGTGAGTGGAATGTGGCTACAGTCTGTGCAGTGTGCCTGAGATAGTGGTGACAGGTTTCCAAGATAGAGGCATGGAGGAGCAAGCAGCAAGTTGGACTCACCAAGTACCAGCTCTGACATTCACATTCCATGGGAGAATACTGGATTGCCAATTAATGAGGCGAGATTAGGTGGCAATCAAGGTGATCGTGAGCTAAAATCCCTCTGTTAATCGGCCTCTCACCACTCACTAGTAAGATTCCCATCTTGATTTTCAGGACTTGACTATTTGGAAATTGGCCTCACTGAATATCTCATCTGACTCTTGCAAACTTCTTGCCACAGCCCACATGTTCAGGGCCATGGGAGATTCTGTCCGTGATGTTAGATTGCACATATACAGTGAAGACACCCAGTTCTACTTCAACACTAGCTCTCTCAACTTTTCCACTGGTGTTAAGTTCTAAAACTGCTTGCCTGATATGCAGTATTGACTGAGTAGATGTGAATTAAATATCGGAAAGGCCAAAGCCATTCTCTTCATTCCCTCTCCAAAACTCACTCTGCAGCTGTCAACTCCATTCCCCTCGGTGGCAAGAGTCTGAAGACGAACTTGGTAACATATGACCCAGTTACCAGCCATTTTTCCACATCAGCACTCAGACAACCCAATTCCATCTCTTCAACATTGCTTTGCCCCAAACTCAGTTTATCTGCTTTTGAAAATGCCACTTCTGCCTCCAATACCCCTAGACTTGACTATTGTTACAATTGTGGTAGAAATGGACAATCAATATTCAATTTTCATCACCTGACATTATGCCTGAGACATTCATTAATTAAAATTACTTTTTATAAGGGCAAATACTGGCCTAAAATGGGAGCAACGCCCTTCTGACTACAGATTGAGGCAAGCATTGTGAAACTAGTGTGAAATACGTAAAATCTGACTGCACTGAAATGACCAGTCCATCCAAACACTCGAAACCAGAAGATTATGTCAGGATCAAGAAATTTGCATCCTGTTTCACCCACGTATGAATGGCAATTTCATAGAATGAGGGATGAAAGCCTCAGGTGTTAGTTCGCCAGCTTGGAAAGGGCAATGGACAAACTCAAGGATATGCAAATAGACCTATGTGAACAGCTGCTTCTGTGCAGCAGGAAAGAGATATGAGAAAATGCATTTTTAAGCAAGAACTGGAAGATACTTTCTCTGCCTGTCCTCTCTCAATCTCAAAAACAAATGCATGGTATAAAAGCAACTTGGAGTATCAATTATTCACAAAGAATGCTGAAGAAACAAGATAGTGGCTGAACTGCCGGGACTACAAGTAATATCTAACACTTGAAGGACAACACAGAATTTTTCCACCCTCCTGTCTTTATCAACAACTCCATCCTTTTTAATATTATTACTTGTGTTTACCTATGAGTTTGATGTCAATTTCTTTTCAAGTGTAAGGTAACAAAATTACTTTCTTCTTTCACCTAAGACCTTGGAACTGGTTCTTTCATTTTGTCTACTTAACTAAGTTTTAACTGAAGCGTGATATCTGTATGCTGAAGAGAAGTAAAAATGTTTGTTTGAGAGGGACATTCAAGAAAAAAGGAGAATTGATCACTCCTTCTCAGATGATTGGAACATGATTCCAATTCACTGTTGGTTGGCCTCCCATTCTCAATCCTTCATAAAACTGAGGTCATTCAAAGTGCTGCTGCTCGTGCACTTGCTGTGACCAAGATTCATTTACTCATCATCTCCGTGCTGCTGCCTCACAGTGCCAGGGACCCAGGTTTGATTCCAGCCTTGGGCAACTGTCTGTGTGGAGTTTGCCCATTGTATCCAAATCTCTGCGGGTTTCCTTCAGGTGCTTTGGTTTCCTCCCACGGTCTGAAGCTGTGCAGGTTAGGGGGATTGGCCATAGGTTTCAGGAATGTGCGGGCTAGGTGAGCTAACAATGGTAAATGTGGGATCATGGGTTTAGGGTGGGTCTAGGTGGGATGCTTTACAGAGAGTTGGTGCAGACTTGAAGGGCCAAATGGCCGCTATCTGCACTGTGGGAATTTTATGATAATAAATTGTTTAATTTTAAAATTCTTATTCTTGTTTGCAAATCTTTCACTGGCTTCTCCTTCACTACCTCTGTAACCACAACCAGTTCTACACTTTCAGGCGCTTAACTAATTCTAACTTCGTGAGTGCCCCCAATTTTAATTCCTACTGCCATTTGGTCCGGAATTCTCTCCCTAAACTTCTCTAACTCGCTTTGTCTTGTAAGTTGCATTTTAAAATCACCTTGGGTCAAGCTTTTGGCTATCCTAGTGGCTCAGTGTCAAATTTTATTTTAGAGCGCTCCTTTGAAGCATTTAGGCACATTTTGCTATGATAATGGTGCTATATAAATGCAAGTTGCTCATGATGTTGAACAACACTAATTACCTAAACTTGAACATTACAATGCCTATTCAGGCAATGAATGGAATACTTTCTACCATTTTAGAAATATAGCCTGTCTTGAGACAACATCTTCAAGAGATAGAGGATAAAGTCGCAAAATTAAATGTTCAAATTGCTCCGCATATCTTTAAACAATTGCTGAAAATTGCTCAAGAACTATCCTAAGGTTTTTCATGTGCCTGAGATTCAGAAATTGGTCTTTCTGGCTTTTGAAATGGACCAAATGTCAGAAACCTTGTATAAAAATCTTTGGACAACATTAAACAAAGGCTTCAGTGAATGCACTGAGAATCACCTTTCCAATGTAATGGCAAGTTTTTGTTTGTTGTTATTTTCATGTGAGCTAGCCAGTGTATGCTAAGTTGCAAACATTTGTTGTGTTCTATCTGCCTTATTGTGGAACATTTTATTGTGTGGAATCTGCATCCAAATTTTGGCAGTTGTGCAGAAGCAGATGTTTGGTGGTGACTGCTGACTGAAGTTGGCTGAGTATCTGGGGCTGAATGTTTTAACAGTTAGGGGCCCTACGTCCCACAAGAAGTACAGCTGTAACTTCAAAGCACAGTAATAGGAATCATAATCAACCTTGTATTATAGCAAAATGTTTAATATCCACTGATTGAGTTGCAGATGATCACTTTCAATAACATCTGAAGCTATTACAGCATTAATGGCAAGGACTGATCTAGCTATCACAGTTTTCATGACAGAAACTGCCTGCATATAAAAAAAACAACTTGCTTAGATAAAGAGGCATCAAAGTTTGAAATAAACATTTACTAACGTCAGAGGGGGTGCAAATTAAAAGCAACCATTTTCTTTACATAAAAATGAATAGTGTGGTTTTATTTGCAACCTTATAGGGTGTAAGGTGGAAAACACAATGAGGGGGAAGCAGTGAAGACCTTTATATGTTTTGCAGCCATGCAGGTGCTAATATTTTGCGGGAGTCAGCTGGAAAATGAGGACTTGAACTGAATATTTCTCATTCAGAATCCTGAAGGAGACTGAAATTTGTAACACCGAATACATTTACTACAGATGTTGGTGCTACGTACAATATATTAATAAACCAAAGAAATAAGCAATTTATGACCAATTTGTGGCGGGACGTCTATGTTACCATTATCTAACTGAAGAAAATAGCTCAAGGAAAGTGTGAATGAATTGGCTACATTCAGCCTTAGAATGAGATAAGCAGGCTGTCGCTGTGAAATTCAGCTCAGTATCTGGTTTTTCAGTGGTATATATGCTGTTTTGCCTCTAAAGTAGTGTCCACAACAGCTATGCACATACTGAGGCTGATGGTACCAAATGCCACTTGAGTAGGTTAAATTTCAAACGGGGGCATTCACTGGAAATATACAGAGTAGACAAATTATCAAACATTGATTTGATATCAGCATTGCTATTTAAGGAAACAATGCTCCAGTTGACTCTGTCTCTTAAATATGCTCAGTGCCCTATGTTCAATAGCAGATGGATCTCACATCTCTGTGATTAAAGGGATCTTCAACTATATCTAACTTAGCTGCTGATTGATTCCCCGGTGTACTGTGGAATTGTTTGATCGTTTCTGGAGCTGTTTAAAATTGCTGAAAACCACAAATTCTGAAGGCCTTGTTCCTGATCTCAAGGATTCTGCACAAATAATTTGCTCGCAGACATGGGTGTAAGAATTTGTGTCACTCCCCATGTACATGATGATGGAGATGACATACAGAAGATGGCTGTCGGTTATAAGTAATGAAATGTTTCATGCAAGTGAAAGTATATGGTCAAAAATGAGCTGGTTGGGTGGATTGGACTTGGTAAATAGGGACCTGGGATGTGTAGGTAAGGTATGTTAGTCATGGGAAATTTAAGATGGGGAATGGGTATCCCTGGATGCTCCTTGGAGGGTCAGTGTGGACTCATTGGGCTGAATGGCCTGTTTACACACTGTAGGGATTCTATAAGGATTCCATAAGAATGCCAAGGTTCATGGAGAATCTTCACCTAATTGGCACTGGACTTTGCGCAGTGCTTGGAGTCCATTCTCATCAAGAGCTCCATTAGCTCAGAGAAGGTGAAGGAATGGAAATAACACAGAGCAGGACAAGCTGTAGGAAGAAGAATGAAGAGGTAAGGGTTAATGGCTCAGCAGGAGACTATTCTAACCCAGCATGGTCAGAGAGTAATTCTTCAACTACAACCTCAGTGAGCAAATATTTCCACTTCCAAAAAGAAGTGCTCATCAAAATCTGCTGCCTGTGGATCACCGGCTAAGGGCTGATGGGAGGCAAAATACTCTTATCCTGCAAGAGGGCAAATGCAAATTGCCTTAACTGGTCATGTTAACAAGTTGCACAATCTGTGGGTAAATAAGTGTATCCTGAATGCCCTAATAGATTCATTAGTTGTTTATAGTCTAAAATGGTTCACAGTATTATAACAGCACTGTGGATGTACTTGTACTGCACAGAAGTGCGTCACTGAGATATGGTTTCTCTCCTGTGGCAGTACCTCAGCAATCCTTGAGATACGTTGGAGGATAGTTCGCTGGACTGACTTCTGAACCTTTGAACACTGGAACCTGTAGCCAGGTTGACAGCATTCTGAGTCTACATCATCAAGGTGAGTTTGTTTCAACAGTGCATGCTTTCATGGCAGCATTCAGATTTTGGATGGTTTCTATTTGTACTGCAATGGCCATCCATCCGAGTCTGCACCATGATTGGGCTCATGAGTTCACTATGGCAATGGACTCAAAACACTGCATAAAGCTCTATGCCAAGTTTGGGATGGTTCCTCATGCACCTTGGCATTTACCATGAGCTTCCCACCAGACTTCCTGATGCACCAAACATTTCATTTCACATAATCACCTGCTATCTTCCGTATCAAAGTCCTCAGAGAAACTTCTGTAGCAAAACATGTGTGCACATCACTTTCTGTTAGTTACCACTGTGTTGCCCTTGTCTCTGCCCAGACAGTATCCATTCAGGCTTGCTGTCTCACCTCTAAGTTATTCGTTAAGCTCAATATGTGTATCTGAGCTGGTTGCTATAAATCTGAGAGTTATTTTTTCTTCATTACTGTTTTAGCTTCTCCCTCATTATCTTCTACTACTGTCTGGCCATGGCAGCTCCAATATTGTGAGCACAATGTTTTCTGTGAGGCTAAAGGCATACTGGTTCCATTGCTGTTAGTCCTAGTGGCCTTCCTATCCTGTAACAGTGGAGAACTCAGTCAGAATACTGCCAGAATTTATTTGGGTGATGTGGCCAATGTAGTTGAACAGTTGTCAATGTGATATGATGGTGTGATGCTTACAGAAGTGCTAAATGTTTGAAAATGAGGCAAAACAATGAATTTTGAGGCCTGTGTCATGATTTGTAGAGATTGTTGGCAGGTATGATTGGGTTTGGTACATTATGCAATGTGTGAAGCCAATGATGCAGCTCATAGGTCATGGTATTTGAAGATACATTCAGTAAACTTGACTACTCATGCAAACCCGTTAAGTTCAAAGTTTTTGAGAAAGGTTCTTGAGAAGATTTGTAGCCATTAAGTCTCTTGCAACACTGAGACCAGGTCAGTGCAGGGACTGCTGTGGCTATCTCAATCCAGTGCCTTTGCAAAATTAGTCTGAATGTCTCCTGGTCTCAGTGTGGATCGGTGACAATTTCCTGACTTTCCGCCTCCTGGACTGAGACCTCTAGTGCAGCTTTGGAAAATGTTGGAGCCTGTTTTTTGCTGTGCAGAAATATTTTAATATCAACTATATTGGCCACATCACCCATATAAATTCTGGCAGTATTCTGACTGACTTTGCCAGCTCAGACTCCGTTTTAAAATTTGCAGCCAAGGTGCACCTCCCTTTTAAGAGCTACAGTTTGGTTGAGTTCACTTGTAACCAATCAGTACTCTCCTCTCATGCAGTATAAATATTTTTTCCCCTTTACTGGTGTTCCTTATGAACTGTCCTGGTAAGTGGAAGACAAAAGCTTTCAACAAAATATATCTTTTTCAGCAAAGAAAATAAGATTAATTGTCATTGAAGGAAACTAAAGATATCCTCAAGTGAATATTCTAGTGTTGTAGTATTTGCTTGAATTCCATCAAACACATTTTTATATACAGAAACCTCTAAGAAGCCTTGTTTTTCAATGCTTATTTATCTTATCTGCACTTGTTTCTCACTATTTCCACAATATCCTGATCTCACTCCTGGTCAATCATTTTCCTTTCAATTTTTACTTTGCCCTTCCTCATCACTTTTGTACCCTCCTCTCATAAGTAAGGTTACTCTTCCAATTTTGTTAAACCAAAGTCCTTCAGAAAATTTAGTACACCTTTACATGGAATTTAAAGCAGTGAAACTGGTAATTTGGCCCAAGAGATCAATGCTGGCGTTTAAGACCTACCTAAGGCTTTTCTTTTTGACATTCTTTATTTAACCCAATCAACATAGCTTTCCTTTATGTGTTAAACATCCCAAATGCACGTTGTCTCAACTGGTCATGTTAACAAGTTGCACAATCTGTGGGTAAATAAGTGTATCCTGAATACCCTATTAGATTCATTAGTGGCCATCCTCATGTTTATGGTCTAAAATGGTTCACAGTGCTATAACAACACTGTGGTTGTACTTGTACTACACAGAAGTGCAACAAAGAAAGGTGCTGGCCCACCAACAGCATCAAAAGTGCAATTAGGAATGGGCAATAAATGTGAGTTTAGTACAATGACTCTGCTTTTCTATACCTCTCGGAATAGACCTTTCAGATCTTTGTTTGCTTTTTTAATTGACTCAAATCGCTACTTTTAGTGATTTGCGCAGTGTTATTGCCAGATCCCTCTGCCCCTCTCTCTCATGTAGGCATTTATATTCCTAAGCAAATATGGCATTCTCATTCTTCCAACAAAAACATATTACCTTCCACAACCCTGTTGAAATGAATGCCAATTAGATGCACTTCTACGAGTATATTAATGTCTGCCTGTATTTTGTACATAGCCTTCTCAGAAAAAAACTGCACCTCTAATTTAGTATTGCTCTCAAAATTTGATATTGTACTCTCAATTCCCGAGGTCAAATAATTTATGTAAATAGTGAACAATATTGATCCCAACACTAACCCTTGTGGAATACCGTTTCCAGCCTTTTGCCTATCTGAGTAAGTTTATAAGCTCAGTGCTTAGTGCCTTTTGAAAATCCAGATATATTACATTGGTTGCATTACCTTTGTCTCTTGAGCTTTTTCAAATAACTGGATGAACTTGTTTAATTTTCACCTTACTTTTTGATATCCATGCTGACTACGTTTTACTGAATTTTCAGTTTCTAAATGTTTCTATTACATTTTTGAATTTATTTTGCTACTTCTGATGTTAAACTAATTGGTCCTTAGCTCTCTTTACTTGGTCCAACTTCCTTTTAAATCTATAAATCATTAGGCTGGTCTCTAGTTCTCTGCTAGTATCTGCTTATCTAATGAATTTATACTTAAATATTTATTTATATAGTTAATATTTTGGAGTATAACCTCTGCCTCCCTTCTTGACATCGTTTAACATGTAGAATTGCATACCCATCCAGACCAAGGTGTATCCTTTCTAAGTTTGATTTGTTTATCAATTATTTGGATCCTACTGTTATGTTAAACACTCTAATATCCTTTTGGATCCTTTTCAAATGTCATGTCCAGCAAATAAATTTTCATAGTCATTCCTGAGGTTACGTAATTCATTCTTCAATTTTGTGGTAATTATCCAAGATTTTATCATTTGTAGGAACCAGATCCATTTTATAGTTCATTCATGGCTGTAGCAAAGCCAGCATTTGTTACTTGTCACCAATTGCCCTTAGTAGGGGCATTTCAGAGAACTGTTAGTAATGAATCATATTGTTATGTGGAGCCACAATAGGCCAGACCAAGTAAGGCTGGCAGATTTCCTTTCTTTAAATCACATCAGTGAACCAGATGGATTTTTACACTAAGCAACAATTGGTACATAGATAACAAAGTGTGGAGCTGGATGAACACAGCAGCCCAAGCAGCGATTTAGGAACACAAAAGCTGACGTTTCGGGCCTAGAGGGTTGCCAGAGCCCATTTTTAAAATCTGAATTCAAATTTCACCATCTGCCAAGGTAGGATTCAAACCAATGCACCCAAAACATTAGTCTTGGATTCAAGAGGACTAGTCTAGCGACATTGCAATCAGGTCATAGCCACCCCATTCTGCTTGCGTTGATTCAATTAGAAGCTAATGGTCATCATTATATTTAGCCCAGAGCATTGGCAGCAGCTTGAATGAGTCACGAATCACCTCAGATAGCATCTGTGCATCAACTTACCACCGACACCACAACCTACTGCTGGATTGGTGCCAATTTGCCAACGCCCAGTCTGATGATAGAAAGTATGAGCCAGGGCAGAATTAGTTGCTTTAAGTTTTCTGTTTACATGACTGAATGGCAAGAGGAGTTTGTTTAGAGACTGGCTGCCAAGGTGAGCAATATTATTTGGAAAAGTGTGATGTATGTGCTGACCATGCTGGGTCCAGCCTCTTTTACTTTAAAGCTAGCACATTAGTATAAACATATGGATCTAGGTAGGTGCTGAGCTAAGTAACATTGGCAGATAAAATAAAGAATAGTCTTTTTGGAACTGGGTTGATAGTCTGACAGGCTGTGCCATGGAATGGTAGCATATGCCTCTATGTCTGAAATTTCCACTAAAATGAATTCCGAATCCTTGCTACTTTGTCGCTGGGGCAAATGACTGGAAACGAGTCAGCTCCTGCTGTTTTACACACTTTTCACCGACTAAAGATGATGATTAACATCGGACTAGAATTATGAGACACAATTAACACCTTCTCTCTTAAATTGTTGGAAACATTTTACAAATGGAGAGTTCCATCCATTTTCAAATACCAATTAGAATTCTGAATAGAAATAGCAATGGGTAAGGCTTAATAAGCTTTCTATCTATTTCACTCATTGTTGATCAAAAAAGATATAGACCTGGAAAGATTTGAAAAGAGGAGCTAAGTAAATGCAAAAATCCAGTACTTTTTCCCAAGCTGAAGGTCATAATTAGATTCAATCACACCTAGGTGGAAACGCATTCATGGGTCTGATCGCATATCATTTGCTTTGCATATGTATCACATTTAAAATCAACTCATTAATGGCTTCAGTGAGTTACTGTTGGAAGCCAACAATATGTGGCGGACTCTTTTGGAGATCATTTCTATTTGACATTTCTGGTTCCTGACTGCTTGCCATGGCCACTGGATACCTAGAATTATACTGGAGGACTCCCTCTATCTGTAAACTCTTTCATAAAAAGATACACTTATATAAAAAGTAGTTTTAATTTCAGCTATGTTGAGCTGTGTTTGCTGCAGTTGTCTTCTGGTTTCCCATGAATTTGTGAAACATTTGCTTAACACAGCTAAACCCTTTCTATGAACAAGTGTATCATTACATTCTGTCATTCATTTAGTTTGCATTTAACAGAACTGATTCTTGGAACTGAACTGAAATGTTGTCTGCCTCTTGAGCATGGGTGAAGTGTTTGGCAAACTTTGCAAGATTTGGTCCAAGTTGGTAAACTGATTCTCTCCAGCACACACAGAAATCTCTGATAAATGCATACTTCCTTTCAGTTCCAAGCAGATTCAGTAGTATAAAAGCAAGGAGCACAATGATCACCATGAGTTCAAACTCTGTTCTCTGATTCTCCTGTTTAATTTGTAGGCATGTCATGATTTTGCTCTTGTTTTATTTCTGTTTTAGTTGTACAGCGACTGAGGCCTTGACGTCTTGCTGGGACTGACAGTCCCCTGTGCAAATTCGGATGGCCTGTTTTTGCAGTGCCATCGAAACTGGCCTTCTTTTTATATTCTCCTGGCTTTCACAGAAGGACATTGTGTGGACAGAGCAATAATATGCAGTTCGGGGTTGAGGACCATGGGTCTCCAGCTTACCTCCAGGGGGTCTGACACTCTTCATCCACAGCTCCACCTATACCCTGTGCTAAATGGACAGGGGTCAATGGCCTACCTCAATGGAGAGGCAAAGGTGACAAACAGAAAATAGCAACCCAATCAAGATGACAACCCAGCTGCAGTCTTCTTAGTCTGCGTCAGTTAAATGAGTTGTTTTTAATCCTCCGCATGTTGATAATAGTAAGTGGTGTCATGCCAGAAGAATATGGCTGTCTTTCATATCAAAGGGTATTCATGCACCGTTCTCAAATCACTATTCTATGCCTGTATTAAGGAGGCCCCTCAAGGTAAAAGCATCTCATAATGATGAGATTTAAAACTATCTTACTTCACAAGCTTTCAGTGACTGAGTCTATGCTTGATGAAGATATCGAGAAACATTTCCCACTGTGCAGAGGAGTGTGCTCGAACACACACATGCATAGATGCAGTAACAATTTTCCAGTGTGTATTTGCATTTTCATCTATGCATTTCCTGAGATTTGTGGGTGGTTGTGATTTGCATTTGATCTTTCTGATCGACAGGGTTCCTGCTCACATAACCAGTACAAACAAAAGTGTGAGGTGTTTATCCAGTTCAATCTACTTCTGCTGCCTTTAAGATAACTGTGAACTGCTCAAAGCTGAGAGCTTAAAACAACATGACAGACAATGAAAACTTTCAATGTCCTTCCAAAATGCTATAAATTTGGATTGTCTTCCACGTCGGGACTGAACCACAAAGAAACTTATTTTATTTAATTTTTTTTGTTAACAAGCTTTTATTCCAGTTTTCTGTAACTCTTTTGACCCCATATCCCAGGGGAGCTGCTGTTTGCCAAGTTGTACTTTGAGAGTGCACACAGCACTCAGTAACTTATCCAAGTCCTGCTTTCAGCTGAATAAATCTATTATCAGTTCTGTTATGCAGTGCGACGAGTACGTAGATAGAATATGAATACAGGAATAAAAGGTTTTGGGTGATTTTACATTTAGCAATTTCTGATCATATGCCATCACAAAAAGTTGTTCAAGTATGCAGGGCAGAATTCAGGTACAGAACATTTGTTGAAGTGTTAAAAACACGTCTGCCATTTTTACTGGCAATATCAAAAACCAGTATGGGGTAAGGGTGGGGGTGGGTATCGGTTTTCCAGTGGGGAAGCCTGGAAAAAATAATTTTCTGAGGTCCTGGAAGTATGGTTTTGTTGAACTTAGCAGCAGGGTGAGAAACTATTTTAAGTTTCCGTTACCTGCTCCAGGATGCCAGATTGGGAGACTATCTGATGGCTGGATTGACCTTTGGCATTGGAAGGCAGCCATGGATCAGAGAATTGAGGAGAGAGGTTGTTGATGGTCCAGGAGAAATTTGATGTTGGACGGAATATTGATGGATGGCTAGATGGGGAGAGTGGGGAAATTGCAGACGAGGAAAAATATTTACAAGACGCTGGGGAGATCAAGGGAGGAGGGGAGAAGATTGCAGCAGGAAGACCTGTAAAGATGTGGAGGAAGCCTTGAGGATATTGTGGGTCATGGAGGCCAGTGAGAAGTCATCAGTTTGCAAGATGAGGAAAGCCAAATGGTTTACTTGGAGATCAGGTCAAAGCATTCCTGGTGGTTCTGATATTTAGCTGCTCTATATAGCAATCCTTGCCTCCCTTTAGCTCCTGGGCTAACCAATGTCTGTGAAACCCAGCAACCAACATTAAAGTTTATACAAAGAAAACATCTGAGACATAAAATCCCACTAAAATGTGGGGTTGAGAAACCTACCTCCTGGAAATGTACAGTCCTCACCTTTCACAGCTCTACCTCTATTAAATTTGTAAGTGGGCTGGTTTGAGATTTATTTTTACATTGAAGATACCCTTATAAATTTTGTTCTGTGTCATTCCAGACTCTGGTTGTTGTGAAGAGAATGTAACAAAAATGAAGCATCCTTTGCTAGTTTTGACCTTGTTACTTCAAGTGCCACTACAAAACAAATTCAAGAATTCAGCTCATTGTTTTTTGATCCACTACTGACAGGAAACTACTTCCCTGAATCCTGGTGGCTGGTTTTATAGCGTTATCTGAAGATTTGGGAAAAGGACATTGAAAGCTGCCGTTAAGTGGCACAACAGCAATGACAATAGATCATGTCAGCTCTGAAGAAGAATCATCTAGGCTCGAAATGTTAGCTTGCTCTGACCCCTGTGATCTCCAGCATTTGTGGTTTTCATGACATTTACCCAGCTTCAGGAGACATCAGCTATATGGGTAACAAAAACCGAAAGAACTGCGGTTGCCGTAAATTAGCAACAAAACAGAAGTTGCTGGAAAAACTCAGCAGGTCTGGCAGCATCTGTGGAGAAAAAAAATCAGAGTTAACGTTTCGGGTCCGGCGACTCTTCCTCTGAACTGACTCGGTTACTGGGGAAGGGTCACTGGACCCAAAACATCAACACTGTCTTTTTTCTTCACAGATGCTGCGTTTTTCCAGCAACATCTGTTTTTGAGCCATATAGATTATACTAGGCCAAGGTGCCAACAGCTTCTAACAGTGTCACCAACAATGTGAAACAAGCCATATTTTATGCCAGAAGTAAGCGACTGAACAGACTTTACTCACTAAGTAACTAATTGAAGTGTTTGACACTTAAACACTATAGTCAACAACGAATTTTAAAAAGTGTAGGAGTCAAAAACTTCCATTCTTGAAAGAGGTACGTAAAACATTCATGCACATCTGCATATGAAGTAAATAGAGAGATAAGTGTTGTTTATTGTTAACTTTTATGGGCCTGCTGGATGACTCCTATTACATTTTAATGAGTCTTTAGTGTGGGAACCACATCAAAATATTTTACCCAAGAACACACGAGTACAGACAAGAGTTTTAAAGCCTTTAACTATGTGTCTCTCTGGACACTGAATAAAAAACCAGGAAGGAGTCAAAGTGACTGCAGGCAGGGTGGGATGCTTTGTTTTCAGCAGTGAGCTTCTTCCTGGAAATCCTGAACTGTGCTTCCCTAACTCAATCTTACAGCAGCTGCTGCCAGCAGCATGTCGTGGGTTTTAACTTTCTCAATCCAAAAATAATCTAGCTGCAGCCAGCAGTAAACAGGAGGAGGTTGCTGAGGGTAACTGGAAACATGTTTGGCATTATGAAAGAGAACTGAGAATGTGTTTTGAAATTATTTGGAGCATGAATAATTTTCCACTAGCAGACAATCAAATCACAAAGTTCATTATTTTTCAAATCCAGGGTATTAAAACCAATCTATAAAATGTATGTATATGTGCAAGGTGAAATGTGATGGAATTTTGCCCTTTCAACTCCGGAACTTGTTTTGATGACAACAAAAGGAGAGAATGATAGAAACATAGAAGGATGAGGCCATTCGGCCCTTCGAGCTTGCTCTGCCATTTGTCACAAAATTGGCTGATTGTCCAACTCAAAAACCTAATCCTGCTTTCTCCCCATAACCTTTGATCCCTTCTGCCCCAAGTGCTTTATCTAGCCGCTTCTTGAATACATTCAATGTTTTGGCATCAACTACTTCCTGTGGTAATGCATTCCACAGGCTCACCAGTCTTTGGGTGAAGAAATGTCTCCCCATCTCCAGCCTAAATGATCTGCCTTGAATCCTCAGATTGGTTCTGGACACACCCACCATTGGGAACATCCTCCCTGTATCTACCGGTCTAGTCCTGTTAGAGTTTTATAAGTTTCGATGAGATACCCCTCATTTATCTGAACTCCAGCAAAAAGAATTCTAACTTAGTCAATCTCTCCTCATATGTCAGTCCCAGCATTCCCGGAATCAGCCTGGTAAATCTTTGCTGCGCTCCCTCGAGAACAACAGCATCCTTTTTCAGCAAAGGAGACCAAAACCGCACAAAATGTTTCAGGTGTGGAATCACCAAGGGTCTGTATAACTGTAACAGTACATCCTGCTCCTGTAATCAAAACCTCTCACAATGAAGGCAAATATACCTGCATGCTTATCTTCAGCAACTGATGCAGAAGGCATCCACTGCACACTCCACTCTTCCAATTTACAACCATTCACTTAATAATCTGCCTTCTTGTTTTAGCTTCCAAAGTGAATAACTTCACATTTATCCAAATTACACTGTATCTGCCATTGATTTGCCCACTGTCCCAACCTGTTCAGATCATGCTGAAGGCTCTCTGCATCCTTGTCACAGTTCATCCAACTTGTTACCATTTGCAAATTTTGAGATGTTACATTTTGTTTCCTTGTTCAAATCATTAATATATATTGTGAATAGATGGGATCTCAGCACAAAAACTGTGGCACCCCATTAGTTACTTCCTGCCAACTTGAAAAGGACCCATTAATTCCTATTCATTGTTTCCTCTCTGCCAACTAGTTCTCTATCCATTTCAATACACTTCCCCCAATCCCTTGCACTTTAATCATGCACAATAATCTCTTATGTGGGACATTGTCAAACTCTTCCTAAAGTCCAAATATACCGCAACAATAGGCTCTCCCTTGTCAACTCTACTAGTTACATCTTCATAGAACTCCAACACATTTGTCAAGCATGGTTTCCCTTTCAGTTTCTAATAAAGGCTAGGGCATGTCAGAGCAGGCTGTACAAAATAGCTTATCAGGGTTCTGGCTACAAATCTAGTCTAAACTGAAAGGATGATTGCCCCGTGTCTGATGAGAGGGAAATTTGTGTAGAACAATGAGTTTGAATTCTGTCTTCTTACTTTGGGAATCAGGGTTTTATTACTTATGGGAAGATGTGTTTTGTTACTGATGGCTATATGTACTTTCATTTAAGGACCAAAATCTGAAGAGGAGGTAGTGAAAACTATGTGATGCATCAAATATGTTTCAGCATTAATTGGTCTAACTTTGAAAATCTTACACAAAGAGAATATGACAATAAATGATGATTATGGTGTAAAATGCCTAGACCAGATATGGATTTGCTTAAGGAAACCACAATGCTGGACATTAAAACCATGCTATGTCAGGTAACATGATGGCTCAGTGGTTAGTGTTGCTGCTGCATGGTGCCAGGGAGTCAGGTTCAATTCCAGCCTTGGGTGACCGTCTGTATGGAGTCTATACACTCACCCTGTATCTGTGTAGCTTTCTGCCAGATGCTGTAGTTTTCTCTCACAGTACAAAGATATGCAGCTTAGGTGGATTGGCCGTGGGAAATGTCGGGTTATAGGGATAAGGTTGGGTTTGTGTGGGATGCTCTCCAGATGTTTGGTGCAGACTTGATTGGTTGAATAGCCTTTTCTGCACTGTAGGCATTATATGTACTTCTATGGCAGGCTGCATTCAGTGCCACTTTAGTAAATTGTAGTGCATATACATGTATCTGGAGAAATCCCAGATGTTATGTCTGCTATCTTTTCACTTGTTGAAAGGCATCAGCTGTGTAGAGGACAAAGCAGTGGATGGCTTTGGTTTTACAAGAGCCCCACATCAGAATCAGAACTCTTCACATTAACCCTTAGACTTCCCTGGTGAGATAAGTTCCACTTTCAATGTTTAAATGGTATATAACAGCAGCAACAATGTCAGGTACACCAAGAAATGGTAATTATGCTTTTATTGTGCAACAATTTGTTACGTACAACTTAATTAAAGAAGAAAAGCTGGATGGATGGATAAAAATTAAGACTATTGTCTACATCCCTGGCTAATAGGCTACATTAACAACCACTAGTAATAATTGTTATGCCATTAGGAAATGTTTTCTGACACTACAATACCACAATGTCACTGTTAATAACAAGCTGCTTCAATGCCAAAATGTGGATTCTAAATTTTCTTCCACTATCCAACTCTCGTCAGAGAGAATTGCATTTGAAAGTGCAGGCGAAACAGGCAGTGAGACCTAACATTGTGTTTTTACTTTGTCCCCACTGCTTTTACTGGGAAAGCCAGAAACTACACATGCTCTCCCATTGAATGCAAATTATGGCAGGCAATATGCAAATCTCCCTGGATATTTCTACTGACCCTATTAACTTAGTGGCCACTTGATGTTAATTGATGGTAATCCTTGACAATTTGGAGGGGTAGAGTCAATTAGTTGGTTCCAATCACTTCCTCCATCTCATGACACAATTGAAAGTGCTTTTGTGTCTTCTGCCAGTAGGTTCCATGGTACCAATGATCCTAACATGCCTCTGTGTGATATATAATTCTTTTTGGAAGCATTGTTTGTGTTGCAAAAACAAGGTTTCAGTAAAAATATAGCATTTAAGCTGACTTACTTTCAAGGGGTTGTTTTATTTAGCAGTTTCATAATATTAGTTGCAGGCAATTCTGCCTGGAAGTAGGGGAAGGGATAGTTGCAGGGTTTTCATTACTTTAGTCAAGGTTATTTAAGATTCACTGAAGAGGAATTCTACTTTGGACAAGCAGTGAGACTAAAAGTGTGTGTGCGCGTGTGTGCGCGTGTGTCCAAGAAAAGATTCTATTTTCGGTAGTGCTATTTTTAATTTACTAAAGCAACTAATCAAATGTGTTTCACGCAAGGAACTCAGTTAAAAAGTCAAGTGTAGTTCGAGGTCTCTGTGCTCTTGGAGATCAGGGTAAGGTTCTAGGAGTTAGAAGGCTCCAGAAAAGACTTACAAACTGTGGGAGTTCAGAATAAACCTTGTGCCACTTATAATCTAGTACAACTGAGATAGACACTGATAAGCCCACAAGCATTATTTGCTTGATGCAACTGAGCAGGATTAGAGTTTAAAGAAAAATCCAGGAGAAGTTCCAGCTTGGTGAAACTGACTGTCAGTGAAAAGATAGAGTTGTAGCTGCGAATAAGAACTTGGCACAGTTTTTGGAGGAGAGGGGTGTGTAGACTCAAGAAAGTTAGATGATTAGTTAGGGTAGTAGATGAAGCTATCCATGATGGAGTGGTTGTTGTGAGGGAGAATCAAAGCCATTTTGCCAAAAATGAAGGATTTTCATCTCTTATTAGTGTTAAAAGAGAACTGTCTTGATCACTTTTTTAGGTAGATATATGTTACAGAATGTTTGATCCCATGTACCTACATGTATTGTAGATTTTCCACTTTCCATTAGAAAGTACTGACATGCCCTCTTGAGCTGTTGCAATACTTTCATGATAATGTTCAGCAGGAGTTCAATGGTATCAGCCTAGTGGCAGTTGAACAGCGATACAGATCAAATCAGGACAAAGTACAGCTTAGAGGGTGATGGGACGGAGGCAATTGCATTTTCATGGTATTGATATTTTAGTCCTTCAGTGGCTATGGAGGGGGACACTGTTCATGAGTTTCTGCAGTGCATCTCATAGATTGTGTATCATAGATAGTAAACAAGACAGCCAGTGGTAAAGATGGTAAATACTGAACTCACTGATTGGGAAGTGGCCAAGGAAATTCCTGTGTACTGGGTGGTGTCATCAAGAAGGTGGGGACCTGCTGTGAGCCACTGCTGATTTTGCAGGTTGGCAGGCAGACTTTCTTAATTCTAAGAAAGGCCCCTGCTGGGTAAACAACCAGGCTGCCTTAGGCAGGTGAATTACAATTTGCGGTAGAATAAATTTGAATTCTTGCGAGGTGCCCAGGATCACAGAGCGACCCAGGCCACAGGTAAGGAATATTGGGAGTAGATTTCCAGGATGGGTGTAGGGAAAGTGGTATCCGTGTGCCAACCGCAAATGCAAGAGGAATGGCTCTCAGTGGCCCCCCTCTTCTCCGTGTCAAGCTTCTTGATCAGGAGCTGATCACCATCCACTGGTACCATCTCCTTCTTCTGACACAGCAGATGACAACAAGCTGGACCCACAATTTTATCTGTTGTGCATGCTACATATCAACAGGCCCTACAGCTGGGCTAATCCCAGCAGTGGTAGGTCAAACCCATGAATTGGCCATGAATTGACCTGATTAAATGCACCTCCTGCTATAAAGCACACCACAAAGCAGGGAAGAAGGTTGCACCATTGTGATATTTCGGGCCTGACGGTGGCTCAGCGGTTAGCACAGTTGCCTCGCAGCACCACAGATCCTGGCTGATTCCAGCCTTTGGGGACTGTCTGTGCAGGTTTGCAGGTTGTCCCCATGTCTGCACTGGATTCCTCCGGGTGCTCTGGTTTCCTCCCACAGTCCAAAGTTTTGCAGGTTTGGTGGATTGGCCATTCTATGATGTCCATAGTGTCCAGGGAGTAGATTAGCCATGGTAATATGTGGGGTGTGGGTCTGAGTGGGATGCTCTTTGGAGGTTCCGTGTTCACTTGATGGGCTGAATGGCTTCTTTCCTCAGTGTGAGAATTCTACGACAGTAGGAGCAGAGAAATATAATTGACACCAAAGCATTTGCACTTCTGGAGTAAATCGACTGTTAAAATTATTGGGACGTAAATCTGATGGTAACGGATCTTATCACAATTTATAGACTTAAAGATTTGATTATGCCATTTCATTACAGATGAAGTGCCATAATCTCAAATACCTTTGGGGCCTGGATGAAGACAAGTATATTTCCAAGAAGGGTGAACACTGGATGCAAGTAGAGAGATAGATGAGCAGGAGTAAGTTCAGTCTCATATGTCTTGAGGGTCAATGGAAAGATATCAACATGTGGAGATAACAGACTGGAATCCAAAAAGCTGAGGAATAAAAACACAAGGTGATAATAAAACTCAGTGTAAATTATTGTGGGAAACCAGTCTAGCAATAGAGGGATATTTTAACTGGTGGAATGAAAAGTTCTTATCATCACTTTAACAGCTGAAAGGCAATATTTATTTCCGAAGCAATAACCAGTTGGTTTTATTAATAATTTCTGATGCTTACATTCATATAAAGAATGATTAAGGAAAGCATTTAGCAGTATTCTTAAAATATCTCTGCGTTTTAATAATTCGAAAAGATGATAGATTCACGACGTATTTTGTACAATGACTTGATGCATGACTCTCTACTGTTTAATAGATTGTTGTAAGGTTTCCAGCCTTAGTTGTGACTCAGAAGCAATTTCTGAGTCAGGAGGCTATGCTTTCAATTCCTATAATAAGCCAGGCTGACATTCCAGTGCAGTACTATAGGAGTTCAGCAGTGTTAAAGGTACCATCTTTGAAATGTCACATTAAGTCATAGACCTTGACTGCTTTGTCAGGTGGACAATGATATCCTGGCTAATAATTATCCTTCAATCTTTATCACTATAAAACAGGCTTTCTGTCCATCATTGCATGCAGGTGAAAGGACCCAACTGTACACAAATTGATTGCTGATCTTCCTACCTTACTGCAGTAACTATACTTTAAATGTATTGCATTTGTTTGACCTTCTGATGCCCTGACGTTATGAAAGATGCTAAATAAATGCAAGACTTTATTTCATTTATTGGATGCAACATTCACAGACAGATGTATTTGGATAATTGTAGATGTTTCTTTATATATATATATTTGATATTTTATTTAGTGATTCAAAAACCAGCTCAAGGAAAGTAGCACATATTAAATCAAAACATAAATATTGACTGAGATAACAAGGTGTGTAGCTGCATGAACACAGCAGGCCAGGCAGCATCAGGGGAGCAGGAAAGCTGACATTTCAGGTCTGGACCCTTCTTCAGAAAATTGACTGTATAGCTTACATAATAGTACAAATATTGTAGCATTAGTTTGTATAGTACATATTGGAGCTGATGCTAGCTATTGTGTGTTATACTCCACAACACTGGTAATAAACCGGCTGTCATACATGACATATGAAAAATGGAAATTCCCCTTTGTTAGATTTAGAACCTGAAATGAGTGATGTACTCTTTACAAGAAGCTCAGAACTGGGTCTCCGCTTTCCTTAATCTTATTTGGGTGAACATCTATGTCACACCTCCATTTTAAGGCAATCTCAGTGGGCTACTTGTCTTGCAATCAGTGTTTGATTTGATTTATTATTGTCACATGTACTGATATACAGTGAAAAGTACTGTTTTGTGTGCTATTCAGGAAAATCATTGATAAACATTAGTGAAGTACCAGAGTACTGCAGGGTGGCTAATGTTGGATCATGGTTTAACAAAGGCTGTAAACAGAAGCCCGGAAACTATAGACCTGTGAGTTTGCCATTGGTGGTGGGTATGTTGGAGGTAATTCTGAAAGATAGGATTTATATACATTTGGAGTGGCAAGGATCAATTAAGAATAGTTAGCTTAGCTTTGTGTGAGGAAAATTATGGCCCACAAACTTGATTGAGTTTTTTAATGAAGCAGCCAAAAAGGTTGATGTGGGCGGAGTAGTAGATGTTGTTTACATGGACTTTGACAAGGTTCCACATAGTAGACTAATTAGTACAGTTAGTTCACATGGGATTCAGGTTAAGCTTGCCAGTTGGATACAAAATTGGCTTTATAATAGGAAACAAAGGGTGAGTGGTGAAGGATTGTTATTTGGACTGGACGCCTATGACCAGCAGTGTTCCACAGGGATCAGTACTGGGTCCATTTTTGTTTGTCATTTCTATAAATGATTTGGATGAAAATATTGGAGATATGGTTAGTAATTTTGCAGATGACACCAAAATTGGTGGTATAGTGGACAGTGAAGAAGGTTATCTAAGATTCCAAATAGGCCTGAAGAGTGGCAGATGGAGTTTAATTTGGAAAAATGTGACATTTTGCTTTTTGGTAATACGAACAAGGACGGGACTTATACAATTAAGGGTCGGGCCCTGGGTAGTGTTGGAGAACAGGCAGACCTAGGGATTCAAGTACATAATTCTTTGAAATTTGTGTCACAGTTAGAAAGGGTGGTTAAGAAGGTGTTTAGTATGCTTGTCTTCATCGTTCAGACTTTTGAGTAGAGGTGGGACATCATGTTGAAGTTGTGCAGGATGTTGGTGAGGCTTCTTTTGGAGTACTATGTGCAGTTCTAGTCACCCTGTTATGGGAAGGATATTATTAAACTGGACGGGGTTCACAAAGACTTACCAAGATATTGGCAGGAATGGAGGGTTTGAGATATAAAAATAAACTGGAAAGACTGTTACATTTTTCACTGGAGCGCAGGAGATCGAGGAGTGACCTTATTGATGTTTATAAATCATGAGGGACATTGATAAAGAGAATGGCAAGGGTTTTTTGCCTAGGATGGGGGAGTTCAAAACGAGGGGGCATACTTTAAAAGTGAGAGGAGAAAATTTTAAAAAGACGTGAGAAGGAGCTTTTTATACAGACAGTAGTTCACGTGTGGAATGAACTGCCAGAAAAAGTGATGGATGCAGGTGCAGCTACAATGGTTAAAAGGCATTTGGGCAAGTACATGATTAGGAAGGCTTTGGAGGGATATGGACCAAGTGTGGGCAAGTGGGACTAGTTTAGTTTGGGCACATGTTCAGTGTGGATCAGCTAGACCGAAGGGTCTGTTTCCATGCTGTATGACTCTACGACTGTTTAAATCATACGTTACGTAAATATATCAGACTAATAGAACATAATACAGCATCCACTGGGAATAATATGGAGGCTGGATGAAATCCTGTTCTTACTATTTGAAATTTAAGCAACATTGAACTTTTGCTTGGCTAGGGGGCCAAGAGCTGATCCGAAACATTATGATATTTGTATGATGTTGAAACCTAACAGAAGGCACCCAATTAAGGAGCTACCCTATATCATCATCTAGTTAAGAATGTAGCATTGTGTGGCTCAGTGGAAGTGTCGATCCTGTGGGACAGGAGGCCTGCATTTAAATCTCACTTGCCCTAAAGTTGCGTAATAACTTGAACGAGCAGGTTGATTAAAAATAATTTGAACTCGGGTTGAAGGGAGTGGGTTCCTGAGACCTATGTCCAAAATGGTAGCTTGGAAGCTCTGGATAATTGACAACTCCACTGTGAGTCATATTCTCTTCTAGGGCAGGTAGGGGCTCATGAGGGCTTTAAAACTGGAGAATGGTCATAGCGGTCAGGTCTTCATTTTAGAGGAGGAGCTCCTGTATGGGATTATTTATTGCTGCGGGCATTCTAATCTGAGAGGGTCTGTGTTTGGGATCACAGAGGCGGTCTCATTCACACACAGCCCGCAACAGAATAGGGTCTCCAATGTCAGGAATATCCAAAGGGCATCCGGAACTTGGCCCATTCGGTCCTGTATTGGACTTAACTTATTACCCACGTTGTACAACCAAATCAACACACTGTTTTAAAATGTTGCTCCCATTCTTGCTTGACCGTATTCAAGGAGCTTGGAAGGTACTGTTCCCTATCTCTGCAAGAACAATTTTTGAGACATGCCTTTTGTTGGTGGCATGTGACAAAGTATGTGACGGATATGGTGAAACTAGGTTTGTTTTGCGGTATACATGAAGGGTATGGCCTGTTAAACCTTCGCCAGTATTCAGTATGACAACGTCCAAGCCTGGGCTACAATTCCACTTCCCTGCCTGCTATCTCATCATTCTTCAGAGATAGTTTATTCAGCATTAAATATATTCAATAACAGAAAGTCTACAAAATCTGGAGCAGAGCATTTCAAAGACTTATAATCTTCTGAGTGAAGTGATGTCCCCTAAACTCAGTCCTACATAGTCAATTGTTCTGTTTATTCTGATACTGTGCTCCTGTCTTGTGGATTCCCTGACCAGTGGAAGCAATCTCTCAGCATCTATCCTGTCAAGCCCTTGCAAATCTTTTAAACTTCAATGAGATTGCTTCTCATTCTTCTAAATTCAGAGATTACAGGCCTAATTTTCTCAGACTCTCATAGGACCATCCCAGGAACTAATTTGGTGAACCCTTGCTGTACCACCCCCAACACAAGAATATCTCTTGAATGCTGAAGCCAGGACCAGACACAGCTTTACAGATGAAGTCTCCCCAAAATCCTACGGGATCATAACAAAATTTATTCCTGCTAGAATGAAACCAATGTTATATGCTGGTTAATGCCATACTCTGCACTCCTTGGGAAAGCAGCTCACACCAAGATTCTCACTGAATAATATCTGGTAATGCTGGGCATGTTGTACAGAGTAGGAAATAACAATGCAACAGCCATGTGTTGTAGAATGCAGTTGGAGGTAGCTGGATGTGCTTTTTGACAGAAACGTGTACTGCATAAAGGAGATGGAAATGTAATGTGGCAACTAAGTCCTTAAAGCTTTTTCCGGTGATGCACAAGGTCATTCAGTTCCAATCAGACTCTCAAAGGATACATTAAATTGACCGTTGTAAAGCATTGTGGGTAAATGTCTTCCACATCTGGAAGTGGGATGTCATGCAGGTGTCGGGATACATCTGTGTTCCTTTGCTAATTCCCATTACTTGGAGGAACTCTTGAAGGAATGCAAGTACTGTACTAGCACTGCCATTTATTAAAACTCAAGTCAAATAGCAGCAAACAGAGAGTATGTCTCCAGGGAATGAACTAAACGTACTTCGAATTTCAGGTCTGACTTGATTTTGTTTGCATTTCCTATTTTTCATATAAAAGGTCTTAGGTTTATCGCTGTTTTCAAAGTAGCACAAAATTATTCAGACAATAGTGACAAATTTGTACAGATAACTTTGAGCTCAATGATTTGCAATCATGGTTGGGTCTCTAACTTTTATGGTACTGAAATCACATCATGCTCTCTGTTTCTATTAGGATGAGATCTAGGTATGAAATGATGAACCCCACTCCCCCTTACAACCTGAACTGTATCTCATATTATGTCAATATAGCTTTAAAAGGTCAGTATGGCTTCAAGAGACATACTCGTGATGTCATCAATGTATTGCTGCATTTGACCTGTGGATGTAAAGGTCTTATACTCCATTAACAGGGGTCACTTGAATCATGACACTCAATTTGCAGCATGCTTCACTATTGTGGCCTAAGAGCTTAATGTTACGCCAGACACTTACGGTCTGATGAAAGTATTATTTGTACATGATAGCTGATAAATGCCTGCTAGCCTCTTCAAAGCTGCACTATCTATGCCCATTTTCTAATGCTATGATTTCAAAATCTCCCCTCCCCCTAACGCACCTCAAACCAGCCTAGCTTGTCCCCAGGTAACAAAGTGTGGAGCTGGATGAACACAGCAGGCCAAGCAGCATCTTAGGAGCACAAAAGCTAGCTTGTCCCCACCTCCCTAAGCTGTCCTTCCTCCCGCCTATCCCCTCCTCCCACCTCAAGCACCACCCCCATTTCCGACCTACTAACCTCATCCCGCCCTCTTGACCTGTCCGTCCTCCCTGGGCTGACTATCCCCTCCCTATCTCCCCACCTACACTCACCTTTACTGGCTCCATCACCGCCTCTTTGACCTGTGTGTCTCCTTTCCGCCTATCTTCTCCTCTATCCATCTTCTATCCACCTTCCCCTCTGTCCCTATTTATTTCAGAACCCCCTTCCGCTCCCCCATTTCTGAGGAAGGGCCTAGGCCTGAAACATCAGCCTTCCTGCTCCTCTGATGCTGCTTGGCCTGCTGTGTTCATCCAGCTCTACACCTTGTTATCCCAGATTCTCCAGCATCTGCAGTTCCTATTATCCTCAGAACGTTGCCTTTCTGGATTATTAGTCCACTACACTGCCACTGTCCCTGAATGTCTTGTCACATACCTTAAATTATTCAAACTACTTTCTTCCGTGAAACACTGTCTTTAAAATTTTTTAAGTTGCCCCTCTGTCATCTTAAATGTAATCTGTGACTTTTCTGATGCTGCAGTCTTGGTATAAATTAAAGTTCTTGTCCTTACTCTGTCACCTTTAGGGGCGGCCTCATGGAACCTACTTGTGATGGTGCTGATGCTTGTTTGAAAGGAAGTAGTTCTTTTCACTTCTAACCTTCCCAGCCCAGTTTTGTTTGTGTTGTTTCAAAGATTCACCCTTTTCCCAGAGGGATTACTAACATTACTCAAGTAACTCTGAACAACTTCATAAACTCTTCTTTTGTAAGAACTCTCGAACTTCCCCGTGGGATTAGGTTTTACTCTGTTCCTAGGCCCCACTGTTTTCCTTCTGCTCCTCCTACTAGCCTTGAGGTGAAAATTTTCTTCTGCAGTGCTGCTTCCTGGAAGGCTGCTGAATGCTTGTCCCCTCAATGGCTCCCAGTAGCTAACTGACTAGCTGGGTCTTCTTAAAGCAGTAATGTTTCAAAATGGTGAACTCACTCGTCTTCTGGAAGTTCTTTCCGCTCGGCCAATCAAATGTTTTTATTGTTGTTGGCTTAATGTCCTAATACATCAAATCCTGCCAATGATCAGCACATCCTATGTTGTGGTATTGGCCTTTAGTGGCTTGTGGTTGGGGTAGAGGGTTGCCACCAAATCTCCATATAGAGACACAGGTAAATCATCCATGATCATCTTTAATGGACCTGAATTTTAATTCTTGAACTCCCTTTAAGTGGCCACATGGGATTGAAGTAACTCCATTCTTGGATGTACCGATACATGAAATTGTCAGCAAGATACTCCTTATGTGTGCTTTGGCACTGATTCAAATATTAAGACTTCTTTGATACTGTCAATTTCCCAAGGGCTCACAGCACTATTGATTACTCAAATGTGGTCAACTGTTAACATACAGAAGTTAAAAAGGTTATAACTTGTTAAACCTTGGCTCCCATCTGCCCTTTTGACTGAACATAAATGAGTCCATGGCACTATTTCAAAGACAATCACTCTGGACTCCTGGCCAACCTTCATTCCCCAGGTTATCATCACTAAAAAACAGATTCTCTGCTCATTATCCCATTGCTTCTCACAGAACATTGCTGCAGGAAAAATATGACTGCTACGAAACAGTTGCTACGGGCTGAATTTTCCAAGTAGTGGCAATCACAGTTGAATTGCTACTCTGCACCTTTTAAGGAGGCGTGGTGGCTCAGTGGTTAGCACTGTTGCCTCATAGTGCCAGCAACTCAGATTCGATTCCACCCTCAGGCCACTGTCTGTGTGGAGTTTGCATGTTCTTCCCGTGTCTGCATGGGTTTCCACCGGTTTCCTCCCACAGTCTGAAGATGTGCAGGCTGGGTGGATTGGCCGTGCTAAATTGCCCGTGGTGTTCACGGAGGTGTAAAATAAGGTGGGTTGTAAGGGAATGCGTCTGGATGGCATGCTCTAAGGGTTGGTGTGGACCCCAAAGGGTCTGTTTCCACACTGGAGGGATTCTATGCTCTAGAACGTAGCCAGCCGTGGAGCTGCATGTTTCTGGCCTGCTCAACTCCTTCAGGCATCTTGTGAAAAGCAGACAGTTCCTGTTGGGAAAGCCATCCAATTCAGCCTGGGGCCAAGGTTGGCTGTTTTTAAAGCAGTAACTTCTTTACGCTGAGGTTTAAAGCTCCAAAGACACTTGACAAGCCATAGAAAAAAGTTATGTGAAAGGTAAGTGAATGATGGACTATAATGGGAGATGGATGGGTTGGCTTAGAGTTGTTGAGTCTGGTAGCAGTGTCAGATTGGGCAGGGATGATTTTGGATCAGACAGGGGTGTTGTCAGGTCAGGTTGGGTCAGGTTGTGCGACGGTGTTGTGTTGGTGGGTACATTAAGTTGAGGATGGTGTTAAAGGGACCTTTTGGATCAGGAATGGGTTTCAGAGTCCTGTGAGTCAGTGGATAAGCATGAGTTCTGGGAGCTATTCTCATAAGTAAGTCAGAACCCTCCCAGTCTGTGATTCTATATTAATGGTGTGAATATTTTCAGAGGATTCCAGGTACAAGGTCACTGTTTATCTGATGTTTATACTAGCCCACGTAATTAGTGTGCCAGAACTTCTGAGAGCTCCCATTTTTGAGGTACATTGCTGCAGCCACTGTCTCCCAATAAGAAGATCTGAGTCTATACATTATAAATATTTTGTCACATGTAAAAAGCTTTGTAACATCCTAAGGTCACAAAGAAAACACCACACAAAATGTACAGGCACGTGTGTAGTCAGGAGATTGATTTTCCAATGTTTCATCAACAGAATGGAGCCTCAGAGGTAGCAGAGATGGAAAGGGGCCTGTGGCTGTTCATGTTTGAATCTCGGCTTTCTCACTTTCCCACATAACAATGTCAATTTCAAAGGAGGCCTTTTGCTTGATGTACCCAGTCCTTATTTACACTGAATAATTATTTGAATGCAGTGCCAGACGGCGAGTGAGACATTGCCTAAAGCATGCTGCTTGTCAATTTGGGATTATTGTAATGAGAATCTTGAGGACAGGCTTGATTAAATATCTCTGTAAGCCTACTTCAGGTCTAAAAGTATCATATCCTGAGGATGTATCTCCAGCCTCAGCTTTGTTTTCTGCCTGAAGAGTAAGACCTGATGCCCCAGTGTGCTGTGCACCAGCTATTGTACTAGCCTGGGATATTGTAACCATCAGTGCAAGAATTTGGTTGTTTACAACAAGACTGACCTCAGTAATTGCACAGGAGTCTTCAGAGATTCAGGATGAAATTTAATTTTCATTCCTATGTACATTTAGCTTGGAGGCAGTGGGGGCCTCAGAGTGGGAGTAAAGGCAAGGATTGAGTGCTTATCCACTTCCTGACAATCCTTTAGGTCAAGGGCAAGGAAGATCGAGGAAGATTGCTCAAAACTCTCACACAGCTACTCTCGGTATTCTGCCAACTGCAGGGGGTTCTAATTGCCACATGAGGAGGCTAGCCAGTAAAGTCTCCCAGCTGCACTGTGGTTTGGAGGATGAGGCTGGATGATGCAGGGTTGGCTCCTGCTGGACAACTGTGGGCCTTCAGAGTGGCCCCAATCGCAAGGGTCATCCCTTCTAAAGGCCTTCCTAACACTCATGAGTAACTAACCCCCAGTACCTTTGCAAAGCCTGTCTACTTGAACCTGCTAAGCTCAACTAATTATATTCGATTCTGGGAGCTTCTCCGTCATGGCTGCTTTGGGGCTCCCTGCATTACCAATACTAATGACTTTTCCTAGTGATGCCGCTGGAACTGAAGAACTGCTTAACACCTGCTTGGCCGGCAGCTCTTGGACATGGGCACTGCCCCTTAACAGATATGGAAGTCCTGACAGCAGGAAGCGGACATCTGATCTCCATTGCATTCCGTCAGTGCTTTGAAAATGTCCATGAACGGGATTTCCAGCCATTGAACAGAGCTACTACCATACTATTGAATTCAGCCCATAGAAAAGAACAGCATAAACACAGATTACTTGGCCAGATGTTCTCAGACTGACTCTCTGGAAAAAAAAAGTCACCTTACTCTCATATCCCTGCTTTTTCCCAGTTCTGCTGGAAGTCCCTCATTTCTGAGAATGTGTCCCAACCTGTTTATGATTTCTTTATGGAATCAGCTCCCATTACATTTTCCGATAGACCATTTTAGACCTTCACACAACCCTCCGAGTAAAATAAAGAAATTTCCTCATCCTCTCTCTAAATAGCTTTCCAATGCATTTGTGAGTGTTGTGGGCCAGGCCAAACCCCTCTCAAGGATATCAAGGAGATAGCTGAGACCCTAACTTTTATCTTATTTGAAGACAAGTGAAAGGTGTGGGCATTCCAGATGTGACTTGATTGGACAAACTATTAGGCTTTAAGCAAAATACCCTTTATTCCTACATCACAGTTAAAATACAAACAAAAACGAAAATTGGCATAAAATCATCTCTGTCAAAATACTTAACAAAATAATGTTTTATTTAACTACTTCTCACCAACAGTTCCAGTATTGCAGCATCTCATAAACAAACCTTTGGCAATGGAAACTTCAACAAAACAGATTTTCCCTCACTTGTACTCTTATTCAGTCCAGGAGAAAGGAAGAACTGAAAGCGTGAATCTAGCAGCAGAGACAGAGCTTGAGCTTTTGCATCAGCAGAGAGAAAGCTGTATCTAGCAGCTTCAACTCCAAAAACCCCAAAAGCAAAACTGAAAAAAGTGTGTGAGCCTGACTCTACCAACTCATACTTCCTCTGTCTAATTTAAAAGAAAATTGCTTTCCATGGATTAGACGTCTCAGTGCCAGGTTTATAACACATCTCTTCAAGAGAAACACAAGAGAATGTGATGTATCTTCTAAAGGTACATCATATCACATACATATTAATTGAAATCCTTTTGTTCTATTTTCTTTTGATGTTGGGTATCTGGCAGTACTCAGACTAAGAGTGGCTTTTAGTTGCCCTGTTTCTGTTTAACTGGCTTGCTAGCTAGCTGGCTTCAGCAATCAGAGTGATAAACTTTTATCTACAATGCAGGGATGACTGAGGGGTGATCCTATGACTCTGACTTTCACAACATGCTATTCTCAAACTCAGGTTCACAAACATGAATACCTCAGCCTACTGGCACATAGGAGAATCTCAGCTCATATGAATAAATTCTTCCACGAGCACATACAGGTGTAGAATGAGCTGGCTTTTAAATCTTGTTCTCCTCTAAGGAGAAAAGAAAACACAAAACATGTCCCATGCTCAGGCTGTTCTCCTTCTTTCACACAATGTTTACATTCTGGTAACTCCCAGGAGATTATACCTCAGTTTGTCATGTGTTTCTTCCTTTCTGGCCTATCTCTTTGAAACTTCCTTGACACCCCTTGAGGTCCAACATTCCAGAAAGCCACTGAAAATATATCTTCAGTCAACTTTGGCTGTGTGCCTTATTGAAAAAAAATTGTTGAAAAAAAAGCTTATTATGTCAGAGTCATAGAGTTGTAGACATGTACAGCGTAGAAACAGACCCTTTAGTCCAACTCATCCATGCTGACCAAATATCCTAAATTAATCTAGTCCCATTTGCCAGCATTTGGCTCACATCCCTCAAAACCTCATCTATTCATATACCCATCCAGATGCCTTTTAAATGTTGTAATTGTACCAGCCTCCACCACTTCCTCTGGTGGCTCATTCCATGTGTGTGCCACACTCTGTGAAAAAAATGTCCCTTAGGCCCTTTATAAATCTTTTCCCTCTCACCTTAAACTATGCCCTCTAGTTTTGGACTCCCTTACCCTGAGAAAATGATCTTGTCTACTCACCCTATCCATGCCCCTCATGATTTTATAAACATCAATAAGGTTACCCCTCAGCCCAGGGAAAATAGCCCGAGTTCAGACTCTCCCTATATATAAAACACTCTAACACTGGCAACATCCTTGTAAATCTTTTCTGAGCCCTTTCAAGTTGCACAACATCTTTGCTATAGCAGGGAGACCAGAATTGCACACAGTATTCCAAAAGTGGCCGTACCAAGTACATGAAAAAGTTGCCCCTTAGGTCCCTTTTCAATCTTTCCCCTCTCACCTTAAACGTATACTCTCTAGTTTTGGACTCCTCTACTTTGGAGTAAAGACCTTGGCTATTCACCATATGCATGTGTCTCGTGATTTTACAAACATCTACAATGTCACCCTTCAGTGTCCAACATTCTAGGGGAAATAGCCTCTGTCTATTCAGCCCTTCCCTATAGCTCAAATTCTCCAACCCTGGCAACATTCAAGTAAATCTTTTCTGAACCCTTTCAAAGTTTTCAAGAAGATTTGTAGCTCGGGTTGCAGATGAGGTTGCAGACTTGCTTGCCGAGCTGATGTGATTGGTTTCAAACGTTTTGTCACCCTGCTAGGTAACATCGTCAGTGCACCTCTGGTGGAGCGTCAGTATTCTGTCCCACTTGTTATTTATGTGCCTCGGTTTGTTGGGGTGTTTGTTACCATTTCCGGTTCTGTTTCTCCATGGTTTGTCGATGGGTATAATTCAATCTGTTTGATGGATTTTTGGTTAGAATACCAGGCCTCCTGGAATTCCTTGGCTTGTCTCTGTTTGGCTTGTGCGATTATGAATGTTTTCGCCCAGTCGAATTCGTTTTCCTTGTTGCCAGTGTGTAGTGAGAATTAGTTATGTCCCTTGGTGGCTAATTGGTGTTCATGTATCCATTTTGCCAATTCAAAAGGATTAAATCCTGTGGACTCATCAGGGCCATCCCTGGCAAAAATTAACAAGCTGATTCCTTTATCCCAATCATTCAGTCATTCTTGATGATGAGTTGTCAGAATAACGCAAGATGATCTTTAAAATTTGATGCCAAACTTCCAATGCACGTTCAGGTACTTTTTTGGAGCAGCTTGTGGTAGAGTCCACTAGGGAACTGATAGATCTGGATTTGGTGATGTGTAATGAGGCAAGCTTGAATAGGAAGCTTGAGGTGAAGGGACCTCTAGGGGGCATCGACCATAATATGACCGAATTCACTCTGCAGTTTGAGAGGGAGAAACTGCAATCAGAGGTAATGGTATTACCATTGATTAAGGGTAACTTCAAAGACATGAGGGAGGAGCTGGTGGTTGAAAGGGGAGACAAGCAGGGAAGATGGTGAAGCAGCAATAGCAGGGGCTAATTCAGGAGGCACAGCATAAATTCATCCGAAGGAAGAAGAAACATGCTAAGGAGAGGATGAGGCAACCATGGCTGATAAGAGAAGTCAGAGGCAGCAAAAATGCAAAAGACAAAGCATACAATGTGGTGAAGCTTAAGGGGAAGTAAGACGATTTGGAAACCGTTAAAAACTTTCAGAGGCTAACTAGAAAATACAATGGGTGGTGGGAGGAGTGGTAGAAGATGAAATATGATGGTTCATAGCTAGTACTATAAAAGATGTTTGCAAGAGGTTGTTAGATATATTAATGGTAAGAGAGAGGCAAGTGTGTACATTGGACTGCTGGAAAATGAGATTGGAGAAGTAGTAATGGGAACAACAAAATGGCAGAGGAACTGAATGAGTATTTTACATCAGTTTTTACAATGGAAGATGCTAGCAGCATACCAGAACTTGATAAGAGTCAGGGGCAGAGGTGAGTGTAATGGCCATGACTCAGATGCTGTTGGAAAAGCTGGAAGTTCTGAAGCTGGTTAAATCAGTCGGACCAGACCGACTACATGCCAGAGATCTGAAGGTGATATCTGAGGAGATTGTAGAGGCGTTGGTGGTGATCTTCCAGGAGTCAGAGAGGGTCCTGGAGGACTGGAAAATGGCTCATGTAACACTCCTGTTTAAGAAGGGAGGGAGCAGAATACAAGAAACTACGGGCTGGCTAGCCTGACCTCAATCATTGGTAACATTTTAGAGCCCATTATTAAGGGTGAGATTGCAGTGTATTTAAAAGTGCATGGTAAAATAGGGTTGAATCAGCATGGCTTCTTCAAGGGAAGGTCATGCCTGATGCATCTGGTAGAATTCTTTGAGGAGGTAACAAGCAATTTAGACAAAGTAGAGCCAGTGGACATGATCTATTTGGATTTCCAGAGACCTTTGACAATGCCACACAGGAGGCTGCTAAGTAAGATGAATCCATGGTGTTAGGGGCAAGGGTTCTGAGATGGATGGGCAGAAGACAAAGATGGAGGCAAGGGGTTCTTTTTCAGGATGGCAGCCAGTGACTAGTAGAGTTTCATAGGTGTCAGTGCTGGGACTACAACAATTCATGTTATACATTAACAATCTGGATGAAGGGACTGAGGGCATTGTTGCTACGTTTTGAGATGACACAAAGATAGCTGGAGGAGCAGGCAGTGTTGAAGAGGCAAGAAGACTTCAACAGGGCTTGGACAGGCTAGGAGATTGGGCAAAGAACTGACAGATGTTATGCAATGTGGGAAACGTGAGGTTATCTACTTTGGAAGGAAGAATAGAGATGTAGAATATGTTCTAGAAGGGGAAAGATTTCAGGAATCTGAAGCACAAAGGGATTTTGGAGTTCTAGTTCAGGATTCTGTTAACGTTAACAGATAGGTTAAGTTGGCAGCTATGAAGGCAAATGCAATCATTTCGAGAACGCTAGAATACAATAGCTAAGGTGTGCTGCTGAGGTTGTATATGTCTCTAGTCAGACCCCATTGGGAATATTGTGAGCGGTTTTGGACCCCATAACCAAGGAAGGACTGCTTGGCATTGGAGGGGTCCAGAAGAGGTTCACAAGAATGATTTCAGGGATAAAGCGTTCATCATGTCAGCAGCAGCTGAGGACTCTGGGTCTGTACTCTTCGAAGTTTGGAAGTAAGAGGGCGAATCTCATTGAAACTTACAGAATACTGAGAGGCCTGGATAGAGTGGATGTGGAGAAGATGTTTCCACAAGTAGGAGAGACGAAGACCCAAGGGCATAGCCTCAGAGTGAAAATGAAAGTGACCTGTTATAACTAAGATGAGAAGCAATATCTTCAGCCAGAGTCTAGTTAATCTGTGGAACTCTTTGCTACAGCGGGCTGTGGAGGCCAAATCATTTAAGACAGAAATAGATAAGTTTTCGATTAGTAAGGGAATCAAGGATTACAAGGAGGAGGTAGAAGAATGGGGTTGAGAAGCACATCAGTCATGATTGAATGGGTTGAATGGCCTAATTCTGCTCCTACATGTTATGGTCCTACAGTCTCACGGCCCTAACAAGCCTGCCAGTTCAAAGGTATTAGAAGGTGTGTAATAAATACTAGCCAAGCCAGTGATGTCCACATCCCACAAATGAAAAGAGTCGCACTTTAACACAATTCCATGTGATGGAATAGGTTTGTAACACCTGTATAAGCCGCCAGCTGATATTTCCTCCTTCATTAACCCATTTAGAAGACAAATTGCATCATCAGCCAGCATCAGCAACCAACTTACTCAAGTGACTCTCAATATCTTTGTGTTTTACCTCCATGACTTGAACACCTCACTATTGAAGTGAAACATTCAGAACTCCCTGTTTTCTGATTTTCTTTATCATTATCTAAAGGAATACTTTCTTGACTGTCCAGCCACCTTTCTCTGCTTAATACATTCTAAGAATCTTATCTTTGCACTATTACTGTAGTTTTAATATTTATTTCCTTTCCTGATTCCCCTATTCTGAAGTTTCCTTAGATAAAAATTGTAATTAGATTAGATTAGATTCCCTCAGTGTGGAAACAGGCCCTTTGGCCCAACAAGTCCACACCACCCCTTGGAGCATCCCACCCAGACCCATCCAGCTATAACCCACACACCCCTGAACACTAGGGGGAATTTAGCATGGCCAATCCATCTAACTTGCACATCTTTGGACTGTGGGAGGAAACCGGAGCACCCGGAGGAAACCCACACAGGCACTGGGAGAATGTGTAAAATCCGCACAGACAGTTACACGAGGGTGGAATCGCATCTGGGTCCCTGGTGCTGAGGATGCTAACCACTGATCAATCTACAATGTAAGTTCCATCACTTGGCTTTAGTATATCTTATAAAATAGAAGCATATTATTCTCTTTGCACTACAGTTTGGTGATAGCCTTTCTGTTTTATTACTTTTGGTTATTCCTTAATTCTTCATCTGTAGATTCCCTATTCCTCCTGTGGATCCTTTGAGATTCACAAATGATTTTTGGTTTGCAGGAATGTTATGTCTGAATACTTCCACAACAATAATATTCCTTATATTCTCTAATTCTTTCTCTTATTTGAGCGATTGAAATCACTAATCCCATAGCATTTCTTTTTCTCTCGCAAATTTTACAAATATTTGATTTGGTTTAGTTTTGGAAGTTCTAAAAATTAGTGGATAAGCTAATAAGCTTTGAGTATAGCTCTATTTTTAAAAAAATTGATAATCTGCAAATTGTTCTTTATCAGATATATTAAGAACATTTAATTTTTTAAGTATTCAAGCAGTTAAAGCAGAAGAGTGAAGAAAAAGAATGTTTGTCCGACACAGAATAAATGTATAGATTTACTAATGGAAAACAAAAAAAAGGAGGAAATGTCATCAGGCATCTTCTGGTGGTCTTCAGCATAGAAAACATAAAATCCATCCCAAAACCTTGAAAAACAAGAGGTAAAAGGGAAATGTGAGGCTGGATGAACACAGCAGGCCAAGCAGCATCTCAAGAGCACAAAAGCTGACGTTTCGGGCCTAGACCCTTCATCAGAGAGGGGGATGGGGAGAGGGAACTGGAATAAATAGGGAGAGAGGGGGAGGCGGATCGAAGATGGAGAGCAAAGAAGATAGGTGGAGAGGAGAGTATAGGTGGGGAGGTAGGGAGGGGATAGGTCAGTCCAGGGAAGACGGACAGGTCAAGGAGGTGGGATGAGGTTAGTAGGTAGGAGATGGGGGTGCGGCTTGGGGTGGGAGGAAGGGATGGGTGAGAGGAAGAACAGGTTAGGGAGGCAGAGACAGGTTGGACTGGTTTTGGGATGCAGTGGGTGGAGGGGAAGAGCTGGGCTGGTTGTGTGGTGCAGTAGGGGGAGGGGACGAACTGGGCTGGTTTAGGGACCTTAGGACCTTATCACACCTCTCGGGTGTTCCGAAGTGACTCACACGCTGTTAATTACTTTAAAGTACATTCTCTACACTACATGAGTTAATGGTTTGGAGGAATACTGGGAAGAACAAAGACTTGTCAGACTATAAAGTTTACTACAAAATGTAAAAATGGAAATTCCCAAGATGTATTGTAAATAAATTGCAGCTTCAGTACCTACGTGCGGAAGCAGGATGCCAGTTGGTATTTATTTCCTTAGGGTATTGATAACCTGTCAGACTATGTAAAAGAGCCTTTTATTGTTGAGTACTTCCTCTGTACTGCAATTACAGTGTAATCACTGTTTGATTCGACAGTGGCAAGCATTTCTATAATGCTTTAAACAGATAACTTAGAAAAAATTTTTTGAAAATGCTTAAAACCTTAAGCCGTCAGTAAAACATAACAGGGACAATGCATTGGACATTTTGACAAAACAACTACACTACTGAATAGGAGGTAGCAAGAACTGCAGATGCTGGAGTCAGAGACAGCACAAAGTGGAGCTGGAGGAATACAGCAGGCCAGGCAGCATTAGTGGAACAGGAAAGTTGACATTTCGGGTTGGGATCCTTCTTCAGAAATGGGGAGTGGGAAGGGAGCTGGGAACTAAAAGGATAGAGGAGGGGTGGGGCTGGGGAAGGTTGGTGAGATGATAGGTGAGTAAAGGTAAGGAGTGGTGGGTATTGGCCAGTGAGGCGGATAGGTGGGAGAGAAAATGGAAGGTTGTGTAAGGTCATGGAAGCGGTGATGAGAGGGAGGGTTGGATATGGGATGAGGCCGGGGTGGGGACATTTTAAAACTAGTGAATTCCATGTATAGGCCATCAAATTATAGGTTCCCAAGGCGGAATATGAGGTGTTGCTTCTCCAGTTTGTGGATGGTGTCATTGTGACACTGGAGGTGGCCCAGGATGCACATGTCACCCAGGGAGTGCGAGGGGGATTTAAAATCGTTGGCGACCTGAAGGTGCTGTTGTTTGTTGCATACAGAGCACAGATGCTCTATAAAATAGTCTCTGAGTCTGCACTTTGTCTCTCTGATGTAGACGAGGCCACATTAGGGGCAACGGATACATTAGATCAAGTTGACAGATGTACAGGTGAACCCTTGTCTGGTATGGAAGGTTTGTTTTGGCATTGAATGGAGGTGTAGGGGCAAGTGTAGTGATTCCTGTGGTTGCAGGGAAAGATGCCAGGGTTGGTGGAGTGGGCGAGGGAATTGTGAAGAGAGTGGTCCCTACAAAAGGCAGATGGGGTGGGGAGGGAAATATATCTTTGTAAATGTGGTTGAATTGTAGGTGGTGGAAGTGGGGGAGAATGATACGCTGGATGCAGACGTTGTGGGGTATTATGTGAAGACAAGGGGAATTCTGTCTTTATTTTTGTTGGGGAAAGGGGGTGTGAGGACAGAAGTGTGGGAAATGCAACAGATGTGGTTGAGGGCATTTTCAATCACTGGATGGGGGATGCTTATGGCCCTTGAAATAGGAGGACATCTGGGATGTTTGGGAGTGGAATGCCCTATCTTGGGAGCAGGTAAGGTGCAGCAATTTGGAGTAGGGGATCACATTCTTACAGGAGGGTGGGTGAGAGGAGTTGTAATCCAGGTAGCTGTGGGAATCGGTGGGCTTGAAATAGATATCAGCTTTGAGGCGGTCACCAGAGATGAAGATGGAGAGGCCCAGGAAGGAGAGGAAGGTATCGGAGATGGTCCAGGTGAACTTGAGGTTGTGTCAACTAAATCAATTGTGGACCAACACTGCTATTACGTTCATATTTCATTCTTTCCTTGACACTTTTATTATAGATGCAGTAATCAATGGCTGGTGAAGCTTCAATTCCTGACAATTAAACCTCATTTGGGACACTGCCATTGGGTAGAAAGTGACAAATGAACATTATTCCTTCATTTGTATTTAACCTGTTCTGTTCTGGAAAGGCCAGCATTTGTTTACCATCTGTGATTGCTTTTGAAGTAAATGGCCTGCTAACTATTTCAGCTCCAACAACATTGTACTTATCTGACGTCATATTGTAAGCTAGGACAAATAAGGAATACAAAATTCCTTCCCCGAAGGGCATGAGTGATCCAGATGGATATTCACAATAATAAATGATTAGTATTTCTAATATGAGCTTCATATTTCAGAGTTTTAAATTGAATTCAACTTCCAACAGCTGCCATGGTGGTATTTGAACCCATTTCCTCAGCTTGGATCACTGGATCACTAGCCCAGTGGCAATAGCACTACATTACCACCTCTGTACCCGGTGCGGCTTCCTCTACATTGGGGAAACCAAGCGGAGGCTTGGAGACCGCTTTGCAGAACACCTCCGCTCAGTTCGCAACAAACAACTGCACCTCCCAGTCGCAAACCATTTCCACTCCCCCTCCCATTCTCTAGATGACATGTCCATCATGGGCCTCCTGCACTGCCACAATGATGCCACCCGAAGGTTGCAGGAACAGCAACTCATATTCCGCCTGGGAACCCTGCAGCCTAATGGTATCAATGTGGACTTCACCAGTTTCAAAATCTCCCCTTCCCCTACCACATCCCTAAACCAGCCCAGTTCGTCCCCTCCCCCCACTGCACCACACAACCAGCCCAGCTCTTCCCCCCCACCCACTGCATCCCAAAACCAGTCCAACCTGTCTCTGCCTCCCTAACCGGTTCTTCCTCTCACCCATCCCTTCCTCCCACCCCAAGCCGCACCCCCATCTACCTACTAACCTCATCCCACCTCCTTGACCTGTCCGTCTTCCCTGGACTGACCTATCCCCTCCCTACCTCCCCACCTATACTCTCTCCACCTATCTTCTTTACTCTCCATCTTCGGTCCGCCTCCCCCTTTCTCCCTATTTATTCCAGAACCCTCACCCCATCCCCCTCTCTGATGAAGGGTCTAGGCCCGAAATGTCAGCTTTTGTGCTCCTGAGATGCTGCTTGGCCTGCTGTGTTCATCCAGCCTCACATTTTATTATCTTGGAATTCTCCAGCATCTGCAGTTCCCATTATCTCTGACATTACCACCTCTTCCCACTTGTCCTGGCTCCATTAACTTTTCTGTCCCTGTTTATACCTGCATCCTCTCTATGCATCTCTTTGCCACCTCCATTGAGCGTTTTATCCACAGAAAAACTCCAGAGGGAACATGCATGTTTACACACATTTTAGGTTTCCCCATGGGCCAGAACAGTTTTGACTCACGCCAATTAGTTTGAACCCACCTCATGTGAACTCTAACATTTTCATGATTCAAAAGTGATTCTTGATTCAAAAATCAAAAGCTCACTTATTGTAGAGCTGGTGTATGACCGTGAACATGACCTGCTGCAGGTGAATACCTATTGTTTGAGTAGTCACCATTTCTTTTTCGATAGCTGTACTGTTGGCCAATACCATTTGACCCACCAGAAAGACGCAGAGGCTGGTTACTAGGCAACAAGGATTATTTACTCCTGACATGGCTCATGAATCTATGAATATGTACAGAGCAAACCTCCAATGAGAACGCTGCTACCACAAGAAACATTGGACAGTGCTCCATGAACCAATTGGAACAAAACTGTCTGGACATCTCTGGAAGACACCTGCAGGACTCAACTGAATGGGGGTGACAACATTTGTTGCAGTACATTGCATTCTGGGCAACTTGTCCACTATGATGGAACATCCCGTGCCATCAGCTTTTAGTAAGAATCAGGAGCATGAGGAAGGGGAGAAGGAAGTGGAGGAGGAATTACAACAAGAAGTGAAGAAACATGAAGAGGAATGGACTTTATAACATAGCCAGTTCCTTTCTGCTCAAACAATTCATGAGTTAAACCTGACACCTCAACCAGCCCTTGCCATACACCAAGCATCCCATGTTCCTTAACTTTCCCAACAGTGTTCATTTCATCACTGGATGATTAACAGGCGATAGAATTACCAATGCTGGAGCAGAATGTGTCTGAGCACAAACGCTGTCATCCAGAGAGAGGATAACAAGAGCCATTACAACTCTTCTGAGACTGCATGCCAACATCCTGGCTGGTTATTGGATGATGTATTGGTGGACTGCTGTGAAGCACTGAATGCTCCTCTGAGCAGAGTACCCAGAACATGATGGAGCAATCTAGCTTCCACTCAGATTGGGCTAGAGAGCAAAGTGCAATATAGGCCACAATCAGATCAGCCATGATCTTATAAATGGAGGAGCAGTGTTGATGGGCCTACTCGTGCTATTAATTCTTGTGTTCTTTACAGTTATTTAAACTTTGATGGAGGCTCTTTGTGTTGCAATGAATTAAGTAACATTCATTCAGACACAGCATCAGATTGTTTTGATATCTGTGCTGAGGGAGGTATCTATCTGTTTCATTTTAGGAAGCATGGCCACCAAGCTTTGTGCAAAATTCAGTGCCAAGTTAATGCTTGACTTCTTAATACTCATTAACACAGGCTTTCATCTTCTACCAAGCTTCTTAGTTTTCAGAGAATTTGGTTATGTACCTATCAAACTTCTTGTGTAGCCCGTTCCCTAAAGTCATGTTCCATTTCTCTGCAGCAGAACTTGTGTACAACTCTGTCTTTTGGTGAACTGGCACCTGCCCTTTACTTCCCTTATACCAAAGCTCCTGTGCATGTGTCCATGTATCATCATAAAAACCCCAACCTTTAAACTATTGCTAAAATGTTCTCCATGTCAGTATTCAAACTGATGGCTGCAAGTGCAAGATTGAATGATGGTGGTCCTTCATCTTTAATGCATTCTTCTCTTTTTCCACTGACTGGGAATCTAAAATTAAAAAAAAGGAACAAGGAGTGGATCGTAGGAAAGGAAGAGGAGGAAGTAAAAACTGTATGTTTACACCATCTGTAGCTTGTGAGTCATGGGATTGTGGGATGAGGGAGAAGTGGGATGTGAAAAGAATTAGGTAAGCAGATACCCTCATCGTCAATCTCTCTCATACTGTCATGTTCCTGGCATTAGTTCTGCCTTGACATCTTTCTACTTCCTCTGAGCATATCTCTGGAGGACCATCTACCCTCCTGTAGATACAGGATGTCTCTCTTCTCAAACTCATACACAAAGGCTTCCAGTGTGTTATCCAAAAGTCTTGGTGCTTTCTCCCTCACAAGTTCAGGCATTCCTTAAAGTTTCATGACATAGATTCATTTTTCAAACATAAAAACTTCTGCTGCTCCTGTGGCCCAAATGCACCACCCCTTTCAGTTGTTTGGGCTACATTTAGGAAATTGCAATATTAGAACTTCTGCTATATTTAGTCAATTAACACTATAGACAGTGCTGTCTGCATGCAGAAGTAATTCTAAATAGCAGTTAGCTGCTATTTAATGTGCCCTTGCACAGTAATATGTAGGCATAAGGTTAATTGTATCATGATCCACATGCCTATGTTCAGGAATTAGACAATGTAGCACCCTTATCCTAATAATTCCTCCCTGCATCCTAAAACCAATTTTTCTAAATATATCATTGGCTCTCCACTCAGGTGAGTGAATATTAACAGGTTTTGTTGATCATAGTTATATTCAAGGGATGGTAAGAAAAATCATCTCAAGAACCTTGCGGTCCTAGCTACAAGTTCCACCTGATTTGGCATCACTATGAAATGACTTTATTTAGGCTTGCTGTCACATGGACTCAAACCAGTACAGTGAAAAGTTTACAGTTGCCACATTACAATGCCATTTTAGGTACATGCACACATACTTAAGATCAAATTCCTAGAAAAAAGTTAGAAAAGTACAGAAATAAATAGCCCAGAATTATAGGTCATAAGATTAAATTAGAAAATTTAAAAAGTACGAAGTTCTGAATCTTAGTCTTTCCAGCCCAGTCTATGCTGGCAGCCAGCCTCAAAGGGAGGCATCCACTGCCTGCACCAGACCCACCAACTTATGAGCCGCCCCACTTTACATGCCATCTCCTTATTGCTGGGTCCATGTCACTGACGCCACTGAACCTACACTTGTCCCGCGACCAAGAATCCCTGGCTCTCCTGCCAGGCTACAAGTCAGCACGGTGGCTCAGTGGTTAGCGCTGCTGTCTCACAGCGCCAGGGACCCCAGGTTCGATTCCGTCCTTGGGCGACTATCTGTATGGAGTTTGCACATTCATTCCCGTATCTGTGTCGGTTTTCTCCAGTAATCCAAAGATGTGCAGGCAAGGTGGAATGGCTATGTTGAATTGCCCATAGGAGTCGGGGGTGGGGGCTGGGGGAGGACTCTGAAGGTCGGTGTAGACTTGTTGAGCCGAAGGGCCTGTTTCCATACTGTAGGGATTCTATGAAAATAAAAGTCTCACTTCAGTTGCAGATGTCAACTTGCCAGAAATGCCATCTTGAAGAGTGCGCTACTATCGGCACTGCCACCCCTCATGGCTGAAGGAGCTTTTCTGCTGCTGCCATTGGCCCTGAACTCTGGGAGACTGACCTTGCAGCTGCTTCCACTGGCTCTGATGTTGGGAGAATGGCATTGCTGCAACAGGCCCTGAACACTGGGAGAATGACCTTGCAGCTGCCACCACCAGTCACAAAATAGCTCATTATGCAAACACCCAATAGCTATTCTTACTGCAAAGCTATTGTTAATTATTTAATCCAACCATTTTAACATTTAATCATTTACTTGCACTCCTCCCCTATTCATCACTTTTGGCTGAGGTGCTAATCTCTGAAAGTATTCTTGGTCTTACTGGATGTACTCTCTTTTCATTGTTTCAGAAGGTGAGCACCTCAATGGAATGGGATGGTATCTTCTCTTGATAGCTGGTTCCTGGTTTGAGATACTTATGAATGTCTGAAGTAACAGCAGTTGAGATCCATCAAAGAAAAACTGATGTGAGAAAACACTCCAAGACTCAAATGATGACAACCAGTTGAAGAGTAAGACCAAGGAACCTTAATCATCGTTTGTATTTCCTTCGGTTTTTCACTCCGAGTCAAGGGTGATCCTGATTGATGAAAGGAAGGATGAAATAGAGGACAGGAAATAAAGACTTCCATTGTACTCCCAGGATAGGAGTTTTTATTCTTGTTTCAGCATGAGCTTGCTCCTCTGCAGACAATAATTTCTTAGGAGCTCCACCAGAAAGTAGGAGTGTACTATTATCTACAACACGACATCTGGACCAGGATCAGTGGCAGGTTCCTGAGTAGCACTTCAATCTGCTGACATAGTGGAAAATGGGCAATAGCAGGATGTTCTACTAGCTTTAATTTCAACTGAATGTTTGGTCTGATGAGATGTTGACAGGGTGAGGTCTGCATTTTCTGATACATTTGGTATCACCATTGTCAGAAAAGGTAATAATCATTGTATAGGTGATCTTTGTCACAATCAAAGGCTTTGTTGTTCCAGGATTTCATCCCCCAGACTTAAACAAACATTTCAGTTCTCTCTCTCAAAAGTTTATTTTTCAATCAGATCATTACTTATTGGTTGTAGCAGAATATTTTCACCAGTAATAATTCAATAATATTTTAGCTCTAAATAGTTTGGTAAAAGAGTTAATATTTCCACCATCACAATATGCCTTTCTGCTTTCAATTGTTCAAGAGCGATGGCTGTCTCTGCACAAGACGTGTGCAAACTCGGTGTCAGCTTTCTTTCTCAGTTTCTGAGACTTGATGGTGTGGTATAACTGCTGATACTTGGGCTTGTGATGCAATGATCTCTTTTGGATAGTTAGACGCTAACTCTTGTTTGTGTGTTTGAGTTTCTTTTGTTGCTTAAGTTTAAGTTTCTCTGAGCCACTCCTCAGCCCTAGAAATTTTGAAAATTCAACTTCCACTTGCCACATTCCCTGCTGTGGACTTCTTCCATGCTTTGTTAGTATTGTGTAGAGTTTTCCTCTCAGCAGTCAGTGCTTAGTTGGTACTTGAGTTCCTTTACCCCAGCAATATAATCCCACTGTACTGCTTTTCAGTCTTATCCTCATTCTCTGTGGTCAGACTGCTGGACTGCACTATCTTCTCGTATTCCTTACTGCTTCCATTGGCACTGTCAATCTGGTCACCACTGCCAATACGTAGTGAGATCAGGTCTACTTCATATAAGTGAGCATGAACAAGCAGAACACAACTATGAACGAGGGAGTGTAACAGAGGACATCTCTGAAAATCTATAGATGAAAGATGAAAAAATATTGCATGTGATCGGGCATCATCATGACTTAAGTACATACACAGTGTCTGTTTCATCATGTAAAGGTATAGTTAACACTTTATTCCACAGCCCTGCAACTTACTTCCCACCCTAAGCTCAAATGCGTCCTTTGTCATTTTTTTAGCATGTATAACTTCACTGAGACCATTTCTGGCATGATAAAAATGCTGTAGAGACATAAATTGCTGATCCAGCATATATACCTGTCTTTTTCTTTTTTTAGAGTATAGTTGTCTCATGAGCAAAGTTTACTTAATGGAAGAACATAGCAGGCCAGGCAGCATCAGAGGAGCAGGAAAGCTGAGTCAGTTTTGAGTCAGGAAGGGTCCCGGCCTGAAACATCAACTTTCCTGCTCCTCTAATGCTGCCTGGCCTGCTGTGTTCTTCCAGCGCCATACTGTGTTGTTTCTGACTCCAGCATCTGCAGTTCTTGCTGTCTCTGAATGTTTATTTGATTTTGTTTTCAGTTTCTTAAGCTAAGCTTTACAACTTCATACCATTTAGTCAAGTATTTTGTCCAGTGAATGTTATGAAAGTCCACAAAGCTATTTATATCCATTTGCCTATGCACCGCTTTATTCAGGAACTTCTGGAGGGATGTGGGTTGGGGATAGGATTTAGGCATTGTAATCTAGAATGTCTGATTTGCATTCCCTGATTTTGTTTTTTGATTCTTTTTCTTTTTTGTTTTTTTCTCCTGGGAATGTGGAATGGAGGAATTTGCCTTTTTTACTACTAGTATTCATCAGAGAAGATACTTAGTTTCAACATAAATTTGGTTCTTTAGACCCAGGAGACTAAATGTTCAGTCTGACCAATGTAAATAGTATCCAGCCAGAGTGAATATATTGTATAAACATCTGAAATTGAATGACTCAGTGGTACCCACTATTCTGTGGTTGTTCAACATTATACTGTAGAGGAAATTGTTAATTATCATATAGGCTGGCTCCTCTTTCTTGAAATGATTATTATCACGCAACCATGAAGGGGAGTCATCTTTTCCTGTCCATGCTAGTACCCATAATCTTTGGGTCAGTCATGTCAGCATTTAGGCAGCTAAATATAGGCTGTGTGCATGTGTGGAATGGAATTGAAACAAAAGGAGCTGCGTAGTCAGTGACTGCATTTCACAGATTTCCAGTATGTATAATTAGCACAGGAAGGAAGTGATGGAGTGATAGGTAGGTGGGTGGGTAGGTGGGTTGGGGGAGTTTGTTCATGGAGGGGTCGGATAGTCTGAAGAATCTAAGAAATTCTCAGTGCTGTGGAATGTCAAAACCTAAAGGAGATCATTTTACAGATTTACCCACACAAGAAAATGAGAGATTGCAAAAGTATTCCCTATTTCACTTGGACAATCTTGACTAATTCTGACCAATTTTTAGATAGTGGTAGCTTACTTGAACCAGCTTTTCTCTCCATCTTTTTAACCCATTTGCTACTTTCAACAAAATAAAAACCGAAAGGATTGTGGATGCTGTAAATCAGGAACAAAAACAAAATTGCTGGGAAAGCTCAGCAGGTCTGGCAGCATCTGTGAAGAAAAAAAATCAGAGTTAACGTTTCTGCAGACACAAAATGTTAATGTTGACTGTTTTCTTCACAAATGCTGCCAGACCTGCCGAGCTTTTCCTGCAACTATGTTTTTGCTCCTTTCAACAATAGCTTCTGGTGTTTATTTTGCATTTTAAACTATTCTGATTTCTGTTCATGCATTTACCTGTGCCATTGGAGATGGAGTTTTATTTGTTCCACATAAAAAGTAGATCACAGAGTTTTACAGCAAAAAGTGCTTTGGGTCGATCCCATTTAAGCTTATCTCAATCATTTCAAAGGTATATGTGTTTAGTAGGATTGAGAAAGCTGTAGAGGTATGAATATAATTTTTTTGTCTTGATAGTGATAAATTAATTGAAGACCTTCAAGTCTATTGAATATGTTTTTTCAAATCGTAGCTAAGTCTGTAACTGACAGTTAGAACTCTGTTTTGTTTCATCTCAGCATGGTTCCTGAGCTCCACCTGCATTGGTTGCTGAGTAACTTGGCATGGATGGTGCAGCAACAAGCAAGAGTTAGCACAGGGTTACAAGGCAGTCAAGAGGATTAAGACATTGATTAACATATATTGTGACTAGTTTGCATTAAGACTACAAAGGTCTATTGAAATGAGTGGGCGTAATGTGTTGATATGAGTATTGGCATTATATTGATGCAGGGGTATAAAAATAAATGAGGGATTGGTTAACGTTAAATTAGCAAAGGGTCTGTAAAGGACAATGAGGATGCCAGGAAATGGGTTGGCATAAATGTTGTGCTAATGTGGTATACTGCATCCGCTGTTTCCGTTCTGGCCTCCCCAACATCGGGGAAACCAAATGGAGGCCTGGGGACTGCTTTGCAGAACACCTACACTCGGTTTGCACTAAATAACTGTGCCTCCCAGGCACAAACCATTTCAACTCCCCCTCCCATTCCTCAGATGACATATCCATCCTGGGCCTCCTGCAGTGCCACAACGATGCTATCCAATGGTTTCAGGAACAGCAACTCATATTCCGCTTGGGCAGCCTGCAGTCCAATGCTTTCAATAAGGACTTCACAACTTTCAAAATCCCCCCTTCCTCTACCACATCCCAAAACCAGCCCAGCTTGTCCCTGTGTCCCTAATTTGTCCTTCCTCCCACCTGTCCCCTCCTCCCATCTCAAGCCCTACCCCCATCTCCTACGTACTAATCTCATCTCACCCCTTTAACTTGTGCGTTCTCCCTGGACTGACCTATTTTGTCCCTACCTCCCCATCTGCACTCACCTTTACTGGCTCCATTCCTGCCTCTTTGACCTGTCTGTCTCCTCTATCCATCTTCGATCCGCCTCACTCTTTCTCCCTATATTTTTCAGAACCCCCTTCCCCTCCCCTATTTCTGAAGAATGGTCTAGGCTCGAAACGTCAGCCTTCCTGCTCCTCTGATGCTGCTTGGCCAGTTGTATTCATCCAGCTCTGCACCTTGTTATCTCAGATTCTCCAGCATCTGCAGTTCCTACTATCTCTGGCAAAAATGTTCACTAAGTTGACATAGAAGGTATGAGGGATCAAAGGAGTTAGCAGACGGTGTGAGGTGACATGAGTTGACTTGGATAAGTATGGTGAGATTGAGGGGGTTGAGGGGTGAGAAGTAAGGCTAAAGCTAAAGAAGGGTCATACTTCTTTAATTATACCTGGATCAAAGTGACAGCGCACTTGCCTGTGAGCTTTTATGTGTGTCTGCCTCCAAATTGTTTCCAGGAGAAGCGGGCATGAATCTAGTTGACTTCCTTCACCACTGCTGAAAACCTTTGGCCCAGTATAGTATATTTTAACAAGTTAAGAGGCAATGCATAATTAATTGTAAAGAACTGCAATTGCATATGGTGGAAAACTTTGTGGCTTATCCACAGAAAAACAAATGAATCTGTAAAAAATGGGAAATTTGATATGATTATTAGATTGAACTTAAGTTGTTTACAGCCTCAAGTGGATGATCAAGGAACAGTAATGGGCATTGGCAGGTGGGACCTGTACAAAATGGATGAGTTGCTCCTTAGCTGAACTACGATTTACAGGGAAATTTGAGAATACTGTTGGGGAAGTTTCAGACTAAATTTGGCACAGGGTGGGAACACGAGGGGGAAATCAGATTGGAAGGAAGCAAAACGAGAACACAGATGAACTAAAGGTAAGATCATAGAGGAGCAGAATGTGAAAAAGACAGCATTAAGGGTACTCAATCTGAATGCGGCATTTGCAACAAGCTTTATGCTTTGAAGATACAAATAGAGATAAATGGGTATGATTTAATTCCCTTTCCAGAAAGTGGTTACTATATGTCCAAGACAGGGAGCTGAACACTCAAACATATTAGTCATTTAGAAAGGATAGTCAAAAAGGAAAAAAAGAGGTAGCGTAATGCTTAATAAGGAACATCAGTACATTAGTGAGAGGGGATTTTAGACCAATGGATCAAGATGTCAAATCAATTTGGGTGGAAGTTTAAAAACAGTAAGGAATGTCAAACTTTGGTTGGAGTCATTTATAGGCCATAAAACTGTAGTGGGCCAAGGTATAATTCAGAAAATTAGCGATGCATGTCACATGGGCTAGACAGTAGTAATGGATGACAGAGTTATAAGGCAATCAGGACAAATGGGGCACTAATTAGCATGTATTGACACTAAGTTGGCATTCCGATTATAAAAAGCTATGGAAGGGTGGTATAATGTGTTGACATGAATACTGGCACTTCATTAACATTGGGTAGAAAGATGAGTGGGGACATTGGTTGACACTAAATTGGCACAGGGTCTAAAAAGGACTATGAGGATGGGTTGGGACATCGATTGGCATAAATGTTCACTAGGTTGAGGGTATGAGTGAGCATGCGGGTGGACAAGGGTGTGAGGTGACATGAATTGGCATGGATGGGTATACATCCTCTGAGAAAAAGAACAAGAAATGACATCACCAATGCTGGAAATGACATCACCAACCCAAGGAAAACTAAACAGATAAATAGAAAGCGGGACATAACACCAGCGCTTCATCGGAACCTCACTGTTGATGTTACCTAGAATGGTGATGAAACGTCTGAAAGCTAACCTTCCAGCTCAGCGAGTAAACTCACATCCAGAACCTCAACCTGAGCTACAAATCTTCTCAAAACTCGCTAACATATAGACTGGGCTAACAAAATCAGCACTCATGAGGATGATTTTGAGTGTCAGATGGGTTTCTGGAGTAGAAGATTGAAGAGTCAATTGAGATTGGGCTATTTTGAATTTAACACTGTGTAATCATAAAGGGCTAAGTCACAACCTTCTTTAAAGGAACATTTGCTGTCACATTGAGTAGTCAAGCAAGAACCTGATGTAGCCCTCGTCATGGAACCATACCTCACAAACATTGTCTCAAGTTATCTATCACTATCCACGTGTACATCCCATCTCACTGGCAGGCCAGACCCAGTAGAGATGGTGAGACAGTGCTGTACAGTCGGGAGAGAATTATCCTGGAAGCCCTCAATATTGAAGCCAGATCCCACAAAGTCTCTAACATCAGATTAAACATTGCCAAGTAAACACCCTCCCTCCTTCTTGCTGATGGAACAGAACTCCTCCAAGTTCAACACAGCTCATGATAATGTATCATTTATAATATATTAGCATGGATTAATAATTAGTTGACACGCAGAAGACAGAGGATAGTAATCTGTCTTTTTCAGGATGGAGATGTGTACTATTGGAGTGTGACAAGGATCTGTTGCAGGCCTCAATTATTTACCATCCATACTAATGAACCAAAGGAGGGGCAGAATGCAATGTTTCAGACATAGTAGGAACTACAGATGCTGGAGAATCTGACATAACAAGGTGTTGAGCTGGATGAATACAGCAGGCCAAGCAGCATTAGAAGAGCAGGAAGGTTGATGTTTCGGGCCTAGACCCTTCTTCAGAAATGGGGTAGGGGAAGGGGGTTCTGAAATAAATAAGGAGAGAGAGGGAGGCAGATAAAAGATGGATAGAGGTGAAGATAAGTGGAGAGGAGACAGAGAGGTCAAAGTGGCAGGAATGGAGCCAGTACAGGGGGCAGTAGGTGGGGCAGGGGTGGTAAGGGAGGAGATAAGTCAAGATAAGTCAGTCCAGGGAGGACGGACAGGTCAAGGGAGAGGGATGAGGTTATGGGGTGGTGTTTGAGGTGGGAGGAGGGGATAGGTGGGAGGAAGGACAGGTTAGGGAGGTGGGGATGAGCTGGGCTGGTTTTAGACTTCACAAGCTTCAAAATCTCCCCTCCCCCTACCTCATCCCAAAACCCCCTTGACCTGTGCATCATCCATGAACTGGCCTATCTCCTCCCTAACTCCCCACCTACACTCACCTTTACTGGCTCCATCCCCGTCTCTCTGACCTTTCTGTCTCCCCTCCTCCTATCTTCTCCTCTATCCATCCTCGAGCCGCCTCTCCCTCTCTCCCTATTTATTTCGGAACCCCCTTCCCCTCCCCCATTTCTGAAGAAGAGTCTAGGCCCAAAACTTCGGTCTTTCTGCTCCTCTGATAAAGCTTGGTCTGCTGTGTTCATCCAGCTCTACACCTTGTTATTGCAGAATTCAATGTATCCACATTTGCTGATGATACAAAAATGGAGGGAAAGGCATTTTGTGATATGGACTAAGGAATCTGCCAGGAGACGTTCACTGGTTGAGCTGAAGGGGCAAAAACATGGCAGATGGAGTTTAATGTTGGAGAAGTGTGAGATAATTTGGTAGGAAGAAACAAAAGGCAGATAATTATTTAAATGAAAGCTACAAGAAGTGCAGCACAGAGGGATGTGGATGTTCTTGTGCATGAAATATAAAAAGTTAGCATGCAGGTGCAGCAAGAAATTAAGAAGGCAAATGGAACTTTGGGCTTTATTTCTGGGGGTTAGAATTAAAAAAAAGGGAAGTCTCAGTACAACTGTATGAAGGTGAGAATACACCTTAAGTACTATGTACCATTGGTGCCCCCTTTTTAAAAAAAATGACGTACTTCAACATGGATCAACAGCCTGGGAATAATGTTCTCCTTTCTGGAATGGTAGTGGGAAAATACCAAGAGAGTAAAAAAAACCAAAATCTTGGCATCAAGAAAAAAGATTTCTGATTTTGTCCCTCAAGTCTTAAATGGTGATTTCAGAATCTCAGGATCTGACCACCTTCACTTTATAGCAGTTGATGGACATATCTGTAGGTTACATGAGAAACACATTGCAAATGACCATGTGTGAAAGTCAACGAGGATCAACCCTTAGTGGAGTCAAGGTGAACTATGGTCAGTCAGGTCATAAAGGTCAAGGAGCTCATCTAATTCCGTTCAGGGGGTTGACAAAAATCAGACAGGTTCTTGGTCCTCCCAGACAGCAGGGATCTCTGGCCTTACAGTCTCAGGATTGGGACACGATCAATTCTGCAAGACAAGGGCAAGCAGTCCAGGAATTGAATATAGGTCAGTGAGGGTGCTGTAGAGACATCAGTCTGGGTGGTGGGCCAATTTTCCCTGCAATGAGGCAAAGGGAGCAGCTTAGTCTTACGAAGTGGATGGAATAATGATGATCCAGGAGCAGGAGAAGTGATTAAGTAGCCCCAGTGAAAGGATAGAAATTGCAGAGTGTCAGAAAGACAAATAGATTTGGAGGATGAGTTGGCTGAGAGACAATGAGTGGACATAATGAATGCCTTAGTGAGAGTTGTTGCCCATGAGCTTGTTTACAATTTATATAAATGATTTGGAGTTGGGGACCAAGTGTGGTGTGTCAAAATTTGCAGATGACACTAAGATGAGTGGCAGAGCAAAGTGTGCAGAAGACACTGTAAGTCTGCATAGGGATTTAGATTGTCTAAGCGAGTGGGCAAAGGTCTGGCAGATGGAGTACAATGTTGATAAGTGTGAGGTCAGCCATTTTGCTAGGAATAACAGCAAAATGGACTATGTGTTAAATGGTTCGCTGCTGTGCAGAGAGACTTGGGTATCCTTGTGCCTGAAATCGGCAAAAGTAGGATTGCAGGTGCAGCAAGTAATTAAAAAAGCAAATGGAATTTTGTCTGTCATTGCTCGAGGGATGGAGTTTAAAAACAGGGAGGCTATGCTGCAGCTGTATAGGGTCCTGGTGAGGCTACACTTGGAGTACTGTGTGCAGTTTTAGCCTCCTTACTTGAGAAGAGATACACTAGCACTGGAGGAGGTGCAGAGGAGATTCAGTCAGTTGATTCCAGAGTTGAAGGGGTTGGATTATGAGGAGAGACTGAGTAGACTGGGATGAGACTAATTGGAATTCAGATGAATGAGTGGAAATCTTATACAAACAAATACAATTATGAAAGGTATAGATAAGGAGGAGGCAGGGAGGTTGTTTCCACTAGCAGGTTAAACTGGGACTCGAGGGCATCGCCTCAAAATAAAGGGAAGGAGATGTAGGACTGAGGTCAGGAGGAACTTCTTCACCCAAAGAGTTGTGAATCTGTAAAGCAGTTGAAGCTACCTCACTGAATGTTTTTAAGGCAAGGCTAGATAAATTTTTGAACAGTAAAGGAATTAAGGGTTATGGTGAGTGGGCGGGTAAGTGGAGCTGAGTCTCAAAAAGGTCAGCCATGATCTTATTAAATGGCAGGGCAGGCTCGAGGGGCCAGATGGCCTACTCCTGCTCCTGGTTCTTATGTTCTTATAAGAGGCATGTGCAAAGGCAGAGTTAGAGTGAGTAGTGGTGCTGTGAGTGTGACGCAGAAGATAGTGACACTTATTATTGTGCAGCACAGGAGATATTGATCTTCTTCCTTCACCATTGAGCATCTGTTTTCACCTGAGACATAGTGCTGGTCCGTACTACAATTTGAGTCCAAACTAGTTTCATCTGACAGTGTGACCCCCTGTGGCAGTTCAAAAGAAGTAAAGGTGATGCCCTCTTCTCAAACATCCCATTAACCAATGCCTCCAGGTCCCTTTTCCCCAAATCAGGGAGTAAGCTTTTCTCTCCTCTGGGCCATGACCTCAGTGATAAGTATCTGATGTGGTATGCAGCTGAACGTTAAATATGACGTCAGTGACATTAGCACGAGGTGGATCTGGCAATGGTGAGCATTTCTACTTCTCTGGCCATGCAATTCCACAAGAAGCACACCCAAGTGATCAGTTGCAATGTGCAAGTTTACATGAAAAAAAATCACTTCGAGCCAAGGCGGACAAGGCTCCATGGATCTTACTCAACAAAACACTTTGACTGAAAATGGGAAAATTCCATCTGATGTTCTATTTGTTTTTCCCCACTTTAATTGGAGTTATTGACTCATCCTCCTTCTCCATTTGCTCTTCCATGTGACATTCTTTGCGTGTGAGTTTAAATGTTGACTGTGAGCTGGTTTCTGACCTTGTGGTGCACATTATCCTGCCATGATGGGTCAAAATTCAGAAGGGAGATAGAGGGCTTGCAGATGTGGTGCAGTGAAAACAATCTGCCTCTCAATGTCAGCAAAACTAAAAGAACTGATCATCGACTTTAGAAAGAAACAAGGAGAACATGCCCCCATCTACATTAACGGAACTGAGGATGAGAGCGTGAAGTGTATCAAGTTCCTCAGAGTGACGATAACAGACAACCCATGCTGGGCTTCCCATGTAAACATGACAGTCAAGAAGGCACAACAATGTCTCTTCTTCCTAAGGTGGTTCAGGAAATTTGGCATATACATAAAGTTCCAACTTCTACAGATGCACCATTGAAAGCATATTGTCCGGGTGCATGACCTACCCAGGACTGTAAGAACTTAGAGAGTGTGGTGTGCACAGCACAGACCATTGCAGAAGCCAACTTTCCATTCATGGAATCTATTTACATGGCTCGCTGGTGCAGAAAGGTGGCCAACATCATCAAAGACACATCGCACCCTGGCAATGACCTCCTACAACCTCTTCTGTCCAGCAAAACATACAGAAGCCTGAATACACGCACAAGCATGTTCAGGAACAGCTTCTTTCCAGCTATTAGCAGACTGTTGAATGGACTGGTATCTCAAATAATGTAACCTGCAATGTAACTTGTATGCCTCTAAGTCTTTTTGATATGTACATCCTTTGCTTGCTGTGAACTGCCTGTACCTCTTGCAAACAAAGCTTTTCGCTGTATTTTGGTATACGTGACAATAAAATAAATCAATCAATTGATCACCACATACTCAAGCATTCTAGCAGGGATTACAGCACAGTCATTGGGAACTCCAGCTAATCCAGAGCTCTTGGAATTACCTGCAGTATCCCTGCTGCTGCCTTGGAGAAAATAACACGTTTTTATTTGTGAATGTGGTCACATTGTGGTTTGTCTAACATCAAAACCCTTGTACTTAAAGGTAATTTTAATGACTGGGTCAATTTAATTTCTTTTATTTCTTCACCAGGTTTGGGTGTTGCTGGCAAGGTTAGCTGTTTTTTTCCATCCCTCAATGTCCTTGGGCTGATGAGGATGAGACGACTTCTTGAATTTTTGCAGTCAGCAATGGTGAAGATACTCCTCCTATCTCTCAGTGATAGGTAGGGATGCCGTTGCACTCTTGCCCTTGTCCTCCTAGTTGGTAGAGTTTGGTGCTTTGGGCTGTGCTTTGTGAAGGGGATACTAAAATTCACCCACTGATTGTCTTCAGTAAGTATGGAAATGCAGTCAGAAACTTCCTTTTCATATATTTTCTCATCAACCTGTTTGGAAATGTTATTACACATCTATAGAGCAGGTGGCACTTGAACCCTGGCCTCCAGGATCAGAGGTAGGGACACTACCACTGCAACACAAGACCGCCTCCACTCAAACTATCCTTTCACTGTGCAGTGAACCAAACTGCAGCTGAGGCCTCAAAACCAGTTGTACGTTCCTCAATTCAATTGGCATTTTGTGGAATCTGACATGTCTTTTTGAAAAATTGAGTACTTGTCAGACTAAACAGTCTCATTCAGAAAATCATTTCCATCACGCAACCACGTGTACCACAGCTGTCTGCAGAACTACTCTGGCTTGGTCTCACTAGATAACAACTACCAGCCATTCAGTTTCACAGCTCTTTGTGAAAACAGGTCATGCTCGCTCTTATTACTTTGCAAATGAGTAGAGATTTTGTTTTCCTCTGTTTCCTGTCCTCATGCACCAATGAAAGGGGGTCATACAAGGGCGCCCAGTTTGAGCTTTTTTTTTCAGCCTATATCCATCACAAACCATCATGCCTCTTTTTGCTACCTCTCATCACATGGCAATAATGTGTGAAGCACTGCAATTTCCTTTCCATTGTTATCTCATTGAAACTGTTCACACCAGGATGCCTGGCAGCCTCTGTTCAGTTATAGACAAGTCGACCAGAGCTTGCCTTCCTGAGAACCAGCCGAGAAAACATGTGCATTGCAAACAGCACGGGGCCTCTTCATTTAACACCTCCATATATTTCCTGCTATTACTCCAATATCAAGTGTATAAGGCATGTTCTCAATTAGCCAATTGTGATTAGTTCCTGTTTACATTTTAAGCGGACAGCCCTTATGTTTTTCTAGGTTCCTCTATCCGGCTGCTTGTCAATTACTCATGTTTGAATTTGGTTCAAGGAGACCATACTATTGAGTCTTTGCCCCCAGTGTTTACACGACTAACCTCAGCTCTGGTATTCTATAGGCAAGTTTGCACACCATGTGTGAGACTGAATGCATGAATTTGTTGCCAAGATAAGAGCCTGAACAGTGCAGGTACGAGGATTCTCTGGAATCTAAATGAAAACAAGGTCAGTATAAAAGGAAGCATTCACTCCCTTGTCCCCACGCATTTGCCTTACATTAGTTTTCACTTTCTTGCTCATTGTCTTTTTGTTTCATATTGGTGTTTTCTCACTTTGACCTTTTTAAATATATTGCAATAATCCATGCAAGTGCGTTAGGTTTGTTAAAGAGATGTTGTACTCTATATTGTTACATATTTACATGCACTCACTCATTTACATATTTCTCCTCTATCATATTGGCAGATATAAGAAATCTCAAATACTTATTAACAAATAGGATGAAACCAGGGCATATGTATACATATAAAAGTGTGGAGCTGGATGAATACAGCAGGTCAAGCAGCATCTCAAGAGCACAAAAGCTGACGTTGCGGGCCTAGACCCTTCATCAGAGAGGCTCTCTGATGAAGGGTCTGGGCCCGAAACGTCAGCTTTAGTGCTCCTAAGATGCTGCTCGGCCTGCTGTGTTCATCCAGCTCCACACTTTGTTATCTTGGTTTCTCCAGCATCTGCAGTTCCCATTATCACTGATATATGTATACATATGACCATTTGTTTGTCTGTAACATGTTTAAAGTTTTCTACATTGTCCGTAATTCCTGAGGTTACAGAAAGTTTAGGTCATACCATTTCTGTCATGTCTGGATATTGGGTAATGAATCATGAGGTTTATATTATACCATATTTGTTTTTATTGCCTCCTGTTCTCCAAGCTTTTGAGATTTTCACCTCCACTGCTAGTGCTTGTTGTGTCACTATACCCACGTTTCTTCCTTTCTGATAAAATCTTAACTACATCTTTCTCCTAATTGGGACTCAATATCTATGGTTTCCGGAATGGGCCCTTTCCCTTCTTCTCTGGATGTCCAAAAATGAAAATTTAAATTGCAAGCTAACCCCATACCAATCACCTTCTCAAAAAGAATAAATCATCAGCCAGCGTATAACCTTGATCAGGTACTGACCCCATCCTATGCCGCAAACGCCCCGCCAACAACCATAATTTTTAATCTCTGTGATCACTTTTCACCAACTGTGAAAGAAGAGAAAGAGAAATGCACTTAGCAATAGAAAGAAGATAATTAAAGAACAGACTAAACTTTGTTTTGAAGATGATAATGCACTGTAACTAAAAATCAATTGATGATTTATTCAATAAAGAGTGCGTGAGCCTACAATGTCCTTTAAAGTAACTTGACTTCTCTTCAGAGGCTTTCAGGTCCTCAGTTTGCAAGAAGTATATCACTACCAATTATTTATCTTTGAAGTGTAGCCCCTGTTGTCATTTAGGCAAATATTGCATCTGATTTCCATATAAAGTAAATGAATTGCTCGATCAGTTAAACTACTAGAAATGTCTTGAGTTTCTTTTATTTACTTTTGGGATGTGGACATCATTGGCTGGCCAGCATTTTATTGCCCATCCCTAATTGTCCTTGAGAAGGTGGTGGTGAGCTGCCTGCTTGAAACACTGCAGTCCACATGCTGTAGGTTGATCCACAATGTCATTAGGGAGGGAATTTCAGGATCTGCCCCTCATCAGAGAAAGAATGGTGATATATTTCCAAGTCAGGATGGTGAGTGGCTTGGAGGGGATCTCACAGGTGGTGGTGTCCCTATATATCTGCTGCCCTTTTCCTTGGTAGACATGGCTGTAGGTTCAGAAAGCGTTGTTAAAGGATTTTTGGTGAATTTCTGCAGTGCATTTTGCACAGAGTACACACTGCAGCTACAGAACACTGGTAATGGAGGGAATGGATATCTTTGGATGTGGTGACAATCAAACAGGCTGCTTTGTCCTGGATGGTGTCAAGCTTCTTGAGTGCTGTTGGAGCTGCACGCATCTAGGCAAGTGTGGAGTATTCCATCACACTCCTGACTTGTGCCTGGTAGATGGTAGACAAGCTTTGGCAACTCAGGTGGTGAGTGACTTGTTGCAGTATTCCTAGCCTCTGAGCTGCCCTTGTAGCCATTGAGTTTATGTGGCAAGTCCAGTTGAGTTTCTGGTCAATGGTAATCCCAAGGGTTTTGACAGTGGGGGGTTAAATGATAGTAATATGATTGAATGTCAAGGGTTGGCAATTCAATTGTCTCTTATAGGAGATGACCATTGCCTGGCACTTAAGTGACACAAATATGACTTGTCACTTGTCGGCCCAAGCTTGGATATTGTCCAGATCTGTTGGATTTGAATATGGACTGCTTCAGTATCTGAGGTGTTGCAGATAGTGCTGAACACAATGCAATCTTTGTGAGCCATCCCCCATTCTGACCTTATGATGGAGGGAAGGCTTGGTGGGGAGGGGTGTTTTTATGTATCTGCTGCCTTAGTCCTTCTAGATGGAAGTGGTTGTGGGTTTGGAAGGTGTTGTCTAAGGATCTTTGGTAAATTTCTACAGTGCATTTTGTAGAGTACACACATCTACTCCTGAGCATTGGTAGTGGAATGAGTGGAAGTGGTACCTTATGATGAAGCAGCTGAAATTAGTTGAGCCTAGGACACTATCCTGAGCTCCTACAGAGATGCCATGGAGCTGAGATGACTGACTACCTACAAACACAACCATCTTCCTATGTGCCAAGGATGACTGTACCTGACAGAGACTTTGTCCCCTGATACCCATGAATCAAATTTTGTTAGGGCTCCATGATGCCACACTCACCTGAATGCAGCCTTGAAGTCAAAGGCTGTGACTGTCACCTCACCTCTCAAATTCAGCTGTTTTGTCCATATTTGAACCAAGGCTGCCATGAGTGGCCTTGGTGGAACCCAAACTGGGTGTCAGTGAGCAAGTTATTGCTGGGCGGGAGCTGCTTCATAGCACTGTTAATGACACCTTCCATCACTTTATTGATGATTAAGAGCAGACTGATTGGGCGGTAATTGGCCAGTTTGGATTTGTCCCGCTTTTTGTGTATCTGGACAATTTTCCACATTGTCAGGTAGATGACAGTGTTGTAACTGTACTGGATGAGCTTGGCTCAGGGCTACCATTTATTGAAAACATGAACTGAACTGACCATTAAATACTGTGATCAGGAAAGCACATCAGAGCCTGGAACTTCTCCAGTGAGTAACTCATCACATCTCTCCAATGATTTTCCATCGTTAACAAGGCTCAAGTCAGGAGTGTGATGAGATATTCACCACTTGCTAGCAATGATGTAGTTCCAAAATACATTCATGCAGTGGCCACCATCCAAGGTAATACACTCCACTTGCTCTGTAGCCCATCCTGTCACCTTGAACATTTGTTTCCTTAGTCACTGGCTCAAATTAGAAAGATACACCGCAACAATTAACCAAAGCTCCTTCTACAGAATCTTTCAAACTTATGGACTTCTACTGTCATGAAGGAATCAAGCAGCAGACACATTGGAACTCTCCACCTGTTGTAGCCTTGCAACCATTATAATGACTTAGAACAATGCTGTTGGTTGGGCTAAAACATCTGGAACTTCCTCACTTGCACCCTACTGATTGTGATGGTTCAAGAGGATGACACACCACCACCTTCTCAAGGGCAACTGGAGACAATTAACAAAGGCTGGCCTTCACTGCAATGCACACATCACTGGAACAAATAAAATAAAACGGTTGCCGATGCTGGTTGAACGAAGAGTGTTATGGACCAGGACATGACAAAAGTGAAAGCAGACAAAAAGTCAAGTAGAAAGGGAGAGAAACAAAGAGAAAATAAATGAGTGGAAAGTGAGAATCAGCAACACAAAGAAAGAGAGACAGGTAAAACTCTATTTGCCCTTCAACTTCTTGAAAGTGATGCTATCAAAGGTTTTCTAATAGATATATAAAAATAGACACATAAATATGGATGCTGAAATCGATTCATAAACTTGTGTGTAAATTTGCACATCATTTTAAATGCTTGAATGTATTATAGACAGTGCCATGACCATGCATGATAGCCCTGTACCACCTATAGGCCAATTGATCTTTTTAGTTGCAATGCGTGTGTTTTTTAAAAAGGGAGATACAAGTAAAAGAAGACTTTGCAAGTAAATTCAGTAGCTGTCTGTGGAGAAAGCCTGGAATATCACATCTGAAAACGCCAGGGAATGTCCCAAGGCAGTACACTGCAAACTCAGTCATGATCTCCTGTTAGTATCTCAGACTGTGAACATAAAGTGTGTGGTACAAATGTCACTTATCACTTGTTAGCCCACGTCTGCATATTGTCCAGATCTGTTGCATTTGAAGGTGGACTGCTTCAATATCTGAGGTGTTGCAAATGGTGTTGAACATTACGCAATCATTAGCACCCATCCCCCATTCTTACCTTACGATGGAGGGAAGGCTTAGAGGGGAACTTACAGGCAGTGGTGTTCTTATGGCTGAGGGAGGTGATTCTAATTAAATCCTTCAAGAATAGACAAGGGGAAGGGTTAAAAATAATTTATAACCCTGGACTGTATGTGATGATGAGCTGAGGTTGTCATATTTACTTGCCTGAAGTCAGGAACTAGTGTTGTGAAAGTCACAATTGAAGAACTACCCACTAATCGCTAAGGAAATAACCAGATTAAGGAATCTCTTGCTGTGCTGGAAGCAGTCAGTGTGTCCATTCTAAAGAAAACAGAATAAAAGAATTTTTAGTTAATTTGGAAAGCTAAGAATCTTGAAATGAACTGCTCATATATTAATGTACCTCTATCTGCTCTTCACAAACAACTCAGAGACTGACCCATATAGTTTTTAACTTTTATCTTGTTCCTGGACTCATTTTTCATTTCTATACCAAGTGTACATATGGTGCATTACTATTTCTCCTTGCATTTATTAAATAATATTCAATTGACAACTCACTGTTGTTAACTCTGCTTTTGTCTCCATAGATGCTGCTAGGCCTACTGGACATCTCCAGTACTTTCTATTTTATTCCTTTTTTAAATGAACCTTGTTGCGAACAACTGAGAGTTTGAGTGAATAAAGAAAGACAGCCATCCCATCCCTCCTCACTAAGGAGCTTGATGATATTGGTTATCCTGTGTATATCCACAATAAATTGGGGATTCTTGCCTGAGGACTGGTTGTAACAACTGGCATAGAGATAAATTCCTGCTAATGCATTGCTGCTGAGAATGAAAGCTTTAATACTAAAAAAAAATGGAAATATTCATGCTGAGAGTCCGATACGGATAATAATTTAGATGGAGACACCAAAAATTGGGGTACGTAATCTTAAAATTACAGCAGGCCTTTCAAGAGTGAAAACAAGAAGGATGTTCTCACACAATCTACAACCATGTGCCTAAAATATATTGGAGAGTTAGAGCTACGAAGACTGAAGTTGCTAGATTTGCGATAGTTGATTATCCAAAGATATGCGCGAAGAAGGACCGAAACAGTTGAGGAATGGATAAGTCATAATCTAATTGAATTTACGAGCAAAGTGAGAGGTTGATTGGTCTACTCCTATTCCTAATGTTCCCAAAATAGAATACTTTTGACTAAGCTTTCTGCTACTTTCACAACCTGGAAACAGATCTCAACAATCAAGGCAATATCAGCTGTAAGCATAAGCAAGGACTAATTCACCAGTTAGATTGAGGAGAAAGGTAACTAATTCTGGCTGACAGCAGTGATCACTGCTCCTCGAAACAAGGAATCAAGAGGTGCATACTGCCAGACATAGCTTTGGCTGCTGCAGAGCTCCCAGCTTTTAGATTTATGTTAACTTTCCTTCTTACCTCTTTAGAATGTATTTTGAAATGTAAAAAGATTAATGCTGCCAACATCCACTGTTCCAGTTTTGTATAAAAAACAGTACCTTTAATGAGATATTAATTATTACCCAGGACAAACTAGATGGAGATCAATTTTCCAAGTTGACTTGCTTTGACTTGAATGCTAGAAAAGTCCCAGAGGATTTGAGACTGCCAATGTGATAGCTTTATACCAAAAGGGAAGGGGGCACAAGCAGGTCAGTATGGCCCAGTTAGCTTCACATCTGTCCATGGGAAAAGGTTAGAGTCTATTCTGTTTCGTTTAATAGCAGAATATTTAGAAATATGTAACATAATCAAGCAGAGCAGCAGGTCCTCATGATCAGGAAATTATGCCTGACAAATTTATTTGGACTATTTGAAGATATGACAAGCCGAGTTGATAAAGGGAGCCAGTAGATCTATTATATTTAGATTTCCAGAAGGTGTTAACTGAGATACTGCACATAAGGGAACTTAATAAAACAAGAGCCCAAGGGGTACAGCATTAGCATGAATAGAATGGCTAACTAATAGAAGATAGAGCGTTAGGAAAAGAGGATCATTTTCAGGATGACACCTTGTAGCTAGTGATGTGATCCAGAGATCAGTGCTGGTGCCACAATTGTTTACAATATATATTAGTGCCTCGGATGTGGGATGTGAATGTACTATTACTGTGTTTGTGGATGACACAAGATGAGAAGGCAAGTGGTGAGGATAACACAAAGAGTCCACGGAAGGATATAAAGGTCAAGCAAGCAGGCTAAATCTTGCTATCTGGAATATAATGTGGGGAAATATGAGGTTATGCTCTTTGGAGGGAAGAATAAGCAAGTTCAGGATTATCATTCAGCCATGAATGGCAGAGCTGACCCAATGAGCCAAATAAGTAACTTTGTATGTTCTTGTTATCTGGGCACAGCCAGAACATGGCTATTAGGCATAGTTTTATTGGCTGCAAAACTGTTCAGTGCCAAAACCAAACAATTAAAAAAAAATTAGGTCATTAAAACCTTACATATGGAGGAGGTGTCGATTCTGGATTCATTGAGGAGAATCTAGAACTCCGCTAGTAAAACGTACTGTATTTTGTTTTCACTAAAAACTGTGGTAGGTGGAATTTTGATAAGTTTTCTACCGAATCTTGCAATACTGGTAACAAGGCCAGAAAGAAGCTGGCTGTTTCACTTTAAGAAATGCTGACTGAGGTGAGCTGGCATACTGCCATTGAACTGATGTTTGGTGTTAAAAACCCAGCGCCACTCCCATCTCTACCACTGCAAGGTGCTTTCCCATTTCGATTTTTCTGTCACTCAAGCTACTGCGAGAAAGGACACAAAGGAAAAAGCAAATGTATTGTAGCCAGTGATTGAGAACCTTCAGCCGAGTGTGAAAGAGGGCAGACTTCTCAACTGAGGACACACATTCCTGGGGATTTTGGGCTAAGATTGTGTTCAGTTCTCAAAAGCCTCATTGGCACCCTGCTAACACAAGCATCAAATTCAGGTTCACAGTTCACAGCTGCTCTCACTGAAAGCGAAGCATCCATTTCAATCATGTAAAATAACTGTGATGTCAGGTCAGAGTAAGGACTCTCACCACTAATGCCAGTTTCAAGTTGGCTCCAATGAAAGCAGATTTCAGTCATATTGCACTGAATGGGCTGATTCAGTTCCTGGCTGGCTACAGGCCAAATCCACACAGAGCCAAGGGAAGAGGGAACTGGAATATCAAACAAGGCCAAGTAAAAATAGTCAAACAGTTCTCATTGCTCAAAGTCTTTGAGCAGCTTCACAGTTGGTCACAACGCCTTGAGTGATAGATAGGAAACATCAATCTCTGTCCCTGCGGCTGATCACTATCTTACACCACCCGCTACAAAGTCTCTCACATACGCTGCTGACCACTTAAGAAGTCGAGCCACTTAGGTGAAGCATTCAAGTGCTGCCAGAGATTTATCAGTACCCTAGCAAGAATCAGCATGTTTAGGAGAGCTGGGAAGATAATTAGTGTACAATACAGTCAGAATGAATTCAACAATCTGATATATTGATCATATTGGACTCAATGCTACAAATGTTGCTCAGTAATAAAATTCACCGGGGCACAGTCAGTTCACGTGTTCCCTTGATAATACAAGGACAGGGAAATTCCACTCAGCTGCTCCCAAATCACCACTGCAGCTTTGCCGTGAGATTGGCAGAAACCTCACATGTGCAAAATACGAGATTTGAACAGCACTTGCAACGAAATTGCAGTCATAAAGCAAGGGCAGCTCTGAAGAAATTCTCAGCCTATTTCTTAATCAGTATTTCTAAAATTTGTTTAATTGTTCTGCAAAACAGAAGCAGAAGTAGGCCATTCAGCCCCTAAAGCCTGCTCTGTTATTCAACCAGATCATTGCTGATCTTCTACCTTTCTCTTGCACAATTTTTAAATGGCAAGAAATTTGGAAGTGCCAAAGGGACGCATGTATCTTTATTCACAAGTCACTGAAAGCTAACATAAAGTGCAGCAAGCAATTAAGATGGCAAATGGTATGTTGGCCTTTCCAGCAAGAAGTTTAGAACTCACAAGTAAAGATGTCTTAGTTTAATTGTGTAACACATGGGTGAGGCCACTTCTGATAGAAGATGAGCAGTTTTAACTCTCACACTAAAGGAAGGATGTGCTTACCACAGAGGCAAAGAAGCAAAGGTTCACTAGACTCATTCCTGGGATTATGGAACTTTGCTACAAAAAGAGATTGAGGAGATAGGCATATGTTGTTTACAGTTAGAAGAATCAGAGATCCCATTGAAAATTACAAGTTTATAAAAGGGCTAGATAGGGTGGATGGTTCCCATGGTTGGATGTCTAGGAGAAGCCATTTATGCTCTGATGAGGAGCAATTTCTTCACTCTGCTGGCAATGACTCTTTGGAATTCTCTATCTTAGAAGGCTGTGAAAACTTAGTCATTAAGCAAGATCAAGGCTAGTGTGGGAAACTGAGGTGGGTGGTCAGCCAAGATGCAGAATAGCCAAGGACGCTCAAGGAGCTGATTGGTCTATTCTTGCTCACATGTTCTTGTGTTCCTATCCCTATACCTTTTGAGATCTTTCATATCCCTATGTCTTTGATCTCTGTCTTGAATATATTCAATAATTGAGCCTGCATTGCTCTATGGGATGGAGCATTGCAAAGATTCACCAACAAACAAAGCTACAAAAATACAGAACGGTTTGGCTGCTGAACAAATTGACTATGGCCCTGGGATTAGGAGCTGTGGCTAATGAGAAGAGCCATGCTACTTTCACCAAAACAAAGAAGATTAAAGAATGACACAATCCAATTCTTTCAGAAATCTGCAAAGAAATATAGATGCTGTGAAGAATGGGGATACAATGGCCTTGTGGTATTATCACTGAACTGTTGGTCCAGAGACCCAGATAACATCTGGGGACCAGGATTCAAATCCTACCACGGCAGATGGTGGATTATGAATTCAATACAATATCTGGAATTAAGAATCTAATGATGACCATGAATCCATTGTCAGAAAAACCCAGCTGGGCAATAAAAGCTGTCTGGTCAGCACTGACTTTGTGCCGTTAGTGAATAAATGGGAAAAAAAAGAAATGGAGCCCTTGACTTCAGGTGGTGGAATCAAATTAGCAAACAAAATGTCACAACTATCTTGCCATACAGAGGTATAGGTATTTGTAATAGTTAAACCAATTAAGGTAAATTAGCTTGTTTAAAAATGCTGCATAAATATCACTTCAGAAGGGAAACAATGGGCTGAATCTGATTTTTTTTGGCTGAATATAAGTTGTCTTCTGTGTTTGGAGGGATTCTTAACATGAGGCCTAGTGAGATTTCTTGCCATATCTTACCAAATGCACCTCATTACTCCCTACCGCTCCCTTATTGCATCACTCACATCCACTTCTAGTCCCACCAAAAAACCTGTTCCCAGAACAAATCACCATGAACTAGGTATCAGCTGAAAGACTGGTGTTCCCAGCACTTTCGCCATCTTCAGAAGGGCACTGTTCACCTGGCAAACACTGGCACTCTGAAGCAGCTCTGCTCGATCAATGATGGAGTCTGAGCACGTCAGAGGAGGGGAAGGTGGTCTCATAATTCTCTGACAGGGACCTGGAGGTCCAGCGTGAGGGAGCGGCGAAAAGAAGAAGAGTCCTTTTCTCAGAGGACTTGCGGAGGAGGCCTTGGTGGCCTGGTCAGTATTTGCCACTAGAGTCAATGTGTTCTCAATGGTCTAGAGGAACAGCCAGGATTGCCGCAAGAAGGTTGATGTCCTTTTGCTTTATGCCGGGATAAAAGAACACTCGCATCTCTGCCACCACAGTTACTCTTGACTTTCTGTTATTGTCCCAACCACAACGCTCTGCCACTCTCACTATTGTATGCAACATCTTCCCTCACTCACTGTCGTTACCACACATACTCCCATAGTAATAACCCTGCATGGCCTCTGTACTGCCAAACTCAATCCTTCAGGACACCGCGTCACATTTCCACCACCTGCACCAGCACTAACAGCCAAACTATCCAATTTCATCACACTCAATTCCTCTCTTTCTCTTGTTGGGGGGAGGCAATTGCCTAATGCTATTATTGCTGGACTGTTAATCTAGACACCCAGATAATGTTCTGGGAATCTGAGTTCAAATCCTGCAGTGGCAGATGGTGGAATTTAAATTCAATAAAAAAAGTCTGGAATCAAAAGTTTGATGATGGCCATGAATCCATTGTCTTTTGTTGGAAAAAAAAACTCACCTGGTTCACTAATGTCCTTTAAGGAAGGAAATCTGCTGTCCTTACCTCGTGTGGCCAAAATGTGACTCCAGACCCACTGCAATGTGGTTGGCTCTTAACTGCCCTCTGGGTAATTGGGGTGAGCAATAAGTGCTGGCCTAGCTAGTGACATCCATGTCTCATAAATGATTTAGAAATCAAAAAAAAAAATTCCAGGGTAAGACAGTCTACAATGGTGTTGGAAGGGCCGGAATAGGTATAGATGTGCCCATCATCAGGGTGCTCACCTCCCTTGAGGACAGAATCCTGTCCCTAGCAGGAGTAGGCCCAGACAGTTCCTGCAGGGATGCCGAGTCATCTATCTCCACCGACCAGGTAAGTAAGTACCACTCTTCACTCTCGAGTAACTTTCACAATGACCCTGCTGTCAGTGTTATTCATCACACACCACTTCTAACCACTGGACATGATCAGTTCTCATTCTTTTGTCATCCAGGTACTACCAGCATGTCCAAGGCATTGGCAGAGATACAGCTGGCTCCACCAAAAGCCATGTCATTGACCTCTGAGGAAGAGTTCCAGTGCTACCTCCTGCACTCCCACTAGCTCAGATATTAACACCTTGGTGGGAATTAAAGCAAGGGTGGAAGACAAGGAAAGTTGAAAGAAAATTAAGCAATGAGTCAGAAGGGCTGAAAGAGTCATGAAAAGTCATTGGCCAACGGGATTAAGGAAAATCCCAGTGATAATGGGAACTGCAGATGCTGGAGAATCCAAGATAACAAAGTGTGGAGCTGGATGAACACAGCAGGCCAAGCAGCATCTCAGGAGCACAAAAACTGACGTTTCGGGCCTAGCGCTCTGATGAAGGGTCCAGGGCCGAAATGTCAGTTTTTGTGCTCCTGAGATTCTGCTTAGCCTGCTGTGTTCATCCAGCTCCACACTTAGTTATCTAAGGAAAATCCCATATTATTTTACATATATAAAGAATAAGAGGGGAGCCAGACAGAGTGTTGGGAGGGGAATTTATGTGTGGAGCCAATCGAGCTGGGCAAGGTATTAAATGAGTACGTTGTGTCAGTATTCACCATCGGGAAAGTGGATGATGAGTCTGGGGAAGGGTGCGTAGATTGTTTGGGCTATGTTGAGATCAAAAGGGTGGAGGCGTTGGGGGTCTTGAAAAACATTAAAGTAGACAAGTCTTAGGGCCAGAAGGAATATACCCCAGAATACTGAGAGAGACAAGAGAGGAAATTGCTGGGGCCTTGAGAGAAATCTTGTATCCTCACTGGCTACAGGGGAGGCCCCTGATGATTGGAGAATAGCCAATGCTGTTCCTTTGTTTAAGAAGGGTGTCAGGGATAATCCAGCTAATTACAGGCCGTCAAGCCTAATGTCAGTGGTAGGAAAATTATTGGAAAGGATTCTTTGAGACAGAATTTACTCCCACCTGGAAATCAATGGGTGCATTAACAAGAGGTAACATGGTTTTCTAAAGGGGACATCATGTCTTACTAACTTGGTTGAGTTTTTTGAGGAAGTGGCAAAGATGGTTGAAGAGGGTAGGGCAGTGAATGTTGTCTACATGGACTTCAGTAAGGCCTTTGACAAGGTCCCTCATGGCAGGCTGATACAGAAAGTAAAGTCACATGGGGTCAGAAGTGAGCTTGCAAAATGGATTAAAAAAAAGCTGGCTCAGTCATAGAAGACTGAGGGTAGCAGTGGAAGGGTGATTTTCTCAATGGTGGGCTGTGACTAGTGGTGTTCCTCAGGGATCAGTTTTGGGACCTTTGCTGTTTGTAATATATCGAAATGCTTTGGTGCAGAATGTAACTGGTCTGATTAGTAAGTTTGCCAACGATACAAAGGTTGGAGGAATTGCAGATAGCGATGAGGACTGTCAAAGGATGCTGCAGAATGTAGATCAGCTGGTGACTTGGGCAGAGAGATGGCAGATGGAGTTTAATCCAGAAAAATGTGAGGTAATGCATTTTGGAAGGTCTAATCCAGCTGGAAGATATACAATAAATGGCAGAACCCTTAAGTGTACTGATATGCAGAGGGATCTGGCTGTACAGGTGGACAGGTCACTGGAAGTGGCGATGCAGGTGGAAAAGGTCATCAACAAGGTACACGGCATGCTTGCCTTCATTAGACAGCACTGAATTTAAAAATTGGCAGGTAATGTTGCAGTTTTATACAACCTTAGTTAGGCTGTATTTGGAATATTGTGTACAATTCTGGTCGCCACACGACCAGAAAGATGTGATGGCTTTGGAGAGGGTGCAGAAAAGATTCAACAGGATGTTGCCTGGTTTGGAGGGCATTAGCTGTGAGGAAAGGTTGGAGAAACTTGGATTGTTCTCACTGGAACAACAGAGGTTGAAGGACGACCTGATAGAGGTCTACAAGGTTATGAAGGGCATGGACAGAGTGGACAGCCAGAAGCTTTTTCCCAGGGTGGGAGAGTCAGTTACCAGGGGCCATGGGTTTAAGGTGCGAGGGGCAAGGTTCGAAGGTGATGTATGAGGCAAGTCTTTTACGCAGAGGGTGGTAGGTGCCTGGGACTCGCTGCCCGAGGAATTAGTGGAAGCAGATACGATAGTGACTTTTAAAGGTCACCTTGAAAAAACACATGAATAGAATGGGAATAGAGGGATACAATCTCTGAAAGGGTTGGGGGGTTTCAGCTGTGATGGGCTGCATATCGCTGTAGGCTTGGAGGGCCAAAGGTCCTGTTCCAATACTATAATTTTCTTTGTTCTTTGTAAACTTTAATAAGTTTGTGACCACAGCCTGGAGAGCACCTCACTGCTGACTAAGGAAGAAATGCCCCAGGCTGCTGGTACTTGGAGCACTGATGGAACCTAAGCAGGTGCTCAGCCCCAGCCAGGAGATGGGCAATTTATATCCAGATGTCTTGCTATTTCTTCCTTAATGATAGATTCAAGCATTTTCCCTACTACCGAAGTTAAACTAACTGGCCTATAGTTACTTGGTTTTTGTCTACTTCTTTTTAAACAGTGGCGTCACATTGGCTATTTTCCAAACTGCGGGAATTAGCCCAGGGTCCAGTGAATTTTGGTAAATAATTACTAGTGCATTTGCTGTTTTCCCCCATCACCTCTTTTAGTACCCTAGGATGCATTTCATCAGGGCCAGGAGACTTGTCTACCTTCAGCCCAATTAGCTTGCCCAGCACTGCCTCCTTAGCGATAATGATAGTTTCTAGTTCCTCACCTGCTATAACCTTCTTGCCATTAGTTTTCAGCATGTAATTTGTGTCTTCCACAGTGAAGACTGACACAAAATAAATTGTTAACGTCTCGGCTATTTCCTCATTCCCAGTTATTAAAATGGCCTTCTCATCCTCTGAAGGACCAATGTTTACCTTCGCCACTCTATTACGATTTACATATTTATAGAAACTTTTGCTACCTGTTTTTATATTCTGAGCTAGTTTACTCCATAATCCATCTTACTTTTCTTTATAACTTTTTTTGGGGCTTTCTGTTGGCCTTTAAAGATTTCCCAGTCTACTAGTTTCCCACTACTCTTTGCTTTTTGTACGTGTTTTTTTTCAATCTGATGCTGTCCTTTATTTCCTTAGACATCCATGGCTGGCTCTCTCTTTTTCTACAGCTCCTCCTTATCACTGGAATATACTTCTGCTGAGCACTGTGAGAAAATCATTTGGAAAGACTTCCACTCTACCTCAATTGACCCACCATAAAGTTGTTGCTCCCATTCTTCCTTAGCTAACTCCTTCCTCATTCCTTCATATTCTCCTTGTTTAAGCACAGGACATAGGTACTGGATTTAACCTTCTCACGCTCCATCTGTATTTTAAATTCAATCATACTGTGATTGCCCCTTCCGAGACCACCCCTAACTGTGAGATCACTAATTATTCCTGTCCCATTACACTGGACTAGATCCAGGGTAGCTTGCTCCTTCATAGGTTCCATTACATATTGTTCTAGGAAATTATCGTGGATGCATTCTATGAACCCCTCCTCAGGACTGCCATGACTGACCTGGTTTGACCAATCGATATGTAGATTAAAATCCCTCATGATAACTGCTGTACCATTTTTACATGTATTGGCCATTTCTATGTTTATTGCCTGCCCCACCACAATGTCATTATTTGGTGGCCTATAGACAACACCTATCAGTGACTTCTCCCTACTATTCCTAATTTCCACCCAAATGGATTCGGCGTTTTGTTCAGTAGAATCTATATCATCTCTCACTACCGCCCTGATAGCATCCTTAAAAATCAGAGCAACACCACCTCCTTCACCTTCCTGTCTGTCCTCCTGAACAGTTTGATACCCCTGGATATTTAACGCCTAATAATGACCATTCTATAACCATGTCGCTGTAATGGCCACTAAATCATATCATTTGCCATGATTTGCACTGTCAACTCATCTACCTTGTTTCGAATGCTCTAAGCATTAAGAAAAGTTGCTCTTATGCCAGTTTTTTCACCTTCTTTTTGAGTCCTATTACCTCCATTACTAACAGCTCGAGTTCTTCCCTTTAACTTTTTTCCTAATTTTTAATGTAGTTGAAGCTTCCTCGTCACCTGCTAACCTGCTGCTTTGCCTTACATTAATTGTTTTTCTCCCTCTATGCTCACTTCTCCCTTGCCCCCTACTTGCTTGTTTAAAGTCCTATTAACCACCCTATTTACCCTTTTTGCCAGAACACTACACCTGGCCCTGTTCAGGTAGAGTCTATCCCAGTGGTACAGATCCCTCCTGCCCCAGAACTGTTGCCAGTGCCCCATGAAAACACACCACCCTTTTAGCCACGTGTTTACTTCCCTGAACCTCGCCTCCCTATGCCAATTTTCACGTGACTCGGGCAGCAATCCAGAGATTTTGACCCTTAAAGATCTGCTTTTTAATTTTGTTCCTAGCTTTTCATAATCCCGAAACAGGTCTTCTTTCCTAGTCCTGCCTATGTTGTTGGTACCTACATGGACCACAACAACTGGATCCTCCCCCTCCCTCTCTAGTTCCTCTCAAGCCGGTCAGAGATGTTTCGCACCCTGGTACCAGGCAAGCAACACACCAGGCGGGATTCTCTATCCTGCTCACAAAGGATACTGTCTATCCCCCTGATGATGGAATCCCCTACAACTACAATTTGTCTTTTTGCACCCCCCTCTTGAATGACCTCCTGGACCATGGGGCCATGGTCAGTTGACTCATCCATTCTGCAGCCCTGTTCTTCATCCACGCAGGGAGCAAGTGCCTCATACCTGTGGGACAATGTCAAGGGCTGCGGCTCCTGTGTTCCTGTCTGCGGGGCCCCTTTACCTGCTTCACTCGCAGTCACACATTGCTGTCCCTGCCCAGCGATTGAATTAACATTAGTTAATCTACCAGATGTGACTGCCTCCTGGAACACAGCATCCAGGTATTTCTCCTCCTCCTGAATGTGCCACAGTGTTTGGAGTTCAGATTCCAGCTCATCAATTTTGAGCCGAAGCTCCTCAAGCAGCCAACACTCGCCGCAGATGTGGTCACTGCTGTTCTCAATGGGATCAGCTAGCTCCAGCATCATACAACTACAGCACATCACCTGGCCTGCCATCTCTAATTAGTTAATGATTTAAAATTAATTAGTTTTTTTTTAGTTTCACAGTGTTCGCTGCACCAGTAAGTTTACTTACTTATCAACTCCATCGATACTTCCTGCTAACTCAGGAAAACAGCCAACATAATCAAAGACACCTCACCCTTGGTCATACTCTCTTCCGCCTTCTCCTGTCTGGCAGAAGATATAAAAGTTTGAATACACGTACCAATAAATTCAATCACAGCTTCATCCCCGCTCACATCAGGCTTTTGTATGGACGTCTCAAATGCAAACCTGATCTCTTTCTGCACCTTCTCTGCGGCTGTAAGACTATATTCTGTCATCTGATGCATTTTGTATGGTACGAGCTGCCTATAGAGAATGCAAATCAACACTTTTCACTGTATCTCACTACATATGACAACAATCAATCAATCAATCATCTAGCAGACCAGGCTACAGGGGTGAATAGCTTCCTCTTGTTTCTACTTTGTATTTCTTTCCTCATTCAAAACTCACCTCCTTATCAGTACTTCTCACGACCTCCTACTTTGATTCCAAATTCCTGCCCCCTTTGTAAACAGCCTGTCAATGAATTGGATCTGCCATTCTTGAAGATTCAGTGGTGCCAATCACTATTAAGCAGTTTGTGCTTTACATTTACCAGATTGAGGCCACGCATCAACTCAGGGGTATCCCTGTGATCTGTACCAGTTGCTTATGACTTTTCGACTCATTCTTTTTCAATCATACCAAAGGCAAAGGGACTGAACAATTGATGGCACAAGACTAGCTGCAAATTCTTCAGATGACTTCCTCAATGTAGTAAAAATAAGAATTGGAATAACAATCACCTGTTGCCATCAATATATAGACAGAGGCTTTGTATAACAATAAAGATAATGAATATGTTACACTATCTCACCAGTGGATTTCCTTGATAGGTTTAATACTAAGTTTTTTTTTACAGCCTTCTGCTGTATTCTATCCTTCTTGTAGCCCTCTGCTGCCTGACTGATTCAAGCAGCCACAATTCTCATTTTATAAAAAAGCTTGACTCTAATGTTAGCTGTTAATCAATTTGACCAATAGTGGAATTCACCAGCCTAACTTGGCAACAACCCCTGCCGCGTTCAAGTGAATAGAGTTGAAGCAGCAGCATTAAGTGTGAACAATTACTGGAATGTCAAACTAACTTTCATTGACTTCAGTCCTGTCTGAAACCTATTGTACATCTGGAAGACTTGCAACCTGTGAAGTTAATGCCCTGACAACCAAATTTAGCTCAATAGTATCATTTTAGAAATATATGTCAGAACATGATCTATACATTGTGACATAGTCTGAAATCCTAAAATGTCATTGCACTTTGGGGTGATTTGCAACATTAAAGGCTGGACATGAATGAAATTAGTTACTAGCAGAATGGAAATCAGAAAGTAAAGGGCAAAGGATCGCTGATATGAATAGAAAATGTAGGTGAACTGGTGATGAGACAGATGGTATATATTGCCATGGTTTCTTTTCAGTCTAGCTTACTACTTTATATAGATTTAAAAGCCAATTTCACTTATAAAAAATTGCCCAGATTACTTCAATGCACAATTGAAATAGGAATAACCAGAACATAGATGTTACTTAAGATTGTTTGCTTTTGTGAAATTCGAAAATGGATTAGCATGGCAAACTTAGCACATACCTGACCTAGCTTGTACTAGTATAGAATAATTCTTTGGAGTCAAGCTAATTTAGATATTTGGCAGGTTGTTGACAGAATTATAAAGGGTGAAAAATGGTTATTGCAGGTTTTTACTGTCTATAACCATAGAATGTGGCTGTTATGGAAACACAACAGAAAGCTGCCTCATTTATTCTTGTCACTGAGTTAGTACATACGAAGGGCAAGATTAGCCTCAAGGAGACATGTCATACACTGTGACTAATGGCAGAAATGAAAAGAAATAATTTGAATTTATATAGCACCCTTACAACCAATGAAGTACATTTGAAGAGTACTCCTTGCTGTAAAACGGATAGATTTGGCAGGCAGGTTGTGCACTGTAAAGTCCCAGATATAGTAGTGAGATGGATTACTGGATAATCTGTTTCAATGACGTCAGTATGAAGACAACTTTTGACTGGAACACTGCCTCTGCTGTTCATCAAATGTTGTAATGCGAAATATATAGAAATAGTAAGTAGTAGCATATATATCATATGTAGAATTGTTATCAAGTTAGTTTCACTGAAGTTGAGCGTGCAAGATGTTCCTATTACAGTTTTGTATCACATTTGAGCAATTGTTAAGGATGGAAAATGTTGCAGTTAAGTGGCACTTTTAATGCAGTGTAAATGAAGAAATACTTGTGGAGGATGTGGGGAGGATATAAAAAAGTCTGTTAATGTGTTGGGCAGATTTCCAAATTAAAACAAGTTCGCTTCTGTGAGAGTTTGCTGAATGTCTCTTGCTGTTGGCAAAGGCTTTCCTTCTGCAACCTCTTCTCCTGCTCATTTGTTTGCTGCAGCTGGCTGGTTACATTCCTCAGGGTCTTCTTCATGATATCTCTTTGTAGGTTGAAGTTGTGAAGTGTGGAGCAGATTATGGTAAAGCTTCATACTGTAGAAACACTCTCTTACAGATCTATACAGGCACCTGAAATAGTACTCCACAATGACCCACACGAGCTGTGTGATTATTTGAGGAGAAATTTGGCCCTCATTGTATTTCGTTTACATTGTTGTCCTCACCTGCTGCAGCTATCGTGAGATATGGTTTCAGAAGGTCGTCCCGACCATCAAGAATTCACCCTAGCCGTTTTTCTTCTGATTCCTCTACCGATGGGGCAGTGGATTGACTTAAAAAGGAGGCATTGTGTTTATTATTTGGACATCAGACTCAATTTGCAAAATTAGCATGTTAGTCCCACAAATGATGAAAATTCAGAGAAAGAAATTCCTTTAAACTCAGGCTGTTAGTGGGATTGTAAAGGTAGAGTTATAAGGTTGTGACCCCTGAACATTTAGGAATATCTGACTGACTTATACAGGGTGCTGTGGCTCCCGCTACACAACCTACCCAGCAGAAACATAGATGGCCTGCAGTCATTCTCAGCCATTACTGAGCTGGAGAAGGGGTTTCTGACCTTCAAGGACAGGAATTCCTGTCTCACACAGCTGTTGGCTAGTCAGAGGCCGGCAATGCCATTGTGTTACGTGGCCACTGTGCCAGTCCGGTACTGTGGTGACGAGGTTATGAGCTGCAATGGATCAGAATGTTGAACTGTTTGAAGGTCAGTGAGGAGACTCAGTGAGGGAGAGAAGAGTGTATGGCAGGCAGAAACCCGAGAGGCTTGCATCTTAGAGATAATGGGAACTGCAGATGCTGGAGATTCCAAGATAATAAAATGTGAGGCTGGATGAACACAGCAGGCCAAGCAGCATCTCAGGAGCACAAAAGCTGACGTTTCGGGCCTAGACCCTTATCAAGTACACTCTCAGATGGACCTAGCATGCCAGTTAAGGAGGGAAACCCCTTGGCCAGTGCAAGTCCACATAAGGAAACCAGCTGGGCTGGTTGTTTGACACTGACAATGATAATGTGAGGGCCTAAAGTGGCCATTAATTACTGAATTAAGGACCTCAGTTGACAACTCGATGCTGCCTGAGGCTTAAATAATTGCAGTAGAGGTAAAGGCAGGACTACCACCCACTGCTTTTAATATGCTAAGCATACCTTTAAGCCCTTTAGTGGAAGTTTTAAAGCTAACTCAGTACCACTCTTGGAAATTGCACAGCCATCCAGGGATGCTTCCAGCTATCCATCAGGAAGGAGGAAACACTGCTTATTCCAAAGGCCTGGAAATAATAGGAATACAGCTATGGGGGTGGGGGGGGAACGGTGGTGGGGGGGTAGACACCAGAAGGAGTGCTTAATTTAAAGGCAACAACAAAAGCAGGAAGTTATATTCTTTAGCAATGATGTACAATTAGTCACATCATAGACGTGAGTCAGGCTTCAAGTTTGACAATTATAACAACCTCATTTCAGGAGGTGGAGTTTGTCCATGAATAGCTCACAAGTCACCCAACCACAGATGTTCTGGAGGCCAATCTTTTCCCTTCAAATAGGTTTGGACACACTGCCCCTGTTTAATAGAACAGTGTAGGAAAACCATGTTTGCTCAGGTGGTAAATTTGTAAAGTGCTAAACTTGTCCAATTAAGTCATTCCCAGTGATTAAAATGAACACTGAACGTCCCTACAATAGTTAAACTACTTGCTTCTCTGCAGTGACATCAAAAGTAGCTGACACAATTTCTTATTGATAACCAGGTGGTTCGATGTTAACTGAGGCTTCTGAAGAATGTCTATGGATATTCTTTCTTAACTAATTTCATTCCCCTTCAGCTTTTACTGTTTATCCCTTCTCTAAGTTGCTTCTGAAAATGTGCATACAGAGTCTGATTACACAGTGAAGAAGGTTAGTGCTCCAGTATGTTGCCACACGGGCACGTTTGAGTCTGTCAGTGAGTACTGACCCAGTGTTGCTTTGGATGTAGTCCCCACACTACCCTGTCTGAATTCATCAATGTCTAGGCCTCAAACCTTGCTGGCCTGTGTCTCAGCAGACAGCAGGTGGTGTATTTACTTACAGAGACAACAGGGAAGTTTGACCCTGGCTATTTTATAAAAATAAAAACCAGAACTGTTCAAAAGAAAATTGAGTCTGAAAAGACAACAGTCATAATTGGTTGGGTAATTGAATATTAATTAACTTGGCATGCTGCTGCAATCATTCGCCAGCCTATCCTGGTGAAAGGGTTAAGGCCCCAGTGTGAAACAGATTGTGCACTGGTTGCTATCAGCCTGACTTGACCTTGTCAAGATGCAAGAAAACAGGAAGCTGGAGTGCATTCTTGGCATTTTCTGGCAGGGATTCAAATAGCTAAGCACTACTAATTAGATGGATCTTTGTACCTGAACCCAAGACAAAAGGTCAGAACTTGATAGTAAAAAAAATGGAATACAGAAGATGGAAGAGAGAGTGGAGTAAGGCTGAGAACCAGATAGGCAAGTTCTGATTTTAAGAGTGAATTTACATAAGAGGGTGGTTGGGGGCTGGACTAACACTAATCTTTGGTGATATAGTCACTATGAGGCCTGGACAACTTTAGCGCTAGTTCTCATTCCTGTATGAATAATGAATTATGCCCTCAACTACATCAAACAAAAACTTAGCCCTCCATCCTTTTATGCACTATTTCTGGTGGGCAATTTAGAGGAAACATGCATTTCTTAAAAACTAATCTGTCAAATTGTTAACTTTTGTCATTTTCACTGCAATATAAGAAATATTTGCATTTAAGACACTACGGTCCAGTTCTGATCTCAGATTGATGTGATATGACTTTGATAGGTTAAGCTTCCAATAAGATAGGTTTCAGGCATTGGAAGATAACAAAGTGTGAAGCTGGATGAACACCGCAGGCCAAGCAGCATCTCAGGAGCACAAAAGCTAAATCAGCTTTCACAAATGTAATGAGAACAGCACATCCTGGAAATATTCAGCAGGTCTGGCAGCATATGTGAAGAGAAAAGAGTGTTAAAATTTCATACAAACGTACGAAGCAGGAGAAGGATTACACCAGTCAGCCCCTCTAACCTGCTCAATAAGATCATGACTGATCTGATGGCCTCAACTTCACATTCCTGCCTTCTTTTGATAACCATTCATGCTTGTATTCATCAAGAATTTATCTCTGCCGTAATTGTAATCAATGACTCCACCTCCTCCACTTGCTGAGGAAGACAGTTCCACAGTCATGTCCCTGAAAGAATAACGATCCTTCTCATCTCCATCTTAAATGGAAACTCCTAATTTTTAAATAGTATAAATAGGTCTGTGGCCTTTTATTGAAATCTTTCAACATAGATATAGAAGGGGTAGTTAACGTATAGGACAGTCTCCAAAAACTACACACTCGAAGGTATATACATCAGACCTGAACTTTTAAAAAAGTCCAATACTCCAGTGCAGTTTTGAAGAGTGGGAGAGATTTTGAAATAAGTTATGTGGTAGTGTCACGTGCTTACATTTTGAACGTGTAAATTGTGGAATTAAGAAAAGATATAAAGTTGTAAAGAATTTCACAGCTTGTGGTTTGGTTAAATATACAGCATCACGAATTTGTATCAAATAGATTGTATTTCATTCCACTTCTTCTGAGAAGGGGCCATGGTAAAGATATCAATTATGCAATGTTTGAAGGATTGTGATCCGTTTCACCCAGCTTGGAGTTTGGAATGCATAAAGATCGACAGGATTCTTTTATGTTTAGGGAATAGTAGAGAGATAGAATGGGATATCTTTCACCATGCCAGCCAATGGTGTGATTTCGTATCATTTCCCTCTTTCAGGTACAGTAATTTAGATTTAAAAATCTTTGGGGTTTTCAGCTAATGTGTTTGAAGTAACATAGAACATAGAACATAGAAAAGTAGAGCACAGTACAGGCCCTTCGGCCCACGATATTGTGCCGTGGAATAATCCTAATCCAAAAATAAAATAACCTAACCTACATTCCCCTCAATTCACTGCTGTCCATGTGCATGTCCAGCAGTTGCTTAAATGTCACTAATGACGCTGCTTCCATGACTACCACTGGTAAGTATTCCATGCACCCACAACTCTCTGGGTGAAGAACCTCCCTCTGACGTCTCCTCTACACCTTCCTCCTAACACCTTAAAACTATGACCCCTTGTGGCAGTCAATCCTGACTGAGAATGGGAGTGACGGTACTCTGTACTAGATGGTTTTCATGGAAGGTCAATATTGTGAATAGCACTATAATTCTACTTTTAACCAATGTTGTTTCTATATAAGGAATTCTGATAAAAGGTTTGGCTGGGCCAGTAACTGAGTCAATAACAGATTGTATTTTCTACTGAAAACAAAGTGTGTTGATGGATGAACACAGCAGGCCAAGCAGCATCTCAGGAGCACAAAAGCTGACGTTTCAGGCCTAGAGCCTTCATCAGAGGGGGGGATGGGGAGAGGATTCTGGAATAAATAGGGAGTGGGGGGAGGCAGACCAAAGATGGATAGAGGAGAAGATAGGTGGAGAGGAGAATATAGGTAGGGAGGTGGGGAGGCGATAGGTCAGTCCAGGGAGGATGGACAGGTCAAGGAGTTGGGATGACGTTGGTAGGTAGGAAATGAAGGTGCGGCTTGAGGTGGGAGGAGGGGATAGGTGAGAGGAAGAACAGGTTAGGGAGGCAGAGACAGGCTGGGCTGGTTTTGTGATCCAGTTGGAGGAGGGGATGAGCTGGGCTGGTTTTGGGGTACAGTGGGGGACGGGGGGATTTTGAAGCTTGTGAAGTCCGCATTGATACCATTGGGCTGCAGGGTTCCCAAGCGGAATATGAGTTGCTGTTCCTGCAACCTTCGGGTGGCATCATTGTGGCACTGCCGGAGGCCCATGATGGACATGTCATCTGAGGAATTGGAGGGGAGTTAAAATGATTCGCAACTGGGAGGTGCAGTTGTTTATTCCGAACCGAGCAGAGGTGTTTTGCAAAGCGGTCCCCAAGCCTCCGCTTGGTTTCCCCAATGTAGAGGAAGCTACACCGGGTACAGTGGATGCATTATACTGCATTGGCAGATATGCAGGTGAACATCTGCTTAATATGGAAAGTCATCTTGGGGCCTGGGATGGGGGTGAGGGAGGAGGTGTGGGGGCAAGTGTAGCCCTTTCTGCGGTTGCAGGGGAAGGTGCCGGGTGTGGTGGGGTTGGAGGGCAGTGTGGAGGGAACAAGGGAGTCACGGAGAGAGTGGCATCTCCGGAAAGCAGACAGGGGTGGGGATGGAAAAATGTCTTGGGTGGTGGGGTGGGATTGTAGATGGCGGAAGTGTCGGAGGATGATGCGTTGTATTCGGAGGTTGGTGGGGCGGTATGTGAGGACGAGGGGGATTCTCTTAGGGCGGTTATTGCGGGGGTGGGGTATGAGGGATGTTTTGCTGGAAGTGTGGGAGACACAGTCAAGGGCGTTCTCGACCACTGCGGGGGGAAGTTGTGGTCCTTGAAGAACTTGGACATCTGGGATGTGCGGGAGTGGAATGCCTCATCGTGGGAGCAGCTGCGTTTGTGACCCTGTAGTCCTCCACCCATCCATATTAATGGGTGGAGAAGTGTGGACTAGTAAGCACAGGAAAGAAAACCCCAGAGCAATAAGTACAATTACAAAGGCAGTACGCAACCTCTCTCAGAATAAGGATGTTCGAGGTTTGATCTCTGATCTACCGAGTTATCTGATTTCAGACAGATAGCAATTGAATCCTGTGATTAACTGTTGTGAATAAAATGAGTTGGGCCAAATCATGCTTACTCCTAAATACCTGAATGTTTTGCTGCTGAAATGCTAGATGATCAAATTCAACTGTGATGCTTCCCATGGTTGAACAGCCTGTCAACACGCATTGTCCAAGGTAATCACATTGGACAATACCTTGTCTAAATGTCTTCAGGAGATAAATTATATTTGCAGGAAAACAATTGCATACAAAGTGATTATACAGATATGATGGTTAATAATCATTTAAACAGATGGTCTTTCACGTCTACCCAGAAAATATGAAACAAAATCCATGTAAGAGTTAAATCATGTTTGAGATGTCTGAGGTATGAAACATTTGGAATTCTTTACAGTGGTATGTTTGAAATATTTCTATTGGCATTGAAATGGTTGAAGCTGTAACATAAAACATATCCAGCTGAAATGATTTGTCAGGATTATAAATGGTAAGTTTAGAATGGGCTGTATAAATCTAAGTCACTGAGTGGGAACTGGAGGAGGGCCGAGTCGGATTTCATGCTGCATACAGCAGGTGAATCATATATGAATAACCTCGAATGTTTTGAACCCAGCGGGAAAACAAGGTCTGTAGAGTGACTAACATCTTGGGCTGAATCTTTGCCTCTGCAGCAAAGGGGAGTTTCTTAATACGGTGGTCATGTTTGGTTTGGGATAAGCAAAACTTTGCTTTCAACTGAGGGTCAACTGTGCCCAGTTCTATGAATCAAGTCCTGGTGGGAATGAGTATGGAAGTTCATAGGAAATGATGCTACACTTAACTCACTGTTGTGCTTAGCAGTGTATAATCACTGGGCCAGACAATACTAGAACCAGCATTAATCAATTATCAATGAACTGGTACCAGGAGTCAGGCCAAGTGATAATATAATGGAATTGTGCCAAGGATAAGATAAAAGCGCCTGAACAAAATAAACTTTCTTAACACTGATTGATTCAAGATCCTGGATATTAGAAATGATATTTTATCCACTCCAAACGCCCAATCACCTCCCTGATTATGTCCTTCTCTTACTTGGTGTCAACTTTTTTCTCATTCCATGAAGCTTCTTGGGCCACAATAAAGACATCATAAAGTTGCATATTGTTGCTACACCACCAGACTAAGCTCACTGCTATCTCTCTCAAACCCTTTGCTGTTTCTAACTTATTAGACTGTTAGTCCAAAGTCCAGTACTGGACGAAGCAGAGATGTCCTCCAATTAAATGTTGGGAACATCTAAACCATTGTCTGTGTTCCCCGTTCTTCACTGTGGCAACTGTGTAAGCCTGAACCAGATTATTCATACCAGAGATGCCACAGTCTGGAGCTGAAGAATGCCAGCCAGCCAGCCAACCACCCAGACAAACAGCATCAGAGGAGCAGGAAAGCTGATGTTTCAGGTTGGGACCCTTCTTCAGAAATAGGGGAAGGGAGCTCTGAAATAAATGGAGAGAAGAGGGGTGGGGCTAGGGAAGGTAAGTGGGATGGTGATGGGTGAGTGCAGGTAGGCAGTGGTGGGGATTGGTCAGTGTGGTGGGAGAGAACATAGAACAGTGCAGCACAGTACAGGCCCTTCGGCCCATGAAGTTGTGCCAACCTATTATCCTACTAAGATCAATCTACTCTGTATACCCTGCATTTTACTATCCTCCATGTGCCTATCCAAGAGTCGCTTAAAAGTTTCAAAAGTATCTGACTCTACTACCATTGCCAACAGCACACTCCACAAGCCCACCACACTCTGTGTAAAGAAACTACCTCTGACATCTCCCCATGCCTTCCTTCAAAAACCTTAAAATTATGACCCCTCGTAATAGTCATTTCCACCAGATAGTTTGTCAGGTCAAGCTCCTCCCATCTCACTGACAATCCCCACCACTGCCTACCTGCCCTCACCTACCACCATCCCACCTACCTTCCCCAGCCCCACCTCTCCTCTCTCTATATATTTCAGAGCACCCTTCCATCATCTCTGAAGAAGGGTCCTGACCTGAAATGTCAGCTTTCCTGCTCCTCTGATGCTGTCAGACCTGCTGTGTTCCTCCAGCTCCACACTGTTTTATCTGAAGCACCGGCAGTTTTTACTATCTCTGAGTGAGTTATTCATAACCATATCATTGTCAGTGAAACTGTCTATTACCCCCTCCATAACATTGCCTCCACGCCATTTTAGCTCAATTGCAACTGAAACTTTCACACATATCTTTGTAACCTCTTGTCATGACTATTCTAATGCATACCTGACTGGCCTTCTACTTTCCAGTCTCTTTAAACTTAAGCTTACCCAGGAGCCTGGTGCCAGTATCAAACTCGCACCAAATTCCATGTACCTTTTGGGTGGAGTTTTATAGGGATTTGAGCAACATGAGCCAAGGCTGAGATTAGTGGCAGAAATGGAGGAGAGTTCAGGGAGGTCCATTTCTACATCAGGAACAAGTATTTTGCATGGAAAAGGCAATGCAACTGTGAAAATGCAATGATGATAAAATAATTTGGAATTTGAAACATAGTTCTAGCTGCATTGTTAGCCGAGCAGGGTCCTCATGTGAAAACAAGTTTGATAACAACTTAAAATAATCAGTATATTGCATATATTCTATTAATGCAAGTAAATTATCTTGTGCCTTTCTAAAATCTATAATGGTCCTGTTTTAGTGGGGTTCTTGTGATTTTGGGCAGCACAGTGGCTCAGTGGTTAGCACAGCTGCCTCACAGCACCAGGGACCTGGGTTCAATTCCAGCCTTGGACTGTCTGTGTGGAGTTTGCACATTCTCCCTGTGTACATGCAGGTTTCCTCCCACAGTCCGAAGATGTGCAGGTCAAGTGGGTTGGCAGTGCTAAATTGCCCATAGTGTTCAGGGATGTGTAGTTTAGGGGGATGGGTCTCAGTGGGATACTCTGAGGATCGGTGTGAGCTTGTTGGGCCAAAGGGCCTGTTTCCACACTATAGGGATTCTATGATAGATAATGGGAACTGCAGATGCTGGAGAATTCCAAGATAATAAAATGTGAGGCTGGATGAAAACAGCAGGCCAAGCAGCATCCCAGGAGCACAAAAGCCGACGTTTCGGGCCTAGAGGGTCTAGGCCCGAAACGTCGGCTTTTGTGCTCCTGGGATGCTGCTTGGCCTGCTGTGTTCATCCAGCCTCACATTTTATTATCTAGGGATTCTATGATCTTGACCTGGTCCTGCATCAACTATTTTTGTTCATCTTAGTTGACTCCAACCTTCTGTGTACTTTTTTTTTGCATCCTGTGCTGTGTATACATCAAGTACTCACACTTTGAGTTGTATTCCCATGAGAACAGCTAGTAAACTATATGTCTGTTAGAACTTAAATCAGCCTATCCTTTCATAGCAACCAGCTCTCTGTGGACTTCACACTTTCTTTTTAAACTATTGAAGAAAAATTTTGTATGGGAGCATTCTAATTGGATGACGGAGGGCACAACTAGAACAAAAACTGTGATTTATCCTTTCCAAAGAGTGTATTTGTGCGTGTGCATTTTGGCTCCTTTATCTACCTATCACAGTATTATCTTCTACCATGGGCATAACTCCAGATTGAATTTCAAGCCTCTCAGCACTAAGAATATTAAAATGAATTAATAAGAAGTACCACTGCTGGAGCCTTGTAGAAAGAACTTAACCCCTTCAGTGGCACCTGGGTTTGAAAGAGCTACACATGCTTTTCCTCACTTTTTCTCTTGGAGATGTTGATTTGAAATTAAGAGGATCTAACAATTCCGATGTAGACAATTCCATAGCACATCACCCACTAATGTGTGATGGCAGATCTATGTCAGGAAGTGAGTCAGGTGTGGAGGCATGCTGTGGAAGCTGCTCCTGCCTTCACCAAGTGAAGATGCATATGCTTTCTAGCGAGGCCTACTATGTAGAAAGGAGGAGCAGGAACATTGATTCATTTCCTGTCTCTTAACTATCCACTAAAATCAATTGCAGTGCCTATATTATGCTGGTTATCTTCACTTAGGTTTGGGGAATCACACGGAAAAATATGTGTTTGGTATAGCTCAGTGCTGTGTCGTACAATATACTTACTGACTGAATAATCAGGAAATAATCTTTATTTGTCAATTGGGCAACCATTATTTTCCAAGCAATGACAAACAATGATTTTGACATTATACCATGTGAGTCTGCCATGGGAATTTGAACGCCTCAGTTTTGTGGTTTACTGTAGAGTAGTATGTTAAAACAACCAACACAATGGAAGCAGTTGCATTAATAAGCTATTTAAAAAGGAATGGAATTAGAGTTGCTATTCAGTTCATGTTTCACTGGTTTGGATGCAATTACTGATGATATTAATGAAGCATAAAGCTGTGATTTGTGGAGATGAAATTTCACAATGATCATTTAAGCCCCTATCCATTTTATTTTGATGTTACGTTGCTCAGGTGATGATCAAGATGGATGAAAGAGTGAGCAATTTACATCAAGAGTTGGGAGGCATAAAATGGTCCTTAGTGGGTGCACTGGCAAAGTTGCTATGATATTGGTTCAGATGATGACAAGAGCTTGGATGTGGAGATGAATTGAGATCAGATGACATTAGACACACCGGAATGTCAGATATCAGAATGAAAGCTGAAGAATGGTCCAGACCCGAAACATCAGATTTCCTGCTCCTCTGATGCTGCTGGCCTGCTGTGTTCATCCAGCTCTTCATCTTGTTATCTCAGACTCCAGCATCGGCAGTTCCCGCTATCTCTATGGATAATAGTGAGCGTTGATATATGCAGTAATGGGAGTGGGTCTAAGTTAGCGTTGGATCTACGTTGTCTAAATGATTAATTAAAATGTAACAAAGTAGTAATAAGGAGAGAGTAACCAGGAGAACATAAAGCAATCCAAACCTCACACGAGCATGGGTCTCATGGGGAGAAAAAGAAGACAAACCAAGGATTCTCTCAACTGCATATATATCACAGACTTAATTCCATGAATATACTTTGTATACATTGATTAATTATTAATGTATTAATTATACAGTAACTCCCTTCCTTGCCGTAATGATTTGTGGAGTAAAGAATCCCTGCTTCATGATTTTTGGATAGTCCATGTGTTCAATCTCATGTCACGTTTCTGCTGCAGGTGGCAGGCCTCCTTAGCACAAGTAGCAAACCATGGTGAATGAGATTGCAGGACATATGGCTGAGATGGAGTGGATGATGGAGGAGTTGAAACTGGTAACTTGTGTGAGGGAACTTCTCTGGTGTTACGAGAGGATCATTAGTACAGGAAGCCGGACCTTTTGGCTAAACACAAGCAAAAAGTCCCCATGTGTGTTCCCTTGACAACACAGGAAAAGGAAATGTTCCTGCAGGTCGGATATTCTACTTGCCAATGAGTAGGAAGTTGGTCAGATTCAGGGAAGACCAAAAATAGCTGATGATGTGGTGATTGAAGACTGAACTGAGGATGCACAGCTGGCTATGGCGTTCACGGGCTTCAATGTGACAACCGTGAGGGACCATCTGTGCAGGAAAGCCTGTCACAAAACACTGGCAAGAGGTACAGATGCACTAAGAAGTTTGCAGCAGTTCTTTGAAGCAATGACAATAGTTTCTGGGGATTGCAGTATCCTCACACAGCCACAGCTGAGGTTTTCTGGGTATGAACATGACAAAGGGGAGGAATTGGTGTCTGCATCCCCAGTTGTTTCCCAACATTGTCCGCTTGGATTTCTCCTTTAAATCAACCAGAGACAGACAACCTCGCAGGATCAGAAAGGAACGGGAGCCTCCAAGTAGATTTGAGGAGATTTTATAGTGGCCAACTTCAACTGAGTTTCTTGGGCGGGTGGGGTGATATCATTTGGTCCATGAGGAAAGATTGGACTCTTAAGACCAGGCAAGAGGTTACCATGAAGGAGGTATGCACCTGGATGTAAACCTCAGGATGAAGAGGCAGGTGGTGACACAGCAAGTTCAGATCTGGCCCTTGCTCTCCAGTTCTGTGCCTGATCCTACCCAAAGAACACTCCAGAGAGGTGGTGAAGTTGTAACAGGTCTGGGCACTTCAAATGAGGTTGTCCTCAAAAATCACAACCATCACTGCCTTCAGACACAGAGACCCCAACCAATGCAATGCTATTCCCTTCTCATCAGATGTTAAATTGTTTGTGCTCCACACAAGAGATAGACAAGTTTCCTTCAGGATAAGGCTCAACCTTATAATGAGTGACAGGACGTTTCTTTGCAGTGGTCCGGAAATCTGGCAAGGTAAAGGCGTTATGCCTAATTGCCACAGGAGCAGAGGTATCAACCATTACTAGATAATAAAATGTGAGGCTGGATGAACACAGCAGGCCAAGCAGCATCTCAGGAGCACAAAAGCTGACATTTCGGGCCTAGACCCTTCATCAGAGAGGGGGATGGGGAGAGGGAACTGGAATAAATAGGGAGAGAGGGGGAGGCGGACCGAAGATGGACAGTAAAGAAGATAGGTGGAGAGAGTGTAGGTGGGGAGGTAGGGAGGGGATAGGTCAGTCCAGGGAAGACGGACAGGTCAAGGAGGTGGGATGAGGTTAGTAGGTAGCTGGGGGTGCGGCTTGGGGTGGGAGGAAGGGATGGGTGAGAGGAAGAACCGGTTAGGGAGGCAGAGACAGGCTAGACTGGTTTTGGGATGCAGTGGGTGGGGGGGAAGAGCTGGGCTGGTTGTGTGGTGCAGTGGGGGGAGGGGACGAACTGGGCTGGTTTAGGGATGCAGTAGGGGTAGGGGAGATTTTGAAACTGGTGAAGTCCACATTGATACCATATGGCTGCAGGGTTCCCAGGCGGAATATGAGTTGCTGTTCCTGCAACCTTCGGGTGGCTCTTTTGCCCTTTGCAGAACACCTCCGCTCAGTTACCGCTTTGCAGAACACCTCCGCTCAGTTCGCAACAAACAACTGCACCTCCCAGTCGCAAACCATTTCCACTCCCCCTCCCATTCTCTAGATGACATGTCCATCATGGGCCTCCTGCACTGCCACAATGATGCCACCCGAAGGTTGCAGGAACAGCAACTCATATTCCGCCTGGGAACCCTGCAGCCATATGGTATCAATGTGGACTTCACCAGTTTCAAAATCTCCCCTTCCCCTACTGCATCCTTAAACCAGCCCAGTTCGTCCCCTCCCCCCACTGCACCACACAACCAGCCCAGCTCTTCCCCCCCACCCACTGCATCCCAAAACCAGTCCAACCTGTCTCTGCCTCCCTAACCGGTTCTTCCTCTCACCCATCCCTTCCTCCCACCCCAAGCCGCACCCCCAGCTACCTACTAACCTCATCCCACCTCCTTGACCTGTCCGTCTTCCCTGGGCTGACCTATCCCCTCCCTACCTCCCCACCTACACTCTCTCCACCTATCTTCTTTACTGTCCATCTTCGGTCCGCCTCCCCCTCTCTCCCTATTTATTCCAGTTCCCTCTCCCCATCCCCCTCTCTGATGAAGGGTCTAGGCCCAAAACGTCAGCTTTTGTGCTCCTGAGATGCTGCTTGGCCTGCTGTGTTCATCCGGCCTCACATTTTATTATCTTGGAATTCTCCAGCATCTGCAGTTCCCATTATCTCTGATACGTATCAACCATTACTCACTAGTTTTCCTGTAAGCATGTTGCTGCGAGGTGTGAGCTGATTGATGACTGTTCCTTCATCCAGGTCTCTACTGTATAAGGGTCAGGCATAGCTGGCAGCTATATTGAGCTGTTGCTATCTGTCTTTGATCAAATGTTTTGTAGCCTGATGTTCCTGGTACTTGTGACGTGTTCAATATTCCTGTGGAAGTAAGGAAGTCGAGAATAGCTGGGGTATTGGAGTCAAATGTGTTAAGCGCTATCCAGGCATTTTTGGAAAGCATGTATGGTGACTCCTACAAGCAGTACATTAAAAAGCCAGCAGATAAGGCTCAGGAGTCGTAAGGACAAAAGGACATAAGAAGGTAAAGACATAAGAACTAAGAGCAGGAGTAGGCCATCTGGCCCCTCGAGCCTGCCCCACCATTTAATAAGATCATGGCTGATCTTTTTGAGACTCAGCTCCACTTACCCACCCACACACCATGACACTTACCCCCCTTTACTAATCAAAAATTTATCTAGCCTTAAAAACATTCAGTGAGGTAGCTTCAACCACTTCTCTGGGCAGGGAATTCCACAGATTCACAACCCTTTGGGTGAAGAAGTTCCTCCTGACCTCAGTCCTACATCTGCTTCCCTTTTATTTTGAGGTGATGACCCCATGTCCTCGTTTCACCTGCTAGTGGAAACAACCTCCCTGCCTCCTCCTTATCTATTCCCTTCATAATCTTATATGTTTCTATAAATTCTCCCCGCATTCTTCTGAATTCCAATGAGTATAATCCCAGTGTACTCAGACTCTCCTCAAAATCCAAACCTCTCAACTCTGGAATCAACCGAGTCAATCTCCTCTGCATCCCCTCCAGCGCTAGTGTATCTCTTCTCAAGTAAGGAGACCAAAACTGCACACAATACTCCAAGTGTGGCCTCACCAGGACTGATTTATCACATTTTAGTTTAAAAGTCAAAACAGAGAAGTGCCAACTTTATCAGAGGAAAAAGCATGATACCTTGAGCACATTGTTACCATGGAAGTCATCACACCCGACAATCAGAAAATCCTAGTGTTAGAAAAGTGACTCCAGTCCTAAGATGAGGAGGGAACAGCAAGGTTACTGGTTACTACAGGAGGCTCATGCAAGGCGATGCGCAGTTGGCTGCCCCATTCCAGAAGTTGACGTGGAAATCAGATAATGCTGAAAGAGTTACTAAGGAAAGATGTACGAGGCATGATACTTTATGAGCAGCAAAGGGAGTTGGCCCCAACTATGTGAAGGCTCCCTTTGCACCCTTGTCTAGTCAGCTGTTACTGGCTACTCAGAATTCAAACTCCCTTCCATTCAGGAACCAAATGCCAGTTTCCTTGCTCTTTGTGATTCTGTCACAGGTCAGAAGGATGTGGTTATCACTTATGTCAGTCAGAGTCTCAAACTCAATGATAGGAATATGGGAAATTACTTCAGTATGAAACTGAAACTGCTGTCTTTAGGTGGACTTGTTTTCCAAATGTCCAGACATATTCTGATCAGTGCAGTGTCTAACTTGTTTACAGTCAACAAGCCACTCAGCTACTTCCCAATATCCACTAAACATGGAGAAATACAGACTCTTGATCACTGAAGTTTTCCAGTTTGATTTCAGATCTGGCACGTCAGGCAAAATTAATGCAAATGCTGATGGCCTTAGTCAGACGGCCAGCCATGGGAAGGAACATACCCTTGCCCAACTGGCACTGACACGGAGAACATGGCATGGTTCGGCTTTGCCATGTATCTTGAAAGAGGACCTCAGAGCTTAAACTGTTTGGTGCTTCAGGACATCTGTAGACTACCTATTACTGGAAGGCCCAACATTCACCAAGCTAGTGCCGGTTGGTGAAGAAATAATCAGGCACACAGCTTTAAGAACAAGATGCTACAAGACCTTTGCAAATTTAGAGAACCAAGAGACACACCACCCTCTGTCACTGAGAAGGTAATAAGCAGTGCAACCAATTCATTAGCAGCTTGCATGAACATTTGTGCTTTTTGACAGTAAACAAAAGAGACTTGCGTTCTGTCCAGATCTGGTTTGTGCTTATATCAGCAGGCCATACTCACCCATGGGCTATTTTACATTCTATTTCTTCTTTGGACAATACGCAGTCCTTCACATGGACCATGTCCTCGGGTTGAGATGGCCAGGCCAGTGAATGGACAGCTGAATATCACATGTTGCTAAGCCAGGTATTCAAGATCGCATTCCAAGAAGACTGAGAGAAACGCTCAGAAGAAAGAAATGAATGATCTTATGATCTAAAGGAACCAAGTATTATGGTGATGTTAGGGTTCGGGCTGAGGGCAGGCCTCTGGAAGGAAGGTGGTGTTGAGACCATGATCAGATCAGTTGTGAGCATATCAAATTGCAGAAATAGCTGGAAGTAATCCTCTTGCTCCCATTTCTTATGTTCTTATGGATAACCACTTTGCAGAATGCCACTTTGTAGCAGAAAGACTAGCACTTCCATAAAAACACTACGTCGAGAATTTCTATACAGATCTAATAAGTATTTACCTACAATTATTAATTTCTATTCCACAAACTGTTTTTCAGAGTGGAGCAGTGATGAGAGCAAGGTGATGAGAGAACTTTGCTTGAACAAATTATTCAACCTTTATTTCCTTTGAAGGTGCGGAAGCAGGGACTGTTTCTGACTCAGTATCTCACCATGAGCAGATACAAAAAAAGTATGATTCAGAGAGATTACCTTAAGACACAAGCTTTACAAAGTCGCACCGACAGGAAGCTGGTTCTAAATATAAAAGCAATGGAATGTGGTTACTAAATTGATGACATGGGCAAAAAGGAGGTTATTTTTGAAACAGTGCTGAGTCTCCCAAATAATGTCTGGCAAAACTGCAAGAACAATCAGTGAGGTTACTGAGTAAAATGCAGGCTAAAAATAAAGTTTGACTCAAAATAGATAGAAATGAGCTGGAGTTAGAAAGGCCTTAAAATGCCCGTCGTAACAAAATTACAGACTAAGTTGTCAGTCTTTGTACATTGTCCATATTGAGTTGGAGGCAGGAGAGTGGATGTTCGTATTGTTATCCCACTCCCCAGATATTCAGAAGGTCTCATTTCATTTTCATGGGCAGGACTTATTTGTAATATTTAGGTAAACTAATGGAGTAATTAGAATTATAGTGCTGCATTTTATACTTGCTCACTGGTAGGGCCTGATGTCTGATACAGGTAAATCTAGTGGGTGGTCTGTCCCTGTCCCCACCACTATGATATCTGAAACTCACCTGTCACCCTTAAATTCTTCTGAAATGCCATGTTCCACCACCATTGACAGTAAGCTGGGCAAGAAATCCGCACCATGTGTCCAGCCTGGCAGGTTTCCCTGCATGGGCAGGTTATGGTGGTGGATAGGGTCTCCTTAACTAGCATCGTTCATCAAAAGACCAGGTACCAGTCACTGATTGCCCTTCACACATAGCCTTTCAAACCTCAACTCTCACACTTCTTACCGATTCTGCTCGCTGACCCCAAGACTTAAAGTTCCAATCTATCACAACCTGCCACCTCATCACCAGAGTGCAACACTAGCATTGGTTACTACTCCTGCTAGTACTCCTGATACAGCAAAAGCTGCCTGTCTGATTGTCCAGTAGGTCTCTGACCCTAGCTCTACTGTCCCTGAGGAGATGAAATCCCATCTCCAGTCCACTAATGGTTACTTTGCTATTCATTGACTGTGGGACAGCCATTCTCCCCTAGGAGGAGTGTTCTAACTGGTGGGAGGAGACAGAGACCACCATGCTCAATATAATTCAACTCGTTATCATTATGATGCAAACAGGCCATTCAGCCCATCCATTATTCACATTCATCTTTTCAATTAGGCGTAAGTAATTGAGTTGGAGGGCTCCACACTGGCTGATTGAATACAAATAAGCAGGAATCAGTACAATTATAAGAATGGTCTGGATAACTAGAGGGCAATGTCACATATTCTGTCAGTAAAGACAAATATTCAGAATTCGGGGCAAAGACTTTATGAAACGTTAATTTTTGTGCATCAGTGAGTTACAGAGAGCTTCTGCATATGTTACACATAAGTGGCAATCATGATACATTACACATAAGTGAAATTTTACAGGCAACCATGATGTAATGACTTCAATAGACACTCTACCTGAGCCCTTTGTGCAGTCTCTAGAATCAGACCATATTCCAGGCATGTTCGTACTGGGGCCGTAGAGACTCTAGGCTCTACTGTAACCTCTGTCTTAGCTAGATTAATTAGATTGGTCTTCCATGGTAGCACGATATGAGATCACCTGTTATCCTTAGTCACATCCTTGCTCACTGAGCATCTTCTCAACCAAATGTTGCTATGGTAACAGGAAGCTAACGGTGCCAGAGCGACCATCTGGAGCAGGTGAGGCACAACAGGCAGCTGACAAAGACGACTGCAAGATGCTACGGCTGCATCAATCCTCAGATAAAGGAATCTGGGGCTGCAGTTGAAGTTAGGTTGGGTTTTGTAATAATGCTGAGGTAGAGCTGGGGTTTGGGGATCAGGAGAGATGGAAATAAGAGGCACTGGAGGTGATTAACTGTGGGATCTGGAAGAGGACCTCTACTCATCAATAGGCATTTGTATAAGTATTTGTAATAAAAATGATGCTTGTCAATCAGAGTCTGAATTGATTGGGTGTAGAAAGAGGGTTCAATGAATATGTAGATAAGCCTGTGAGGTAAGTTGTAATGTAACTGTGACCTCAATAATCCTGTGATAGCACTCTTCTAAATGATTGGAGTCAATATCTGAAAACTCATGCTGTGCAGCTGAATTTATAAGATGAGGTTTCAGAATTTGTACAAGATAAAACATATGGCCACAGTCAGAATAGCAAGTGTAAAACTACTTGATACCTCACTGGTCACCTCATGTTGCCTATTAAGTTACGTTGGCACTGGGCTTGTTTGAAACAACCTACAAGCAAGGTGGGTGCATGTCATGATACCCTAGATTTGGTAAGTAAATCTTATAGATTGAGCAAATCATAGCCTGCTGATTTCACATGTCTTTGTAGACTGTGTTTGCTCTCCCAAATATGCTATTAGTTATCTACTTAATGGAAGCACGAATTGCTGGCTGACCAATATAGTTTATATGCTGTATGGCAGTCTGGAAGAAGTTAGGGGCATGATGACGTAATATAATCTGAAAACAAAATCTTTTAAAAATTGGGGTTTTTCCTCATGTTGTCATGGGTGATATGGTTGTTGTGTTCTGAAGTTCTGAAGTGAGAAAGTTCACTTACAGGTTTGGTAGTTCAGGCAGAAATAATGCTGACGTTCAGACTGAGACTGGCTAAGTGGATGAATCAGTGAATAGGAATAGATGGCTAACGTATAAATGCAAAGCTATACAGTCTTGGTCTCAGGTAATGATGAAGGCTGAGACTGAATATCGGGGTGCCTTAGTCATTGCCACTTATGTGTACACTGTGCTCCCTGCATGCACAAAAGTGGCTACTTCTAATTTCTATGCTGCAGTGTGCAATTTCTGTCTGAAACTTCTCTGAAGAGTTTGCCTGTTGGTGGGAGTATACAACATTCTGTGAGTTGAGCCAGTGTCCGGACTGTAATGAAGATGTCCTCATAAAGATCCAAACATCTTCAAAGTTGTTCATAGAATGTTCAAGCTAGGGCTCCTATGGCACAGTGAGAGTATCCCTACTCTGAGCAGGAAGTATGTGTTCAAATCCCAACTATTCCAAAGGTGTGTAATAACATTTCTGAACAGTTTCATTAAAAGAAATAATAACTAGAGTATTCAATTTGGGCTCTTGTGATACCGTGGTAACATCCTTACTCTGAGCCAAGAGGCCTGGGTCAAATCCTACCTGTTCCAGAGGTTTGTAACAACATGTCTGACAGGCTCCTTATAAAATACCTAGAAAGTTCAATTATTACTCAGGTAAATAAATAGACCACACATTAAGAATTTGTCTACAGACACCATGACTCCCATGTATTGTGTTTTCCCTTCAGAAATCATTCACAACTTGCCTGCCTGGATCAAGCTGTGTCAACATCATACACTACCTGAATATAAAGGCTTCATTGCAGCTCCCAGAGGAAAGAGCATTTAGCTAAACAATGTGGAGCTTCTGTTTGCAAGTGAGCTACATATTGAGAAAGTGGCAATTGTTGCTGTTGACATAGGTAATAGTGCTGAACAAAAGAGCATGTCTAACCATATGCGTGCAATTTATTACTTATTGGACCTTAAGGAACTCTTCCCCTTAAATTGTGGTAGTTTGTTATACTGTTTCCAACTGACAATGAGAAAAAAGACAAAACTATCTGTTTTACGAAATACTGAACATTTTGTTTTGCTTAATACATTTTTAACAAGTGGCAAATGTTGCTGATTTCCCCAGTGGCAGTCTGTAATGACCCAGAAACATAAAAGTTAAGAGCCACTTCCCAGTGACTGACTGAGCTATACCCATATGGCAGATATAGGTTTTTGGTCCACTTCCAGCATTTGGTGTAAGTGACCAATGACTTCCATCAAAAAACAAGGTGTCTGAAGTTCCTTTGTGTTCAGTAGCCTGCATGTTCTGGTGTGGGAGCACAGTTGAATCGGGGCAATCGGTGCAATGGGGGCCTGGATTTTCTCCAATGTTTCTTCACAAAGCAAAGCAACAGGGTAAATCACGGTGAACAACAATTATAAATTTTTATGAGGATCTGCAGTACCACAGCGACTGGGCAAAGACAAATGTCAAAGTATCTCAGAGCAGCACAAAACCAATAGCTAAACGGTTAAAATCAAGTTGGAATTAATATAAGTTTTCTTCCAATGGGTGCAATTTCTGCAGAAACCTCTTTCACTAGGGGTTTGGCTTTAGGCAGCAGATTAATATATGCTGTAATTTTCAAGACACTGGTCAGACTATATTGAAGATGCTCCCAGAATGATTCAGATGCCGGAAGCTTGTCTTTAAATTGAACTGTTAGTGGCAATTCTGTGTTCTTTCCAGCTCTTCTTAGCTTTCTCCAAAGTGCATAGCAACCCCGGATATCACCTTTTATAGGCAAGAAAAGCAATCTGTTAGACTGAGGCAATACATGATGCAAAATGTACAAAATGTTTGTTGACTCATTTGCATGGAACAAAAGTGGGTAGACACATCCAGAGGTCAACAGAAATGAAAACAGAACATAGGGTGATGAAAATATGTGAAGGTCAAGTCCATCCAATTTGCACCTTTATTTGGGTGGGACCAATTGATCAGAAATACAGTTTAATTTACAACAAACAAGAGAGGATTACTACTTTTTCACCAGCAGGGGAGGGGTCATGTGAGAATCTGAGAGATAGGATCATATTCAGCATTTTATCAGGAAAATATGCCAGAGCTCCTAATTACAAGCTTTTCCTTTACTGAAGTCTCCAATAAAAGAATTTGGAAAGAATCTTAGTGTTGTGGATAGAGGATGCCATTTATATTCCGAAGGTTACAGGAAATCCCATGATCTCCCCCAGGCATGGCCAGGAAAAGCTTGTTTGATGCCTAGTTACTTCAAACAGTGTGGAAAGAACATTGATGATGTCACAGTCAGTGGGGGAGATGGGAGATAATCTCAGGACAGGAAATGATCAGTTGGAAAGCACAAAGAAGCAGCTAGCTATCAAAAGACGTCTAATCAGTAAATATTTATCCTACTAATTTGTGAATTCCTGCCGGTCAAGTTGCTATATACAGACGTGTAGGATGCTGTCTGTGTAAATACAGCTGAACATGAGTGTCCTGTGCAGATGATTCCTCTGCTGAATGAATAAAGCATTCCCAGCACAAAACTGTATGCCTAGCCTTTCCCAGGAGGATTCACAGTACTGCTGCTATATTGTCTTTAGAAGTCAATCTTCTTGACCATTTCACCTCTGAATTGCTTTTTGCTCTATTTATAATTCATTTAATTTCCTTCTGGATCATTTGCTGATTGGAAATTGAGTACAGCATATCATGTAAGAATTTGGTTGTTGCCACGAAGTGCTGCAGATATTTTGCAATCATGTCAGCTTGGTCTTCAGTATGCATTGTTAAAAGCAAGAGAAGTGACTTGTTTTGTGTGTGTGTATGTGCTATGGGTAGTTCATTTCTTTTACATTAAAACTTTGCTGCCACACTCCTTTGACCACTTTTTCAATTTTGCAAGTGCATAGAATGGTAAGCTGAGAAGCTTTGTGTAGTTTAACTGCCATAAGTTCTCCTTGGTGTCATTACTCAGAGCTACCGACAGATTGTGGGGAAGGATGCCTGAGAAAAGGTAGAACTAAAGGTAGACCAAATCTTGATGAATAGTAAACAGGCTTATTATACATTACCTGGCTAGTTACATTACAAATAAGATACATGGCTGTCTCTTGTGTGTCATCAGCCTTAAATGAAGAGTAAGTTCACATTCCTACTGTCTAAACCTTCTTACACAGCTCTGGTAACAAAGAAAACTGGTAGATCCTCCTAAGATAACAAGGTGTAGAGCTGGATGAACACAGCAGGCCAAGCAGCATCAGAGGAGCAGGGAAGCTGACGTTTTGGGTCTGGACCCTTCTTCGGAAATGCTCCTCTTTTACACCCTGTCTTTTATATCCTGATGTGTGGGCTTTCTCTCATGAACTCATGTAACTCTTTTCTGGTACTAACTGTCTTATACAACCGTCATGGTTCAAGACAGTGGCAAGACTAAAAATAATGAAAATAATATCAAGTTGGAGCCTGCAAGGTTTGACTGTAAAAGAAGGCAGCAGAGAATGAGAGAAATGAATCCCAAAGTTAGAGAAGGAGGCACATCTGAGCCTTGATTTTAGCATTACAGGAGTGTACAGAGAAAGCGCACATCGATACCTGTTTGACCACCTATGTTTACATGGAATGACAGCATTTGGACCTTAGTATAAACAGTTGCCATTTAGAAGTAAATAACATAATAGCTCATAAATTTGGCCTGTTATTAAAGATGTAAAGCAAGAATGCAATATCAGTTAGGAATTTTTTTTGTTTTCAGAAGGTACACCAAAGGTGTCTCATTAACGCTATACTGCAGTCAAGTGTTAAGTATCAAAGTATCAGTCACATGCAGCGCTATTAGAAATACATTGGATGCAGCTCCAACACTTTAAGTCTAAATGGAGTGATTATTTTGAATTTCTGTGAAAGATAGGACTTATAAACAAGTTTCTGTAAGTAAGATCCTAACATTTTAATCATCTTAATGTTGAATTAGATTGAATACTCTCAACCGAAATTCTTTTCAGCCAGAGAAAGACCAAGTGAATTATGCAAAAATTAATGAAACATGAGAAGAAGCAGTAGCATAACATGTACACACATGAGAATTGAATGCCAGTTCAAAAATAGATAAAGTTTCTAAGACGTACGGATCTGTCTCTGGGTTGGTCATGAAGAGTGGGTCATGGAACCAAGATCTGGCTATTCTGTTGGATGATACTGTTAATGTTGACAATGGTAATTGAGCAGTCGATTTTGAGATTCTGACCTTTTTCAGGGGAGTTGAAATTCTTTTGTCATGGTTTCCTTTCCTTGTTAACTGGATTGCTGACTGCCTTTCAGTACTCAGTGAGATTATTCTTTTTCTTTCTACCTATGCTGTAGGGCTATCAAATATCTGACTTCAAGATGTGATCTTCATAGAACATTAGTCCACAAGATTTTTAATCTTATTCTTGGACAAAATAAAACACAAAAACACCCAGGTCCGCAATGGGACACATAATTTAAAAAAAGATTTTCTGTGGACAGGAAGTAATTATATTGCTTCATACTTCTGTCTTTTGAAGCCCCTTTTAGCAGCTTCCTTGACAGTCTGCAAGGTGAGACGTTCTGAGTTCATACAAGACATCTCTCTGCATTCAGTGATTTCCAAACTTAGAAATTACATTATCAGGCAGAGTTGGATTGAATGACCTTTGTTTTAAGAAAAAAACACACCTTGCCCAAAAGTTCAATGTGACCATAGTAAGTTGGACCCATCATCATGAGAAAACTCATGAGTTCACAGACAGGAGCAAAAGTCTGATCTGAATTGAATTAGAGTTTGTGGAAAGTCCAGTCGCTGGGAAAAACACTCATTATAGAACAAAGAAAGACTGTTATAAATGAGTTAACTGAGAGAGATACAGGATAAATGAGAAATAGAAGTAAACAAAACATGTGCACCATGGGAAATGACAATGAGCTTGAGAACACAAGAAACACAGAACCATGCAACTGAGTGGAATAGCTGAATGCAACACTTCTTAAAAGAAAGAAAATCATACTACAACTCAGATCAGAAAGATCATGAGCCACAACCATTAATATGAAGCTTGATAATAGAGCACAAATTAGCAGAGGCTTTGCTGAAGTTGAAACAAAGTTGTTATATAACGACCATGTCTTTCCTTTTCATATCATGATTCTGACTCAGTGATGAAGGTAATATAGTTTCCCGTCAGGATGGTGTACAACTTGGAGGGAGATGTACAGGTGCAGCTTGCCTTTGCTTTTCTAGGTGATAGAAGTGGGTGTTTGGAAATTGCTGTTAAAAAGCCTTTCTTGCACTGCACCTAGAGATTGTCTGATGTTGTAATGATATTATTTGCAAGGATTTGTGATTTAGGATGTCCCATTTACTGCTGAACTGCAATCAGGTGCTGAGCAGTATCAGTGCACCAGCTATACGAAGAGCTTGAAGAAACACATTTGCTAAAACCCCAGCAATCTGAGCCTAAATGCATAATTGTTTCTAAATTATGCAAATTAGAGACATAACATCATCTAAACATTGAGCATGGCTGATGGTATGATCCTGCACGTTCTGTGATTAAAGTATACGATCCATTACTTTGGTGATATTTGGAATATGGATCACAGTCCAAATCTTATTTGAGACAGTTAGTTACTTCTGCAAATAGGAAGCCTGGAACCTTTGGGCATCTTGAAATGTGCTGGGCCTTGCATACCATCATTGTTTCTCTTGTTCCATTCCTGTTCCTCTGCCTAACTCTCTGTTGCGGTCTATCTTTTGATCACCATCTCTCGTGTGCACTTCTATCATTCATTATTTCTAGCACAGTGCTCTACTCTTTCTGTGCTCATTCACCACCATGTTACCGTTTCGAGTTGTCTTTCTGCCTTGATCTCACTGTCTCCGTAACATGAACTGTCTCTATATTATTAACTTTCTGTAACCCTGTCTCTCTCTTGCTTTCAATCGGACTCTCGTATCCCCTGTATACTTTGCTTACATTTAAAGCAGCAGAAGCATTTCTTTTGTGTATATTTCAGCCAGCTTGGAGAGTGGGTGAAGCTGACATATAACTGCTTTCACTTGTCCCAAACCTTGTCTGCTATGCGTGCTCTGGCCATTCATAGGACACGTCCAGCTGTCAAACGGAAGGCTGCTTCCAGAGAATAGTTTTGATTCTGTAGAATGCCTTTGTAAATAAATTCACCCTGCCCCTCCTAAAGGAGAACGAGTGCAGCTCAGAGGGACAGCACACATGAAAAGCCCCTAAAGAGTCTCACAGTGACCTGAGGAACAAATGTATAGTTTGGAACAATCAGGGTGATGCTACACGACTCGCTTTTGCTGAGATCCGCCTCTTACTTTTTACAGATACGATGGGGTGAATGAGAAGCTGTCGTCTGGTCAGAGCAGAGTTCAAGAGTCATTGTTTAGGTAAAGAACAGCAGTACTGTGAGTGGCAGGAACACTCTTGAGCTGTTCCCAAGCTTGCAGAGCGAAATGGTGTGTTCAGTTTCAATGTGCTGCAAAACTAAGGAGTGGAAGTTTCCAGAGAAACTCAAAATGTCCTTGTATTTTTTTCCTTACACACATTTCTGTTGATAATAGTCTCTGTGCCATCTCTTTTTCTAGTTTCTCTGTATCGTTTTTTTTTAATGTCTTGTGTGGTCTCAATTTTTTTTTGTCTAAACTCTTCCTCCCTCTTTATCTCTCTGCCCATTCTGTGATTCTCTGTCTTATTGTTGACTTTCCTATAACTCTGGGCTTGAACAGAATGGCCCAGTTTTATTCTAACATCAAGTGTCACCTTAATCTTCTGGGCCAACCCCTCCACAGACTTATTTTCCTTCTTGCAGAATTTACAGCTTAGCGATACAAAAGTTCAAATACATTTAATCCTTCCCCAGTAGAAGGGACAGATGATGATGTATGGTAGTACCTCAATAATTCAGACTTGAGAAATATTTTAATGTTCCTCTTTGCTACATGGAATCACTTTGGTCATCCATTCACTCAACAAGTTAAAATTTCACCGAAGTGGCAGGTAGTCTGTAGTGTAAGATTAACACTGATTCATTGAGTCCTGAAGGAGATTTCTGGCTGAGGTTATTATTGTGATGGTCCCATCAATACCTCTCCAACAAAGTTAACTCTGTAGGCAAATGAAATAAGGCTGCCAGCAAGATTACACACTGTTTCAGAATGCTGTAAATAATTACACAAGTATTGGATGGCTTAAACTTCCAAAATCTGTTACACTAAAACTGTGTTTCATATCATAATTTCACTGGGCAATATAATTGTACTATATATTCAAAACATGTTGCGCTGGAACTAGGCTATTTGACAGTTATGTTGATGCATGTGCTGAAATCATGCTCTGCAATAGAGCCTTATTACACGCTAGAATTGCTTAGAAACTTGATTCACACACTGAAACAATTAAATCCATTAACAGAACACGGTGCTCACACAATAAGGGTGGCCAACATGAAATATTTTGTTTGAATTATGAACTTAGCTAGAACTTCAATTGCCATTCTCACTTGAATTGTTATAACAAAATTCGTGTGCTGTTTCTAATGGCGTAAATACTGCCCCTAAATAGTGCTGAGTCATACAAATGAGTAAACTCAATTCTTCGTTAATGCTGTTAGCTGATCAGAAAGTGGTGCACAATAAAGAGGGGTGTAAGTTGGCCAAGGATCACAGTCCCATGGGCCCTGTGTTAGGAAAAACAACAGTCTTGGCCCCCAAGTTAGATCTTTTCCTGACACTGGTTGGACTAATGTACAAGAAATAACCTCTTTGCTGTTGATTCACTGGAAACGTCATCGCTTTTAAGAGATAAGAATAAAAGGAGATAGACTGACCATATTATTATTATTATTATTATGCAAAAGAATATGCAGCAAACATTACCTGGGACAAAGTCAACTGAAAGGCCATTGCTTTGTACAAAGGAAACAATAGTTATTGACAAAAGTATTTTAGAATGATATGGATGCCATTTTAGTGGGGTTTGTTTTGCTATCTATAACTCACGATTTTGGTTTTAAAACTTTGTGAAAGTGGGGAGCACAGTCCCCTACAGCAACTGCACTTCTAAATAAAACAATGCGTGACAATGCACTGTAGGTGCCTCTCCCACTGAATGCATAGTGGTAGTGGAGGCTGTGGTGAACTTTCAGGCTTCACTAGCGTGAGAACTGGAGTAGGATGAGGCTCATAAATTGACTTTGATAATTGGCTTGCTTCTTCTTACTGAAAGGGGCAGGAGAGAGCCAAAGCCATTCTGTAAAGGAATATTCCACCCGGTATCCCACCCACTTCTCTCTCAGCTTGGTTGCTCTTTGTACATTTTTGGATAAGTGGTGAGCAGGCAAATTCTTGTTGAAAGTCCTCTCTGTTAATAATCTTTGACTGCAGACAGGCACTCCTCAGAAAATAAAAAGAGTCTGATAGGGGATTAGCTTCAAGAGTTTTCCCAGCAATGTTTAATTGTCAGTAAAGCCATCTTACTAATTAAATGCTCAGCCCCATAAAAATCCAAATTTTATCAGTTTTCCAGCAATAGTTGGTTTGGCATCCAAACATTTGTCTCTTTAGGACAGGTTCAGCCCAGGATATGTTACTTCTTTGTATTTTTACTTCTAATGTATTTCTGTCTTTATGGCTAACATAGGTATAGATACTTTTTTTCTAGTCAATCAGTTCAGAGATTCTAATACATACCTCTGCAGCACGAGGTTTGAAGCTAAGCCTTCTGTCTCATAATAACAGCACTACCACTGCCTCACAAGATGTGGATGAACAATTATAATTTCACATTTGAATATTTAACTTAGCTGATTACATCAGGACCAATGGAATACATCTCAAGATGCTTCTCTATTTATGTATTAGGCCTTGATTTGGTTTTTGTTCTATTGTCTGTTATGGATGCTCATCGTCACATTCTGAGAGTTCTTAATAATCTGTTGTCCTTTCAGAATCCCTATTTGTCAATACTGTTTAGCCCATTAGCTTTATGAAGTTTAAATCCAGGGATCTTGTGGGTCAGATCTTTCAAGAGGAACTCTTGTGACTTCTGAATTTTGTTCAACTTTTCAAACTGCATTTGTGTTAAAATTGCATTGTCAGAGCCTATCTTTGTGGATCCAAAAGGCCTTAGCTACCTACAAGAAATGAAGAGTTTAGCCATGTTACGATTCAAGTGAGTAAGGAGGGGCTAAATGTTGTCTGCTTTAATGCAAGGAATAAGTGAGGTAGATGAGCTAAGAGCATGGATTGACGCGAAATTGTGATATTTTGCCTTCACAGAGATGCAGTTGAGGGAGGGACAGTATTGGCAACTCAACATTCCCAGGTATATGATCTTCAGGTGAATTAGGAGCTGATGTTATATTATTAATTAAGGAGTTGGTTACTGTAATAAGGAGTGCTGATATCTTTAAATGAGGCTTTGTAGGTAGATCTTAGGGATCAAAAAGAAGTAATCACACTGCGGGGAGATTATTATGTGCCCCAAAATAATCAGTGGGCAACAAAGAAGCAGGTATGTGGACGGTTCACAGTGGTGTGTAATAATAAGGGGTTAATTATATGAGGGATTTTCAATTTCCTGGATATTAATTGGAATAGTAATAGTGTAAAGGGTTTAGAAGGAGGAGATTTCATGAAATGTATTCTGGAGTGCTTTTTATATCAGCACGTAAAAGGTCCAACAAGGGGCCATGAAACACTGGACCTAATTCTGTGGAATGAAGTTGGCCAGACATTTGAGGTGACAGTGGGAGAGCAGTTTAGCGACAGTGACCATCCAGCACTGTGAGGTAGCAGTGATAACCACTGTGCCACCATGTACACGCCTGATGTCCTCTGAAGGTTTGTATTACCCTTACCTGGCTTTGCACGTAAATTATTCCATTGGAATTGTGAGTGATCTTACTGGTGGTGGTTCCTGATATCTTGGAGGATGTTGGGGCTAAAGGGGATTACAGAGGTAAGAAAGAGCATGAAAGTATTTGCAAAACAATAGCAATTTCTTGATTTTAAAATTGTCAATCAGGAGGTAATGTAGGTCAGTGAGCAGTAGGGTATTTGGTGATTTAATCTTGGTGAACATTTAGGATACAGGCAACAGAGCTTTAACTGAGTTTAGACTCATACAGGATGTATGATCAGCCAGACATAAGTGGTACACAATAGAAACCAGAACCTCGCACTGGATCTATCAATTGGAAAGGAAAGGCCACTAAGACTGCTTCCTCTAGTAGGAACAAGGAGACCCAGTATCTTGAAAATACCAAGAGTTGCTATCACCAAGTTATGTTCTCATGTTCTCCAATTCTTTCCTTTGTCACAAGAGGAAGAACATCAGTCACAAAGGATTCAACTGTTAGTGTTGTCTCTACCATGTGGCCAGTAGAGGAATTACACAGCTCACAAGTGTTAAATTATTGCTTACTTCTGCCGTTAGAATCACTGAATTTTTGCTTTATTTAACCTGAGCATGAGATTTGGGTCCAAGAGAGAGCCATTTGAGGATTCAAGTAAGATCCATCGATTAATATGGCTAATTTTCTATGTGTGTCCACTTTCCTGCATATGGCACTTTCCCTTAGATATGCTCAGTGAATGAGCATCCTGAACCCAGTTTGTTTTCCTTCATGAACTGCACTTCCAGAATGCTACAGTTTTGCCCAAAAACAATGTGCATTAGCTCCAACTGCTAGGGAATTGGGATTGAGTTGTATGTTCCAGGGCTACATTGCATTTGTATATTTGGATGTCAACAAGTCATGCCTGATGTCTGCTGGCCCACACTGGTAGTATACTGATGGTAAGTTAATAAAACTGGCAAGAGGGACACACTAGTATGACTTGTCTTGTATACTTCAGATGGAGGGCCGGTACACCCGATACATTCATTTCCAAGTATTACTGGTTCTGAAGAAGGGTCACTTGATCTGAAATGTTAATTCTAATTTCTCTCCACAAATGCTGCCAGACTTGCTGAGCTTTTCCAGCAATTTCTGTTTTTGTTTTCAGTTTATATTACTTTCTCTGCAGTTTGTGTTGCATTCAGTCCAGAGCAGAAATGGTTGCTAATCTCAATCTCATGGCATCTGCATAGATACTAAATTCATAATTGCAGATGATACGTGATGCTAGTTTAGTCGTGTATTCTGCAGCCGACTCCACTGTTGCAATGGCATTATGATAGCACAAGATGGCAGCATTGCTTAGCCTGTGAGAACTTCAAGAATGAACAAAATACTGAAGAACAGAAAATCTTTTAAGAACAGGAAAAGGTCATTAATACAACATAGAACAATACAGCACAGTACTGGCCCTTCGGCCCATTTTGTTGTGCTGAACTTTTACCTTAATCCTAAATTCTATCTAACCTCCACCCCTACCATATACTCTCATCCATATGCCTATCTAATAGCTGCTTAAATAAGCCCAGTCTTTTGCACTACCTTAGTTGTACCTTTCAACCTTTCACTGGATCACCCAATGCAAGCAGAATTAGTTCACCCGTGTAAACATACAGGTTCAATGGTTTTCTCTCATCATTTTTTCACAACTTAATTGCCATATTTATAAACAAAGTTTTCCCTAACTCTTCCTAACTGAATCATTTTTAACTAATGTAACTGCTCATTTAGTAGCACAAAAGACACAGATGGGTTTGATTTCATCACTACAGAGATATAGTTACATGGTGGTCAAAATTGTGAATTAAATATGCTAACTCGCTTTGAAAAGTACAAGCAGAATGAAAAAAAAGGTTGCCTTTGTAATGAAGGATGAAATAATGACAGTAATGAGTGAGTATCTTGATTGGGAAGATCAGGAAGTCATATCAGAATTTGTAATTTTTATCTCCACAATGATTTCAAAGTATGTGCTGGAGTAGTTTTAAGGCTTCTAAGAGTAGCCAACTTATTGGACAGAACATTCATCATTAAAAAATAAGAACTTTGCAGCAAAAGGACTTTCATCCTCAAATAGAACAGATAAATCAAATTAGTCGCAGGTAGTCAGAAAGATAATTTCACAGAGTATATTCAAAACATTTCCTTAAAATTGCACCACTGGAACCAATCAACAGTACACTACTTTAGATTTTGTATGTTGTGATGGAACAGGGTTAATTCAGTATCTGACTACAAGAGATTCCATTGGTAAGAGTAATCATAATTGGGTGGAATTTCACATTAACTTTGACAGAAGTGTATTTAAGTATGAAACAAGACTCTTAAATCTGAATAATGTCGATTACGCAGACATCAGAGACAGGCTGACTGAGTTTGATTCAGAAAATAGATTCCAAGATATGGGGGTAGATAAGTAATGGCAAACATTTAAAGAAATACTTCAAAATTCTCAACCAATAGATCATACCATTAAGAAACAAAAACTCCAAGGGAAAAGCAACCCATCCATTTCTTACTACATAAATGGTAAGTGATATTTGCACCACACAAATGACATGATCTAATCACCACCCCTTGACATTCAATGGTGTTGCCATTACTGAATTCCACACTATCAGCATCCTGGCTGTTATCTTTATCCAGAAACTCAACTGGACTCACCACATAAACACAACGGTTACAAGAGCAGGTCAGAAGCTAGAAATGCTGCACTGAGTAACTCCCCTCTTGACTCCCCAAAGCCTGTCCACCACCTAGAAGGCACAAATCAGGAATGTGATGGAATACTCCCCACTTGCCTGGATGAGTGCAGCCCCAACAACACTCAAGAAGCTTGACACCATCCGGGACGAAGCAGCCGCTTGGTTGATACAAGCATCCACTCCCTCCACTACCGATGCTCAGTAGCAGAAGTGTGTACTACCTACAAGGTGCATGACAGAAATTCACCGAAGATCCTCAGACAGCACCTTCCAAACCCACGACCTTCAGGACAAAGTCATCAGACATATGGGAACAGCACCACCTCCAAGTTCCCCACCCTGACTTGGAAACATATCTCCGTTCCTTCCCTGATGCTAGGTCAAAGTCCTGGAATTCCCTCCCTAATAGCATTGTGGGTCAATCCACAACAGGAGGACTGCGGCGGTTCAAGAGAGGAGTTCACCAGTACTTTCTCAAGGGCAAGTATGGATGGGCAAGGAATGTTGACCAACCAGCGGTGTTCACATCCCACAGATGGATAGAGGGAAAAAAAAAGTTAGAGATGCTGTTAGATTTAAAAACAAAAGAACCTTCTAATATTGCTTAGATAAACAATTTGTATTTGAATCATAGGTATTAATAGTGTTATTACTAGACAAGTCAGATCCCAGACTTAAAGCTAGCTTGTTAGATCATAGTTTGGTTTGTTTTGGTTTTAATGAAGCGATCTCTTGCTGAAACGTAGGCATTTACTGCTGCTTTAACAATAAAGCAAAATTTATTAACTAAATAAAACCGATTAAACCAAACTATCTACTATAATGCAAATTCAAACATTTTTAAACACATTAGTATAATTCTATTAATCCTAAAACACTCCTTTGTAAATTTGAGAAGGGCAATAGTTTTTGTATAATACTCAAAACAGACCACTGGTACAGTAACCAAAAACACACTTCATTTTGTGCCCAAAAATTACTCCTCATACAGTGCTCACACCAGAGTCCCTTTCTCTATTACCTCATTAAGTTTAGACCATTTTTGAATTAAATTTATAGACTGGAACTATAGATTACTTCTTCCTGGTGTTTTTAACTCCCTGATTTTAAGTGCACTCCAATTTAGGCAACCTTTTTGAGGTTTATCACAACACTTCTGCGAATGTCACTATCTCTTTACCCTAAGGTAACTTACTTTCACTATATACTTCCGTTTTAGGAGCACTGATCTATAGAATTGTCTTCATCAAAAAGCCTAGTTTCTGGAAGGTCAATTGGAAGGTAATAAATGTATCAGAACAGAGGGAGAAAGACATGTAAGGTTTATATTTAAAGCCTGGAAGCTTGTTTTAACTTCAAGAAAATGCAGTGAACTCTTATTAAGGAGATGATAAGAAGGAACTTAGAAAATCACGATGTGTAAGGCAGAGTCAACCTGATTTCATAAAGGTAAATGTCATTGAACAAATGTGTTAGCTTTTGAGGATTAGCCATCAATGTATTACAGTGATTGTAACAATTGGGGCTGTTAATCTGGTCCAATCAGGGAGCCCTGGCTGATAGATACAAAGGGTGAGTGTCAGAGATACTGACACATGATGCCTGATTCTGTAGGAGGCTGTACTATAGTCAAGAGCTGTCCATGTGTAAATAAAGGGTGACATGGCAACAGGATACTGACCTCTGTAGAGTTATTTCAGGTAGCCAAAGTGGACCCAGAAATTATTGCATATTACAATTTCCAAAAAGTATTCAATTTGACCAAAGATGCATGGTAAGGACCCTTCCCCCGACTGTAACAGGACTGACTGAGTATACCTGGAAATTTGGTGGACAAGTCCCCAGGTCCGGATGGGATCTATCCCAGGTTACTGAGGGAAGCGAGAGAGGAAATAGCCAGGGCCCTAAAAGATATCTTTGCAGTGTCCTTAGACACGGGTGAGGTCCCAGAGGACTGGAGTCTTGCTAATGTTGCCCCCTTGTTTAAAAAGGGCAGCAAGGATAATCCAGGTAATTATCGACCGGTGAGCCTGACGTCAGTGGTAGGGAAGCTACTGGAGAAGATACTGAGGGATAGGATCTATTCCCATTTGGAGGAAAATGGGCTTATCAGTGATAGGCAACATGGTTTTGTACAGGGAAGGTCATGTCTTACCAACTTAATAGAATTCTTTGAGGTCGTGACAAAGTTGATTGATGAGGGAAAGACCGTAGATGTCATATACATGGACTTCAGTAAGGCATTTGATAAGTTCCCCATGGCAGGCTGATGGAGAAAGTGAAGTCACATGGGGTCCAGGGTGTGCTAGCTAGATGGATAAAAAACTGGCTGGGCAACAGGAGACAGAGGGTAGTAGTAGAAGGGAGTTTGTCAAATTGGAGACCTGTAACCAGTGGTGTTCCACAGGGCTCTGTGCTGGGACCACTGTTGTTTGTGATATATGTAAATGATCTGGAGGAAGGTGTAGGTGGTCTGATCAGCAAGTTTGCTGATGACACTAAGATTGGTGGAGTAGCTGATAGTGAAGGGGACTGTCAGAAATTACAGCAGAATATAGATAGACTGGAGAGTTGGGCAGATAAATGGCAGATGGAGTTCAATCCGGGCAAATGCGAGGTGATGCATTTTGGAAGATCAAATTCAAGGGCGAACTATACAGTAAATGGAAAAGTCCTAGGGAAAATTGATGAACAGAGAGATCTGGGTGTTCAGGTCCATTGTTCCCTGAAGGTGACAACGCAGGTCAATAGAGTGGTCAAGAAGGCATATGGCATGCTTTCCTTCATTGGGCGGGGTATTGAATACAAGAGTTGGCAGGTGATGGTGCAGTTGTATAGGACTTTGGTTTGGCCACATTTGGAGTACTGTGTACAGTTCTGGTCGCCACATTACCAAAAGGATGTGGATGCTTTGGAGAGGGTGCAGAGGAGGTTCACCAGGATGTTGCCTGGTATGGAGGGTGCTAGCTATGAAGAGAGGTTGAATAGATTAGGATTATTTACATTAGAACGACGGAGATTGAGGGGGGACCTGATTGAGGTCTACAAAATCATGAGGGGTATAAACAGGGTGGACAGCAAAAAGCTTTTTCCCAGAGTGGGGGACTCAATTATTAGGGGTCATGAGTCAAAGTGAGAGGAGGAAAGTTTAAGGGAGATATGCATGGAAAGTTCTTTACACAGAGGGTGGTGGGTGCCTGGAACGCATTGCCAGCGGAGGTGGTAGACGCAGACACGTTAGCGTCTTTTAAGATATATTTGGACAGGTACATGGATGGGCAGGGAGCAAATGGACACTGACCATTAGAAAATAGATGACAGGTTAGACAGAGGATCTTGATCGGCGCAGGCTTGGAGGGCCGAAGGGCCTGTTGCTGTGCTGCAGGTTTCTTTTGTCTTTGTTCTTTGATCCAAGTGACATTTCAACGGGCAAATCTTTTCCAATTTCACTTTTAGAATAAAGGGCAGATTTTGACCTAGAACTAAAAGCCTTTAAGTTAGTTAAAATAGCCTGGTTGAACAGGCAGCTGCCTGATATTGCAGTTATAAGACCATAAGGCATAGAAACAGAATTAGGTCATTCAGCCCATCAAATCTGTTCTGACATTTAATCATGGCTGATATGTTTCTCAACACCATTCTCCTGCCTTCTCTCTGTAACTCTTGATCCCATTACCAATCAAGAACCTATCTACCTCGGACCTATCCGTCTAAAATACAGTCAATGACTTGGTCTCCACAGCCCTCTGTAGCAATGGGCTACGCAGATTCATCACCCCCTGGCTGAAGAAATTCCTCCTCGTCTCAGTTCTATCAATCAATCAATCACATGAAATCCCTTGCCTGAATGAGGTATTGAACACGTGGCAAGAAACTATGCTGGAAAGTGACTCATCACAGATCTATGTAAGAAAGAGATCTTGAAGCATGTTTTTTGAAGAGGTTTACTGTAAGTAGTAATTTGTAGTGAGGGGGCAAATTTTGTGAAAGGTTGCTGGAAGGTGCTTTTCTTCCTCCATTCTTTCTCTGTAAGTTCATGAATTGGTCAGAGATGACTACTAGAACTGTCTTTAAATTGCTATAAATTAGCACATAGATATTATTTTTAAAGAATTAACCATACTTGAATTTAATTGAGAAATACCAGGAACAAGGGAAAGTCAGTTATGTAGTAAATATAGAAAGTAGAGAAATATAATTTTATTCTGTTTTGGGTTTTTTAGTGTAAGGAAGTAAAGTTAAGACATGACAGCACAGATTGGCAGGTGGGATGTGTGGCCTGTAATATGCAGGAGTTCATGGGCCACGTTCAAAGACCACATGTGCAGGAGGTACTGCCAGGTGCGACAAAAACCTGGGCTCTAGCCTTCAGAGGTTGAGCGGTGACTGAAATCACCATAAATGTCCCTGAGACTGAGACCTACATGGATAGCACATTGACATGCTCACACCACAGAAAGGTGATTCCTAGGCAGAACAGGACAAACAGGCAGAAAGTTGCAGAAGTCCCTTGGAATCCTGCTTTCAAGTTGGTTTTCCACTTTGGAAGCCAATAAGGATGCTGAATTTGCAAAGGAGTTCAGCCTAAGCCACATTTGTACCATCATGGGTGGCTCAGCTGTACGGAAGGGGATGAAGGAGAAAGGAGGAGCAATAATGATATGGGATTCCTTAAAAGAACAGAGAGGTATTTCTGTGGTCATAAATGTGGCTGCAAGTTGGTATTGACTCTCCCTGGTGCCAGGATTAAAGATGTCTCAGAGCACCTACGAGATCTTATATTGGGAAAAGGTGAAGGTCGAGATGTCATGTTCCCAATTATACTAAGAACTTGGGTAGGAAGTGAATGAGGTCCTGAAATCAGAATTTGGGGAGCTAGGTAGAAAATTATCAAGCAGGGCCTCAAACATTGTAGTCTCTAGATTGGCTCCAGTGCCATACGCAAGTGAATACAGAACTAGGAACATAAGACAGGTGAATGGTGGGGGTTTAGATTCCTGAGATACTGGGACTGGCTCTGGGAAGATGACACCTGGATGATCCAAATGGATTGCACCTAAACAGAGCTAGGACTGAGTCTTTTCAGAGTGTTTTGCTATTGCATCTGGAAGGGATTTGAACAGGCCTGACAGGATGTAGGAACCAAGAGATAATATGAGAGAGAACTGCCTGTGTGCACAAAGTACTAGAATTGACAAATAGCTTGTTCTTAGGGAAGGTGCAAAGATGGATCATCCTCCAAATTTACGCCTCTCCGTTGATTTAAAAATAAATGCCTTTAGAAAGTTCAAACATGTTTCAACTTCTCGAGTGCTGCCACTCTCAAAAACAAAAAAAAATGCTTTTTTTGGAAGTTGTCAACAGATGTAAGGCTAAATCTTTACAATTTACTTTGCTAAGTGTCAATTGTATTCAGTTTTTTTTTGAGGACTTTTCACCACAAGGCCAAGTCAGATTTCTTGTCCAACGCACTTCATTAATTACCTACCCCATGCCCAGTGCCTGTCTCATTCATTGTAGCCCCGTCTTACCACATGCTATTCCTGGAACAATTCACTACTCAATAGATATCTGCCAAAAATCAGCAGCCTTTGTGCCCAGATGCTTGTGCCATCTTTGAAAGGTCCACTGTACAATGAAACAATTGTTGAAAATCTGACATTAGTCCTCACTGACAGCATAGAAGCATACAGATGTACAGCACAGAAACAGACCCATTGGCCCTACCTGTCCATGCTGACCAGATATCCTAAATTAATCTAGTCTAATAGCAGCCACAAAGTCACATTGCTCATGGCACTTGGCCGGCATGGATGACATTCCCATGCACGTACATTCCCCATTCTGCTGAACCGCTGAATAGACCCCTCAAATTTCAAATCCAATGTTAATCTTGCTTTTGTACACCTCCTATGCACTTGTAACTTTATATGCCTCCCTCAATTCAATCAACCATTAGTCTGTATGTCCTTGTATGTTATGATCTGCTTGTACTGCATGCAGAACAAAACTTTTCACTGTACTCAGGTACATGTGACAACAATAAATCAAATCAAATAAATCAGATCAAATTCTCTGATACCAGTCACTTTATAAACACCAGGACGCACAGTTTGCCTGCCCTTATCTATATCCTGACTAGCCCATTTCTCAAACGTTTTGTAACCTTTTACTGTTAGATAGCAAGCTTGAGACTACATTTGTGATCTTCCCATGAGTTTCTCACACTATCCTTGCACAAGATGATGAGCAGGAATAACCTGATGCTTTGATATCTAAATATCATTCTAAACATGACTCACTACAGTCTAATGTTCAAATTCAAATACACGATTCCAGGCCTGTAGGTGGAATCCTGTCAGTGTTAATTTTAGCTTGCTGGTTAATGCATTCACATCAAACTGAACTGCAAGTCCCAAAAACATAAGCCAGCCAAGTAAACATGTAGTGTGGTTACAGGTGCCGATCAAAGGCTAGGAATTCTGTGTTGAGTAAGTCTACTCCTGACACCCAAAAACAGGTCTACAAGGCTCAGATCAGGAGTGACTTGAATTTATTACATTTGCCTGATGACTGCAGCTCCAGCTACTTCAAGAAGGTTTACACCATTCACAACAAAGCAGCTCACATGATTGACACCACACCCACGACCCAAAACAATCACGCCCTCCACTATTTCTCACAGCTCCAGACACAAGGTTCCCAATGCCCACTGGATACCTATAGCTTGTCATTGTCCAGTTGGGGAACATCATATCCAGGCAAGCAATCAGAAATGTCCAAGCATGAGCTTTTGTTGACAGGCAGCTAAGGAAATGAATAGAGGCTACAGGCCATCCTACCAATACAAACAAAATGCTGGCATTTTAACCACTACCTATTTAACATTCCATGATGTCCTACTGCAGCCAGCTCTCATTGACTGGAGCCCCATGAGTGCTGATCAAGTTCTGTCTAATTTGTAGCACCTAATGTAGCTGAGCTCTGTCATGCACAAGGATAGTTTCTTCCTCTGTGATGTCCTGGTCCTTCTCTTCAGAACACCATTCTGTTCTCCCAATTCCTCAATTCCTCAACATCCAGCTTCCCCCCATGCCCCCAACCTTGTTGCTGCTGTAATCATGCAGGGTATGGCACATCAGGACAATGCCAAGCTGTCCAGTCTATACTGGAAGCCCCCACCCCTGCCAAGCTTGGGAGCTGCATCTTTAGTAGCCCATATGTCTGTTCTGCCATAGCCCTAGTTGCAGCATGGGCACCAACTTGGTTACATCAGAAACAGAGTGACTGCTGTGATCTTGGCCCTCTTCCCTTTTGAAACTCGCATCAACCATTCAACTTTTCATTCTTGTATGACGAAGTGATGATACCCCTTTCCGACACACCCTTGGAAGTTTCACGAGCAATGGGGTGCTTTTGGCCAACATTCACCTCTTCTTATTCATTGCTGCTAATAACTGCAGCATTCAGCTGTCAGCAGTAGATTTGCAAGCAACAATGGCATGGTTTAAATTACATTTGAATCCTAATCAGTTGTGTTCTGCAAACATTGTAAGGGGGGAAGAAATTATTGGAAACTAATTGTTGTTGGATTTTGCAAATATATGATTCATATACTCATCCTTCAGTGCCCCAAAATCCAGCAAATCTGGATTCTGTGATGTTTTCACTGGTGAAACTCACACTGGCTCTGCCCAACCTGGCTGTGGTTCCAGACATTTTCCAGTTGTAATTCGCATCTAGTGGATGTCAAGTGATGGCAGGAAACAGAGCTTGTGGTTGGCAGCGTAAAGGTACAGTTCCTGCCGATGACCAGGTACACCACACCCTCCATCTGCAAATCACCTCCATATTTCCTTTTACCTCACAATACCCTGCCAGCCCTGTATCACTGACGACCCATCACATTGACCTTTGCTCCTATTGCCCTTTCTGCCCGCTGAACCCCAAGATTACACTTTAATGTTACCGACCCTAGCCTTGTACACTCCCCCATGTAGGTGATGATGTGGTCACTCTGCCAGTAACCCCCTTCCAGACCCTACCATGCTCTCCAATGCTGTTTCACATACCCCCATAACCTTGAACCATCCCCATCACTGCTCATGTCCTTACCTCTTCTTTCCCCTCCACTAATCTTGAATCCTCCCCCACTTTAGCAGTGAGCCTTTCCGTGTTTTGCACCCTCTTCAAAGATAAATGAACCAAACCTCCAGGACTGTCTTCATCCAAGTCTTCAAAATGAATTAAACAGCCCGTGGATGTGACTGGCCAGATTTCTAGGTGCACCCATGTGTCAACTGCCCTTGTCCTTCAATGGTTCAGCTTATTGATTTGGAACATGCTGTTGAAGGAGGTTTGACAAATTGCTGTGCTGCACTTCACGAATGGTACATACAGCATTCACAGTAGGTCAATGGTGGAGGGCGTGATTGTTTAGAGTCGTGGGTGCGGTGTCAATCAAGTGAGCTGCTTTGTTGTGAATGGTGTAAACCTTCTTGAAGTAGCTGGAGCTGCAGTCATCAGGCAAATGTAATATATTCAAGTCACTCCTGATCTGAGCCTTGTAGACCTGTTTTTGGGTGTCAGGAGTAGACTTACTCAACACAGAATTCCCAGCCTTTGATCGGCACCTGTAACCACACTACATGTTTACTTGGCTGGCTTATGTTTTTGGGACTTGCGGTTCAGTTTGATGTGAATGCATTAACCAGCAAGCTAAAATTAACACTGACAGGATTCCACCTACAGGCCTGGAATCGTGTATTTGAATTTGAACATTAGACTGTAGTGAGTCATGTTTGGAATGATATTTAGATATCAAAGCATCAGGTTATTCCTGCTCATCATCTTGTGCAAGGATAGTGTGAGAAACTCATGGGAAGATCACAAATGTAGTCTCAAGCTTGATATCGAGCTATAAAGGGTTACAAAACATGTTATTTTATCCTAGTGCTGTGAAATTGAGAGAGTTTCATTGGGTTATTTATAAAACATGTTGAGTGTACTTTGATTTTCAAGTCCTGACCATTTGATTAAATATAGTGGAAACATTACAATTTGCTCAAAAGGGAATGGTTTTCATCTTTGACGATGAGATGAACTGGGATTATTTATTTCATGTAAATATCAGTTTAATTTATTGCTGATATTTGTTTGAGGAAACCCTTGAATAGAACACCAACAGTGTGTAATATGCTGTATTTTTAATGAGATGAGCACACACTAAAAAGGTCAGTGCCTCAAAGCTCAAGAAACCTATATTTGAATTAAATCAGAGCAAAAAATTCAAATTGCTTGCTTGCCCTTTCTTGAGAAGCATGTGAGGCTGCTTCGCTATTTCCAACACCTTCTAAGGTCACTTTTTTAAACACCAAGTTGAAGGAACTATTTTAGTGAATTAAGTTAGTCTGGGCAGTGAAGGGAAGAAGAAGCAAGTTTTATTACCAGCTGAACGTGCCGCCATTCAGTCACTATTTCTGGGGCAAAACAGAAGCTGATTTGGCTACGATGAGGGCTGCAAGTAGAGACATCAGTGCCATCCACTGCCCCGCTTGTACAGCAAGGTTTGCTGAAGTATAGGGTGAAAGCTGCAGAACTGTAACTCTGGCAGGGGGCAGCAAGTTGTAAAGAAAACAAGGAACGTCGTCTAAGACATTGAACGAAAACTCAGTCTGACGGTTAAGCAGATTTAGAACATTCAGTTCATTTTCCCATCAATTATTCTTAAACTCCTCTTGGAAAGTAGGTGAAAGCGGCACTAATTGAGGCATGTTAACTCAGATTATAAGTAAGAAAAATTAGCAGTGAAGCCTGTGGTTAAGTCCTATGGGAAAGGCGATTGATTTTGTTCCCTCGCTGACAAGGACAGACACTGGGGAGCTGGAAGAAACAAATCTGCGCTGACTGTTTGCCACTGGCTAATTTGTGAGTTTTCAGTCACACTGCCTCCGACTGGTCTAGTCCCTGACACTGAGATCATTGCAGAGACAGTGAAAGTGCTGAACCTCAACAGAACATTTAACACAATAATGCACCTTTCTTTCCCAAAATCTCTGGACTTGGCTTCATTGCATTTCTTTACATGGGCAAGGACAAGGCTTTTCTCACTTTAAACAATTTTTCTGAAGGTCTTACTTTCCCCCTCTCATCTCAAAATTTACTGGGGTCTGTGGGGCAGGTAACAATAGCTGAAGTGATCAGAAATGTACAGCAGGGCAAAGTGGTAGTGTCGCAACTGACCCTGAAGATGTAGCCTAATATATCTGGACAGGTTGATGAAAATAACCAGAAATGTTGCATCGTTTTGATCATTTCAGGACATGAAATAATAAAAGTAAAACCCAAGTTTGCATAACACCTTTCATATTTAAAGCATGGGTGTTGAATGCTCATTATCCTTACTATTCATAAAAGGGTAGCTCCTTATTAAATGCCTAGTCCCCTTCAGCACATTGATTCTTGCATGGTGCCCAGCTGATGCACCAGTTATGACTGGCTGTCTACTCTTTACTTGCCTCTCTGTCCCTTTCAATATTTAAACTTCATCCCTTAATCTTTTTAAACAATATTAATTTGATAATGTGTCATACAGGCTGCAAAGTAAGAGCCCATGGTGTTCGGGACAAGGTACTGACATGAATAGAGGATTGGCTGACTGGCAGAAGGCAGAGAATAGGGACAAAGTGGTCTCTTTCAGGTTAGTAGCCAGTGACCAAGGGACTTCAGCAGGGGACTGATCATGACTATGCATATCATACATTAACGACCTGGATGAAGAAAATTAGGACATTGTTGCCAAGTTTACAACTGGCACAAAGATAGGTGGAAGGACAGGTAGTTTTGAGAATTTGTGGAGACTGTAGAAGGACTTTGATAGGCTACAAGAGTGGACAAAGAAGTGGCAGGTGGAATACAATGTTGGAAAGTGTGTGGTTATGCACTTTCATAGAAGAAAGAAGAGCATGGATGATTTTCTAAATGAGAAAAGACATTGGAAATCTGAAGCGCTAAGGAACTGAGGAGTTCTGGTTCAAGATTCTCCAGACTAACATGTAGGTTCATTTGGCAGTTAGGAAGTCAAATGCAATATTAACTTTTATCTTGGGAGGGGAAGAATACAAGAGCAGGGAGGCCAAGTCATTGAATGTATTTAAGACAAAGATAGATATGTTTTTGATGAGGGGATCAGAAGTTACAGGGAGAAGGCAAGAGATTGGGTTTGAGAAACCAAACAGATATGATTAAATAGTAGAGCAGGCTCAATGGGCCAAATGGTCTGATTTTGCTTCCATATCTTGTGGCCTTAATTAGGCTCAATTGGAAGGAGAATGGAATTTGTGTCTTGCTCTCCCTCTTGTCCAGGTGATTGTTTCCGACACCAGCACTGGGATCACACACACACACACACACACACACACACACACACACACACGTTTGATTTTACTTCTTTCGTAAGGGCAGCCACACAGCTCCATCTGAGCATTTTAGCTCTGGTGGGGCCGAGATGAAACATTTGATGGTTTAAAAACAAATCTGCAATAAGTTTGTTCTGTTCTAATTGCATTAAGAAAAGGCTTCAAATCTGTTCACACAATGACAGCCACATTCTACAGAATGTGCCAATATGGTGTGCAGGGTGAAATTACGCTTGTTTGGGGCTCACCTTGCCATATCTCATTACTGTAAAATTCTCCTTAAGCAATATTTGTGCAATGTTTTAAGATTGTAATTAGTGTCACATTGATGGTAAACATTGCATTTAATGAAGGTTTCCAAACCAGTGAGCTAGGAAATGTAATGCCAAATTTTTAAAATACATGCTAACAATGGCATAATTGATTAAATGCCTCTGCTTCTTGTTGTTTGGATAATTTAGAAAAATCTGCTCTCAGTTTTTATTCTGTGCTGTACCAGTAGTGAAATGCTCCATGAAGCTTCTGCACAGAAATCTTTGAAGCTGAGAGGATGAGTTGTCATCTTTTGCTTTTCCTCAACATGAACATAGTGCTCTGTTTTTAACTTCAGTTCATGAGCAAACATCAATATTATCACATTGAGGCTGGAGGTATTCAGGGAAAGTTGGTTAATTCAGAAGGTAATGGAAAATGGCTAAAATTATTTCATTGAAAACACTTGGATAATCAGGTGTTAGAAAACTTCTCGCAGTTCTGAACAAAAGGAGTTTATTACAAATGTTGACAAATGTGAAGTGGCGATCCTAAGTGGAAAATACCTAAAAACTAAAGGCTGAGATCTGCGTGGATTCTTCTACGGTCAAGATGCAGAAGGCATCACATTCCACATCCTAGGAGTGAGAATTTGGTGAACTGCAGCTGTTGTGTGCTGTACAGCTACATAATGGTAACACTGGGGCTTGAACTCAGCTCCAGAAATGAGGCAGTAACACCATGCTGTTCTAAACAATAGTGGTGTGTGGTCCTGTAGAATAGAGATACAGTGGGATAAATACTGTTTTCTATCAGTTAAAGATCATCACCACAGATTGCTCATGTAACATGAAAAATTCATATAGTCAGAGCAGCCAGATCTGAAATTTTTTTCCTCTCTTTTTCTCTTTCTCCAACCTTCCGACCCCTGGAGTGTGGAGTTGCCACCCTCAAACTCAACCCCAATCTCTTGCCTTCTCCCTGTAACTTTTGATCCCCTAATCAAGAACTTATCTATCTTTGTTTTAAGCACATTGAATGACTTGGCCTCCACTGCCCTCTGTGGCAATGTATTCCAAAGATTCACCACTCACTGAAGAAGTTCCTTCTTATCTCAGTTCTAAAATGTTGTTGTTTGGTCAAGTGCATGGATAGGAGATACAGGAGGTTCTGTGGTACTGAGCGAGATTCTCGGATGGTATGCTGCCTTCTGGGTGCTAGGGTCACAGATGTCTCTGATCGAGTCTTCCAGATTTTTAAGGAGGAGGGAGAACAGCCAGAACTCGTGGTGCACTTCGGTATCAATGACATAACTGGGAAGTCGGATGAGGACCTGAGAAGTGATTATAGGAAGTTAGGATGGAAGCTGAAAGCCAGGATGAGTAGAGCAGTAATCTCAGGATTACTACCAGTTCCACAGGCTAGTGAGGCTAGAAACAGAGAGAGAGCACAAATGAACATGTGGCTACCGAGCTGGTGTAGAAGGGAGGGCTTCAGGTTTGTGGATCATTGCGATACCTTCTGAGGAAGGTGGGACCTGTACAGGAAGGACGGGTTGCACCTGAACTGGAGGGGCACCAATATCCTGGGTGGGAGGTTTTTTAGAGCTCTTCAGGATGGTTTAAATGAGTTTGGCAGGGGGATGGGAACCGGAGCTATGGATCAGAGGATGGGGTAACTGGCGTACTGGCAGATAGAGCAAGCAGAGAGTCTATGAGGAAGGATAATCAGTTAATAGGGCAAAGGATTGAGGTATGTCTACTTCAATGCAAGAAGTGTTGGGAATAAGGGTGACCAACTTAAAGCATGGATCAGTTCTTGGAACTACAATGTTGCGGCTGTTATGGAGACTTGGATAACACAGAAGCAGAAGTGGTTGTTGGGTGTTCTGAGGTATAGATGTTTCAAAAGAAATAGGGAGGGAGGTAAAAGGGGTGGAGGAGTGGCATTGCTAGTCAGGGATGGTATCACAGCTGCCAAAAGGGAGGTCGTCGAGGAAGGTTTTTCCACTGAGTCAGTATGTGTGGAAGTCAGAAACAGGAAAGGAGCAGTCACTTTACTGGGAGTTTTCTATAGACCCCCCCCCCATAGCAACAGAGACACTGAAGGATTGGGAGACAGACTGTGGAAAGGTGCAGAAGTAATAGGGTTGTTGTCATTGGTGACTTCAACTTCCCTAATATAGACTGGAACCTCCTAAGTGTAAATAGTTTGGATGGAGCAGATTTTGTCAGGTGTCCAGGAAGGATTTCTGACTCAATATGTAGATAGGTTGACTAGAGGGGAGGCCGTATTAGATTTGGAGCTTGGCAATGAGCCAGGCCAGGTGTCAGATCTCACAGTGGGAGAGCATTTCGGTGATAGCGATCACAACTCCCTGACCTTTACTACAGCCGTGGAGAGGGATAGGAGCAGGCGTTATGAGAAACTATTTAATCAGGGGAGAGGGAATTACAACGCTATTAGGCAAGATCTATGGAGCACCAGTTGGGATCAGATGTTCTCAGGGAAATGTACGACAGAAATGTAGAGATTGTTTAGGGAGCAGTTGCTACGTTGTACTGGATAGGTTTGTCCCACTGAGGCAAGGAAAAGATGGTAAGGTGAGGGAACCTTGGATGACAAGGCATGTTGAACACCGAGTCAAGCGGAAGAAGGAAGCTTACTTAAGATTGAGGAAGCAAGGATTGGATAGGGCTCTAGAGGTCTACAAGGTAGCCAGGAAGGAACTGAAGAATGGACTTACGTGAGCTAGAAGGGGGTATGAGAAAACCTTGGGTGTAGGATCAGGAAAACCCCAAGGCTTACTATACTTATGTGAGGAAAAAGACGATGGCCAGAGTGGGGGTAGGGCCAATCAGGGATAGTGGAGGGAACTTGTCTGCGGAGTCAGAGGAGGTAGGAGAGGTCCTTAATGAATACTTTGCTTCGGTATTCACCAGGGAGACGGGCCTCGATGTTTGTGAGGACAGCATGAAACAGGCAGATATGCTCGAACAGATTGTTGTTAGGAAGGAGGATGTGCCAGAAATTTTGAAAAACTTACAACAGGAAGTGAGGGAAGAGATTGTTGCCCTTTGACGATGATCTTTGCGTCCTCATTGTCCACTGAAGTAGCGCCAGAAGTTTGGAGAGTGGTAAATGTCATTCCTTTATTCAAGAAAGGGAATAGGGATAATCCTGGAAATTACAGACCAGTCAGCCTTACTTCTGTGATGAGCAAATTATTGGAGAGGATCCTGAGAGATAGTATTTATGATTATTTGGAAAAGCACAGTTTGATTGGAAATAGTCAGCATGGCTCTGAGAGGGGCAGGTCATGCCTCACAAGTCTCATTGAATTCTTTGAGTTATGTAACTAAACACATTGATGAAGGTAGAGCAGTGGATGTGGAGTGTATGGATTTTAGTAAGGTATTCGATAAGGTTCCCCATGGTAGGCTCATTCAGAAAGTAAGGAGGCATGAGATTCAGGGAAATTTGGCTGCCTGGATATAAAACTGGCTGTCCTATAGAAGACAGAGTGTGGTAGTAGATGGAAAGTATTCAGCCTGGAGTTTGGTGACCATTGGTGTGCTGCAGGGATCTGTTCTGGGACCTCTACTCTTTGTGATCTTTATAAATGACTTGGATGAGGAAGTGGAAGGGTGGGTTAGTAAGTTTTACAATGACATGAAGTTTGGTGGAGCTGTGGACAGCTTTGAGGGCTGTTGTAGGTTGCATTAGGACATAGACAGGATACAGAGTTGGGGAAAGAAGTGGCAGATGGAATTCAACCCAGAAAAATGTGAAGAGAATGATTTTGGAAGGTTGAATTTGAATGCAGCTTACAGGGTTAATGGCAGGATTCCTGACAGTGTGAAGGAGCAGAGGGATCTTGGGGCCCACGTCCATTAATCCCTTAAAGTTGTGACCCAAGTTGATAGGGTTATAAAGAAGACATATGGTGTGTTGGCTTTCATTTGCAGGGAATTGAGCTTCAGAGCCACGAGGTTATGCTGCAGCTCTATAAAACTCTGGTTAGACTACACTTGGAATATTGTGTTCAGTTCTGGTCACCTCATGACAGGAAAGATGTGGAAGCTTTAGTGAGGGTACAGAGGAAATTTGCCAGGATGCTGCCTGGACTGGAGGGCAGGTCTGATGAGAAAAGGTTGAGGGAGCTAGGGCATTTTTCATTGGAGTGAAGAAGATTAGAGAGGTGATTTGATAGAGGTTTACAAGATGATGAGAGGCATAGATGGAGTGGATAGTCAGAAACTTCCCAGGGCAGAAACAACTATTACAAGGGGCATAATTTTCAAGTGATTGAAGGAAGGTATAGGGGAGATGTCAGAGGTAGGTTCTTTACACCGAGAGTGGTGGGCATGTGGAATGCGTGGTAGTGGGGTCAGATATTTTAGAGGATTTTACGTTTCTCTCGGATAGGCACATGGAGGATAGTAAAATGTAGGGTATGCAGGGTAGATTGATATTAGTAGGATAATAGGTCGGCACAACATCATGGGCCGAAGGGCCTGTGCTGTGCTGTGCTGTTCTATGTTCTACATTCTATGAAATGTTTAGAAGGATACAGGCCAAGTGCAGGGAAATGGGTGTTGCTTGGATGGACACTTTGGTTAGCACGGACCAGTTTGAGCTAAAGGGCCTGTCTCCATGCTTTAGGACACCAGGACAGAGCCAGTGAGCCAAGACCCATGGACGACCAGAATGAGCACCGTAGCGTTGTGTTCGGGGGTTTATAGGTGTGCCCCAGAACATCGCTAGCAATGAGTCGTGGAGCAGCAAGTGGCCTGTGAGCCTGGAGTAGCTTGGAGAAGAAGCCCAGCAGCAGCACATGGCAAGCTGTTCTCCCAGAGCAATGTGCCGACAGCGAGATCTGACATACACTGGGTGAGGAGACTATCCTTCCCGTAGAACACTATAATTAACTGTAATGTTAACCGCTTAATATATTCCTAAGGTTTTGGAGTAGATTTGTAGCTCATTGAGGTTGGTTGCCTCGCCGAGCTGGTTTGATGTTCTGTAGACGTTTCGATACCATACTTGGTAAAGTCCTCAGTGCAGCCTCTGATGACGCGTCAGTCTGTTTTCCCGGCTGACTTTTAAACTCTGGGGTCCATTGAGATGGATTGCCTCACTTCCGGTTTTCCTCTGTAGTGGAATGTATATGGGGTCAAGTTCAATGTGTTTATTTATAACCTGCTTCGTGGAGTGTCATGCTTCCAGGAATTCTCGTGCCTGTCTCTGCCTTGCCTCTCCCAGGATCTTGGTGTTGTCCCAGTCGAAGTGGTGGCTCTGCTTGTCCTTGTGGATTGAGATGAGTGAGTATTGTAAGTGTCTTCTTGTAGCCAGTTGGTGTTCATGTACTCTTGTTGTTAGTTTCCTTCCTGTTAGTCCGATGTAGTGTTTCTCGTAGTCTCTGCAGGGGATCTTGTAGATGACATTGGTCCTGTCCATGGTGGGGTGTGTGTCTTTAGTTCAGGTCAACACTTCTTGTCGGGTTGATGTGGGCTTGTGTGGTACTCTGATGCCCAGCAGTCGTAGTAGTCTTGTGGTGACGTGTTTCTGATGTAGGGGAGTGTGATGAGTGTGTTGGGGCATGTAGAATCTTTCTGATGCTGTTCCTGTAGGCATCTCCTGACTCAGTTCTTTGGATATCCATTATCCTTGAGCATCTGGAAGAGGTATTCCTCCTCCTCTTGGCGTAGTTCCATGTTGCTGCAGTGTTTTGTTGCCCTTTTAAATAGTGTTCACATGCAGCTTTGTTTGTGTGAGTTGGATGGTTACTATTGAAGTTCAGTACCTGGTCTGTGTGTGTGGGTTTTTGGTGTAATTTCGTTTGCAGTTCCCCATTTGTCTTGCACTCTAGCATGATGAACAGGAATGGGAGCTGTTTGTTTTAGAACATAGAACATAGAAAAGTACAGCACAGTACAGGCCCTTCGGTCCACGATATTGTGCCGTGGAATAATCCTAATCCAAAAATAAAATAACCTAACCTACATTCCCCTCAATTCACTGCTGTCCATGTGCATGCCCAGCAGTCACTTAAATGTCACTAATGACTCTGCTTCCATGACTACCACTGGTAAGCTCTTCCATGCGCTCACAACTCTCTGGGTGAAGAATCTCCCTCTGACATCCCCTCTATACCTTCCTCCTAGCACCTTAAAACTACGACCCCTCCTGCCCTGGGGAAAAGTTTTTTTCCTCCTCTCTGGTGAATTTTATTCCAGTGAGGGTGTTGCTTATCAGTTTGTGTGTCTCTTCTAATTTGGTCTGTTATTGATGACAAAGGTGTTGTCTACGTTATGTATCCATAGTTTAGGCTGGGTTTGTGGAAGGGCAGTCCTTTCCAGTCTTTGCATCACTGCTTCTGCTATGACTCTGCAGATAGGCAATCCCATGGGTGTCCCATTGATTTGCTTGTATGTTTGGCCGTTGAAAGCGAAGTGGGCGGTCAGGCATGGGTCCATTAGTTTAAGCATGTTGTCCTTGGAGATGGTTTCACTGAGGTCATGGTCTTGTTCAAGTAGTGTTGCCATTGTTTCCCGTGCTAGTGGTATGTCTATTGATGTGAATAGGGTGGTGACATCAAACGATATCATGGTCTCTTCATCCTCTATTTTTATGACTCTGATGGAGTTGAGGAATGTTTGGGCTGAGTGGATGGAGTGGGGTGATTTGTTGACTTGGTGCTTGAGTCTTCTTTGTAGTTCTCTGGCTAATCTGTGCGATGGAGTGCCAGGTAGGGAGACTATGGGTCTGAGGGGGAGTTCTGGCTTGTGCACTTTAGAATCAGGGTGTGTTGTTTCCTTCAGTTATCATTCTTAAGAAGTCTGCTCTGTTGACCGGGACCATCTCCAACACATCCCTCACCTTCCTGGACTTCTCTGTCTCTATCTCAGGCAACCACCTAGAAACCGATGTCCATGTCAAGCCCACCGACTCCCACAGCTACCTAGAATACACCTCCTCCTACCCACCTTCCTGCAAAAATTCCATCCCCTATTCCTAATTCCTTTGCCTCTGCCGCATCTGCTCCCAGGGTGATGCATTCCACTCCTGCACATCTCAGATGTCCTTGTTCTTCAAGGGGCGCAACATCTCCCCCCCCACCACAATGGTCGAGAATGCCCTGGACCATGTCTCCCGCATTTCCTGCAACTCATCCCTCACACCCTGCCCTCGCAATAACCGCCAAAAGAGGATCCCCCTCATCCTCACATACGGTCCCACCAACCTCAGGATACAACACATCATCGTCCAACACTTCCGCCATCTACAATCTGACCCAACTACCCAAGACATTTTTCCATCCCCACCCTTGTCTGCTTTCCAGAGAGACCACTCTTTCCGGGACTCCCCTGTCCACTTCACACTGCCCTCCAACCCCATCACACCTGGCACTTTCCCCTGCAACCACAGGAAGTGCTATACTTGCCTCCACAACTCCTCCCTCACTCCCATCCCAGGCCCCAAGATGACTTTCCATATTAAGCAGATGTTCACCTGCCCATCTGCCAATGTGGTATACTGTATCAACTGTACATGGTGTGGCTTCCTCTACATTGGGGAAACCAAGCGGAGGCTTGGGGACTGCTTTGCAGAACACCTCTGCTTGGTTCGCAATAAACAACTGCACCTCCCAGTCGCGAACCATTTCAACTCGCCCTCCCATTCCTTAGATGACATGTCCATCCTGGGCCTCCTGAAGTGCCATAATGATGCCACCCGAAGGTTGCAGGAACAGCAACTCATATTCCACTTGGCAACCCTGCAGCCCAATGATATCAATGTAGATTTCATAAACTTCAAAATCTCCCCTCCTCCCACTGCATCCCAAAACCAGCCCAGCTCATCCCCGCCTCCCTAATCTGTACTTCCTCTCACCCATCCCCTCCTCTCACCTCAAGCCGCACCTCCATTTCCTACCTACTAACCTCATCCCACCCCCTTGACTTGCCCATCTTCCCCAGACTGACCTATCCCCTCCCTACCTCTCCACCCATACTCTCCTCTCCACCTATCTTCTCCACTATCCATCTTTGGTCTGCCTCCCCCTCTCTCCCTATTTATTTCAGAACCCTCTCCCCATCCCCCTTTTCTAATGAAGGGTCTAGGCCCGAAACGTCAGCCTTTGTGCTCCTAAAATGCTGCTTGGCCTGCTGTGTTTATCCAGCTCCACAATTTGTTATCTCTGCCTGTTTGTTGAAGTCTTTGTAGCGCGTATAGGATTTTGTTGCCTAGTTGTGGTGTTGGGTCAGTTTGTACTGGTCGGTATGTGTTCTCGTCAGCGAGCAGTGTTTGTGCTTTGGAGATGTAGCCCTTTTTCTTCATTATCACTGTCATGCGCCCTTTGTCTGCAGGTAGTATAGTGATGTTCTTGTCCTTCACTAATCTGTCCAGGGCTTGTCTTTCCCATGTGTTGAGGGTGTTGAGTTCGCACCTTCCGGTTGGTGTCGGGACTACCATCTGTCTTATAGCTTGTTGTGTTTCTTTGTTGATGTCGTTGGTCTTGAGTGTGGCTTCCAGTGTAGATAGGAATTCTGTTTTGTTGGTGCCCCTGTAGTTGAGTTCAGTCCCTGGGTGAGAGCAGCTTTTTCTGCGTCTGTCAGTTTCCTGTCAGAGAGGTTCCTTTTCCATGCTTCAGTTCTGTTGATGTCACTTTTGTGGGTAAGTGTGGTTAGCTTGTCTGGCAGGATCTGTCTTTTCTTGACTCTTGTGGTTTGTCGGCTGATGTTAATGGCTCATTCCATGTCGATTGTCCAGTCTTGATTGGTAGCTTCCTTGAATACCTTTCTTTTGGCAAGTTATTTCTCTGTCGTGTTTGTGGAGCCAGTTGTGTGCTTCGTTTGTCATTACCCTTACCATCTTGTGGCCATTTTGTTCTGCTGTTTTCCAGGCCAGTGTGTTGTTGATGGGTGGTTTATACTTCACACTGTGTGGTATACCTGGTTTCTGAGGCATCCATGTAGGAGGTAGCGTTATTTGTGGGTTGCGCTCTCTCATTTGGCTTGGTTTTCCAATTTCCTTGCCAGTTTGAGTGTGTTGTAACCATAGGTCTCTAAGGTTTTGGAGTAGATCTGTAGCTCGCAAATCCAACCTAAACTATGGATGCTCTACGTAGATGACACCTTTGACACCATTAAACAGACCAAATTAGAAGAGATACACAAACTCATAAACAACACGCTCACCAGAATAACATTCAACAGAGAAGAGGAGAAAAACAAACAGCTCCCATTCCTGGACGTCATGGTAGAGCACAAGACAAATTGGGAACTGCAAACGAACTTACACTGAAAAGCCACACACACAGGCCAGGTACAAAACTTCAACAGTAACCATCCCTGAACACACGAACGAAGCTGCGTGTGAACACTATTTAAAAGGGCAACAACACACTGCAGCAACATGGAACTACGCCAAGAGGAGGAGGAATACCTCTTCCAAGTGTTCAAGGATAATGGATATTCAAAGAATTGGGCAGGAGACGCCTACAGGAACAGCATCAGAAAAATTTAATATGCCCGACACACTCATCACACTACCCTACATCAGGAACACGTCAGGACTCATCACAAGACTTTTACGACTACTGGCAATCAGAGTGGCACACAAGCCCACATCAACCCTATGACAAGTGCTCACCCAAACTGAAGACCCGCTCCCTGCCATGGACAGGGCCAATGCCATCTACAAGATCCCCTGCAGAGACTGCGAGAATCACTACATCGGACTAACAGGAAGGAAACTAACAACAAGAGTACATGATCACCAACTGGCTACAAAAAGACACAACCAATACTCACTCATCTCAATCCACATGGACAAGGAGAGCCACCACTTCGACTGGGACAACACCAAGATCCTGGGAGAGGCGAGGCAGAGACAGGCACGAGAATTCCTGGAAGCATGGCACTCCACGAAGCAGGTTATAAATAAACACATTGAACTCGACCCCATATACTTTCCATTATGGAGGAAACCTGGAAGTGAGGCAGCCCATCGCAACAGACCCCAGAGTTTAAAAGCCTGGCAGGAAAACACACCGACGCTTCATCAGAGGCTGCACTAAGGAGGTTACCCAGCACGGTAACGAAACGTCTGCGGGACAACAAACCAGCTCAGCGAGCCAACCAACCTTAATATATTCCTATTTTTAAACTTATTTTCAACTATGTAATTAAACAGTTTTTATCTCTGCTGTATTCAAGAATTGTACCTAGTGACCAGATGCCATAAGAAGGCAGACATTGTAAAAGCTTTTCACTGTACTCCTACAATGAGGTACATGTGACAATAAAAGGATATTGTATTGCATTGTATTAATATGCTTCATGTGACAAATATTGCTAAGACATGGGTGATGTGAAATGGGATCCAAAAGCAGATGACAGAAATTTAGTTACAGTAGTCCATGAGGCAATACAGGAAGAAAAAATTTTTAGTGATGGCTGATCTAAAAATAATATTTGAAAATAGTTTTGTGTTGAAGGTATAAAAGCACCAGCCACACAGCTCCAAGAATGAGAGTAACAGTGCCACCCTCAGGATATTATGCATTGTGTCCGTACTTCATAAAAAGGTTCTCAGCAAGGTTTTGGAGTAGATCTGCAGCTTAGGTCCTATGTGTTGAGGTTGGTTGGCTCACCGAGCTGGTTTGTTGTTCCGCAGACGTTTCATTACTGTGATTGGTAACATCCTCAGTACAGCCTCTGATGAAGCGTCGGTGTGTTTTCCCACCTGGCTTTTAAACTCTGGGGTCTGTTGCAATGGATTCCCTCACTTCCGGTTTTCCTTCATACATGAACACCAATTGGCCACAAAAAGGCACAACCAATACTCACTCATCTCAATCCACATGGATAAGTAGAGCCATGACTTCACCTGGGACAACATCAAGATCCCGGGAAAAGTTAGGCAGAGACAAGCACGGGAATTCCTGGAAACATAGCACTCCATGATGCATGCTATTAACAAACACATTGACCTTGACCCTGTATACATTCCACTTCGGAGGAAACCAGGAAGTGAGGCAATCCATCTCAACGGACCCCAGAATTTAAAAACCAGGTGGGAAGCACACCGACGCTTTATCAGAGGCTGCACTGAGGATGTTACCAAGCACGGTAATGAAACGTCTGCAGGACAACAAACCAGCTCGACGAGCCAACCAACCTCAAGATTCTCAGCAAGGCCAGTGGGGTATGGGAGATAAAGAATGACTGATCTTATCAGCCTAGAAAGAATATTGATATGGTTGACCATTGCAATGACTTTCCTAAGCTTTTCATCTGATATAAAGCATGGACATTGAAGTTTAATTTCCATGTTTTAAGGTGTTGCCATAAAAACTGAGTTATATTATACCCACGGCAAATTATCTGGCAAAGTTTGATATTAAAAACATTGTATTTGGTCCGTACAATTCCTACACATGATACATTACCCTGTACAGTTCATACAGAGGTGCCCCATTGTAGATGTTGCTGTGGCTCAGCAGGTAATTCTGTTGCCTGAGCTGAAGGCAAGGCCCACTGTAGAGACATACCATAAAATCAAATCTGGCAAATGAGTATTATCCTGAAAAAGTGCTGCGCTGTTGGAGCTGCAAACTTTTAAATCAGGCTTTAAACCAGAGCTCCACATGCTGTTGCAGCTGGATGCCAAGCATTCTATTTCAAAGAAAAACTGAGTTCTCCTTAATGTTCTAGTTAATATCTTCTCCAACATCACAGAAGCTAATTTTTTTGGCCATAACCCCGTCCCACTTTTTATTTGCGAAGCAGCAGCTATGTTTCTTGTGTTACAACAACAGTTGCACATCGTAAGCACTTAATTGATTATATAATATTTAAGAATAGCCTTGGATCATGAAAGGTGCTAGAAAATAATTTTCTAGAAATATAAGTGGAGTGTACACCTGTGTGTGTAATATAAGTATAATGCTCTTCCTCCTGCACAGATTATGAACGGTCAGCTCTGATCACATAGATAATCCTAAATTTAATTTGTTAGCTCTCATTCCAATCTGCCCCTGTTGACTTTTTATCCCCTTACTTAGCAAGAATATACCTGCCTCAGCCTTAATATATTCAAGGACTCTGTTTCCACCTCCTTCTCAGGAAAATATTTCAATGATTCATGACCCTCCAAGAGAAGAGATTCTCACCTAATCTCTGTTTTAAATGGTGGAGCTCTGATTTTTAAATAGTAACCGCTTGTTCTCGTTTTTTCCATAAGAGGAGACATCCTTTCTATGTCTTAACTGCCAAGACCCACCAGGATCTTGTATGCTTCAGTCATATCATTATTTGCCCTTTTAAACTCCAGCACACGCAAGCCAAGCCTGTTTAACCTTTCCCCAGAAGTTAACCTGCCCATTCCAGATATAGTTTGGTAAAACTTCTCTGAACTGTTTCCAATGGATTTACATCCTTTCTAAATAAAGTGCTCAAAACTATACACTGTACTCTCGATGGAGTCTTGCCAGTGCTCTATATAACTGAAGTATAACTTACCTACTGTAACTGCATAATAATCTTTGGTTATAATTGCACTAGTTAACAGACCCCTCCACATCTCAGACCCATACAGTCTCTTACTATTCAGTTAAATGCTTCATTTTATTCCTGAAAAAATGGACAATTTCAAACTTTGCCACATCTTTTCTCATTCACTTAATGCATCTTTTTTGTGGCCTACTAATGTCTTCTTCATCACTAAGTTTCCCACCTATATTTGTATCAACAGAAAATTTGGCAATCGTACCTTCCACCTCTTCACTTAAATCATCATGTAAATTGTAGAAAGTTGAGGTCCCACCATAAACCCTGTGGTGCACTCACTGGTAACAATTTATTAATCTAAAAAAGACACATTTATGCTTATTCTCTGCTTCCTGTTAACCGGTCAAGCTTCTACCATACCAATATGCTAGCCTCTACACCATGAATTTATATTTTCAACAATAAATTTTGATGTGGCACTAAATTGAATGAAATCTAATATTAGCTCCCCAAAGAACTTCAAAGATTGTTCAAACATGATTTCTCTTTCACAAAACCATGTTGAAACTGCCTGAGTACTTTGAACTTGTGCAAGTGCCCTGCTATACCTGCTTTAGTAATCATGTCTAACACTTTTCTTATCACAGATGTTAAGTAACTGCTGTATGATTTTCTACTTTAAATCCCTCCCTTTATTAATAAATGAGTGCACATGCTTTCTGTAATCTGATGTGATTGTTCCTGGAAAAGTGAATTTGGGAAAAGTGAAACCAATGTATTAACTATCTAAGTAGCCACACCCGTGGTGTACTTGGTTGCTTTTTTGCCCTCCCCTGAATGCATAGCCTGTAACATCTCTGGTTTGAATTCCATTTGTCACTTTTTCCACCAACTGAGCTAAGCCATTGATAACTTCCTGCTGTTAACAATCATCCTTTTCACTATCGACTACCTGGCTAAAATCTGTCATTAACAAATTTTGCAATGCCACATTTAAGTATAAATCATGAAATATACCACAAATCATCAGGGATCCACCCTCAATCCTATAGGTCGCTTTTGAAAATAGCCTTCCATCTGCAAAATCATCTGCCTTAATTCCCCATTGTTTCCTGTCACTGAACTGATTTTGGATTCGACTGTCCGTATTAACTGGTTTTAATTTTCTGACCAGTCTATTTGCTTCTAATTCATTATCAAAGTGGCTGCGCCAATCATGATGTCACTGACTTGGCTGTGCCTCCACTCTTCTGCAGAACCGTCACCCTCACTAGTATTGAAAAGAAAAGTACTGATGAGCAGGCAAGATGTACGCAAGACATTCCTAGATGACTATCTGGTTCTCTTAGTCTGCTTGGTGGTCACCCATTTCCACACTATCTGTTCGAAGTGGCTTAGTGTACAAAAGTAGGGAGAACCTATAGAAGCCAACAAATAGATCTTGCCTGAAGTACTGTGTGAAGTTCTAAATGCCATGCTTTAGGAAGAATATGAATGAATTGTTGAGACTGGAGGGGAGGTTGAGGAGAATTATCCACAGATGAGAAAATGAGGAAAGATTGAATTGATTAATTGAATTTTTCACAATCATGAGAGATTGGCAAAATCGGAAGTTACATGTTACCAGGTTATAGTCCAACAGATTTATTTGAAGTCGCAAGCTTTCAGAGCACTGCTGCTTCATCAGATGAAGTGGAGGGAAGTGCACAGATACAGAATTTGTATGCAAAGAGATAACGGCAAGATAATTCCAGGTAATTAAGAGTGACAAAAGATAGATACAAATAATGTGAGTGGAGTGTTGACACACTGAATGATGCATCTTTGCAGGTAATCAAGAGTGTCAAATGGAGTGAGTAAGGTGTTGACAGCTGAACAGCAAGTGAGGAGATGACCAATGATCAGATTGATAATGGTCAAAAATCAAAAATAGAATGATGTTCAAGACAAACCAAACAGCTGGAATAACATGATAGGTATAAGGGTCATGTGCCAAATGTTGAACCAAAGTAACAAGAATTCCAAAACTACACAAACTAATTAAGGTAGAGAGATAACAAGTTGTCGTGGTGATAGTGTCAGAAAAGAACAGTAAAGAAGATTTTACACAGAAAGCTGCGATGGCGGGAGAATGGACACGTGCAACAATTGCCAGGCAGTATTATTCCCTTGCAGTGGGGAACATTTCAATGGTCAAGGACATCCAGCCTCTGATCGTAGGGTAAGCATCCTCCGAGGAAGCCTTCAAGACATATAACAACGTAGAATCACTAAGCAGAAACTGATAGCCCAGTTCCATACCAATGAGGATAGACTCAGCTGTGATCTTGGGTTCATGTCTCACTACAAGCAACCCCACCACACTGAGATAACAAGAACTGTAAATGCTGGAATCAGAGACATCACAGCGTGGACTGGAGGATACAGCAGGCCAGGCAGCATCAGAAGAGAAGGAAAGTTGACATTTTGGGTCAGGACCATTTTTCAAAAATGGGGAGGGGGAAGGGAGCTGGGAAATATATAGAGAGAGGTGGAGTGCAGCTGGGGTAGGTAGGTGGGATGGTGATAGTTGAATGCAGGTAGGGAGTGGTGGGGATGGGTGGGGTGCATAGGTGGGAGAGAAGATGGGCAGGTTGTGTCGTTTCAAGGAGGCAGGAGGGAGGATGGGCAAGGCTGGAGAAAGGTAGGTGGGGTGGTGACAGATTGGATGCAGGTAGGGGGGCATGGGAATTGGTCAGGGAGAAGGATAGGGTTGATAATTGGGGAAGAAGGTGGACAGGTAGTGTCTGGTCAAGGAAGTGAGGATGAGAGGGGCGGTTGGACATGGGATGAGGCTGGGGTGGGAAGATTTTAAAACTGGTGAATCCCATGTTTAGGCCTTTGGGCTGTGGGCTCCCGAGGCAGAATATAAGGTGTCACTCCTTTTTGCTTGCGTGTGGTGTCATTGTGACATTGGAGGAGGCCCAGGGTGGACATGTCACCCATGGAGTTGGAGTGATGCTAAAATGGTTAGCAATCAGAAGGTGTTGTCATTTGTCATGTACAGAGCACAGACGCTCTACGAAATGGTCCCGAATCAACGCTTGATCTCATCGATGTAAAGGAGACCACATCGGGAGCAATGGATACAGTAGACCGAGTTGGAGGATGAACAGGTGAAACCTTGCTGCTTATGAAAAGTTTGCTTTGGGCCTTGAACGGGAGTAAGGGAGTGGTGTAGGGGCAGGTGTAGCACTTCATTGCAGGGAAAGGTGTCGTGTGTGGTGAGGTTTGTGGGGAGTGGGGAGTGAATGAGGGAGTAGTGGAGTGAATGGTGCCTACGAAAAGCAGATGGGGTGGGGAGGGAAATATCTCCTTGGTTGTGGAGTTGGATTGTAAGTGATGGAATGGGGGGAAATGATGCAGAGGTTGGTGGGATGGTATGTGAAGACCAGTGGGATTCTGTCTTTATTTTTGTTGGGGGGAGAGTGACTGAGGGAAGAAGTACAGAGATTGCAAGAGATAATGGACACAAGAGGTGTTCCCAATCCTGTCCTTGCCTTTTTGTAGTTTCTGGGTTGGCCAAGGACCAGGAAACCTGCCTGGCTATAGTTATACTCGCAATGAAGGTTAAATGCCATGCCATCGACCTAATTAATGCATTTAATTGCTACTGCTGGGAACCCTCTGTCCTGCCCAGGTAAAAGCCACAAGTTCAGTGGTTGAAGCCAACACAATTCAAATTGGCACCATACTTCTGTGTCTGCAACCAATCTGTGTTAAAATTTCTCCCATTTCTCTGCTCCAAGGGTTCTTCTCATTTAGAGATAATGGGAACTGCAGACGCTGGAGAATCCAAGATAATAAAATGTGAGGCTGGATGAACACAGCAGGCCAAGCAGCATCTCAGGAGCACCTGTGCTCCTGAGATGCTGCTTGGCCTGCTGTGTTCATCCAGCCTCACATTTTATTATCTTCTTCTCATTTACACTTGTTGACTCTTTCAAATATGGTAAATTAATTGTAAAATCTAACACACTGCCATTAAAAACTGAATGTTGTAAAGTTGTCTTCATCCCGATTCCCTTGATTAGTTAATTAAATCATGAGGTTGCAATGCATAACATTACTTTACACATGCTTAATGCTGCCATACTGTGACAGATCAGTAATTAACATTGCTGTGATTAAAATTAGCCCAGCCGTTTGCTTGTTAGCATGGGTTTGCTTCTTATTGATAATGCCCTTGCAGTTTATTGTCAGAACGAATGCTATTCTGACTGTGGATTTGCTATATTCCTATGATATAGCTATTGCCTATATATGGAGAGAGCATCTAAACTCTACATTCTATCTAAAGGACAGCTTCTACTGCATTCAGTTCGCATATGTTTGTAAAAGTAAGTGTCCCTCAAGATGGCATTAGGCAGAAATGATTATTCAGACAGCATCAGGAACATATTAACAGGCAATTAGCCTGCACAGGGACTGTGCCTTTGAAGTGTCGTCTTATAGTACACATTAAAAATGTATGATTCGATAGCTATAGATGCATATCTTGGCTTCTTGGGACTCTGGAATGTGCTGTTTACAAGTATAGAGATTGCATGTAATGATCAGTAAAGATTAAGGCCAAAGAGCACAGCTATTCTGAATTTGGACCTTCATTTGGGCCAGATGAATACCAAACATAACCTTTAAAATTCTTCTTTAAGAGAATGGTCTGACAAGGTGTTCCGTTTTTCAACAAGATCCTCTAATTTTTAAAGATTTTCAACTGGTCTGTAAACATATGCTTGTTTTATCATCACAGCAGTTCTATAGCCTATTTAGGAGGAGCTAACAGTAGATTTCAATCATTAAAAATCTTTATAATTTTAGAAAATTGTGAGGTAAAATGAATGCTGAACCAGATGAAAGAAACCTACAAGGAAAGAGCTAAGGGTTGGGTTGTAAAGATGCCTTAATGGAGAAAATATATGAGTGGCTTAAGAAAGAAATTCCAAAGTCTGGGCCATTGAGAGCAGGTGAAGTGATGTGAGGGTGATACATAATACAAGAAGGTAGCAGAATTTAGATGAGTCACAGTTTACAAACAGTAAAGATGGATAACAGTGAAGTTATCATTAAAATTGTCAAACCTGAAGGTTATGAATCATGGATAGGAGGTTCAGGTGGATTGAGTATAAAATAATACTTTGGAAGGATAAGTAGGTGGTTATTTTGATGATGAGAATAAGGGATCTGAAACTCAGTTGTGTGTCAAATTGGATATTCAGGTAGGAAAGAACAATTGAGTCCTGAATGAGGGGTCCAGTTGATACTAATATTGGAAAAGTGTGTGATCTCCTTTTGACACTAAAGGTTAATAGCAGTGGGAATAAGTGGGATTTCAATAATATACAGTCTGGGTATGACTGAATCCCATAACATCAGTGCAATTTTGAAGGAATGCAGCACTGTTTGAGGTGGCTTCTACCTGATAATATGTTAAAGAAGGGCACCTCTGGCTTTCAAGTGGATGAGAAACATTGTATGGCATTATTTAAATTAAACTCGCTGATAACGCTGACCATCATTTTTCACCCAAGCAACGAGACTACCTGGTCATCTGGCTCATTGCTATTTGTTAGAACCTATAGTGCATATTTCAGCTGCCATGGTTCCCAATATTACAACAGTTACTTGATGGTTTGCCAGGTCATTTCAGAACCCACCATTTTGCAATGGGTCCAGAGTTATATTTGGGTCAAACCAGGTAATGGTGACAAATTTGTTTCCTTCACAATGTTAGCAAAATTGGTGAGTGTTTAAGACAATTTTGCTTCCACCAGAATTTAGCTCTGGGTGGGAAATAGATGTTCTTAAATGCATACAACATAGGCATTAGGAGCAAAGCACTGGGGCCTTTATGCTTCCACTGCCATTCAACTAAGGCCATGGGTGATCTGTTTGTATTCTGTATTTCATATTTCATTTATCCTCATTGACTTTTGATTCCCATGTCCAAAAATCTGTCTTTGCCTTTAAAATATTAAATGTCCAATCCACCTTCCAATCTCCTGTTATTTGAGGGAAAGAGTTCCAAAGTTGCATAATTCTCTGGTAGAAGAAATCTCTGTCCTAAAAAGGCAGACCCCAAGCTTTAAAATAGTGTTCCTTAGTTCTGAACTCACTCACAAGAATAAACATTCTTTCCATGTCCATCTTGCTAAGGTCATTCAGGATCACATAAACCTCAAAAAATGTTAACCTTAATTCTTCTGAACTCTTTTTGAAAATATTCCCAACCTATCCAACCTCTCCTCAAAGGCAACACACTCATTCTAGGCATCAATGTAACAAACCTTCTCTGAATTGACTGAAATGCATTTATATCTTTTTTTAAGATAATGACAACCATAAAGACACATTGTATGTGAGATGTGATCTTAACAATGGCCTCTATAAATGACGCACAGCATCTTCAATTTTACTTGCAATTCCTTTCACAATAATGGCTAGAATATAATAGACTTCCTGATTACTTTCTGTACCTACATACTATCCTTTTGAGGCTTATGCAATAAAACACCTAGATCCCACTGCACCTAGGAATTTTGCAGTCATTTCCTATTTAATAATACTGTCTTTTCATTCTTTTAGCCAAAGTAAACAAGCTCATGTTTTCCCACATTATAGTCACTGATGGCTTAAGTGCCAATTCCGTTCTGAGTTTCAATTGTCTCAGCTCAGTAAACACAAGGCACCCCAAACAACTGGTAAAGCAGTGGCGAATGTGGGGCCCTCAGTCTGTTCTAATTTGTGCATGATTGAGGGACTTTAAATAGGGTATGGAACTGGTTGTTGAGTGCAATCGTTGCTGTTTCTTTCTGATGAACTCTGCCTACCCTCTTCTCCTCACTTGCCAACTGCAAAACAGCCTCTCATTAGCTGTTAGCAGGCCTTTCATTCCCAGCGATTTGATTTCAGATGCAGGCGTGGCACTGCTCTCTAAATTGATTGTTTGGAAGAAGATATGGTAGGTGTTTCACCACCTTTTGAACAAGTGAGCAAAGCACCTTACATAAATGAAGAGATAATGGGAACTGCAGATGCTGGAGAATCCAAGATAACAAAGTGTGGAGCTGGATGAACACAGCAGGCCAAGCAGCATCTCAGCAGCACAAAAGCTGACGTTTCGGGCCTGGACCCTTCATCAAAGATGATGAAGGGCCTACGCCCGAAACGTCAGCTTTTGTGCTCCTGAGATGCTGCTTGGCCTGCTGTGTTCATCCAGCTCCACACTTTGTTAATATAAATGAAGAATTCATTTATTGTTGCTGTCACTGAGACTAGGTTTTGAATCCAGCTCTACTGAAAGTAATCTATATTACATAGTCACCACGATGGGCTTTGAATTCATGTTTCCAGGCCTGCCTAGTAGCAAAGTGATGATGATTAGGTTGTTCAATTTCCTGCAGCCCCCTAGAGGTTGTTAAGATTTGCTCAATCCTGTTAGTGATCTGTTTGATAGCCTTCCTATATGGTTGACTGTATTGTTTGTCCAAGATTGTCAAGTGGTGGCTGTATGATTCTTAGATAGTAGACCTCATGTATGCTGAAACATGTTATTGTGGTGAATGCCAGGCTGAGTTAGTCGGTTTCAATTGTAGTGGTAATTGATGTTTCACATCAGTCTCTAGGCAATGGAAAAATCACCAAGGGTCATAATCTCAAGCACACTTCAGTCAATCTAACCCTGAAATATACACATATCTGGATGTTATTAATATTTTTCTCTACCCCATAAATCATCACCATTATGTGGTTTTGTTGTACTTGTTTTACTTGTTGGCCAATCACTAACCTAACAGTTATGAGGACTAATTTCTTTTGTAGTATCAGTAAAATAAAAAAAAAGCTTCAGAATTTTACTTGTACAGGAACTTTTTTTTCTGAAATATGCATACTTTCCTGGTGCTATTAACCCCCATTTGCTATGGGTGACAGCTTATAAGAATAATGTGTTATATGAAGTTGACATCGGAGATGAGATGTGAAACTTGCACTGGTAGCAATCAAGTGCATCGTCTTTACAGGAAGGTAATCTCTTTACAGAATAAATAGATAGATTGCCTGTGGATTCAAAATCATTTCGGTGATTTCTGAAATCAGCCATTCAACTGTCAAGATAAACATGACCAACACAATCTAGAGACTGGAGCTTTCACTCCAGGTGAGGAGGGTGAATAAAGAGTGCAGGGTATAGAGTGGTCCACGTTTGAGAAGTAATGGACATATTGGATCTGTCGACAGTTATTTTTCAACAAACTGAGTTGAGAAATTTCAGGAATGCAGTACTTGTGGGGTAACACACAAACAAACAAAACACAGCCCAGCCAAGTTCACACGTTCAGCTCAGTTATGTCTGATCATCGATTCTGCCTAATTCAAAGACGCTTTGTTATTTGACAAATGATAACACGAATTAGCACCTTGTCTTCTTCAAAATGAAAACAGCTTAAACCGGGAGCCATGAAGTAAATGGCTTCTGCATTAATTCCCCATGTAGCTTGCTCCAGGCAGCAAGTTTCAGCCAATGGTCTTTGCAAAGGGCTTTCACTTGTGGAAAATAGATTTTGAAAAGATTTCACGTAATGTGCACTTTACTGGATTGTTCGTCCCTAAGTACACTGAGGAAGGCGGTGATGAGCTGCCTTCTTAAATGGCTGCAGTCCATGGGAGGTAGGTAAACCTCCAGTGCTGATCTAGGAAGGGGTTTTGACCCAGTGACAGAATTGGAAGGTGCTGAGTTTCTTGAATGTTTTCAGAGATGTGCTCATTGAGGTAAGTGGAGATTGCTCCATCACGCTTTTGAGTTGTGCCTAAAAAAAAATCTAATTTTGATGTTCGTAAATTGCATCCACACTCAATAAACTGCATTACCCTCATTAATCCTGTCCATTCCTCACAAAAGAAACCTTAAGTTTGTAAAGTACTAGTGGCCTTAAACAAACCTGTGGTGGCATTGGGTAATTAATCCACATTTATCAAAGTAACACTTTATTTTGTCCTGCATTATCATTTTTAAAAGTATTCTCATCACCGAGGTTAAATTGACTTGCCTGCTTGGTTTATGCTTACAGCCTTTTTTGAGTAAGGGTACAATATCTGGAAATGTCCAGTCCATCAGCATCACTCCGTACCTCAGAAGAATTAGAACATTATGGCTGGTGCTTTGATAAATTCCAGCCTTTTGCTGTCATCGTCTTTGAATGCTAGACCTGGTGACATCAACTTTAAATAAAATCAGCATTCCTCATACCCCTTCTTTCATCAATGTTCAGTGGCTTGATGTTGATCCAGTGGCTCAACTGCGGAGAGCGCTAATAACAGTACCATGTTATTAGGAAATTAGCAATCAGGAGGTCCTGGGCAATAATACAACATCCTGAATAATCCCAATTCACTGACCACCAGAATGGACAGTTTGTTAAAGTGCGCAGTGATAACTGTTTTAACGGAGGTTTAATCTGTTAATCTTTCTTCTGAGAAAAGGTTGAAGCACTTCTAAAATATAACATTGCTTTTAATGGATGCGTTAATGAGCCTGAGAGCTAGTAAAAGCAGAAAGGTCCCAGCATAAAACATACAATTCTCAAAGAGACAGAAAGTCTACTGTCTCGGGTGCAATCGTCATGTTAATATTGTACGACATGATAAGAAAGATAAAGTTAAAGTGAACCCCGCATGCGCAAATGATTAAATTCCAGGTCGTGCCCACCAATTACTTGAGTAGAAACTGTGATAAATATTCCATAACACACCAATAATGTAAGTGCACCATGCATAAATATTCCTTTAACATTAGAACATAAAAAATTCAGTTTTTGTGCAGGTGTTGACCTCTGCATCAAGATTTCACAATTTAAGAATGAACAACAATAAGTTGCATTTGTATAATACCTTGAGTATAGAGAAATCCAACCCCACAACCACCCAGGATCTCTGCATACTTCTCATTCTGGCCTTTCATACTTTTCAAATTATAAGTGCTTCATCATTGATGGTCCAAGTTCTGGTATTCTCTATCTATTTCGCTCCATCTCTTGACTTTACTTTCCTCTGTAATGACGCTTCTTAAAACAAATTTCTTCAACCAACGTTTTGATCATTGAATGTACTATCTCTTTATATTTCTCAGTGTCAAACTTTCTTTTCCAGGGCTCCGGTGTAATGCCTTGTTTTGCTTCATTATTGTAAAAAACGTTTCTATAAAAATATAAGTTTGTACTGCAAGGAACTTCACACAGGCAGAACCAAAATGTGCAGGTAAAACTCAGTATGTCAGCCTTTCTCTGGAAAGATGTTGACTGTTTGCTATGGTTTTTTCAGCATTTTGAGTTTTAATTTTCACCGTTGTAGTACACCTTTTTTTAATTAATATAATTATAGTCTGAGAGAAATAGATGTTGAGATACAGATTGAGATATTATGAGGGGTGGCCAAAGGCTTGACAAAGTGCTTGGCTTTAAAAATAGTCTTAAAGAAAAAGAGGGAGGTTCTGAGGCTTGAATAGTTAATTTGACACAGTGTCTGGGGACAAGAATAAAATTGGTGACCAGTTCACGTTAGGGGTTTGAGTCAAAAAAAACTTCTGAATTCCCAATATTTAACTGAATGTAATTATGGTTTGTATCATAGGTTCTGTATCTGGCCAAAGCACCATGACCTCAAATGAATGGATATATGTTACAACAAGTTCCTGGGTGAGATTCTCAATTTCTTATGGTTCTAGATGAGATATCCCGACTGTTCAAGTTCTGGACAGGATGTTTTCAATCACATTTGATTTCCCAGCAATGTGAGGGAATTTAAAGTGGTAAATTTGAAGGATTAAACAACAAACAAATAATCTGATTATTCTGGGTTTTAAATGTTTCCACCAAAATTAATTGGTCGTGATCAGTGCAGACTGTGATCGCTCTGTGCACCTTTCAGATATTTATCTGAGAGCATTTGAGTGCCAGTAATAATCTGAGGACATCCTTCTCTATTCTGAAGTGCCATCTCTGATGTTTAACACTACCTGATTAGTCTTTGAACTCTGGATTTATCTTCCTGAAGGATATAGATTTACGCAGAAGTTACTTGCCTCAATGGCTACTTTAAATACTTGAGTGAAGTTAAGAGTTGTAACCCCGTATTCTTTTAATGAAATGACTTTCAGCTTTTTATATCCTGTTTGGCACTTCAGTATCCATACTACTTTTGCCTTTTTTCGTAGTTGGACTATCTGCACACAGAAACGATTCTAAAGTTTGGAACGACCTTTAGGTGAACTTCACCAACTCTCAAGAGCCTCATGATTTCCTGCTTTGTTGTGGAAATAGTGAACTGTGCTTCAGCTTGTACTGTTGCAGCCCTGGACAGCACATGTCCCTGACCCACTTACGTGTTCTAAGTGGGTCAATTCAGCCTTATTAAACTCATTTTTAGCAAGACTCTCCAATAAGTCAGTGGCTGTATTTTCTGGAAGACAGCTTCCAGTTTTAATTGCATTTCTCAGGGCATCTGTGAGTGCTGCATGATTAGATAAACTAGCCAATATCTGGTTCATGAGCCTTTTGAAAGGTGGTTGGGGCACTTGGGTACCTGAATGGCATGACTCAACACTAGGGTAACTTGTTAGTGTTATGGATATGTGTTCTGCTTGTTTCTAGACTCTCCCAATGTATACAAAACTCCATTAGCTCCTGGAAACTCTCTCTCAAACAATTTTAAAAGAACTCACCACAACTACAGAAATACCTACATTCAAACACTACTTCTTTGCAGAGATGCAAAAAGCCCATATGCCACTAGTTCAAAATTTTTAAAATCCGAAAATCAAAATCCACGTTACAAAAACTATATAGATCATACATGGTACATTATTGTCATGAGGTCAAAATTCTGAGTATTTAAAACTTCTCTCTAAGATTATAACACTTTTCCTGTTATTATCAAGTTGACAAAATATGACCAAGACATGACATTGAATCCCAAATAGTGGAACAGAGATGGGAATGTGGAGGCAGGCAAGTGGAAATGCCACAATCTCTGGCCGCCAGTTGGGGAAGGTTGTGTGAGAGAAAATGTCCAGTATAGTAAAATCAGGGAAAAAGAATCCAAACCTGATGTCTGTTTTCCTGGACATTAGATAGCCATTGAGATTTTGCATTTGGCGGGCAAGATGACCCACAGTTCCTTATTCACAAGATGAGGAATTCAGAAAGCTGATGGAGTAGTCACAAGAGCATAGTTTCAGTTCTTCGTTGAAGGATGCAGGACATCCTAGGGAGCTTAAAGGCTGAAGGGAAAAACTTGGACAAAGATTGTATCAGCCATGACCTTATTTGATGACATGTCTGGTTCAATTGGCCAAATATCCTTCTCCAGCCCCTACTCCTTATAATCGCATTAACAAAACATGAGAAGCATTTAACAAATAATTGTATGAACTGGAATGTCTTTCTGCTTGGATGAATGCAGTTGGGACAAGCCAGTTCTGGATGTTATTATCTGGTGATCATTTTAAAGGAAGAATGTTCAGGTACAGAGCTTGATCTTTCCCAGCCTGCCTGCAGCTGAATAACTGCCTCACAAGACATCGCTCCAGACTACTGCATACATGCAGAATTGCATGTTGTCACAGCACCCTGGAATCCTTGAATGAACTGTGGCAACAACACTGCCAGACAGCATCTCCTATTTCACATTGTTTGCAACTTTTGAATCCTGTTTGAAACTGACCTGAGTTTCTGATAGCAGGTCTGCTCCATCATAAAAACTCTACCAACTTTCATCTCCATAACATTGCTCATCTGCACCCTCCCTCTGCCTAAATCTGGCTCCTGTCCCCACTTTTGTCACTTCCGCATCTTCCCATTCCATTGTTCTCCTGGTCGGTCTCACACCTTCCACTTCAGTAAATTTGAGCTAATCAACCATAAAATGGGCCTTAACCTGCACTCTGTCATACTCACGTGCAACTTCCAGCCTTTTTAAGCTACTGTGTTTCCCAATCACTGTAATATGAAATTTTCTTTCTTGTGCTCAGTCCATCTATGACTACACGCCTTCCAATTTCCAAAAGCTTCTCCAGTTCATCAACCCTCATGTCCAAAAGCAACTCTTTCTCTGATTGGCAATTTGCCCTTTGATCCACCATTGATTGTGATGCCAGTATCCACATTCACAAATGTTGGAACTCCATTCTTAACACCCAGAGTCTTCCTTTCAAAACCCTTCCCACAGCCCTCTAACTTATTTGGTTATACCTTTTAAAATCTCCTTTTGGGTTTGACCAATTTTTTTTTTCCCTTTCAACTCTGTCAGGTACCTTAGAAAGTTCTTTTCTAGATTAAAGATTTTACATAAACGCTAGACATTGTTATTATATAAATGGGCCAGTAACTCTGTTAGCCAAAATATAAATACTGATTTGTGTATGAATTCTAATGTGGAATCCATGCTGAATATGTAATATGCAAAATTGTCAAATTATTTGTTTGTATTTATTGGGATTGACTGTGAGCTGAATAAACAATCTGGCAGAAATTACTTTTCTAACAGTATTGCAAGCCATTAGTTGAATCTACGTGTTGCTAAACTTAAGGATGTGAAATGATACAATCTAAACCTCATGCAATACTAACATGCAGATGAAGATGCGGAAAAATGTGAGGGGATTCACTTTGGAAGGAGTAACAGGAATGCAGAGTACTGGGCTAATGGTAAGATTCCTGGTAGTGTGGACGAGCAGAGGGATCTCGGTGTCCATGTGTATAGATCCCTGAAGTTGCCAGCCAGGTTGATCGGGTTGTTAAGAAGGCATACGGTGTGTTAGGTTTTATTGGTAGAGGGATTGAGTTTTGGAGCCATGAGGTCATGTTGCAGCTGTACAAAACTCTGGTGTGGCCGCACTTGGAATATTGCATACAGTTCTGGTCGCTGCATGACAGGAAGGATGTGGAAGCATTGGAAAGGGTGTAGGTGAGATTTACCACGATGTTGCCTGGTATGAAGGGAAAGTCTTATGAGGAAGGGCTGAGGGACTTGAGGCTGTTTTCATTAGAGAGAAGAAGGTTAAGAGGTGACTTAATAGAGACATACAAGATGACCAGAGGATTAGATAGGGTGGACAGTGAGAGCCTTTTTCCTCGGATGGTGATGGCTAGCATGATGGGACATAGCTTTAAATTGAGGGGTGATAGATATAGCACAGATGTGAGAGGTAGATTCTTTACTCAGAGAGTAGCAAGGTTGTGCAAGCCCTGCCTGCAACAGTAGTAGACTCACCAATTTTAAGGGCATTTAAATGGTTGTTGGATAATCATATGGATGATGATGGGATGGTGTAGGTTAGATGGGATTCAGATTGGTTTCACAGTTCAGTGCAACATCGAGGGCCGAAGGGCCTGTACTGTGCTGTAATGTTCTATGTTCTATATTCTAAGATAGAGTTTACAGAGTAAAAGTTGTTTCCAGAAACTATTCAGTATGTGCAAGTCAAGTTGAGACTGATCTGCCACTTTTTACACTAGTGGACAAAAAAAGTGATGAATTAAACCAATTATTCCAAGGAACAAATAAATTGTGACAATAAACAAAAAAGGAATTGCAACTAAAAAACGTAAGAAATAGAAATAGTAGTAGGCTATTCAGCCCCTCAAGCCTGTCCCGCCATTCAGCAAGATCGTGACTGATCTGCCCCTGGCCTGAAATCCTGTTTGACACCAGCATATCATAGCCATTAACTCCCTGGTATTTCAAAAGTCTATCTAGCTCCTCTTTAAGTACTTTCAATGATCTAGCCTCCACAACTCTCTGGAATAGAGAATCCAGACATTGACTACAATCTGGGGAAGCATTTCCTTTGTATCTCAATTTTAAATGAGTGTCCCCTTATTCAGTAACTATGCCTTTAGTTTGGGATGCCAAGTATTAGTGGAAACATCTTATCATCTACCCTGTCAAGCATCCTATGTTTCAATCAGGTCACCCCTCAGAGTTCTAAACTTCAATGAATAAAGGCATAACCTGTTTAGTCATTCTTGAGAAATCGATGAATTCATGCTAGGAATCAGTCTAGCAAATCTCTTTTGAATAACCTCCAATGCCAGTGTATCATTTTTTCAAATGCTGTGACCAAAAATGTACACTGCACTCCAGGTGTGGCCCCACCAGCATACTGTAAGGTTACAGTGCGATTTTTCTGCTGACTTAAAAATAATGCATCCACATTTAAAATAAGTTTAAACTTAAATGCATATGTATAATGACGATAATTCTATTGACGGGCTGATATTTTTTCAGATTTATTCCATGCTCTCTTTAAGGCCCACTACAGAACAGTTTCCTGTGTTCTGACAGACCTCTGTTATTCCCCAGTGGTTTATAATTTGGGAACCAAAACAATACAGTACCATATAAATTTTAGGGTGGCTTAATTCCATATCAGCATTAATCCATTTTGGGTTAACTATAGAACTAAATGTGAGTGTTTCAGATTATGGCAATTTAAAGGTGAGTGTTTCAGATTATTCCATCATAAGGAACATTACGTTTGAGGCTGACCCCATTCTCAAAAGCAATCACATATTTATTTTCCAGCAGGAGAATTTTGCAAATAAATGTCAGTGAAACCAAGTGTAGCATTTGCACCAGAGCTTCAGATTAGATTAGCTACTCAAATTCAGCGTTGGGTTTAATTGGCGAATTTTCTAAATTGCACCCGAGTACCACATTATGTGCTCCAAAGACGTATCAAGTAATGGCATCTTTACTTTATAAAAGTGCTGGTGTATAAATCAAGCTAATTATGATTTGTAAGTATACTTAATACAAAGCATGAGCTTTGAGCTGGATAATCTATCACCTTTTTGAAATCTATGATAACTACCAAAATACTGAAAATAGAATGCTCAAACAAATCACAAGTCCTAAACTCCAGTTTCCAAATGTTCTTTCGTGACGTTATGGAAGCTTGAATTTCAATTTGTTTAGTAGAGATGTAAAAACACAGAATTGTGCCAGGATTTGTGTGATTTTAACAGGTGATAAGATCTGCATTAGCAACTGGAAAACATTGAAACCTAATTCAATGTATTTATGAGATAGCAAGAACTGCAGATGCTGAAGAATCTGAGATAACAAAGTGTAGAGCTGGATTGAACACAGCAGGCCAGGTCTGAAGAAGGGTCTAGATCCGAAACGTCAGCCTTCCTGCTCCTCTGATGCTGCTTGGCCTACTGCGTTCATCCAGCTCTGCACCTTGTTATCACAATGCATTTACGTGTCAGAATGCCTTCTTTTGAGATGAGAGTGATAGGCACCTGAGAACAATTGTTAAAATGCTAACATTGGAGTATGGTCAGCCATCTAGCCTGTGAACTACATTTAAACGGAGGACTATCTCACTTGCACGTTTGTTAAATGACTTAATGCTGTGACATGTCCACAAATACTTTACTGGCAGGTTATCTAACAAGATTTGATATCTAGCCAAGTTACAAAATTTTGAGGAGCTGCTTGATGAAAGAAATGAATTTTAAGAATAGTCTTGAAGGAGAACAAAAAGATGGGACATTTGAGGGATGGAATTTGAGAGCTCACTGCCTTTAACAGTTGGATTTTTCTTTATTTTACGCCTCTCCCAGGACATGCTGTGGGCATTGGACAGCATGGGGAAGTGGAGTAGAGGTTAGGAAGTGTCAGTTGAGAAGCACCAGACATTATGGGTGGAGAACCAGCTTAAGGTTTCAGCTGGGTCCTTTTCTTTTTGCTGTATGTATACATTCTTTTCTTTTGTTTAAGAAAATATCTGGTCAGGTTATAGGCTTCAATTGTGTGATTTTTTTTCTAAGAAGGAAACAACGACATGCTGACCATGCTAGCAGCCAGTGTAGTTAGATATTTTTGTTGCTGAGCAATTTTGTAATGATCGAGTAAATGGTTTAGCAGAAACGTTTAGTCTCAATGCAGAGATTTTTGTTTTCTGTCACGTATTTTGACTTGATGCCTCAATTTCTGTCACTTGTCACTTCTATAGAAGAGACAAAGTGCACAGGCAAGTGATAATGATGGTATCTCGTTTAAAGTGATATCTTTTTTTGTCACATCAGCATTTTACCCCCTTTCCTGTTATAAGTACTGGTTTCATTATACATTGACAGCACCAGTTGCCTTCTGCCACCTTGTTCTTCTGCCCATTCTTCATGACTAACCATAAGCGAAATGTGTCAGTGAACGTGTCATTGTCAGAAGCCATCACTAACAAACCTGCCCTGATCATGTATCAGCGTACAAAATTCTACAAAATTTTAGTAGGTTCCACTGAGTAACTATCGGAGTTGTCCTTTTTCCCTCACCAGGGGCATTGAGGCCATTTGTAAATGCTAAATTTGTTTGACAATCCTCTGGGAAGAACTACGGGATGTTTCTATAAGGTAAAGGCACAACATAAATACAAGTCTTCATTGCTCAATTGCAAAATGAGATAAAACTAGCAAATGTGGCAGGGACTAGGCAAGGGCGAAGCCTGCCTGCATCTTTGTCTGCACGCTTAGTACCACACAGGCATTTTTAACTATTAACTAAATCCAGGAAGACTATAACGGTGGCTGAAATGGTGACCTGAAATAAATAACTAATTGAGTGCCTTGAACTCAATCTACTGTTTGCACCTGTGTTCTTGAGGTGGACAATACAGTCATAAAAAGAAACTACAGATTTCCCAAAACTGCTTTATCTTTCACCACAAAGACTATTTCTTTCTGTTCAGGTCAAAATTTCTCACTGGGGAGTAAACTGTACATGAACAGGCCCTTCAGCCCTTCAAGCCTGCACTGACATTTTTAACTAAAACCCCCTACCCTTTCCAGGACCATATCCCTCTCTTCCCTTTCTATTCATGTATTTTTTCAAGATGCCCTTTAAAAGTCACTATCGTATCTGCTTCCACTAACTACCCTGGTAGCGAGTCCCAGGCACCCACCACCCTCTGTGTAAAAGACCTCCCTTCTACATCACCTTTGAACCTTGCCCCTGGCATCCTAAATCTATGGCCTCTGGTAACTGACTCTCCCACCCTGGGAAAAAGCTTCTGACTGTCCACTCTGTCCATGCCCTTCATAACCTTATAGACCTCTATCAGGGCGTCCTTCAACCTCCGTCGTTCCAGTGAGAACAACCCAAGTTTCTCCAACCTCTTCTCACAGCTAATGACCTCCATAATCAGGCCACATTCTGTTAAATCTTTACTGAAACCTCTCCAATGCCATCAGATCTTCCTGGTAGTGTGGTGACCAGAATTGAAAACAATATTCTAAATGCGGCCTAACCAAGGTTCTATAAAGCTGCAACATTACTGGACAATATTTAAATGCAATACCCCGACCGATGATGGCAAGCATGCCATATGCCTTGTTGACGACTTTTTCCACAAGGATTGCCACTTTCAGTGACCTCTGTACCTGTACACCCAGATCCCTCTGCCTTTCAGTACTCTTAAGGGTTCTTCCATTTACTGTATATTTTCCATCGGGTTTAAACCTTTCAAAATACCTCACATTTTTCAGGATTAAACTCCATCTGCCACATCTCTGCCCAAGTCACCAGCTGATCTATATCTAGCTATATCCTTTGACAGTCCTCATTACTATCCGCATTTCCACCAACCTTTGTATCATTGGCAAACTTACTGATCAGACCAGTAATAATTTCGTCTGAATCTTTTATAGATATTACAAATAGCAAATGACCCCATAATGATCCCTGAGGAATGCCACAAATCATAGCCCTCCATTCAGAAACATACCCTTCTACTGCTACTCTCTGTCTTCTATGACTGAGCCAGTTTATTTTTATCCATCTTGTAAGCTTACCTCTGACCCCGTGTGACTTTACCTTCTGTATCAGCCTGCCATGAGGGACTTTGCCAAAGGCATTACTGAAGTCCATGTAGACAACATCCACTACCCTACCCTCATCGATGGTCTTTGCCATGTCATCAAAAAACTCAGCCAAGTTAGTGAGAAACGACTTCCCCTTCATAAAACCATGTTGTCTCTTGCTAATACACCCACTTACTTCTAAGTGGGAGTAAATCCTATCTCGAAGAATCCTCTCTAATAATTTCCCTACCGCAGATGTAAGGCTCACCAGCATGTAATAAGCTGAAAGATCCTTGCCACCCTTCTTAAACAAAGGAACAACATTGGCTATTCTCTAGTCCGCTGGGACTTTTCATGTCGTGAGTAAGGATTCAAAGATTTCCCTCAAGGCCCCAGCAATTTCCTCCTTTACCTCTCTCATTATTCTGGGGTATATTCAATCTGACCATGGGGACTTGTCGACCTTAATGTTTTTCAAGACCCCCAACACCTCTTCCCTTTTGACTTAACATGACCGAAACTATCTACACACTCTTCCCCAGACGCATCATCCACTAAGTCCTTCTCTATGCTGAATACTGACACAAAGTGCTCATGTAATACCGCACTCATTTCCTTTGGCTCCACAATTAAATTCCCTTCTCTCCCCATAAGTGGGCCAACACTTTCCCTATCTACCCTCTTGCTCTTTATATATGTATAAAAAGCCTTGGGATTTTCCTTAATCCTGTTAACCAATTACTTTTCACGACCACTTTTAGCCCTCCTGATCTCTTTCTTAAGTTTCTATCAAATTCCCTTGTATTCAACCCTGGCTTTGTGTTTTCCCAGCCTCCTAGCCTTGATAAGTGCTTCTTTTTCCTTTTTGATTAGGCTCACAATATCTCTCATTATCCCTAAACTTGCCATACTTATCCTTCTTCTTTAAAGGAACATGCTGGTCTTGAGTTCCCAGCAACTTACACTTGAAAACCTCCCACATACCAGATGTTGATTTGCCCTCACACATCTGCCTCCAACCTACTTTCTTCAGCTCCTGCCTAATGTTGTTTTAATTAGCCTTCCACACCAGTTTAGCACTTTCACTTGACAACTACATTTATCTTTATCCATCACTACCTTAAAGCTTACTGAATTGTGATCACTGCTCCACTATTGAGACATTGATCACCTCGTCAGACTAATTTCCTAATATTGGGTCCAGAACGGCCCTTTTCCAATCTACATACTGTTTCAAGACGCCCTCCTGGATGATCCTTACAAATTCTTACTCGTCCACACTCTAAGGACTAAGTGAGTCCCAGCCAATATATGTGAAGTTAAAATCATCCACGACAATAATCCTGTTACCTTTATATCTTGCCAAAATCTGCCTACATATCTGCTCTTCTTTCACCTGCTGGCTATTGAGAGGCCTATAGTAAACTCCAAACATTGCAATTACACCCTTCCTGTTCCTGAGCTCTGCCCATATTGCTACCAGTGTGAGCCATCTGAGGTCTTCTCCCACAGTACAGGTATGATATGCTGCTTAAAAAGTAGTACAACTTCCCCAACCCATTTACATTCCCTCTATCCTGCCTGAAACATCTGTATCCTGAAATGTTAAGATGCCAATCAGCACATCCACTAGTGTGGCTTCTTGTGTCAGCTGTTCCCAATGTGGTCTCCTTTACATCAGGGAGACCAAGCAGAGGCTCGGAGATTGCTTTGAGGAGCAACTATCCTGCCCCTTACTTAACCAAATCTCTGTAATAGCAACAACATCATAGTTCCAACTGCTAATCCAAGCTCTAAATTCATCTGCATTAGCTGTTACACTTCTCACATTGAAACAGATGCACTTCAGTCCACCAGGCCCTTTGATCAGCAACCACACCCTGCCTGCTCTTCCGTTGGGCCTTACTGACCCTGTTCCCTAGTTTCCTTTCAGTCAATTCACCTTTGCTTTGGTTCCCAACCCCCTGCCACCTGGATGGCACCAGCAAACCTCCCAGCTAGAATATATGTGCCCCTCTGATTTAGACGCAACCTGCCCTTCTTGTACAGGCCCCACCTGCCCCAGAAGAGATCCCCATGGTCCAAATATCAGAAAACATCCCTCCTTCACCATCTGTTCAGCTTTGTGTTGAGCTGTACTATCCTTTTATTTCTAGTCTCGCTGGTACATGGCACAGGGAGTAATCCTGAGATTACAACCTGAGAGGTCCTGGTTTTTAACTTTCTACCTAACTCCCTGAACTGCTGCTGCAGGACTTTACCACTCATCCTACCTATGTTGTTAGTACTAATATGTACAACAAATTCTGGCTGTTCACCCTCTCCCTTCAGAATGCTTTCTGCCTGTTCAGAGATTTTCTGAACCCTAACACCAGGGAGGCAACATATCATCCTGAAGTCTCCTTTAGTCCACAGTAATGCCTATCTGTACTCCTAACTATAGAGTCCCCTATATCAACTACTGCTCCAGTACTCTTTGTCCTTCCCTTCGTATGAACAGAGCCACCAGTCTGGCTGCTGCTGCTGCTGTTATCCCTGACAGGTCATCCCCTCCAATAGTATCCAAAATGGTATACTTGTTAGAGAGGGAGACAATCACAGGGGATTTCTGTACTGGTTACTTGCTCCTTCCAGCAGTCACCCATCTGCCTGCACCTTGGGTGTCACCACATCTCTAAAATTACTGTCAATGACACTTTTCGCCATCCAATTGCTGCTCCCACCAATCCATGGGGTCTGTGAGGAGCTGCAGTTGGATTCACTTCCTGCAGACGTAGTTATCTGAGACACTACTTGACAACAGCCCCTTCGCAAACCACCTTCTGGAAGCAGGGACTGCGCTGTTGCAGATCTTCCCCATGTCAGCCAATCAGCACATCCACTAATGTGGTCTCTTGTGTCAGCTGTTCCCAATGTGGTCTCCTCTACATCGGGGAGACCAAGCAGAGGCTCGGAGATCGCTTTGAGGAGCACCTATGCTCAGTCCGTGACAAGCAACAAGTTTGACAACTATTGACAGCACCTTCAGTCGTGAACCACTTTAAATCCCCCTCCCACTCCCTGGATGACATTCCATCCTGGGCACCCTCCAACATCACAATGATGCCACCCTAAAACTAGAGGAAAAGCACCACACATTCCACCTTGGAACCCTACAAGCCAATTGTCTCAATGTGGACTTTACAAGCTTCAAAATCTCCCCACTTCTGACCTCATCCCAAGACAAGCACCTATCTTTTCCCCACCTCCTTGACCTGTCCATCTTCTCTCCCACCTATCTGCTCCTCCCACCTCACTGATCAACCCCCACCCCCACTTTCTGCCTACATTCATCTACTAGCTTCATCCCCACATCCTTGATGTGTCCGTCTTCCCGCCCACCTACCTGCCCCTCCCTCCTCACTGACCAACCCCCATTCCAACTCCCTTCCTACACTTACCTTTACTAGCTTCACCCCCACCTCCCTGACCTATATGTCATCTCTCTGCCTATCTATCACTGCCTCCCCTTTTCTCTATTTATTTCAGAGCCTCCTTCTGCTCCCCCATTTCTGAAGAAGGGTCCCGATCTGAAACGTCAGCTTTCCTGCTCCTCTGATGCTGCCTGGCCTGTTGTGTTCTTCCAGCTCCACACTATTTTATTATCCCTCTGCTGCCCTCTTCAATGTCTTGGCATCAACTGCTACCTGTGGTAATGAATTCCACAGGCTCACCACTCTTTGGGTGAAGAAATGTCCCCTCGTCTCCATCCTAAATGGTCTACCCCGAATCCTCAGACTGTACTGGTTCAGGACACACCTACCACCGGGGACATCCTCTCTACATCTACCCTGTCTAGTTCTGTTAGATTTTTATAAGTCTCTATGGGATCCCCTCTCATTTGTCTGAACTACAGCGAAAACAATCCTAACTTAGTCAATCCCTCCTCATACGTCAGATCTGCCATTCCCGGTGTCAGCCTGGTAAAACTTCGCTAGACACCCTTGAGACAAAGAGCATCCTTCCTCAGAAAAGGAAAACCAAAGCTGCACACAATATTTTAGGTGTGGCTTTACCAAGGCCCTGTATAACTGCAACAACACATCCCTGCTCCTGTACGCAAAACCTCTCGCAACATACAATTTGCCTCCTTTACTGCCTGTGGTACCTGAATGCTTGCCTACAGCACAAGGTGCACAAGGAAACCCAGGTCCCACTGCACACTCCCCTCTCCCAACTTACAGCCATTCAGGTATTAATCTGCCTTCTTGCTTTTGTTTCCAAAGTGAATAACCTCACATTTATCCAAATTATACTGCACCTGCCATCGATTTGCCCACTCTGCCAACCTGCCGAGATCTTGTTGAAGGAGCTCTGCATCTTCATCACAGTTCACCCTCCCAGCCAACCCAATATCATCTGCAAACCCTGAGATGTTACATTTTGTTGCTTCATCCAAATCATTAATATATATTGTGAATATCTGGGGTCCCAGCACCGAGCTGTATGGCATCCCACTAGTTACTGCCTTCCAATTTTGAAATTCTTTGTTTCCTTTCTGCCAAACAGTTTTCTATCTATCTCAATACACTTGCCCCAATCCCATGCACTTTAATCTTGCACAATGATCTCTAATGCGGGGCTTTGTCAAATGCTTTCTGAAAGTCCAAATATACCACAAGGACTGGCTTCCCTTTGTCAAGGCTACTTGTCACATCTCCATAGAATTCCAACAGATTAGTCAAGCATGATTTTCCCCTCATAAATCCATGCTGACTCTATCTGAACCTGCTTTCTAAATGTTCTGCTATAAAGTCCTTGATAATGAATTTGAGAATTATCCACACCATTGATGTTCAGCTCACTGGGTCTATAATTCCTTGTTTTCTCTCCACCTCCCTTTTTGAATATTGGAGTGATACTAGCCACCCTCCAATCTGCAGGGACTGTTCCTGAGACAACAGAATCCTGGAAGATGATCACCGATGCGTCCACTATTTTTAGAGCCACCTATTGCATGATTTTCTTTTTTTGTCACTACCTACCCCAAAGTCTATTTTACAAGTTGATGCTTCACTGTGAAGATTCCCCAATATGAGTTATAGATTGCTTTTCAATTACTTAAAATTGTGCCCTTTTATAAACTGTTGACAAGCGCAAACTCAACTGTGGATACTCCAAAACTCCTCTCACTGTTTCAGTCTTTAATAATTTACAAAAGCATGGGCAGATTGTAATTACAGAGCATTGTGTACTACTACGCCTCATTATAGATGCTTAGAATTCAATCAGCTCCTTTTGTGGACTGAGAAAACTTTCAAGTTGGAAACTAAAAAATGTAAATGTTTGCAATTTCAGAATTTTCAGAATGTAGCCACAAGGAGGCATATTAGAGATGTAAATATGTCAGAATGGCTTGTGTTTTATTAACAGCGCAATGACTAACTATAGAGCAGTAACTCAGAACATAACGCACACTCACAACCAGTGATACAGAAACACTAATGATATTATATTCAGAGCACCAGGCAATATGCACTGTACTACATATTAAGGGGCTGAGATGGCACCATAAGCCAAACTCTAAAATGAGGGAATGCCTTGAGCCACGGTCCAAACTACAGATGTTTCTTGTAACATAGACAGACTTTCGTATGTTGTAGGGTGGTTTCTTTTCATTGGTAGGTGGAGGGTTACTACAGACATGGAATCAGATTAGGGATCAGAATTTAGTTAACTGGGCACTAGACATGAATTTAGACAGTTAGAATAGAGAACCTAGAATAGAGACGGATATCATTATTCAAACAAATTTACTGTTTATCAACCTTTTCGCTCTTTATTTGTGAAATGTCTGTGCACCTTCTTAAAATGACTGCTTTGCTGTGGAGGTCTGTTATAATGTGGATGCCAGCGACCATAAAATGAGATTGGGTTAGAGCTGAACTGCAGATAGATGCAGGTTAAGGAAATGTAAGAGAAGTGAGTTTTGTGTAAAGGTATAAATCCATTAGAATATTTAAACTTTCCAGTACAAAATCATTCTGTATTTGAAATAATTCATCTATGTATTCCACTCTCTCACTTCATTTAAACAGGTTAGCATGGTGGCTCAGCGGTTAGCACTGCTGTCTCACAGTGCCAGGGACCCTGGTTCAAATCCACCCTCAGGTGACTGTCTGTATGGAGTTTGCACATTCTCCTTGTGTCTGTGTGGGTTTCCTCCTGCAGTCCAAAGATGTGCCGGCTAGGTGGATTGGCCATGCTAAATTGCCCATAGACGTCAGGGATATGTCGAGTAGGTGGGTTATAGGGGAATGAGTCTGGGTGGGATGCTCCATGAATTAGTGTGGACCTGTTGGGCCAAAGGGCCTGTTTCCACACTGTACAGATTTTAGGTCAGGCACCTTCTCTTTGTTTCTTGATGTTAGCCAGCATTAAGCCCTGAGCTGGCTGATCTGAATGGCTCTGTGGTGTCCTCAGCAACTTGTTCAGGGATGTTTTGATGTACCTCTGAAGTAGGTGGGACTGGAATGAAGGCCTCCTGGCTCAGAGCTAGGGTCACTACCACTGCACCACATGAGTCCTCGCCGTTGCATTATCCACTTGTTTTGATGTAAAGCTCTCTCCTTCCAGATAGGCTTTCAGTTCGAGGGGGTAGCTCTCAGCCGTGACTCTGCTGACTTGATTACTTTGAAGATCTGGAACTGTTGGCCCTCATGTCATCTTTTGAACCTGTTGAGTCAGCTTTTGCTGGGAGGGAAGAGTCTGTCCATCGGTTCATTGTTATTCTTCTCCATTTGCATGTTCCTGAAATGCAAATTCCTTCTACCTGCTTATGTACAAAACAATTATACCTAACTGGGTCAAGGTTAAGATCATTGGTTGTACAAGCTCTCTTCCTGGTTTGTCCTTCAGTCTCACTGACAGCATGTACAAAAAATCTCAGCTTGTGGCCCTCCTTGAAACATCTTCACAGAGCGGGCACTGACATGCCAAAGTCATGGTGCACCTTAGCTGGCAATTGCCCAAAATGTATCCTGCCTGTTAATCCCAGTTTTACATGGACCTTGTAACAATTCTTCTTACTCATTGTTATAATATTGCAGAATAATTACCCTAATCAAGGTAGTTTGTACAAACAAATATCTGAAGCTGACTGTCATTAATTTAGCACTAATTAGTGCTAATTGTAGTGGTTGCTGCTGAGGTGAGTTCATACGAACTTGGTAGATAAGACTTCCTTGTGATTCTGGAACAACCGATGGGTTCGAATGAATTGCTTTGACTTCACATTTTCTCAAAATATTAGAGCCATGAGACTGCCTACAACTGAATTCATGCTATATTGAATATTGTTATTAAAATGTTCACTGTAACCAACCATGGCTCTCTCCCTGATTAGTCCATCCTAAGCAGTCTTGGGATGGACTCAGCTGTTAACTGAGCTGCCCATTCCCTGCTCATCTTCTCAACATCCTTCCATCCATCCACTTCTCCTCATTCATGTGCTCAGGCTGCGCTAAGTAATAAGGCCTTGTGTCAGTAAGCAAACTGTATAACTAAAAAAAAATGTTGTAAATCTTCAAGTCACAAGAACATTAGAAGTACAAGCAGGAGTAGTCAATTCAGCATTTCAGGCTGTGCCTCAGGTCATGGCAGATCCGACTGTGGACATAATTCCACTTTTCCTATCCACATCATCACCCCATTGCCCTTGACTCTGTCACTGATCAATACCCAATGATCCAATATCTACTGCTGTCTGGGTAAGAGTATTTAACAGCATGACATATTTCGGAAAAAATAGTCTCTCTATCTCAGTCATAAAATGAAGGATCTCATCAATGAAGGAGCTGAGTCCAGCAGGCTCATTCTGAGGCCCTTATTGCTAGTTAATGCAGTTGCTGCAGGCTACATTTAACCTTAGAATGCTGCATTTTTGGTCACTGCTAGGGTTGGGAATGAAGATGTACAGGAGCTGAAAATACTGGTGTCAGCTGGCATACTGGTTTCCCAGTCCTATTCGGGGTATGCACTACACCGAGGCACGTTTGGGATCAGCAGGAATACTGGCTCCCATGAGGTAGGCTGCCACTTAATTTCTTTCTGAATCTGGAGTCTCTCCTGCCCATCTAGGTGCAGCTCAAGGCAGTCCCACAGTGAGACTCAGGAACACCATCTAGACCATCTCTGTCATAAAGGAGGGAACAGTAGATGAGTTAACCATCGGGTCGTTTAAAAGTGGTGGTGTGAGGTTGCCTTTGTATTGCTCCGAGTGTGAGTCGGACCTGGAAAAAGTGCCTGTTCTTGTTTGCTATCTCTGAAGTGAAAATTCAGGCCAGAGATAATGGGAACAGCAGATGCTGGAGAATGCAAGATAACAGTCTAGGCGTGAAACGTCAGCTTTTGTGCTCCTGAGATGCTACATGGCCTGCTGTGTTCATCTAGCCCCACGCTTTGTTATATCGAAAATTCAGCCCATATTGTTTTCTGTCTCATGCTTGCAGGCCTTGAAAAGGCACACTCATGATATCATGAATGCATCATAGCTTGTCACCTAAGGATATAAAGGATATATCTGGAATCACTTGAAGCATGACACACTATTGGAAGCACGATGTTTTGTTGTCAATCTGGAAGTGTAACATTAGCCCGGGCACATAAGAGTCGGTGAATGTAAAGTTAGTGCATTACGTTTAGTTCTATTAATCATACATTGGCTTTTTTAATAACATAACATTGATTTGCTTGTTATGGGATATAAAACCAGCATTCCTGAAACAGAGTGGCAGAAAAAGAGCATGAGTAACAGAACAGGGGAAACAGAAGGGGGGAAACAGAGTGGCAGAAGCAGAGGGCCAGAAACAGCAGAGGGGAAATAGCAGATGGGAAACAGCGGATGGGAAGCACAGTGGCAGAAAGAGGATTAGATTAGATTAGATTAGATTCCCTACAGTGAGGAAACAGCCCCTTCAACCCAACAAGCCCATACCGCCCCTTGAAGCATCCGAACCAGGCCCGTCCCCCTGTAACCCACACACCCCTGAACACTACGGACAATTTAGCATGGCCAATCCACCAAGCCTGCATATCTTTGGACGATGAGTGGAAACCCATGCAGACACGGGGAGAATGTGCAAACTCCACACAGACAGTCGCCCGAGGGTGGAATCGAACCCAGGTCCCTGGCGCCGTGATGCTGCAGTGCAAGCCACTGTGCTGCAGATGATAACAGCAGATGCAAAACTGAAGGGGAGAACCATAAAAGAAGAAACATCAGCTGGGAAACAGGTGATGGGAAGCAGAGGATTGGAAACAGAGGGACACAAACAGATGACAAAAAACAGGATGAAAAACAATGGGACAGAAGCAGAGAATGAGAAAAAGAGGGGCAGAAACACATGATGACAGAATCACATGATGAGAAACAGAGGATGAGAAACAGAAGGGCAGGAACAGATAATGAGAAACAGAGAATGAAAAACAGCCATGCAAAAACAAACAATGAAAAGTGGGGGGCAGGAAGAGATCATGAGAAACAGAGGGATAGAAATATGTGATGAGAAACAGAGGAATGTAAACTGAGGGGCAGAAACAGAGGATGAGAAACAGAGGGGTAGAGACAGATGATGAGAAACAGAGGGGTAGAAATAGATGCTGAGAAAAATAGGATGAGAAACAAAGGAGCAGGTACTGAGAATGAGACATTGGAAGAGGAACAGAGAGGCAGACTGAGAGAATGAGAAACAGAGAGCAGAAACAGATGGTGAGAGAAAGATGATGAGAAACAGCTGATGAAAAACAGAGGGGCAGAAAAAGATAATGAGAAACAAAGGGGCAGAAACAGACAATGAGAAACAGAGGATGAGAAACGGGGGAGCAGAACCGGATGATGAGAAAAAGAGGATGAGATACAGAGTTGCAGAAACTGAGAAAAGATACACAGGATGAGAAACAGTGGGGAAGATCCAGAGAATAAGAAAATGAGAGCAGGAATAGCTGAAGAAAAACAGACGGGTAGAACCATGGAATGAAGATCAGAGAGCAGAAACAGATAATGAGAAACAGAGGATGAGAAACATGGCGGCAGAAAGAGATGGTGAGAAGCAGAAGATCAGAAACAGATGAAGCAAAACAGTGGATGAGAAACAGAGGGTCCGAAACAGAGCATGAGAAACAGATTGATATTCAGTGTGGCAGAAACAGACCAAGGAGGGAAAAAGGGGCAGAAACAGGTGATGAGAACCAAATGGGCTTAGACAAAATGTCAGAAACTGGGTGGTTGAAACAGACGATCACAAACAGAGAATGAGAAACAGAGAATGAGGAACAGAAGCTAACAAACAGAGTCAGGAAAAGGGGATGAGAAACAAAAGATGAGATACAGAGGGGCATAAACAGATTATGTGAAACAGAGTAGCAGAAACATAGGTTGAGAAACAGATGATGAGGAACAGAGTGGCAGAAACAGAGGATGAGAAAAAGCTTTGCAGAAAAAGAGGATGAGATGCAGAGGGGCTGAATCTGAGAGTCAGAAACTGAGGAGCAGAATCAGAGGATGAGAAGCAGAGGAGAAGAAACAGGCGATGAGAAACAGCATTTGAGAAACAGAGAAGCAGGAAATGGGGATGAGAAACAGAGGATGTGAAAGCGAGTGGCAGAAGCAGATGATGAGGAACAGAGGGGCAGAAACAGATGATGAGGATCAGAGGGGCAGAATCAAAGGATGAGATGGAGAAAGGTAGTATCAAAGAATGAGAAACAGAGGAGAAGAGTCTCAAGGTGACAACCAGAGGATAAGAAACTGAGAATGAGAAACAGAGTTTGTGTAACATAGAGGAAGACAAAAGGGAAATTGAAACGGGGATGAGAAACAAAGGATGAGATACAGTGTGGCAGAATCAGATGTTGTGAAACAGAATGGCAGAAACAGGCTGAGAAACAGAAGAGCAGAAACAGATGATGAGGAACATATTGGCAAAAACAGATGGTCAGAAGCATAGAATAAGTAATAAAATGGCAGAAAAAGACGATGAGAAATAGAGCAGGAGATGCAGAGGGTTAGATATAGAGACTCAGAAACAGCAAAAACAGATCAGCAGAAACAGAGGATGACAAACATTGGTGCAGAATTGGAGGATGTGGAACAGAGGATAAGAATCAGAGGATGAGAAATAGACATTGAGAATCAGAGAAGCAGAAACAGAGGATGATAAACAGAAGGATGGGAACCGATGATGAGGACCATAGATTGTGAAACAGATTTGCATAAATGGAAGGTGAAAAGCATAAGATCAGAAACAGAGGATGTGAAACAAAGTGGCAGAAACAGAGGATATGAAACAAAGTGGCAGAAGCAGAGGATGGAAACAGAGAGAAAGGAACTGAGATTCAGAACCACAGTATCAGGAGCAGAGAATGACAAACAAAGGGGCACAAAGCGAGAATGGGATACAGAGGGGCCAAATCAGAGAATGAGAAGTAGAGGAGCAGAATGAGAGGATGAGTAACAGAGGAAAAGAAACAGAGAATGAGAAACAGAGGTTGAGAAACAGGGAGGCAGAAAAAGGGAATGGAAAACAGGGGATGAGAAACTGGATGAGAAACAGTGGCAGAAACAGAGGTTGAGAAATAGAAGATGAGAATCAGAGGGGCTGAGACAGAGGATGTGAAACAAAGTGGCAGATTCAGATGATAAGAAAAAGAGGGCCAGAAAGAGAGGATGAGAAATAGAGAGAAACAAACAGAAGATAAAACATAGGGCAGATACAGAGGAATGACAGACAAAGTGGCAAAAGAAGATGAAGAGAAACAGATCATGCAAACAGAGCAGCAGAAACAGGGACAGAAGCAGTAACTGAGAAACAGATTATGATAAACCATGGGGCAGGAAAAGAGGATCAGTAACATAGAGGCAGAAACAGAGGATGAGAACCAAAGGGGCAGAATGAGGGCATGTGGTACAGAAGATAAGAAACAGAGGATGAAAAACAGCAAGGTAATAGCAGATGGACAGGCAAAGAGCATATAGAAATATAAGAGCTGGAACAGAGGATGAGAAGCTAAGCTTCAGAAACAGAGGACAAGAAACAGAAAATGAGAAACAGAGGATGAGGAATAGAGAGACAGAAATAGAGGATATGAAACTGAGGGGCAGAAAGAAAGGATGAGAAACAGCAGCACAAAAAAAGTGGATGAGATGCAAAGAGGTCAAACCTGAGAATCAGAATCAGAGGAACAGAATCAGGGAATGAGAAGCAGAGAATAACAAACAGATGATGAGAAACAGTATTTCAGAAACAGAGAGGCATGAAATGGGGACAAGAAAGAGCATTTGCGAAAGAGAGAGGCAGAAAATGGTGATGATAAACAGTGAATGGGAAACAGAGAGGTAGAAACAGTGGATGAGATACAGAGGAGCCAAAGCAGAGAATAAGATACAGGGGAGCAGAATCAAAGGATGACAAACAAAGGAGCAGAATTAGAGAATGAGGAACAGACAATAAGAAATAGAACACCAGACACAGAATTTGAGGAACAGAGAGATAGGAAAAGGGGATGAGAAATGCAGCATGAGAACCAAGTACAGAGGGGCATAAACAGATGATGTGAAACAGGAGCAGAAACAGGGATTGAGAAACAGAAGATGAAAAACAAAGAGTCAGAAACAGAGGATGAGGAACAGAGTAGCAGAAAGAGATGATGAGAAACAGAGGATGGAAACAGAGGTGCAGAAACATAGGGGCAGAAGCAGTAAATGAGAATCAGATGATGATAAACTGTGGGGCAGAATAAGAGGATCAGTAACAGAGAGGCAAAAACAGAGGATGAGAAACAGCAGCACAGAAAAAGCAGATGAGATGCAAAGGTGTTGAATCTGAGGGTGAGAAACAGAGGAGCAGAATCAGAACATGAGAAGCAGAGAATAAGAAACAGATGATGAGAAAAAAACATTTGAGAAACAGAGAGGCACAAAATGGGAATGAGAAAGAGCATTTGAGAAAGAGAGAGGTAGGAAATGGTGATGATAAACAGTGGATGGGAATCAGAGGATGTTAAACAGAATGGCAGAAGCAGAGGATAACAATCAGTGGGGCAGAAACATATGATGAGAAACTGAGAATGGGAAACAGAGGGGCAGAAACAGAGGACGAGATACAGAGAGGTCAAAGCAGAGAATGACACACAGAGGAGCAGAATCAAAGGATGACAAATAAAGGAGCAGAATCAGAGGATGACAAATAAAGGAGCAGAATCAGAGGATGAGGAACAGAGGATAAGAAATAGAACACCAGAAACAGAGGTTGAAATGCAGAGAGGCAGAAAAGGGGAATGAGAATCACAGGATGAGAAACAGAGGATGAGAGACAGAGGGCATAAACAGAGATTGTGAAACAGAGTGGCAGAAACAGAGGCTGAAAAACAGAAGATGGGAAACAGAGGGGCAGAAACAGAAGGTGGGAAACAGAGGGGCAGAAACAGAAGATGGGAAACAGAAGGGCAGAAACAGAAGGTGGGAAACAGAGGGGCAGAAACAGAAGTTGGAAACAGAGGGGCAGAAACAGAAGATGGGAAACGCAGGGGCAGAAACAGATGATGGGAAACAGAGGGGCAGAAGCAGAGGATGAGAAACAGAGAGACAGAAACAGAGGATGAGAAACAGAGGAGCAGAAACAGATGATGAGGGATGTATTGGCAGAAGCAGATGGTAAGAAGCAGAGAACGAGCCACAGAGCAGCAGGAAAATATAGTGAGAAATAGAGCAGGAGACTCAGAGGGTTAGGTACAGAGAATGAGAAATAGCATCAGAAAGACAGAAAGAGAAACTAAAGATAGAAAGCCACAGTAGCAGAAGCAGAGGGTGAGAAACAGCGGGATGGGAACAGATGATGAGGACCCGAGGATGGGAAACCAAGGTGCATAGGCAGAGGATGAGAAATGTAAGGACAGAAATGGAGGATATGAAACAATGTGGCAGAAACAGGAAATGAAACAATGTGGCAGAAACAGATGATGTGAAACAAAGGATGGAAACAGAGGGAAAGGAACGGAGATTCAGAATGACAGGATCAGAAGCAGATCATGAGAAGCAGAGAGGCAGAAACAAGGAATGAGAAACAGAGAGGCAGAAACAGAGGATGGCAAACATTGATGCAGAATTGGAGAAAGTGACACAGAGGATAAGAAACAGAGGATGAGAAACACAGGTTGAGAAACAGAGAGTCAGATAAAGAGGATGATAAACAGAGGGGCAGAAACTGAGGATGAGATATGGAGGGGCTGAATCAGAATAGGAAACAGAAGAGCAGAATGAGAGAATGCAAGACAGACAAAAAGAAACAGAGAATGAGAAATAAAGGTTGTGAAACAGGAAGGCAGAAAAAGGGATTGAGTAACTGAGGATGAGAAACAGAGAGTGGGAAACAGAGGAGCAGAAACAGAAAATGAGAAACAGAGGAGCAGAAACAGATGGTGAGGATCGTATTGGCAGAAGCAGATCATTGGATGCATAGAATGATCAACAGAGTGGCAGAAAAAGATAGTGAGAAATAGAGCAGGAGAACACAGAGGGTTAGATACAGAGAATGAGAAACAGGACATCAGAAAGACAGAAAGAGAAATTGAGGACAGAAAACCACAGTGGCAGAAACAGAGGGTGAAAAACAGAATGATGGGAACAGATGATGAGGATCATAGGATGAGAAACAGAGGTGCGCAAACAGAGGATGAGAAATATAAGTGCAGAAACAGAGAATGTCAAAAAAAAGTGGCAGAGACAGATGGCGAGTAACAGAGGGTGGAAACAGAGGGGAAGGAAAAGAGATTAAGAACTACTAGATCAGAAGCAGTGGATGAGAAACAAAGGGGCAGAAACAGGGAATGAGAAACAGGGCGAGAAACAGAGAGGCAGAAACAGAGGGTGACAAACATTGGTGCAGAATTGGAGAATATGGAATAGAGGGTGAGAAACAGAGGATCAGAAACAGATAGGCAAAAACAGATGGATAGAAACGGAGGATGAGAGACAGAGGGATAGAAACAGATGAAGAAAAACAAACAGGCTTAATCAAAATATCAGGAACTGGGGAACTGAAACAGAGGATGAGAAACAGAAGTTGAGAAACAGAGAGGCAGGAAAAGGGAATGAGAAGCAGGGGATGAGAACCAAAGGATGAAATACAGAGGGGCATTAACAAATGATGTGAAACAGAGTAGCAGAAATGGAGATTCAGAATGACAGGATCAGAAGCAGATCATGAGAAGCAGAGAGGCAGAAACAAGGAATGAGAAACAGAGGAGCAGAATCAGAGGATGAGAAGCTGAGGATGAGGAACAGATGATCACAAACAGCATTTGAGAAACAGAGAGGCTGGAAATGGGGATGAGAAACAATGGATGTGAAAGAGAGGACATAAAGAAAGTGGCAGAAACAGATGGTGAGAAACTGAGGATGACAAACAGAGGGGAGAAACAGAGGGTGACCACCAGCATGGCAGAAATAGGTGATGAGAAGCAGAGGATGGGAAACAGAAGGGCACAAACAGTGGATGAGATACAGAGGGGCCAAAGCAGAGAATAAGATACAGAGGAGCAGAGTCAAAGGATGACAAACAGAGGAGCAGAATCAGAGGATGAGAAACAGGACAAGAAATAGATCACCAGACACAGAAGTTGAGAAACAGTAGAAAAAGGGGATGAGAGACAAGGGGTGAGAACCAAATATAGAGGGGCATAAACATGAGAAACCAGGGCATAAAAGAATGAGAAACAGAGAATCAGAAACAGGGTATGAGAAACAGGGGATGAGAGACAGGGGATGACATACAGAGTGGCAGAAACAGAGGATGAAATATAGAGAGACCGAATCAGAGAATAAGAAACAGAGGAGCAGAATGAGCAGATGAGAACGAGAGGGGCAGCATCGGAGGATAAGAAACGGAGGAGCAGAAGCGGACAATGAGAAACGGAATAGCAGAAACAAGTGAAAAAGGGTGTATTGGCAGAAGAAGGTCTGAAACAGAGGGTCTGAAACTGTGGATAAGAAACAGGGAATGAGAAATAGATGCTGAGAAACAGAGTGGCAGAACCGGATGGGCAGAAACAGAGGATGAGAAACAGAGGATGAGAAACAGAGGATAAGAAAGGCAGAAGCCGTGGGGTAGAAATGAGGATGAATACTGTTGGTTAGGCACAGAGGATGTGAGACAGAAGGGCATAAACAGAGCAATAGAAACCATGGATGCAGCACACAGGGAAGCAACAGAGAATGAGAAACAGAGAGCTTGTAACAGAGGTTGAAAAACAGAGAGGCAGAAACGGATTATGTGAAGCAGACGCTGAGAAACACAGGGGCAGAAGCAGAGTCAGAAACAGAAGGGCTGACACAGAAAATGAGAGTCAGAGGGACAGAAACAGATGATGAGAAACAGAGAATGAGAAACTGAGGTGCAGAAATAGAGGATGGGAAACAGGAGCAAAATCAAAGGATGAGAAGCTGCATGGATGAAGCAGATGGTGAGAGGCCTAGGATGAGCAACAGTTTGGCAGAAACAGATGACGAGAAACTGAGCAGGGGATACAGAGGTGTACATACAGAGGATGAGAAACAAAGGGGCAGGAAGGGAGAAATAGAAACTCAGGAATCAAAACACAGTGACAGAAAGAGGATGGGAAACAGCAGGACAGAAACAGATGATAAGGATTGTAGGACGAGAAGCAGATGGGGTGGGGCAGAAACAGTGGATCGGAAATATAGGATGACAAAGCCAGGATCAGAAGCAGATAATCCAAAATAGAGTATGAGACCCAAGGGGGCATAAACAGAGGATGAAAAACAAAGTGGCAGAAACAGAGAATTGGAAACAGAGGGGCAGGAACCGAGGATCAGAAACAGGGTTTCTGAAGTTGAGGAAGACAAACATCTGGGCAGAAAAAGAAAATGAGAAACAGAGGGTCATCAACAGCAGATGAGTAACAGAGAGGCAGAAAGAAAGGTTGAGAAACTGAGGAGCAGAAACAGATTATGAGAAAGAGAGGATGAGAAACAGAGAATATGGAACAGAGGGGAATAAACAGAGAATGAGAAACTGAGGGGCAAATACGTGGGCAGAAGCAGTGAATGAGAAACAGGATCAGAAACAAAGAAATGGAAACAGGATGAGAAACAAAGGGTGAGAAACACAGGATGTGAAACAGAGGAGGAGAAACAGAAGGATAGAAATGAGTATGAGTTACTGTGGGGCCAAAATTGAGGATGTGAGAAGGAAGGACAGAAACAGTGTACAAGAAAACGAGAACGAAAAGAGAGGGTAGGAACAGAGAGTGAGATACAGAGGGGCAGGAATACAAATGAAATACAGCAGGGCAGCAACAGAGGGTAAAAATCAAAGGGGCAGAAACAGCTTATGATAAGCAGAGGATGAGAAACAGAGTGACAGAAACAGAGGATGAGAAAATGAGATACAGAAACAGAGAGGATCAAACAGAAGTTGACAAAAAGAGGGGCTGAAATTGTGGATGAGAAACAGAGAATGAGAAACAGTTGCTGAGAAACAGAGTGGCAGGACCAGATCAGCAGTAACAGAGGATGAGGGACAGTAGATGAGAAACAGAGGATGAGAAACGCAGAAGCAGTGAGGTAGAAATTAGAATGAATGCTGTTGGTTAGGCACAGAGGATGTGAGACAGAAGGGCAGAAACAGAGGAAGAGAAAGCAAGGATGCAAAACACAGGGAAGGAACAGACAGTTTGAAACAGAAGGGCAGAAACAGAGCTTGAAAAACAGAGAGGCAGAAGAAGGTCAAAAACAGAAGGGCTGAAACAGAAAATGTGTATCTGAGGGTCAGAAACAGAAGTTGAGGCACAGTTAATGGGAAACAATGAAGCAGAAACAGAGGGTGAGAAAGAGAGGGACATAAACAAAAAAAAATGAGAAACAGAGAATCAGAAACTGGGGATGAGAAGCACTAAGGCAGAAACAGAGGGTGAGCAGCAGAGGGATAGCCAGAGCAGTTGAAACACAAAGGATTAGATACAGACAAAAGTAACACAGGGGGAAAAACAGAGAGGATGAGAATCAGAGTGGCAGAAGCAGAGGACAGAAACATAGGGGCAGAAACAGGGCATGAGAAACTGAGGATGAGAAACAGAGGATAGGAAATTGAGAATGAGAAACAGAGTTTAAGAAACCGATTGGGAGAAAAAGGGAATGACAAACAGGGGATGAGAAACTGAGTATGAGAAACAGAGGGGCAAAAATAGACAATGTGAAACTAAGGATCAGAAACAAAGGTTGAGAAACAGAAGATAAAAACAGAGTGCAAAAACAGCGGATGAGAAACAGAGGGGCAGAAACAGATCATGAGAAAAAGAGGGGCAGATTAGAGGATGCAGAACAGTGAATATGAAACAGAGTTTGTGAAACAGAGGAGCAGGAATAGAGAGATTGAAGCAGAGGGCTGGAAAATGAGGAGAGGAAACAGAATGGGAAAGAGAGGATGAGAAACTGAGAGGCAGAAACAGAGGGACAGAAGAAGAGGCGTTAAAAAACGAATCACATACTGTGGGGGAGAAACACAGGATTATGAAACAAAGGGGCAGAAGCAGAGATGACAAAACAAGATGTAGAAACAGAGGATGAGAAACAAAGGTTAAGAAACAGAGGGGCAGAAACAGACGATGAGAAACAAAGCATAAGATACAGAGGTGCAGATACAGAGGATGTGAAACAGACATGCAGAAACAGAGAATGTCAAACACAGGGGAAGAAACAGAGAATGAGATACAGTAGGGTAGAAACAGATGGTGAGAACCATAGAATGAGAAATGGAGAGGCACAAACAGATGATGAGAAACTGAATCTGAGAAGCAAAGAGGCAGCAACAGAGAATGAGAAACAGAGGATGAGAAACAAAGTTGCAGAAACTGATGATGAGCAACAGAGGATGGGAGACACGAGGCAGAAGCAAAGGATGAAAAAAAGATGATGTGAAACAGAAGATGACAAACACAAGGACTGAAGCAGAGAATGCAAAACAGAGGATGATAAACCAAGGGCCAGCAACAGAGGATGAGTAACAGAGTGGATGAGAAACATAGGGGCAGAAACAGTGAATGAGAAACAGAGGATGAGAAACAGATAATGTGAAAAAGAGAATGAGCAACACAGGGGCAGCAACAGATGTTGTGAAACAGAAAATTGTAAACAGAGGGGCAGAAGCAGATGATCTGAAATGGAGGAGCAGAAACAGAGGGTGAGAAAAAGATGATGAGAGACAGAAGTAGAGGACGAGAAACAGAGGTAAACAAAGAGAGAATGAGAAACAGAGGAGTCGAGAGAAATGATGAGAAAAAGAGGATGAGAAACAGAGGGGCAGAAACAAACATTGACAAACAAGATAAAAAACAGAGTGCAAAAACAGAGGATGAGAAACAGGGGCAGAAACAGATGATGAGGAACAGAGGGGCAGAATCAGGGGATTTGGAACAATGAATATGAAATGGCGAATGAGAAACAGAGTTTGAGAAATAGAGAATCAGGAAGAGAAAGACTGAAACAGAGGGGCAGAAAAAGAGGAGAGGAAACAGAGGATGAGAAACAAGATGTAAAAGAGAGGGGCAGAAACAGAGGGATAGAAGCAGAGGGGCAGAAAAGAGGATTCGAGACTGTGGTGTAGAAACAGAGGACATGAGAAAGAGGAGCTGAAACAGAGGATGACAAAATGACGATGAGAAACGGAGAAGAAGAAGCAGTGGGTGATAAGCAGAGTGGCACAAATAGAGAAGTGGGTATAGGGGTGCCGAAACAAAATATGAGAACCAATGAATATGAAACTAAGGATGAGTAACAGAAGGGCAGAAGCAGTTGGTCAGGTGCGGGTAGCAGAAGTAATGCAGGTGAAACAGAGTCTCTGAACCAACACACGGCAGCAGAAGATGAGAAATACTGAATGGGAAACAGAATATAAGAAACAGAGAGGAAAACAGTGGGGCAGAAACAGAGAATGAGAAACAAGGTAGCAGGATCAGAGAATGAGAAACAGGGGTAAAGAAACAGAAGATGAGAAGCAGAAGAGCGGAAACAGTGGATGAGAAACAGGGGGCAGAAACAGATGATGAGGGAACAAAGCATGAGCTATGGAGGTGCAGATACAGAGGATGAGAAACAGATGCGCAGAAACAGAGAAAGAGATACAGAGATGTGAAACACGGGCGGAAACAGAGTTCGTGTAATAGAAGGGCAGGAGCAAATGGTGAGGACCGTAGGATGAGAAATGGCGTGGCAGAAACAGGTGATTGGAAACAGAGTCTGAGAAACAAAGGGGCAGAAACAGACAATGAGAAAAAGCAGATGAGAAACAAAGTCACAGAAATAGATTATGAGAAATAGGCAATGGAAAACACAACGCCATAAACAGAGGATGAGAAACAGAGGATGAGAAACAAAGGAAGACATACATAAGGGCTGTAACAGAGAATGAGAAATAGAGGATGATAAACCAAGGGAGAGCAACAGAGGATGCGTAACAGAGGGGTTGAAACAGTGGATGGGAAACAGAAGAGCAGAAACAGATCATGAGAAACAGAGAATTGTAAACTGTGGGGCAGTAACAGATGATCTGGAATGGAGGCGCAGCAACAGAAGGTGAGAAACAAATAGTGAGAGACATAAGAATAGAAACATTGGATGAGAAACAGGGACAGAAACAGAGAATGAAAAACAGAGGAGCAGAGAGAGATTTGAGAAACAGGATGAGAAACTGAGGGCGGAAACTGAGATGAGAAATGGAGGAGTAGAAATGGATGGTGAGAAATACACAATGAGAAAGAGAGGGCAGAAAAAGGATGAGAAACAGCCAGTTAGCAACAGATGATGACAAACAGAGGATGATAAAAAAGGCAGAAAAAGCAAATAAGAAACAGAGCATCAGAAACAGATGATGAGAAACAGAGAATGAGAAACTGAGGAGCAGAAACAGAATGAGAAACAATGGGGCAGCTGATGAGAAATGGAGAATGATAAACAGGGGACAAAAACAGATGATGAGAAACAGTGGAGCAGAAACAGAGAGGTAGAAACAGAGTATGAGATACACTGGGGCCAAACCAGAGAATGAGAAACGGAGGATAAGAAACAGATTATGAGAAACAGAGGTCTTGAATCAGAAGAAGAAAAAGGGGATGAGAAACACAGCTAAGAAACAGAGGGGCAGAAACAGAGGTTGACAAAAAGATGAGAAACTAGAGGATGAGAAACAGATTGGCAGCATCAGATCATGAGAAAGAGAGAATTGGAAACTGAGGGACAGAATCAGACGATGAAAATGGAGGGGCAGAAACAGAGGGTCAGAAACAGAAGATGAGAAATAGAGAATGAGAAAAGGGAGGCCAGATATAGAGGGTGAACAACAAATGGGCAGAGACAGAGGATGAGAAACAGCGAAGGAGAAACGGGGGGCAGTAACAGAGAATGAGAAACAGAGGAGCAGAAACAAGGGCTGAGAAGCAATGGGAAAGAAACAAAGGATGAGAAAGAGAGTGGCAGTAACAGATGATGAGAAGAAAAGCCTGAGAAACAAAAAGGCAGAAACAGAAGATGAGACGCAGATGACTAGAAACAGAGGGGCAGAAACAGATCATGAGAAACTGAGAATTGGAAACAGAGGGGAAGAAATAGATGATGTGAAACAGCAGGACAGATACATCAAATGAGAAACAGAGAAGCAGAGAGAGATGGTGAGAAACAGAGGGGCAAAGATAGAGGATGAGAGATGGAGGAGCAGAAACAAATGACAATAAACAGAGCGTATGAATCAGGGAATGTGAAATAGAGAATGGGAAACAGAGGATGTGAAACAATGGGGCAGAAACAGATGATGAGAAACAGTGGAGCAGAAAGAGATGATGAGAAAGACCAGCTGAGAAACAGGATGAGAATCTGAGTGCCAGAAATGGAGTTGCAGAAAGAAAATGGCAGAAGTAGAGGGGCAGAAAGACACGATGAGGAACAAAGAATGGGAAACAGAGTGGCAGAAACTGCGGATGCGAAACACAGAATGAGAAAAAGTGATTGCAAAGCGGGGATGTAAAAAAGAGAATGTGAAATAGATAACTATAAACAGTGTGACTGAAACAGAGGCTGAGAAACACAGCACAGAATTAGAGGATGTGGAACAGAGGATCCAAAAACATGCTGTAGAATCAGAGGGGGAGACACTAAGAATGAGAAACCCGGAATGAGAACATATAACCTGAAATATGAGAAAGTGAGATTGAGAAATGGAGGATGAGAAACTTGGTGGCAGAAATGGTGTGACAGAAAGAGCTGGCAGAAAGAGAGGGGCAGAAACAGAGGATGAGAAACAGAATGTGAAAAATAGAATGCTAAGCAGGGAATGTGAAGAAGATGATGATAAACGCAATGTGAAACAATGCAACAGAAACTGAGGATGAGAAACAGATGATGAGAAGCAGTGTGGTGAAACTGAGGATGAGGACCAAGGGGTGCAAAACAGAGGATGAGAACGAAGAATGTGAAACAGTGTAGCAGTAACACACAATGAGAAACAGAGGAGGAGAAACAAAGGATGAGAAAGGCACTGATAGAAAAAGGCTGGCAGAAGCAAGGAATGAGAAACAGTGGATGCGAAACAGAGGATGTGAAAAGGAATATGAGAAACACAGAATAAGAGACAGTGTGGCAAAAACTCAGAATGAGACACAGATGATGAGTAACTGACAGAAAATGAGTGGCAGAAAGAATGGCAGGAACAGAGCAGGTTGCGAAACAGAGGACATAGAAAAGAGAATGTAAAACAGACAATGATAAACAGTGTGACAGAAACAGAGCAGTAGAAACAGAGGGTGTAGAACAGAGGATCCGAAACTGAGCCGTTGAATCAGAGGGGGAGAAATAAAGAATGAGAAATTGAATGAGAAATATCTGAAACTGAGAATGAGAAACTGAGGATGAGAAACTGCATGGAAGAAACTGAGAGTGGGAATTGAAGGATGAGAAACTGAGTGGCAGAAACAGTGCGACAGAAAGAGATGGCAGAAAGAGATGAGCAGAAACAGAGGGTGAGAAGTAGCCAATGAGAAAAATAGAATGTTAAACAGAGGATTTGAAAAAGAGGTTGAGAAATAGAGAAAGAGGAACAGTGTGACAAAAACAGAAAAAGAGAAGCAAAGAATGAGAAACAGTGTGCCATAAAAAGCACAGAATGAGAAACGAAGGAGAAACAGTGTGACAGAAACTGAGGATGAGGACCAAGGGATGCCAAACAGAGGATGAGGACCAAGGGGTGCAAAACAGAGGTTGAGAACCAGAGAATGTGAAACAGTGCAGCAGAACCACACAATGAAAAACAAAGGATGAGACACAGACTGGCAGGAACAGGGTGACAGAAACAGAGAATAACAAACAGAGGATGAGGAAAAATTGGCAGAAGCAAAGGATGACAACCAGAAAATGAGAAACAGGGCATGAGAAGTAGTGTTGAGAAGCAGAGGGGAAGAAATGGTAGAAGAGGAACATCAACTTTGGTAACTTTGCATAAAATAGATTGCTGGGAGTTCAACCACAACAGCCCATAGCCTCAGCACATTGTACATGATAATATTCAGTTTTTTTATTTTGAAGTCCAGTTTCTGAACCTGTCTAGAATAATCTGATTTGATCAACATGCGTATGGTTTATTGCTTTTGTAAAATAGTTGCATCAATAAGGACAAATTCAGTCCATTGATTCTATGCAGGGTTCTGCAAAGGCCTGTTGGTGGTCTGCCTTCTGCCTTTTCTCTATATTCCTACAGATTCGGAAACTCACCTCACTCTCATGCAGCACATCCCTGATCCTAACCGCCCACGCATAAAAATGATTTTATTCATGGCCACATCTGGTATTTCTCTAATCAATTAGAATCAGTGTCGTTTGGATCTCAAGCATTCTAAGAATCGGTGCAGTTTCTCATTATCTACTGTGCAAACTGCACATGATTTTTGATGCCTCTATCATATCCCTACTTACCTCTTTTGCAGAAATTCCAGAATTGGTCAAAAGTCGTCTGTTGAGGCTGAAGTAGTGCTTAATAAATATTCATCATTAGTTCCCTGCTTTTGCACTCTATGATCTGAACTTCTCAGCAAGATTACTACTCAACCCGCTCACACCTCTATCCTGCCCTCCGGCAGAAAGATTAGTTCCAAATGCTTTAAAAAGGCTGCCCTGCAGCAATAATGTGCTGTCAACGGAATTAACTAGCTGAAGGTAGGACTTTCACCCCTCAGTGGAGTAGGGTCCCACCCTTGAGAATTCCTGGTCAATTTGTAACTTTAGCAGTGCAAGGACTACCAGATAGTGGATGCTGCTGGGATTGTGATCTGACCCAAAAAGTGGTTTCATGGATACCGTATGAGATGAGTCTAAGATTTCTTGGTGAGGGAGGGATTGGGCACCTTAAGGAGGGGCAGAAGGGGGAAGGTGGGGCTTCTGGTGACAGGCTGTGGAGACCTACTGGGGACGCAGAAACCGGGAACAAATGACCTATTTCGGGCTGTCCCAAATGTATGCAGATCACACTTTGAAGGAGGTTCTCCTCTTCTTTCCACTCTTACCTGCCCATTGTATTATGGTTGTGAAGGCAATTAACCGAGCAGTTAAGAGCCTCGATTGGGCTAAGGTCAGGCAGCCTCATGAGATCCTTACCTAGTCATTGTATTATGGTGTTGCCTGGCTCTTCTTTAAACAAATTACAGACAACTCTAATCAGAATGTTATGCATGAATTTGCCCAGGTGTCTTACAAAGTAGTCAAATCAATACATACACAAGCTGGTACGAATGCAAAACAGTTCCAACTTTATTAAGAATAAAGTTACAATAATCTTTAATACTAAACATTGTATCTCTAATCTTGTAGGTCCCTTAAGGTTACAATATATCCTGAGTCTACTGTAAATGAATGCAGTCATGGTCTCTGTGGCTCTCTCTCTCTGGGTCGGCAACTATCTAACATTTTGCCTTCAGAGCTTACAGTCCAAGGGCTTGAATATTGACTTCAGCAGCTTCAAAATTCCTCCCCCCCCAGCCTTATCCCATTTCCCACCTCCCTAGCCTGACCTAACCTGTCCATCTTCCACTCTCACCTATCCACTCCACCCTTCCCACTGACCAATCACTTTAACCCCTTACCTGCAACCACTTCTCCAGGCCCACCTCCCTCCCTCTATTTATTTCTGGGCTCCCTTCCCCGCTCCAGTCCTGACAAATGGTTTCAGCCCGAAACATTGACTTTCCTGTTCGTCTAATGCTGTCTGACCTGTTTTTGTCCAGCTCCACGTTTTTTAACTCTGGCTTCCAGCATCTACAGTCCTTACCGTCTCCTTCTTCCTCTCTCTCTGGATGGTCAGCTGGTTGCTGCCTCTTGCCAGGATGGTGTCCTCAGAAGAGCGGATCCAAAAGAGAGGACTGCCTGTCAACCCTGTTTTTATACCTTTTAGATGTTTTTTCTGGAACTTTGTATAGTTCTGGACAATCTGGGAGATACACTTAATAGTTTGAAACAAGAGTCAATCATTTAAATGGTATCCTACTATTAGTTTCTTTGTGTAGTGGGACACTAGAACATAGAACATAGAACATAGAACAGTACAGCACAGAACAGGCCCTTCAGCCCACAATGTTGTGCCGACCATTGATCCTCATGGATGCACCCTCAAATTTCTGTGACCATATGCATGTCCAGCAGTCTCTTAAATGACCCCAATGACCTTGCTTCCACAACTGCTGCTGGCAACGCATTCCATGCTCTCACAACTCTCTGCGTAAAGAACCTGCCTCTGACATCCCCTCTATACTTTCCACCAACCAGCTTAAAACTATGACCCCTCGTGCTAGCCATTTCTGCCCTGGGAAATAGTCTCTGGCTATCGACTCTATCTATGCCTCTCATTATCTTGTATACCTCAATTAGGTCCCCTCTCCTCCTCCTTTTCTCCAATGAAAAGAGACCGAGCTCAGTCAACCTCTCTTCATAAGATAAGCCCTCCAGTCCAGGCAGCATCCTGGTAAACCTCCTCTGAACCCTCTCCAAAGCATCCACATCTTTCCTATAATAGGGCGCCCAGAACTGGACGCAGTATTCCAAGTGCGGTCTAACCAAAGTTTTATAGAGCTGCAACAAGATCTCACGACTCTTAAACTCAATCCCCCTGTTAATGAAAGCCAAAACACCATATGCTTTCTTAACAACCCTGTCCACTTGGGTGGCCATTTTAAGGGATCTATGTATCTGCACACCAAGATCCCTCTGTTCCTCCACACTGCCAAGAATCCTATCCTTAATCCTGTACTCAGCTTTCAAATTCGACCTTCCAAAATGCATCACCTCGCATTTATCCAGGTTGAACTCCATCTGCCACCTCTCAGCCCATCTCTGCATCCTGTCAATGTCCCGCTGCAGCCTACAACAGCCCTCTACACTGTCAACGACACCTCCGACCACTGTGTCTTTCTGCCTGGGCTCTCATTTGTCTAGTGGATAAATTGTTGGAGGTATGTCTGTACAGAATAACTGTTGTCTTTTGCATTTTGCTAATGTCATTAGCAACTAGCTGCTGTGTTTGCAGTGTGTCTGGTGTGTAGGTTTTGTAATTTCAGAGTTTGCTTGGTCAATATGCCCAGCATTCCTTGCTGTTTGCCCAAGTTAGCTTTCTCTCTGTGCTTTAGTAGTGATGAGGCTACGATGAGAATTGAATGGGTCGAATGGTGGAAAGGCAGTGGATTAACACATGATCCACAACAACAGCTGCTAGGGAAGTGGCGGTTGGGTGTGCAGCTGTAAAACCCCTTCTTTTTGTTACTACTTATAAAACTCAACATACCATATGCTTTATTAACCTACCTGCCATATATTTTTGTAATTATATCCCATGGCATTTTGCTCATGTGCTTCATTTAGAATTGTATCTTATTTTTTGCTTTTCTGCCAAATTTTCCAAACTGTACTACTTTACATGACTCAGTATTAAATTTCATCTGCTACGTATTCACCCAGTTGACCAACAAATGTTTTCTCCTTATTGTCCTTACCATCTTGATCATAGCTCACAGCACTGTCAAGTCTTGCAGTATTTGCAAATTTTGAATTACTGCCCTGTATAGGTCCCCGAATTTAGTTTATTAATAATATTGGGGAGAAGCAATGATCTTACTACCAATCCCCCAGAGAACAGCTTTCATACCACAAGCTTCAACATTGCTGACGAGTCTTATGTATGACTTCTTAACCACAAGGACTTTTTGCAAGTCCACGTCCTCCAAATAAACTATATTATCCACATCAGCTATCTCTATAGCAGCAACAAAACATCAGTCACAATGGTGGCAGAGTAGGTCTCAGGTCTCATTCGCTCTGTCTGCTTTTCTTTTCGTTTCTTTTCTTTTATTCTTTATTGTTTTTTTTTATTCTTTTACTTGCCTCTTCTTGGAGAGCTCTGTCGCAGTAACAGCATCAGCAGCAAACAGTGAGCCCCGGTGCTTCTACATTGATGAGGTGGTGCCAGCGCCATCTGATGCCTGCTGCGGCAGAGGCGACTTTGGGCCCAGTACAATACCAGGCAGGAATGGCAGTGGCTGCATTGGCAATACGGGCCTGAGTCAGACTCACTGTGCCGGCAGAGTCAATTTTCAACCGGTGCAGTACCTGGCAGCATTGGTGACAGCTGCCTCCTTGAGGCCCAGTGAGGACTCATAGTGGCAGGCATGTCAGTGGAGATAAGATGGCACCAAAGAGTGGCGCCTCGATCCAGCAGTGGCAAGGCAGTGAAGGGACTCCTGGCTGGGGGACACCAGCCTCATGGCCCACGGTAGAGAACTTAACAAGTAGGACTGTAAAACTGAACACTATTTCTTCATTTCTTTATTTTTCTGCCTTTGTGTTCTGTGTTCTGGTTTATATTTCTTTGTTTTGAGATGGCGCCTGAGAGTGGCAACACAACAACGTTTTTCACTGTATTTTGTAACAAAATACACATGATGATAAATAAATAAATAAATCATACGACTCACCCTTAAAATATTCACTCTGGATTTCCTTCATTAATCCAAATATGTTCAATGTTCTAACTCCATCTCTGACGCACAGCATAATCAACAAAAATCTCTGGGAGGCTGAGTGTCCACTTTTTGGTGCACAGAAGAAATTCTGTGCTAAAACAATCTCCATCTCCCTTTAATGAAGGCAGTCACCAATTCAGTTCATAAACCGTTCAATCTATTACATTTCTCTATGTTATTCTACAAATACTCCTGCTGAAGTCATATAGCAGCACAGGCAGCACAGAAACAAACCCTTCAATCCAACTCATCCATGCCGACCAGATATTCTAAACTGTTCTAGTCCCAATTTGCCAGAATTTAGCCAATGTCCCTCTAAACCCTTCCTTTTCATGTACACATCCAGATGCCTTTTAAATGTTATCATTGTATCTGTTTCTACCACCTCCCCTGGTCGCTCTTTCAATGCACGCACTATTCTCTGCATGAAAAGGTTGACCCTTAGGTCCCTTTTCGATCTTTTCCTTCTCACCTCAAACCTATGGCCTCTAGTATTGGACATCCCTAGCCTGAGGAAAAAGACTTTGGCTATGCACCACATCAGTGACCCTCATGATTTTCTAAATCATTATAAGGTGAATAATATTGAAGGGAGCTTCTCTTATTCACAAGCTCTAATATCACCACAAAGAATTCTGGCATCTTTTTGCCACTGATCTTCCCAGCCCCTCAAGAAAGCTGAGTTGCTCTTGTGACTCACCTTGGTCATTCATGACACTGTAATTTGAGAAGTTATTAGTGTAAGCTATCTCGGACTGTCCAAGCCATGTCAAGTTCACTGTTATTTCTAGAACAGCTCTCTTACCATCATTTAAATTTGGATGTCATGTCTCTTCCTGTCCAATCTTTTTTGTACAACTCCTGATTGCATAGGTTCCCTCAGGATTTTATCTACTCTATCCATAAAGGCCTATGCACGCTGTCTGGCCCCAGGGTTTTGTCCTTAAAGCCTATATCATCTTTGTCATTTTGTGTAGTATGGCATTCAGTGTGTATGTATTTATTTGAAAGAAAATTAACATTGTAACAATGCTGTACAGTTGAATTGAAAATAAATATACAAACAACAGATTTTAGATTCCTTCCAGTCTCCCGTCTAGGACAGAATTCTCTTTGTTGTAAAAACCTTTATGGGTGAGTTCCCACAATAAGGAGAATTCTATACTTTATTTGAAACTGAAGGGTCTTGAATAACAGAAAAGTCGTGAGACCCAAACTGAATGAGATAAATTGGAAAAATTCATTAATAGGCATAATTATACATAGGCAATAGATAGTCTCTAAAAGTCTATTATGATTTACAGCAATTATGCATTCCTTTAACGTGCAAAAACTCAAAATGCCAATCAGTCATGGCTAACAAAGGTAGTTCAAGGTTGCAGAAAAATTTAAATGAAGCCCTATTAAGTTGCCAGTAATTGAAGTAATTCTGAGGATTAAGAAGTTTATAGAAAAGAACAAAAGAAATTGGTGTGGAAAGGAAGAACAGAATGAGAATGCAATCTGAAAAGAAACTTTGCTGTAAATGCTTCAATAGATACGTAACAAGGAAATGTTTGGCTAAAACAACGTTATACCTTACAGGCAAAAATCAAAATAATTCATAACAGGAATTAGAGAAATGGGAGAGAAACTAAATTATTACTTTGTGTCTGTTTTACCTGTTGCAGTTATCATAAATCTCCCAGAGCTTGAGATCCAAATGGTTAGGGAGCATGAGGAGTTGAAGTAAATTCACATATTGGCAGGAAGGTGGTACTGAAAGTGGATAAATCACTAGGGCCAACTGTTCTACATCCCAGAGTGGTGAACAAGGTGGATATAAGGATAACTGATGCATTGACCATTGTCTTCCAAATTTCTATAGATTCTGCGCATTAGAATGTAACAAATCTCACCTCATTGTATAAGATGGGGCTGAGAGAGACAACAGGGGGCTGCAGACCTGTTAGTCTTACATTAGTAGGGGGGACAATGCTAGAATCCGTCATAAAGGATGGGATAAATAGACAGCTGGTTGATAACGATCTGACAATCTACTGGGGTTTTTTTGAACATGCTACTAACAAAATTGATATAAAACCAATGGTTCCGTATACACGGATTTTCAGAGGTCTTAGATACAGTGCTCCATAGGAGGCTGTTCAGATAAATAAATTGAATTACTTAGGTTAGGAGGCAATGTATTAGCATGGATTAATGGTCAATTGACAAAAGAGACAGTAGGAGTAAATGTGTACCCTTGCATCGGCAGTCTGTTACTAGTGATGCGCCGCAGGGATCGGGACTTGGGCCCCAACATTTTGCAATATGCATCAATGATTCACTTGTGAGCCCAAATAAATTATTTCAAAATTTGAGGATGATACAAGGTACATGGCAATGCATGTTGTGAGAAAATTGTGCAGTGGCTTCAGAAGGATTTGGACGAGCTTAGCGGATGGGCAAGAAAAAGGAAATGGAGTATAACCTGGAAAAATATGAGTGTCTCCACTTGAGTAGGTTAAATAGATGTGAAGTGTTTTTCTGAATTGGGTAGAAGGTCAGAAAGTGTAGACGTACAAAAGCAGCCAGGTGTCCTTGTTGACAAATCACTGAAGGCTAACATGCAGGTACAGCAAGCTATTAGGAAGGCTAATGGAACGTTAGCCTTCATTGTGAGAGAATTTGAGTGCAGGAGTCATGAAGTTCTGCTCCATTGTACAGGAGCTTGGTCAGATTGCATCTGGAGTATTATGTGCAGTTTTTGTCTCCTCATCTCAGGATAGATATTGTGGTCAATCCAACAAAAGCTCACCAGATTTGTTCCCAGGGTGACAGTACTGTCCTGTGAGAAGAAATTGGGCATACTGGGCATGTACAGTCTTGAGTTTAAAAGATTGAGAGATGATCTCATTGAAACGTACAAATACTTAAAGGAATAGACGGGTTAGATTCAGATAAGTTGTTTCATTTGGTTAGGGAGTCTAGACCCAGGAGCACAATGTAAAAACAATGGGGGTGCAGTTTAGGCCTGAGATGAGTTTTTTTTCACTCAGGGTTATGAACGTTTGGAGTTCTCTCCCACAGACAGCTGTGGAAGCTCAGTGTTTAGGTGTGTTAAAGGTAGTGATTAATACATTCCTGATTATCAGTGTACTGCAGGATTATGGGGAACGTGTGGGAAAAAGATACTGAAATCTTCACCAGCCATTGTCATATTGAATGGTAGGCAGTCTCAAATAGCTGAATAGCCTACTCCAGTTCCAATGATGGATGGTATACGAAAGCAGCAAAATTGGATCCAGGATTACGGTTACCGGATCTACACAGTTTTATTTACATGATTTGTGGATAAGATACTGTACTTGTTACAGTGAACATCAGCTTCAATTTGTGTTGTTCTTTGCATTGAGGCTCATGGTTCAATTAAAGCAAGCCAAAATGTTTCATTCAAAAATTATTAAAATGATATAAGGTCAAAGCTGTATGTTGGAGTGATTACAAATGTTGTTTAATTAATACAATTCACCAGAGATAAATGGTTACAGCTTGAGATGGTTAAATTAGGTTTTGTGCTTTGCAAAAGTTGGCAAGTTATGGGTGAAGTTACACTGCTGCTTTAGTTTTGATGGTGGTTTAGTAGACTACAGTTGTTGAATGACTGGGGCAGAGTATTTGCCTCCATCTGAGGGGCAGTGTGAGAGCTGATGTAGTGACTTCACAGCCCCAGCTGCATGCTAGTTTATTGGAACCATTCTACTCCCGAGTCTGTTCCTAGAGGTTGCATCAGAGCCAGAGGCCTATCTGCCCTCAGATGGAGAGCAACTAAACAATGTAAGTTTAATTGAGGCCAATTACTAGAGATTAAATAGATTTCCTCAGTGATTGTGCAGCCCACTACCAGTGTCAGGAACAGGCCAGATGATAGCCTTGAGGAGTTATATCGGAGGTTAGCACTCCAGGGTGGTTTTCAATTTCTCACTGTCCGTACCAGGACATGGCTGAGGCCACAGGTTTCCCTGTGGAGAGGGTCCCTCCTCACTGTGGAGCTTCAGCAGCTGTGACCATATCTTAATTGAGAATTTGCTGCAAAATCACTTCAGCATACAAATGGCTTCTGAAATGGCAGTTTGTAGTCTTTTCATGCTGGAGTGCCTCCTTTCAGTCCTTGAACACTAAGATTCAGCTGAAGGATAGAGAACATGCTCCCATCGCTATTTCACCACTTCAGGGAACATCATTGCTGGGTGATTATTCCCAAACCAAAGTCCCCCAGTTGACCCTGATATTAGGATCCTGACTCAAAACCCAAAACCTAAGCTGGAAACAATAAATTACACTTGAGAAGAAAAAAATGCTGGTTGGTTGGCTTTCTTCACAGCAGAACCTTGGACAGAGTAAATCCCTGCCTACCAAGTTTCAGCAACATGTCTCTCTTTGCAGCAACATTCTATCCCCGTATTACCCATTGACTGTCTGAAAATGTATAATCTTGTCCCTGTGTCTGAGGCCGAATCACAGCCAGGCATATGGGAAGAGATAATTGAGAGGTGTTCTTCAATCATTCTGGGGGTTGTTCTCAATTTTTAAGCAGGCTTAGTCTTTTGGTTACAAATTTGAGCATTTGTCTCCAGAGTGTCAATCTCTCTGTGTGCTAGGCATAAGTGCAGTGCTGGTTTAAAAGATAAAGTTATAGCTGTCCTCATGAGCAATAGTGAACTGGGAATTGGTGAATCGCTTCTACTGCTATTGCTCTCATTCTTCATCTTAACCACCCATGCTGCATTGTCACTCCTTTGGAAATGACTGATTTTGATAAAATTGATGGAATGTAGTCTAATAATAAAGGCAAATGCTTTCATTTGGAACAGAACATTGTAACATGCTCAAAATGTATTTTTCCTGAAACAATACTCTGGAATTCAAAGAAATATGACAATAAAATCAATTCTAACATGCTCGGAACTAGCTTGGCAGCCTCAAAACTTGCAATTGCGATTATTGGCAAACTGTTTGACTATGGGGTGCATCACAGTTGGATTCAATCGATCCTGACAGCTGCATCTGAACTTTAGAGCTGGAATTACAGGGCATGAATTAGAAATGAGAGTGTTGATGTTTCTTTCCTCTCCCTCTTGAAAGCATGGGAAGCCATGGCCCAATGCAATTCTCACTCTACTATGTTCTGGTCTGTATAATATAACATGCAAACCCACTGACTCAGCGGGGATCAACCAGCATCCTCACTTTTACAGAGATACACTTCAGAAAATGTGTTGGAAGGATCAAACAGAAGTAAAATTTAATACCATCAAAAAGATAATAGATAATAAATCAGTGGTTAGGTATGATAACCAGTCAATACTATGGTATGCTGTGCCTTCTTGCCATCCAGTATATTCCAGTGATAATTTGAGGGCACCTTCATGTGTACACAGATCACAGCTGCAAAAATATTATTTTGAAAAAGCTGGTAAAAGGAGTTATAATATTGGCCAGTGTGGAAGTGAAAATCATGTGAGTAATTTAACGCAATAATCAAAGTGTCCATTTAAGTCGCTCTCACTGTGTTAAGGATTTGTTTGTTGTAATTGTCTCACTGAGAAAGTAGTCCATATTCGTCCTATTAGAAGGATCATGTCATACCGACACACCATAAAGTAATAAAACGTTGGTTGTGAAGTCAAGACTCCTTGTTAATTGTGTTTATTCCAGGTAGGAGATGTGAGCATGGGAGACAAGAAACATTTCAACCAGTTCAAGCTCACACTAAATGACAATTGTAGAGTGAAGCCTACTTCTTCAAAGGTGAGAGGTGACTGTGGTGGTAGAATTCATTTACTATGACATTTCCACTGGCTGCAGCAGTCTTTGTTTCATACACACAAGGCTGGAACCACGGCATGTTCAAAAAAAAATTACACAACTTTAGTCTTTTAAAAGCAGAACAACATCAATAGAACTCCCTCAGAAAAGAAAGAGTCCTCGTTACCTGTCCCCATTCCCCTTCTTCACAATATTTCCAGCTATATTTTTCAGAGGCCTTATTGATCAGAACTGGGAGACTGAAGAGAGCACTTGTTGAACTTTAACCTCTGAAATGGATTTTTTTGTCTGAACCTTCTGGTTGAAAGTTATTCTTTTCTACTTCTGAAGGATACATTCTGTCCGTGTTCATTCAGTATTGAAAGTGGCTTCACTCTTCTCACCCATGATCTCCACAGCTTAGCAGGACCATGAAATCTTGGAAAAATTATTTTTAGCGAATCTAGTCAATTTTCTTTTTAAGTGTGTGTGTGTGTGTGTGTGTGTGTGTGTGTGTGTGTGCGCGCGCGCGCATGCCCGTATGTTTAGGCTAAATGTACGCAGGCATATGTGAGTGTGTTCAAATGTTTGCAAACATATGTGAGTGAGTGTGTTTGAGTACAGTTCCATGAATGTGTATATAGCATGTGTTAGTGAGTGTGGTATGGTTGAATGCACACGTGCAGGTATGTTTATGTGAGTTATAAATGGTGGTGTGCGTGTACATCTTTGCCTGAGACCAGAAACCACCAAAAACTCTATAGGAATACTGCAGTAAAAGTACAAATTTAAAATAAAAAGTAGCTATTTAAGCTGCAGAAGTGCAGAAAGGGTAAGAATGTTCACAATGGCAATAGATCGTGGCACCTACTTTGCTGATATTTGGTATCAATTAGCCACAACATCTGTAAAATTTAGACACAGTTGGCACCTTCACAGCAATACCGTGTGAATGGTATTAAGCTAGCGGTCTTCCTTCTGCACTGTGGGCCGGAATAGTGCCTGTGCATACATGCATACCTCTGCTGTGAATTTCACCATCTTAGCATGTTGGTCAAAGCAGAAAGACATTGATGTCAATTGTTTCATCAGACAACACTGATTCAAAGCCAGTGGAATTTTTGGGTTAGTTACTGATTGGTTTCTACTAGCTGTGCTATAACAGTACAAGTGCCTGCTGCTTTCAATTCTTCCTTTCGATTGCAAAAGTTGTTAACAAATGGTGTTGCAGGTGTTGGTGGACATTTTCCTGATTTCTAGGCTTCTGCTTAAGTCACTTACTCCCAAACATGGTTGATTTTTCTCTTGGAAAAAAATACGAATCTGCAAGAACGAACAAATATGACACAGAGCAGCTCTATACTCAGGAAAAACACAGGAAATGGTCAAGCACTGTAAACAGGAGGTCATATGAATTTATGATATTCAAGAAGCAATTACCCTGCGTGAAGTTCCAGGGAAGCAATTATTCAAATGTAATGCCACCCGCCAGCGGGCAGGAAAGGTGGGAGGTGTTAAAATCAGATGTTTGGAAGGAGTGTGGCATATGTCATTCAATCAACTCTATTGGTATTTTATCAATGCAGGTTAGGTGTTAGTTAGAACATCCGTACTGGGACATTATGGCCTTCATAAGGTCTTAAATGACCCCTTCCCGCTGCTTCTTGTATTTTAGTTTTAGTTGTATGCAGAGGGCAGATCATGTTACTGATTTGACTCACATTTTGTCATTTTTTTGGTTTCGTTGCAGCTCGGTTCACACCTCTCTTAACCTTACACAGCTGAGTTTGCATTCAGTAGCTGGGAGGACTGCACATTGTCACCAAATTGATTTAAAAGGATCAGCAACTGTTTTCAACTTGGTTGCTGATTGATTTCTGCTGGCTGTTGCTAAGTTACCAGAAGCATTTGAAATTTTACACTTTTGTTTAAAGTTGGTAAATTCTGCAGGGAGAGAAGTTGCATGTGGTGATGGTTTTGGTTTTTGCTTCAAGGGCTCTACTCGCAACACTTGCTTCCAGTCATGGATGTTACAGTTACTCTCCTTAGCATGAGAACATATTCACTTAAGGGAGCGTTCAGCTTATCCCGACCTCAGGAAGAAACAGTGTCTACAAAATATATTTTTTTTAACGGCAGGGTTAGGAGTGGCACTAATGGCTGTAAAAGCGGCTGCAGCTATGAACATCTTTGTGTCGGGATTCTTCCAGGCTGGCGTCAGTGAAAATTTCCAGTTCACCACCCACTGCTTGCAAGAGAAGTTGCTGACACTGCCTAAACCAGTAGAGAACTGCACTTCAATTTTCTGTTCAGACAGAAGCAGGCTTCACCTATGGCAGGGGACTCCTCACGGAACAGGGTGCACGCAGATTGTTTCAAGGTCCTAATGCAGAGTCAGACTGCAATCACAAATGATTTTACACCCTGAATGTGAAGACCATGCTCAGCACATTGTACAGATGAATATTGGATAGCCTGGGAGCAGTCACAATAAAAAAGCTCTCCATTGCAATGTGGGGCTTCACAATTAGCATTGTACAAGAAGCTAGTCATCCAATATTTAGGATGGTGCTTTTCAATTACGTTTGCTGCTGCAGACTTGGTGAAAGCACCAAATGTGAGCATCCATCTGGAAGCTGTGACTTCTAGCATTGAAGTCTTCTTCTGAATAACCAATTCCAATGGACATTGATGTGTCCAGATGCTCAAAAACTGCCTCCATCCACAGGTTCTCTTCTCCATTGACCAATTCTCCATTGGTCAATTGCCAAAGGGCAGCCATAGGAAAAGGTATAAGGATACACTCACTGTAAAGCATGGAAGCATTAATATCACTGACAGCTGGAACAAAACAGCCTTGACATACCTCCTCCTGATCCATCAGGCATAAACAACTTTACGTCTCAGCAAATCAATTGGCAGAGGAAGCGAAGTCAATCTGGGGCTGCAAATTTAATTTCCTCAACACATAAGGTGCCCCCACTGCAGGAAAAAAACTTGTAGATCCAAGATTGGATTCCTCAGTCAGCCGAAGGCTAATCCTAGCCTGACAGTAAACTTCTGAGGACCCGCTGCTGTCGACAACAACTTCATTTATGATTGTTCCCAGAAACATTGGGAACCTCTTCTTTCTTGCCTGTCACTTCATTTTGGATTTTAAAGCTCTGGTGATGAGTCTCAATAAACAGATCACGGCGTTGTCAGAGAAAGTTTTTGTTTCAGTAATGCAAACTATTGTTGTGCTCTTGAGTATGTTTTGGAAATGGAACACAGGCAGCAGAGTGGGAAAGCAGTGAGCAGCAGGAGGAGGAATCCAGGAATCTTTCACTACAGAAGTATTCATCTGATATGACATCTCCACGTCCTGGTTAGTCCACAACATCATGTCTTTTAATCAATTTGGTATAGGCCATCACAGTTTTCTCTTGGTGAAAATCCTGAAATGTAACAAAAATGACTTTACCAGGATTTAAATGCAACATTTCCAATAGCACATACAAAACTGAATTGTTTGGCCGTATGTTTGCTCTTCATGCCTGTCCTGAGCAGTAGTACCCCAGTAACTGCTGCCCGGCTGCTGGCTTTCTCTGTGTTTGATTGTGGATGGCATCACATAATGATCTGAATCAACTCTGGGCCTTGAAGACCTGAAGTCAGATGGCACCATCCTGTTAAAGGGCAGAACCTACCTGGGCAGGCCAGGGCATGCTTAAAAGCAACAGTAATGTCATTGGCAGAGTAGTGGTGGTGAGTTCACAAATATTTCATTCTGCGAGGACAGGCTGTTCGCCAGAGAGTTGATTGTGCTTCCTTTGCCCGACTTTACAGCAATCTGAGTAATCTGCTGTGACAGATTGCTGGCCTGTCCTGACAGGAGTTAATCTAGAGCTAGGGGACACAGACTACAAATGGGGGATATCCCATTTAAGATGAAGATGAGGGTCATTCATCTTTACAAATCTCTTCCCTAGTAAGACATTGACCTTGACCACAGAATTGGTACCCTTCCTCTAAACCAATTTATTCCAGTTCAATTTCAGAATCATCTCCAGAAAATCCAACATTTTGCCCACCCCTAATGACCTTTGAGATAGTGGGGGTGAGTACCCTTCCCTGCAATTGTCCATACAGTGCTGATACAGGGAACTGCAGGTTTTTGACTGAACAATTATGTTCAGTGGGGTGGCACGGTGGCTCAGTGGTTAGCAGTGCTGCCTCACAGCACCAGGGACCTGGGTTCAATTCTACCTTTGGGTGACTGTCTGTGTGGCATTTGCAAATTCCCACCATGTCTGCATGGAGTGCTTCCAGGTGCTCTGATTCCCTCCCACAGTCCAAAGATGTGCAGGCTAGGTAGATTGGCCATGCTAAATTGCCTGTAGAGTTCAGGGATGCGTAGATCAGTTGGCTTATTGGGGAATGGGTCTGAGTGGGATGCTGCAAGGGTCAGTGTGGATTTGTCGGACCGAAAGGCCTGTTTCCACACTGTAGGGATTCTATGCTAGTAATGAAAAATCTGTAAGATGGTTCCAAGTCAGGATTTTGCTCCTGCGCATCTGTTGCCCAAGGGCTTCTAAATAGTACAGGTCCCGGGTTTAGAAGGTGCTAATAATGCACACATAGCAAGTTGATGCAGTGCATCTAGTGGATGTTACACATTGCAGTGTACTGTGCTATTGTTACAGGGTGTAAATTCTTAAAGTGGTGATTAAGGTGCAATAAAGGGAGTTGCCTTGTCCTGGATTAGCGTGGATAGTTTTCCATGGCTTTGGATGATATTTAATGTCGAAATAAAAGAACTTATGATTAGAGTAATAATTGTCCGTGGGGCTATAATGCAAAGTTTACCATGATGATTTGTCCTGGGACAGAGGTAAAAATCTAATGACTCCATGTCCTGCAAAATGAGGCAAGGTTAAAAATGACAATTAATCCTGAGAATAGAGGGAATGTCTCATGAATAAAAATAGTCAAAGAGGGCAGTGCAATCCCTTTAACAGAAAATCGGAGAGAAATTTGGAAAATTAAAGTAATGGAGAGCTCCTTGGCACGCATAAAGTTGAAAGAAAGGGACCACTGAAGTTCATAATCGAATTAAAATAAAAAGCAAACTTGTAATACCAGAGATCTTGAAGTGATAGGCAGTTTAGGGTGACAGACAGTTGCCTACTTGCAGCCAAGCTAGAGTAACATGAGGCTGAAATGAGCATATAACCCTTCCCCTTCCAGCTCAAACCACTGATCATCAAGTTCCATTTGTATTCTTATGTTACACAAACTTCTGCCAAATCATTTCCATCCTGCCCAAATACAGTGACAATGAAAAGCAGTAATGTTACAGTGAAAATGTATTATAGCGCTGAGAATTCCAATTTCGTGTTTAGTATTCCACAGTAATGAAATCAGACGAGAATGGCATTTAATAATTGTATCTGTTGACCGGTCAGTGAAGTGTGACATGAGGGATGAGGTTAAGGTGGTAATAAGTGTCAAGACTTCTTTTGCCTTTCTGTTCTGCAATGAGATATTGAAACAGGTAGAAAGTAGGAGGGCTATTACCACGACAGTTTCTACATCAGGAGAGGTGGGCTCTTTTGTTTCTTGGCAATTGCATGACTTGGCCATGTCAGGCTTTGAAAGAACAGCTCCTCTTCTAAATGCTAGAGCCTGACACCATCCCCCAGCTTGTTTAACAGCATCTCAGGGATCTGTAAATAATAAATGAGTGCTTGCTTGGTAAGAGTGAAATCCATTATGGAACCTCACCCGTGTGTGCATTCTGTTCCAGAGAGTGCTCTGTGCTGTCAAACCCCTCTATGTTTTCCACTTCAATCTGCTGAAAGATGGGAGAGCTCTGCTGAACTGAGCAAGGTAGAAATGTTTGTCCCCTTTGCTCTAACATGTGTGTGCTAACATTCAATCTCAAATAAATGATGTACAGTATCTGTATTATAGAGGCTTTGTCCACAAGGAGCACTTTTATCCTGTAATTTTTCCTTCTGTTCTCTCTTGAAATGAACATGGGAACAGTGCTATGGCATTCAGCCCCTGAAGCCACTTCTGCCATTCAATTAGATTATGGTTGATCTCTCCTTGAACTCTATTTACCTACCTTTGTTTCACATTCTTGTCTCATAAAGACACAGTTCCCTAGGCTCCAACACCCCTATGTTATCTTAGCCACTTGGGAATTCCTCATCTCTTAACCTAAATATTACATTCTGGCAGGATATTTGACTATAGTGGGCATCAGTGTGAAGGTAAATTCTATCTTCATTCATTTTAAAATGTGATATTCATATCAAGAAGTGCTAAATAGCAAACAGCCATAGCAATCATGTCTGGCTGACATCTTCAGTGTAACAGTCTGGAATTTCAATTAACCCCACATTAAGTGGGAATCTGAATTGAATCTTTCACACGATTCAGTTCCATATTCATAGAACCCTTACAGAGCAGATAGAAGCCATTCATCCCATCACATCTGTACCAACCGTCCAAAGTGATTCCCACCCCGTCCCAGCCTCCCATCCCTGTAACCCCACATTTCCCATGGCTGACCCACTTAACCTACACATCCCTGGTCACTTATGGGCAATTTAGCATGGCTAATTCACCTAACCTGCATGCCTTTGGACCGTGGGATGAAACTAGAGCACCAGAGGAAACCCACACAGATACAGTGAGAACATGCAAACTCCACACAAGTCCGACTCTATGTGAGGACTGGGCTGTTCCCAATTGCCCTCTTCCTCAGGCAATAGCTGAAAATCATTGTGTGCTTTTGGAATCTGATTAAAAACTGCCTATGACTGCAGGAAACCAAATATGTTGCTTGTCATTTTCTTCAGGTAAGTGAATTGTTGTTTATCTTTTATCATTTTGTTGATGGGCTCCAACTCTGTTCCAGACTTGAACCAATACTCAAGCTGGGGTTCATTAATAATGTCTGACAGGCCACTAATTTTGGCATCAACAAAGGTGGCATGCCATTTTGAAGGGCTGCAAACCCCAGAAAATCGAGCACAATACATGCTCACAAGCCTATTCAGAGACTGAGATCTAAGTAGAAAAGTGAGTGTGGGAAGGCGCAGTATTCTATATGTGGTGAGAAGAGGCCTCTATTCCATATTCAACCTAGGTTCAACTTCCACATGGTGATCCCGGATAATGTAAGTAACTGGGATGAAAAGGATGGAAATGGGCTGGAGGTAAGGGAGTTGCGGGGAAAGCAATGCATCTTGTCTGCAGAGCTGGGGCAGGAGTTGTGGAGAAAAGAAGTATTGTGACTGCCTGGAGCTGTACTTTTTATGTGGATTTGTTCACAAATATGAGATTCTGAGCACAATACTACCATCCACCAAGAGGCTCCACTGGAGGACTGGCAGCCACATTACAATGCAGGCTAGCTGCATAGGGGAGTTGTAGCAGGGCAAGCATGCTGGTTAGTTTGAATTGAATCTTCCCATCTCACTCTGCCTAGAGAGACCAACGGATGTGCTCTTCGCTCTGTGCAAATTCACTGAGCATAAAAATGTGATATTAGACACTTTTGTAATAAGGGGATTGCAATGTGGTTCACAAAAACAAGAAACCTGATTGGAATTCGTTCTGATTTTAATTTTGCTGATGAGTATATTGTAAGGATGTGGGACAGCATTTCATTATAACAAAGTATGAGACCAATAGCCCTCTGAGATACATATAGAAAAATATATGCAACATGAATTCTGAAATCCTATCACTAATATGTTAACTTCAGTAAAGTATGGTTTCCACAAACATCAGAAATTATGGAGAAAAATACAGAAGTGATCGTAATTTGTTAGTGAACTCGTTAATTGAATATTATTAGATGTGATTAGTTACAAGAAGCTTTAATTGTAGTAAATTAGAATTCAGGCGTCTGATCAGTTTAAAATTTTATTGAGGTGTATCTAGGAGGGTATATTGTTTAGTTATCGACGGAGAGCTGCTGACTGGTTGGTTAATTCTTTCCTATTCTGCCTACTGGGTTAAATGAGGAGCAAATAATTAAATAATTGGGTATAAACCTCTACAAGTCATGTCTGCCTCACAGCTGACGCTGACTCACATGACCTAGAGGAGTGCAAGGATTGTTTGCACCAGTCGCCCTTCATCTGTTGTGTCATTGCCTAGAGCTAGTCACCAGCAAAGTAGAATGAAAAGAGTCCCTAAAGAAATCCAGCTGCCTGCTGTTGGTGCTGGCGTGTGAATAGTTATACATACTAATTAACTACAAGCCCTTCAGGACAAACAGCTTACCTACAATATGGTCGTATGCATGTGGCCTACAGGTGATCTGAGCCTACAGCAGCACAACAGATGGGAAGATGGGCTACAGTTTCCTGCTTAGACAGAAAGGTAATAAAGAAGAGTGTTCTGTGAACAGTCAGGAAATAATCAGCCACTGAACATTCTCTGTTCTGTATAACCACATGGAACAAGCTACTGACTTGTGGAAACAGGTTGAGTCCCATCACACAATCCTGGAATTGTATGCAATAAAAATAAAATGCTAGCCTTTTTAATCATCATAAACTAATGATTCTAATTTTAAATAGATCAATTACCAAACAGCAGTAAAATTTCAATATCTTCTAATAAAAACAGAATTGAACATAAAATTCCAATCAGTGGCCTTTCAGGTTTGATGCACATGCCTGCACTTTACCCCATATTAGACGATGTGTGTGTATTCCCAGGCTATGGACAGAATTTAATTGAAAGGCTGCGGTTTCCAACCACTGGACCAGAAGTGGCCTCCACTTCCACTCGTGTCATATCCTGAAACTGTCGGTAAGATTATGTAAGAACTGCTGCACATGCTGTAAAAGCAGGAATTCCTTTATTCTCTTTTTTTAGACTTCTTTTGCTGGTCATATCCTTAAGTGGACAAAATGTGCAATACAATTTTCAGTACACTGCAGTTGAGAGCTGCAATGCACATAGTTATGCTACAAATCTTAAGTGTATGCAGTGGACATGTGCCCCACATGCATTGAGGTGGTAGGATAGTGGCGGAATGAGGAGGTCAAAAGCTATCTGCCCGGCCATCAGCTGATTAATTTCATGTCAGGATTGACTGTAGAAGTCCTGCCTCCTCTGAGAGCACTCACTCTCTACAGGCAAGGCGAGATGGCACCAAGCTTTTATCTGCACATATGGCAGTCATTTTTTGACTCACGGCCGTTATACACTTTGACAGCTTCAATCAATTATCCCTCATCATTGCTTCCATTCATTTGGGAAATCATCTTCTTGGGCACCCGTCATACCTCTCCCTGCAGCCCTGCAATAATTCAGCAAGGCCTTCCTGACAATTCTCCTCTAGGTCTTCTAGGAATGGCAGGAGGTGTTCTCTTCAGGGATGGCAGGTGTAACACTTCCTGCGGTTGCAGGGGAACGTCCCGGGTGTGGTGGGGTTGGAGGGGAGTGTGGAGTGGACAAGGGAGTCCCAGAGACAGTGGTCCCTCCGGAAAGCATACAAGGGTGGGGAGGGAAAAATGTCTTTGTTGGTGGGGTCGGATTCCAGGTGGCAGAAGTGTTGGAGGATGATGCGTTGGATCCGAAGGTTGGTGGGGTGGTATGTGAGGACGAGGGAGATTCTGTTTTGGTTGTTATTGCAGGGAGGGGGTGTGAGGGATGAGTTGCGGGAAATGCGGGACACATGGTCAAGGGTGATCTTGACCACTGAAAGGGGGGAGTTGCAATCCTTGAAAAACTAGGACAAAATTTATCTGCTTTCCAGAGGGACCACTCTCTCTGGGGCTCCCTTGTCCGCTCCACACTCCCCTCCAGCTCCACCACACCCAGCACTTTTTCCTGCAACCGCAGGAAGTGCTACACCTGCTCCTACACCTCCCCCCTCACTCTCAGCCCAGGCCCCAAGAAGACTTTCCCCATCAAACAGAAGTTCACCTGCACATCTGCTAATGTGGTACACATGAATCCGCTGTTCCCGTTGTGGCTTCCTCTACATTGGGGAAACCAAGCAGAGGCTTGAGGTTTGCTTTGCTGAACACCTACTCTTGGTTCGCACTAAACAACTGCACCTCCCAGTCGCAAACCATTTCAACTCCTCCTCCCATTCCTCAGATGACATGTCCATCTTGGGCCTCCTGCAGTGCCACAATGATGCTACGTGAAGGTTGCAGGAACATCACCTCATATTCCACTAAGGAACCCTGCAGCCCAATGGTGTCAATGTGGACTTCACAAGCTTCAAAATCTTTCCCCCCCCCGTACCGCATCCCAAAACCAGCCCAGCTTGTCCCTGCCTCCCTAACTGTCCTTCCTCCCATCTATCCCCTCCTCCCACCTCAAGGCCCATTCTCATCTCCTACCTACTAGCATCATCCCGCCTCCTTGACCTGTCCGTCCCCCCTGGACTGATCTATCCCCTCTCTAACTCCCCACCGACACTCACCTCTACTGGCTACATCCCCACCTCTTTGACCTGACTGTCTCCACTCCACCTATCTTCTCCTCAATCCATCTTCTATCCGCCTCCCCCCCTCCCTATCTATTTCAGAACCCCTTCCTCTCCCCCATTTCTGAAGAAGAGTCTAGGCTCGAAATGTCAGCCTTCCTGTTCCTCTGATGCTGCTTGGCCTGCTGTGTTCATCCAGCTCTACACCTTGGTATCTCAGATTCTCCAGCATCTGCAGTTCCTACTATCACTGAAGCCATTTCAAATTCTGTGTGGAGTTTCGATTTGTTTATTTATGGAAAGATGCGAATGTGTTGGAGGTGGTTGAGGGGAGGATAACAAGATTGATACCCGGAATGAATGGGATGTCTTATGAAGATTGGTTGGGCTGGCTAGCTTGTTCCCATAATTTAGAAGATTGAGGGGTGACATAATTAAATTTCACAAAATGTTCTGAAGAAGGGTCACTGGACCCATAATATTAACTCTGCTTTCTCTCAACTGAGGCTGCCAGACTTGCTCAGTTTCTCCAGCAATTTCTATTTTTCTTTGAAACACTCAATATCTGTAGACCTATCTGCTCCATAGCATCTTTGTTGTTGTTCTTCACTGCAGGCTATTGCTGTTGATAGAGAAGGTAAAAATCTACTTCTAATGAAAACCCAGAGGATGCATGTTAATCAGTTTCTCCCTCATCTGCCAACAGCATAGTTGTACTCACACAGGTTTGAGAGGATTCATAAGGAGAGAGAGGTTAAGAATCAGTGGCATGTGCTGGTAATCATGTTAAGGGTGCATCCCAGCAGCGGGGGGGTCCCTATTCAGAGTTCTAGACTGAGAATAGCTTCTTCACCATGGCCACAGTGAATCTCATGAGTGCCCTAAGTTCAAATGCTATACACCCAAAGCAAAAAATGATGGAATACAGTGCAAGATACTGTCCACAATCCCTCCATTTCTGCATAGAAAGGAGGAGTATAATGCACTGAGTAGTTCAAAGCAAACATCATTGTGACGGAATCTGTCATTGCAACTAGGCAGTTTGCTCTCACTAATTCCAAGAGAAATCCAAGTGAGAAGACATTGTGAGGGAATCTAGTAGATATACCAGAGATTGCATAGAGCCTTGTGCAACTTGTGGAACAAGCTTTGATTTCCATTGTGGCCAGGGAATCTGAGTGAATGTCTTCCTCTGTGGAGAGTTTGGCAACCACCGTGAAGAGCCATGCCTGTCATATGACACAACTGTCCTGCTGTCAGTGACTGAGCTGCAAGCAGGTACGTGACTGGTTCTGTTTATATTCAGCAGATCTCTCCTACAGCAGGGAGACAGGAATTGAAAACAGTATTCCAAAAGTGGCCTGTACAATGTCCTGTACAGCCACGACATGACATCTCAACTCCTATACTCGAAGCAGTGGCCAGTAAAAGGTGCTAGAAGAGGTGGTGAGCTGAACTACAGGAGTGGGGGCCTGAGTGGAGGGAGCTAGAACTAAAAGTGGTTGAAGCAAAAGATTTAAAATGACCTTAAATTGTAAACAAATAAGTTAAAATCCCTTGCCCATCACTGAATGGAAGACGGTCTTGAAGAAGCATGTCTTCAGCTCATGTTGTCACTGGAGACGTGGCTTCACCAGAACTTTTTTATTCATTTGTTGGATGTGGACATCACAGGCTAGGCCAGCATTTAGTGGCGATCCTAGTTGCCCTTGGGAAGGTGGCAGTGGCCTTCTCGAGCCACTGCAATCCACCTGCTGTGGGTAGACCCATAATGCCATTTGGGAAGGAATGCCAGGATTTTTAAGGATTCCATCAACAGTGAAAGAGCAGCAGTATATTTCCATGTCAGGATAGTGAGTGACCTGGAGGGGCAGATGGTGGGTTCACATGTATCTGCTGTTCTTGTCCTTCTAGATGGAAGGTGCTGTCTGAAGATCTTTAGTGAATATCTACAGTGAATCTTGTAGACTGTACACACTACAGCTACTGAGCATTGGCGGTGGAGAGAGTGGATGCTTGTGGATGTGGTACCAATCAAGCAGGCTGCTTTATCCTGGATGGTGACTAATATATGGTAGACAAGCTTTGTGGAGTCAGGAGGTGAGTTACTCGATGCAATAGCCTTTGACCTTCTGTGGCAGCCAATGCATTCATGTGATGAGTCCAACTGAGGTTCTGGTCAATGGTAACCTCCAGGATGTTGATAATGGGGGATTCAAAAAGGTAACTAAGGTCAAGGGACAGTAGTTAGATTGTCTCTTATTAGTGATGGCCATAGCCTGGCATTTGTGTGTTGCAAATGTTACTTGCTACTTGTCAGCCCAAGCTTGGATATTGTTCAGATCTCATTGCATAAGAATATGGACTGTTTTCATATACGACGAGTCATGAATGGTGCTCAACATTGTGTAATCATCAGTGACATCCCTATTTCTGGCATTATGATGGAAGCTGGAGAGGTTGGGCTTAGGACACTAGCCTGAGGGCCTCCTGCAGAGATGTCCTGGAGCTGAGATGGCTGATGTCCAACATCGATGACCATCTTCCTCTGTGCAAGGTATGAGTCTAACCAATGGAGTGTTTTCCACCTGATACCCATGGATTCCAGTTTTATGAGAGCTCCTTTTTGCCACACTTGGTCGAATGCAGCCTTTATGTCAAGGGCAGTCACTCTCACCTCACTTCTGAAATTCAGCCATGTTGTCCATGTTTGAACCAAGGCTGTAACAAGGTCAGGAGCTGAGTGGATTCTGGCAGAAACCAAACGAGGCATCACTGAGCAGGTTATTGCTGAGCAGGCGCTGCTTGATAGCACTGTTGATGACGCCTTTCATCATTTTACTGGTGATCTAGAGTAGACTTATGGGGTGGTAATTGACTGGATTGGATTTGTCATTTTTTTTATGGACATACTTGGGCAATTGTCCACATTGTCGTATAGATGTTGTAATTGCACTGGAACAGATTGGCTAGGGGAGCTCACTCAGAGACAGAAATAGCTCCAGATGTATGATTGCTGACTTTGGATGACTGGAAATGTTCCTTTAAACATAATGCAAAAGGATAGTGGACTAGGTGAATCATTAACAACTATTTCTGCCATATATTTTCTCAGAGCTGAATGGCTCAACACAACTCCTCCTCATGGTGTCAGAAAAATCTTAGCTTTGTTATTTATCGAGAATGGCAGTGTGTAAAATTTTGGATCCACTGAACTGAAATTGAGAATATGCATGCTGCCATTCAGAAGATTTTAGAGATAGGAATGCAGCGCTACCAAATGAAGCAAAAGTAATTGCCTTAGATTTGGATTGTAGTACCTTTAATATTAACTCTGAGTCTAAGTTCTTCCTTTGCTTCCTTAAATTGGTCACTAGTCTTCAAATATATACTGAAATGCTTCATCAGACAAGGAAGGATTCAATAGCAGAAGTTTCCTTGCTCATGTTTAACCTGAAACCATAAGGCTTCATGGGTCCAGAGTCAAAGTTGAGGACTCCCATCAGATACCAGTGTATGACCACCCCTGAGACAGGACATACCCAGGGATGATGAAGATGATGTCTGGGACATGGTCTGTAAGGTATAATTCCATGAGTGTGACTACATCAGGCTGTTGCTTGACTAGCCTGTGAGAAAGCTCTCCTAATTTTGGCACTAACCCCCAGATGTTCGTAAAGAGAGCTTTGCAAAGTTGACAGGGCTGCTTTTGCTGTTGTCTTTTTCGGTGCCTAAGCCAATACCAAATGATCCATCCAGTATCATTTCTTTGAAATTTTATAGTGATTGATACAACCAAATGGCTTGCAAGGCCTTTCCAAATGTCAACTGAGAGCCAACCACACTTCTGTGGGTCTGGAGTCACATGTAGGCCAGACCAGGCAGGGATGACAGATTTTCTTCCCTGAAGGGCATTTGTGAACCAGATGGGTTTTTCCGGCAATTGGCAATGACTTCATGGTCATTAGTATTGTCTTAATTCCATTTTTTTATTTGAATTCAAATTCCACCACCTGCCATGGTGGGATTCTAACTCAGGTACTGACAACATTAGCTGAGTTTCTGGATGAATAGTCTAGCAATGATACCTCCCATAATTATACCTCACCATTAGGCCACTCTCCTCACTGCCCAGTGGATCCCTGCTCCAGCTGGGAGAACAAGTCCCCAGTACGGACAACAAAAACCAAATGATTATACTTTGAAAGCAAACGAGCCTTCACTGCTGACTGAAAGATCCATGCCATTGACGTCTTAATTTGTTCTCTTCTTTCTATTGTACTCCAGGCTTGATGTACACTGATGGGGTAACGTATCATTCAGATATATTTGCCAAGATTTTCTGGTGGTAATGCTAGCATTCTTTGTCAGTATTTCCCTGAAACAGACAACAAAATCTGGAGTTCAAATGCACAATTAACTTTCAACATCCAGAGGATTGTTGAAAAGTCTCAGATTACAATGACATAGATATAATTGAACTAACAAAATTGTCCTTTTATACTAGTTAAGTAAGGTGTGACTGAGTTTTAAAATACATGCTATGATAAATTGCTGCTGAACAGCATCACAAGATGTGAGCAATTCATGTTATATTTGTGGTATCCCAAATTTTAATTAAAGTAGAAGAACATTGGTACCTTTCCTTCCTGGTTTACGCTCGGAGAGAATACAAAAACATGATTGGCTATTTACCAGATGCTTGATGACATCATTGGTGGCAGATACCTGATGATCCCCTTGACTTGGCGCCCAATTTAAGCTGACATTAGAAAATGGAAAATCAATGTTAAAGAAATTGCGAAACCTTGATGAACATTTTCTTTGAGGTCTGCAGTAAGTGTCATCACTTAGCAGCAGATTGCAAAATCCAATGTTATTCTGTCCTGTAAACCAAGAATTTTATTGCTGTCCCAGTGTATATTGTGTACAGCAGTATTACAAATATGATTGCGTAAATCCATACTATGTACACCAACATTGTAATTCTGGTGTAATAATGAGAACTGCAGATGCTGGAGAATCCAAGATAACAAAGTCTGGAGCTGGATAAACACAGCAGGCCAAGCAGCATCTCAGGAGCACAAAAGCTGACGTTTCGGGACTAGGCCCTTCATCAGAGAGGGGGATGGGGAGAGGGAACTGGAATAAATAGGGAGAGAGTGGGGGGGCGGACCGAAGATGGAGAGAAAACAAGATAGGTAGAGGGGAGACAACAAAATGTGAGTCTGGATGAACACAGCAAGCCAAGCAGCATCTCAGGAGCACAAAAGCTGACGTTTCGGGCCTAGACCCTTCATCAGAGAGGGGGATGGGGTGAGGGTTCTGGAATAAATAGGGAGAGAGGGGGAGGTGGACCGAAGATTGCCCTCCAACCCCACCACACCCGGCACCTTCCCCTGCAACTGCAGGAAATGCTACAATTGCCCCCACACCTCCCCCCTCACCCCTATCCCAGGCCCCAAGATGACATTCCACATTAAGCAGAGGTTCACCTGCACATCTGCCAATGTGGTATACTGCATCCACTGTACCCGGTGTGGCTTCCTCTACATTGGGGAAACCAAGCGGAGGCTTGGGGACCGCTTTGCAGAACACCTCCGCTCAGTTCACAACAAACTACTGCACCTCCCAGTCGCAAACAATTTCCACTCCCCCTCCCATTCTTTAGATGACATGTCCATCATGGGCCTCCTGCACTGCCACAATGATGCCACCCGAAGGTTGCAGGAACAGCAACTCATATTCCGCCTGGGAACCCTGCAGCCTAATGGCATCAATGTGGACTTCACCAGCTTCAAAATCTCCCCTTCCCCTACTGCATCCCTAAACCAGCCCAGTTCGTCCCCTCCCCCCACTGCACCACACAACCAACCCAGCTCCTCCACTCCACCCACTGCATCCCAAAACCAGTCCAACCTGTCTCCGCCTCCCTGACCTGTTCTTCCTCTCACCCATCCCTTCCTCCCACCCCAAGCCGCACCCCCAGCTACCTACTAACCTCATCCCACCTCCTTGACCTGTCCGTCTTCCCTGGACTGACCTATCCCCTCCCTACCTCTCCACCTATACTCTCTCCACCTATCTTCTTTTCTCTCCATCTTCGGTCCGCCTCCCCCTCTCTCCCTATTTATTCCAGAACCCTCACCCCATCCCCCTCTCTGATGAAGGGTCTAGGCCCGAAACGTCAGCTTTTGTGCTCCTGAGATGCTGCTTGGCCTGCTGTGTTCATCCAGCCTCACATTTTGTTGTCTTGGATTCTCCAGCATCTGCAGTTCCCATTATCTCAGGTAGAGAGGAGAGTATAGGTGAGGAGGTAGGGAGGGGATAGGTCAGTCCAGGGAAGATGGGCTGGTTTTGGGATGCAGTGGGGGGAGGGGACAAGCTGGGCTGGTTTTGGGATGCTGCAACTTTCCCCCCACAGTGGTTGAGAATGCCCTTGACCGCATCTCCCGCATTTCCCGCAAAACATCCCTCACACCCCGCCCCCGCCACAACCGCCCCCAGAGGATCCCCCTCATTCTCACATACCACCCCACCAACCTCCAGATACAACGTATCATCCTCCGACACTTCCGCCGTCTATAATCCGACCCCATCACCCAAGCTACTTTTCCATCCCCACCTTTGTCTGCCTTCTGGAGAGACCACGCTCTCCGCGACTCCCTTGTCCGCTCCACACTGCCCTCCAACCCCACCACACCCGGCACCTTCCCCTGCAACCGCAGGAAATGCTACACCTGCCCCCACACCTCCTCCCTCACCCCTGTCCTAGGCCCCAAGATGACCTTCCATAGCAAGCAGATGTTCACCTGCACATCTGCCAATGTGGTATATTGTATCCATTGTATGCGGTGTGGCCTCCTCTACATTGGGGAAACCAAGCACAGGCTTGGGGACCGCTTTGCAGAACACCTCCGCTCAGTTCGCAACAAACAGCTGCACCTCCCAGTCGCGAACCATTTTCAGCTCCCCCTCCCATTCCTCAGATGACATGACCATCCTAAGCCTCCTGCAGTGCCACAATGATGACACCCAAAGGTTGCAGGAACAGCAACTCATATTCCGCTTGGGAACCCTGCAGCCCAATGGTATCAATGTGGACTTCACAACCTTCAAAATCTCCCCTTCCCCCACTGCATCCCAAAACCAGCCCATGATGAAGGGTCTAGGCCCGAAATATCAGCTTTTGTGCTCCTGAGATGCTGCTTTGCCTGCTGTGTTCATCCAGCTTCACACTTTGTTATCTTGTAATTCTGGTGTGACAGCTTATGATATGCCTGTTGTACAGCGTTGATGTTCATTCTCGTTGCATACTACAGTATGCAACTACAGTGTAGTCTGGTATGTGTGAGCTATGTTACTAAATTAGAGGTTGACAACTCCCAGATCTTTAGCATTATGTGTCGTGTTTCGGATCAAAAATACATACAAAATCTATCATCGTAGTGTTGGCTCTGATAGGCTTCTCTTTGATCAGGCTGATAGTGAAGACACAAGCAATGTGCTACACGTACGCTGAAAGTGTATTGTGGTAGCATCAGAGTGTTATGCTGGTTTGATGCCAGCAGGATAATTTTCAATGTGAGCACTTCAAGGCTGTCTCTTGATTATGTGGAAAATGAAATTTAATGCAGGGAACTATAATGTAGAACATATTGGCAAAGCAGCTAGAGGTGCCAATGACCAAAATTATTTTTGTTTAAATGGTAGATACAATCATTTGGAATGCACTGTGCAAAGGATGGTGAAAACACATTTAAATCAAGACTTTCAAAAGGGAGTTAGATAGGTCAAGGAAAGGAACATTTTTGCGGCATTCCAGAGAATGGGCAGGGTAGTAGGATGGCTCTTGCAGAGTTCGGGCGTGAGTTTGCATGTTTAAGTAATTCAATGGTGTATGACTCAAATGCTTTTATTTATAGATTACTGTAGAGGGTTCCTGCACTATGTGCCATAGAGGATGTGACAAGTCAGACAATTCACTGAGGTCTGCAACATGCTGGGCAGCTATGACATCATGAGAGTGACAGCACTTGCTACTTTCTGGTGAGGTACCTAGCAGGGGAAGATGGACATAATAGACGCTAAACAATATTGGGAGGAGATGGGAGGGAGGCAGCAACTAACATAGCCTTCCCAGTTGGGATGTCAGTGATTGGCTCTTGGAACTACAATAGCAGTGAACACAAATACACTGTTTGATGGTTATAGAGTTTACCATCTTTTTGTGATGGAACACCACTGTGTTCTGTGGTCAAAATGTAGTCACTTTGTTGAGGTTACTTTTTACAAACCCCCTAATAGTTGCAGAGAACTGGAGGAGCGAATTGGGAGGCAGATACAGGAAAGGTGCAGAGGTCACAGGGTTGTAATCATGGGTGACTTCGACTTTCCAAATATTGATTCGAAACTTTTCAGTTGTAATAGTTTAGATGGAATGGATATTGTCCAGTGTGTTCAGGAAGGATTCCTGACACAGTATGTAGATAGACCAACATGAGGAGAGGCCACTTTGGATTTGGTGCTTGGCAATGAACCGGGCCAGGTGTTAGACCTGTTGGTAGGAGAGTATTTTGGCAGTAGTGATCATAACTTTGTTACTTTTACAATAGTCATGGAAAATGATAGGTACATACAAAAGGGTAAGATTTATAATTGCGGGAAGGGTAATTAGAATTCTGTTAGGCAAGAACTGGGTAACATGAGATGGGAACAGATGCTGTCAGAGAAGAGCACTATTGAAATGTGGAGGTTGTTCAAGGAATGCATACTGCGTGTGCTTGATGTGTTTGTCCCTAGTAAGCAGGGAAGATGCGGTCGAGTGATGGAGCCTTGGTTCTCAAGAGAGGTGGAACGACTGGTTAAGAGGAAGAAGGATGCTTATATAAGGTTTAGGAAACAAGGGAGGGAAAAGGCTCTAGAGATACAAGTTATTCAAGAAGGAGCTAAAGAAAGGGCTTAGGAGAGCTAGTAGGTAGGCATATGGATGATAGTATAAGGTAGCGGTGGAGGTTAGATAAACCTTAGGTTTCAGGTAAAAGTTCGGCACAACTTTGTGGGCCTAAGGGCCTGTACTGTGCTGTACTGTTTTATGTCCTATGTTCTATAAAGGGGCATGAGAAAACCTTGGCAGATAGGGTCAAGGAAAACTCCAAGGTTTTTTATAGGTACGTGAGGAATAAGAGAATGACCAGAGAAAGGGTAGGGCCGATCAAGGATTGTAAAGGGATTTGTGCACGGAGCCTAAAGTGATAGGAGAAGTCCTTATTAAATACTTTTCTTCAGTATTCACAACTGAGAGGGACATAGTTGTAGAGGAGGATGTTGTGAAACAGGCAGGTAGGCTAGAGGAGGTCAATGTTAGTAAGAATGATGTACTAGGAATTTTGAGGAACTTGAAGATAGATAAGTCTCCTGGGCCTGATGGGGTTTATCCAAGGATTCTATGGGAAGCGAGGGAAGAGATTGATGGGCCTTTGGCAGATCTTTTCATCTGCACTGTCCACAGGTATAGTGCCTGAAGATTGGAGAGAGGCAAACATCATTCCCTTGTTGAAAAAAGGGAATAGGGATTACCCCAGAAATTACAGGCCAGTTAGTCTTACGTCAGTGGTGGGCAAATTATTGGAAAGGGCCCTGGAGAGATGGGATTTATGATCACTTGGAAAGGTACAGTTTGATTTGTGATAGTCAGCATAGATTTGTGAGGGGTAGATCATGCCTCACAAACCTTACTGAATTCTTTGAAGAGGTGACCAAACACGTGGATGAAGGTAGAGCAGTGGATGTGGTGTACATGGATTTAAGTAAGGCATTTGATAAGGTTCCCCATGGTAGGCTCATGCAGAGAATAAGGAGTCATGGGATGGGGTAAACGTGGCAGATTGGATTCAGAATTGGCTGACCCTTCGAAGACAAAGGGTGGTAATGGATGGAAAATATTCGACATGGTACTCAGTTATGAGTGGTGTACCACAAGGATCTGTTCTGGGTCCCTCTTCTATTTGTGATTTTTGTAAATGATTTGGATTCTGAGTGTCACATTCTGATGTCACTGCCACTTCAATGGGGAAGCATTTCAGTAACCTTGGCAATGTGAAGACAGAACATGTGATTACCATGGGGCCGTGCTGACCCCTGTGCCCATTGGAATCCACAGCTATGGTGGCAGCAGTCTGAGCCTGCACTTTTGCATGACCTGCTTCCGCTTACGTTATAGTTGAAATTGAGACGTAAGCCATTAGATGTTGGATTATCGTTGAGCTGACACATATCTGAATAGATTTGGTCATTACTTCAACATTGTCAAAGATGGACTCCTAGCTCTAAGCAAAGTTTTATATCAAGTTTATGCCAGATTCCACCAATGCCCATTCCGTGACTAGAGAACTTCTAGCATACATTTGAATGCCCAGACATGCCGATTAATCATTTTTGTCAAAGTCTGATTCTGCAAAAGTATATGTGGGTAACCTGTTATGAACCAGACCAAACCCCCACACAATATATTAAGAAGTTAGCCTGGGCCCTAATGTCTTCTTATTTTAAGGTAAACGTAAGGTGTTACATGTCAGATGCTATTTGACTATTCAAACTATTGACTTTAAGAAAAGCACACCTTATTTTTAAACTATAGTGTAAAACACAGACAAAATAAAAGTAAAATAATTGACCTAACTGTAACTCTATCAAAATGCTTAGCAAAAACAAAATAACTCCTACTAATTAACTGTTGTAATATAATAAAATCCCATAAACACACCTTTGGCATTGGTAAATTTGGTAAAATTTTGCACAAGGTGAGAAATGTGCACTGTTCAATGGCAGGATCCTTCTACAAATAATGAGACTGTATTAATCTGAGGCACCTATTTGTGCATTAATGCACACCAATGAATGTCTAGCCCATTATATGAAGAGGGAGAGTTTGCTAAATATATTTTAGCTAGGAGGGAGGTCATGTGGAATATCAACAACCTTATGCACAATGTAATCCTACATCATTTCAAAGAAAAAGGTGGATTGTGCACTTTATTTAAAGGAGTAAATGTGGATTGGGTGTATTATGCCATGCCCATCAGGGATTGGTTGTAATAGTTTATGCGGTAGCGCTTGTGGATAGATATACAGCAAAAACATATTCTAATTGCTCAGTGCTCAGCTACGTGTTCCAAAACATTGGTTTTCCCAGGTGCCATTTTCAGAAGGACTAGCGATGTTCTTCCTTCTTCTCTTCCTTTTCGCCTTTTCCTTTTTTTATAAGCTTTCTTTTTTCTTTTATCCATCTCATTCTTTTGCTCCCTCTTTTATAGTTGTATTGATTGACTTCATTGAACAACACAAAACAACACAGAGAGAATAATGGGAGATAACAATGAATTATTAATTTATTTGGAACCAAAAATAGGTTTCAAATGTGTGTCAAGATAATGGTAATAAATTAATAATGTACAGCACAGGAAAGAGCCAAGATGAGACAAGAAAGGAGGTGAAACATTTATCAAAGCAAGTTTTAAATAATGGCAACAAATAAGACTTAATATTGCAGCGAAGTAAGTTCCAGCACTTTGTTGCTGAGTCCAGCCACTAATTGTTGAGCACCTTCTGAAGGTGATGGCTTCCTAAAAGATTTATGGGTTAAAGTGGCACAGTGGCAGAATGCCAGGTGTACTAGTCTCTTATTCAGAAAACAAATAAACCCAGGGCAGCTCATTAAGCTTTTGAATAAATTATCAATGTTGGCAAAGAGATTAGCTATTTGATAGTTAATTGTTGCATTGCTGTTTTCCGGACTTTTTTCTGCCTTGGATTAATGTTTGCTACAAAGCAATTACACTAAGAGCACAGTGTGTGTTCATAGAATGTTACTGCACTGGAGTCTATTCAGCCTGTTGTACTTGTACTGGCCCTCTGAAAAACAATTCAGCCTGTGCCACTCCTCTGGCTTTTCCATAGCTCTGCAAATTCTTCTTTTTTACAAAAAAGATCCAATTCTTTTTGAAGCCTTCAGTGATCCTGCTTTTCCATAATCTCAAGCAATGTATTCCAGATCCTAGCCACTCACTGCAGGAAAAAGGCTTTCCCTCTCTGTCACCCTTCTTTTGTTAATGACCTTAAATCTGCACCCTCTGGTTCTCAATCCTTACACTAATGAGAACAGCTCTCCCTATCTACTTTGTCCAGACTTTCATTAATTTAAAATCTCAATCAAATCTCTTCAGCATTCTCTTCTCCAAGAAAAGCAGCCTCAACTTTCCCAAACTTAATAGTCCAATCCAAACTTTTCAAATTACACACTGAATTTCCTCATCGCTAGAACCGTCCTTTTGAATCTTCTCTGTATCCTGTCCAATGGCTTCACGTCTTTCCCAGAGTGCAGTGTCCAGACTGGATACAACATTTTAGTTGAGGTCAAACTATTATTGCTTTCTACCGGCTACTTCCTTGTTTTTGTACTCTGTGCCTCTATTAGTAAAGCCAAGGATATTGTATGTTTTATGAACCGATCACTCAACCTGCCCTCCCACTCCCCTTGCCTTCAATAATTTATGCAAATATACATTCAGGTCTGTCTGCTCCTGCACCCACTTTAGCCTTGTACCTTTATTTTCAATTGTCTCGGCATTCTTTTTGCCAAGATGAATCAGTTTACATTCTGTGCTAAATTTAATCCACCTTTTCCCCGCTCATACTACCGACACATTCCCACTCGTCTACGTCCTTTTGAAGTTCTATTATCCTCACATTCACAATAATTCCAACTTTTGTATCATCTGTAAATTTAGAAACTGATCCCTGTGCACAGAAATATACAATAACATCTTTCAAGAAATGCAGGAGTTTGAACAGTGATTGCTGGGGAATTCCAGTGTGCACGTTCTTCCATTCCAAACAAAATAAAACATGCATTAACCATTAGATTTGTTTCCTGTCACTCAGCTAATTTTATGTCCATGTTACTACTGTCACTTTATTGCCCAAGTTTGTCCTCAAGTCTTTTGTTACACACAGTGACCAATTCCTGGTGAAAACTTAAGGGGTACTTCAGCATGAGGAGAAACTGTAAAAGTGGGGCAGTGGTAGGGGAAAGGTGCTACCAGGCCTGTAACAGGAGTGGGTGTGCTGAGGAACATATGAGAGCAAAAGAGGGTGGTATTATTGCACGAGTGTGCATTCCACCACAAGTCTAATAATGTTCCATCAAAAATCCCATTGACACCCACTGGCATGTCCTTAACTGGCATTGTGATGCTTCCAGAGTTGTGCATGCAATAAGACAAAGCAAGGAGTGGCAGACGAATTCTAAGAAGAAATGTCCCTGCTGAAACAGGTCATTGCTCCAAAATGTCATTCAGAAGACCTTTGATCTCACGAATATCCATCATTGAAGTTGGCTGCTCTCAGAAGCAGGTATTTTCTTCCTTGATCTTTGAACCAGACAATTCTTCTTGAATGTATCCTGAGTCAATAGACTTTGGTCATTCCAACTCAATGCTGGTTTCCATGGAATTATATGTAGCCACTTTCCAACTCCAAGCAAATCTTCATTCTAATATATGCTGGTAAGCATGTCTGAAAATTGGTATATTCTGCAGTTCAACTTGTTAGTTAGGATATTTGCAACCAAACATGTCATTTTCTCAATCACACTATTTGAGGATTGCTACAAGCTTTGTATAATCTCAATGATGATGTATCATCATTGGTACTGATGCTTCACTCTTGGAAAATGAGTCTGGGGAGATCTCTGAAATCTTCTCCCAGTTGTCCTTTGATTGGTTGCTCAACAACTAAAACTTCTTTGACTCCTGGTTCATGACTGGGTTGCTCCATGGCCAGTTTTTCTGTGATCAGAGCTCCTTAAACAATTGTAACATCGCTGAATATCTCTCAGCTAATTTGCTCTTCATTTTAACCAGTTTAACTCCTTCTTAGTACTGTGAAACTCAAGACAAGCATTTCTGCAAAGAATGGAATTCTAATTAAGAAACATCTATATATTCTCAATCTTCCAACACCTGTGTTGCAGAATTGTTTGCAGCAAACCTTTACTCTTGAAATCTATGACTCTCAGACCAGGTAGTTTTACGCTTATTAGGTGCAACCTCTGTTTCTTCACCCATAGTTTACGTTCTGATAATATAGTGAGAGTCTTTTCAGTAATAATTTTAAAATTAATGGGGTATCCATTGACATAAAAGCTTTCTTGTTTCTCAGTAGCTGTCAAAATGATTGCCTTGCAAAATCAGGAATAAATTTGACTTCTCTTTTAAAGTACATTGCTCGACCTCATCAATAGCTGTATGTGAGTAACTATTGACTTTTTACTGCTTTGTAAATGTGCCCTACTCCTGTACATCTTCTGGAAGTAACCTACTGCTTTATATATACGGCATTCTATTTTTAATATTTTGACACTGCTTGTGCCTGTGAGGCCTCCTTGTTCCACAGAACTCGCACTTAGTATCTGCTATTTACCTATTTTCTGTATTGACTTCTCACCTGTGACTTTCGAGTATTGGTACCTTGATAACTGAATGGATTCTGTTCCTCTCCTGATAAGGTTAATAATTTTCACTTAAGATTGATTTGTATTTTCTGATTTCTGCTTCGAGCACTGTCTGAACAGCTGTCTTCAAAGACAAATCTCTTTGGACTGCAATAAATCTAACAAAGGGTCTTACCTGAATCAAGATGTTCCTCATTATATGATGGTAATCAGGTACAAGTGACAGACCGTTAGACTGTAAATCTATCTCCCTTGAGATCCAGAGCTATTCTCCCAATCCAATTTTATGTCACATCATTTTGGGTGAAGCTTAATGCACTCCTCAGCGTTAACCCTTTCAAATTTCATACAATAGGAACAGTTCTGGAAAATACAACTGTGAAATCCCAAAGAAAGCTGCATTCCTTTCTTTAAATTTTCATATTTAAATTATGTTGTTTTTATAAATGGATAGCCTTGTTGGACTTATAAAATGTTTAAGACTAATTAGAGGATCATACTTCCGGCAGCTTCTGAATCATATACGTTGTGTAAGCATTCCAGTCAAAGTTGACACAAATGACTCAGAGATGAGCCATCTGCCTCCAGCCAGCTCCAGACAAAGGAAAACACAGGGCTCATTATGCTAAAATAGTGCTAGTGCTTTTACAGCTACATTCTTGTGAAGAAAACTTCCGATCCAAACACAGATGTACCAGCACTGGAGAAGGTGGCACATTGTTCTTCCACCTAGAAGTCAATTCAACCACTTATGGAACCAATATCACCGGCATGTTATCATTGGTAGACATTGTGGCTTCACCACAAGCAGAGACTGCCAGGTCACTTCTAGGAGTTTGATAATTGACTCACAGGTAGGTCGCCTTCCTATTTGGGCACTGTTCAACCTACAGAAAGGACTTGTGGTGGCATCGGAATTGTTTACCATCATCAATGTCTGCCTCACCCCCTCATTGGCACATGCCTGAAATTGTCTGGGTCCGCCAGATCCCACTCCTGAGGCTGCATGTTCCTCCAGGTTTGGCCCCCATAGTGATCAATACTTTAGCGACACTGCTTAGGCTATTGAGTTGCTGACCCTCTATTATCCAGCGGTTTTTGAGGACAGATGGTTGTTCTGAATAAGAGTAGTAGCCCAGGAGGTAGACAATTAACTGACTGTAATTGACATAATATTGCCCTGAGTTCCACTGACTGTCGGAGTGTCAGCCCACCCCACCTCTCTTCTCCATTTTATTTTCAAGGCCATTGTTGGGATCCCCATCATCAACATTACATTCTGTTCACTGAGTTCACACAAACATCACAGCTCAGCTGAACCACAGGGTTTTTACCATATAGAAATAATAGGAATCCTAAGAGGAAGATGCCTTATTTGGATAAAGGGATTGACTTGGATATGTATAGCATTGTCAATGAGTCATTAATGATCCCTTTTTCAATGATAGTAGAAGTTTATTTGCATTCAGCGCCATCATGCCTTCAACTTCTGTTGCTTCTCCAATTCACCCAGATTTGATTCCTCACGGCAGATAAGGGTTGGCAAGGAGGGGAGAATGTGCCTGTGATAATTGGGAGTGATGGCTGTAGAAGGAGACATTTAGGGAGTAAGGGAAGCGCATAGAGAATGGGGGAGTGTTCCCTAGCAGAGGGGGCTTGATGGATTACTGCAAAAACATCCGAAATGAAGCATGCCTGGATGAGTCTACAGCAGCAACGTGTGTAACTGAAGACAACAGTGATACATCAAGTTTCTCCTTGAAGGTGCTTCCTGCCCTCTGCCTTATTCTTAAACTAGCTCCAGCCTTCTTTGTACTGTAATGTTGTGAAGGGTACCACAAAACGCAACAATTCTGGCAATCCTTACTGGGTCTTATTGAAAGGCTCTGGAAACTATCTCACACAAGCCACATCTTGCTTTATTATTAGAAGACAATGAACTGTGGATGCTAAAAATCTGAAATAAAAACAGAAATTTTGAGGAAAAACTCAACTGGTTTGGTAGCATCTGTAGAGACAAAATAGAGTTAACCTTTTGAGTCCAGCGACCCTTCTTCTGAACTGTCTTCACTCTATTATACCCTGGTCTTGACATGATTCTTATAGCTCTCCTGTACCTTTGCAGTGGGCTTTGTCGCTAAGGTTAGCAGCCAATTTTTCAGTGGGTATCGCCTCCCAGGAGCCAACCTCTGAGGCTGTTCGATGGAGGAAGAGCATGCAGTCCTGAGATGGCAGAATGATGAAAGACTCATGGCAGCTTGCTGGTTACATGCCATAGACATGCTTGATGATCTTGCCATGGTCACAAGCCAGCAGTACATTCATGGAGTGAGAGTGCTTCCAATTAATACGGAAGCCTGGCTGATCTTATGGCAACTCAAATACCATGAGCGTAACCAATCACTGCCTGAACCTATGCAAAACCTCTCAGGCATCTGGGTTTGACTCACTTCACCATGGATTTAATTTGCAACCATCATAAACAAGGTAATGGTGAATTGGGCAATACAGTTTTGGGTTGCACATTGTGAAATTCTGCCAATATCACCAGTCACCTGAAAAGGACCAGATGAAAAAGAGTTGTGGCCTGTGGTGACCTTGACAGTTATGCACAATGTATTGGTCACAATGTATCCTCTTGGGTGAGCTCTACCTCCAGAAGGTTACCTTTCCCAGGAATTTGAACCTTCTGAAGCATGCCAAGGAAGCTGGTCCTTGGCTTATAATTCCTGTGCTGCATGTTTGGCCTTCTTTGAGTTGGCGCCCAGTCTCTACACCCAGTGTCCTGTGGATCTGCATGCAACTGTAGATAAAGTAGTTTCTGCTGAAATTACTGCTGCTGTTACTGTGGCTCTTGGGCTGTATGAAATTCCATAGCAACCTGAGCTGCCGCATCCCAGATAGCTCATATGTTGCAGGGAAGTCTCATGAGTGAAAAGCTGAGACTCAGCTGAGTGGCCTCCAAGATAACTGATAGTTACAGACAATGCTGCGATTCTCACAGCAAGTTGTAAATTAGGCTGAAAGAGCTAACCCTGACAATGCTATTATTTCACTGTAGCTAACCATTAGCTGGCCAGTTTCAAGCTTTACACAGTTGTCATGAGGTGAATTTGAGTTGGCAATGATCTCCCAGTGCACACTTGCCTCCTTCAAATTGACATTGTGGAGCCCAAGCACAGGCAGCAAATGTTAGAATGTTGGGTTAAAGAATGATGAAATTGTAATTGTTAGTGAGTTGTCTGATAGCTGGGCAGGCGTCCACAGTTAGTTCACAATCCAAGTGAAAGCCAGAAGAGGGTAGGATGATGCCAGGATCCCGATCCAACTTTCCATTAGAGAAAGCACTAACACTAGTCTCCGTTAGATGGGGATCATTCACCCTCGGGTCTGGTTGTCAACTTGTTGACCAAGTGGCTTCTTTTGGCTAAAAATGGATGATTGGTTTCTGTTGATGGGTAAAGGTGATCAGCTTCTTCTAGAATTCTAAGCTTTAACCATCTCTTGTTAATGGATGAGACACTTCTGGTGACTTGTTTTCTGGCTGGGTACTGATGATGAACGGTCACTTGATGGCCACTTGTTACTTAATGACCAGTTATTAGATAGTAGCTGGTTATCTGATAATCACTAGTTACGTGATAATCATTGGTTGTTTAATGGTGACTGACTATTTGATGACAACTGGTTAATTAATGGTGGCCAGTTAATTGGTGGTGACTGGTTATTTGACAAATAGTCGTTTGATGGTTGATGGCTATATTTGGTGACTGACTATTATTGATTGATGTATTGGCAGGCAGCGGTTTGGCTAGCTATTATTTATTTGGGTCAGCAGCAGATTGAGTGGTTAGCTACCCATTGATGTGCGTAGTTCAAATACAACAATTATTAAATCAACTGAGCCATCAAAAGGCAGATTTTAAAAGTTTAGTTATTAGTTAAATAGCTAGTGTAATGATATTGATTATATTCATTTTTTATTTTTATTTTAAAAATCAATAGTATACAAATCACAAATTGTTTAGGTATATGAAGGAAGAGGTAAAGTAAGTGCTGGCAAAAGCATCAAGTGTTGAAATTTTCAGGCGAGTGTTTCTTTAGATCACGTCCCGAAGGAAATTCCTATCCATTGGAACACTGTATGCCCACTTCTAAAAGTAACCTTGCACTATGGCTTTGAATCTCCTGGGCTGTGACCAATCATAGTATAGTTATCAATATGTGGACTCCTCTGGGGCTGCAGCTTGTCCATTTGGGAACTGCTGTGCGCTGCAGTCTTTCCTCCTGTATAAAATGCAATATTGCACATTGTAGCAGGTGGTACTTAAGCTATGCAGTTTTACAAAGCATTTCGAACACAGCAAAAGTGTTCAATGTCCAAGATGCCAAATGATAGAAATAATCATACCCAGGCATTAGGATAAATCTTAACTCACTCAGAGCTTAACTTCTTAATTATATGAATTCTTAATAGTCTTGGCAATATATAATAAATAACATGATGACTTATTTATCAGAATTGCCTAAGGGTTTTCCCAGGTTAGTCCCTGAAGTCACATGTAATTTCATTCTGATTCCCTATTGTTCCAGATGTCTCCTAACTGACATACTTGCGAAAGAAGGTGGCTGCTTCATGAACTCTTGGAAATCAGGGTGCAATTAGAAACACAAAACTATTTTATTTGCCCAACAGCCAACCTGCAGAATGAAACATCATACGATTGGATTCAGACACCACTTGGATAATAGGAATTTACAATATCACTCAGATCAGAGTGACCCATATTTGTACTATATCAGCAAATTTAGCATCAGTCCCTTCATTCCACAGACCATAGGGTCCCTACAGCGAGGAAACAGACCCTTCAGCCCAACAAGTCCTTGCTGACCCTTGGAGCATCCCACCCAAACCCATCCCCCCATAACCCACCGAAGCTACACGTCCCTGAAAACTAAGGGCAATCCAGCATGGCCATCGCACTTAGCCTGCACATCTTTGAACTGTGGGAGGAAACCGAAGCACCCGGAGGAAACCCACGCAGACATGGGGAGAATGTGCAAACTCCAAACAGACTGTCGTCCGAGGGTGGGATTGAACCCAGGTCCCTGGGGCTGTGAGGTAGCAATGCCAACTAGTGACCACCGTACCGCCTTTTCATCTACATTATTTATGTAAGTTGTTAAAATCTCTGTCATACTTCACTCATCATATCTGCCGACCAAAAAATGTCCACTTGTTCCTCCTCTCTGCTTCCGGTTAGCTATCAAATCATCTATCCCCTGCACCACAAGCTTCTATTTTCTGCAATAATTTTTGATGTGGCCCCTTATTAAATTGCTTCTCGGACTCTAGGTACAGTGTATTCACCTGTTTGTCTTTACTCATAACACATAATTTCTTTGAAAATCTCTAATAAATTGGCTTTAACAAAACCATGTTTACTCCGCCCGTGATGATACCCTGAACAAGGTTCTACAAGCTATTTTGGTTACAGATGGGACACCATTTAAAAGGGATGCACTCGCCCACCCCCATTCTTTATTTACTCATTGCCTCAGTTGGTCACAATAAACCTAACTTATAAAGGAGCCCTTGTAGATATCTTTCTCCGAGGCCAAATAAATAAAAGGAGCTAACAAGTTTATGTGAGTTTAACAAATAAGTGGATTTATTTGTTACTAACTGTGAGAAGTAATAATAACACAACAGACACACAGAATAGGGAATAAGATGTGAGCCAAAAAAAAATGAAAGTTAAAAGAAAATGCACAGGCCAAACTCTAAGTTATTCATGAAAAATGGATGAAAAAGCTCTGTGGCTGTTACTAGTAGCATTGACATTGATAGGTGAAAGTGAATTTCAAGATTCTTGGCTTTGCAGGTTGATTGAAATTCTTTTGTCCTGGTTCTGTTTTGACAGTTGCTGGCTGGCTGCACTCAGAGTGAGAGACTGGGTTTTCCCTTTCTATCTCTACAGGAAAGGGGTATGCAATCACTGTTCACAAAACTATGGCCTTCACAACACTATGGTACACACTAGTACATCAGGTCACTAATATATACAGACCACAGTGGAAGCTTGCATTTAATCATTTCCCCCACATGTTCTTGAAAAAAGTAAAAAACAAATAATCATTTGCCTATACTGTTGTCTTTTGTTTTACCAACATGTGCGCAATACAAGGTGCTTTCTAGGGAATTGCAATTCAATTTATAGTGTACATCTCCCTTTGAACCTTCTTTGACACTTGCAGCTGTTATGCATAATGTTCCAGGACCACTCTCTCCAGCCAGCCAGTAAATTTTCATCTGCTTTAATTTTGTTTGTATCAGTTTATTTAAAAAAAACATGGAAATTAAATATTGCTTTGGCGATAGGTGATCGATGTTCTGATCCACAATCATAAATCTGATTGCCTTGAACTTTTCTAACTGATCTGCTATTGCCTTTCGTGGTAGTTTCTAACATCTTCGTTATGTAGTTTTCTCTTTGCAATCTGACTCCCTTTTTGAATAGAGGAATTATGTTTTCTATTTTCCAATCAAATGTAACTTTCTTTCAAGCTAGAGAATTACAGAAAATTAGAATCAACACATCAACTATTTCACTAGCCACTTCTTTACGATGTCAGGATAAGGTCCATCAGGACTCGAGGGCTTGTCAGCACGCAGCTGCAACGATTAATTCTCTGCTAATTGTAATTTTCTTGAATTTCTTGATTTACAGATCTTTCTCGGATGTAAACTGGATCCTCTGTAGTGAAGACAAATGCGAAACACCTGCTCATTTAATCTGCTATTTCCTTATTACCCATTATTAATTCTTCAAAGTTTCCTTCTGTGTGCCTACGCTCACTTTGTTAATTCTTCTCTTTACTAAATGCCTATTGAAAATGTTTGTGCCTAATGTCTGTCTGGCCAGTTTTCTGTCCTACTTCAATTTTTCCCTCTCTTATTCTTACAACATTCTTTGCTTTTCTTTATATTCTGTCCAATCTTCTGACCTGCCATCTATCTTTGTGTAATTACATTTTATTTCTCTAAGTGTGATGCTATCTTTAACATTTTCAGTTAACCACAGATGGTGGGTCTTCCTCTTGAAATTCTTCTCTCTCATTGGAATTTTAACTATTCTGTGCCTGCTGAAATATCCCCTTAGAAGTCTCCCACTGCATAGTTGTTGACATATCCTTTAATTTTATCAAGTTTGCCAGCTCATTTTAAGCAGCCCTACTAATAACTGCCCTTTAAAATACTAACCTTGAATCTACATATTTAGCTGTTGAGCTGCATTCTTGTGGTTGCTTTTTGGATCAACAATCAGACATGGATGACTTATAAAACAGCTTGACTTCTGGAAAGAACACTGGATAAAGTTGTGTGTTGCAGAAAGTGTGAGAAAATAGGTTTGCTCTCTGATGAAGGGTCTAGGCCCGAAACGTCAGCTTTTGTGCTCCTGAGATGCTGCTTGGCCTGCTGTGTTCATCCAGCTCCACACTTTGTTACCTTACAAAATGAATGTCTACTTTATAGACGTTATGTGTTAATGAGAGATTCACCCTTCTTCACACTTCCAGAGGGCCCCAGGATGATTTCCTGAACAAGGTTTATTTACACTCTTAAAAAGTTAAAACAGGTCCTTAAAATTATACAAGATTTTGTATTGTTGATACAGAGAATATTGGCACAGCTAGAGACCATAGACAGCAAAAAAAATCAAATTGTGAATTCAGACGAAAAATGTTTCACCGAAGAAAGTGAGAATGTGGAATGTGCTATCAGATAGCAAAGTTCAGGTGAAGAGTTTCAATGAAGGTTCTTTGTTGCTCAGAAAGTCCCATCTTACAGAAGATTAAATTGAGTATAGAGTACAGGCACAGACCATTTGGCCCAATCATGCAGACTAGTCATTTTGTTTCACGTAAACCTCCTTCCATCCTTCCTAACTCTGTCAGGATAATCTTGACTGTACTTTCTTTTCATCATATGCTTATCTAGTTTCCCCTTAAATATATGGATGACCTCCAGTAAGTGGTAATATTCTCTGAGTCAACACTATCAAATCTTGTCACAATTTTAAACAACTGTTTTTAACTTTTCAGGAGTATAAATACACAGCCTGTTCATCCTTTCTTGACAGTTATAATTTCACGTTGTCCTTGTAAATCTTTTTTCTGCACATAGTACCACTATGATGGTCCTGTGCCACCTATGTGAAGGGTCTAGTCTGAGGAGGTTTAAAGTTCCTTGATTGCTTGTCACCCCTGGTGCAGTGACACTGTTTTAGGTATCTGAAAGAGTTTGTGTTGAAAGGCGGTGTTGATATACTGTCCCATCCCTGATGTCAGGTAGGTTATGGAAAGCTGTTCAAAGCACAGAAGAATTTTGCTAAGTAGTAGCTGCAGATATGAGATCTTCTTACTTTGTGCTGTAGATTATCACTTGCTCCGACTCAAACTTGGTTTTGGATGAGAGCTTCTCCTGCAGGGCTTGGCTGTCCGCCACAGCTCATTAACCCAGTGCCTGTGCTAAATGGCAATAAGTCTGTGAGTGATAGAGGAACGAGTTCTCCCCTGTAATTGTATGATATATAAATCCAAGGAAGTTCATGGGAAAGTGCTATTTAAGTTCACATTCACTACTTAGTGTACTGTAATCAACCACTCCCCCTAAAGGCAAAAGGTCTAGATGCAGAGGTAAAGCAGTAAGCTCCTTAAAATTCATCGCTCACCTTTTACACCTGCCTCACTTGGAAACATAGCTTAGAACTTCATGCCGTTTGGCTGTCTTTTTAATAACTTGGACCCAAATACATGGGACTTTAAAATAAATCAGATGTTCAATTTCACAAAAGAGGCATAGTTTAAATATTAATTATGCATTAATTATCATCAGACAAAGAATAAACACATGTTAAAAATTCATGAAGACCCTATAGTGAATGTCAATTAAAACCTCAAAACAGAAATTAACAGCAAGTTAACATCTATTAGCATACACTAAGAGAAGGTCAAGGGCTGTATGGTGAACAACGCTGCACGTACAGGGTGATGGCTGCTTAACCAGAGATTGCTATGAATTGGCAGCTGCACGGACAGTCTAATGGTTGTTATGCTTGTTTAGAAACATGGGAATTTTAAAAGAAATACTGCTTACATACATGTTTCCACCTTCTCTGTGCTATCTTCAGAATAAACCTTAGAATGGATGTTGCATCCAAACTCACATGTACAAGAAACTATATACAAGCGTCAAATACCTGGTATGAGTTTAACTTCAGATATGTCCTACCTGATGCAGCAATGTAATGCCTCATTACATAAGAGACTGAGTGTGAATATTATGATATTGAAGAATTCAGCAGACATTTATTAAAGCTCAGTATTATGTATAAGCATTGCTATCACAGTCACAGATGTGTCAGTGCTAACATTAAGCATTTCGATTACAACAGAGAGCGGCATGCTTCCACTTGAATGTCATAGTTCAGAGTAAGAGCACTCTAACAAGACCTTTATACTCTCAGCTCACATACTATGATGTAGTGATGATATTATGAGCATATTGCTTAAAGGTATGCTGCTGGTGAGACATAACACTTCTTTCTTTCAAAGATAAAACTTATTCAGAACAGATATACCTGAATATGCATTGACACACACTGTCAATGCAATAATGTTGCAAACAGGTGAAACAGAATTTACAATAGTAACATTTCAAACTTCAATCTGACACTTTAGAGATTAGATTGTCCTGTGTGGTGATTGTATGCCTGTGAGGAGAGGTATGTGTTGTTCTCTGCTGGATTTGTTTGACAAATTGGCGGTCTTGCTGCTGCTTGCTGTCATTTAATGTGACCACATGATCATCATCGCCATCAGAGTGTTCTTCCCCTATAATTTTTTCCTGCATAACTGGTGTGCTGTACATTAGTCTAGTTATTTGGCAATATTGCACCATGATCAGTAGGAGCTTTGAACGAGTCGTACTTGTGGCATTTTTAAAAATTAATTGATGGAATTTTGGCATTGCTGGCTGTGCCAGCTTTTATTGCCCATGAGAAGATGCTGGTAAGCTGCCATCTCAAACTATTACAATCAATTTGGTGTAGCCACACCCGCAAAGCCATAATGGAGCGAGTTCCAGGATTTTGACCCAGTGATGCTAAAGGAATGGTGATATATTACCAAATCAGAATGGTGAGTGGCTTGGAAGGGAATTTGCAAATGGTAGCATTCCCACGTATCTGCTGTCCTTGTCTTTCGAGATGGTATTTGTTGTGGGTTCAGAAAGTACTGTCTAAGTAAACCTTGGTGACTTCCTGCAGTGCATTTTGTAGATGTCACACAATACAACTACTGAGGAGGCGGAGGGAGTGCAAGTTTGTGGATACGGGTCAAATTAATTTTGTCAAGTTTTTTGAGTGTTACTAGAGTTGCTTTCATCCTGACATTTGGGACACGTATAATCACTCTTCCAACTTGTGCCTTGTAGATGGAGAACAGCTTTGAGACATAAGGAGGTGAATTACTTACTGCAGGGTTCCAATCTTGTAACTTGGCTTTGCAGCCATTGTGTTTCTATAGTTGGTCCAGTCCAGTTCAGCTTCTGCTCAATGGTAACCTCCAAGAAGTTGTCAGTAAAGCCACTGAATACCAAGAGATGGTAGTTAGATAATTTCTTATTAGAAATAGTCAATGTCAGGCATTTGTGCAGCAAAAATGTTACTTGCCACATGTCAGCCCAAACCTGGATATTGCCCAGGTCTTGCATTTGGGCATAGACTCATTCAGTTCCTGAGGAGTCAAGAACGGTGTTGCATATTTTGCATCATCTCCTTATAATGGAGAGAAAGTCATTGGTGAGGAACTCCTGAAGTGATGTCCTAGAACTGAGATGACTGACCATCCTTCAATGTGTCAGATATGAGTTCAACCAGCTGAAGGTTTGCTGGCAGCATTGGAACTTTGATCTGGTAACAACATCTTTCATCATTTTACTGATGATCAAAAGGAGACCAATAGGGCTATAATTGGTCAGATTGAATTTATCCTGCTTTCTTGACATTGTCAAGTTGTTGCCAATGTTGTTGCTGTATTGGAAAAGCTTGGCGAGGATGTCACAAATTTTGGAACATAGGTCTTCAGTACTAAAACATTTACCAATACCCTTAGACTGTGACCACTGGTCCTGGACTCTCTTGTTATCTGCAGTATTTTTCCTGCAACTATCCTGTCAAAATATTATTGGTTTCTGTGAGATCCCCACTCATTCTTCTGAATTCTGGAAACATAATCCTACCAAATTTATCCTATCCTCATATATTAGAGGTGCCATCCCAGGAATCAGTCTGGGTAAACTCAAATAATTACACAGAGGCTGGTATCCCATCACCAAGTCACCCTATATTTACATGTGAGTTGTACATGAGCTGTGAGCAACCAGCTGAAAGCCAGTCCCCAGACTGAGGGGACCTTCTGAATCTTCTGTTTATACCTATTGGCTAGAGCTCCCTGATTGGGCCAGGTTAGCAATGCCAATCAGGGATTTCAGTCAATGGGATCCACCTGGCCATGGTTCCAACCACTCAATAAACCTTTGCTGCGCCCCCACTATAGCCAGGATAACCTTCCTCAGATAAGGAGGCCAAAACTACACATAATGTTCTAGGTATGGTATCACAAAGGCCCTTTTTAATTGTAGCAAGACCTGCCCTGCTCCTGTAATTGAATTCTCTCGCTCTAAAGATTAAGGTACCATTTCCTGCATGTTTACTTTCAGCGAATGGTGAATGAGGACACCCGGGTTGCATTGGTCATTCTCCTCTCTCAACTTATAGCCATTCAGATGATGATCTGCCTTCCAGGTTTTGCTGCCAAAGTGGATAACTTCATGTTTATCCACATTGTACTGCATCTACCATGCATGTGCACACTCACTCAGTTAGTCCAAATCGCACTGAAGTGCCTCTACATCCTCTTTTCAGCTCACTGTCCCACCAAAAGAGTGCATCGGTGAATTGTAACAATTCCTGTCTGGCACAAAAATAAAAGAGTTGCTTCTCCAGTTGCTTCCTCAGAAAACCATCTAGTACACACGGCAGGAATTCCTCCTCTACAGTATTCTACCAATTTGATTTGCTTAATTTATTTGCAGATTAAAGTTTTATTCTAGATGTTCCTTTATTGCACATGTCTTTAATTGCCTCTATAATATCAATCCTAACATCACCCTTTGAGTTTGGGATTTAAATACAACCCCATTAATGATTTTTGCACCTTGGTGTTTCTCAGCTCTTCCCATACAGATTTTGCATTGTTGGAGCTATTTTTCTACCTCACTATTGCATTAATTTCCTTTTTAACCAGCAATGCAACTCTGCCACCATTTCTTTTTTGTCTGTCCTTCCTAAGTGCTAAGTACCGCTGGATGCTCAGCTCCCATCCTTGGTCATCCTGAAGTCACGTCCTTCAACAGCTTCAAAATCTCCCCTCCCCCCACTGCACCACACAACCAGCCCAGCTCTTCCCCTCCACCCACTGCATCCCAAAACCAGTCCAAACTGTCTCTGCTTCCCTAACCTGTTCTTCCTCTCACCCATCCCTTCCTCCCACCCCAAGCCGCACCTCCATCTCCTACCTACTAACCTTATCCCACCTCCTTGACCTGTCCGTCTTCCCTGGACTGACCTATCCCTTCCCTACCTCCCCACCTATACTCTCCTCTCCACTTATCTTCTTTTCTCTCTATCTTCGGTCCGCCTCCCCCTCTCTCCCTATTTATTCCAGTTCCCTCTCCCCATCCCCCTCTCTGATGAAGGGTCTAAGCCCAAAACATCAGCTTTTGTGCTCCTGAGATGCTGCTGGGCCTGCTGTGTTCATCCAGCCTCACATTTTATTATCTTGGATTCTCCAGCATCTGCAGTTCCCATTATCCCTGTAATCCTTATTCAGTAGATAACAAGGTGTGGAGCTGGATGAACACAGCAGGCCAAGCAGCACCTTAGGAGCAGGAAAACTGACGTTTCGGGCCTAGATCTAGGTGTTCCTCTGATGCTGCTCAGCCTGCTGTGTTCATCCAGCTCCACACCTTGTTATCCCAGATTCTCCAGCATCTGCAGTTCCTACTATCTCTGAAACTATCTTATACTGTACCTGTTTTCATCTATTTGCATGATTAATTCACCCACTTTAGTGCAAATGCTCCATGTGTTATGCATAAAGCCTTAAGGCTTGTCTTTTTAACATTATTAGTCCTGTGCCCATTAGTTAGTTTGATCCTGGCTCTTGATTTCTCTGCCTATCACTCTTCCAGTTCTCCTTTCTGTCTTTTACTTCTGTCCTTGGTTCTCCTTTGTCTTACTGCAGAGGTTCCCATTCCCTGGGCCATTTTAGTTTAAAGCCTTCCCAAACATTTAACCAAATACTTATCCCTAGAACATTCAGTCCTGCCTAGGTGCAATCATTCCAGTTTGTACAGGTTCCATTACCCACCAATCTGGTCCCAATGCCCCAGGAGTCTGAAAACCTCCACCTTGTACCATCTCTTCAGCTACACATTCACCTGATATAATCTTACAAACAAATGACACTGGTAGTAATCTGACATCTCTACCTTTAAGGTCCTACTTTTCAACCAACTCCATATGTATATATCAATGTGTGCCACAACCACTGGCCATTCAGACCCCTGCAAAATGCTCTATAGGCTCTGAGACAAAAAGTCATAGAGATATAAAGTACAGAAACATACCCTTTGGTTCAATTCATCCATACCAACCAGATATCCTGAATTAATCTAGTCCCATTTGGCAGCATTTGGCCCATATTCCTCTAAACCCTTCCTATTCATATACTATTCCAGATGCCTTTTATAGTTGTAATTGAACCAGCCTGCACCACCTCTGCTGGTTGTTCATTCCATACATACTCCACCCTCTGTGTGACAAAATTGGCCCTTTAGGCACGGTGGCTCAGTGGTTAGCACTGCTACCTCACAGTGCCAGGGACCCGGGTTCGATTCCACCCTCAGGGGACTGTCTGTGTGGAGTTTGCACATTCTCCCCGTGTCTGTGCAGGTTTCCTCCAGATGCTCTGGTTTCCTCCTTCAGTCCAAAGACGTGCAGGTTAGGTGGATTGGCCATGCTAAATTGCCCATAGAGTTCAGGAACAAGTAGATTAGGTGGGTTATAGGAAAGTGGGTCTGGATGGGTGGCTTTGAGGGTCAGTGTAGACTTGTTGGGCCATAGGACCTGTTTCCACACTGTAGGGATTCTATGAATGGAAAATATTTCCTCTCTCACCGTAAACCTTTGCCCTCAAGTTTGGACTCCCTTACTTTGGGAAAAAGACCTAGGTTCTTCAACCTATCCATGCCACTCATGATTTTATAAACCTTTGTAAGGTCACCCCTTATCCTCCGACACTCCAGGGAAAATAATCCCAGCCTAGAACTGGTCATAGAACTCCAGAATGAAAAGCAACACTCCACCATCACCCCCGTCTCCTACCTTCAAGCCAGTTTTGTATGCAAATGGCTAGCTCTCTGACCCTAGCACCTGGGAAGCCACATACCATCCTGGACACTCATTTGCAGCCACAGAAATGCCTGTCTATTCTACTTATAATTGAATTCTTTATAACTATTGCACTCCCACACTTTTTACTTATCCCCTATGCAACAGAGCAATACAGCCAACTATAATACAAAGAATTTGGCTGTTGCTGCCTTCCCCAAAAATACCAAAAGCTGAAACTCCTACTCCTGATACAAGGAACAATTGTCGTTTGTTACATGCATTAGTGTAACAAGGGGAAATCTCTGGTTTTGTAAATCAAGTTTCAATTATGACCATTTTCCAACTATCAGGGGACTTTTCTTAATAAATATCATCTTCTCTCTGCTGCTAGAATGATGTTGATCCTCTGTCATACCTCAGAGACCAGAAACATTAGCAGAGCTGAACCACAGAAAGGGTTAGAGCATGCAGGCTGGAATCGACCCAGACCAACATATATTTAAATTGTTCTCCTCATCAGAAAATTATAAAGGACTTCGAACTCCAACTGGATCTCACAAGATTTTACATTTTAAATCATAATGTGAATTGAACCTTACATTCCTACATGTACATTCTTGTTATTCATGCTAGATAGTCATCCAAACCTGTTACTCAGTGTCCATGCACTGTGCCCAAAATCAAGCCTCTGCAAGTCTGCACAGCTGACATAATCAGCTCAATCTCATACAAGCCTCCACTCACTATCCATATTGTAAACCAGGGCTCACTGACAGAATGAGCACTTTCTGCTTTTGTTACAGATTTTCAACTTGTTTTTTCATTTACTACTTTTGTACTAGTCCCACTTTTCAACTAATTTTGGATCCAGTCTACTGTTAGAAGTCCGGGTATGCACTGATGTGAGGCATTCCAGCTCACAGCAGGACACGTGGACCTCAATGAGATGAGACAGCTATAGATTATTGATGAGCAAGCAAGTGGAAGCTGAAGGGCTTGAATACTTTTTTTAAACACATAGGTTTGGCATCTGCCGCTTATCTTCAGAAGCTGAAAGGGATACAGCTTGGTTCTAAGCAGAGTTATTTAGGAAACCATCACGTTAAATAACAGAAAAGCACCAAATTATTGCATTGCATGTGACAGGTACAGTCAAGAGGCACACTTTTCTTTTATTCATTCACAGGATGAGAGTGTCGCTGGCTAGACAAGCATTTATTGCCCATTCTAAATTGCCCAGATGGCAGCTAACGTTTAATCACATTGTTGCAGACCTGGAGTCACATGTAGGCCAGACAAGGCCGAAAGGATATTAGTGGGCCAGACAAGTTTTTCCCGACAATCAACAATGGATTCATGGTAATCAATAGACTCTCAATTCCAGATTTTTATTGAATTCACATTCCACCATTGAACCCAATTCCCCAGAACATTAGATAACACGATGTGAAGCTGGATGAACACAGCAGGCCAAGCAGCATCAGAGGAGCAGGGAAGTTTGACGTTTCGGGCCGAGACCCCAGAACATTAACACCACCCTCCCTTGGGAAGAAAACTTGCACTAGGATAGTAATCTCCTGCTCCATGTAAATTATGTAGATGGCCATTGACACCAAAATCTTTGGTGAAGCCTTTAGTGGATAAATTGGTATAAATAACTTATAGGATCATCATCTATGAATTTCTGCTTTTAAATCTCACATTCTAGCATCAGGGCTACAGAAAATTGACATTTCTGGAAATTCCTCTTGCCCTGGAGGAATCTGAGGGTGAAGATATATTGAAGAAGAATGGACTTTTAAACGCTTAGATGGTAGATCAGGCTGGGTCCTTTGCAGGGGATTGTGCCCACCAGATTATCTCTAATAACACATGCCCAGGTATCCAATATGCTCAGATTCAAATAAAAGACAATCTAACTCAATGTTTCTTTTTATGCACCTGCTTACTTTTTGATGACTGATGTTTAGGCATTGAACATTGTTATCTCTCCCTGGACTAGAACACAGTTGCAAGTAACTGGCTGAAGGAGCTGACTTATTGACATTATGGGAGGTCAACTCAATGCATCATTGTCTAACTTGCAGTAGCAACTAAGCAGCTAAGTTGAAATTGGATCTGGCGGAGAAACCAAGGTCTACAAACAAAACTCAGCTTCCATCTCCAGTCACTAGCACAGTGTTTCATTTACTGGCCAGAACAAACATGCACCAGGCATGAAGGAAATCCCAACCTTCAACATGCTTACTTCTGTTGTTTTTCATGCCAAAAAAAGTGTCCCATATGGAACTGGGATGGTGCCTATTGTACTGTAAATTTCAGAATGTTGCAGAATTTTTTTTCTTTAAATAACTCCTGTAGCATAAAGAGAAGCAAAATATCTGATCGATGTAAAGTTTATTTAACACGTACAGCTGAAGATGCAGGGTAAAATGATAAGGGGAAGTAGAAATGAGGGATGAGGAGGAACAGAGAAAATAAAAACTTTGAGCAAGAGAAGTGTTCACATCCCTGATTCCTACCATTGTTGTATAATCACCATAATTCCCAATACAATACTATTTATTCAAAAGGACCATTTTAACTGACAGTGTGAGCACAATAAAGCAGGTTAATAACAGTTGTAAACTGTGAAGCTTCCTTTCATGTACTGAGCTAAAGCTATCAGAGCAATCAATTCGCAGGTCCCAGGAGTGTTCAGTTGATCTCTGTTTGGTGTTAGTTAGATAATTAGCCTTTTATTCCTAACCTCTGTCCGTATTTTCTTTACAAACAATTTATGTACTTCAACTTGCTATTGGCTTATTGTTTCAGCCTTTCTCTCTGGTATTAAAAGTTGAAAATGCTCGGAAACTGACAAAAATTGATCTTTTAAGATGAATTACATTAAATTGAAGCAATAACACTGTTTCTCTCTCTATAGATACTGCCAGATTTGCTGAGTTTTTTTCAGATTTCTATTCTCTGCCGTGTTTTTCTTTTATATGTGTATGAGTACAGTTAAGGGCTGGGGAAAACCAGGGGAATTGGAGAGCGGGAAGATAATAACAGCAGTGAAAGTATGAGAATTCTGAATCATTCTGTTTCTCATTCATTGTTATGGCAGTGCTTAAAGACTTACGGAACCCGGAGTGGATCAAAACAATAAGTTAATGATAGTTCCCACAATTAAAGATAATTTGGATATCAGGAAGTTAAATTTTCTGAAACAAAGGTCAGACTTTTGAGTGATTTACCTTGTGGCTTTTCAATTATATGGGGAATGTCAATTGACACAGAAGGATCACACAGTGTTTAATGTAAAGATACCTAAGTAAATCCTTTCCCCACATAGAATTGTTGAATGGGAATAAGTAAAGCCCAAAAACATAGTAAAGTATGAATGGTTTCAACAGTTAAGAAGCTTTTTCAGCCATTTCTTCTTCATGCAATCTTTACTTTTTTAAAATTAAGTTTAAGGCCCTGATTCACCGCATTCTTGTTTTCTACGTATTTCACATTCAACTTTGTTTTCACCCACATATTTCAACCAAATGAAACTGGAGAATGTATCCATAAGGAGAATAAAATGGTTGAGGGAGGAATAAACTCAGCATGGACTACCTGAAAACATGAGCTTGTTACATCTAATGGAAAAGCTCAGCAGGTCTGGCAGCATCTGTGAAGAAAAAAATCAAAGTTAATGTTTTGCGTCCAGTGACCCTTCCTCAGAACCGAACCCAAAACGTTAATTCTGATATTTTTCTTCGCAGATGTTGCCAGACCTGCTGAGCTTTTCCAGTAACTTCTGTTTTTATTCCTGATTTACAGCATCTGCAGTTCTTTTGTTTTTTACATCTAATGGAGTTCCTGAGACCTTCGCATTTTGCTGCAGACACTGGTGACCCATATTATTACAACATCATTCTCCACCCCGCTATACATCATTCACACAGAGCTTCTCCAAGCACCCAAGCTGCCCGAATATCCTAATGGCCAATAGCAAATATAGCTCATGATAATTATTACAATAGCAAATTAACCTGTGGCAGCGTGAGAATCGTTTTTCTATGCAGCAAGTTGTTATAATCTGAAATGCATTGCCTAAAAAGCTAGTGAAAAGTGACTTTAAAAAGGGAATTAAATAAATATTTGAAAATGTTGTTGTGATCCGGAGAATGAACAGGGAGCTTGGCTAGTTTTATAGCTCTTTCAAACTGTTGACACTGGCATGTTGGGCCAAGAGAACTCCTTCTATGCCATCTCATTCAATGATCCGATGTCCTTATGAGGCAAGACACAATTTAAGATACTGCAGATGCTGTAAATCAGGAACAAAAACAGAAGTTGCTGGAAAAGCTCAGCAGATCTGGCAACTTCAATGAAGAAAAAAAATCAGAGTTACAGTTTTGGGTTCGGTTCTGAGGGTCACTGGATGCAAAGCGTTTTTCTTATTGGGAGATGATGAATTTAGGCCCCAATAGCTTTTTTATTCTTAAACATTCTTTTCTTAATTGTTATTGATGGATACGTGATGTAAACCATCTGACTTCACAGATTAGGAGAGGCCCTCACTCGGTTGTCTACTTCAGGGTCGCAGAAAAGCCTGCAACTGAGAAAAACCTTGGATTGAATTGTAATACACTACAGAATTGTAATAAGTGATTTTCCTTACAGTGGATTTTCTGGAGCAGAAGCAAGCATGAGTGTGGAGCTCCCTTCAAAAAAGAAAAATAAAACAACACATAGGTGAATAAATGCTCTCTGAAGCGGCCAACACTAAAGAATCATTGGGTAAAGGATACCTTCCAGGCAGCTTGTAGGCTCAGTCAAACAATGGATTGCATCACTGTTGAACATCTAAAAGAGAGCAAGTATCAATTTACAGACTCAGAATAGAATAGAAAAAATTTCCTTTATTGTCATGGTCATGCATACTCAAGTACATAAGTACATAAGTACAGTGCAAAGTATACAATGTTGTCTCTTACAGCACCATCTTAGGTACAAAGTACCTAAGTACAAGTCTTAGATACAAAAAGACAAGTAAAAAAGAATAGAACTTACATTACCTTATAGTGATTCACAGTATTAATTAGAAATAAGACATAGTTTAAAGGATAAACATTGCAGCCGGATAAACAAATTACAGGTAAACATTACTTTGCAGTAGCTCAGTGCAGGTACTGCCGCACATGGTCTGACCAGCCTCGCAAGCTGCTGATCACCCCAGTCCAAAACCATCCCAACTCTGCTCCATGCATCCAGCCTGCTCCACTCCAGCTCTCAGCCACTCCACATCACTCCAGGCCTCCAGCCCACTCCACTCCAGCACTCAGCCACTACACATCACTCCAGGCCTCCAGCCTGCTCCACTCCAGCTCTCAGCCACTCCACATCACTCCAGGCCTCCAGCCCACATCACTCCAGACCTCCAGGCCACTCCACTCCAGCTCTCAGCCACTCTACATCACTCCAGGCCTCCAGTATGTTTTGCTTCAGTTCACAGCTGCTCTATGGTAAGTTTTCTTATCGTAAAAGAAAGCATTTTAAAACCTTAGAAAAAAAAGTGACAAGAAGAAAGGGGTAAAAAGTCGATGGATTGATAAACCTCGGGCTGAGGAGCCTGAATGCTGCCTACTCTGCCACTGCAGGCAAGGGATAAATGGCACAACTGAAACAAAGCTTACAGCATTATAATTCCCATGCGGATCTTATATCCATCCAGCTTATAGCTACTCAACCAGGACAGGAAACTGACAAGAAACTGCAGAAATTTACTCTGCACCTCAACTAACAACAGGTAAGGGACAGGAACTGCAACAGGAGATTAACGACCGATTGGTATTGTTACTAGACAAGTAATCTAGAGACTCAAGTAGCATTCTGGGGGCCTCTACCATAAATGGTGAAATTTGAATTCAACAGAAATTTTGGAATTGAAAGTTTTAAGGTGATGATGAAACCATTGTCAATAAAACTCATCTGCTTCACCAAGGCCTTTTAGGGAAAGAAACTGCAGTCCGATATGTGACTCCACAGCAGTGTGATTGATTCTTAACTGCCCTCCCAAATGGCCTAGAAAGCCACTCAGTTGTATCGAAGGGCAACTAGAGAAGGGCAATAAATGCTTACTCCATCCAGCGATGCCCACATCCTATGAATGAATTAAGACAAAAATGCATGTTGTGCAGGCATTCTACAGCAGTCAATCTGTATGGAGGCAGAGGTTCAAGGAGACATACTTTTGCTGCCCCTAAAAGGAAAGTAAAGGGAATCCCCAAAATAAAATCTTTCTGCCACCATTTGGCCTCAATCTGATTCAGTTAAACTCTGTGCAGGTAAGCTTTAATCTGTAAAGTCATCCACAAAGCTGTATTCATGTTTATTGTGAAATAAAAATGCATTAATATAGCAGTTTTCACAACCACCAGATGTCAAACCACCAGAAGAAAGCACTTTACAGCAAATCAATTGCTTTTGGAATGTGGTCACAGTTGAAGTATAAAAATGCAACAGCCAGGAAGCACACAGTTAACTTTCACAAAGGGGAATGTGATAACAGATCATCTGTATGCTTTTGTGATGAAGGCCGAGAGATAAATCTTGGCCATTACATCAAAAATAATTTGCCATAACTTCTTCAAAATAGTGCTATCAAATCTATTACATTCATCCAAGCAGACAGATGTAGGCTTGGTTTAATGTTTCACATGAAACTCAATTCTGTGCTTGCTACAAATGGATAGGGCTTGTGACACTGTGGGAGTCTCCCTGTTTACAGCCAAGAGATCTGGGTTCATTTCCCAATCTAGGACTTGATGACGATGAAAGTTCCGTTCATAACTTGCCATGGTACGTAGATTATCAACCTGTAAATACTTTCAATCAGCCTGTGATTAGCAGGAGAGTTTCCTGGTCAGCCACAGAAAAATCATGGTAGAGAAAGAGGCCATTCAGCCCATCATGTCTGTACCAGCTGAATAAACTAACTGTACTTGGTCCGTAGTGTGGCAAGTTCCTGCTCTTGAGCTGAAGATTTAGATTCCTTTTAAATGAGTGAATTTTGGATATCCACCATCCTCTGGGTGACAATATTTTCCCCATGTCATCTCTAATTCTTCTCCAAATCACCATAAATCTTTGCTCCTTGGGAACTGACCTCTGTGCTAGTATAGCCTGTTTCTTTTTCTGTCCACCTCACTTCCCTGGATTGAATGCCATTTGCCATTTTCCCACCCACTCAACAAAGCCATTGATATCGCTATGCAGGTGACAGTTATTATCATCACTGTCAACCTAATGGCCAATTTCACAATTTACAAAGTTCCCCAATTATGTCTCCCACATTAAAGTCGAAGTCATCAATATATATCCCAAAAGCAGGAGACCCAAAGGTCAGCCCTGTGGAGCACTATTCTATCTTCGTAAAAACATCTGCCAGTCATTACCTTTTGTTTCCAGTCATGGAAACAGTACATGATCCAACTCTTCATATTCCCCTACATCCCACAGGCTTTAAGTTTTTTCTGATCAGTCTCCTATGTGGGACCCTGTCAAATGCCTTACTAAAACCTACGCCAACAGCATCCACTGCACCACACTCCTCAATCCTTCTTGTTACTTCTTCAAGATGTTCAATTAAGTTAGTAAAATGTGAGTTTCTGTTAACAAAAATATTTTGATTATCAAATAAAGGCAAAATACTACAAATGATGGAAATCTGAAATAAAAACAAAGGGCTGGAGAAATTCAACAGGTCTGGTAGACCTGTCAAAAAAGAGGTCAGTCATAGTCTTATTGGGGTAACTTTCAGGCTCTAAATGGCCTACTCCTGTTCCTATGTCTAATGCTGCCAGGCCTGTTGAGTTTCTCCAGCACTTTTTGCTTTTATTCAATGTTGATTGTCTCTGTTTAATCCATGTTTTTCCCCTTAATATTTCATCTGAACTTTCAGTATTGAACACAGTAAAACACACACACACACACACACACACACACACACACACACACAAAACTAAAGGGGGACTCTGCATTTGCAGATACATTCTATTTTGTTCAAAAAGGGCAAGATTTATAGACAGTCACTCAATGTGGTCTTTTATAAATTCCTACTTTAAAAATAAAACCAGTCTGACTCCAAACCAAAACATGAACAGATTCCAAACAATGCCTCACACCTAACATGCATTGTCTGATTTAAAACATCACCTCTTATTTATACTGTTGAAACCTTTAGTTCTCTCAGGGCAGTGACTTGAAAGGAATTCAGGGGGTTACATATACATATTAACCAATTAAAACTTTCTCACTGATTAAGGATTTAACGGCACCTTAGGTTTGATTAATACTTCCTAATCAGTGGTGGACCCTTTGATCTTTTACATATAAATTCTGCGTCTGACACCTGAAGACTGTGTGAGGCTCCCAAAGCTTTTGTTTTCAAATAAACCTGTTGGGCTATAACCTGGTGTTGTGTGACTTCTGACCTTATCCGACCTAGTCCAAAACCAGCACCTTCACATCATCACTGCCACAGTCTGACTGACCAGCTTATAGTTATTTGGCTGATCCTTAGCCCCTTTTTGCTGATCAGTGATGCCCCTATAACAAGGTTAACAGCAACTAGCTGAAGAAACAGACATAATCACATGCTTTGTCTGCCTCAAGTGTTATTAAGGTATGGAAAAGCTCCCAACACCTAAAAGCTTGAGGAGTCCATCAACCTCTTTGTGGTTTCTAGTGTTATTTGTCGTCATCACTTTCTGCTGGGGATTCTCTTTTGCAGGTGTTGTATGATTCAATATAAACCATTACATATTCCTAATCCAAGACGGAACAGGAATTGAAAGAATGAAGCCTGGTTTTTGGTAGTTTGTTTTAGGATTGATCCATTATAAGCCTTAACAATTACATTAAAACAAATACTCCAAAATCTTGACATAGAAGGAAATGGGATTAAATGACTTTTCAAGTACACTGTTTTTGCTGGAGGAAACACTTCATAGATACATTTCAGACACGTCATTCACAAGATGGTCTGTTCACCAACATTATCTTTAATTAGCATTATGCTGTTAACTGAATAAGCTCCACAATGTTTCACATTGCGTAGAATTGTCTGACAGCTAAGGGAAAAATCAGGAGAGTTGACTGAGCACATGATTGAAGTTAGGGATTTTGAAGGGGCAAGGTAAGGTAGGAAGGGCTTTAGCAAGCAGATGTGATGGAGGGAGTTTTATAGCATTAAACCTTGATGGCAAAAAGCATGTCACTCTGTATAGGGGAGAGGAAGTTAGGACATCAAAACCAGAGCAAAAACTGAGATACAGCAGTGGAAAAGGTTGCAAAGAGTAATTGAGGCAAGGCCATAGATGACCTTATAAACCAGAACAAAGATTTCAAATTTAATGCATTAAGAAAAAGGCAGAAATGGAATGAAATGTGAAATGGGCCAGTAGGAATTCACCAGAGTGGAAATATCACCTTCAACCAGCAGATACTGTCTGGAAGCGAGGCATTCCCTCTCATTTTGTCTGCTGTAATATAATCATTGCTGATCTGGTGTGTGTAAGAGTTAGACCTAATGTTCTGTTTCACAGTATAAAACATTGTCATGCTAACTGGAACTGTACGGGTTAAAATAGCCAGCACTAATCTACCGAATGATAGCTGCCCAGACAGCTGTCAATAAAGAAAGAATTGCAGGCTGCCACATTACACAGAGGTTAAACTCCTCAGTCTTCATACTTTTTGTTATGGTAACAATGCCAACGAATATTGGCAGCTCATTCCTTTCACCTCAGTGAAACTAGAGCCAACAGACTTGCAAGTGCAGGTTTTTACTGGGAGGTTAATTGTAGCAGTACATACAGCATATGGTCTGGTAGGGAAGCCTGCTGCTACACCAGCTGTGGACTGGGTGCTGGGGATCAGTCTGACATTAAAAGCCCTACTCTTGCAGATGAAGCAGTTATTCAAATGACAGCAGCCTTAAAGGGGCACTCACTTTCCTTTTAGCACCAGTTACTTGCCCTCAGGCTGAAATGTGCTTTCTAAATGGGAGCCAGGTTTCTACCAACAGGAGGGGAGATGGGAGGTTGTGAGGAGGAATCTGCTTCTCATAAACACTTTGCAATCAACAGAGCGGAAACAGGTTGACTATTGGCCCGTGAACCCAAATCGTAAATTTGTCAAAACCATTGTTCAACTTACTCTACTCGTTAACTAAAAAAAGGAATAGCTTTGGCAGAACCTAGTCACCAAGGAGCCCAGAATTGTGAAAAGGCATGTTTCCATGTTAAAGCAGGAGCTATACAGCTAGCAGCCTTCAACTCAATGTCAGGCATACCACAGCAAGGTGTGCATTTATCCCATGTCTCAGAGTTTGTTACAAACTAAAGCAGCCCATACTCATCCCTTAGACAGGTACAACAAACACACTTCATATCCCCATGGAATTCTACGTGTCCCACATTCAGTCTGAGCGATGCCACACAAACAGACAACTTCACAAAGTCACAAAGTGTTTCAGCTCTACTGCAGTAACCTTAATTGTGGTCTTTATGATATGATCTTGATAAAGAATATAGGCCTGGGGCTAAACACTGTAACACATCTGCGATCATTTTTATTCATTGTAATTCCTTGCTATACTCATAAATGCCAATCAGCTGACTGGGATTGCATCCTGAAAAGTTTGCTTTAATGTTTTGGTGTTAATAAGGTTGTGTTCCTCTTACTGATACGTCAGGGTTTAATCGCAAATAATGCCTAAGAGTGAGGAGATTAATGTAGCCAACACATTATATTCAGCTAAAGACATATAGGAAATAGCAATCAATATCGCTGCATTTCACCAGTTCTATGCATATATTTATACAAGACGCAATGTTTTTGTCTTTATATTTGTGCAGTACCACGTATTGATATCTGCTCATGTGCACTTGCTGTCTGTATAAATGGTTTTCTTATCAGTATGTGCTATTTGTGTTTCCCATGAAATTTTGTTACGCAGCAGTCCCACTGAAATCGCATCCTGCATCAGTTCTACAAGATTGTGTATGTCTATAAAGACCCTGTGAAATTGTACCATGTGCGTCTGATTATGAGGTTGCAGCTTACGATATTCCATGTAACATTGTTTCATGTGCCCCTCCCTTTTTGTGTGCGCGAATGTGTTGAACCCTCAGAGGTTGTATCGTGTGACAGGCTATTTAAGTCAGAGCTGTGCATCTATTGCATGAATTTGTGATAATTCCAGTGAGTTTGTCTACGTGCCAATGTTTGGAAACATCTGTAGTGTTTACCTACCTGTTCCAGTTAATCAGTATAATATACCAGACCCTATGAGATTGTGTGTGTGCTGCATCCTACAAGGTTTTGTCTTACATATCGGTATTTATAAGATTGTGCCTGACCCTTCGAGTTTATCCCAAGGACCAAATCCTGTTACTTGTGCCCACAAGTTTGTGTTGTGCGTCTATTTTCTACAGATGGCTGACATTGTTCGGGGGTTAAGTGACAATTTGCTCTTATTGCAAATTTGTAGAGCTCTCACAATGTGATTCCTCCTTTATTGACACCCACATGGAGTAGGACAGAGATTATAAAGAGTTAATCATGAACATTTAATAGGTGTGGATTAACTACTTGTCTAGAACTGGCTTCTTCAATGCTACTTTAGTGGTGTGACATCTTGTTGTCTGGTAACTTGCACTGGGCACTGTTTATATCTGTTAAAGGCATTTTTTAAAAATTTTGGCCAAGTTCTTGTTAGAATAAATCAGTCCATTCCATAGCAGTTTCGTTCTGATACAGACTATCCCACAGTTCTAATAAGTGGGCTGAAATATTCAGCACTTTTGTTTGCACATGCGGGGCTAGGAAGGCCAAATGAAGTGCAGATGCTGTAAATTGGAGCCAAAGACAGAATTTGCTGGAAAAGCTCAGCAGGTCTGGCAGCATCTGTAAAGAAAAATCAGAGTTAACGTTTCAGGTCCGGTGACCCTTCCTCAGAACAGATGGTAGCTAGCAAAATGTTGGTTTATATACAGAAGAAGAACAGTTGGACAGACAAAGGAGTGGATAACAATCTGGCTAGGAGGTTGAATAGCTGTTAATGGAGACTTTCAGTGGCTAACAATAGGTAGTTCCTGATGGCAATCTATGTGATAACAAGGACTGGTGTGAGGATATGGGATTATGACATGGGAGGTTTAAGGCCCTAAAATTATAAAACTTGATATTGCATCCGGAGGGCTACAGGGTCTTCCCCAAGTGGAAATGAGGTGTTATTCCAGCTTGCTCTGAGCTTCACTGGAACATTGCATCACGCCTGAGTCAGAGATGTTGGCCAGGGAATGGGGTGGTATGTTAAAGTGGCAAGAAACTAGAAGCTCAAGGCTTTTGTTTGTAGCTGCTCTGTAAAGTAGTCACCCAGCTGTTCCAGAGAGCTCAGTGGGATTTCTGTTCCAATCTTTTTCTTATCCATCATCATTAATTTCATTGGCACTCCTGGTGGTTGACCTTGTATTTGCTAAAACTCGATTCTACAGCAATATCACATTCCTCAGTGACTGCTTCCAGCTCAAACTTACCCCACATGGATTCCAATTGAAGTTTCATCCCTTTGCTTTGAATCCACCCAGGATTGCAGGTGTCTCCACACTGTTCAGCGTTCTACAGACAGTTGCTCTCGCAACATCCTGAGATCTAATCTCAGTGGCATGTGGCGTTACATGCAAACTCTCGACCTCTCTCTCCAGCAGCATCGCATCATGCTGGCTCAGGGCTACAACATTCCACAGTTCCACTTCATCCTCTGGCTCATTCACCATGCTCACAAAAATCTTTTCCTTTTCCTTTCAAGTATCAAGGCCCACAAGATGCAACATCTCAGAGATGCCCATGGTCCTCCAGAATGTTCCTCCCCTCCACTTCTCTCTGACTCGATCCCTCCCCCAACCCCATCTCCATTTTGATTTTCACCATCCCTCCTAACCTTCTGTTCTACTATGCTGAACATTCTCTGTGACCCCACCTTAATGAATTTTGTGCATGCCATGACATTGACCTCTTCTTCTGTTGTCCTCACCTCTGTGTCCATTTCTTTGGACAAGAGTCCTCTCCCGGTCCCACAGACACCTCCTCCGAGCTCCAACACTCTCCCTCCACCTGGACCCCTCCCTCTGGCCTTTTACCTGAACTTGATCTGTTCATTGAAAACAGTTGACATGATATTAGTTGCCTCAATTTCTCTGTCCTCCTCACCCAATCCAACCTATCTCCCTCAGAACTGACTGCACTCCATGCACCTAGATCTAAACCTGACTTTGTTATTAAGCTTGCTGATAAGAGTGGTGTTGTTGCAGTATGGCGTACTGACCTCTACATTGCAGAGGTTGATCATCAGCTCTGATATTCCTTCCTATCTTCCCTGAACCATGGCCCCACCATGGCACATCAGGCTATTATATCAACCGCGATCACTGACCTCATTTCATCTGGTGATCTTCAACACCAGCACCCCCAAGCGCCAACACTGCCTCCAAGTTGATAGTATACAAACCCCATAGAGCTCACTTCTACCTACTTCCCAAAATCCATAAACAGGACTGCCCAAGCGGACCCATCGTCTCAACTACTCCCACCCCACGGAACCTATGTCTTCTTACCTTGACTCAGTCTTTTCTCCCCTGATCCAGTTATTGCTCATTAACATCCATGATTCCTCCGATACTTTTTGCCAGTTGCGGAATTTCCGGTTGCGGGCTCCAGTTCATCCTCCTTACCGTGGATGTGCAATCCCTTTACGTGTGCATTCCCCAACAGATGGTCTGAAGGCTCTCAACTCCTCCCTGGAGCAAAGGTTTGAACCGTCTCCATCCACCGCTACCCTCTTCCGCTTGGCCAAGCTCGTCCTCACCCTCAACAACTCTTTTAACTCCTCTCATTTTCTTCAGGTCAGGCACCCGCATAGGCCCCAGTTATGCCTGTCTCTTCGTGGGGTACATGGAACATTCCTTGTTCCAGTCCTATTGTGGCCCCTGCCCACAACTCTTTCTCCCTTACATCAATGATATTATCAGTGCCGCTTCCTTCTCGTGTCAAGAATTGGAAGAGTTCATTGGTTTGGCTTTTACTTTCCATTCTGCCCTCACTTTCACCTGGTCTATGTCTAACTCCTGCCTTCTCTTCCTCGACATCTCTGTTTCCATCTCTGAGAATAGACTGGCCACTAATATCCACTATAAATCCACTGATCCCCACAGCTACCTCAATTATAGATCCTTGCACCCTGCTTCCTGTAAAGACTCCAACCCATTCTCTCAGTTCCTCCACCTCCATCATATATGTTCAGGGAGCCTCTGAAATGTCCATCATCTTCTCCAACCGAGGATTCCCCAACATCATTGTCGACAAGGTCCTCAACCGGGTTTGACCTATCTCCCACACTTCCACCCTCACTCCCTCTCTTCCCTCCTGCAACAGTGATAAGGTTCCCCTTATTGTTACCTCTATCCCACCAGCATCCACATCCAGTAGATCACTGGCCACATTTTCCACCACCTCAAGTGGGATGCCACCACCAGACGTATATTCCCCTCACCCTCTTTGTCCTCATTTTGCATGGACCATTCCCTCTGGGCACCCTGGTTCACTTTTCCTTCACTCCCAACACACCCCCACAGCACCTTCCCCTGCAACTGCTGAAGGTGTAAAACCTGCCTATTTACCTCCTCCCTCCCCAGTATCTAAGGGTCCAAACATACCTTCCAGGTGAAGCAGCACTCTACCTGCACTTCCCACAATCAGGTCTACTGCATTCACTGCCACAATGTGGTCCCCTCTACACTGGGGAAACAAAGTAGACTGGGTTACCGCTTCGTAGGACATCTACTTTCTGCCCGCAAAAAAGACCCTGAGTTTCCAGTTGCCTGTCACTTTAACACACCATCCTGCTCCCTGGCCAACATCTCTGTTTCAAACTTGCTGCAGTGTTCCAGCAAAGCTCAGCACAAGCTGAAAGAACAACACCTCATTTTCAACTTGGGGACACAACAGCCCTCCAGACTCAGTATTGAGATCAACAATTTTAGGGCCTGAACTCTCCCATGACCAATCCCCCACCCTCAAATCAGGCTTTTTTTATTACTTAGTTTGCTTTGACACTGTTCTTCTCTCTCTTTGGGTTCTATCCCCACCTATCATTTTACTCCTGACCTCCTACTCCCAGCCTATCTTCTGGATATAAAACAACATTTTCCTTGGGTGAGGATGACTCAACTTGAAACGTTAACTTTGATTTCTCTTCACAGATGCTGCCAGGCCTGCTGAGCTCTTCCAGCAACTTGTTTTCATTTGTGACTAGGAAGTGTCAATGAAGCAGGATTACTGACCAATTTACTGCTGACAGGTGAAAGTGAAATCCAGGAGAGCAGCAGTGATGGTGCAGGCCATGTGCTGTTGAATGGTTACAGCAGTAGAGAAGCCTGAGGGAGACAGGAGCAGAAAGTAGGGCCTTCCAGCAGTAGCTGAGGCAAAATTTTGAAATGGTGATGTTTCCCTCAAGCTTGTCCTCCAGGCTGTGTGAGTGAGGCAGAGGTCATCTTCTGCTGGAAAGGAAGGAGGGGAACTGCCCTCCAGTCCAAGGAACTAGTAGAAGATTGCAAAGGAAGTGGGCAGCCATTGAGGTCATCTCTAGAACGTAACTGTAGTGTAGCAAAAGTGTGAAAACTTGCAGGAAGCTTGCAAAAGTAGGAGCACCACAATTTGTTCACCTTGGGCCTTGCATATTATGAATCACGAAGGTTGAGCTAGTTAGGGAAGTGATGGTAATGAGGCCAGGAAATGGCATTAGATGAGGCAGTTATTCTCAAAGGTAACACCATTAAGATTTACAAATGAGACATACTTTCTGTTTCGAGAAGATTTGTAGCTCGGGATGTTGATGTAGTTGTTGACTTGCTCACCGAGCTGGTAAGTTCATTTGCAGACATTTTGTCACCGTGCGACGCAACATGATTAGTGCACCTCCAGTGAAACTCGATGCTCTGTCTTGTTTGTTATTTATGTGTCTCGGTTTGCTGGGGTGGGTGGCATCACTTCCAGATTTGTTTCTTAGTGGTTGGTATATGGGGTGCAGCCATACATGTTTGTTAATGGAGTTCCAGTTTGAATCCCAGGCATCCAGGAATTCTTATGCACGTCCTTGGATGGCTACATTGTCTCAGTCAAATTGGTGTCCCTCTTTTTCCATGTGTATTGAAATGAATTCAATGGCTCCATGGCACAAGATGGATAGGCATAAGAGAAAATCCGGCAAACTTAAGCTTAGTGCATATATGCCCATTTCTGGTTAAATTGAGTTTCACATGAGGAGCACACTGATAGACATGATGGGATGGTTATTTCCGAGTGACTACATGCAAAAAGCATTTCCACTGGAACATCATTGGCAATCAGACCACCAGCATTAAATGATGCAGATGCCCTTGATGCGCTATGAACAATAATGTCTCCCGTGTTGCAAGAAAAGACAACCCACAATGTCCAGGAAAGGATGAATACCAGTGGAACTGTCTTATACCTATTAATCCTGAGTCCAGTGAGGAGAACATTCTGGTACTGGGAGGGCACATGTTGAGACAGCAATATCCAATGTTGATGACATGGGAGTAGAAAATTGAATGAGTTAGTGATTGAATGGATGGATACAAGAGAGTCTTTGGAAAACATGAAGCAACATGCCCGTGTATTCACCACTGGTCACATGGAGCTCCATACGAAGAGTTGACAATTAGACGTGATGAACGCTCATTATTCTGTTAAACACTTTGCGCTTTCATCCAATTCAAGGACAAGAGAAGCCTACTGGACAGACTGGTGTCTCATGGAAGGAAGAGAAGTCCTGAGAGGATATGAGAACATCATCCGCCTGCGCCTTCCACCAGCATAGATACTCTCACATTATTGGGTGTGCACTCACGTACAGATCTGAGATAAGATTCTGGTAAGTACAGCACAAAGCCACTGGAGTCATCAGTAAGACAGCAGATGCTGGAGGTGCAGCAGGAAATGAGGGAGCATTGTTGGAGATTTCAGAGGCTATGCATCCTTAGGTATGGACAATGGTAAAGTCCAGTGAGGTATGAGTGCCACCATATCTCTGGCATGTGTCTGCCTGGCTCCTTCCATGAAAAGATTAACAACCCTCTTGGACAGCCAGATTTAGCAGACCACTCAGTAGATACTGGATTTGTACATGGACCTGCACACCATCAAGAGTGTCGTGAGCCACATGCTGCCTGAAAGTGTTTCCAGATATCTTGCTCCTGTTTCTCGCCATGCCACAACAGACAACAACGTGTGAGGCTCTCACTGAGGCATATTGAAGGGCTTCCACTAGATCTTCCTAGGCATCCAAATAGCTTCTTCGGAAGCTCAGTTGCCTGCTGGATGGCTGGTTGAGTTATGTTGTCTCAGTGTTGTGTCTCAGTATATTTTTGAGTTCTACACAAGATGTCATTAGCTACATCATTATGGATTGATATAATTATACAGAAGCCAGCCCTGACCCCACCTCTACCCCACCCTCCAGCCTTGGCAGGGAGTCTGAAAATCTCTGGCTCTGGTACTGCCTTGAAATAGAGGCACCATGGCCTTCTTCCTGAGAACTGCACAACACTGGAAAGAAGCACTTATGGTGGGCATAGACCAGTTGCAGATGGGGAGGGCAGAAGCACTTTCTGATAATGAAGACTGGTCAGTGGAAGCCTTGAAGGATAGATGCATGCAGTCAATGACACCTTGCACCAAGGGAACCCAGCAATGGTTCTGAATCTTCTAGTCCTCTCCGTTTGCGTGTCCGTCAAAAATACAAACAGGCATGTACCAGTCAACCACTTGAATGCGAGCCACCAACTGGGAAGATCCTTCACATCTGCAGGGGATCCCTGTAATAATCCTGAGGTGGAGAAGTTCAGTACCAGAGTGACCTTTATTCAAAGCCATTGGCTGGCCATCACTTCTAGCGATATTCAGCTTATCCTCCAACATGGCACCCAGCTCTGTGCTAACATTCCTAAAGAGACATGATCTGAGGCAACACTGCTGCTCTAACTTCTGGAAGGAACTGAGCCACAGTGCGCAGTCTTTCCCTAGTGAGTAACTACCTTTTCAAACAGGAGGCTGGCTACATCCCTATCTGTGCCTTTCTCCTCTGCCCCTTTGAGGCTGGCACTCTGAGCTGCCTCTCTCACTATAGCTGCCCAATGTTGCAGTTCTTTCCCCCTTTGTTACTGCTCCTCATTGGAGGAGCTGAAACCTGAGTGAAAAAGATTTATGGTAATAAAATGTGAGGCTGGACGAACACAGCAGGCCAAGCAGCATCTCAGGAGCACAAAAGCTGACGTTTCGGGCCTAGACCCTTCATCAGAGAGGGGGATGGGGGGAGGGAACTGGAATAAATAGGGAGAGAGGGGGAGGCGGACCGAAGATGGAGAGTAAAGAAGATAGGTGGAGAGAGTGTAGGTGGGGAGGTAGGGAGGGGATAGGTCAGTCCAGGGAAGACGGACAGGTCAAGGAGGTGGGATGAGGTTAGTAGGTAGCGGGGGGTGCGGCTTGGGGTGGGAGGAAGGGATGGGTGAGAGGAAGAACCGGTTAGGGAGGCAGAGACAGGTTGGACTGGTTTTGGGATGCAGTGGGTGGGGGGGGAAGAGCTGGGCTGGTTGTGTGGTGCAGTGGGGGGAGGGGACGAACTGGGCTGGTTGAGGGATGCAGTAGGGGAAGGGGAGATTTTGAAACTGGTGAAGTCCACATTGATACCATATGGCTGCAGGGTTCCCAGGCGGAATATGAGTTGCTGTTCCTGCAACCTTCGGGTTTTATGCTCTGTTGACTCATTTAGTATCCAGAGAATCCTTCAGTTCTTCCACCCACACAACTATTAGCATCACTCTGTCACTCTTGTCATATCCCCCCTATAGTTCTGGTATCTTTTCCTTTTCTTCTCTCTGTAAGAGTCAATGCCTGCATTGTCCAACCTTCCCTGTTAAGGCTTACCACGGTTCACGGTGAATGCGTTTACAGGCAGGATTGATTTCTCACTACTCACTGTCTCCTTACACCTGATGAGGCTTTGAAGCTCCAAAGTTTATGTGCAGGCCTGGAAAAATCCAAGCCCCTAATAAAATTTAAGTATTGCAGTGTTGTCCTAATGTTTTCTGAACTGATATTCAAACCCTTCATCTTCAGTTCCACTTCTAGTGCAGCCCAGCATTACAAAGCGGACCAAAGAAGTCCCACAATTCTAATAACTGTTCCACACAAGCATGAAAGAAGTTCTTCCTGAAGAATTTCAACAGGCACTGACTTGTCCATTCAATTCTATGGTAATCCCTTCATTTCATTTCATTCACACAGCAGAGTGCTCTGGAGTACCACAATATACTGTGTGCTACCTTGGAGTACTGTGGTGGCCTGTGGTAAATAGTAAAGAGTGTGGTGCCATGTTACACTGCTAAATGCTGTGGTTTAATATACATTTGCATAAGAATCACCAAAAGTAGATTGGCTAAAACCACTGCTGAAGTTAAATTTCATTTTCAATTTCAAAGCCGAAATACTAGATGTATTCTATATTAAATGGCTCACATAGAGGATTTCCGTGCAAAACTGGCAGGGAAGCTGTCCTTATGAAGCTGGACACGAGCCATGTATACTTGCAGCTGCAGTTAGATGAGAATTCCCAGGAGTATGCTAGAATTAATCTCCATAAGGGTTTGTACCAATATATGAGACGACCATTTGGGGTATCTTCAGCCTGTGAAATTTTTCAATAAACATTGGAGAACATTTACAAGGTCGAGCCAGGTTGTCATTTATCCGAATGACATGCTAATAACAGGGGAGACAATAAGGAGAACTTAGAGAACTTGGACATTTGTGTCCTTAGACATTTCTCACAAGTAAGCGTATGCTTTAGAAGGGAAAAAAGTGTGTTCTAAGCACTCCAAGTTGCATACTTGGGGTGACCAGGTTACACCTGTTGGAAGATAAAGTGAGGGCGTTCAAAGTTGTCCTGACTCCCACATCTGTACCGGAGCTTAGATCTTTCTTTGGGCTGGTGAACTATTAGTGCAAATCCATACCGAACTGGGCTTCCATCCTGGCACCTTTGCATCAACTCTTTAAAAAAGGGTCAACCTTGGAAATAGTTGTATTGCCAATCGATAGCTTTCCAAGAAGTGAAGTAACAGCTACCATCCTGTGAGGTGTTAGCACAGTATGAGCCTAAGTGAGACCTGGCTTTGACATGCGACACCTCCCCAGATGGCATCAAGACAGTATGAGCTCATAATTGGCCCAATGGGAAGGAACATCTAATGGCATATGTATCCAGGACTTCGGCTAATGCAGAGCGTAAATATGCTCAGATAGAGAAGGAAGGTTTGGTGGTCATATTTGGAATGAGGAAGGCCTACCCATACCTTTGCAGATGTAAATTTGTAATAATAATAGACTGCAACTGCCTGCTAGGTCTACTTAAAGAGTACAAGGCAGTGCTGCCTATAGCTTCAGGCTGAATTTAGTGGTGAGCTCTAATACTGACTGCATTTACTTAAAGTTGGAATACCTTGGAGGAGGCCAAGTAGCAAATGCGGATGCATTGAGTTGCCTCCTGTTTGGCAGATACACCACCAGTGGTACTGCCACTGGATGAGTCTGTAATGGTTTTAAAGTTTCTGGACACACTTCCAGTCAGAGCTGACAATATCAGACAATTGGACGCAGAAAGATCTGGCCATGGCAAAACTGAAACAGCTGGTGGTGATGGAGGCAACCTAGGGGTATCACAACCCGAACTGAAATCCTTTTGGACCTGGAGAGACCGGATCACAGAAGAGGATGGCATACTATTATGGGGAGCAAGAGTGATTGTCCCAAGCAAAGGTCACTGCAAGACACTGACTGAACTCCACCAGGGTCCTCCAGCAGTATCCAAAATGAATATGATGATGAGAAGTTATGTCTGGTGACGAGATTTGGTACAGGCATTGCTGCATTGGTGGAGCAGTGCCCAGAGTGCCAACAAGGGCAAAAGTTAGCACGCCCACTGCAACATTCATGGAAATGACCAGGTAAACCCTGGACTCAGTTACACTTTGCAGATCCTTTCATGGACTCAATGTTCTTAGTCATTGTGGGCGCCCACTCAAAATTGCTGGATGTGCAGAGGGCTCATATGTCAAACACATGGTCCATGATAGAAAAACTGCGCACATCTTTTATAGCACACAGACTCTCAGAAGTGCTGGTCACAAATAACGGACCATTATTTACCAGCAGAAAATTTGAGTATTTCCTAAAGTAGAATAGTATTTGATATACTAGTACAGCTCCATACCATCCATCATCCAATGGTCTGGCGGAAAGAGCAGCCCAAACATTGATGGTAGGCTTGGAGAAACAGCCTGCATCTTCACTCGATATCGAACTGTCTGGGCTCCTACTTGACTAAAGGACCACTATATCATGCAACTATAGGGGTAGGTCCAACAGTGTTGCTTATGGGGAGAAGACTCTGTACCAGATTAAATTTGATCTTCCTGGACCTGGGGTTGAAGGGTGAATCGGCATTGGGAACACAAGACTCTGCTAACCAAGAGAGACAGTTTACCTAAAGGGACAAGGTTTGGTGTAGGAATCATGAGAATGGCCTGTGTGGGTAACAGGAATGGTTGACATGACGTCAGGTACGATGACGTATAAAGTTTGGGTAACTGCGATGGTCCTGAACAAACATGTGGACCATATGAAAGCTGCAAACTCGCAAACAGTGCAGGAGCAAAATATTATCAGAGATAATGGGAACTGCAGATGCTGGAGATTCCAAGATAATAAAATGTGAGGCTGGATGAACACAGCAGGCCAAGCAGCATCTCAGGAGCACAAAAGCTGACGTTCTCTGATGAAGGGTCTAGGCCCGAAACGTCAGCTTTTGTGCTCCTGAGATGCTGCTTGGCCTGCTGTGTTCATCCAGCCTCACATTTTATTATCCAGGAGCAAAATATGCCTAGCTCCTCAATTACCTTCCCAACTGATCCAGAATCCATGGGTTCTCCCTCTCTGTCAAGCTTTGAAGATGCTTTAGAATCTGAGATGCACACGGCCAGAGTCGCCACCTTGATGCCTTTGCTGCCTGAAGATGGGAATGATGCTCCAGACGCAAGATGCAAGCTTCTGTGCATTATACTCTGTCTGTGTCAGAGGCAGAGTTGGAGGAACCAGACCCAGCGCCAAAATGCCCCAGGAGGAGCAAATAAAAAAGAACAGGCCTATGTCCTCAGACTCAGAGGGGAAGGGTGTAGTGATTGTAACAAAGGCATCATAGAATATGAGTTCTCTGATTGGGGCTGTTGACCTGGCCCAATCAGGCAGTCCTGTCTGACAGATATAAACAGTTGTGTCAGGGGTTCCATTCACTCTGAAAGCTGGCTCAGAGGAAGCTGGGTTCATGCGTAAATAAAAGGGTGACATGGTGATGGGATGTCATCTCCTATGGAGTTATTTCACTAAACAGCTACTTCCAGAGAACTTCCAGTCAGCCACATTATTTAGTAACCATAAAGAATATAAAGGTACCAGAAAGAAAAATAATATTCATTAAATACTGTTTGTCAGGGCAAAGCTTAGAAATGGAACACAATCTTTACACAGTCTATTCAGTAACTCCTGGGTCAAACACAGTACAAGTTAATATCTTGCAGACAAAAGTGAATAGTGGATTGACTTTCAATTAAGTTTCATACTTGTGGCATTTGAAAATGCCACTTTTTATATATAAATATTGACTATGTACAGGCAGGAAGAATTTTGCTTACATGCATCCTATCACTGAGAAATTTGATGCTTCTTATTTCCCACCAATTATCCCTTTATCTTTATGTGTGTTTCCTAAATTTATTTCAAGCTAAATTTTAGCAGACAGTGGGGAGCTTAACCCCATTGCAAAAGTCAGTGACAAATCTATTGACTTAATGAAAGGCACCTCACAGTGATAACATGCTGCTAGTGGCTCAACAAGCAGAGAATGATGCTCCAGCCCCTCAGCAGGTGATAAACTTCATCCTCAACAGCTGCTGGCCAGCAGGTTTAGCAGTCTGGGAATGTCAGAACTCAGTAGTCAGTAATGCTGGTACTGTAAGCCACCCCGAGAAATGAAGCAATGGATCTCAGACTAAGTTAAATCCTGGGTTTTAGGGATGGGAAGGTGTTGGGCAGACCGAAGAGTGAATGGTAATGCTTAATCTCAAGGAAAACTGGTTGGATCATTTTGTTGGAGATGGTCGTTGTCTGGCACTTATGTTTATATTATCCGTAGCTGTGGGATAGGAGGGAAGTCGGATGTGAAAAAGAGGAGAAGATATAAAGATATTGTGACCTTCAATGAGTTTAGCCCTCCCACTGGTCATGACTTCAGTCATAACTGCCAATTAATAGCCTGTGGAGTAAAAGACAATTAAAGCACATGAAATAGCTAACGAACATCACAATATAAGTTCCGCCCAATGAGGTGCAAAAAACCATTTCTGGGACGAGCTAGCCAGGGATTGGTGTGTCCTATGAGTTCTGCATGTGTTTACCAGAGGCATATGGTTCTTTAGTGATTGTCAAAAGTGTTAACAACATGTAGCTAAAGTAATAATCTTCAGTTGAGCCTGATAGTCACACATATGGAAGTCCTGTACGTCAGGTATAATGTCGCTTGCTGCCAAATAGCATGTAGTAAACATATTTACTGTTCATCAAAATTGAGTCTACCTTCTGGTGAAGAGTTAGTGTAGGCATCCTTCCTCATATGGCACCAATAGTTCAGACAGATATCAGCAAGAAGGATTTGTGGCAGTGAATGTAAGACATCCCATTGGTTCCAGCAGGAACCAGCAAATACAAAATGATGACGGCATTAGGCATGTGAAGATTTCATTTGGCTGCACTATTGTCTTGTAAGATATACCAACAGTGATAATCTGGAAAATATTTTCAGTTCTTCAAAAGCTACAGCTACAAGGAAAAGAAAGAAGAAAAATTTCCAACCAGTAAAATGTGAGTGTGCCTTGAAATATCCAGAAGCATGAAGCATACAGAGCCAGAAACTCTGCGAATGCATGGGTTAAATAGACTGTAAAAGCAATAACAGTACTAAACCTGCTCCTGGAAACTTGAGACAGCTTGAAAGAGCGAAGAATATTGAAATTACTTGTGTAGTCCATGAAAAATCTTACATGAACTGGAAAGAAAAATATTGGAATCATGACCCTAGGATACAGAGTTAGACATCAAGTCCTGAAGCAAGTTCAGTTCCTTAGAAGGGTGAATATATTTATAGCTAAAGATATTTTAGTGAATAAAGTACATTTCTGAAATTTAAAGAAATTACTTTTGAGAAAAAGTCCAGGATGAGAAGCTAATGGAAAGCTTGAATTGCATATTAAGCAAACAAGCATTGTTGGCATTATCAACAGTTATCATGAAAAGCTGCAGAATTTTTGTTTACAAAGGATGCTTGTTAAGAAACCATTAAAAAGCAGTATAATTTAACTAATTAGACTGAAAAGGACTGAAGGCTGGTGACCAATTTAGTTAAAATCAGGAAAGATTATATCTTGTTCAACTGGAAAGATTATTTCAAGTTCAAATCAGTCACCATGACAGGAGAGCGGATTGCAACAGTACTCCCCCACTGATCGATGCAAACAAGACTATTGAATCAGAGGTTGGCAGAGACATCACAACGAGGAATTCTGGGAGATGGCACTGCAGTCACCATGACTGGTCTGAATACATTAGTGTAGTGTTTCCCCTGCTTCCTCCTCCCCTAACCAAAGAAAAATCACACAAAGAGGACAGGCAAGGTAAGACTCTTTTTTTCCAAAGTGTAAAAGGCCGGAGATGGTAGTTAGGGTGATGGTGTGCTCCTCCTGTCAGATGTGGGAAATCAGGAAGCAGCCTGGTGTCTCCGACAACTACATCTACAGGAAGTGTGACCAGCTGCAGCTCCTCATGGGCCGCGTGGTTCAGTTGGAGAAGCAGCTGGACACACTGTGGCGTATACAGGGGGCAGAGACAGTGATAGACACTAGCTCTAGGGAGGTGGTTACACCACAGATCCAGACAGGTGGATGGGTGGCTGCCAGGAGAGGCAGGCAGGTAGTGCAGGAATCTCCTGTGGATATTCCCCTCTCAAACAGGTATACATTTTGGAGATTGCTGGGGGGAATAGCCTCTCGGGAGACAGGGGTTTGGGGGGTGGCAAAAGCAGCAGCCAGGCCTGTGGCACAACAACTGGTTTTACTGTAGAACAGGGTACGGCAAAGTCCAAGTGAGTAGGTGACTTGATAGTCAGGGGCACAGACAGGTGTTTCTGTGGTCGTGGAAGAACTTTGGAATGGTGTGTTGCCTCCCTGGTGCCAGGGGCCTGGATGTCTCTGAGCGGGTACAGGACATCCTGAAATGGAAGGGAAATTAGGCAGAAGTCATTGTCTACAATGGCACAAATGACATAGGTAGGAAGAGGGAAGAGGGCAATTCAGGAAGTTAGGTAGGGAGCTAAGGAGTAGGATTAGTACAGTAGAAATCGCTCATATGGAGAGCAGTGTTTTAGATGTGCCCAGGAGGCCTTTATGAGACCGTATGTTGACAATCTAACTGGAGGGGAGGCCATGCTAGACTTGGTATTGGGGAATGAGCCAGGACAGTAGATCGATGTTTCATTAGGAGAGCATTTTGGCCTTAGTGGCCATAACTCCGTAACATTTTGAGTAGTCATGGACAAGGACAGGAGTGGCCCTCAGGTGGGGGTATTTAATTGGAAAGGGCCAATTACATTCAAATTCGACAAGAACTGGGAAACGTGGATAGGGAGCAGTTATTCTAGGGCAAATCTACATATGGTATGTCGGAGGATTTTAAAGACCAGTTGATTAAAGTGAAGGATAGGAATGGTAGTATCCAGGAGCCATGGATGACAAAAGAAATTGTAAACTGAGTCAAAAGGAAAAAGGAAGCATCTGATAGGTCTAGGCAGCTCAAATTAATAAAGCCCTGAAAGAGTATAATGAAAATTAGCAAGGAACTTAAATGCAAAATTAGAAAGGCTAAAAGAGGCCATGAAATTTAGCAAACAGGGTCAAGAAGAATTTCAAGGCATTTTATGCATATATTAGAAGAAAGAGGGTAGGAGGGAAAAGAGTAGGTTCCCTCAAGAAGCCACAGGAATTGGAAGAGAGTCTTAATAAATACATTGCACTGGTATTCACTGAGGAGAAGGACATGAATACTCTAGAGAATGTCAATATATTAAAGGAGGAAGTTTTCAGTATCCTAAATTGCGTTAAGCTAGGCAAGTCCCCAGGGCCAGATGGGATCTATCCCAGGCCATTGCGAGAGGCAAAGGGAAAAATAACGGGGGCATTAGCAGATATCTTCACATTTGGAAAAAACGGACTCATTTGCAACAGGCAACACAATTTCGTATGAGGAAGTTAATGCTTCACCAACCTGATCAAATTTTTTGAAGAGGTTACAAAGATAATTAATGAGGGAAGAGCTATGGATGTAGTTCATATGGATTTTAGTAAAGCTTTTGATAAAGTCCCACATGGCAGATTGGTTCAAAATCTAAATTTATAATGTATTCAGGGTGGGCTGTCTAGATGAATACAAAACCAGCTTGGTCATAGAAGACAGAGGGTAGTGGTGGGAAGGTTGTTTTTTTTTCAGAATGGACACCTGTAACTAGTGGTGTTCCATAGGAATTAGTCTTAGATCCTTTATTGCTTGTAGTATATATCAATGATCTGGGGGAAAATGTGGGTGGTCTGATTAGTAAGTTTACAGATGACATAAAGATTGGTGGTGTTGCTGATACTGCCGATGGCTGTGAAAGTAAACAACAGGCTATGGATAGAGTGGCGACTTGAGCACAGAATTGGCAGATGGAGGTTAATCCAGGCAAATGCGAGGTGATGCATTTTGAAGGGTCAAATTTAGGTGTGACTTATAATGTAAATGGCAGAATGCTTGGGAGCATTAACATGCAGATGGATCTGGGCGTGCAGGTTCACAGTTCCCTAAAAGTGGAACACAGGCGGCCAAGGTGATTAAGAAGGCATATGGCATGATTACCTTTATCAGCCGGGGTATGAAATACAAGAGTTGGCAAAACATGTTGCAGTTGTAGAACCCTGTTGTTAGGCCTCATTTGGAGCATTGTGTGCAGTTTTGGTCACCACATTTACAGAAGGCATAGAAGCTTTGGAGAGAGCACAGAGAAGGTTCACCAGGATGTTGCCCAGTGTCAAGGGCATTGGCTAGGAGGAATGGTTAAAAAGACTAGGATTGTTTTCACTGGAAATGCGGCGACTGAAAGGAGACCTAATAGAGGTCTACAAGATTATGAGCGATGTCGATAGGGTGGATAGTCAGAGGCTTTTTCCCAAGGGTTGCAGTTTCAGTTACAAGAGGGCATAGGTTTAAGGTGAGAGGATAAAAGTTTAAGGGAGATGTGCAAGGAACGTTTTTCATGCAGAGAGTATTAGGAGCCTAGAATGCACTGCCAGAGGATATGGTTGAAGCAGACTCGTTGGCAAAATTTAAGAGACACCTGGATGGTCTCATGAATAGGGAGGGAATAGCAGGATATGGACTGAATAGGGCAGAGGTTTGTTTTTTAATTTAGTCAGGGCATGATGATTGGCAAAGGCTTAGAGGGCCAAAGGGCTTGCTCCTGTGCTGTAATTTTCTTTCGTTCTTTGGGGATTATTGCTTTAAGGTATGACAGCAGGTCAATGTCTTTTGTTTTGTGTAAAATGGTGCAAAAGGAATCAAGAAAATGTTCGAAGAGAACAAACCATCTATAGTGTAAAACAAAACGCAACAATCACGAAGAAGAGCAAACAGCGGGAGAAAATAAAGAATACAATGAGCAGGTTTTGCCAGAAATCAGCAAAATTGAAGTTTTTGCCAGGTTCGTCACTGCTAATAACTAAGACCCACATCATTCAGGGTCTGGGAAGATTTTACCCAACACTTCTTCAATTTAAAGCTTTTGAATGATTTTTAAATGTTCTAAAATAACTGTGTTTAGCAGCAGTAAGAGGATAATTTTGAAATATTTAGAAGTTTTTCAACTTCAGTTAGCACATGTTAAAGAAGTTTATGCAAAATATAAATAAGGCTGCTTATTATAATTGAGAAATGTTATGTTAAAGCATTATTTGTAGTTTCTTTTTATGATAATCCAAAATAATTGCAATATATAAAAATAAAGTATTTTAAACATTTGCTGAATAAGTCCCAACAAAAATATGCCTGAACTAATTATACAATTTAAAATATTGAAAATTAAAATCTACAAAAGAAATTAAATTCCTGCAACAGCTGTCAAGCGAACCATTTAAGTAAGCAAAACAAAAATAGATGTACAATAACAATAGAGGAAGATTTTACACCTCCAAGCAGTTTTAAAATTACAAATGCTTCATTCAATGAATTAAGCTGGATAATATCAAAGACACAATTCATACGTTCTGGAATTACTTCAGGATGACAGAAGAAGCACAGATAAGTACAACTGTACATGTTTCTTTATTCTGTCACTCTGGTAGCAGATCATGTCTCAGACAACAGAATGTAAGAGAATGGATATAACATAATATAATAAAAACATTTGACAATTACGTTGAATGAAGTATTTCAATAATTTGCCAACCGTATAATGGAAAAACCAAGATTTAGTTGAAGCTTGTTGTCCAGAAGAACCTAATAACAAATTTATCGATGATCTTATAACTTTTCAAAATTTTTCAATTATATTGCTTTAAATTCAAACTAATTTGAGACATAATTGTTGCTGAAATTTCTAATCTATCTCTTTCAGATATGTTACAAGGCAAAGAAGATCTCGCACTGGAAAGAACTATCCAGGCAGTGGTAGAAACTGGAATACGAAAACAGTACAAAGGAATGGTGGGACTGGAAAGTCAAATGAACTAAAAATGTTTGTTCGACTTTATCAATCTTCTACGGTACAAAAGCAGCAAAACATTATATGATAGGCCAGCAAAAGATGTCTTTCAATTTTTGATGCTGGAAATTAATGTTCCAGACATACAGCTATAAAACATATAAACAATTTCCAACTTTATCATGCCAATACATGAGTCCTTCATAAGAAAATGGGACATTTTCAAAAAACTATTTAACCAAATAACTAACAGTATTTATTTGTAAAAGAGATTAATACCTTACAGCGAGCATTTTTGGAAGAAAACACAGAATATCAAGCCATAACTTCATTTGAACACATTATGAGTAATAAGTATTTCACCTAAACCAGAAATGATGCAGATCATACAGGATAATGATCATTACACTAAATTCAAGCCTGATACTGGAGTAAGCTTTACTGTATTAACTGATAAAGTCCTTTGATTAAGGAAAATAAAATACAACCTTCTGATAGAGAATTTCATTTTGGAGCTACAACATCAAAAAAAACTGAGAACACTCTTAAAAGACAGAAACTAATAGTTTCATGAATTTTTGGCATTAGAAATCAAAACTTCTCATTTCTGAGTAAAAATACAAAATTGGGCTCTCAAAATTGAAGGCAAGGTGCAGGAAGCTTAGATTAGATTTGAGGAAAACCAAATTTACCCAGGGGGTTGTGAGTATCTGGAACTCACTGCCTAAAAAATTGGTAGAGGCAGGAACCCTTGGACTATTTAAGAACCGTTTGGATGAACATTTGAAATGCCATTGTATACAAGACAATGGACCAAGTATTGCAAAATGCAACTGGAATAGATGGATGTTTGAAGACTATCATGGAAAAGAAAGGCTGAAGGGCCTGTTTTCATGCTGTAAAAGCTCTATGGCGCTCTATAATTCTAATCCTATAGTATTTTGAAATCTCAACCAACTCAGAAGCAAACTAACAGTCATGAATGTAACTTTATTCATCAAAAGGAAAACTTCATAGGTCTCAGGCAAATGTTCATGGAACCTAAACATTCAAATACACCGATTGTCATTAATAACATTGGTGTGTGACAACTTTCCACCACAGAGATCCAAAGAGACAACTGATTTCGCAGGTTTGGAATAATTTGTTAATTGTCTTCCAAACACAAAAGAATGTTCAAAATCTAATCATCTGATATCCTTGACATTACAACCACTCAGAGTTAGTTGTAGATTTTTGCTACAGTCAATTCAGCTGTTTGACAGAAACATTAGCAAAATAGCTGTCAGGATTGCTGTTTGTGAATGAACCACATAAAATTATGGTGTTATCCAAAAGAATAAGAGAAAGAATATAAGGTTCTTCTCTAATTCATTACAACAGCAAGAAAATAATTCTTGTTTCAGAAACACAACAACCTTCTCTGAAAGGGTTTTTGAAAAATAAAGAACCTCCAAGAGGAATAAATAAAATCAATACCAGAGGACATTCTCAGTAAAGAACACTGAGAAATCAAAGATCCACCATGGCTCTACTGTGTCAATGAACTGTACCTGTAATGTTGTGTCTGCTGCAAAGGAGATTTAGGAAATCAAAGATTCAGCCAAGCTCCATGATAGCAACAAACTTTACTCGAGCATTTCATCCTCAAGCAGCCGATTTTCAACCCAATCAAGTAGTCAGTCATTTATAAAGTCAGAGACATGGGGGAAATGGGTATAGTCATAAGCCTAATTTAGTTATTTGGAATTTAGTAACTGGCAACAGGTGGAGTGTAGAAATTGTATAAAAGATTTAATTGTTGAAAGAGTTTACAGACATGACAAGATAACTTCTGCCCATCAGGAGACAAAGGACCATTCTTGTGATGAGCTAACCAGAATTCGTTATGGCCTACGAGTTCTGGATGTATTCAACAATGAGTGTACAGCACTTAGTGATTATTCTTAGCTTGTTAACTGTGTATCTAAGGCAATAGCTAAACTGAATTTTAAATTGAGCCTGAAATTGTCATGCACCCCAGGTGAAATATAACAAGCTACTAAGTAAAATGTAACAAATCCAATTACTGTTTATCAAGGTTAAGGGTAGTTTCTGTTGAAGACTTAGTGTAGACATCCTTCCCACATGACAGCAGTAGTTCAGATTAAAATCACTGCTATGACCATACCTCAAGCAAGGTTCTACTCATTATGGTTCTAGGTGGGATACTCAAATAGATAACAGGTGAGGAGGAATGAGCTGGCTCCCTTCCTTTATACAACCACTCCTTTGTTGGTTGCAGTAAGGTTAATCCAGAAAGGTCATTATGCATTGGGATGAGCACTCACTTTCCAAACATGCCTTGGTCGATGACAGAATGATTCTGAACCTATCAGAAAAGTGGAAAACGGCACTGAAATTCTTCGACAGGGACCTGGAAGTCCTAGTGGTAGGATAGTGCAGATGAGAGGAATCCACTTCCCAGATGCCTGGCAGAGGTGGCCACAACACCAGATCCTGGCTGACTGATCTGAAGTTCCACACTGATCACTGCAATTTCTGTATCCAGAGGAATAGCCAACAGTGTCTTAGGAAGGTCAATGATTTTCTCCCAGCACCAGTGTAAGTGCAACACTCTATTCTCCACTTCCTCACACTCATGCATCTCTGCTGCTGCATTCACCTCTAACCAAGGCTTGTGCTGTGCACTATTGTCTGCAATATCTTCTCTCACTCACTCACATTGCACCCGCCTCAACGTCTGACACCACTGTGGAGATGTTGAGACACACAAGGTCATTCCTATTGAGGATGTACCATTCTTCATTCTACTGCAACTCTCACAGCAACTCCACTGTCAGCGTAATTCATTACACACCACTTCTAAACTTTCACCTCAACAACTTCTCTCTCTTGTGTTAGTGCAAGTATAGCCAGCTTATCTAACACCACCTACAGTCCATGTGAATGGACTAAGCATACTGGGTGAAGACTTGGTTCAACTATCACCACTGTTTTCAAGGATTATGGGTCTCAGGCAAACAGCCTCTGTGAAATTAGTAGCCATCTCCATGACAATAAGGCTATACTTGTAGCCTACTTTTCGCTTTGGGCAGGGGCTCCTGATAGTGCACAAACACCTTGCTGAATGGTTCCCAAAAGCCAACATGAGAATCAAAAGGTGCAGATCTTAGTGTAAGTTAGGGTTTTGCCACAACCTGACAAGTGTGGCTGATCCTGCAAAACCTTACCACCCACTAGCAGAGCTGTAGCCAGTAGAAATGTGAGCCTATGCAGGCTTGTGTTTTGCACATACCAACATTTTCAACCATTGGTATTTTGTGAGCTAGAAGTAATAGTTATCTGCAATACCTTGGTAGCACTATTTAGTGGATCACTCTTCCCTCCTCATTTTTTCCAATGTGTGAAAAGGTCTGCATTTCCTCAACAACACCTCATTTTTAACATTCAGAGACTGTTGCTGCCTCAGTTTCAGCGTGAGCATTCTGAGTGGGTGTTTTTAACAGTGGGTAAGCTCATTGGGCAACTATCAAGAAAATTCTGTTTTTATATCCTTGACATTTTTTCTAGATTCCCAAAAATGACTTCAGATAATCAGATTGGAGGGTCTTCTGTTTGTAGTATCACCTTTGCTTCAACTGGCTGAACTTGTCTGTCTATGCATCACATGACCACACAGTCAGGGAAAACACCACATGCTTTCTTCTGCAGCTATCTAACCTCAGCATGCTTGTTAGAGACCACTGGGGACACAATTACCTTTGATCCTGTCAAGTCATTGCTGAGGAGCAGGTTGATTGTATCCACAGTCAGAGTGGAGATGCCTCCCCTGGTCATTAGTCCTGACACACGTAACACTCTGGATGTGCCTGGTAAAGAGGGATGGGCATGTCCCCTCATTCAATCTCTTTCAACAGCTCTCTTGGATAGGAAGATCAAGCCTTATACTGGCAGTAGAGTTTAGCTGGCCCCAATATTTTTCAGTATCATGACAGGCTTGCTTGGATAATCCTGGGGAAATGCAGCCACTTTTCCTTTAAGTACAAAATTCTGTACTTATTTGCTGAACCTCATCTGCACTCTCAGGAGTACCTTTACTGGGGTTCAAACATTCAGTCAGAGCCAGTCTTCTATGCTCTGAGACTGATTCCCATTCTCTGCACAGACAGTGTGTTGCCTGATTAACCCTGCTACCCTGCTAGTGCTCCACCTTACAATTGTTAAGCTGTTCAGGATTCTTGGCCTCACCTTTCATCTGAGCATCATCCTTTCCGTCCTGAGGAGGGCTTCCAGTATTTCCCTCTCTCTCGGCACACTTGCAGCATGTCATTATATTATTGGTCCAACATAGTCATTCTCTTTTCTCATGGGCAGTCCAGTATCATTACAGCCCTTCTAGTTCCATTACAGCCTCTCCGGCATCGTTTTAGCTGCTCCAGTATCATTACAGTTGCCCAGTATTAATATTGTTCCTCCAGCAACATTACAATCTCTTCAGTATAATCACAGCATCTCCAATATAATTTCCTTCCCTCTGGTAAAGCTCCTACAGAATCACTATCATCCCTCAAGTACCATTACAGCCCCTCTAGTGCAGGTACAACCTCTCCATTGTATTCCCAATCTAAAAATATTAGCAGAACGATTCCATAATAAACTTAACCCCAGAAAAACATCTCAATCAGCACAATTGCAAATTGACACACACAAAATACTCTGTCCTGGTTTGACCTTCAAGAAAATAATTGCAAACCGACAATAATATATAAACACCCATGTTCGTCATGTTTAAACAGAGCTTAAAATTGACCCAAGTATAAGAACTGCCCGGAAGCATCCTATACTGATAATTCACCATATATTTTCAGTTCTTATTTGACGGACTTAATTGAAGTTTTTGATAAAAATATATTTAGGCCACTATGAAATCTAATGCCAATTTTCAACTAATATAAATCTTTTTGAAGAAACGTGTGTTTGGAGCTCAAAGGGTTAAGTTTACGACTAGAATAAGATTTGCTGTTTACGCCCTCGTGTACCTGTTTTTATTGGCAGGGCTGTGGTATAAAATGATTCTTTTTCTTTATGCTTCAGATTCTCACAGGATTCTGAGCTTTAGTGATCAATGAACATGGTGAGCTGTGTGTACAGGTCTGCAGGCTGGGGATGTTGTCTGAGCTCTGAGCGGCAGCAGGGAATTGGATTGAAACAGCAGACACTGGCAATAATTCCCTCTGTAAAGCAGAAAGCAGAGTTTAGCATTGCTTCAGGGAGCACAAATATGAGAAGAAAGAGAAAGATGATAAATTTATATTATCACTGCTGATCCTTTTGATCTTTGAGCCTATGGGAGGCTGGGTGAGGAGGTGCGGCAGGCTCAGCAGGGCCATTGGGAGTCAGACATCTGGCCACAGTGTACTGATTGGGCGAGCAAACCTCCAAGGGGTTTGTAGAATAGCCAGAAGGTGATGCTTGTGAAGGAGTTCCTCATCAACAAATCCCTGCACTGTCATCTGAGAGCAGATAAAATTCACCACTGTGAAGGAAGGCCCCACTGCAAGGGACTGTACCGAGCTTAATTATATACACAGAAGGTCCATTAGCACTAGAGCATCTGTAAACTACAGGGCATCAAACACAAGCTTAAAAGGATGACAGGTAGGAATACATATAGAGCGATCCATGTAAGACTGAAAGAAGAAAACCATCCCCTCCCCCAGATCAACGCTTGATACGTTTCTATTTCATCTGTAATTGCACTGCTTTAACTCTGGTGTGAAAATCCAAACCGGTAGTGTGAACTTATGGAGCACGAACTAGTGGTCGACAGAAGTTTCCTTCAGAATTCCCGAAAGCTTTTCCCAAGTTGGCAATATGCATAAAAATTTCTTGCACTTACCCTCGAGTTTAGGGAGAACCACTCAATTCAATCATTTGAAACTGTAGTTTTTTTAAACCTGGCAGTTTTCTACATGTTTGAAATTAAACCCAGTGACTCCATCAAAACAGCAGTCAAAACAATTTCAAGCTAATTAAGCATTTGATCACAAGTATCTCATAGGAAAATAACTGCTCCTCAACTTTTGGTTGTTGTTCAGCCTCATACTCCTGATCCTTACACCCAATGTCGAAGAATGTATGCAAATATTGCAAGCTCCTCCTTAGTCTGCTCCTGGGCCTGGTCAGGTGATTGCAAACAGGTCCAGGCTGAGGGGTCTGCTGGAGGTTATTTGATGTGATCAGCTGCCCTTCTTACATAGTTATGCCATAGCCAGTTGCCTTAAGAGAAAGACCATAATAGGTCAACAGGTACATTTGAGGCCTTCCACATCATTGACCAGCACAAGGATTGGATTGCATCATCATCCCCAAGAAATTATGTTAATTTGTTTTGTTTTTGCTTTGCTTTTTCCATTTTAAGGGGTTGTCAATTAATTATTTTGATCCTTCTCGTTTGTTCAAAGAGTATGCCTGCAGGACTTCTCTATTCCTGCACGCTTTTAGATTTAGACTCCAGTTTTAATTGCCACTCCTCATTCTTTTCACCAAAGTATATAATTTCACACTTCATTTTACTAAACTGGACATGTCTATCCATTGTACTTGTGAATGTGGTCCTGCAGCGTATCACTATCCTCACAGCTCACAATGCTTCCACGTTTTGTGTCATCTTTTAATCCAATAACTTTCAACCAAATCTGAATCATTAATGCAAATCTTAAGAAAAAATGTCAGTGAACAGTTTTCTGGCCACAAGTTGTTTGAAGGAGAATAATAATGTATGGTTAAGTACTCCATAACTGGGTTATATGGAAATACTGAAGTGGAAATATGGAAAGTATCTTCTTCAGGCAAGAGCGCTCCATGTAAACTTAACACCCATGAATTCCTGCCATAAAGGTTTAAACAAAACCCACAAATATCAGCTCAATGTTGTAGTTTGCTTTGTCCCTAGGTAAAACCTCAATGATCTGTCCACAACAACAGCTGCACACCACGTGGCTGCCACAGACCCAAAGGGCTTGTCATCAGTGATCAATAGTTCACAACAAATTAGACAAGATGCAAGTCAAATTCTCAATAGGTGGGTGTGTCTGCAGTCAGCAGCTCATTTGTTGCTGCCTGTGAAGTGCTTGCCTACTGGAAGCAGGAAAATCTTGCAGTAATCCTGTAAAATGGTTTGTTTTGATTTAGTTAGCTTGGTGTCTGACATTTAAGGAAGCTTATCACCAGAATTAAAATCTTCAAATGGAGCTACTGAGCAATGATCACAGCAAAGGTTTCTGTTAGTCTGATATAGAATGCAAACATTTTCTAGAGAGACATCTCAATTTATCCAAGTTGTGAGAGCCAATGCATCAGTGAGCAAGAGGAAACAATTAGATGTTCTTCCGACTTCCACCCCACCTTAGCTCAACCAAAAATGTGAGTAGCGGTAATGCTGGTGTTTAATCAACTAAAGCTGCAGAATATGTAAGAAAAATACAGTGCAGAAGAAAATGTTATCCATTAAGTCCTGACTTGAAGGATTGTTTGGAGCCTAGTGGCTCCCATTAATCATTATATCCTTCCTGTTCCTGTTGATAAGCAAGACACTAACAGTACCCTGGACAATTGATGAGCACCCTCGTTCAGACATCAGATAACCAATCTTCCATGGAAGATTGACCTTGCTTTAATTTTCAATTGCAAATTTATTATCCTCTTGCCATCTTGAATCAAAGATTACCTTGCTGAGTATCACTAAGTAGGAAAATCATTATTTGGTTATTAAGAACTGACAAATATGGCTGGGAGATGGACAGCATATATGAGAAATTCCTCTTGATTGAAACTGTGAGCAACACAACTAAATACAAAATGTGAGTGCAATTCAAACATCATCTTAACACAAACCTGGACATCACCAACTCATATGCTTTCATCAATCACAGCATTGAGCACAGGAGTTGGGACATCATGTTACAGCTGTACAAGATATTGGTAAGACCACATTTGGAATACTGTGTACAATCCTGGTTGCCCTGCTTTAGGAAGGGTGTTTTTAAATTGGAAAGGGTGCAAAAAAGATTTACAAGCATGTTACTGAGATTGGAATGTTTGAGTTATAAGGATAGGCTGGATAGGCTGGGACCTTTTTTTCCCTGGGGCAAAGGAGGCTGAGGAGTAGCTTTACAGCCACTTATTAAACCATGAGGGTCATAGATAAGGTGAATACACAAGGTCATTTCCCCAGGGTAGGGAAATCCAAAACTAGGGAGCGTAAGTTTAAAGTGAGGGAAGAAAGATTTAAAAGGAACCTGAAGGGAAACTTTTTCACATATATGTAATGAGCTGCCAGAGGAAGTGGTAGATGCAGGTGGAGTTACATTAAAAGACATTTGGGCAGGTACATGGATAGAAAAGGTATTGAGGGATATGGGTCAAACCCAGGCAAATAGATTAGTTCAGCTTTGGAAACCTGGTCAGCATGGACAAGTTGGGCCAACAAGCATCCTTCCTGTCTCCTTTCCACCATAACAGTTTTGTCCACGTGTTGTAGGAGTATTGAGAGCAACACCGGAGCTGATAACTTAGCATTCAATTTACACTGGCATCCACCATCACTTGGGAAAGCTCTCAGTAAGTGTTTACAGAGGCTTGACTTGTGACATTTTAGCTGGATCAGAAATCATTAAATTTTACTTGAAACAGACTCTGTTACAGAGCAATAAAGCTTCACCATTAACACAGTGCACCAACCCTAACATGGTAATGCCGTTGATTAAAACTGAGACCTCAATATTTACGAGTGATGATTTCTATTTTGTTTTGAGTATCACACACCATTACATATGCAGAGAATTACACAAAGGAGGATGAATGTCTGATGAGAATCTGCACTTTAATGGAAAAGATACATTCAGAGAAACATTTGATAACGTACACTCTCACACAATAAGTTGTCCTAATTTGTGATGACTAGATATTTAATATTGCATGACATCTTCAAAGCAAATACACTAAAGTAAATTTGTGCACTCTCCCCTGGAGCATTCCTGCAGTGGATAACTTGCAAATGGAGATGAAACTTATTTTGTTCAAAATAACTCCCTATTACTATATCATTTAGGGTGCCTTGAAAGTGTTCCTACTTTCCCAGTTGAAGACATATATATGTGGTATATAGACCATATCTTTTCATTTTTAGGTCATAAAAAATAGGAATGGGACATTGACCCCCTCAAACCTGCTCCATCGGTCAATAGGATAATGGCTGATCCAGCATTCCGAAATGTCCACTTTCCCATTCTTTTTCCGTAATCCATGATTCTTCTACTGATCAAGAATGCGTCTCAGCCTTAAATATACACAAAGACACTACCCTCACTGTTCTTTGTCACAAAGAGTTCCAAAAATTCACAACTCTTTGAGAAAAGAAATTCCTCCTTTTCTCAATCTTAAATTGGCACTCTTTTATTCTCTGACTATACCCACTGGTCCTATACTCTCCCATGAGGGGAAACATACTGTCAAAAAGCCCCTTAAGACATCAATGAGATCACCTCTCATTCTTCTAAATTCCAACGAGTAGAGACCCAACTTGCTCATAAGACAATTTGTCTATACCAGCGATCATCAGATTTTTTATGTTTTTGATTGTGGGTTGTGACATGGAATGAGGACTGTTTTAAAACCAAGAATTATATAACGGGTTCTCACACCTTTTAATAGCAAATTGCTGAAACCTATTGTAGATATTGTTTACACTGCTGTTGTTCAAGCAGAGGTTATTGCAGGTGAGCTGGAGCCAGAGGCTGTGTCTCGATGGAGATTCAGCTAACAATAAGAAGCCTAACAGGGGATCTTACAGAAGTTTTCAAAATCATGAGCGATCTGGATACAGTAGACAGAGAGAAACTGTTCCGATTCATAAAAGCATAGAGAATGAGGGAACACTTATTTAAAGTTTGTAAATGCAGTAAATATGATTTGAGTAAAAGCTTTTTCACGCAACAAATGGTCTGGTCGGGTCAGGAATGTGTTGCCTGAGAATGTGGTGAAGGCAGAGTCAATTGAGGCATTCAACAGGGCATTGAATAATTGTTTAAAGAGAAGCAATATATAAGGATATGGAAAAAAGGCAGCCAAATGGCATTAAACCATAATGTGCAGACACAATGGGCAAAATGGCCTCATTTTGTACCATAACAATTCATTAATTATGTGGAGTCATCAATTGAATTGAACTACGAGGTCTTGAAGAACAATTTTTTTTCTTAAAGAATTGCTGAGACATTGGGTACACCGCAGGAGTGTTATAGAACTGGTAAACAAGTCCAGTAACTTGTCAGAAGTAATCAAAGACCTGAAGCAGCAAGGTGCAGGACAGATATAGTAGCATATACAGAAAACATTCTGGGGCACGACAGAAACATGGAAGCCAACCTATCACTTCTGGAGATGTGCTGGACCACTGAAGGACCATAACTGTAACAGCCACTGGAGTGGGAGAATTAGAAGAAAAGGTCCATCAGTATAGAATTGCTTCAAGATTAGATATGAAAGGCCAAAAGGACTAGGTCAGTGTGTTACTTTATTGAGTGGATGCCATCACAACTGACACATTCGCAATTTTAAAGTCATATTGTCATACAGCATGGAAATAGACCTTCTGTCCAACCAGTCCACTCTGACCATGTTCCCAAACTAAAACAGTACCACCTGCTTGCATTTGACCTATATCTCTCTAGACCTTTCCTATCCATGTACTTATCCATATGTCTTTTAAATGCTGTAACTGCACTTGTATCGAACACTTACTCTGGCAGTTCATTCCACACACAAACCACTCTCTATGTAAAAACGTTGCCATTGTGTCCTTTTTAAAACTTCATCCACTCAGTTTGAAAATATGCCCCTAGTTTTGAACTTCCCCAAAATAGGGAAAATACCTTTTCTATTCACCTAATATGAGCCCCTCATGATTTTATAAATGTCTGTAAGGTCATCCCTCAACCTCTTCTGCTCCAGTGAAAGAAGTCCCAACATACCCAGCCTATTTTATAATTCAAACCCTCAATTCCTTGCAACATCCTGGTAAATCTTTTCTGAACCCTCTCCAAATTAATAATATCCTTCCTCCAACAGAGCAACCAGAGCTGGACACAATACTCCACAAGATGCTTCACTAAAGTTCTGTACAGCCTCAACATGATATCCCAACTCTTATACTCAAAGGTCTGAGCAATGAAGGCAAGTATGCTAAACACCTTCTAAACTATCCTGTCTACCTGTGACTCAAGTTTCAAAGAATTATGTAGACGAACCCCTAGGTATCCCTGTTTCACAACACTACCCAGAGACTTACCATTAATTGTATAATTCCTGCCCTTGCTTGTTTTAACAAAATGTAATAACTCACATTTATCCAAATTAAACTCCTTCAGTTCAGGACATTGATGAGAATACACCATCACGTGACAAAGGTATTATTGGCATTTGACACATACTTCAGTTTCTGCCAAAATTTCTGGTTGAATGGGCAAAGTTCAAAAGAGGAAACAATGGCAAGGGGAAAGCTTAAGAAGCGTGCAGATGTCATAATTGCAGAAAAAGTCAGTCATTTTAAATTAGCCTGCCATCCTAAATTGCAACCAGCATGAAAGGACAAAAATCCTTAATGCAAGGTCGCATACAAGAAGTTGAAGAACCATAGGAATAGGAATAAATATTGTTAGGAAAATTAATGATAACTAAAACATATGATGAAGTATCAAACTAGAGCTACATTGATGCCTCACAGAATTTTAACCAGATGCTGAAGCTGTTGGTTTAATAATATCAGATGAAATTAAATAGCTGAAACAAACTAAATTGCTACCATCACCTGTGATATTGTAAGATCTGGGAGGAGCACAAAAGAACAGCTCATGGCAAAGTTCAAATGCAAAGAGAGAGGAAACTCAGCATCTTTCTATATTATTCAGAATCAGGAATATTTTCCACAAAACATTGAAGAGAGTTAGTTGAAAGCTGAGATTGATCTATGAGGCTGAGATTGTTGGCCCTGAAGACACATATGAATTCTGAAAAAAGGTTTTCAAAATTATTCTCAGTTCATGGGAAATTAAAGGCTCAATATCACATAGACCAATTTGTTCGTTCAATTCAAGAGAAATTCTTCATTCACTCTTGAGAAAAGCTAAAGGAAAAAATAGAACATATGCTACAATAAGGAGTTACTGCGCGAGTTATCTTGCTAACAACATTATATTAGTGATGGTATTATTTCACAGATGACCTTTCAGAATTTTGTTGGTTCCAAATATTTGTAGACAATTATGTTCAATACATTGGAAGGAATGTTGGTGTAATATGACACATGGATGACATACCAATACACTGCTCCACAAAAGAGGAACATACCCACACAGTCAGAACAGTGATGAAATTTCAACAGAATGCAACTTTTAATCAGAAGTGCATATTTGCAAACCAAGGCAAAATTTTTCACACACATCGCTCAAACTAATGAAATCATAGTTCATTCAAAATAAATAAGAAGAAATTGTTGAATTTTCACCAGCTAAGAATCTCACAGTATTTTAAAGATTCCTTTGTATTGTTAATAAAGTCATTATATTTTTACTCAATTTCACAGAAGTTAACAAGGCCTTGAGTCAGATTTTAAGACAAGGTCTACAATTGTGCTGGAATGTCAACTCGTAAATGCTTCTGAAAAGAAAATCGGACAACTTCTGTTCTCTTCATCGATTTGGCATTCTACTGACCACAGCAACTGTAGCTGCATCTTCTTCAGGATTAGGGCCAGTATTCTTTCAGATGCAGAAAAGTAGAAAGTGTAGAACAGTTACTAATAGAATAAGAACAGCATTATGTCACAACTGAGAAAGAACTTGTGTAGTAAAAAAGAATCAGATTTCTTACAGCTTTACCTTTCAAAATTGAAACAGATAAAAAATTTATCATTCTTTCTAAGCGCAAAGCAAGTCGTCAAGGTAGCATCCTGGATTAAATGATTCAGATTAGCAGACTAAGAGAAAAATGGACATGAGATATGATTCAATTGTTGAACAGGCACAGGGGGCATACACAACAAGATATGCACTGAAAAATAACACAAAATCAAACAGGACAAGATGGCATAAACTTCACTGAGGAAGATGAAACTTACACATCATGAAACACCTACCAGCTAGTGAAAGGGAATTGCAAGAGAAACCAGAAGTCCAAGAACAAGTCAAAGAACTTGCTTGCACCTGGAGATATTCTCTAAAGGTAGCCAGAATATTCACCTAACAATCCAATACCATAATTTAAACAGAAAAAATGGTCTCTTCCATTGATGATTTGCTAGTTTTCAACAAGACACAAATAATACCAATAACGCTTCAACTTGATGTTCTTCAAAGATTTCGCCAAGGACACTTGGGGATTGCAATATGTTATGTGAGAGTGCAATAAGCAGTCTGGTAGCCAGGTATCACTCATGCTATACAGGAAATGATTTCAAATTCATTCTTTATGCTGGCCTGACTGCTCTGTTTAATCCCAAAATTTTCAATTATTTTTAAGCTTTGAATTGGGGGGCATAATAGGAAAAGTTTTAGAAGTACTGCTGTAGCAAAGGTTTCTCCTCACTAGAAACATTCAAGTAAATCTCTTGCGCACACTCTCAGGAACTCTCATCCTTCCTACAGTCTGGTGACCAAAACAATTGAAATACATTTGATGTGGCCTAACCAGAGCTTTATAACTGTTCAGCACAAGTTCCCAGCTTTTGAACTCATTTGCCCAATTACAACTCCCAAGGATCATGTACATTGCTAACTCTCTGAATATATTCTGCTACCTTCAAAGACCTATCCACATGAGGACCTATGTCTTTCTGTAAGCGCATGCTCTTTAGAGCTATACAATTGTCTTTATTATCTCTCCGTATCCCTTCTGCAAAGTGCATCAACCCATATTTCTTCATAATGAATTCACCTACCACTTGTCTACACATTCTGCAAGACTGCTTACATTCTGTTGCAGTTGATTGGAATAATTTTCACTTTATGATTAAACTAACTTAGTAATTAAATTTAATATTGTAGCATACGTGCGATCTGTAAACTAAAGTGAAGCTTTCCATGTTCCCACAAAAAGATGCATTTATCTTAAGCATTTGAAGATAGATTTAACTCTACTGTCTCAGACATGAAAGATCCCATAACACTTTTCCGAAGCAGGGGAGTTTTTCCAGATTTCTGGTCAACATTTGCTATCACCATGAGGTGACATTTCTTCTAAGTCCTCGTTGATTCAAGCCCACAGAAGGTACTTGAGCACATAATTGAAGCCGACACCTCAACACTAAGCTGAGGGAATGCTGTAATGTTGAAGGGCTATTCTTCAAATTGGTATTTAATCACCATCTTGTTTATCCTCTAAGCCAACTGCAAAAGATCCAATAGCACTACATGAAGAAGATGAGGATCTAATACTATCCTCAACGTTGGCCAATATTAAAATAGATAAGATTACTTGCCAAATATTCTAATTTGTGTTTCTTAGATCCAAAGCAGATGATCTTGCATTTCTCCATACTGAACTCCATTTGCCACAAATTTGTCAGTTGGCTTAATAGTTCTATATGTCTTTGTTATTTCCTGTTCCCATCTGCACAGCTTACTATGGCTCCTTAGTCCATGTTGAAAACATAAATATTCTTTTTTTCAAAGACATTGGTTAAAATAGTGGAAAGTCAAGGTCTCAGTAAGATGGAAGGAACTAAAGCAAAAAATCAGGTTAACGTTATAGCTCCGTGGCTGACACTCATCAACCAATATCCATATCTCTGACTCTTTCATCCTATTCCCTCCTCAGAAGCTCTAATAAGAGATAAAGTGTCAACAGTTGGGATACCGCCACCTAGAGTGGATCTCTTTCTCTCTGGTGGCAGTGACATTACCCTCTAGTTGTCATGCGGTATCTGGAGGTGATAAGACAGCTACATTTTTTGCTTATTCTTGGCTCCTTGGTGGTCTTTGTAATACATTCACAAGACACAAGGAATGCAATTTTTAGCCATTGATGCCAGTACTTGTAAAAGTTTGTACAATCTGTTTTAATATTCCTGGCAAATTTACTCTTTTTTTCTACAATTATCCTTTTTTTTAATCAACATGTAATGACTCCTTACTGGTTTCTAAAACACCCCAGAACTCAATTCTTACTATTCTTTACACCATTGTAAGCCTCAAATTTTCAACTAATACTGTCCTTCAAACACTTAGTAAACCAGGGATGAACCTTCCAGTTCACTCTTTTTTCTCATGGAATGCATTTTTGTTTCACATTTTGTCTTGCTTCTTTGAATATTTCCGCCTACTTATTTGTCTCTGTACCTTTCAATCTATTTAACTAATCAACCCTAGCTAACGCCTCATTCACACCTAAATTATCAGCTATCTTTAAGTTACAAATTTTGCTTGTGATTGAGAAATATTATTCTTAAATTCAATAGTAATAAGATCATCATTTCGAAGTGCATCTTTTAATATTAAATTTCTAATGAACTCTACCTAATTAACTAATACCAGATTTAAAATTGTTTTATCCCTGGTTGGCTCCATAATGTATAGATCCCGAAAAATGAAATTAAAGTGTTCTATAAACTGATCTTCCAGCCTACTTTTGCAAATTTAATTGGTCCAGTCTATTTGAAAAATCTTCCACAATTATTACATTGCCTTTGCTAAATGCTCCGATAATTTCTTGTTTAACATTCGGGTCCAATGTTATAACTATGTTAGGGTGCCTTTAAATTATACCCACCAGCATTTTCTGACATTTGCTTCTTTTAATTTTCATCAATAAATTCTACTTCCTGAAATTCTGAGCCAGGAGCCTTTCTCACTAATGCTTTCACACAGTGCCACCCCTGATCCTTTCTCATTCTGCCTGTCTTTTGGTAATGTTGTATACCTGGGAATAGTTCTTTCATAATTCAAATGTTTCATGCACTTAAATGAAATTACAGTGTGATTTTGCTACTATTCACTGCATGGACTTTTCTCTGATGCACTATTACCGTTCAATTGCCTGTTGCCTCTTTTTCAACTCAGCTTGCTTTTTTACCCAACATTTTATCTTTAGATTTCTAAACCTACCTCCACACAAACTGAGATTATGATAAATGTCCTCACACAGAGAGTAGTGAAACTTTGGAATTTGTTACTCCAGAGAGCTGGGAAGTTCAGTATTTGAGTATATTCAAGACAGAGATTAATATGCTTCTAGATATTAATAGCAACACAGGATGTAGGGATTGTGCAAGAAAATTGCATTAGGGTAGAAGGTCAGCCATGATCTAGCTGAATGGCAGAGTAGTTCAATGGACTGAATGGCCCACTCGTGCTCTGATTTCCTATGTTCTCATCAACCCTCGTCCCCCTCTATGCATTTAAAACCATTTTCCCCTACTTGATCACAATCGCTGGTGCACTCCTACGCGTGCATGCTCTGTTCCACCCGTATTTTACAAATCCATGCCAAATCTGTCTGATTAATTGAAAAGTGTTTACAGTTAATTCTGCTCTTTGGGATTATCTTCATATAAATGAACATCAAAGAGAAGCAACGATTTATTTTGTTGTGTTCTAATCTGTGTTCCCATCACATAGTCTTGATGAACTTCAATATGATCGGGTTTATAGCTGGTAGACTTTGGGGTAACGGAGTGGCTGTTCCATCACAAGTGTACACCAACGGAAAGATAAATGATTATAAATACACATTGCAACAAAGATAAGAAATTTGAAACAGGATCGAAGAAAGAGAGAATTATTGATACACTTCGGAAAATTGAAAGAGTGCTGGACACATCCAGACAAAAAAGATAGGGAAAAGCACCACAGCATAAAAGGACAGAGAAAGGTAAGTACATTTTAAGCTTAGTTTTTGTTTTTTTTAACATTTATATTCTGTTACAGAATGTCTGAATGTCAACATATGATCCATTGCATCATAATGTTATTTTAGGCTGTTACCATGTTAAAGTAATTTGCCACTTAAACTATTTTCTAATCAACCTGCTCTGAGATGTTACTGCACACGTCTGGTGCAGGTAGGACTTGAAACTGGATCTCTGGTAGGAACACTACCTCCACACTACAAGAGGACCACCGATTTACTATTTAAACTATATTGTTTAAAATCCATGACAGTGTTTTACATTACTTACATTTTAACTACACAGTGGTGTGTGGCTTTTTCATTAAATATCCATGCATGTAGTGTTTAACATTATTTGATTAATATGATATTGCAGGCATGACTGTAAACACCCAATGGGGAAGGCATAGAAATACTAATTGCACTAATCCTATCTAGTACCTATTCAATCCAGGCCTAGGTTCAGAGTCCCAGGTATCTCTAAAAGGTTGATTAGAGCGCAATAAAACTGGAAATGTTATTTAGCTAAAAATAAACCTGCAAGAACTGTGGATGCTATAAATCAGGAACAAAAACAACGTTGCTGGCAAAGCTCAGCAGGTCTGGCAGCATCTGTGAAGGGAAAAACAGAGTTAACGCTTTAGGTCGATCATGCTTCCTCAGAACTGTTATTTTGTTGTTTGAGCCTGTTCTGTCACTATTCAATCAGATATTGGCTGATTTTTGACATAACTCCACATACTATTCTTTCCCTATATTCCTTAACACCTTGATGAAAATCTGTCAGTCTCAAATTTAAAATATACAGATGATCTATGATCAGTTGTCATTTGCAGAAGGTAATTTTCAGGCTATGCCTAGGTGCTTTCCCCCAAACCAGTAGAAATTGTTTATCTACATCTGTCCAATGTACCCTTAATGTCTTCAAAACTTTCATCAAATTTACCTTTAATATTTAAATTCCAGTAAATACAATCCTAGTTTGAGTAATCTTTACTTGTAATTCAATACTTAGAGTCCAGGTAGCATTCTGGCAAAATTACATTGCTTTCCCTCCAAGGCTAATAGATTCTTCATAAGATATGATGCCTGCAACTGCTCTGAGAATACTATATGTTCCAAGCAATCTTCTGTATAGTTTCTTTCCCCTTATATTCTGCTCATTCATGTATAAATGTTACCAAAATCACTGGCTGTTTTCATTATTTTCTTTGCCCATCAACAACATTTTTTATGATTTATGTAGAGGATACACCATCTCTCGCGCCCAACTCTTTGAAGTTGTTTGCACTGTTCCTAATTTTTTGCCATTTAGAAAACACCCATTTTTTCAAATGTTATGGGTTTTTTTACTGTTTTTAAGTTAATGTACCTCAGTTTTCTTTTATATTCAGTCTTGAGATATGGGCATCACTGCCTGGCCAGCATTTATTGCCTGTTCCTATTTGCCCTTGAGAAGGTGATGGTGAGCTGTGTTCTTGAACCACTGCAGTCCATGTACTGTAGGTAGACCTACAATGCCCTTAGGGAATGAATTCCAAGATCTTGAACCAGCGACACTGAAGGAATGGCATTATATTTCCAAGTCAGCATGAAGTGTGGTTTGGAGGAGAACTTGCAGGTTGTAATGTTCCCATGTATCTGCTGTACTTGCCCTCCTATGTTCATTTGGAAGGTGCTGAGGATCTTTGATAAATTTCTGTTGCGTGTCTTGTAGATATACATATTTCTGCTGCTGTGCTTCAGTGGTGGAAGGCAAAAATACTTATGGATTTGGTACCAATCAAACAGGCTGCTTTGTCATGGATGGTGTCGAGCTCCTGAGTATGTTTGGATCTACACTCATCCAGGCAAGTGGGAACAATTCAATCACACTCCTGACTTTTGCCTTGTAGATGCTGGTCAAGCTTTGGGGAGTCAAGAGATAAGTACTCTCTGACCTACTGTTGTAGCCACTGTAGTTACATGGTAAGTTCAGTTGAGTTTCTGGTCAATGGTAACTCCAGGGATGTTGATAGTAGGGGATTCAGTGATGGGGCTCTGGTCAAATTGGCTCCTATTGGAGATGACCATTGCCTGGCATTTATGTGGCATGAATGTTACTTATAGAACATAGAACATAGAACAGTACAGCACAGAACAGGCCCTTCAGCCCACAATGTTGTGCCGACCATTGATCCTCATGTATGCACCCTCAAATTTCTGTGACCATATGCGTGTCCAGCAGTCTCTTAAATGACCCCAATGACCTTGCTTCCACAACTGCTGCTGGCAAATCATTCCATGCTCTCACAACTCTCTGTGTAAAGAACCCGCCTCTGACATCCCCTCTATACTTTCCACCAACCAGCTTAAAACTATGACCCCTCGTGCTAGCCATTTCTGCCCTGGGAAATAGTCTCTGGCTATCAACTCTATCTATGCCTCTCATTATCTTGTATACCTCAATTAGGTCCCCTCTCCTCCTCCTTTTCTCCAATGAAAAGAGACCGAGCTCAGTCAACCTCTCTTCATAAGTTAAGCCCTCCAGTCCAGGCAGCATCCTGGTAAACCTCCTCTGAACCCTCTCCAAAGCATCCACATCTTTCCTATAATAGGGCGACCAGAACTGGACTCAGTATTCCAAGTGCGGTCTAACCAAAGTTTTATAGAGCTGCAACAAGATCTCACGACTCTTAAACTCAATCGACCTGTTAATGAAAGCCAAAACACCATATGCTTTCTTAACAACCCTGTCCACTTGGGTGGCCATTTTAAGGGATCTATGTATCTGCACACCAAGATCCCTCTGTTCCTCCACACTGCCAAGAATCCTATCCTTAATCCTGTACTCAGCTTTCAAATTCGACCTTCCAAAATGCATCACCTCGCATTTATCCAGGTTGAACTCCATCTGCCACCTCTCAGCCCATCTCTGCATCCTGTCAATGTCCCGCTGCAGCCTACAACAGCCCTCTATACTGTCAACGACACCTCCAACCTTTGTGTCGTCTGCAAACTTGCTGACCCATCCTTCAATCCCCTCATCCAAATCCATTATGACATGTCAGTCCAAGCTTAAAGATTGTCAATGTCATGTTGCATTTGAACATCATCTGCTTAGTATCTGAAGATCATGAATGGTGCTAAAATTGAACAATGATCATCAAACATCCCCACTTCTGTCCTTATTATGGAGGGGAGGACATTGATAAAGCAGCTGAAGATGGTTGGGCCTAGGGCACTACCCCAAGGAACTCCTACTGAGTTGTCCTGGAGCTGAGGTGACTTACCTCCAATGACCATAGCCATTTTCATATGTGCCATATATGACTCCAAACAGTGAATTCATTCAAGCTTTTCTAGGAGCGCTTGATGCCACACTTGGTTGAGTGCAACCTTGTGGGCTATCACTCTCATCACACCCCTGGAATTCAGCACTTTTGGCCATGTTTGAACCAAGGCTATAAAGTGGTCAGGAGCTGAGAGGCTATAGCGAAACCCAAAGTGGGCTTCACCGAGCATTTTATTGTTGAACATTAGTAGCACTGTTGACAACACTTTATTGATGATTAAGAGTAGCCTGATGGATGGTATTTGGTTGAGTTTGATTTTTCTTGTTTTTGTGTACAGGACATACCTGGCAATTTTGCACATTGACACATTACAGCTAATTTTGTAACTGTACTGGAAGGTCTTAGCCAGGACAACAGCAAGTACTGGAGCACAAGTCTTCAGTACTATTGGTGGAATGTGGTGCAGACCCATAGCCTTTGTTGTACTCAGTGCCTCCAACTGTTTCTTGATATGCTTCTGCTAAAATCTATTTGCCACAACTTTACCCATTCACATAATCAATTTGTACTTCTTCATAATTTTATCCTTCGATTTTACACGACTTACAATGCTGTCTATCCTTATAACCACAGAAAGTTCTGATAAGTCACTCTCGATCACACCATCTCAGATATAAATAAGCACAGGACACAAGGTGGATTTTTGCAGAAAACCATCAACTTCCCAATTTGGTCAATAATTTTCAACTTTCCTTTGAAGCCCTTAATGAGGGACTTTGTCAACTGCCTCACAGAACTCCACATGATTATCATCTATTGAAATTCCTCTGGCACTAGTCACTTCTGCAAAAAAATTAAGTGATGTTTATCAGGCCGTTAAAAATTCATATCATTTCTCATGATGCTCTTCCTAATTCACTGAAGATTTTCAAGGTGCTCAATCACCCTATCTTTAATTTTTAATGCTAATAATTTCCCAACAACTGTATTAACACAACTTCTGTGTTTTCCTTCTCTTGCCTTTCTCAATGGTGTTGCTAAGCTCAATTGACCGGACAGCTAGTCTGCAATGCAGTGTGACGCCAATTGTATGGGTTCAAATAATGTACAAGCTGAGGTTACCAAGATGGACTTTATTTCTCAACTGCCCTCCTTGCCCGAGGTGTGGTGACCCTCACTTTAAACCACCACTAGTAATCTATCTATAATGAGAGAGTAGTCCTATGGTCTGGTAAGACTACCATGACTTTACCTTTCTTAAACAGAGAGACATAGGCATAAGTTTCCAATCAACAGGAACAATTCCTAAATCAAGAGAACTTTGGAAGATTATAGTTAGGACATCTGCAATGTGTAAATTATTTAAAATGTGGGCTTTAGTGATTGCTAGAACACCTAAAGGAAGTGAAGTTCAAATGGCTACCCATTTTAGTTTAATTGTGTCAGAACAGAAGAGGCAGAGCTATAAAACAACAAATGGGCATACAGAGGTGGAGAAATTGTAAATGAGGGGTAATTCACTTAAAAGTCAGTTTGAGAATACCTGAGAGCAGGCTATACTGTCATGGAGATAGAAAGGGCTTTGGAAGGTTCTTTGGTTCAATTTATCTGGAAAATCTGCTGGCTGAGGTTTCTACTTTCAATTTGGATCTTACCTGGCTTGGAGCTCGGTGAGAGAAGTTAACCAAAATAAATGACTGTTAGATAGACTTTTGTTGTAAGCTGAAAAAAACATTACTTTAATAATTGATTTCATGGAAGTGGGATATGGTTTAATTTTAGTTTGTACCTGGTGAAGAATAAAATCTGAAAGATTCCTGAGTTTTCACATAGCAGGAGAATCCACTATGAGCCTCACTGTCTCTTGCAAAAGAAAGTAACTAACAGCCTAGCTTGGAAGGTTTGGAAGACTAACACACACAAGGAGCTAGAGCATCCACAGCCAAGACAGAGTAAATGAAGGTCTTACCTCGGAACAGCTGGTGCTGTGGAAAATTCTCCAGAAGACGATGTTATACTTATGGGTGATCCCCACAAAGTAAATAACTTTAAGGTTTATTGTCATATAAGAAAAATTTTGGGTGAATTAAGTAAACTTATGTAAATCACAGACATAATTATAAACCTTATTGGTAAATTAATAGTGATTTGCTTAATTGGTTCTGTATACAATTATGTTTGTATTTTACTTTAAAGAAAGCCCTGGAGTCTTCTGGCACAGTTCAATTGGTTAAAATGAGGTGCTCCAATTTATTTTGCAAAATTAACATATGTCGTCCCCAAATTTCTGGAATGAAACCTATCCAGTCCTCAGAATTTGTCACAGTTGATGCAATTATTTTCTTCTTTGCTGTTATTTTTGATTACATTAAGTTGGAACGTTCCTGTACCTGTTTCAATATTAGCTTCCTTGGAATGTCCAGTACCATATCCTCTTACTTCACTGTACACACTGTCGCAAAGTCATTACTCAAAATATCCCCCCCACCTTATTTTCATTTAAAATATCACCATTTTTCATTTTCAAAAGCCCATTATTTCTGAATATCGCCCTTTTTCTTTACATAATTCTCACGTTTTTGTGCTGAATTCTTTCTACATTCACCTGCACATCCGCCAATGTGGTATACTGCATCCGCTGTACCCTTTGTGGCTTCCTCTACATTGGGGAAACTAAGCGGAGGCTTGGGAACCGCTTTGCAGACACCTACCCTCGGTTTGCAGTAAACAACTGCACCTCCCAGTCGCGAACCATTTCAACTCCCCCTCCCATTCCTTAGACGACATGTCCATCATGGGCCTCCATCAGTGCCATAACGATGCCACCCGTAGGTTGCAGGAACAGCAACTCATATTCCGCTTGGGAACCCTGCAGCCCAATGGTATCAATGTGGATTTCACCAGCTTCAAAATCTCCCATCCACCCACTGCATCCCAAAACCAGCCTTGCTCGTCTGCCAGCCTGCCTAACCTGCTCTTCCTCTCACCTATCCCCCCCTCCCACCTCAAGCTGCACCTCCATTTCCTACCTACTAACCTCATCCCGCCCCATTGACCTGGCTGTCCTCCCCGGACTGACCTATCCCCACTCTACCTCCACACCCATACTCTCCTCTCCACCTATCTTCTCCTCTATCCATCTTCAGTCCGCTTCCCCCTCTCTCCCTATTTATTTCAGAATCCTCTCCTCAACCCCATTTTCTGATGAAGGGTCTAGGCCCGAAATGTCAGCTTTTGTGCTCCTAAGATGCTGCTTGGCCTGCTGTGTTCATCCAGCCCCACACTTTGCTATCTATGTTTCTTTCTATGTTTCCTTTTTATAATTTTTCCTGTATATTTATTTACTCTTAATCGTTGTATATCGCTGAATTGCCAGGGCCCATGCAAAGTTTTGCATTTTTTTGTTTTTTTTTCTTTCAGTTTCCTGCGGCTTCTTACCTCTTTAGTGATCCATCACATTTTTTTGGAAAGTAGACCCTTAGGGGGTAACACTGATAATTGTCACATTATATTCTATCTTGAAAATCTCTCACTGACTTGTCATTTCTCCCATTAACAGATTAATCCACTTTAATGGGCAGTGTCTACCTCATCCGACTAAAATCAACCACGCCTAACTTCAGAATCTTGGATTTTAGGGCTGAATCTTGTGGTTTCTTTTCAGCAAAGTATTTCATCAAATTTCAATGAGACCTTCCCTCTTCATGGCCTAGTGAGATTCCTCATCATATCTTTTCTAACTTGCCTCATTAACTATCTGCCCTTCTCCTGTGGCAATTCTAGCCCCATCCTACCATCTGCCATTCCCAGAACAACTTGCCTCACTGGGCGTCTGTCATTAGACCAAAATGCATGGCACCTACACTGTCTGTGCACCTGGATGATCATTGGCACTCTGATGCTACTCAGCTCAGTAACGTACAGGAGTTCTAATAATTTCGGAGAAGGGGAAAATGGCATTGTGATTTCTGACAGATGGGAGGTCCAGAGGAGGACTGTCTTCTTCCCAGAAAACTGGCAGAGGCCACTCCAGCAGATCCTGGCAGTCTGGTCCAAGGTTGCCACATGGGTCAGTACCATTTCCATGTTCCAGAGGACTGACCAGCAGGTCCGCAATGCTTCTATGACCTTCTCGGCTCTGCAAGGGTAAGTGCCTGTTTCCTCACACTATCTTTGCTACTGGATGCACATTCCACTCAGGCTCATGCTCTGCCATTCCCACAATTGCCTGCAACACCTTCCCTCACTTGCTTTCATTCCCTAACAACTATCTCCCCCCTCAGTCATTCATTCAGGAAACCTCTTCACCTTTTGACCACCTGCACCAGCACCAAAATCTGTGCCAACCACTTTCACCGCATCAAGTCCTCCGTTTCTCTCACTGAGAAATCAGCCCTAAAGCCTAAGATAACAAGGCAGGACAGTTAGAGGGATGTGCAACATCAGGTTCCTAAACACTAGGAGGAAAGAATCCGGCAGGGACTGTTACTTGTGGCGATGCCTGAGACATCCATGTCCCTCCCACTGAGTAAGTACCATTCTTAACTCAGTTGCAACTCTCATCACATCTTTGCTGTCAGTATAATTTATTGCTTACAATTTCAAACCACCGACTGCTACACCTTCTCTTCCTTTTGTCTTGCAGGCACTGATGGGAAAGCCACCAGCAGCTCCACCAGAAGCCACCCCTTTGTCCTCTGAGGAAGAGTGTTCCAAAGCTTTTGAAGAAAGTTGGCAAGGCAGCCTCCTGCATCACCCACCAGCTCAGACTCTGACATCTCAATGGGAGCATCAGGTTTAGAAACTTTGGGAGCTTAAACTAGTGAGGTCCCTGCAGCTGGCTGACAAAGTGCTGCTGCAGATAGCTGGCACTTAGAGAATCACCAGAAGCCAGGAACCAATCCAGATCCAGGCAGGAGAGGACCTTGTGATGTTGGCAGCCAGGGATTTTGAACATGTGCAAAGGGAGGAACAGGAACAGATATGTGGAAGACAATGGTCCTGATTGCCCACAAACTGCAGGGCTACACTATGGGGAACCAAGTGGCTCAAGCATGTGACTGTGTGGCTGCCTCCATGCACAGGTTAGCGGCTGCCATGGAAAACCAGGTTCGGCACTCACAGGGCTCATGGGATATGCACACAGACCTGCTCTCCAATGGCCCAGCAACTCATCCTCAAGACCAAAGGTATGGCAACATGAGGACAGATACCCTGCTACACACTTCAGGTGTCCCTCCCTCACAAGGAGACAGTGAGCCCTCCCAATTATCTCTTGAGGCTTGATCAATTGGAAACAGGTTGCGAGAAATATTTTAATGCAAATATATTTACATATGGAATATTGAACAAAAGTTGGCTGGTAGACCTAAGATGCAATTCAGCCATACTATTAGATGGTGTAAGAGATCCAATGACTTGAATGGCCTTTTTCAGGCCTTTTTTTCCATGGAATGCTGTTGTTTCTTATGGCAATAGTGTGTGGAAGGTGAAATTTTAATGATCAAAAAGCACTGAGGATGAAGCACTGGAAATAAGGGAAGCAACACTGCCAACTGTGAGATGAAAAGGCGTGGTACGAGTCAGAGGCATGCTGCAGAGCAAAAAATTATGAGATGGATTTGTCACAATGTGGTGGGATGTGGTGGTCTGTAAGATGACCAACTTAAATTAATTTCCACAGGAAAGCCCTTGCAGGAACATTAAAATGTCTGGTGTACTCTGATCATAGATGATTGTGAAATTAATTCAAGGCTGGTATACATCTTCATTTAAGCACACCAATGAGTGTTAGTATGAAATGAATAATGCAATTCATATAAAAAATATATTTATTACAATGCAATGGTGAATTGTATGAGTAGCTGATCATACTTGGCTGCAAACCAAAATACAACCATAATAAAAATTTGAAATGTCAACTTCAACTAAATACTTGGACAGAAGATCAATGTGTTAAACAAAGTATGAGTCTCCCTGATATTCTCATATATGTTCTTTCAATATACTTACCCTCTTCTACTTTAAAAACAAGATTACCTTGAACTGGCATGAATGATTATGCACTGAGATTGGAATCAAGGACTTAAATACGTTAGATCATTTGAACTAGCCACTGTGGAAATGGATAAAAGAGATAAGGCAGCAAAGTTGTAGATATCTGCTGAGCTTATAACTAGCATTATCAAGCCCTTATCATTTCTCATTGTCCTATTTAACCAAAGGCAGCATTAAAATTGAGCAACATTGCATCTGAGAAAGGGCAACAAGTGATAGCTAATTACCGCCTGGGCAATGTTGCTTTTCATCTGTGTAGCTACTCAGGGATTCCATTTTAGGCAATTGACTAGCAGATGCATTGCCTTCCAATTGTAAAGCTGCTGCCAAACGTGGGACCTCAGAGGTCTGTGGGATGGCAGAAAAAGAAAGAGGGAACACAGCAGCTGGGTAGAGCTTCAATTTTGTTTGGCATTTGGTGAGGTTTAACAAAAGAAGATAGATGCCTGACCTAAAATAAACCTAGGCATCAGTAATGTCCCAAGGTATATATATCATAGAAGTGTGCATTAGTGTGAAGCACAGGCTCAAAGTTCTTGCAGCTCCTATGGGTTCACTTGTGTACTTAATGAAACATTGATACTCTTTCTAACAAGTCACAGCCATCCTATTATTAAAGAGATATAGAATCGTGGAATCATAGAGCCATACAGCATGTAAACAGGACCTTCGATCCAACCAGTTCATGCCAAACCTAATCCCAAACTAAATTTGTCCCACCTGCCTGGACTTGGCCCTTATCCCTTCAAATCTTCACTATTCGTGTACTTACGTAAGTGCCTTTTAAATGTTGTAGCAGTGCCTGCATCCACCACTTCCTCTGGAAGTTCATTCCACACAGGAATTACTCTCTGTGTAAAAAATTTGCCTCTCAACTTCTTTTTATCTTTCTCCTCTAACCTTAAAAATAAGGCCCTTTGGCTCAAAATCCCCCACCTCAGTGAAAAGACACCAACTGTTTGCCTTGCCTATACCACACATTCTTTTATAAACCTCTATTACATCACCTCTCAACCTCCTACCCTCCAGTGAAAAACTTCCCAGCCTATCCATCCTCTCTTTTTGACTCAAGTCCTCCATTCCTGCCAACATCCTGATGAATCTCTTCTGAACCCTCTCTCCAGCTTAATAATATGTTGCATACGACAAGGTGACCAGAACTGGACACAATACTCCAGAAGGGGCCTCATCAATGTCCTGTACAACCTCAAAATAACATCCCAATTCCTATATTCAAACATCTGAGCAATGAAGGCAAGCATGTTAAATGCCTTCTTAACCACACTTAACTATATGTGATGCAAACTTCATAAAATTATGTACCTGATCCCCGAAGTCTCTCTGTTCTACAACATTGCCCAAGGCCCTACTCTTAGTTTTATAAGTCTTGCCTTTGTTTCTTTTAGCAAAATGTAATACATCACATTTATCCAAATTAAACTCCATCTGCCATTCATCAGCCAATTGACCCAATTGGTCAAGATTTATTTGTAATATCAGACAACCTTCTTCACTGTCCAACATGCCACCAATCTTGGTGTCATCCAAACTTACTAACCATGTCTTCTGTGTTCTCATTTAGTTCATTTTTGTAGATGTCAAAATAAAGTGGACCTAGCACTGATTCCTGTTGAACACCACTGGTCACAGGTCTCCAGTCCAAAAAACAAACTTCCACCATCATCATTAGCGTACATCAAGCAATGCTCAGACACACTCATCGTTATGTCAAAGTGTGCCTTTCTGTTGGGACATAAGTAAAATAGGCAAGCATCAGGAGTTTGGCTTTCATGGCAAAACTTTCGAAATGGGCTTTAATCAATGCAATGGATGACTTATTTTATGGTATCTTGCTTTGTAAAATATTTGAGGATGTTGTGTTGCAATATAACACCTTACAGTATATAAGCTAGTACATGTTGCAAGACATTAGCTTCCTTCTACAACAAAAATTAACTTTTATAATGTCATGTTAGGTTACGTTACAATACTTTTCAGCATGCAGCTCCCCGTAACTAACACATTTTATTTATTAAGTACCATACAACATTTTTTTACAGCTTTTAAGCATTGCAAATTAATTCAAACACATGTCATCCATTAGACAAGGACACGTCAGTAAGAATAGATGTTTTATTAACAAAAAGCATGTTGTGCTTCTGTAGCAGCACTTGCGGCAGAGATGGCAAGTCAATAGTTCAAAGAGATTTTTTTTCGGTTTATATTGCTCAAAGCAATTGAAATGATCAGGTTTACCTGCAATGTGTTCGTCTTGTAAACAGTGACCTCACGGTACAGAGTAGCAGCACACTTATTGGCCATGTGATGTCATCTGTGTGTGGGCCAGTTTGCCCTAGGCAGGAAACAGGAACCTTATTACACACAGACTGCACCCATCTGTTGCACAAAGAGACAACATGCTGTTTGTAAACAGCATTTATAATGCAGCTGCAGTGCATCTTCCACTATAACAATAGCAGCACAGGGAAAGACAGCCAATTTACTGCCTCAGGCTGCAGGTATTCAGCTACTTGCGATCATTTCTATTGCACCCTCCAGAGCCTCTTTTGACTGATCAACTTACTCAATGTTCATTCTGTGAATCATCCACTTTATATTGAATTGAGGGTCAAAACTAGCTGGCCTATTAAACCTGTCCTATACTGGCATGCTGTAACATTTACACACTGTTGCCCTCCCACTATCTCAAAGCACACAATCACCAGGCATAAGACAGAAAAACATGGTGGAGGGCTCTGAAATTTTGTACTGATCCCTGAAAGCAGTGGAACAAAGGGAGACCACCACCTACAAGTTCCTCACCAAACTACTCATCATCCACACTTGGAAACATATCGCTGTCAGGAACAAAAACAGAAGTTGCAGGAAAAGCTCAGCATTGGCAGCATCTGTGAAGAAAAACATCAGAGTTAATGTTTCGGGTCCAGTGGCCATTTGTCAGAACTGATGGTAGCTGGGAAAACACCGGCTTACATGCAGAAAATAGGGAGGGGGCGGTGTATGGAGTAAATGATAGGATAAAGCCCAAAGAAAGAGAAGAGTAGCTGCATAGACAATGGAATTTATAATGATTTCGCTGGGAGGGTGAATAGTAGTTAATGGGGACTGTTAGTGACTAATAACAGGTGGTGTGTAATGGCAGGCCATATGATAACAAGGTCTGGTGTGTGGGGTAGGGGGCTGGGACATGGGAGAATTTAGGCCCTAAAGTTATTGAATTCGATATTGAGTCCAGAGGGCTGCAGGGTGTCCAAGCAGAAAATGAGGTGTTGCTCTTCCAGCTTGCATTGAGCTTCACTGGAACACTGAAGCAAGTCAGGGATACAGGTGTTGGCCAGGGAACAGGGTGGTGTGTTGAAGGGTCTTTTTTAGCGAGCTGAACATGGATATTCTGCAAAGCAGTCACCCAGTCTACACTTTGTTTCCCCAGTTTAGACCCCACGTTGTGAGCAGTGAATGCAGTAGACTAGACTCTGTGAAGTGCAGGTGAAGTGTTGCTTCACCTGGAAGGTATGTTTGGGCCCTTAAATAATGGAGAGGGAGGAGGTAAATGGGCTCATGTGTTGTACCTTCACCAGTTGCAGGGGAAGGTGCCGTAGGGCTTTGGGAGGATGTTGGGGGTGAAGAAAGAGTGGACTAGGCTGTACTGGAGGGAACAGTCCCTGCAGAAAGCAGACAAGCCAGGGAAGAGGCACATGTGTCAGGCGATGGCATCTCACTGGAGGTGGCAGAAGTGATGTCTGATGATCTTCTGGATGTGGATGCAAATGGGATGGCAAGCAAGGACAAGGGGAACCCTATCACTGTTGCGGGACAGAAGAGAAGGGCTGAGGACGGAAGTGCGGGATATGGGTCAGACCCATTTGAGGGCCCTGTCAGCAACAGTGCAGTTCCTCAGTTGAGGAAGAAGGTGTCCCTTGTCGAAGTTGGCCTCCTCTGAACACATGTGATGTAGACAGAGGAACTGAGAGGATAGGATGGAGTCTTTACAGGAAGCAGGGTGGAAGGATATATAGTCCAGGTAGCTGTCAGAGTCAGTGGGTTTATAGTGGATATTAGTGGCCAGTCTATCCCCAGAAATGGAAACAGAGATGTTGAGGAAGCGAAGGGAGGAGTCAGAGAAAGACAAGTTGAAAGTGACGGCAGGCTGGAAATTAGAAGTAAAATTGATGAACTGTTCCAATTAGGAATGAGAGAGGGAAGCAGCACCAATGATATCATCAATATCAGAGAAAGAGTTCTGATTGGAGCTGGAATAGGACTGGAACAAGGAATGTTCCATGTACCCCATGAAGAGACAGGCATAACTGGGGTCCATGGAGGTGCCCATGGCCGCCGCCCTGACCTGAAGAAAATAAGAGTTAAGAGAGATTTTGTTGGGGGTGAGGACAAGCTCAACTAAGCAGAGGAGGATGGTGATAGGTGGGTCGGTTCAGGCTTTTACTCCAGGAAGAAGAGGAGAGCCCTAAGACTGAACTGGTGGGGAATGGACTTGTAAAGTGATTGCACGTCCTCAGTAAAGAGGAGGCGGCTGGAACCTGCAAGTGGGAAGGTTTGAAACTGGCTAAAGTATCAGAGGCATCACAGATGTATATGGGCGGGGATTGGACCAGGGAGAGATGGCTGAGTCAAGGTAGGAAGAGATACGTTCTGTGGGGCGAGAATAGGCTGAAACAACGTGTCTGCCTGGACAGACTTCTGTGTGAACTTTACAAAGGAGATAGACGTGAGCTTTGCGTGGCTAGGGGACTATCAGCTTGGAAGAAATGTCAAGGTGGAGGTCACCAGACTAAATTAGATCAGTTACCATAGTAATACCCCTTGGTGGGGTCATGGTTCAGGGGAAGACCAGAGGCGGTATCTGAGAGCTGACGCTCAGCCTCTGCAAAGTCGAGGTCAGTACACCAGCCTACAACTGCACCACGTTTATCAGCAGGCTTAATAACAAAGTCAGGGTTAGATCTAAGTGCATGGAGGGTAGTCAGTTCTGAGGGAGATAAGTTGGACTTGGTGAGGGGGGGCAGAGAAATTGAGGCAACAAATATCACGTCGACTGTTCTCAATGAACAGATGGAGTGCAGATAAGAGGCCAGAGGGAGGGGTCCAGGTGGAGGGAGAGTGTTGGATCTGGGCCAATGGGTCTGTGGGACCAGGAGAGGACTCTTGTCCAACGAAATGGGCATGAGAAGGTGGAAGAAGACATGCGATATTGCTGTGGAAATGGGTTTTAGCAAATACTTGGTCAAGCACCAGGAGTGACAGTGAAATCAATATCAGTGGACAAGAAGCAAGATTGGAACAGAAACCCCATTGGAGAGAGGAGCAGAACTTCTTCAAGGTGGGCATGCCTAGCAGTGAGATGTGGATGTCACTGTTCCTTCAGAGTCTCCCTCCCTAACAGCACTGTGAGTCTACCTACAATAAATGGACTGAGCAGTTCAGGAAGGCACTTTCTCAGTGCCTACAAGGGATGGGCAATAAATGCTGCCAGTGATGTCCTCATTGTGTCAATGAATTAAAAAGTAGCTAAGGAGACAACAGTAACTGAGTGTTACAACATCCAACAATTCACTTACTTTCCATATGTAAATATGTTTGCCACTGCTAGATCCTTGTGCAGGTCATTACTGTCACTCTGCACCCATAGGACATATTGTTAATTTGATCCGAAGGTTGACAATTTACTGCCAAAATGATATTGTCACATTTAACCTACTCATTTGCTCATGAAAATTGCTCTTATGTCTCCTACATTTTTCTAGTCTGTCCGGTATGAATAGCTATCCACTTGGTTCACAAGTGTATGCTCTTTTTAATAAATAAAACAGCTCAACTCTCCTGGTTTGTTGTGATAACAAAGGCCCCTCCTCTCAAGCATTTCAAAAGTTTCTACATCACCCTCAGAACAACTATATTTTTGATGTCGTCTAATGGAGGTTAGACAGTAAAACCAATTTTATTTCATGCTTTATGTTTAATTTCCCTCAGAAATATCTTATTTGTTTTCTACAGTAACCTAATGAAATCAGCTTAGACTTACAATGAGTCTTGCAGTATAAAACACAGGCTCTTCCTTTGTAGTCTTGAGCATGTAACTCTTCATGGTGTACACGCGCCTACATTTGCCCCTACTTAAATACATTATGTGGCACTTATTTATATTAAAAGATATCCAACAAAAACAGGCCTTTACACACATCATCTTTGAAATTGTGGGTAATTTGCACAATATCTTAAACTGAATTGAAAAAGCCGTGAAGAACAAGACACCCAACACTGAAACCTACGGCATTCAACTGGCAATTTCTCCAATGCAGAATCAATGCTCTTATTAATGGCTAGGCACTAAAACTTAACTTTGAATAGCAGCCCATCGCTCAACATATTGTCAAAGGCATTGTGAAAGTCAAGATGCACAAATCCCTTAAAGAATTACCCTTGTCGGTGAGACAGGATCTTCTCTTCCAGAAATCATGTTGTTCTCGAATAAACTTTTTCAGTTAAAGTGAGCATTCAATGATACTTCCAACATTTTTCTATGATCAAAGTTAAACTAATGAGTCTGCAGGTTCTCATGTTTGACTTATTGTCCTTTTTCAACATTGACCACTTTGACATGTCTCAATCTTGGGAATAATACCACAGACCAGCAGGCTGTTAATTATATGAACAGATTTATTGGTAGACTATAGCCTCAGTTTCAATGATCACCCTCAGAAAATTTATTCAAAGTCGACACCAAATTCATTTTGAGATCACCAACTCTATCTTGGTTTACACCCACATCTACTTTCACACATTTGACTATAGTTCCAAACTAATGACAGCATTGCAATCCAGCTTGATCTTCAGTAAAAATGGCTGATGCACATTGACTTGAGACCACAACAAATGACCTGAGGAGTCTTTCAAAGTTTTATGCAAACTTTAATCATTATCATAACCTGAACATAGCTGATCATGTGTACTGGACATTATTTGCACCATTGATTATGATACGCAGTTTCCATTCTAATGCTACAGAAACAGAAGTTGCTAGAAAACCGTAGCAGGTCTGGCAGCATCTGTGAAGAGAAATCGAATTACCGTTTTGAGTCTGGCAACCTTCTTCAGAACTGGTTAACTCTGATTTCTCTTCACAGATGCTGCCAGACCTGCTGAGCTTTTCCAGCAATTTCTGTTTTTGTTTCTGACTTACAGCATCTGCAGTTGTTTTGGTTTGCATTCTAATAAATTGACTTTATATTAATAGGCTTCATTTTAAAAGTAATTTATGTTCATGGTGCGGCACTCATAATGCAAATCTTATCCAGGCGGCATTATCTAGAGGGCTGAAAAAAGACCAAAAAGAAAATGACCTGCTATATCTCCAGTTCATGTTGAGTTTCACCAGCCGACATACAGCAGAAATAAAAGAGTGACAGAAAGATGGTGTATTAACTTGGCAAGTGGGACCATAGGTTGGGGTTATGCTCACAGACTGAGTGAAGGTGTTCTGCAAAGCAGTAACCCAGTTTGTGTTTGGTTTTCCCAATGTAGGGTGGGGAGTTCAAAACTAGGGGCATACTTTTAAGGTGAGAAGAAAAAGATTTAAAAGGGACCTGAGGGCCAACTTTTTCACATAGACAGTGGATCACATGTAGAATGGGCTGCCAGAGGAAGTGGTAGATGATGGTAACGTTGCATCGTTTAAAAGACATTTGGACAGGCACATGAATAGGAAAGGTTTGGAGGGATATGAGTAAAATGCAGGCAAGTGGGACTACTTTAGTTTGGGAAACTTGGTTGGCATGGACAAGTTGAACCAAAGGTTTTGTTTCCATGTTGTATGACTCTAGGAGACTGCGTTGTGTTTAGTGATTATAGTAGATTAGATTGAAAGAAGTTTGAGAAATTCACTGCTTCACCTGGATGTTATGGTTAGGGCTTTCGATACTGAGAATGGAGGAGATAAAAGGCTAAGTGCTACATCTCCTTTGACTACCTGTGAAGATGCCACATGAAGGAGATGGGGTGTTGGAGGTCACAGGGAAGTGAACAAAGTTGGAAGTCACATGACACCAGGTTATATTTTAACAAGTTTACTTATAATCACATAGAAACATAGAAGATAGGAGCAGGAGGAATTCATTCAGCCCTTCACGCCTGCTCCACCATTCTTCAGGATCATGACAGATCACCTAACTCAATTGCCTATTTATGCTTTCTCCCCATAACCTTTGATCCCAAGTGATGTATCTAGGCCCCTCTTGAATACATTCAATGTTCTGGCATCAATTACATCCTATGTAATGAATTCCACACGTTTACCACTTCTTAGGTGAAGAAATGTCTTCTCATCTCTGTCGTAAATGGTCTACCCTGAATCCTCAAACTGTGACCCCTGATTCTGGACACACCCACCATTGGGAATATCCTCCCTGCATCTACCCTGTCTAGTCCTGTTAGAATTATATATGTATCCATGAGATCCCCCCTCATTTGTCCGAACTCTAACAGAAACTTCCCAATCAAGTCAATCTCTCCTCGTACGTCAGTCCCACCAGCCCTGGGATCAGTCTGGTAAACCTTCACTGCACTCCCTTGAGAGCAAGAGTGTCCTTCCTCAGAAAAGGAGGCCAAAATTGCACACAATATTCCAGGTGTAGCTTCACTAATGTCCTGTATAACCACAACAACACATATCTGCTTCTGTTCTCAAAACCTCTTGCAATGAAGGCCAACGTGCCATTTGCCATCTTTCCTGCATGCTGCACCTGCATGCTTACCTTCAGAAACAGATGTCAAGGACACCCAGATCCTGCTGCACACACCCCTCTCCCAATTTACAGCCATTCAGGTATTAATCTGCCTTCTTGTTTTTGCTTCTGAAGTGAATAACCTCACATTTATCCAAATTTTACTGCATCTACCATTGATTTGTGCACTCACCCAACCTGTCCAGATCATGCCGATGGATCTCTGCATCCTCATCACAGTTCACACCCCCAGCCAACTTGGTATCATCTGCAAAATTTGAGATGCTTGTTCCCCCATCCAAATCATTCATATATGTTGCGAATAGCTGTTGTATATATATGTTGTCATTTCGCCTCATGAAGGAGCAGCGCTCTATAAGCTTATGATTTCAGATAAATCTGTTGGGCTATACCTGGTGTCATGAGACTTCCAAATTTATCCAGCCCAGTTCAACACTGCCACCTCCACATCATAGAGGAGTAGACCAAGGTGCAATGAAGGAAATAGTCCCCTCAGAATGCTGACAGTAGATGAGAGAGGAAGAAGTGTTTGGTGGTGCCATCATGCTGCAGGTGGCAGAAGATGATCCTTTGAATACAGAGGCTGATGTGGTAGAAGTTGCAGACAAATAGTTCTGGGAGGAAGGGCAGATTTGTAGGACATGGGTCAGGCACAATTGATGGCCTTGTCCACCACATTGTGGGGCAGTGGGGGCAATTGCGAATATCCTTGATTGAGGAAACTGGAACATGTCAGAAGGACCATTGTGAAAGGTAGCATCATCAGAAAAGATATGATAAAAGATAGAGAACGTAAGAGATGGAAGGGAGTCCTTACAGGAAACAGGATGTGAGGAAATGAAATTGAAGTAGCTGAGGGAACCAATGAGCTTCTATGAGACCTTAAGGCCAAAAGACATGGGAGGAGAAAGAGGACTTCAGCCAATCAAATCTTCTCTGCCATTCAATCAGGCTATAGCTGATCTGCTAATCCTCAACTTTACTTTCCTACCTTTTCCTCCAAACCCATGATCCCCTTACTGATCAAAAAGTTCTCTATCTCAGCCTTGAATAAACTAAATGACCCAGCCCCAGCATCTAATGAATACCAGTACATGGCCTATCACTGGAAATGGAGACAGAGAGAGCATGGAAGCAAAGTGAAGAGTTAGAGAGAGACCAGGTGAAGATTGGAGAAGGGTGGAAGTTAGAAGCAAAATTTATTGTCTTTTTAAGTAAATGCCAAGTTAGATGCTCTGAGAACTTGTCCCCACTGTGACTGGTACTTACTGGCTAAGTAAGTGAAAATTCCAATTTGATGTATAAATCCGTGAGGTCATAAAAAATGTGACAGGAAAAAAACAATGGATTGAAGCATACATAAAATAAAACAAAGAATTGCAAAAGCTGGAAAAATGAAACAAAAACAGAAAGTACTGAAGGAACTCAGTAGGTCTGGCAGCATCTGTGGGCAACTGAAAGACTGAAGGATGAGAATGAATAGATAGCCCTTGGAGTTCAAGCACATAATTCCTCACAGTGCAAGTGTAAATTATTATATCCTTTAAACAAATCGACAGTGCTTTGGATTTTATAAATAGGTGAATTAAGTACAAAGGGCAAAACAGTAACACCTGATTTTTGCAACATATTAGTTAAATCACAGTTAACCACATGAAGTAATTAAATAATTGAAGTAGCTATTAAGAGAGGTTGAGTAGATTAGGATTATTTACATTAGAAACACAAAGGTTGAGAGGGGACCTGATTGAGGTCTACAAAATCATGAGAGTTATAGACCGGGTGGATAGCAATAAGTTTTTACCGAGAGTGGGGGACTCAATTACTAGGAGTCGCGATTTCAAGGTGAAAGGGGAAAAGTTTAAGGAAGATAAGCATTGAAAGTTCTTTATGCAGAGGGTGGTGGGTGCCTGAAAGGCATTGCCAGAGGAGGTGGTAGAGGCTGGCACCATAGCATCATTTAAGATCTATCTAGACAGGTACATGAATGGGAAAGGAGCAGAGAGATACAAATCCTTGGAAAATAGGTCAGAGATGATGGGAACTGCAGATGCTGGAGATTCCAAGATAATAAAATGTGAGGCTGGATGAACACAGCAGGCCAAGCAGCATCTCAGGAGCACAAAAGCTGACGTTTCGGGCCTAGACCCTTCGTGACAGGTTTAGATAGAGGATCTGGATCAGCGCAGGCTTGGAGGGCCAAAGGGCCTGTTCCTATGCTGTAATTTTCTATGTTCTTTGTCCTTTATTCTAGCACAAAATTCAGCCCATTGTGCCAATATTACAGCTATTTATTTAATGGTGCTCCTCTGCTCTGTTGTCAGAGATTTATAATTTTCTCCTTTTCAAGTAAATAACTAATTCCCCTCAGGATATTGCTCTTGATTCTGCTTACACTACTCTCCCCGAGTCCACTTTCAATCATAACAACTCACAACAAGAGCAAAATTCTCTTCATTTCTTCTACAGTCCTTTCTGAATTATCCTAAATGAGTATCCTTTGGTTACTGACCACCTTGCCAAGAAAAAGAGGTTTTCTTTTCTTTTCAGAGCCTGTCATAATTCTGAACACATTTATTAAATCTTCCTTTATCCTGATCTGCTTGAAGAAGAAGAATCCCACTTTTCTTAATTTCTCCACATAACTGAAAATCTGCATGCCTCTTACCACTATTCAAAAGTTCTGGATTTCTAGGTCCGGATGTCCTGTTATAGAAAAGACATTAAATCATACAGAGTGAAAACTGTAGATTCAGCAGGCACATTTGGGAATTACAGTTACACAGAGAGATTTGAGATGCTGTCACAATTTCCACTGGAGCAAAAACATAAAGAATCAATATGTTTAAGCATATGAACAGCTTTGCTATTGGGAAGAAATGTATTCTTTATTTAGCAGGATGTGGGGTCAGATCTTCAATGAAAGCTCACCAATTCATCACTCAATGAATGAAAGGAAGGTCTAGGAAAATGTCCTTAAGACACAGGTTGTTAAACTATAAAATGTTTTGCTGTAACAGGTGTTTAGGACAGGAAATGTTCCAACTTTTAAAAGCTGCCTCACTATTGGGAGAAAAGAACATTGTGATTCATTTCAGATTGCCTTCATGTAGAACTACCATTGACATGAAGGACTAAACAGTAGCTTTTGGTACTATAAGCATCTATGGTTGTATATTTAAGGTACACTATTATTTTTTATGCAGGGCATGCAACCATTATGGTTAATTACATGTAGGCATATGTCAATGCATTGTCTTGCATGTTTCAAATGAATGGCTTAAATGAACAGACCAAAAGATTGCAAACCAATGGTTTTGTTATCCAGATGCAAGGCACGCTTGATAGAGAATTGTATAGAGAAATAATCACATATTGAAATTTTATGGGAACATCAGACTGTAAAAAAGACTGGATAGTGAGGAGTTTTTACATTAAATTTTGGGGTTCCATTTTATTGCCTTTATGCAATTGTGAAATGTGCAGTTTGATTATGCAAGATTTTTAGATTATTAGTTTTAGTCTAGTACACAAAATATGTGTATCAACCAAAGGCATGTGGCATTTAAGTGGGTTTTTGACAACAAATCAAATATTTTAATAGCAGGGGAAAACATTCCTTTTACTCTCAGAATTTAACTACATTAAAATGGCCCCAGCAATTGTACTGGCAGCCAACAAGTCATCTCAGTAGCGACCAGACCAGAAGATGCTCTAATGTCATGTACTGTGGGAGCAAGTAGGAAAAAATCCTGACGTAGCATTTTATCAGAATGTTTCAGAGTAGTGGTGTAGCAAGTTAGTGGTGTGTGCAGACAGACTGAAAAAGCAATGATTATTCTCATGAAAGCAAAGAAGATTAAGGATTTAAAATTCAGATGTTAACAACTATAAGGTATTTTGATTGAGCGCATAGGGAAAAATTGGTAACCAGAGAACTTAGACCTAAGGTTATCTTCCAAAAGTTCTAGTAGGGAATGAGGAAAAAAAACCCAGCAAGTTGTAAGTTGGAATATATGACTTGAAAGTGTAGAGGTTTCATAATAACTTTCAAACAAGAAGTTCCTGTAAAAAGAAATTTTCAGAGTCATGAGAAAACAGTAGGGCAGTAGACTAATTGGAAAGTCCTTTCAAAGGACCAATACAGAAACAATGGGGGAAATGGCCTCTCTCTGTGTTGTAAGATTGCATGATTAGTAAGTAGGGCACTGCTGCAGCTAACCTGTCCATAGCAAAGCCACCAAAGCAGTATGTGTATTGTGATGGTAAGTAATGGAAGAAATGTTGGAGACATTAAGATGGAACATCTATTACTTTAATATGCTTTCCAATTTCAACTCATGACAATAAAATGTGAGGCTGGATGAACACAGCAGGCCCAGCAGCACCTCAGGAGAACAAAAGCTGACGTTTCTGGCCTAGACCCTTCATCAGAGAGGGGGCACCTCCCAGTTGCGAACCATTTCCACTCTCCCTCCCATTCTTTAGATGACATGTCCATCATGGGCCTCCTGCGTGCCACAATGATGCCACCCGAAGGTTGCAGGAACAGCAACTCATATTCCGCTTGGGAACCCTGCAGCCCAATGGTATCAATGTGGACTTCACCAGCTTCAAAATCTCCCCTTGCCCCACCACATCCTAAAACCAGCCCAGTTCGTCCCCTCCCCCCACTGCACCACACAACCAGCCCAGCCGTTTCCTTCCACCCACTGCATCCCAAAACCAGTCCAGCCTGTCTCTGCCTCCCTAACCTGTTCTTCCTCTCACCCATCCCTTCCTCCCACCTCAAGCCACACCTCCATTTCCTACCTACCTGTCTGTCTTCCCTGGACTGACATATCCCCTCCCTACCTCCCCACCTATACTCTCCTCTCCACCTATCTTCTTTTCTCTCTATCTTCGGTCCGCCTCCCCCTCTATCCCTATTTATTCCAGAACCCTCACCCCATCCCCCTCTCTGATGAAGGGTCTAGGCCCGAAACGTCAGCTTTTGTGCTCCTGAGATGCTGCTGGGCCTGCTGTGTTCATCCAGTTTCACACTTTATTATCTTCAACTCACGACAGTTCATTTTCCCTGCCCAAGGGAAACACAGAAGCCTAAAAAGAGGAGAACATAGTGAGCTCCTAAAGCACTGCTTGTGTAGCAAAAGGTACCAGAGTGTTTCCAAACAAGTTATCCTCTAAATCCCTTTGACTTCTCTTACCCCACCAGCAACATCATCTCTCCACTCTGATCACGCTCTAAACCTCTGTGATCACCCTCTTTACCCTCTCCTTCGACCTGCTTTAGAAAAAGAATTACCTGTGTCACTACCACACCTTTCTGCTACTGGCTTTCATCCCTGTCAACCAAAGAAACATATCAATCAGCCTAATTGTCAGTGGAAACTTAGAAAAAAACTAAAAGGCATCCTGCGTTTATCATCTAGAATTTGTTCCCCTATTCAAAATGTGCAACACTATAAATACTGGGTCCATGGTATCCATATTATTTTTGCCCAACATGAAACTACGACTTAAATTTAGACAATTTATAAACTAAAGATCTATGCATTGACACTCAGATTCCACCCACAACACATGAATACATAACTGGGACAAAGCAGACTCTGCAAATAAGTCATATATATCCATACACACAATACAGGCAAACATTTGTGGGTTTTGTATATGCTGATTATGCATGTAAAATGGTCACTGCAGAACAGTACGTAATCAACAGATCCCTAATCTGAAAGTTTGTCTGGACTATAGCTAGGCACGCCCTACACATTTATCTTTCATATCCTATTATAGTACTCACACAGCAAATAAAACAAGCTGAATATGCCACGAAAGAATGTGAACAATCACAGTCTAGACAAATAGCCTGGACATGTGTGCTATCAATGCAAAATTTATACATGCACTGTGCCCACAGGTGAAACACTTAAGGCTTATATTTAGATTTTACAATTAGACTACCCTTGTTTTGCATACTGAATCACAGGGGTACTTGTACATGAAAATTATACTAACTGCAGACACAGATATTTAATGTCAGGGCAGCGTGTAGCTTAGCAAATTGGAATCACAGACTTGGCATTCAGAGTCTATATGTAACAGAACTTGGGGAAATGTGGAGCAGAAGGCGGACAATTCAGCCCTTACCCCAGCACCGCATTCTCACTTGCTGAGCATATCACTTGCTGTGCATGGCTACTAAGCATGGTACATACAATATACACACACGCGCGCACACACACACACACACACACACACACACACACACACACACACACACACACACACACACACACACACACACACGGCTCGGACGTATTGTTTGTCATAAAAACTCTAAAACTTGCTTACCCCTTGTTCTGCGCAGTATTAATATTATATTTGCGTCTTTAGTTTGGTAATTATGTAGATGACAGGAGTGACTGAAAAGTAAGAGAGAGGCCTGTAAATGTAAAATTAAATAATAAATGTCATGTTATGTGGTAAAAATGATTTGCATATCCATTTTATAAACGTATTTATTCCTTTTTAAATTAAATATCTGAATAAAGATGTTACATTCTACTTAATAAGAATACATTTCTATAGAAAAGTGACAACATATCTTTATACTCAGTTAGTAAAATAACACAACCCTCCTGTACAGGAACTCATTAAACCTTTATGAAACTCATTATTATTTCAGTGATATGCAAAGAGGTACAATCTGATTGGTGCCTGACTCAAGGTCCTTCTGAGAATTAGATTTGTCCAATGACATCAGAGTCTAAAACAAAAGCTCACCACATGACAGTGTGAGCACTTTGTCTACGGGAAATATAATACTCCCATGAAGATTCATCATGGCGCATTGTGTAGTGTATTTTTAGACAATCAGTCATCTGTCAATGTACCTAAAGACTCATGAAATTGGACACAAGGCTGTCTGTTCTGATAATACAGACTGAAATCACTATCACCTCATTGCTCTATAGAACATGTGATGACAAAATTATGTCAAAATCTAAAGCTCTACTTGGCTGAATGGGTTCACTGTTCAGAAATATACAATGGCAGTTAATATGAAATCAGGTGCAAAGTTTTCTTGGAACCAACTCAGAAAATGAAGCACAAATGTGTTTAAGTAATCCCCATACATTATGGAAGAAATTGACTAATAAAGAACTCTATCTACTTTTCTATAAACTGAGCTGGCAGTCGGATAACCTTCCAAATTGCCAGGAATAAGAAACAGTGTCATTTTCACCAAAAAAAATTACTCATCCTTAAAATGACACCTTTCACTCAATATTCAAGACAAACTTTGATATCTGAAGTGGCAGGGCTGTTATTTGACTAGCCCTTTTACACTTTCTGTGCAGCCTGAAGCCATCTTTCCTTTTCTAATACGCTTTGCACAACTTCATTTGTCATGGCCGTTGACACTGCATTTTCACAGCAGAGCCTCTTGAATTATTTCTGAATACCGATATATGCATGATATGTCCCACAACATGGTAAATGATGACTGTAAATAAGGTCATGTGCGATCTCTAAACATGACTTTTAGAGATTTGCAAAAGTATTCACTGTGTGTCCAGTGTGTCCAGTGCTCTGTGCAAACACCAGCATTTTTTAGACTTTCTGATCATTTCCATTCAGTGACATTTTGCTGTGTTCAGTGTCAGGTTAGTCTCAGTGGCTAACTTGATTGTCATAATTGCATCAGATTTCTTCCACCCTCTCATACTTTTTGACTATGATCCTTTGACTAAGTTAAAGTCGTTTAAGTTTAGAAATGGCAAAGCCAAGTGCGTGAGCCAAGACACTGCTTTACAGCTTTGCAAATATATTTGTAGAATAGGCTAAATCCTGTTGTTTATAGTGATTCATGAGTAAAATGTACATCTCTGTCTGACAAAGACAAAGCCTAAGTATATTGAGATTTAAAATAATCATTGTTGCTGTTGTCTTAAATCACTAATCTAAATTTGTAGATATTCTGACAGCGTATGCATGGTTTGCTAGTTAAAAGATGTCAGAATTCAAACAATAGTAACGAGCCAACATCCTTTGAAAATTAAAAATCATCCGGGTTTCAGAAAACTGGCTCTTCTCTACCTCACTTTACAGCAATTTACAGATGTTACTCATATTACCACAGGCTATTTTAAATTTAAACAGCTATAATTACCCATAAAGTTACCAGTGCCAACATAGATTTAAGAAGTTACAGTATATAAAGAGTTCAAAAACATGTGCATGCAGGTGGAAGTATCAGAAAACATTTAGATATGCCAAGAATAGGGATATCTATATGTGTGATGATTTAAGCTGTCAATATGTGAATTCATAGAATTATAAAATCCCTACAGTGTGGAAGCAGGCCATTCAGCCTATTGAGTCCACGTTGGCCCTCCGAACAGCATCTCACCCAGATCCACACCCCTATCCTGTATCTGTAGCCCTACATCTCCCATGGCCAAACCACATAACCTGCACATCTTCGGACTGCAGGAGGAAACTAGAGCACCAAGAGGAAATCCACACAGACACAGGAAGAAAGTGCAAACTCCACACAGACAGTTGTCTGAGGTTGGAATCAAACCCGGGTCTCCAGCACTGTATGTCAGCAGTGTTAACCAAATGGCCAACAAGCTGAAATAGCTGACTTGGGAGAGTTATGTGGTATGTGAATGGTAGATGAAAACAGTTGAGACAGAAAACAATACTCCTTCTGTTAAAATTGAGTTGCCACCCCTCCAGTTCATGAAAATAAACTGGAGTTGCAAGAGAAACAGGAACAACTCTCTACATTTGGAGAAAAGAGACAGCAAATGTCTGGCTGAATAGCGGAAGTAATTACATGGCATTTTTTTATAGCCCATTCATATTTTTTGTGTGGTATGTTAAGAGTAAAGTGTAGTCCAGATATGGGTATATGGATGGTCAGGTAATGGTACTTCATTACTACGGATGAGAATACAGGGTAGTTTATGAGAAGGATATCAGAATTTGGATAGGAAGGTGATGAAGGATAGATCAGTAGACTAGAGCTTTTACAATCACAAGACACATGTATAAATGTGCACCTCCAACTAACAAGCAAACTTTCAGCTTGTGCCTATGTAAGGAACATAAGTGAGGTGCAAATTAATGACCAAGACTCGAATACAATTACTCACAATTTATACACAATTGATATAAGTTATTGATCTTGTAAATTTAAATTCAATGGGAAAGTAGCTACATTAGTGATAGAGCACAAGTGTGATTATTCTAGTTAAGTGCAAATAGTTGTGAAAATTCACTATAGCAATAATAAAATTTACAAAAAGCACTCCGAAGTTTGTAATATTGCATGTTGCAACATTATGTTTTTCAACTTTGTGACTACACTTCACACATTCAAACTAATATTTGAAATTTAGGTCACTGTCATTTCTTTGACTGTTGTTTAAAAATGGCATCCCAATACATCTTGCTAATCCACTTAATGCATGAATTTGCAGAAGGTGAATTAGGTAACAGGGAAAAAAAAATAACATTTATGAGGAACACTTTTAGTAAAGTTAATTATTGTTAGTCTACTATAGTTTGATCATTCATTATTTTTGCTGTTTTGAAATCCTGTAACTTCGTACTTACTGTAACCATTGGACTGCTTCACCACATGGCATAAAACAAGTCAAGAACAATGCTCACTACGCCGTTCTCAAGTGTAACTAGCAATGAACAATAAATTCTCTTCTAGTAGTGATGCCCATATTCTACCTGATATTTTGGAAATACTTGCAGAGTAATTTCACAATTTGGTTGTTTGAACATGCTCAAAAGAAATCAAAGATATTCTCACAAAAGAAGTAGTAAAGTGAACAACCCAAAATCACCAAAGCATTCCCCAAACATTATTTTCTCTGTTCTTACCAACGTTGTTTTAACTTCAAGATCAATTTGTCATTATCAATGAGAATGATGTGAGCGTTCAAATTAAAACACCTCAAAGTCATTGGGTACTGCTATATTATACAGCATATCTTAGAACTAAAGTAAATTAATCAAAACTTCATTTTGTGCACCAAGACTAATGTGAATACAGTTTAAATATAGAGCAAGATTTCTTGCACAATGGTTTCTTAAATGTTTCTTGAGGGTGCAGTGCTGCCTGATTCAAAATCAATTGTGCTGATGAAGTGCAGCAGATACTAAATGCAAAGTAATGATCTCTTCATTTTGCTACATCAAGGATATGCAAGTCTTAGAAGCATGGGACTTCACATTCTGTTCCACAGGTGGATTAGAGATACATTAAGAACAAGTGTAAGCAACACTTCCTACCACATCTGTGTGCATCAGAAATTCTGATCATAGTGCTATTCACTTCTACTTGTTTCAGAAAATTTGTCAACAACAAAACTTACTAAACAATTATTTTTTAAATGAATTATTATGGCAACAGTGAACTGATCAATTTATTACATAATTAACAAAGAATTTCCTATGTACACAATGTGACCAAGATCTCTGATCTGGCAGCTTCCTTTAGCCTCATTGTGCCATCTTGTAAGATTCTACATTAAGTCTAGCATATATTTCAACCTGAACATTTATAGTTGTTATTTTCACCAACAGACAAAAATTGCAAAAGCATCACCTCTCACCAAATACCCCATACCACACCTAATCAGTCTTAAAGGGTCTCTTCAACATTCCATTTAATAGACAAAAATAGGTGCACTATATAACAGTTATTGCATAATAAAGCAGTGCAGAATTATGTAGCTAACAATCTGTTCTAATTTCATATATGTTAAACATGGAAATAATAAATAACCGCTATACTGTTATGATTTACATCTCATTGGGAACTAGTTAACATTCTTTTGTATTTAGCTCCAAGTACTTTACCAGGGAGATGAAATAATTGAGCAAGCTTTAAAAAATAGGCTTAGTAAGAGAGTTACAGTGCAAAGCATAAGGGAGACCTGGGAAAAAGCGCCTCTTGAAAAATATGCAACAACAATTAACGAAACAGCTTTCATTTATAAACAGCCATATCATGCTTCTCAGCAATATCCTAAAGCACCTCATTAGCATGAATTGTTTCAAAGAACAAGCACAATTATTATACAAGTGAACACAGCAGCTATCTTGCGTGAACAGTTAATCTGATTGAGTATACTTGTTATGGGAATGCTATTCAAGATAACAGAAAAAGTATCTTTTTTTCATGGAGTCATGGGATTGGTAAAATATACCTGAATTACTGCAACATGCAGATTAAGTTTAACATTTAATCCAAAAGGTTGGAAACGTATCAAACCAATCATTCTCTGACACTGATCTAATAATGGTTTAGATTTTGTGTTCTAGCCCTGGTCTTGAATTCACAATCTTCTGACCAATGGTGGAAGTGCCATAAATTTGTGGTAAATTGATGGGTATTAAAAACTGAAAATATTTGCAAATGAATCAAAGAGTAGAAAAATAGAACCTTCTTTACAAACATGGTCCAACATCAGTAATAGTTTTAAATGTGATTTACATTAATTTAATAAATGACATCAGTATACATCTTTTAAGCAGAAATGATGGAACATTTGCAATTTTTTAGAACTGGGATAATCTCCAGGGCACCACACACTGTGTTTGCTTACTTCTACCGTTTTATGTATTGATTCCCTTACCAAAACGATTATCCATTTGAAACTCTTTTTCTTTTTGTAAGGGGCCGTGCTACAATTGATCCAGGTGTGCTTCATGCAAACACTGAGTAGGAAAAAAACGAAAGGAAAACATTCTGTTGCCTTTAGCTAACATACTCCGTTCTGATAAGTATAAACACCATTAAAACATAAATTCAAAATCGGTACTGTCTCTCAATGTACCTGCTTTAGCTGGGCTACATTCATTTGTTGCTGATTTCATTTCCCAGTCCTGCCACTTGTTCATAAAACTTTGGAATGCTATCTGTCCAACACTGAGATTACCTAATCCTACCTGCACAACATTGTCCTCCTCTGCTCTTAACACTTGTCCTTGTTGCTTTTGCCACATCCCGGTGGTTATTTCAGTGTGCTTATTTGTGGAATTCTGATCTCCCCGTTCACAAAATCCAACTCGTTCAAAATGTAGCCACTCCTATCACGCTATGCACTCTGTCCCGATGGATCTGTCCCAGAGGACTATGAGATCCTTTCAGTCACATGCGCTAAGTTCTTTGTCTTCCTTTTCGAATCTCTCCATAGTTTTCTTTTATCGTACCTGACAGTTGCTTCACCCTGTAGTTCTCATTTCTTTTTGAGTATGGCAGGTGTGTGCACTTCTACTTTCATGCTGCCCTTGCCGGATGACTCTTGGCAGCTCCGGTTTCTGGAATTTCCTCTCTGAACGTCTTGGTCGCTACATTCTGCTCTTTCAAATGCCTTCCTACATTTTCCACCAGGCGTTTGATTACCCTCTTAATCTCTGCACTCTGTTGAGCGTCCCTTTCCCCGTCTACTTCCAATGTGACGTTCCCTGCACGGTTTTTAACTTCAGTGGTACTATATAAAATGCACGTTGTTGCATTGACAATCCCGATTAGTATTCTAACCTTATCTCTCTATGTTTGAGCGTGCCCCGGTTATTCCTATAACCCAATCTTCTTTCCCTTGAAAAAAAACCCGATTAACACTCTAAATAGCTCAATTGAATCGACATGGTCCTGAGCAGCAGTCCCTGTCTTTTCAGTTGACAAATCGATTATCTTACCTCTGTTGAATGGCAAGGCACTGAAAAGTGTTCTCTCCCCGTTTTACGAGCTTTATCAGAACCGAGACACTTTATTACCGCAAAACGCGGATGCCATTGTGTGTTAATTTTAATATCCCGCAATTAAATGATAGTTTAGAAAGTGCTGAATCAATGATCACACACGGGCGTGAATATGACTAGTTTGAAACAAGCAATGAAAAGTATTAGCCACCAATTCCCTAAAAGTCAGTAAGCAGGTTTGTGCAGAACTCTTGTGCCAAAACTGACATTCGTCCAATTTCGTCGGCGAGCTGGGAATCGCTGGAAGGAGCGGTTTGAGCCAGGTTGAGCCAATGACGAAGCTGCATGGGCGGATCCAGCAGGGCGCCTGCAGGTCGGGCGGTTCTGTACCAATGATCGGGGCCGAGGGGCGGCCCGGGCGGCGTGTCCTGCAGCCTGCGTGGCTATAACTCAGCGACAAGCGGATGGAGTGGGAGAGGGACAGCACCAGCTCAGCGCTCACCTGCACATGACCCACATGCAAACATGATGTCCATGAATAGCAAGCAGCCCTTCGGCATGCATCCCATCTTGCACGAACCCAAATACACGACTCTGCACTCGAGCACCGAGGCCATCAGGAGAGCCTGCATGCCCACTCCTCCGGTAAGTCCAGATAAGGTTGTAATTTCTGTCTGGAGCTCTGTCAAATTGCGTGGGCATTTAAAGTTATAATTTTTTTATCACTGTTTCAAGTTACAAGGTGGCGCATTGAGGCCTCCAGTGGGGGTTTACATTGTAATATTGTACAATGTTGATAGCCTTTCAAAGGAGCATGTCAATAAGGAAATTGTATCAGTGAGAGCCCCAGCCCCAAGCCTTCAGGTAGACAGACCGTGTGCTTGGTCTAGCACTCAAGCTGTTCTGTAGCGGTGCAGGGTGCTCACAGCCGGCGCACAGTGAGTAATCTCTGCGAAATCTGACGTTACTTTTATCGCTTCGCAAGTTCCACGAAATATCGCTTGTAGGAATTAAAAATGTTCCCACGCGTCAAGATCCCACCAAAACCATTTAAAAACTGTTCTACGCATTTTCGCAATTAAGTATTGCTGGACTGAGTATTGGACTGAGATGTGGGAGGCTGGGGAGAAGCCATTAACTGCAGGAACAAAAACAGAAGTTGCTGGAAAAGCTAAGCAGGTCTGGCAGCATCTGTGAAGAAAAACAAAATTAGAGTTAACGTTTCGGTTCCGGTGACCCTTCCTCAGAACTCCCCTTCCTGAATTACACCATCGGCCGTTCTTTCGGTTTTTACATAGCCATTAATTACAGATTGTCGAGGATAATGCTGAAGGGGCACACATGGGAAACTCGCAGGGTGCCAGTTGTAGGCATGTTTTTGCACACCGGTGCCCTATGGTTTGGTGCTCAGGGTCACGGTAGTAATATATACTCTGCTTTTTCCATTGCAGTTGCAAGGCAATATATTCACGGGATTCGATGAAACGTTGCTGTCCCGCGCAGAAGCTCTGGCAGCTGTGGATATTGTATCGCAGAAAAGCCACCCGTTCAAGCCAGATGTCACCTACCACACCATGACCAGCGTGTCCTGCACACCTACCTCCTCGTCTGTACACCTGCCCCACCCATCGGTGCTGACCTCTCATCCCCATCATCACCATCACCACCACCAGTCAGCCCAGGGCCTAGACGGCGACCTGCTGGACCACCTGAACCCGGGGCTATCCGTGAGTGGGATGGCCGGGCCTGAGGTCGGATCCACACCATCACATCCCCATGCTCACATGCCGAGCATGAACCACATGTCCCATCACCCACATCACCACCAACCTATGAACATTTCCCACTCGCACGCCTTGTCCGCCCATATGGGCCTGGGCGCTAATGATGGTGAGGCCGATCCCAGGGAGCTCGAGTCGTTTGCAGAGAGATTCAAACAGAGGAGGATCAAGCTTGGAGTGACACAGGCCGATGTCGGCTCAGCCTTGGCCAACCTGAAGATCCCGGGGGTGGGCTGTTTAAGTCAGAGCACAATCTGCAGGTTTGAATCGTTGACTCTGTCGCATAATAACATGATTGCGCTCAAGCCCATCCTGGAGGCTTGGCTGGACGAGGCCGAGAGAGCTCAGAGGGAGAAAATGACCAAACCTGAGCTCTTCAGTGGAGGGGACAGGAAGCGCAAGCGGACCTCCATCGCAGCGCCGGAGAAACGCTCTCTCGAAGCTTATTTCGCCGTTCAGCCCCGTCCTTCGTCCGAGAAGATTGCAGCAATTGCAGAGAAATTGGACCTGAAAAAGAATGTGGTGAGAGTGTGGTTTTGCAATCAGAGACAGAAACAAAAGAGAATGAAATTTTCCGCCACACATTAAGACGTCCTGGACACTGCTCAATGGTATTGAGAGGATGCGGAGCAGGATTTAATAAATCATGTTTTCTTGGTTAAGCTTTGCCCGACAAAACGAAGCGAGCCGGAAGGATATGTCTGAGGAATGAACTTTGCATATGTATATTTTGTACGAGTTTGAGGGAAGCAAGCTTCACGTTTTGGTTAGGATGGGACATCAATGACTTATCTGGCAATCATATTGTAACAAATAATCTCAACGAGACTTGAATAATGTTTAATCACATTCTTGTGAAAAAAGATCCTGTTTGCTTTTCTACCGTAATAGGCTGTACGTAGTCTGTGACTGAACTGTGTGCGTTCAACTTTCATTCGCGTAATCTGGTCTGATACATTGATCCGGGCTTCTAGAACTACAGTTATAGTGGACACAGTGCTGGGACAGATGGGGAGTCGTCAAGTCATGTCGAAAACAAAAGCAGAGAAACAATTAGTTATGTAAGAACGGGTCATATGAATTCTATTGTACCTCTTGTATAGTCCACAGGTCTGTCTCTGCATGATTTATGCATCATTTCCGTTTAGTGAATGTCGCAGTCAAGATATTAATAGCAAAAAGTAAAAATCGATAATAAATAAGTTTAAAATGTTTTGCAATAACTGTTTACGAATGGTTTCCTACCTCATCCGCCCTGGGGGGTTTTCACTGTCCCTTTCCTTCCCCTTCATTTATTTCAGTCATATATTTAATTTGGAAAAGACTGAAAGGGATTCACGATGCATTGACAATCAAAATTACATTAAAAATAAGTCGTGGTACAATAGACTAGTTTGAAACACTGGGGGAATGTTCCATACGGAAAGTTTGAAGCGAGAGACCAGATACGATGTGAGTTTGAAGGCGATTTACTAACTGGCAGAGATTGTCACCTTCCTGCGTTTGTTTATCTTGTGTGCGAAATTCATGTTCTCGCCTCATTTGCCGAGAGTTTATCGCTAAGACTAACTTCAGTGTGTGTGCGTGTACGCGTGTATGAGAGAGAAAATGTGTGTGGCTGGTGCCTGCAGCTGCTTCACCCAGATCTCTCCCCCCACCTCTAGCGCTGCTGTCCCGGTGGTTGAGAGAGCACTTTGGGAATCGGTTTTACAGACTCCCCTGTTTCTGCAATGCGCACCTCTCTCATGCTGACTTTCCCAACGGTTGGTTCCGATCTCAAAGTGTCGTTATTTATTTTAGTTTACTGACTGTATGTGAGATTTTTAATCAGATGTGACTCTGCAAAGTTTTGAATAAAACTTCGCACGCTGCAAAACGAAAGAATGCGGTCTTGAACTGTACCTTACACAAAATATATCTATTCGGTAAACTTAATGCAGACACATTTTTCGAATACAAATTGCAACTACATTAAAATAAATCATTTAAAGTTTTATCAAAACGCAGAGGCTTGGTGCCCACGACAATGCTCATTTTTGTAGCTGGATATTTTTGAATTCCTTTCTATACTCCATTTCTTTTGGAAACATTTCGGCGAAAACTTCAAGTTCCTCCAGCAGAAACTATTTGAAATGAACTCAAAAGGTAAGCTCGCACTCAGCTGCTCAGTCACTCGGGAAGCATCTCTGCCTTACCCTCTGGCTTGATTTGGGATAACGGTGTGGTTCGCAAAAGTCAGGTAAATGCTGACAGTAAGCTCCGCTTTCAGGAAGATTTCGGGATTTTGACAAGTACACTAACCTGAGTCTTCCTGAGCGGTTTCAAACAGGGGACATTCCGAGTTGTTACTCAGATTTATAGGATTGGAGACTTTATGGAGCCGTGGTAGCCACCCTACCCCAGGTCAAGGTTCAAGTTCACCTGCCGCGGGATGGGAGGATGTCATAACATTCTCGAACAGGTTGCACATATACAAAAGAAACTACAGCTAATAGAACATTATAGATAGAAACTACAATCTACTTACAATGTTCCAGCCTTGGGATGGACGGAACCGATCACTTAGGATGCAGTGACATCCTAAATTTCCCCGCTAAACACATTTCGCTTCAAATAACTAGCGCTAGAAATCTCCAGGAGGGTAGTTTTCACATGACTGTACCTACGGATGTGAGCAGTGAAAACGATTTTTTGTCTCCCGTACTTTTTGGGGGAATTTTTGAAATTGAATAAGGGGTATAGTTATGAAGATAAATAAATAAACAATTGTAAATAATAAAATAACTTGATCTACTGAAGAAATGAATCAGCAAATGTACTGGAATTATGGATCCGCTCTGTCACAGTATCGTTGCCTTTAACATTAAGGATGCGGGTCAATCGATTACCAGTTCTGCCCATCACCTTGTTAAAGTTGTCGCGCTGTTCCCTTTAACTTTGACTGTGCCGACCCGAAAATTTACACGGAACTGGAAGTATTAAACAAGCAAACAAGTCATTCCATCCTTGTCAGTTTGAACTAATGGCTTGTTTACACTATTTTAAAAAGTGAAGCTTTGTGAATTTTTGAAAAACTGCGAATTATGAAATTATTCTTTTAAAAAAAGGAAATTTTGAAACGACAAAACCGATTACTAACGGCAATGAGAAAGGAAAACGAACAGGAACAGAAGATGTGAAGATTCCGGATTGAAGAATGGCCGAACAGTAGTCCCCACAGTCAGAATAAACCGCTCACTAAACTGGCACCTTTTGCTTCCACGCGGGTTTAATAAACACGTCGACGTGCTTTGTTGAAAAGTAACAATGTCATGGTTTCCACAAGTAGAAAGGGAATGAAGGGTTTAAAAGGCTGAAAAAGTGACAAAGAATTTCACCCAAATCATTTAGCTGGTCCAACTTTTAGAATATGAAATAATTGATCTATCTCGAAGCATGAAAGTTTTTGCTTATCTTCAGGAGCGGGCGCGGCGGTTCAATCTGAACAGTTCAAGAGAAGGTCATTGCTTTACACTGGTTGTGGGGCCCGGGAAAAAGTCACTATTGACATTTTCTACAACTTCTTTTTACCGTGTTTTCTACTGTGAGGCTAAAGGTGCTTGTAAAGCAATGGATTTCCCGTTGCAGTGTGTCATCTTTCCGAGCTGTTAATGGGGCAATACACAATTTATCAACAAACAGTTGTTGGCTAGTTGGTTTCATCTTGTAAAGCCTATCATGAATGAATAATGAATTCTGGTTGTTATGATACTATTGATTTTTGGTAAACTGCAAGAGAATAACCCCTCGTGGATCGTCGCATCAAGTAGGTGTAGATGAACCCAAAGCTTTAGTTAAAACGCCACTATACATTTCTTCATCAATGTTTCATTCTGTTTTATTTCTGTTTGTTGGGATCGCCCGCATTTGTTTCGACAGGGGCCTTCGACATACTCGCTGCATCACATTCGGCGTTCATCATTAATACTCGGTAACAATTCCCCGGATTGTGGTAGGAGCGTCGGCGTGAGGGACTTTTAAATGTTTTCCTCCCTGATTTCCTACCTAAGCGTCAAGACCTTGCAACCTTCCCATTACAGTTCAAACACGAGAAAGCCTGTGGGTACTTGTTAGCAAAGCCGCATGATATCTGTCTCGGCTATTCACTGAAGAGGAAGCGAATGGTTCTATTCCAGTCTTCCTAGTATTGCTGCAATGTATTACTGCAAAGTACGGCGGAGAATTGCCTAATACAGTACTCAATTATTTTAGAACACCTGTCCCCTCTGGTGATCATTTTTGTCATTTGGATTTCCACAACTGCAATGAATTGGGAACAGCACCTTCATCACTATTTAATAAGGTGATGTCCAGACGGTCCCCTTCAACCAATGTGTAAACCAACATTACAACATTCAGTTGTTCACACATTTCAAACGGAGTTTGCCATATAATCCTCAAGAGGTGCTTTCGTCTCTGAAATATATTTAGGCCTCCGTTCAATATTTTATTTGCCCTGATAATACTTCGCCGCTCTGTGAGCCCTTAGCGCTTCGGGCTGCTTAAAGTGGCTCAGTCAGAAACTCTACTAAATCATTCAACAACAACAAAACAAACAGTAGCGCCGGGTAATTGCTGCCACTGGCTACCCCTAATGCACGGCGTACATTTCACTTCATTGCTGTCCTTTTAAAATCTTTGATAAGGCTGATGGGAGCGGCGCTTTAAATAGAAACTTTGGACATTGTCGATTGTACACAGGCGGAAAAAGCAACAATTCCAATCTATGGAGTCTTCCTCAATTACATTGAGTAGTGATCACCTCTTTGACTATTCCCGATAGGTAAATCGAGCTTGCAGTTCTTTCTTCCTTCTGCCCCTTCTATCCCTCTTTTTAAGCTATTCTCTGCAAGGCACTTGAGTATGTGTTAGCACTCCCGAAATTGCAGAGATTGGCCGCAGGAATCATTCCTGTTATCATCTTCGCCCCCATTTCTGCTGCTTTACCATCTTGAAAGACTAAAATGGCAGAGGCAGGCCGCGGACGTGAAACACGGCAATATTCGGACTTATTTTACCCCTGCCAATTTCTGTAAATCATTAATGGAGGTAACGTGTTGGAAATTAATAGATTGCATAGCTGAAGATGACAAGCGGCTAATTAGACTTATGTGATTAGGATTGTTTTTTTACTATTCATGAAGGAGATTGAAAGAGGGAATCTCTGCGGGAATTCAAGTTCAGTATTGTTCAGTTCGCATCCACTGCACTTCACGTTAATGTGTGAGCAGTTCCCCAGTGTTGGGAGGATCGCCGTGTCCGCCTATCCAGGGACATGTCTGCAAGTCTGACGGCGAAAAAGACACAACTAGTGCCTTTAAATTATACATGTGGGCTCAGTTGTATAAAATCACATCAGTTGCCCTTTGTTCACACTCTTTTTGTCTAAACTGTCTTTTGGAAGGAACACGATTTTTTAAAACAAGATCATTCCCGTATATCCGTTTGGGCGATCATTCAGAAACAGTTAATTTACACCGAAAAGCAAAGTGTGGGAGAATCCGGTGACCCACTTCAGTCTCTATTCATTTCAAGACGCACGTTGCCCAAAAAGTCGATAGGTACGTGTGAGATCTAAAACATTGTAGCTATTTCTTATTTTAAATTGTACTGAACCCCAGCATTTTTTTTCGGTAAGGCGATATAAATAAACAGCTTCAAAACAAACCAAGTCTCCAGTGTACTGTCTTCATCATACGATGAAGATTTGCAATGCTCACTTGCACTAGTTTATATGGAGGGCATTTTAAAAAAAGCAGAACAGCTTCAGCTAAAGAAACAAGCCAAAAGCTCCCATTGCCTTTTCGATTGTGCTGACTCTTTCTTTCCATGAAGCGGAAAGCACATTTTCATAAATAGACCTTGGTGAAGTGATGACTATAAAAAATTAATGAAGTCTGAGTCCTGAGTGGAGCCTCGGGGCCATCGGAGAATAATTTAACCACTACATTATCATCGCTTTCTCTACAGCTCGGAACTGGACGCTTTGTGTCTTCGAATTAAGCACAAGCAGCTCATAACGTTCCAGCCGTGTTCTATCATAACAAAAAGAAAAGATGCAACAAAAACTGGTGGAAAATTAAAGTCGAAAAGATACCAGTAAAAATGAACTCAGCTGGTCACAGCGACACATGTAAAAACCGGTCATATAGCTACTTTTAGAAGTTTTAAATGCATCCAATGCAATATTAATCAACCACGTTAATGTAAGTTAAGGTTGTATTTTCTAGCACAGTCCCCATGCTGGCAGTCGGAGTGCAGACTTGCAATCTCCGGACTACTAGTCCCATCTGAAGAGAAGCGATCCCAAACCGATTGAGTAGCTTCATAGCGAAGATACCGTGTAAGTAGAGTTAGTATTTCATTCATTTTCCACACGTGACACCTAGCTGCTGCGATCGCTTGGTTTGTACTAAAACCTATTCGCGGCTTCGACCTGAGCATCTTTTGTGAAACGGCGAAACAATTAGCAGAGGAATAATATTATTATGCATACTAGTATCTCGTGTGATTAGAACAATGTAATTAGCACATTATTCAGAGATAATAGTTTAATTGGCAACAGCATTAAGCACAATAAATTAACTGTGCGCTAGAGACTCTTCAAGGCGAAAGCGATGGAACTTAAGTCTCTTGTCAGTTGGAAAACTGGACTCAGAAATAACTAAAATGTTGTCTTCTCACGCACTGTCCCCTGATGGCGATAGTAAAGGGCTCCTTTAAAGTTGTTCGGCACCATAATGCGAAGTGCAAAACGTAACATGCACTTTACTTCAAATGTTATTCAACATGTTGCTGTTTTGAGGAGAGTGGAATGGTTCTGATAGAAAGCATCTTACAGATATTCAAGATCCCTTTCAGCAATTTGCTTCATAAAATTCTTCAGTTGACACGAAGACGTTTAGATGGAATCAGGGAGACACAGCATGGCCCATCGATCTCTAGTCACTTCACAGATCCATTGGCTAATTGGCAGACCGCTTTGACGAAGCAAAGCTCATTGCTGTTTTTCCTTTGAAGGTGGAAGTTGTGCCGTTTATTTCCTGTTGTGTTTTCATGGTCCTTCATGTGACCTCTGGCACTTGGAGCTTTAACCCATAAATAGTTGTGTCCGCTTGCATAAATGTAACTATCATCTTCTGTTCTTTGGGATGTACTGTACATCTTTATTGTCGGAGTTCCCAACGCCACGAATCACCTCGTACTGGAGAAGGAAAGCGGGAAGATCGATAACCATTGATTAAATCACTTGTACAATTTATATCTTGGTTAATACCCGAGTTCCATTCAACTACATTCATATTTCAGTTAAATTATGTAAGATGATGAGATTCCGTAATTAGCAAATTCCTGGCCAGCGCATAAGTTGAAAAAAAATCGCTTCCTTCGAAAAGTCCTAGTTTCTTGCTGGTGTAGTAAATATTCTTGTAACCATTCCCGCTCTGTGCAACTTTCCAACATGACCTATCACCGTCAGAGTAATACAATTCCAGTCTATTTATACAACGAAATACAGATCCCATCCCTTCCACCTAATGTATTATTTATTCCTGAATTTATATTTAATCTGGATGTCTTCAACTGATGATTCCTATAACATTGTAATTGCCGGAAAACCTCCATTATTATATATTCGGCGTGTTTTCATCTTTAACCTGTGGTCGGGTTTGATTTTAATCGTTCATTTGTTCGGATATAAGCACGGATCTTACACGACCACAGATGAAATAATTCATGAATTTACACGTGACCGAACGTCTTGTTGTTGTTGCAGGAAATCAAAAGCAATGGGACATATACAAAGTCGAATATATAGATAGACTTTTGTGCACACGCATATATAAAACGTGCAAATGCCTGTTGTTTTTCACCTGAATTTGTAATGAGACCAAGAACAGTGACATTTGTTTAATAAACGCCTCTTTCCCCAGATACAGGCTTTAGCTCATAATCAGCAACAGTATTTCGCAATTTATGCCAAAACATAGTTGCTGAGCATGATAATGCCAAGAAATATTAAGGCTGGAGTCTCGCATCTAGCCCGAGTAACACTGCCAAGGAGGTTAGTGAAATCTGATCACTGAACATGTGCTTTTTGTGTGTGTCTCAATCAAATAAAAAATGGATGAAACTGACTTTAGGCCTAATAATGTGAAAATTTCAGGGTCGTAGATGATACAACTGATTTCACTATGGTCACTAACACATTTATCATGGTGATGAAGAATGTCATGCAGTAATCAAGTTACAATAAGCTGTTCTACCTTTCCCAATCACCCCGCCCTATAAATTCTTAAATTACGCTGTTCGTTGAATGCCTATTAACACAGGCCGTGACACTCACTATTGTAGTGCCCTAGGTAGTCAGCCATTGAAAGGAGAAAGTCAGAGTCGAGCACGTTTAGTGCTTTGGAGAACTTATCGCTAAAGATAAGCTGACGGTGTCAGGTGATGACCTCTAGCCAGCTACTGATCAAGAAGGGTCACGGTAGGTCAAAGCCAGTGTTGTGGACTGGTCGCGAAGGGAAGGTTTGCAGTATATTACTGAAAAGCTCATTGGTTGAAATAAAATTGGTCCTCCAATCGTAGCCACTTTCAGGGACAAAGGCCTTCGATTCAGGACCTTGGACAGCTCATTGCCGGTTGAGATCCCGCCTCAGCTTTGTGGATCCAAGGTACAAATTGTTGCCATGCAATTCAAAGTTTTCATTAGACATAAATAAAACGGTACTTCTCTGCATTTTTCTCCAAAGGCTTTATTAAAAGTTTTACAGTCAGTTAAGGGATGCATTTTACAATGCTGGGTGGGCCTTTAAATCATAGTGAAGTAACGATAAACAAATTACTAAATTATTGCAACCAATTGCAACCAACTAAATTAGACCGTATCAAATTATCTAGCATAGTGCAAAACCTCTTAATTTAGTGCAGCTATATGACCAATCTGACCCTGTTTTAGCACGATTTATATAATGTCCACGTATTTAATACAGAGTTTATAATTTGCTTTCGCCGCTATCTGAAATAAGCAATTCTAACTGAGAGACGCCGCTCAGCTTCACTTGCAATGAATATCATGTGAAATGTCAGGCATTAAATGTCACAGCAGATCCCCCAAATCCACAATCATTTCAATATCTTATTTACTCATCAAACTCCGGCGGTGGCGCCAATGTTGTTGACTTTCATGCGGTCTGATATTTTGTTGATTTAGCATAAAAAATTAATGGCGGAGTTTCGGGTCCTTTGGCATACTCATTTCTTAAATAAATCCACCATTTAGAAAGATAAATATTCGACTGCTTGAAGATGACCTCCTCCCTCAGCCGCTGGCTACAGGACTCCTGTCATTCCCGTCCTGGGCGACCAGGAGAGACCGAGCTACCACGGAGGGGTACTCATTGCACTGCATCTTACTTCATCCAGGACAGATATCTGGCACTCCAATTATATTTTAATTCAACAATGATTTACCGCAGCTAAGGCAAAGGCTGGGACTAAATGGTGCTTCGGCTTCAGTGTCCTTTAACAGAAACACATGCATGTATTCAGCTTTTAAAATAATGACTGACTGGTGCCCTTCTATTTTGACCACGGAACCCCGTACTAAAACGTGATGACACTCACACCGGTCTTCTCGAGTCACCTAAAATGATTTTTTTTCTTTATTAAAACAATTGTTTTAAACTAGTGATGAATCTGATTTGAGCACGAGAAGGTAGGACTTTCCCTCTCACAGCTGCAGTGTAATCCACTCTTGTGATGGAAAATAATTAAAAAGCAGGGAAAATATTGATTCCATTATTAACCTTTTTAACCTGTGCTGCGCAGGCAGGAAGCTAAGTGAGCATTCTCATTTACAATTCTCATTTTTTTTATATTCATTGGCGCGGATGATAGCACCGAGATAGCTACTCTTTATTTACTAGTATCTGATGAAAGCGACACTTTGCTACTTCGGCGACAATGTTTGGGGGAGATGATTCGACACTCTCTCTCGAAATTCAGCAGGACCCCAAATGACACAGTGATCTTTCATGTCAATAGTTTGTGTGTCTGCAAGACGAAACACCCGGTGTAGTGTTAGATTTAAGTTGCAGATCAATATTCACAGGGATACATTATTGCATGTTTGCTGCATTATGTCTTCTTTTGCACCGTAAGTGCACCGCCCAATAAGATAACGATTCCGAACATAACGCGACGTTGAAGCATGAAGCATTTCTTTATCATCAGCATTCGAAGAAACCTCCTTATTATTTAACCTAAACATAGTCTTGAGGTTTCCGATGCTATGTTTAACCGAAAGCAATTGACGCCCCCGAGGCTCTGACAACTAAATCACCCGGCTGTCGAATCAAGGAAGGCGCAAGGATGGATATGAGGTGAGTAGCTATCAACTCCTTTGATTCTTGGCCGGAAGGCAGGTTCCAACCCACGGCGTCCTGATCTCTATCCACAGGTAGGAAGATCCCCAACCCACCCCAGCCGAAACGGAGATAGAACCAGTGCTATTGACACCAACCTGGTCCGCAATGGCCAATGCAACTATCCACCGCTCCCAACCGCAGTCCCAATTGGCGTCACCACTTAACACCTTGACCTGCCTGTTGTAGCCGGAAGCAATAGATAATGATCACAGAGGCTCCGATTTCCTTTCCATCACAAGATTGACCATGAGTCTCTTAATTCCAAGTACGGCAAGAATGACACGTGATTAATGGCCGCATGAGTGAAAAGTTCCAGTTGGAGAGTCATTTGCAAGCAAGGGGAGCTGGAAAGAATATTCGGGCAGTCTACATTACTACACAGGCAACACTTGACTGTGAAAGTGTACAGGAAGTTTACGCAAATGGTCATGAAATGAAGGATCAGTTTTCCATCATATTGGTTGAATATTAATTGTAGGCAATGGACTCCTCGTTCTTTGGTGAAAAAGAAAACGAATGGGATGCTTTACTTCCACCTGAACAGGCAGATGAGGGCTCACGATTCATTGAAATTAAACTAAATTGACCCATTTTTCTGTACATTCAACCGGCCAGTGCCCGATGCTCAGATGTCAATAAGCCCAGTTAGCCCTCAGTCTGGTGGGCACTAAGTTCTTTCACATTTCAATCCTGAAACTCCTGGTTGGTGAGGGAAGAAATCGGCGCCGAGGACTTCGAACAGAATTGATCCGTTTGTGACGGCAAATAGGCGTGACGTCGGTTTGAGGCTCTCACTTCAAGATTGTCTTACCATAGCTTGAATTTACCTGCTGCTTATAAAGTGAGTTTGTCAAATTCAGTTCCCGGAAGCTGCGGGGAGCAGGGCAGCTCCTTACAGCCGATATTTAAAAGGAATTGAATATCACTCGCCAGACCCCAGGCTCCGTTCAAATCTGGTCCTCTCCATTTTCCTGTGAGGACAGCTACAATACCAACGATAACCTAGTCATGACTTCTTGATTATTTGAAATTGGCATCATGCAACTGTAAAATTCCAACACCGATGCCCCATGTCAGAGGTCTCCCAGCGCTGTCACATAGATCTCCCAAAACACTGTACCCTGAGCAATTTGTATGTTTCCTTTTAATTATGCTTAAAGTTTCCTGAAAATGATTTTCTTTCAATCCACTCTGGCATTCAATTTGTTTACTTTTCGTTTCTGGCAAAGGGGAGAATACTTGAAAGACAAAAACGTGGTAGGTTGTGATCGGACTGTCTAAGTTTCACGTTAAAATAACTGATAGGTTTCGGAAGTGGAAGAACGCAGAAAAAAATACAACCATTTGATAAATTTGTTGTATGAATAGGAGCACCCTTTCCTAACTTATATTCATTTATTTTATTGCATTATCAAAAATATTTTGAATATTCCTTTCCATGTAATATCATGTCACCTAGACTTCCCACATTTGGATCTTAACAATATCCGTGATATTAAACGGGGGTTGTGCAAGCGCTTCTGTTCATATTTTCATGGTTTTTCGTACATTTATCATACATCAACATTTATTCAGCTTTGACCAGCCTGTGTCCTACCAGTTCTGTGTCTTCAACAAAAAGAAATTTCATTTAATCTTGTAATGAAAAAAGTATACAAAAAGCCTACATTCAATTAATTTGGGTATACAAGTGAAACTAACTTGAAAACACCTGAATGTACCCATCTTTCTGGGCTCACCAAATTTACATGTTCTGGTTTGCATTAGTTTATTGATTGCCTGGAAATTTGTGCAGGAGGAGTAAATGTATGTGTTCATAAAATCCTTACAACACAGAAAGAGGTCATTCAGCCCATAGAGTCAACATTGACTCTTCAAAGAGCATCTCACCTAAACCCATCTTATCCCTGTAACCTTGCATTTACCATGGCTAATCCACCTAGTCTTCACATCCCTGGACACTGCATGACAATTTAGCATGGCCAGCCCAACTAATTTACAAGCCTTTGAACTGTGGGGAGGAAATCAGAGCACCCAATGGAAAGCCACGCAGGCATGGAGACAATGTGTAAACTCCAAACAGTCAGTCATCTAAAGCTGGAATCAAACCCATCTCCATGATACTTTAAGGCAGCTGTGCACCATAGTGCTAATACACCATACTGCTGTGCTAACAAGATCTACAGGGGCTTTAAAGAGCAATCATTGAGCAGAATCAAGCTCTGAGTGGTGTGGACTATGATGAGATGAATGATAGAATCATCTCTAGATGTTTGCTGAGTTCCATGCTGACATCGAGTACGTCTTGCATGTAGCACATTTTTTTCTCAAACTGTGAGGAAAGATTGCTGGGCAGCAACCAATTCACAATTGATGCTTATCATTGCTTGTTAAATGCCTTGTTAATAGACCAATTTGCCATGGGGTACCAAACTCACCATATAAATTAGCCATCAGGAAAACTCAAAATGAAAACCAAAGTGGTTACACAGTGAGTTCTCATTGATTCTTAGAAGGTTTGGCTTGCTGCTTGCTTCAAAATAACCTCCATGTTGGACACCGAGCACAAATATCTCAGGCATTCTCCATGCACACCAGCCACATGGACCTCATGACCACAGACATTGGCGTTGACATGTGCCAGCCTCTATGAAATGTCATTGCCTATATTAGTTCCACTTATAGGATACTTCTGCACTTCAGCATTGCATCTCAGGCATGAACTAGACCAGGCTGCATCTCTGGGGTCTTCACTTGCTCTCATTGTGTTCAATCACTCCGAGCCTACCTGGATATTGGCAGCATCCCTACGTTGCAATATCTTGCATTGGTTTTTGCACATTACCCTCACAGCCAGAGATTCATATTATTGCTGTCTTGCAGTGCCATTCAGCACAGACACAAAACCAGGAAGCTTGAAATGGAGGTCAAGAGGCATCAGTCCAGTCAAGAAGGAGAGCCCTCACTAGATACTGCAGCCTGCAATACCAATCTAGGCACTACTTATGACATTCAGAGTCAGATTCCCTGCTGATAAAGGGTAAGGATCAAAATACCTGGCAGCAAAATACCTGTCTTTTCTGCCCTACTGTGAACTGCTTTCCTCCAGGAATGAGGGAGAGGCAACTGTTACAGAAGAAGAAAGTGGGTGTAATAGCTGTTAATGTTGGTCCAGGTGGGCAGGTTTTCCAAACAAGTGAGTAGGCTGTGCAGATAGTGTATAATTTGAATAGCGCTGCCAGCTGGAATAGGTGAGGACAAGTAGGGTAGACATTACAGGCAGTAGTGAGATTGGCGGAGCATGAGCCTTGGTTGACATAGGTCCATTAGCAGAGATGGAGTGTAAGATATTAGAGAGAGATGATGGCACTGTTCTTGATGGCAAGGTTAGATCAAATGAATAACTAGCCATTTGGATACAAAATTGGCTTGAACGTAGGAGACAGAGGGCAATGGTGGGGGGCTGCTTTTCAGACTGGCAGCCTGTGACCAGCGGTGTTGAACAAGGATAGGTGCTGAGTTCACTGCTTTTTGGCATTTATATAAATGATTTTGATGCAAATATATGAGGTGTAGCGCATAATTTTGCAGATGACTGATAGAGTCAGATACTTTAGAGACTTTTAAGCGAGTCTTGGATAAGCACATGGAGGAAAGTAAAATGTAGGGTATGCAGGATGGATTGATCTTGTAGGATAATAGATTGGTACAACATCATGAGCCAAAGGGCCTGTGCTGTGCTGTACTGTTCTATGTTCTATGTCCTATGTTCTATGACACCAAAATCAGTGGTGCAGTGGACAGTGAACAAGGCTACCTCAGAGTACAATGGGACTGAGGAGTGACAGATCCAGATAAATGTGAGGTGCTACATTTAGTATGGCAAATCAGGGCAGGACTTATAAACTTAGTGGTAAAGTCCTGAGGAGTGTTGTCAAACAAAGAAGCCTCATGGTCTTTTGAAAGTGGAGCCACAGGTAGACAGGCTAGTGAAGGCGGCATTTGGCGCACAACTTTATTGGTCACTGAATTCAGTATCAGAGTTGGGAGGTCTTGTTGCAGCTGTACAGGACATTGGTTAGGCCGCTTTTTGGAATACTGTGTACAGTTCTGTTCTCCCTGCGGTAGGAAAGATGTTGTGAAACTTGAAAGGGTTCAGAAAAGATTTACTAGAATGTTGCCAGTGTTAGAGCATTTGATTATTGGGAGAGGCTGAATAAACTGGGGCTATTTTCCCTGGAGCATTGGCTGCTTACCGGAGAACAGACAAGGTCTTTTTCCCAGTGCAGGGGAATCCAAAACTAGAGAGCGTAGATTTAAAGTGAAAGAAGAAAGATTTATAAGGGGCCTGAAGGGCAATCTCATCATGTAGAGGGTTGTACATATATGGAATCAACTGCCTGAGGAAGTGGAAGAGGCAGGTACAATTACAGCATTTTAGAGGGATATGGCCAAATGCTGGCAAATGGGACTAGATTAATTTAGGATATCTGGTCAGTAGGGACAAGGTGGACTGAAGAGTCTGTTTCCAAGCTGCAGACCTCTATGATTCTGTGACTGTATTCTGGTAAAGAAGAATATCCTAATACATATTTCTCCAGATGACTTAGACTGCCCTAATCTAGGTGATAACATCAGAGCAGATTGGCATGGTCTGGTATTTGGCCTCCACATCCAGTCCTGGTCAAGAGGAAGTTCTCCCTTGGTACCACTTGACCCAGGAGGAGCCCCGTGACCATACTATTCCTCCTATCTGCCAAATCCAGGGTTAATATCAGGAACTGTGCTAAGCGGGTCCAGACTGACAGAACTTACCTGGTTACACAATGGCCTTTAAAGTGTGGCCTGGTGCAGGGAAATCAGCCAATTTGGGAATACCCAGTAAGTGATAAGTTGTTTGGGAACAGTATCTAGTAATATGAAGTAGAAATTGGACATAGTACTCTCCATTGGGCTGAAGCATCAATAATTGTGATGAGTTTGCTAAGATACTGTGATTAAATGCCCTCAACCTTGTGACATGAATTTCTCCACCAAACTCAAAAGTAACTCGCACTTAGCTAAAAAAAGCATTAGATTTATTTCAGTGTCTTCATAGTTATGAAGATATGCTACATAGTAGAATATACACTTTGAGCAGCTTCAAGGGAGCCAAATGAAGACTTACTGTCTGAGAATCCAAAAGCACTGAAAGCTTTGCACTAGTCCCCAGGAATGGTATTCACTCTTCATTTGTAACAATGTATTGTTAGCTGAGGCGATTGTACACAATGAAATCTACCATTCAGTTGCCAAACATTTCCCACTATTCCTAATTTCATGGATTGGTGCAATTAATGCTCATTACTTAAGCCATCTATATTGTAAGGATAGAGATGTAACTTATTGTAGTCTGCTTTCAGACCTAAAAGGAAGCAATGTATACCTGACCAACTCATGATAGAAACACTGCATATTTTTCAGACAAGTTGGCATCTGGATCTTACAGCCCTCCTTAACATGAAATTGAACACTCAAACTGTACTCCAGGGAGTCAAGTTTCTTTTCAATGCTTATGTGATCCATCTGCCAATTTCACAGGTTTGACCAAAGCCTCCAGCCGACGGAAACGGAAGAAGCAACACATAGCAAGGGCAACCACAAAGTCCCTCCAACCTGCTCAGACACTGATATGCATCATTCCCTGGACCATGGTTTTGCTACTATTCCCAGGTGAAAATGCTGCAGGTTAAAACACATTGTTCTCTTGAAGAATCCAGAAAAGGCAAGATAAGATAATACATGTGCTTGTACAAGCAGTATTTGAAAGGCACAACTGGGATATACGCAACTGTTTAACATACAGATTAATGCATCTTCATCTCACTCTCCTCTGACAATGGACCACTGTCAAGCCCAGCTGAGAAAGATTCATGCCTTTCTAATTATTTTGTATGCATTCATGGGATGTGGGTATCAGTGGCCAAGCCAACATATACTGCCAACTTCTACTTGTCCTGGAGAGGATGCTTGTGAGCGTTCTTTTGAACCACTGTAGTCCTTGGGGCGTAGGGAATCCCACATTGCTATTAGAAAGTGAGTTCCAGGATTTTGACTAACTGACAATGAAGAAACGGTGACATTGTTACAAGTAGGGATGACATATCGCTTGAAGGGGCACTTGCAGGTGGTGATATTCCCACACAGCTGTTATCCTCTTCCTTCGAGGTAGTAGAGATCATGGGTTTGGAAGGCGCTGCTGAAAGAGCCTTGTGTGTTACTGCCATGCATCCTGTGAACAATATGCACTGCTGCCACTATGCCAATTGTTGGTGAAGGGACCGAATATCAAAAGTGGTGGTTAGGATGCCAATCAAGTGGGATGCTTTGCCCTGGATGGTGTCAAGATTCTTGAGCGTTGTTGGAGATGCACACATCCAAGCAAGAGGAGAATATTCAAAAATACACATAACTTGCACCCTGTAGATAATACACAAGAATTAGAAAGGTAATAAGTGAGTCACTCGCTTTCCTTGAACTCTTAGCCTCTGACATGATGTTGTAGCATCAGTGTTTAAATGACTGATCCAGTTCAGTTTCTGGATAATGGTAAATTCCAGGCTGTTGCTATTGGGGATGCAGTGATGGAAATACAATTGAACATCAAGACGCAATGGCTACATTTTATCTTGTCAGATTTGGTCATTGCCTGATGCTTGTGCGGTAAAAATGCTGTTTGCCAATTGTCAGCCCAAGTCTGGCTACTGTTCATTTCTTGCCGTATAGGGACACACACTGTTTCAGTCTCTGAGGAGTTGTGAATGGTGTGAATCTAGTACAATCATCAGCAAATATGTCCATTTGATGTAAGGAAGGTCATTGGTAAAGCAGCTGAAGATTGTTGCGCATATGGCACTTCTCCAAGAAACTCCTCCAGTGAAGTTCTGTGGCTGAAATGACTGGCCTCCGTAACTACCTTCCTTAATACTAGGATGTCTCCAGTGAGTGGAAAGTTTTCCTCGGTTCTCATTGACTAGGGTTTTGCTGGGGCTCCTTGATGCCATGTGCTTTAATGTCCATAAGACCATAAGAACATAAGACATAGGAGTGGAAGTAAGGCCATTCGGCCCATCAAGTCTACTCCGCCATTTAAATCATGGCTGATGGGCATTTCAACACCACTTCCCTGCACTCTGCCCGTAGCCCTTGATTCCTTGTGAGATCAAGAATTTGTCGATCTCTGCCTTGAAGGCATCCAACGTCCCGGCCTCCACTGCACTCCATGGCAATGAATTCCACAAGCCCACCACTCTCTGGCTGAAGAAATGTCGTCTCATTTCAGTTTTAAATTTACCCCCTCTAACGTTAAGGCTGTGCCCAGGGGTCCTAGTCTCCTCGCCTATCGGAAACAACTTCCTAGCATCCACCCCTTCTAAACCATACATTATCTTGTAAGTTTCTATTAGATCTCCCCTCAACCTTCTAAACTCTAATCAGTACAATCTCAGGATCCTTAGCCGTTCATCATACGTTAAACCTACCATTCCAGGGATCATCCGTGTGAATCTCCGCTGGACACGCTCCAGGGCTAGTATGTCCTTCCTGAGGTGTCAAGGGCAGTAACTCTCAACTCATTGCTAGAGTTTCAGCTAATGATGTCTTCAATTTTATTTACAGAGTGAATTTCATAATGAACATTGCTACATACAAACAAACAGGGCTAACAAATTCAAATGTCATTCCCTCCAAGGAACTTGGGTTTTGCAATAATTGCTGTTATATTTTATTCACAGTTTATATTGTGTCCAATGCTGGTCCACAACAAGCAGACTAATACATGATTACTGTGATGTACATTATGACTTGTAGTTTACACTTGAATATGTCTGTTGCTTTATCTACAACTTTGCCCATGACCATATTTTGTCACTTTTAACAACCAATCAATTTTATTTATATTAGGTAAGCAGTAAAACACATCTTTTAATTATACTGTATTGTTTTACAGATGCATTCTTTCAGTTTTGATGTTAAACTATGAACTTTTCTACATGGTGCAGGTTGTCAAAAATAATGAATGGCTCTAACTGAAGGAATGGAGCAACTTCTAAATCAATCCTTTTCTCATGCAACTGCTACAACAATGACAACAAACAAGACCATCAAGAGTCGATTAACTGGTCATTCATCTGATGTACTCTTGGCCATTTAGTTCGATTGACTGGACAGCTGGTTTGTGATGTAGAATCATGGCCAACAGTACGGCCTCAATTCCCACACTAAATGGGGTTACCATGAAAATTTGAAAAGAAACTAAATGCCAAAAAGGTTGGATGAAGGTGTGTGGCTGCAAGGTCAACCCCTTTCTTTTTTGAAAACCAACCTGTAGTGTAGTCAAGACTTCCAGCTTTGCCCCAGTGACTTAAATGTGAACAGCACCTTTCTAAACATTTTTCTAAATACCCTCTCAACCCCTCCCCTTGCCTGAGGTGTGGTGATCCTCAACTTAAAACACCACCAGTTATCTCCCTTTAATGAGAGAACAGCTATATGGTCTGTTAAGATTATATTGACTTTAATTCTATCTAATTATATTGATTTAGTGTTCAAAGCTGTAGTATCTTCCTAAATGAGTGACATCACTTCAGAAAGTAATTACCTATTTATAAAGTGGTTTGAAACTTTAAATATACCTGCATCAAATGAACTGGAGTCGTACAAGGTAACAATTCAGTCCTAATTCCCGACAGGCAATTTATTTAGAAAAATGTTTAAAAAGGTGGTGTTCACATTTAAGTCACTGGGGCAAAACTGGAAGTCCTGACTACACTACAGGTTGGTTTTCAAAAAAGAAAGGGGTTGACCTTGCAGCCACACACCTTCATCCAATCTTTTTGGCATTTAGTTTCTTTTCAAATTTTCAGCACTGGCCATTTTCTTTCCTACTCTCAGAAGAAAACTTTTCATTAGTTTCCAAGTGACCTGGCAGAGCATTCTACCATGTTTTCTGTACTGGATATCCCACGGACTTCCTATAATCAGCAATACTTCAGAACATTCCACATACTGCAACGCAACCCTACCTAGAGGCAATCATTTTCACATCTTGATTTGTATTACCCGTGCAGAAAACATCCCTACAACTTGATAAGATACCTGAAACAAAAGTGGATATTGGAAATGAGCCATTTTGTCAATGTTGTATCAACAACTGATTCCTTAATTGCTGATCGTAACATACCCATAGAAGTAATTTCTTCTACCTGTTGTTGTAAATCGCACAAACATATACTATACCCTGGAATAAAAAAAGGGGTCTCCTCAGATACAGTATTTCTCATAAATATTCTGGTACCTTTCTGTTGTAGGCATCAATCTATTCAATTTCTTTCAACTTCAGAATTCTGTTGGGTAGAGACAGACTTAGAGGTACATTTATACTGGGATGGGGATTATTGTAATAGGAGTCCAATAATGTTAGTATGATTAAATGACTACACTATTCAACTGAAACTTGAGACCCACAGAAGATCTAGTTTTGGTCTGTATTTGAGAACTGTAAACTGTAACTAAATCTTATATACATATAATGGATTTAGTTGTTAATGTTTTTTATTTTGACTTACTTTCAAAGACTTGTAAAGGGTAAGATTGCAGTTGACTTTATTTGATTGACAGTCCATCAGGAAGTTTAAGACAGGAAGGAGACTGAGCTGGATGAAGTCTCATAATGTTACGTCACACAAGAAGTATGTGATTGCTTTTCAACAATTATTGTTACGTTGAAGAATAGCACAATAAAATATCATTTGTGAAAATTTTTCAGAAGTAAATACTGAAAAATAAATGTACTATTGAATTAAATCATGAAAAACTTACCTTTTTAATGATAAATTAGTTTATTGTTTTGTGTTTCTGCATTAATTAAGACTGAACTTTGTTTAACACAGTGAACACTCAATCAATCTGACCAAAAAAAATGTTGATATCATTTGGCAGCATATTCTTCAAAGCTAGAACATGGAGACAGTTGTTTGCTGCTTCCACTAGCATCTTGCTACATTTAGATAGTATACCAGGAAGACAAAGTTAAACTCTGGTCCAGAGGGAATGACACTTATGGGAATAGAAAATCTTATCTAAAAACAAAACAATCAAGCAGAAATGAGAATACTTCTGTCATTTCTTTCATACAGTGTGCATGAACATTTAAACCTAAAATCTGCACAGATGCATTCCTGTCAGCTATTGAGGATTTTAGATGTGTTCAGGAAGTATCAAACAGTCATGCAATCACAGGAAGTTTTTTTTGATGCTAGTTTGAGAGGCATAAGTTTAAAATTATTGACCAGCAGAAAATCTGGCTTGCATCATGTTTGTACCAGCAGCATTTAACTTTTGGTAACATCCCCTCTATTAATAGCGATGGGAGTGACAAAATTAGCCCATGGTGTTTAGTTTTTAATTCAGTCATAATTTCAATAAATATGATTAATAATATGTTGATATTTTATGAAATTGTAGAGCAAGACAAGCAATGTTTCAAGCGCATAGAAGCAGATAAAGACCCATATTTGAACATTATGCTTGCAAAGTCACTATGACTCAGGATAAAGTTCAAAGAATGCGTGTTTTTGCAAATTTGAATGCTAAATATACCACATTTTACCGTCACTGAGTGGAATCATGGATTTGTGAAACTGAGCCAAAAGACCTTGGATCACACTGACTGATTTTCCAAAAGCTTCTAACTTAAATGATAGGTGGCAATCTGCTGATATGCAGAGCAATTGTAGCTTCAATAATAGAGATAACACAGTATGCAAGAAAAAAATCAGCTATGCTCATATCAATAAAGATATGATGCTCCAAACATCCTTTGTCTACATTGTTCCATTTCTAAATGCATTTAATTTTGTTCGTAGTAATAGATGAACAGGAAGAAGCCATTCAGCCCCTCGCGCATGTTCCGCCTTTCGATAAGATAATGGCCGATTTATGGCCGAACTCCATATGCCTGTCTTGGACCCATAGCCCTTGATACCCTTGCTTAATAAAAGAATTATCTATCTCATTTAAGTTTAATAATTGAACTAGCATCTCTGAGGGAGAAAGTTCCAAACCTCCTCTTTGCATGTAGAAATGTTTTCTAATGTCTCTTCTGAGTGGCCTGGCCCTGCTTCTTAAACAATGCTCCCTGGTTCTAGAATCATCAACCAGTGGAAATAGTTTACATTTATCTATCCTGTCTTTCTCTGTTAATATACTGAAGATCTCAATTACATCTCACCTTAACCTTCTAAATTCTAGAGAGCAAAGGCCTAATTTGTTTAATCTCTCTGCTTAATTTAGTCTCTGAAGTCCAGGTATCATAAAATCTGCCTAATTTGAAGCCAAAATTCTAGTATACAATCTTTGCTGTAAGATGTATAGAATTAAGACAATTATATTAAACAGTATAACTTTGACATCAGCATCATTATGAGATCCAAAAGGAAACTTTCATTTATACAGGGCCTTCCATAACCACATGATGTTCTAAAGCAGTTCACATCTTATGATTTCTGAAGAAGGGTCTAGACCCAAAGCGTCAGCTTTCCTGCTCCTCTGATGCTGCTTGGACTGCTGTAGTCATCCAGCTGTACACCTTGTTATCTCACATCTTATGAAGCACTTTTAAAGCGTTGTAATGTAGAAATACAGCAGCTTTTCTTTTCACAGCAGTCAGATAATCTGTTTTTGTGATGTTGATTGAGGAATAAATATTGGCCAGAAATCTTCTTAAAATTACGCTTTGGGGTCTTTTACATCCATTGGACAGGACGGATGAGGGGCAGAATTTGGTGTCCCTCACCAGCGAGTTCAGAAGTGGAAGGCCTGTTGTTCGGATTGAAGGATGAGTCCAGTGAATCCTCCCAACCTCCCACTGTCTTCAGATTAAATCTGGGGCAGGAGGACCTTTGGGTTGCCTTCCCTCCTAGATACCAATCATAGCCCGTAAATGAGCAACAAATATGTAGTTACATTCCCCATACTTTCACTGCTAATATTTAGCCAGTGGCTGGCCGGGGCTACTGCACAATGAACCCAGTTAGGTTTCTTTCCTGCCCAGTGGGTAGATTCCTCATTCAAAGTTATTTGCTGTCTGCTCAAGGGACCCAGAATTTAAACTGGCTGGAGGGAGGGGACTTGCTGAGAGGTACATCTTGCCTTTCCTCCCTTCTCCTTGGAAGCAGATCTTTAGCCTGCAATTCTCTTTTTTTTTCCCTCAAATACCAGCAGCAGTCACCACTCCTGACAGGTGTCGGGCAACCTTCACTGAATTAAAGCCAACTTCTCTGTTCAACAGATACCTCAGATTTCCATCATTTCAGAGGGTTAGCTGTGATTTTTGTTGGCAAGCTCTGGTTTGAGTCTTGAATCCACACTCTTTTGATACATCGTGCTACATTTAATAGTTTAGCTCAAATTCCTGGAAGTATTTCATCTCCACCATCTTAGAGTTGTCCAAACATTTTATGAATCCCATTCCACAGTTGTGGCCTAACCCAGCTGTGCTAGCATCACACTGTATCACCTCGCATAGTGTTACCCAATGCCAATATTTCAGATCCACATTACAGTGATAACGTACTAATATTGTACTACTATTATCGTTAAACACTTTGATAAACAGCATGCGGTGTGATAAACCACTCTACAAGGAACACATCATGTTGGTCCCAATGCTAGTTTAAACCTCTGTGCCAACTCCACACTACACTATATATACCACCTCAAGCTACAATGCCATTTCCACATTATATATACTAGAAAATATTAGCTCTAGGGTATGTTAACAAATTACTGCCTTACAGCAAGATAGATTTAAAGAAGGTCCTTTCAATGTTAAACATATATTAAATTGTACAATGCTACTCTGCAAGAAACAAGGAAAGTGTATGATAGAGAGAAAGAGAAAGAACAAAGGAGGAGGAGTTAATCAACTGACTAATGAGTGAATGCCAAATTAAGTTCATATCCGCACACCTCTATGTGATAGTTCTGATTGAACTAATAACTACAGCATATGTTCTACAATTGGAGTTGGCAAAAAAAATTTCAGCTTCTAAGTTTCTAAAATATAATCGCATCTACTTACGCTCTGAATATCTAAACTTCAAGTCAGTAATGCTTTTGTTTCAATTTTGTCTCAGCAATGAAGAAATTCTTGCAGTGTTACACATGATATTATGTATTTGTGTCATCAAATTTCAATGTTCCTTGAGGTATTCAATGCCTTGCAGAGATCCATTCACAGACGGTGGCATGCATTTTGGCAATAAACTGTCAATTTATGATCATCCCAAGTGCTTCATGCATATATTTTTGGAAAAGAAAAGGATTTGTATATCCACCAAGGAAGAACATAGACTGGCCATGGCATCCAAATACTTATGATGTGATTCTGTCTGATTTGTCACCTGGAACTTATAAAAAGACCCCACCAAACATTGAAATTTCCATTGCAACATAGTAACCAAATATTTGATTAGAAGAAAGGCAAATGAGAATATTAATTTACTCTATTTATGGAAATTTCTCAATAGGGTCACTTGTCATGCCTTGGACTCCCAACAACATGATATTTCAAGTAGTTTTGTACAGTGTACTGGTATAAAGTGAGAACATTTAGGCTACTTGTAGACATCTCAGACTTGCATTGTTTTAGTCCACTGGGCCATCACAACCTGCAAATTAATGGACTGGAATGGAAGTCTTCTCTTTTCATGTCAAAAAAAACTATCTTGTTTTCCTAAGGGCCTTGATTGCTTGCTACACAACATCAATCAGAAAAGTTTACCATCTTGCCAAAGTACTTCTCTAGTATTGTTTCCACCTTTCTATAGTGACAAAATAAGCATGTTCCCCTTACCAAAAAAGCTTTCTGACATATGGCTGGTATGTGGTGCAAAGGGGTCAGATTGATGTTATAACTGGCGATAGTAATGGTTGGAAAGAGTACGTAAAGATTGAATGCCAAAGTTTCTCAGCATCATTTGGTATGACTGTCTGTGGTTAATCCTGTCTTGCAGTGGATTCCAGAATATATCATCACTGTGACAAACCTAACCAACTATCAGTTATGAAGGTGGGTCTTCAGATGTAGTGCTGGGATTGAAACTAGTAGACAATTGCAATCATGCCTATTTGGACCCCTTCTGCATATCAACAGTTACAACAATTTGCACTGAAAAGCAGCCTTAATGCGCTAAAGCATGTCAAGGCGCTTCCGGGAGAGGCTAGGAAGGGGATTCCAAACCAAGGCATGACCACAAATGGTGACTTAAAATATCACTTGTACAAGAGACCAGAGTAAAAGAAATGCAGATACCTCAGAGTGTTATCAGACTGAAGAAGACCACAGCGATATAAAGGGATGAGGTCAGGAGGAATTTGAAAACAAAAGTGATAGTCTTAAAATCTTCCATCTCTAACTCTAGCACCAGGTTGAAATTATCAACAGAGCTCCACGTTACATTGCAATTATGGCTAATGAAGAAATTCAAAGTCATTTTGAAAATCTGAATATGTGGCTGTAATATATTGGCTACAATGCGATAAATTATTTGAATGGTTATTTCAAGTGAGGTTTATAAAATGCTATACATTACAGAATAATACTTGTGCTGGTAGCACGTAGTTTGTATAAGTTTTAATTACAGAATGGGCAATTAAGAATTAGGAATGGGCAATAAATGCTGACCTGGCCAGCGACAACCTCATCCCAAGGGAAAAAAACGCATGGTACATGGAGGATGAGGTAGCTATGGCTGACTAAGGAAGTCAGGGATTACATAAAATCAAAAGAGAAATCATATACTGTGGCAAGGGCAGTGGGAACCCAGAGGATTGGGAAGCTCACAAAAACCAACAAAGGACAACAAAGTTATAGTAAAATGTATATACAAAGTGTATAGTAAAATAGGGAAAAGTCAGCATAGTTTCATCAAGGGGAGGTCATGCCTGACAAATCTTCTCAAATTCTTTGATGAAGTAATGAGCAGAGTAGATCAAGGACGGCCAATGGATATGATCTACCTGGACTTCAAGAAGACGTTTGATATGGTGCCACACAGGAGGCTGCTGAGTGGATAAATGTCCATCATGTTAGAGGCAAGGTGCCAGCATGGATAGAAGATTGGCTGCCTGGCAGAAAGCAGAAAGTGGGGATAAAGGGCTCTTTCTCAGAATGGCAGTCAGTGACAACTGGTGTTCCGCAAGGATCGGTGGGACCACAACTTTTCGCTTTGTGTATTAATGTTCTAGATGAAGGAACTGTGGGCATTCTGGCTAAATTTGCGGACAATACAAAGATAGGAGGAGGGACAAATAGTATTGAAGAGGTGGTAAGTCTGCAGAAGGACTTGGATAGGTTAGGAGAGTGGGCAAAGAAGTGGCAAATGGAGTACAACGTGGGAAAGTGAGAGCTCATACACTCCGGTAAGAATAAAAGCATGGACTATTTTCTAAATGGGGAGAAAATTCAGAGGTCTGAAGTACAAAGATACTTGGGAGTTCTAGCCCAGGATTCTTTCAAGGTAAACTCAGGTTGAGTCAGTAGTCAAAAAGGCAAATGCAATGTTGGCATTTCTTTTGAGAGGACTTGAATATAAAAGCAGGGAAGTACTACTGAGGCTTTATAAGGCTCTGGTCAGGCCACGTAAGACCATGAGACATAGGAGTGGAAGTAAGGCCATTCGGCCCATCAAGTCAACTCTGCCATTTAAATCATGGCTGATGGGCATTTCAACTCCACTTCCCTGCACTCTCCCCGTAGCCCTTGATTCCTTCCGAGATCAAGAATTTGTCGATCTCTGCCTTGAGGGCATCCAACGTCCTGGCCTCCACTGCACTCCATGGCAATGAATTCCACAAGCCCACCACTCACTGGCTGAAGAAATGTCGTCTCATTTCAGTTTTAAATTTACCCCCTCTAATTTTAAGGCTGTGCCCAGGGGTCCTAGTCCTCCCGCCTAATGGAAACAACTTCCCAGCGTCCACCCTTTCTAAGCCATACATTATCTTGTAAGTTTCTATTAGATCTCCCCATAACCTTCTAAACTCTAATGAATACAATCTCCGGATCCTCAGCTGTTCATCGTACATTAAACCTAGAATTCCAGGGATCATATGTGTGAATCTCCGCTGGACACACTCCAGCACCAGTATGCCCTTCTTGAGGTGTGGGGCCCAAGATTGGACACAGTACTATAAATGGGGCCTAACTAGAGCTTTATAAAGTTTCATTTGGAGTATTGTGTGCAGTTTTGGGCCCCATATCTGAGGAAGGATGTACTGGCCCTGGAGCAGGTTCAGAGGAGATTCACGAGAATGGTCCCAGGAATGGAAAGCTTAACATATGAGGAATGTTTGAGGATTCTGGGACTATACTCATTGGAGCTTAGACAGATGAGGGGGGATCTAATTGAAACTTTCAGAATACTGAATGGCCTGGACAAAGTGGATGTTGGGAAGATGCTTCCATTGGCAGGAGAGTCTAGGACCCGAGAGCACAGCTTTAGAGTAAAGGGAAGACCTTTTAGAATGGAGATAAGGAGAAACTACTTCAGCCAGAGAGTGGTGAATCTATGGAATTCACTGCCACAGTAGGCTGTGAAGACCAGGTCATTGAGTACATTTAAGATTGAGATAAATAGGTTCTTGATTATCAAGGGGAACAAGAGTTACGGGGAGAAAGCAGGAGAATGGGGTTGAAGAATTTATCAGCCTTGATTGAATGGCAGAGCAAATACAGTGGGCTGAATAGCCTAATTTCTCATCATCTTTTGGTCTTATACCATGAATGAATTTTAAAAATTAGGGACATCATATAGTAATTAAAAGAAAATCAAAATACTTTGGATTCTGGAAACTTTAAATTTGAAGAAAAGTCATATTTGTCTTAAAACATTAATTCTTCTACTTAACTCTCCATGATGCTGCCAGGTTTGCATGAGTCATTCCAGCACTTTCTGTTTTTGTTGTGCATAATAGTTACTAAATTAATCTCTGCTTATAGCATGTTGTGTTCATGAGTTAAGATATGTTTCAATTGTTTGTAGCACTGAATCATTTTCTTCTTTTAATTGATGGGTTAACTCACTCCAATCTTACACCATACTCAATTTATTAAAATATCTACAAATAGTGTGCAGTATTGAACCATTGTTAATTTCCATTGATATCACACAGCACTCATTTGGTGATCATCTGTTTCTAGTGCGTTGTATGTAATGATTCATATAATGTGTAATATTTACTATGTTACTCATTGAACTGAAAATTTATCATATTCAATAAAGTAACATCTCAACTAACAGGAAGCAATACTTAATCTCTGTCAACATGCACTGCCCAGTAGGTTAATTTCACTGTCCATGATGTGCAGCACTAACTAGACTAATCTCTTTGCTGAATCTGTAATACATAATTCGTTAATATCTCTGTTGATAGTCTGTAGCACTTGACTGACCAATTTTTCTTTAGTGGGTTACAAATATCATACACTATTCAACAAGTTAATCTTTGTCTTAACTGTATAGTATTCAATAGGCTAAACTTTCTACCAGTAGTTCATCTCATTTTGATTAAGCAGTATGTTCAAAATGTTAACTTGTGACTTGTCTCCATAGAAGCTGGGACTGATTTGTTGAATGTATACAGCATTTTGTTTTCTGATTCCCTGTATATGCAATACTTGGTTTACTGAATTTGTGGATTTTATTTTTGCATCCTATAGTACACTGCAGTCAATCTTTAATCTCGCAGCCGAAGGTCATCTCACCAGATTATGGTGATTGCAAAGTTGCTGTCGTGGCTGGGTGTTGAACAGTGAGGTGCAACTGATGTCAGTGATATCTTTGATGTGGCTCCTTACACTGAGTTGAGGGGTTCCAGCAGTAGCAAATATAAGAGATTATACGAAGCATATAAAATTTGGATTAGATGTAATATTGTGACAATTTTATTTCATGCAACCATACAGTCTCCAGTTTCAGAAGAAAATTTCCTTTTGTGCGATCCTCTCAATTTTGGGTCATTACATTGCACTGAATTTGATGAAAGCTAAAAGTCTAATTGCATTTCACCTGGACATCTTACTAGAAGAAACTCATTATCACCTCTGGTCAGAGTTTGAAACTGGATTTCCAAAAGTCAAAGGATGCAGCCCCATCAAAGGAAAGAGACTTTCATCCTTTCTGTTTGGGATAATTCAAGTCCCCAGGGTCTCTGAGTCACCCCAATGGATGCCATCAAATATATTATGACATAAATGATGATACAGAATGAACCTGAAAGCTAGAAAGATAATCAAACCTGGGAAATAATCTTGACCATGGACAGATGGAAAATCTTCAAGGCTTCAGTTTTAATACAATGTAGATAGGCAATTATTTGAAATGATAAATATTACCTTATTCACTATATCTTCCAACCACTTCATTGCCCTGGAAAAACAACAGCAGACTACGGTGAAAAAACACAGAAATCCCAAGGTATAATAGGCATTTAAGGGATTTGGGTTATAGGAAAACTTATTCTCTAATCAACCTACTGATATGTAAATTGGGTCTAATTAGTAGATTGTGTTAATATGTTGTCCCTTTTAGCCTAACAAATATACCCTCCCAGTTAAATAATAGTAATACTTTAAGGTTTAGTAGCTTATTATAAAATTAGCCAATTTGCAAATGCAAACAATGTCTAATTACCATGATTTATTTTACTTAGAGCATTTAGAGGCAGGAAGTTTCTGCTAGCATGGCAACACAGTGAGAATATGACATTATTAGGTAGTCTCACATTACAAACCCAAACATTGTGCTGTCCTCATTGGGTCAGTGGGTATGTCCATTCTGCTTGTGTAGTTAGCCACATAACAGACCCAGTGCATCCTAAATTTAACCCTAGTCCTTGGTGCTGAATTAGTTATCACTGGAGTGGCTGCTTTACGGTTGAACAAATGGTCTCAGTATCAGCTGATGTTGCTAATCCCAATTCTTTGTAACTTTTTGGCCATATGTAGATAATGAGTGAGGTCACAATTGGCTTTGGTGTCGCCACCTCCATGATCAAATAGCCTGTACAGATTATTATCTTGAAGATTGCATACTTTGCTAAAGCAAAGTAATCCTGCCTACACTCAGGAAAATAACGCTAAACAATTGTTTCAATAGTAGTAAAATGAAAATAGGAAAACATAGGTTTTAAACAATGGTTAATCTCCTGTGTTATTGCAGCTAACACTGTTGAGAAAACAATTACTTCCTTGCCTCTGATATTTTCATGTTGCTGTCTTTGTCAGTGAACTGGTGTTAGAAACTATCTGAGGAATATAACACTTTTAATTTCTACAGAAAGACCACTTGCATTACTTCATATAGCAGTATAGAAATAACCTCATTGATTAAATGGCTAATGTAAGTTGACAGTATTTCAATGCAGAAGCAATTCCTATAAAGACAGACTCTGAACAATATCAGCTGGAATAAAAAGCTGGAAATGTGAAAGAGAAAGCACAGGAATGGAATAGCTTATGAAGTGTTTGTTCATAGGCAGCATAATGAGAATAATCAAATAAATATAAGGCATTTATTAGACACAGAATGTGCGAACAGTTGAACATGCTGGGGGTGAGACAAGTGGATAGGTAATTATGAATAAACAGTCGGTGAAACAAGCTTGAATGACCAAGAAGCCTGGCAGAGGGAAAAACACATTAACACCAAAGGTGAAGACTACATTGGGAATACATTGCTCCATCAAAGGCTGCCTATCTCTAACATCAAACTTCCTCGCTGTTCTTCCCAGAAACACATTGCCAGCAGCACTCAGCACTCACTGCTAAAGAGTAAGTGGGAGTTACTGCCCAAAGTTATTAAAGTTAATATTAACACCAGATGGCTGCAGTGTGCCTAGTAGAAAGATATAATGCTATTTCTTGAACTTGCGTTCAGTTTTATTGGAACAATGTAAATGACTGCAAACTTAGAGGTCAGAATGGAAGTGGGCTGCCCAATTCAAGTGGCTAGAGCCGGATGGAGATATTCACCTTCACCTCATCTATGTTTGGTTTCCCCAGTGCAGTGTAGGCTGAATCAATAAGGCCCTGATAAAACGAGACAGTACAGCTTAACAGTGATATTTTGTGATATGACTTGCTTTTCATTTCGTGTAGTCTGTAGTGTATTGACCAATTTTTTAAAATACACGTTTGAGTTTTCATGGGTAGCAAGCAGTTAGTAAAGAGAAAATGGACGGTGCCTGTAATGATTCATCAAGGACACTGAATGTTCCTTCTGTTCAAGGGACCCAAGCATTCTTAATTCAATATTTGCACCAGCAGGGAAAACAGTGTCATCCTTACCTAATGGCAACACCCAATGGACTACAGAAAGTCCAGAAGGTAGCTTCCTACCGCCTTCTCAAGGACAAGTTGGGATAGCAGCAGATGCTGGTCCTATCAGTGACCCTTACAACCAATGAAAGAATGAACACAAACATTACATTGGAGAATACAAGGAAATACTGTCTTACCTGGATACAAATTGGGGGCCCTAGACAATGGTGTGTGAGAAAGTGAATGGATAGATGTTGCACCTCCAAGAACATTCAGGGGAAATGAGGAATGAGAGAGCTGATGAGAGGTTGGGACAATGAATGAGTGGATCAGTATGTCATAGAGGGAACAGATAACAAAAGGTTCACATACAAAATATTAACTGCTCAATTCTGTGCTCAGCTGCTGCTGACCTGCTCACAGTGTTCAGCCTTTTGTTTTAAACTCTAACACTGACAGAATTTCTTGAAAGAATTTGTGTGTTATTTGTACAAGGTTGCTTTACCTCTTATCTATAAGCATGATAATCTAATTAGTGAATTATCTACTTCTTTCAGTTCACCAATGCTAATAGATTATCTTCATACTGGCAGTACATGTGGTTAAAAGGGATTGGTAATTGGAATCAATGGCAAAGCAGAAGGGAACCCAAGTTTTTTTTTATTTGATCTTCCATAAACATATTGGAACCTTCAAAGAAAATCTGTATTTCATGGTCTTGTCAGGCTTTGGTGATAAACATTGCTGTGGCCTCCCATGAAATCTGACTGTGCCTGAGGCTAGATTCCATGCAGCTTATTACTGTGATGTTTACTAACCAGTGAAGAAAGGAATAAACCTGAAAGCAGACCTAATAAAAAGTCATCATTTGTCTGGCTTTGGCTTGTAGGTCCTGCTCTTCCTCAAATATTCAGTTTTCAACAATCGAACACACAACATCCTCTTTTCAAACCTCTGTGAGTTATAAAATATAAATGATAGCACAACACCTCCAACATGCCTTCGTGCTTTGTAACATTAATGTACTATAGCTATGGAATGTAGTCTCATTCACTCAGAAGAACCAGATGTTTAGGAAAAAATTATAGGTTTTATTAGGGCAAAGCACATGAGAGCTTTATCTTGTTGGCTATACATTTATTACATTTCTCTATCTCAGCATTATTATGCTCCTCTGAACACCCTTCCTGTTCCTCCACATTTGCCAATACATTGTTTTGCAACTCCTCCTCCTTTATTGCATTGAAATCAAGATGTAATCAAATTCAATTTCTCCTGGAAGTTCAAAGGAATTGAACGTACCTTTTCACTCTCTTCACATCTTTTAACCACCTGAATGCTCTTAAATAATAGAGTAACAGCAACTTATACTTTCTGATTTCCTCTTCTTTTCAACTTTGGCAATATCATCAGGCAATGTCAAGGTTGTGGTTCTTTCATTTAAATTAAAATAGAATAAGTGGCTGCATAATATGGGATTTTTAAAAAAAATGTAAACAGTTACAATTTCAAGCAAAATATTTTGGAAAACTTCAATTTCTTTAACTATCACATGCTGACTTGGAGCTCCACATACTCAAATGATAATAACGGTCAACCATGGGCTCTGCATTAGTCTTTTGGAGTAATGAAATGTAATGATATCTTATGAATATAGTATTAGGATGTACAGTCGCTCCTCCCTGCATCCAACACAAACCTTTGCTCTCAGATAACAATCCCATAGTCACTGATGCAACCAACTCAGAACACTTCCCATTTCCAGACAGAAAATATGCACTGAAAGACATGAGAATAAACATTAACCACAGCGAAAACTCCAGATGAAAGCACATGCAAAAGAAAACAATATCAACCATGGAAAATCATCAAAAAAAAAACAAGAACACTGCATTTTTTTTAGCTAGCTGTCTCAAAATAGACAGCCACTGACTTAAGAACGGTAAAATATAGTTTGGGTAATAAGAGTAAGGATGAGGTCAAAATTGAATGAATATAACAGTACTATTAGTTTTGCCTCAGTACCACATCTATCAGCTTTCACACCGTTAAACGTCTTCAGAAAACAAAACAAATAATCCTTTGCATTTGTCACAGAGATAGTAGGAACTGCCAATGCTGGAGAATCTGAGATAACATGGTGTGAAGCTGAATGAACATAAGCAGCATCAGAGGAACAGGAAAGCTTGACGTTTTGGGTCCAGACCCTTCTTCAGACAAAGGGTCTCGACCCGAGACGTCAAGCTTTCCTGCTCCTCTGATGCAGCTTCGCACGCTGGGTTCATCCAGCTTCACACCGTGTTATCCTTTGCATTTTTCTAGTTATTGATCAGGCACAAATCTTGAGCACGTTGAAGATAAATTTTTGAAGTCTGTTGAGGAAGGAGTGCTATTGATTCAAATAAGACATCTAAAGATCCCATTTGGAGGCCTGTGTGGATATGTCAGAGTGATTGGCTCATGTGTTGGCTACTTTTTTGCTTGTTTTCCTGGAACCAGAAGAGATTTTGTCAAAACTATCAGAGGCAGGACTTAATTGATTACCTGGGTTCATTTTATCTCCCAAGAGGAAGAAAAACATGGCCTTGAATAAATCAAAAGGCAAATAGACACTGAAGAGATCAATCCAGGTAAACCAAACACTGACGAAGTGAGAGGTAAGTGTGTAAGCATAAACTCAAGGTGGTGGAACTCAGGTATAGATGAGGACTGAAAGGATTTCAATAACTCATTAAAACTGAAATTGATTGCTTTATTCCACATTTAGCTCAAGTTGGCTCATGGTTGTTTTCAAAGTTATCTTCGGTGTTGACTTTTTGTTTTACTGAATGTTTTTGCATATATACTGCTGTCTTAAAGTGGTACTATTATAATTCCAATTAGAGAAATTGTGCTGAGGTGTATTGCATTTTATACAAAAGATGAATTTGATAAATGTCATATGTGCTTAAAAGCTGTTGATACCGTCTGGTTTGTTGAAAGTGCATGGACCTGTATCTCAAGATATCCACAATTGCAGAGAATTACTGTTAATGTATCGCAGTTTGTGGGATGGATTTGGAATTTACATTGATTGCATTTTTTTCTTGTCTCTTGGAATATTTTGGCTAGACAAAGACTAATAAGGTTGGAACTTGGAGAGAACGTATCCAGTGAATGAAAGAAACAGGCTGTTAAGAAGAGGACAGGCAGGTTGTTTGGTGATCTCTGACTACTTCCTGTACCACTTAGTATTCAAAGATGCTGGAGAACACACTCTTGACTTCCTCCATGCACTACTTATTTCCAGACTCTGATATTTCCCTAATGAAATAGGATGGGGCCCACAGGCAAAATCAGACGTGTTTATATAAAATTCATTTAACCATTTAGCCAACTGTTTAAGGTGCCTAAAGGCACGTGCCCTCAAAATTTCTGACTGTAGAATTCTCTCTATTACATGTCACCTGTGGACTTGTTTGGCGATTGTAAAGGATATTTTGCAATGCTAATATTAGAAAAGTTACAGCACAGGAAAAGGCCATTCAGTCCGTTGTGTCAGAACTAGCTGAATAAACCAAGCTGCTCATTCTAAATGCACCTTCCAGCACCCAGATCTGTATTTTGTATGCTTTGAGTAAATCACCCTTAGTCTCCACTGATGTGAGAAAAAATTACCCTATCCCATTCAATCTTTTCTCACAGATGCAGTTTCAAGTCCTGGTAACATTTTTGTAAATCTCCTCTATATTCTATTTAGAACAACACATCCTTTCTGTAATATATGACAAGAACTGTGCACAGGACATGCACTATGGTCTAATCATTGTCTTATACAATTCTAGTATTACACTCCTGATTCTATATTCAAAACCTCCCCCAGTGAAACAAAGCATTGCATATGATTTATTTATCCCATATCTACCTGTCCTTCCACCTTCATTGATCTTGGGACATGCATTCCAAGATCTCACACTTCCTCTACATCTCTAGATACCCTTCCATTTATTGTGTAGCCTCTTGCTTTGTTTACCCTCACCAAGTGAACAGCCTCGTACACCTCTGGATTGAATTCCATTTGTCATTTTCCACCCACTCAATGCCATGCTCTTCACTACTGACACCTGGCCATTTTTTGTGCCACCTGCAAATTTCTCAATCGTGCCTCCTGCATTTGATTCTAAAATCATTAACATAAAGCAGAAACTATAAGAGTCCTAAAGTTAAGCCCTGTGGAACACCACCAGAATCTGCTTTCTAGTAAGAAAACCAGTTGTAGACTACTACCATTTGTTTCCTGTCAATGAGTCAACTTTCGATCCAACTCGGCACGTTACCCCATGTTCCACAGGCTTTAATTTTCCTTAAAAATTTGCAATTCAGGACTTTGCCAAATGCCTTAGTAAAATCTATATCAACAACATCCATTGCACTACCCACATTAATCCTCCTTATTACTTCTTCAGGAGTATTCAAGTAAATTAGTGAGTCATATCCTTACCTTATTTAACATAGCTGACTATCCCAATCTGCTCAGTCTCTTGCCACTGACTACTTTTAATACTCTCCAACAAGCTTCCAGCTCAGAGGTGAGAGTGCTACTACTATATCATATTTATAAATTTACTGTTCTCCAGGACTGTACTAACCTTCTAAAAGAACATCATCACATTCTGCCTGCTTCATTCACACAAAACGTTTAAAACTTACAATGGGAAAAAGTTTCTTGAACACATTTTGGCTGTTCTAGCTCTTTGTGAGAGCAATCCAAAACTAACCTGAATATCCTATCCTCTATCCATAACTTTCTATGTTCTTCTGCTTCAAGTATATTTACAGTTTTATATTAAACATAAGATGTATCTACCCGTAGCAAAGTGAGCTAGAGAGAGGTATCAAATTTAGTTATCACTGAAGGAACAGTTACGTTTTTTTGCATGAAGTAATTTCTGCAAACTAATCTTCTTTTCATGGTCAAAGGAAATAGGTCTTCACTATTAACCCTAAAAATATTCAAACGTTAAAAATGTTTATTAAATTCCTTGTTAGTTATTCCATTCTACTGGCACCAGTCCCAACATCGCAAATGTGTTGTAACTAAAATTTCCCTTTCCTATTATCATGACAGTGGTTTAATGGTACCTACTCTCTACGACTTTAACATTCTTGATTTAATGAGATACTAAAAAGTACATTCAGAACTTTATCATTGCATGCACAAACTTGCCTTATTCACTTTGGCCGTATACAATTATATAATACTCAAAATAAATATTTACTATTCACTTGAATTTGTATTTTCAAGGAATGTTATATTAAACCACTAAATTGGTTGGTTCACCAAACTCATAATGCCTTTCCACTGAGTACTTATATTCTTTGCTTTTTTTTCTCACAAAAAGTGTTGTGACATACATTGCTTAGTCATAGCACCATTTTGTTTTCTAGACCCAATACAAGCAAAGAAACATAATTATTACCTGCGTAATAATTAAACCAAAAAGACATCAAACTTCCCACAATAAAATTGCCTTGAAACAAACAAAGTCACTTCAAAAGACTCTTGCAAACACTTACTCTCATTTCTGCCAATCAGAATATTTATATTCAACAAATTCACAACACTTTTGCACAATACTACAAATGTTAGCACTTGATACTGACATTAACATCTTGTAAAACTACTTTCAAGTAAATCATTATTGAAATAGAGACTTGAAGAATTTTGAAAGAAACATGATATTGATCTCATCAGGATTATCAAAAATAACATTTAAATGAGGCAAGGCATAAAAAGTTGTGAAACTAGAAATGCTCATCCTAAACTTCAGGCAATTTGTGGAATAACTAAACAATTTTAAACAAATGTTCTGTTTTACCTGCTGCCTCTTACAATGGGATGTAAGAATTTCATTATACAACCAGTTTAAAGATATTTTGAGAGGGATGTGCGTATCATTTGCTGTCTATCCCTAACTGCCTTAAATTGTATGTCTTGCTTAGCTATTTCAGATGCCAGTTAAAAGCCAACTGCATTGCTGTGTGCCTTGAGTCACATGTCGGCCAGACCAGGTAGATTGCACAGCTACTGAGGCTAGATTTATATTCCAGATTTCTAATCTGAATTTACATTTTATCAGCTGCAGTGGTAGGATTTGAACCTGTGTTCAAAGGACATTAATCTTGACTTCTGGATTAATACACCAAGGGCATCTTTGTTCCAATTGTTGCTTCTCCATGTATCTAAAGGTATGATCTCCATAGCCTTATCAGACCATAGGCCACTCCTTCATTAAAGGGAGACAACTGGTAGTAGCTTAATTTGAGGGTCATTGCATTTCTTGCAAGGGGAGAAGTTGAGAAAGAGACCTCTTAATGGTAAACTTAACTGGTGCAGGAATTGAACCCACACTGTTAGCATAGCTCTATATTGCAAACCAGGCATCCAGATAGCTGAGCTAATCAACTCACCCCATTCATATTCAGTTTTCCATTATATCACCTGTTGAATAGAAAATATTAAAGCCAGAACAGGTACCTGGTGACTCTGCCATGCTGCCTGCTTCTCTGGCCTATTATCTTGGATGCAAAGCAACATTACCCCAGGAATGCACTGCACGTAGCTTTCATCGATGAGTCCTGGCTTCAGACACTAACCAGCTTTACTATATAGCATATCGCTGATCCGTTTACAACACCCTTCTACATTTTACTGCCTCACTTGGAGGGCACAGGAGGCACCCAATGCATCCTCTGAGAGGCCTGATGCTTTTTGCTCAGAGGTGAAGGAAGAGATATCTTGTGGGCTATCTCTTGAAAGCAGAGACTGTGCAGATTTTATTGATGCTGGCAGAAGACAAGAGACAATCACATGTGAAACAGGGGTCCAAGTTTGGGCATTCACTTGGGGTAATAGGAGAATAGTGTATTAATGGACAATGATTCTTACTTAATTGCGAGGACATAGAGGTTTTGGCATCACCACATGAAGAGACAAGAGACATCATGAAGAGGGGCAAGGACCCTCCCCTCAGAAGATTTGAGATGCCAAATGCCACACACTCCACCCGGCTCTTTCCTCCCTATTGTGGGCCATTTTGCCCTGAAAGTGAAACAAAGGGAGGGAATGAATGAGATGACAATGGCTGGCATCACTGGTAATATGGCCTGAGGTGGAGGAAAGGTAGTAATGTGGCCCAAGGGCTTGAGTAAGCAGAGCAGAATTAGTACAGGGTTAGTAGTATGGGGCTGGGGTGGGTGAAAGTGAATGAGGGAAGATGTCATATATAATAGTGAGAATGGTAGACTGTGAGTCTTGATAAGATGTTGCAATGTAGCAGAGAAAGTGAGAGGTAGCAGAGAGAATATGGTACCACTTAGCTTTGCAGACTGCAAAAGGTCATTGTCCTTCTTGCCAAGTATTAGTGCTTATCTCCGGGCCGTGGAAATGACTCTGTTTCGGATGGTAACATCGACCAGGCTGGTAAGGTCAGTTGATGTGATCTGCTCTGCCGCTCCTGAAGGAAAAAAGATGACATTCCTTTTTACTATTCAATCCACCTGGACTTCCAAATCCCTGTCACAAAGGCAAGGCCAATTTATCTTTGTCCTTATATCCAGGGAAATTCACAGGAACCATATAGGACAATTATGGATGCTCAGTGCCTGACCTAGTGTACAAATACGATGCTAGTGTCAGGAATCCTATCAAGCCCTGGCAGATACGGAACTTTTGCCTTTAGCGAGAGGAGGGATATGGCAAGTTGGGCATCAGACAACTGTGGTATATAGCTAATGAAGCAAGTTTTAGGAAATAGCATGGGAAATCTCATAAGGAATCATGCAGGGAACACCTCAACCCACGAAGTTTTTCAAAATTGAGACCTAGCCAATTTCTGGTAAATATCAGCCCAATGATTGACTGAAATGACTGGCCTGCAGTCTACTCATTTCTGTAGTTTATATTCAGAGTAGGCTGGTCCAGGGTCTGCGCTCCCCTATATATACAATTCACAGAGAAAGTTCGCTTTTTACCTTTCCTTCTACTCCATGGAAAAGGGTTTACCAAGACCATTCTACAAACAGTACGCTAGACAGAAACAATCTACAAAAGGTGCAAAAACATGGAAATCACTAAGAGAAATTATGGTATTGTTACAAATACACTTCATGTTTACTATTTCATACTTCTTGGAGGACTTGATTTTTGAAGAATTGCGAAGAAAATTGTTTTGTTTCAAATTTTCCCTGAGGTGGTGTCTTTATCAGAGGTCATTGAAAGAACACTTCGGACACAACAATTTTATTTTTTACAAAACCCCCTAGAAATCGCTTGACTAGCAATTGCTACTTTCTTTGCTGCAGACTCCTGCAATGTCTGTTTGAATGATGTTTTGTTGGAAGGTGATTTGGTATTTGGTCTTCACTGGAGGGACTGGAACTCTATGAAGAAGGGCTGCAGACTGATATCTCACACTAATGAAAATAAGACTCATTTGCTAAATCCAGAGTGAAGCTTGTTTGTTCTTCTGAATGAATGAATTTCCAACATTGCATTTCATGAGCAAGATGTATCTGAAAGACTCCACAGCTGTCTATGCGTAGTTCTGAGGAAGGGTTACTGAGCCAGAAAAGTTACCTCTGATTTTTTTCTCCACAGATGCTGTCAGATCTGCTGCACTTTTCCAGCAACTTTGTTTATGTGTAATTGGTGATTTGATCACATGTGCCAAAACATCGGAGTGACACACTTTTGAACAATCCACATTTTACCCTTTTGCTTTCAAGAACAATTCATTGGTCAAAGTGTTTTTTTTTACAGACAGCCAATCTCTGCAGAAAAATCCACTTGTTCTTCAATTTTGCTGAAAAAGAGTTAATGTGTATCTGTGTATTCTGGGAACATTTGGAAGGATGATCATTTATACTTCTGTATTACTGACTGGGATGTAAAGTAATTATTGCATCTTCATTTAAAGATATTGTTTTGTTAATGAACCAAAAATTATATTATTAATAAATTTGTTGATGGATTTTTTTGTTTAAAACTTTATACAGTTAAGACATTTAATTGCCCATGTTGCTGGCTGAAATAGGTATTTTTGTTTTTTATTCCAACCTATCAGATAGTGAGACCTTAACAACAGTCTGTTTATCCAGTTTCAGTTTTAATAAACTCCCTCTATTTTAATGTATTTAAGTAAATGTATAAATACCTCAATTGAAATAACTCAAGAGATGAATTTGATACAAATGCATGTGATAATGTTGCTCTTGGTAAATTCTGATTTAAAGAATGCCACCTCTGGTATGTTAAACTGCCGGTAAACAACTATGTTGGAAACAATCAAAATCAATCATAGTCCTGTATTAATTAATCTTTAGACCTAATTTTACAGGCTTGTTTTTGTGAGATGTCAGTCACTCTGAAAAAAGCAAAACTGTGATCAGAAAATATTCTGAACAATTCTTGCTATTCTTATCTAAAGGACCAATAAGAGCGCACACTCTCGTCATATATTCTGTTAAAAATTCAAATGCTGGTGATGTTAGGATATATAGTAAAATAGCAGATTGTTTTACAGCACGAGAAAACTACACAGAAATCTTATAGCCAGAGATTGGATGTGGCCTATTACAATGATTATGCTACTAAAATTTACGTTGACCGCAACTGATTGCTGAGATCCCAACTATATTTGTTCCGATTCCCTAAGATATAATGGAGGCTCAAATTTTAGCTGTAACTCATCTAACCTCCAGCCTCCCTAATACATTCGCTCTTGCCACAATCTGTCTCCTAATAACCTGTCAACACTGAAGTAGCACAAATGCTCTCACTTGACATAAAATCTGCTTGGCAAGGGAGAAAAGTCTTCCATGATGAAATCCTTTCAAAGTGAAACTAAGGCAGGGTCCCTTGAGCTTATGTCTGCAATGGCATTAACGGTTTATTGCTTTCAGAATCTCTCCATTGCATTTTCCAAGCATGATGCAAATGAATTAGTGTTTAATAAAAAATTTCTTCTGGACTGACTTCATTCTGATATATATCTCTTCAGAACCAGCCCACTCTATGGTGGGACAGATTAGTCATCAATCGCATTGCACCCTGACCAAAATCAGATGAAAGAGACAATCCTGATAAATAGCCCTGTGTCTGAATTCTTATTAATTAGTGCATCAGGATTCATTCTGGATGCATTGGTTGGAGTGAATTTTTTAAATTAAATATTTATCATGCAAAATTTTGTAAATGTAGCTGCTTATGAATATTTTATTTGTAATTATTCATTTTTGTGTATTGCCTCTACTTTGAGTATTCTGACAAAGCATTTAAACATTTTTGAGGTATGTAACATGTTACATGGAATTTTTTATGTTAGATATTCTTGTTAGAAAGAACTGGAAGGCAGATTAAAAGAAAACGATAAAGCATGGTGAATTAGAATCAAATAAATGCTGTTTTGAATTCTCCTCCCATTGATGATATTGTACCAGGGTGGTCCCCATGTCTGTCACTGAAAAACAGCCACAAACCTAGCAGACTTTTCAATCCTCATTTCCTTTCCTTAGTATCCATGCAGCGCAATTTGATGTCTAGAAAACCGACTGTCACAATATGAAAATATGGTTCTTGTGCAGCTGGTTAAAGGCACCGTCAGTTTTCAACATGATAGTAGGAGGAGTAACAGTTTTACAAAAAGTGTTAATTTATGTTGTGACTTCCAAGCCCTCAAAGAATCTGTAATTGCTTTAATGCCAGGACAAGTACCTTTGAAGTGTAGCCGCTAATGTAATATAGAAAATGTATCAGCCAATTTGGCACAGCAGGAACATCACAAATGTCAGCGATGTAATGTTGATCAAGGGTAAATACTGGCTGCAACACTGGAAATAACTCTCCTGTTCTTCAGTGTTGGAATCTTTTACATCCACTTCAGAGGGTAGATGGAAACTTGGTTTAATATCTCACTTGAAAGCTGGTGGGCTGAATTTTCCAAATCCACGCTAAGGGTTTATAAGGCCAGGCAGGGGAATTTAATGGCGTGGGAGTCAAAATTTCTGTTTCCTGATATTAAGTTGAATTTTTGCAATTAAGTTTTCAGAATGCCTCAGGTGGGTCAGTGTCTGTTTTGCTTTCACTAAATTGTCATGAATGCTCATTGACAGGGGTTCTTGTAATGTGTTGGTAGTGTCACTATTTCTGGGCAAGGAGGCCTGGGTTCAAGTCCCACTTGCTGCATTACTGAACAGGTTGTTTAGGAAAATACCTGAATACTCATCGACACCTAAATTTGCTGGAACCACATTCATTGGCACAACTTTGTTCGCCAAAAATGGGAAATGTGTTCACAATCCTGACTATATGTACGAGACAGTATCTAGCAAGGTAGCCCATTTCCTCCCAGTGCCAACGAGTAAGCCATGAATCTGCTACTTTGTTTCTTCAGAAACCGGAGTTTTCATTATGAAAAAAGCTTCCTGTGTTAATGCTGAAGGCTCTCAATGTTCAACAGCTCATTAGCAAGGTCAGTCAGACTTCTTGCAAAAGGGTTATTCCACTATTAGGGCTATAGGTAGATCAGACCAATAGGCTGTCCATGTAAAACAAAGGAAGTGGAGTATTAAAGTAAATCTGACCTGAGCATGCAAACATGACTAAACTTTAAAGTGCGATTGAACTAAATAAACCTAAATGGTTGTGCTACCTTAAAGTGGCATCTGTAAAATAATTCACAGAAGAGTAGACTGAATGCAAAAGAAGAGAAGGTAAAATAATATGAAGTATATGAAAGTTGGAAGAATCCTGGGCAATGGAGCCAGCAAAATGGGATCAAAAGTGGGGTGGGGGTGTGTGTCAAAGTAATTGTAGCAATGGGGACAACAAAGAGTGGGAGCTGAAAAATAATCATAGAGTCCCTACAGTGTGTAAACAGGCCCTTTGGCCCAACAGGTCCACACTGACCCTCGGAGCACGCACCCAGACCCATCCTCCTATAACTCACCTAATGCACAAATCCCTGAACACTAGGGGCAATTTAGTATGCCAATCCACTTGGCTGGCACATCTTTGGACTGTGGGAGGAAACTGGAGCACCCAGAGGAAACCCACACAGACACGGGGAGAATGTGTAAACTCCACACAGACAGTTGCCCAAGGGTGGAATTGAACCCAGGTCCCTGGTGCTGTGAGGCAGCAGTGCTAACCACTGAGCCACCGTGCCGCCCTTAAGCGTGATGCACACTGAGATTATGTAGTATACTGGGAAAAAAGAAAGCAGTGAACTGAATGAGGGATGTTGTAAGGATGAAGCTGCCCATTGGCATCTCTGTGAGTGTGGGATCAGAAGGAAGAACAGGAATATCAAGTGAAATAGTAAGAGATATGCAGACGGTGACTTTGAAGAAAGACAGAGTTCAGGCCACCCACAGTAATGGGGTCAAAATTGTGCTAAAAAGTGGAGGATAGTGGGAGAAAATAATCAAAAGTGAAGTTTGCCACAATTATGTTGTACAAAATTCAGTTCCAAAAAATTGAGTCTGAGAATGCACAGCACAGAAGGGAAGGTTCCAGAGGTGATTGCGTGTGAAGAAAATAAACACCTTTTAAGAGAAATGAGATAACAAGGTGTAGAGCTGGATGAACACAGCAGGCCAAGCAGCCTCAGAGGAGCAGGAAAGCTAACATAAGAGAAGCCATACAAACAGAAACTGGAAATATAGATTGTGTCAGTTCTGTTTAAATGACAGAAACAAAACTGAGAACTGAATGCTGGAAATCTGAAACCAGAAATCAGAAATTGCTGAAGGAAATCAGCACGCCTGGCAGTATCTAAGCAGAGAAAGCAGAGTTAACACTTTGACTTCAGTGATTCCTCTTCAGAACAAATATCATTGGACTTGAAATGGTAACTCTGTTTTCTCTTCACAGATGCTGCATTTCTCCAGCAATTTCTGTTCTTGTTACTACCTTAACAGCATTATAGACAAAGATAGGTTATAAAAATTACAAACTATTACTTCCCCACCTTATTCAGTCAATCAATAACCTTTCATAAGAAGTGAAGCTGAGATCCACTCTCAGTGATAATGGTTGTGTTAATGCACAGTAAGCCTTGCAGAACCAATCACACGTCCCTGCACGTGAAAGTTAATAACTTTGCAACAAAGCCGTTATGCTTTCTGATTCTTTCAAAGTGTAAGGTTCGCACCACAGAAGGTAGTGAAGGACAAAGAGCTTCACTTTGCGCTATTTCACACATGCATGTTTTGCAATGTCAGGAACCTGAGAATTGTGCAGAATGTGGGCACAAAATGGCACAAAGTAAGAACGTAAATATCATGCAAGTACAGCATCAAGGAAGGGGACAACCAGTCATGGGCTCTGAAGATTGTACCTGATTCTGTATAGTAGGCATTTCGGTGAGTTTTAACCCAGGACAAGAGCATCCTGATTCACGGCTCTAAGTTATCATGATGAGATTTGATATGCAAGGCATTCATCTAATTCCTGCTCATTCACGGGTCAGTCATTCCACATCAGAAATGGAAACTACTGTACCCAGCAGATGCCTTTACCCTGATTAAACTAGGAAGATGAAGAAGGACAAGAAGGAAAGGGCAATAACACCAAAATCAGAAATATGAAACTCAGAGTGCTCCAGATGCGGATGAACAAGCAATGCATGAGAAGGGAAAGCAGAGTCTTCAGTGCGCTAGAGTAGTCCAAACAAAAAGGTTGTGCAGAAGGTACTGCAGTAACCTCCAGGTGAGTGAACAACTGTGCTTCAGATAGCTTTGCACGACTAGAGAATCCATCATGTACATCTGCCACCTCCTGCAGACAGACCAGTTTGTGAAGCAGCTTTATGCCTGTGAGACTGACAGTCATAGCAGCAGCGAACTACTTTGCCACTGGCTCAGTTCATAGCTCTTTTGGAGAATCCTTCATTGTCTCCCAATCATCAGCACAAAGGTGCTTCAGTGTTGTTACCAATGCCCTTTTTTAGGAAAGCAATTGACTATATCCAGTTCACCATGTGCCCAGACAGCTGAATTGATGAACTATGTCACATGCAAGGAGCACTAAGAGCTCCATGGCATCAGCCAGTTAGATTCCTAACAATTAAGCGTTTTCACTCCTGCAATGTCGAGCTTGCTTGTGACCACAGGCAATAATTCCTGCAGATATGTGTTCACGATCCAGGGAGCTGTCACAGTGTTCACATTCTACACGACTTCCAGGTTTTTCAAATGTTTTGTCTCCAATATCATCGAAAAATCTTGCCCATGGGTGACAAGGGGTGGGCCCACAAATCATAGCTGATGACCCCATTGTGCCACCATCAGATCAATGGGAAACAGTGATACAATGCAGCACATGTGAGCGCCAGCATTGAACAGACAATTGGTCTTCAGAAGGTGCATTTCCATTACCTAGACCACTCAGGAGGAGCATCCTAGAATTTGCTGGACAGGATCTCTAGAACAGTCATTATTTGCTGCATGCCACATAGTTCAATGACGGGATGAGAATTTAGAGAATGGGTGGGATGGAGCAGCCAACTATCTCCTCAGATGAGCAAAGTTGTTGTCCATATTTTGTACACTTCCACCGGTTTATGCATTAAAACACTTTACCCATGCACATTTGTTAGTAAGGCTGACAAAGGGACCGGAATTCAGTTTGCAGTTCAACTCGATTTTATTAACAAAACTTCCCTTATTGGAAACACCACGTGAGCATTTCCTGAATTCCCACAATATTTATTCTATATCTAGCTCTATCCATCTGAGAAAAGGTATTAACTGCAATGATTCACGTTTTTGAGCTGGACCATTAGAATCTCTTTCCTTTCTGATGTAAGCCTGACTCTCTTCCACAAAGGTGAGTTTCTCAGGTCAGGGTGGACTTCTTGGTTTTCTCCCACAAGTCTTGCTGTGTGTCTTCACTGAGGTCGTGGCTACCAGGCGTATGATTTTATTCTTCACACCCCAGACCTTTCAGAATGTTTTATGGCTTTGATCATTGGGATCATGAGTGGGATTCAAAGTATCAAATGGGGTCACACCAGTACCGTTCACCATTGCCATGCTGATGAGGTATGGGGTGCATGTCCTCTGGCACTAGCTGGAAGTCAAAATACCTTGAAGTCTGATCAACACCTCTCTCAGACTGCTTGTAAATTGTTGCCTGTGAATCTTTGTAACTTCTTTGATCTTGGTTTCCACTATTCTCTGAAGCCAAAAGCTGCTGGCTGCTGTATAATTTAGTTTGGCCAATGTTTTGTTAGGTCTAACTTCTCTGGTTATTTGTCAGTTCAAAATGTCCAATTTTTGGCCCATTGTCACTTGAACACAAAAGAATCTGGTGGGGCTATTGAAGTACCACATGCCGATACTGAGGAAAAATGAGACCAGGCAGATTGGCTCATGAGAATCTGATTTTGGCAAGATTTGAGAACAAGTGAGTCTCCCTGGAACCATAGAATCCCTATGGTATGGAAAGAGACCATTCAAGCCCATCAAATCTGCATGAGCTACAAGTGTTTTGGCTCCTTTTCTATTTTAATTGTGAATGCTTACAGAATGGAGAGAGGCAGGGGCACTGTGCTTTCAGTAGTATAATGTGAGTTGGCACAATGAAATAACACATAGATTGCATACGAGGGGGGTAATGGAGATGCCTGGCACTCAAACTTGTGTGTGACAATCCTGAACTGTGGCAAGCTTCCAGTGCCAATTCAGTTATAAGATGTGAGGCACTGACTAGACCACGGCATTAAATTTGGAGATGTGCAAGAGATCATTCAGCCACTTTCCATTGTCTCCTGATGCTCCCAAAGGCACTGACCTCTGCAGCCAAAACAGTCCTGGTTGTCTGGGTGGCCTTTTGCTACCACCTCTCGGAAACAGTACATCACTTCCCTCCCTAATGCCTTGCAGGATACCCTTTCAGGGGGTGTGGTTGAAATTTGGTGCTGACTTTTAGTGAGTCTCCCATGTCTCCAGCAGAAATGAGCAGATGTGGACTTATGGCCCTGGGTGGCAGAGAGTGGAAGTGCTATCCATTTGCCTTTTAACTATGACGGTCTGAAGTTTAACCCTAGAAGATCCTAAATGGGTTTCAGAACTTCCAATACAATTTGACATTTTATTCTCACCTAGACATGTTATTAGCTCAAAAGAATGGGAACATTCAGGCAAACTGACCCCATTCCTGAGTGGAAATTCTTCAATTTTTTTGTCTTGCTCCACACTTAGTCTCAGAAATGAAAAGTCGGCAAAGCTCCTCTGACTGTGAAGTACCTGCCCAATACCGTCCTGCATCTTCGCACTCACATCCTGCACTGAGTTTTCCAGGCACTAGACCTTTACCTTAGTCTCAGATTTTAGATCCTGGTTCTCAAGCTCTTTTCCTCAGTAACTTTGGCCTATAGGGATCCAAAAGTTAACATAGGCTAATTAAGGACAATCAGCAAGAACTTGTTTGAAAGACATAAAATGATTTGAACACAATGAAAGCAAGGGAGTTAAAGGGAGAGCGGAACTTGTAGTGGGCACATTCTTGCTGGGTTTCTAACCTATTTTGATCATGTTATAATTTCTTCTTAGTGCCAGAATGAGGACGTCTTCAGCCCACTATTTCAACAGTGCTGTCGTAAAAATTAAATTTGAATGGTAGCTCCCTCACTGAATGCTCACATTACATTGACTCCCATCCAATATTTTGAAATAAATTGTATGGCTCAAAAATTTGAAAACATTTGTTAATTAGCCTTTGTTATCTGCTCGCCAGATTCTTCAATAGCCTGGGGTAATTCACATGTATTGACAGTTGCTAATTGCACTTCCTAATTCCTTTTCCACTGTTATATCTAACAATTATTTCATTTCCTGCTCCCACACACTTAGAGTTTCATGCCCACCATTTTTTTGCACAATCTAGTGTGAAGTATTTACTTAATGATTGCAACATACTATCATTTTCCACTAGTGGAGTTCCCTCCTCACCATTGAGTAATGCACTACTCTCTTAAAATGAATTTTTTACTTTAATAGATCTTTCTATTCAATACTATATTCTTAGCCTTACCTTTCTCAGGTAACTTGGAATTTCAATCTTCCATTTCACCTCTTTATGGCACTTTCAAACTTTCACTTGAATTTCTTTACTTTTGTCATGTCCCTCTATTTCAACCTTCAATTAAGTATTCAGCTCCATTTATTAACCTTGTCTTGATAGATATCCATTTTGATTAAACAGAATGCAATTTACCTTATCCTAATACATTTACTATTAGAAGATTTTCCATAACTGATTCATTGTTCTGTGTCTTAGCTTAACTGCTCAGTTTGTTGAGGTCAGTTTCTTTCCAAACTCAATAAACTTTGCACTTTCTATGTAAGCACTTTTATCTTTGTCCTTTTTTAAGGTTTCATATTGAAGACAATCTATGTTGTGGGAATCACTTTCAAACTCCTCCATCAGGATCAAATTATTTAAATCAACTGATACAGTCATCACAGAGCACCCAGTGTAATCCCATCTCATAATACCCAGAAAAATCCCATCAACAGCACCCAGTGTGGCCCCATCACATGTACGTGGTGTGATCCCAGCGTGAAGTACCCAGTGAAATTCAATCACCTGGTATCCAGTGTAATTTAACCACCCAGTAATATCTTATTACATGCTATCCAAAAGATTCCCCTCATACAGTTTAACAGCGTGACAGCTTGTGTAGGGCATACATTCCGTGGCTTTTGGTGCATTCAAAGTATACATGATGAAAGTAAACAAAATTTCAATTACTTGGAAATGTCACAATCTGGAGCTCTTCAAGGGACACTGCCTTTCCAAGAGAATTCAATTTAAATGTATTTCATTAAATGATAAATAATATTTTACATATTTATGAATGCAAGTATTTTGGCTTTTTTTAAACATCCATAGTGCTTCAAATTGATATACCCAGGTGTAAAGGCAGTTTCTCAATAAATGGCGAATAACTACGATGAAATTTCCAATTCATCACCTTTAAACTAAGGTGTACCATTATATATAAAGAATGGGGTGTCTGTTCAAAGTATAGTCCCTTGACATTCTGAGATAACGGTAATAACTACATTTGTTTCCCATTATTAAAAGCTGGGAGGCATATCCATGTAAGTCAGGCAGATAGCCCTAAATGAGTCAATGTGAGTTTGCTATGTGGAGGAATTTCTCATCCCAGAATTTTCTAATTCATGGAGGCCACCAGTTTTGTCTTTCCCTGCTGCCTCCTGACTTGCATTAAACAAGGCTTTGAGCAGTGTGGAACTGCTCCAATGACTGTTCTGGTCCACCACGTAATGAATTGGCTTGTAAGAGGATCTGGAGACAGCCAATCTTGGTAAGGCAATGCATGTACCACTCAGCAGCACTGATTAAGCAAACCTGGATCAACTGCCAATTCAGTCATGCCTGCAGTGAATGGTGTTATTTGGAGGTGAGCACTGCCTCTCCCATAACATGCATCATGAAACAGCAGATGAGAAAAAGAGAACACAGCGAGCTGGATTTTACACCTCACCCACTCATCCGTTCAATGGGCATGTTCTCATATCGGCAGGCAAGCAGGTTAAATATGAGGGGACTCCAGCTCACCACCTTTGCACCTACCACCAGGGCTGTGACACAAAACCAGAAGCCTGCCCACCACTTTTAAATGAACGATTCTCTGTCAATTGGGATTGTTACCAATCTATTGACTACAGTATTATAGCCCACATACACTGGCAATATACCTCCCTCTCAAGAAGTATAAGAACATATCTAGACAGGGTGAGTTAAAATATCTACCACCCAATGTCTAATACGGTAGGCAGGATTAAATGAATAACAAAGGAAACATCAATTTACAGAAAAATGGTAAGGAAGTGGAAACCGTCATTCAGGGAGCGCTTTAAGTGTTTCAGGGACTCTTCCCCAGGCTGTGTCAAATTCGCATGCAAAAAGGCCTTACATACCTGGCTCCAACATCCATCTTTCCATTTTTAATGATCTTGCTTGTAGTCACTGTTGTTCTGATGTTTCTGGAATTGCTACAGCTGCTGGTCACTCTCTCCTCATTTTGCTGCCAGAGCCACATGATAGTTATGGTATTGGCTTTTTCCAGGTGCTTCAGCTACTGTCGGGGTTTGTTGGATAGGCCCAATTTAAAAACTTCTTTAATCAGGGCTAAAGAGATATGCCATTTCCAAGGCTGTTGTGTCTCTGGGCTTCCTTTGCAACAAGACTTATCAATGTCATGATCATTTCAATGTTCTTTCATCAGAATTTTGATTTGTTTTGAATATAAGCTCTAAATATGTAGAAATAGAAGGATTTTCTTTGGGCATTTGGAAGGATAAATTGACTGCCATCAATGTGAAATCGTCTCAAGACTATTTCCAGGAGACATTAAACTTATTACTTCAAAAATTTAGAGTGTTTACAGAGAAATAAGATTTCAGAGACCTTTCTGGATATCATTGACAATATAACACAGGGTTTTATGAAAATTGTATAATTATTCTTTATTGGTATAGTTATAGAAAAACAACAGAAATCATTTCATAATATCTAGAGTCCACAAAATACTGCCTCTCTCACATTTAATGTTGTGAAGGTGTTTTACTCTCATTCAATGTAGGTCATTTGGAGGACAGGGTATTACATGAAATCTTTATATTTTTAATAAGTGCTATTTTCATTGCATTATCTTAAGTCAGAAGCCAAAATCTTCTCCAATTTTGGATACTGGGGTGCAGGGATTTACTGAAAAGAAAGGATTTATGTTTGTAGAGTGTTTGCCATCAATGAATAGACTATTGTTGTGGCTATGGCCCAATGTAGGGCTGAAACCATTGAAGCCGATGGATCTTCATATCTAATTCTCCTTTCCACATCCCACTTCATGTGATGGGCCTTTCCACAATCACTTCAAAGTTACAAGCTATAGATGATGTGAGCTTGCACCTCTTAATTCTGCAGTCCCTTATCCTCTCGCTATAACTCTATCATTGTGGGGCAATTCTTCTTTCAAATACAGAAGATCAGCAACATCCTCATGCATGGGTGGAAGAATAGAAAGACAGTGATGAAGAAGACAAGTTAACACAACAGTCACCAGCTCAAATTGTAACATAGTTCTTAATTTAGAAAACACACAGTTTAGGCACATAGCAAATGCACATGCACAATTAGTTTGCATGTGATATGGCATGGTTTGTTTTGTAAATCTAGTTTGGAACATTTTATTTTGTTTTGTGGCCGATTGGGGTAGTAAAAGATGATTCGCTGGGTGTGAGGCTGTTGGCTATTGGGTGAGTTGGTGTTACAAGTATTCGTACCACAGTAAGCTGAGTTGTTCATGACAGCCTGGCCAAAAAGGGGATGTGTTAGTTGCTCCCTCCCTTCCTCTTCCTGCTCTCCTTCTTCCTGATCGTTCTCTATCACTTTCCTTTCTGCCTCCTCCTGCTCTTCAGTAGGTAGCTGAACAGCTGGAAGCAAAGGCTCTGCCTCACGGTGTTGAGGTTTTACAACATACAGCAGAGCATAAATCATTTCAACATCTGGTCTGCTGAGTGGTCAAAGCAGTTGAAGCTTAATCGAAGCTTGCCAGTGATGTGCTCTATCACACTACCGATGGCAACATGGTTTTTGCAGTCAGCCTAGTGCCACTGTGGATATGTTGCATTCTAGAATAATGAGTCACATCATCCAAGGACAGTCCTGTCTCCCTGGAGCCACCGTCTAGTTTTACATGGTGACCCAAATGCAGATGACACCACAGACTGGCACAGTAGGAAGTCTTCACAGCTACTGATGAGATGCAGACATTGGCCTGCATGATATGCTGTGTCACACATCAGCTGGATGATGAGGAATTGGAATCTGTATTGACACCTTAGGAACTGACAATTGCCACTTAGAACACAACATGCATAAAATCAATAGCATTCCGCAACATAGTGGAAGCCTACAGGCCTTAGGAAACTGTGAGCTTGTTCTGCCCACTTCGCTCTGGAAATAGAACATAAAATATATTCCATTCTCTTGGAATAATGAGTCTGAATTGCTTTAAACATGCACCAGTGAATGACAAACTAGGATATTTGTGAACATCGCTAGTCCCAGCTTAGAAGGAGCCCAAAGGATAAAATTATTTTCCCCATGATACCTACACAGCCACTGTAGTCAGTCTTGCCCTGCTCTCTTCCTTATTAAAGCATAAACACTTCATATAGCATTTTACGCTGAGGTCAGGTAGGTGAATTCAGTGGATATGGCCCCCTGCTGGTATGTCTTCCTCTTTTTTTATTGCTTCTTCACACAATCACAGTATCACAAAATTGTAACAATGTGGAGGGAGGCTGTTCGGCCCTTTGTATCTGCAGCTGCTCTTTCAGCATTTTGACTTAATGCCAACCTTCTGCCTTTTTCCTGTAACACTGCATAATGTTTCTATTTAAGTAATTGTTCAATGCACTCTTTAATACCTTCACGGCATTTCCAGGCAGCACATTCCCGACCCTTAACTATTCACAATGCAAAAATCTTCTCACCTTGCATTTGCTTGTTTTGCAAAACACTTTTATCCTACTCCCTTTGGCTCTTGATATATTTACTAGTGGTGCTCAGACCTCTCATTATTTTGAAAACTTCTATCCAATCACTTCTTAGCTTTCTCCTCTCCAAGAGTAACACATCTAACTTCTTCAAACTTTCCTCCTGATTGAAGTGTGTCATTTCTAAAACCATTGTCATAAACCTCCTCTGCATTATCTCCAATGAATTCACAAACTTCCTGTAGTGTGACACACAGAACTGTACAAAATACACGCCTGAGGTATAAACATAAGGTATAAATTCATCATAATTTCCTTGGTCTTGTACCGATGCCCCTACTTATGAAGCCTAGAGTATTATATGTTTTGTTAGCAGTACTTTCTAGCTGCTGTGCACCTTTACTAATTTATGTACATTTATATAAATGTACATGTATATCCAGGTCTCTCTGCTCCTACACATTCTTTAGAATTGTACCCTTTGCTTTAAACTGTGTCTCCACACCCCTTGTACCAATCTGCATCATCTCACGATTCTTTGGATTGAACTTCATCTGCCTGTTTTTCACCCATTCCTCTGATGGTGGCAATGCCCTTTCAAAATTCTAATCATAAAAGTTCAAATTCTGTTTCCATCAGCATCTCTATCTTGTTGTCAATTTTGTTCATTTTGCCTCTCAATCTGCAATCCACAAGGAATGCCTACTTTAGTGACCATATTTGGAAGGCAATTTGTGAAGAATTCTGGAAGTTAATAAAATCTTCAACTTGTTCTACGTTAAAGATCTCTAGAAATCATCAAACAGTTGTACAATCAAACAATAGCAGGCAGAAATCAATCAGCAATCAAACTAGAAGAAAAATATGTTATGCTAGTAGCTGGGGCTTCCTGCTGCTGAATGTGAGTTTTAAGGGATGGCATTAGCTGGAGCATGGGGCTCAAAAATTGTTGCCATCAGTTCTGTATTACATTTTGACTGATATCACAAGCTGCCTATTCTTCATACTTTTGGCAGAGGCTCCCTGCATAACTAAAATGGTATCTAGAACTGTTTACACCAGATGAATGTGGCTCTCCTAACAATGGAAAATCAGGGTCTGAGGTGTCAAATTTGGCAACAAGCTGCTTTTTTTTAAACCAGTGTCTTTGTCTCCTACTTGCAGGTTGTCCATTATCATTTTATCTGCAGTTTAAAAGCCCTCCAACATCACGCCACTTCTCCCTTGTGTCTATAAGTTTCACTGTTTCTGGAAGGCTCTGCTGCACATGTCTCTCCCTTTTATCCTCTGGATACTGCTGTAATTAATTAATTCATAGAGCATTCTCGGAACTAATGACTATTTGAATGTACAAGTTATTTTTATTTTGAAAATTGCACCTCCTAACTTTGCCTACTTGTGTATTCAGAACATTACAAACATCTAATGTATGCAAACAAAGGTTTCTACATACATTTGACTGCATAACAACACCAGAAGAGATCATTTGTATTGGTTGATGATGAACAATGTTTCAGAAGGGACTAAACATTTATTTTATATTGCAAATTCTGTTTTTTTTTGAAAGGTAAATCCTATTCATTTAAGTCTCTGACCAGTAATAAAGCCTGGGTAAATTGTAACTTATAATACTCATCAGTAAGAGATTTACTGCATCACAAAAAGGCAAATAAGTTAAACTTCATGTAGTCCATCCCTAATAATTCCCTAAATTTGTACTTTAAATTCATCATTGTAAGGATTTACAACTGTGTTAAAACCATACTTAAGTATACAAAGTCATAGTAATACAACCAAAATGGCCCTTCACACTCTAATTGTGTCTCCCAATCAGAAGTAAAGGGGCTTTTATATTCAGTACAGTTAAACATGCACTTCAAGGGCTTTTACAAGAACATATTTCAATAAAACCCTGATCCTCATAAATGGAATGTCTCAATTCCTTATTGCTTGTTGGCCCATACATTCTAGGAAGATAAAAAAAAGACTTGATCTTTGCTGTTTATTATTTTATATAAACTCCACCACGGTCGAAGTTGAGAAAGTGCAGTCAGTTTCCAATAGGCCAGCTTTTCAATGCAGGATGACTGGGATCCTGAAACCGGATGAATTTTGAGTCCTGACACTATGCCTGAACTGTCTTACCATTGAGACATGTTTTTAAAATATAAATCATCTAATAGGCCAGGAGGCAAGCTTGGCACCAAATAGGTGGGTGTTTCTGCCTGTTCAGCTCCAGCAACAAAGGCAATTGGCCGCAGATGCCTTTGCCAACTAGATCCAGCAGTCCTCAGAAATGGAAGAAGGGGGCAGCAACTTTGCATGGCATCGTTTGTTATGGGATGTGAGCATTTCTGCTTAGTCAAACCATTACGGCTCATCACTAGTTGCCCTGGATAAGATGGTGGTGAGCTGTCTTCTTGAACTGCTGCAGTCTTTGGGGTATATAGACACTACGGTGTTGTTAGGAAGAAAGTCGCAGGATCTTGACCCGATGATAATGAAGGAACGGTGATATAGTTCCAAATCAAGATAGCATGTATCTTGAATGGGATTTGGAGAGTGATGATGCTCTTATGTATTTGCTACACTTATCCTAGATCGTAGATGTTGTGAATTTAAAAGTGCTGTCGAAGGCACTTTATGAGTTGCTTCAGTGCATTTGGTAAAAGGTACACAGTGCTGCCACTGTGCAGCTCTGGTGAAGGTAGTGAATATTTAATTTGGTGAACAGGGTGGAAATCAAACAGACAGCTTTGTCTTGGATTGTGTTAAGCTTCAAGACTATTGCTGGAGCTGCACTCATCCAGGTAAGTACTCAGTACACCATCAGACTTGTGACTTGTGCCTTTGTACTTTGTGGATAGGTTTTGTGGAGTCAGGAAGTGAGTTACTTGCTGCAGGATTTCTAGCCTCTAACCTGCTGTTGTTGATATGACTTTTTATGATTGTAATTAAAATACAGAAAAGGTTTATGACAATAGCTCCAGTTTTGTGACACTTTAGTTATTTGGGATTGATTGATGGATCTGGGTTTGTTCTCCTTAGAGAAGATAATGTTAAAAGAATATTTGACAGAATTGTTCAAAATCATGAGATCTATACAGAGTAGACAGCTGATAAAACTGTTCCCGTTTGCAAACAGTCAACAACCAGGGGACATTAATTTAAAATTATTGTCAAAAAGAGCTGCTGACAACCTGAGAAAAAAAAAGTTTCTTTCCAAGGAGTGGTTTTGGATCTTGAATGCACTGAGAGTGCTCTGGAGCCAATCATGGGTTTCAAGGAGAATTGAAGAAATAAATGAAGAGAAAACAATTGGCTGGCTACAAAGAAAGGGCAAGAGAGTGGGTCTAGCTGATTTGCTCTTTCATGGAGCTCAGACAGAACAACAGCCTTACTGTTCAATGTTGGTGTTGATAGTCCACATGACCTTTGTACATCTAAAACTGTCAGTGTGTCCTCGTATGTTTTTCTCCCTTATGAACCTACAGCTTCCTCTTAAATGCATCTAGCGATTTACTTCAACTACTGTCTGTGGCAATAGGTTTCATACTGTAACCACTTTCTGGACAAAGAAGTTTATCTTAAATTTCTTTAGTCATGGCCATTTTATATCTTATAGACATGACCTCTATTTTGGTATCTCCAACAACGTTTATCATAAAAATATTTATTCTTCTTTCCCAATTTTCTCTGCTTCCACCAAGTTATCAATTCTTTTTGATGACAGTGGGTATATAATAAAGAATGTACTTCAAATGAATTTAAAATTTAAAATTGTAATTGAGCGGGGTATGGCAGGGGGAAGGAAAGAAATGCTAAAACAAACATCTTACTCAAAAGGTTAAACCAAAAGCAGGATACAGTTTTTCTTCCCTCCCCAAAAAGGACTTCAGGTGTATGACTGGCAAAATATGTTGGCTGGCAGCTCAGTGATCCCAGAGGGAGCTACAATCTATTTTGAGGGTCAAGCCTCATTAGCATTAGGACACTGGGTTGCGGCCAATAATCGAATGCCCCAGGGCAGCTAATTACCAGGGGATGAGTGTCCCTGTCGAAAAATGTAACATGTAAGGCACGCCATTGATCTGCGTGTGGAAAGAGCAGCATCACGCTAGCAATGAAAAGTACACCAGTTATTCTGTCACGCGAGTACAAGGTGTGAAAAGGGTGATATTGCATTGATTTTGGTTCTTTATAAAGTCAACCACATCCACGTTTGAACAGATGCTAAGATAAAAATATTTTTATGACAAGAGATTATTCATAAGATTCTGGAGTTCTTAGTCTCAAATAAAAATGCAACCAATCGGATAACATTGTGAACGTATTTCCTAAAAAGATCATTAGTGCTCAATGTCAGGATGCAGAAGGACCATTAAGGTTTGCAATAAACATCCAGGGGCTTTATTTTATGTCCAAATAATTAAATAATAAAGAACATTCTTAAGGCTTGTGTTAATGTCCATTGATCTGCCATGAATGCATTAACAGTGCCTCTAGGCTGTCCAAGACATCAATATTCTTTTATTTGTTAGCCATTCTGTTACATACTTCTCCACACCAAGCACTTTTCAGGGTAACACCTCTTTCAAGGAGACTGTTCTTAAAGGGGAATGTTGAAAATTTCCTCAGAGCTGCTCCTGCATTTCTGTTGTAACATCAATAAGATGCAAAACTGAAAGCAGTTCTGAGAACATCCTCACTAAGGAACTTAAGCGTCTGAAATGAAGGTGGGTTGATTGCCAAATAAAGGTCTCCCAACAAAAGGTACCATATGTGATGAAGTAGAGCTTGATTTAAGCCTCAAATATGCTTCAGGTAATTCAAATTGCAAAAATAACAAGGGAAAGAAGACACCGGTGGAGAAGTCTATAGGCCTCCCAACAGTAACTATACTGTAGCAGACAGAAGTAGTCATAATATAATGAGGGAATATTAAAAAAAGGCAGTACATTAATCATAGATGACTTTAATCTTCATGCAGATTGGTAAAAGCAAACTGACAGAGCTGGCCATGAAAGAGAATTCAAAGAATGCATTTGGGAAAGCTTAGTTGAACGATATGTTGTGTATCCAACCAGATATCAGGCTATTTTAGATTTGATAATATGGAATGAGGCTGATTTAATAAATTACTCCAGAGTAAAAGATTATTTAGAAAATAATGACCATAATATGTTAGAATTTAGTATTCTTAATGAAAGTGAGAAACTTGGGTCAGGAACAACTGTGCAAAATGTAAATAAGTATAATTACAGAGTTAGCTGGCGTGGACAGGAAAATGAGTTTAGTAGAAAAGACAGTTGTGGAACAATAACTGATGCTTAAGAAATAGTTCATGATTCATAACAACGATATATCCCTGTGAGAAAGGAGGGTTTGAGAAAGGAGATAAACTAACCATGGTTAACCAAGGAAGATAAGGATAGCATTAAATTGAAAGAAAAATGGTGTATAGGAAGGCATATGGCATGCTTATCATCATCAGTCAGGGCATAGAGCACAAAAATTGGCAAAACACTTTGCAGCTGTGTAAAACTTCAGTTAAGCCACATTTGGAATATTGCATTCAGCTCTGATTGCCACACTACCAAAAAAATGTGGAAGCTTTGGAGACGGTACCGAAAAGATTTACTTGGATATTATCTGATTTGGTGGATGTTAGCTCTGAAAAGGTATTGGACAAACATGGTCTGTTTTCACTTGAACGGCAGAGGCTAAGGGGCAACCTAAAAGAAGTTTACAAACTTATGAGAGGCATGGATACCGGAGTCTTTATCCCAGGGTAGAAGTGTCAATTACAAGAGAACACAGGCTTAAGGTGGGAGGGAAAGTTTGAAGGAGATTTGAGAAACAAGATTTGTACACAGAGTGTGGTAAGTGCTTGGAATATACTGCCAAAAGACATGGAAGAAGTTACGACAGCAATGTTTAAGAGGCATCTTGACAGATACATGAATAGGCAGGGAATAGAGGGATTTGAGCCATGTAGAGGGAAAAGGTTTTTAGTTAAGAAAGGTGTCACGTGTTGGCATAGGTTTGGTGGGCAAAGGTTCTGTTCCTGTGCTGTGTTTTTAAAAAAACATACAATGTGACAAACATTAGTGATGAGTCAAAGGGTTGGGAAAGTTTTAAAAGCCATCAATGAATGACCATAAAAAGATAAGGAGGGAGCAAATAAATTCTGAGGATAAACTAACAAAGTGCTATCAAGGTGGGCAAGAAGAGCTTATTTAAATACATACAAAGAAAGAAACAGGTCAAAGTAACCATAAATTTTGTACAGAATGAAGCGGGTGAAATAATAATGGGGAACGATAAATGGCAGGGCAGTGGAATAAATAATTTGAATCAGTATTCATGGTAAAAAAAAATTAATAAAAGACTAAACAATCAAGAGGCAAATGTGGGGAGAAAATAAATGCAATAATTATCGCTAAAGAAAAGGTACTAGGGAAACTAGTGGAGCTAAGGACCTATACAATCATTGGACCTGATGGGTTGTGCCCTAGGATTTTAAGAACAGAAATAATGAACGCACTGGGAGTAATCTTCTAAGCATCCTTCTGGAAAAGTTCCAGAAGAATGGAAAACTGCCAATATAAAACCCATATTCAAAAAAGGAACGAGAGAAAAATAGGCAACTGTGGGTCAGTTAGCTTAACATATGTTATTGGGAAAATGTTAGACTTCATTATAAATGATGTAATAGAGAAGCATTTAAAAATACAGAATACTATCAGGCTATTTCAGAATGGCTGCGTGAAAGGGAAATCGTGCTTGATAAATTTGCAAGAACTCTTTGAGGTGGTACAATGTCAGATAGATAAAAAGGAACCAGTAGATGTAATATATTTGGGTTTTCAGAAGGGTTTGATAGGGTTACATCCTAGGCTACGTAAAAAAATAAGAGCCCATGGCGTTGAGAATGGTATATTCGCATGGATGAATGGTGGTCCCACAATTTACAATTATTTACAAAATGTTATATATATATTATATATATATATATATATATATATATAGATGATGGAAGTGAATGTCCTATCATCATGTTTGTGGCTGCACAAAAGTAGGTGGTAAGTCGAGTGGTGAGGATGAGGCAAAAAGTCTACAGAGGGATATAGACAGGTTAAGTAAGTCAGCAGAAACTTGCCAAATGCAATAAAATGTGGGTAAAGCTGTGATCATGCACCTTAGCAGGAAGAATAGTGGAAATAATGTTATTTAAATGGAATAAAGTTACATGGGTCTGGGTGGGATGCTTCAAGGGGTGGTGTGGACTTGTTGGGCCGAAGGGCCTGTTTCCACACTGTAGGTAATCTAATCTAAAATGAAAGGAAGGCTGCAGTATAGAGGGGTTTCAAAAAGCTGGCATACAAATTCAGCAGGTAATATGGAATACAAGTGGAATATTGGCCTTTATTTCAAGGCCATATAAGTATAAATTGTCACATAAATAGAGAAAACTTGTTAAAACTATTCAAAATACTGATAAGACCAAGCCTAGAATATTGTGGTGAGTTTTGCTCCCTTTATCTAGGAAAGTATATATTGGCATTGAGGCAATCTAGAGAAGGTTCATTCGATTGATTCCAGGTGTGATTGATTTTCTTATGTGGAGAGATTGAGTACATTGGGTTTGTGCTCACTTGAGCTGAGAAGAATGAGAGGTGGTCTTATGTGTTTCAAAAAGATTCCTAGGAGCTTGACAAGATGGATTTAGGAAATTGTTTCCCCTTGTTGGAGAGTTGATGACAAGAAAGTATCATCTCAGATGAAAGCGTCTTCCAATTAGAATAGGCATAAATTGGAACTTTTGCTCTCAAAGAATACTGAATCTGCGTAATTCATTACCATAAAAGGCTGCAGAGTCTGGGCCGCTAAGTATACTCAAGACTGAGATAGATTTTTAATCAGTAAGTAAATAAAAGTGATGAGGAAAAGGCAGCAAAATGAGTTGCAGATTATCAATCAGCCATAATGGTATGGAAAGGTAGAGCAGAATTGTTGGCTCAACTGGCCTACATATGTCCCCAAATCTTGCGATCTTATGGTTGCAATAGAACACCACAAACTGCAAATGAAAATCAAAAGAACTGCAGATACTGTGAATCAGAAACAAAAACAGAAATTGCTGGAAAAGCTCAGCAGGTCTGCAGTATCTGTGGAGAGAAATCAGAGTTAATGGTTCAGGTCCAGTGACCCTAAGCTCCTTGTCAAGTCACACATTGTCCTGACTTATAGGCATATCACCACTCCTTCACGGAGTTAAAATCCTGAAATCCCCTTCCTTACAACTCTCTTTGTGGCCCTACACTTCAACGGTTGTAATGATTCACAAAGGTCTCTCAGCATTCCCTTTTCTAGAGCAATCATGGATGGTTAATAAATGTCAGATTTGTCAGCAACACTCGCATCCCAAACAAGTAATAAATTACCATGTGGCAGAACTTGAGCGCCAAAGCCTAGATCATTGTTCATTCAAGACTGCTTCATTGTTAACAATCTTAACGCACTATTGAAAGAAGAAAGTCTGCATTTGTTTTTCCTATGGGATCTTTGAGTGGGAAAAAGGTGGGTGACTCAGCATCAATGCAGTGGATTATGCATTTTCTACATAAGGGTTGAATTGCTTGATCGTTGTTAAGCATTTTAGGCTCAGCTTTGGATGAAGATCTACAAAATGAATTCCTCTGGGGTATGGCTGTAGAGTGGTTCAGTTGAAACTCTTCTTTTGCTAGTCATGCCGAATGAGATTCTTAGCACCTATAAATCTTGCCTGCTATTTCACCATTTCACTGTGGTCATCTGGGATTTGTTTTGATTATGTTGTGTATTTCCTCCTTAATCAGACCTTCCCAGAAGACTTACTAGTGGGTAAGGGCACTGGGGATCATGACACAGATTGACTGTTTGATGGAGCAGTTTGTCTTTTTCTAGTCCATTAGTTTGACATTCTTGCATGATGGAAAGATATCAGATTGCTAGGCTGGTTTGAGTTGCTATGCACAATCACAAGTTGAGCATTTGAGTACACTGAAGACCATGCTATCAGATTTCCCTCATGTATTTAACTGTCACTTGCCAAAACTGACTGGACTCAAATCTAAACTCTACTGTAAACTGTTGTACTAATAAACAGGGGACCAGACATAATTCAATGCTACATGCTCATTTGTGTACCAGTCAGTAAGATCATGAAGGGGATCTCTGACTGAGCGAAGACAGCATTGATTTTTATTTTAATGGGAAGATTGTGCGGATAAACAGAATGAACTGCATGACAGAGTTTGTAATTTCATTTATATCATCATACATTGACTACAGTATGACCTAATTTGTGCCTCTCACTAATATGTTTCAACATGCTCTAATATATTCATGAGTTATTATACATAATTATAAGGTACTGTCAGAGATACACAATTATTCTATCCATGCAAACTTTTCTTTCCCTCTTTGAAGACTGTTGATCTGATCCTATAGGAATATTCTCTTTAAAAACTGATGCATTCTCCTAGCTGTTGGAGACACCGCATTGATGTCATTATTATCAACGTGAATTCCGTTTTTCTGAAACTCTCGTGGGAATGTTAACCATGTCAGACAAAACAAGGTGCCGAAACCAAATTAATCTCATCACTCTGACAGGAGCGAAGTTGGATTTAAAACAGTCCCATCTCTCTGAGAAACAAGCCTTCTTTTAGCTCAGCCACGTTTGAATAATTAATTACCAATATCATTATGTAGTCATTACATGTCATAACAATATATCTGAGAGGTGAAACTTAATATTCTGAACTGAGCACGGAGGAAGGCTGCACAGAAAATGCCAATTAAATATTGATACAGACTAATTGGGCACAGGATTTATGACACATATTGCCTTTGTTCTGCTTTTCAATATGTGAACTCTTCAAAGTACAAAGTCCTCTCATATCAGCTCTCACAGACTCATCATGTTTGTACATTTAACCCTCAAAAATATGACAGGCCAGCGGAGTTTTAAAAAGGTGAGCAGAAACTTGCTATAAATAAAGATCGACTGCTTTGTTTCTACTACCTTGTTGTAGCCCTCAGGACCGGGGACACTTAGAATGCTGGAGACAGGTCAGGATTAGGGATTACATACCCTTAATTGCAGTCAATTTGCAAATTCATTGGCTATTCATGCACTTTGTGTCTGCTGTGTAAATGCACTTCCACGTCATAGTATGTTGATACTACACACAAAGCTAGAAAGCAATGTGATTACATACACACAGGGATCTATAAAGACAGCAAGGGGAAATAGACATCTCTGAACAATAAATGTAATACATGAGTAAAACAGCAAAAGTATATCAATGTGAAACCTAAACTGTCTCAAGAATGTTTACTTGAATGGGGAAATTGAAAAGAAATACATTAGCATAGAATGAATACAATGAAAAGCAACAAAAATGCACAAAAGTGAAAAATTACAAACATTATGCAAATAGTTATGTTGTAGTTTCGGCAAACAATACTGCATGTTAACCAGAAAAATATAAGCCACTTGGAAGATAAGTGAAACTAAGTAACTGACAGGCCAATGAAAGTTTGTTCCATATTGCAAAGAGAAGCTGGTGCTATATCATTTGAGTCATAAACCTGAGTAAGGATGAACATTTCCTGAAATACAGCCAGAAGAATGAACAGAATTTCAAAAGTTGGGTTTGGAAACCTTCGTCTTATCGGAGGAAGGATGGCAATCGAACATTATGTGGCACAAAATTGACTTTTGTTCCTACTTTTAAGGTGCAAATTGGCCTCCTAACCCTTGAAAATGTTGCCTGAGATGTGCATTTCCGATGGTAGTGGGATATAACCACATGTGCCTAATGACTGCTGCAGTATGAGCAGCAGGGAGATTATGATATAAATCTGGGCGCAATGCTGATTTGGTGCCAGCACTGTCTTTTCAAATGCAGCCAATGGTCTGCCTTAACCTCGTAAAGCTGAGCACAAGGCTAAATGATGCAAAAGATGCCTACCAGCACTACTTAAAATTATCACAATCTACACTCAGGTTAGCCGTTGGATTAGTTCTTCTAATAATCCTGTGTATTTTGGGAACTTTCCTATATTTGTCTGAGTTTCAGTTGTCTACATAGCGCTGCTTTACTGATACCAAAGGGCTTTGTTGGTGAGTTAAAAGCGAGTGCTGAAAGTTGCTTCCAAACATGTGTGGCCTAGCAGGTCTCCTTGGCAATTAAGCATGACTGTTAGAATGAACTGAAACAAGCTGCTAGAAGAGGGAGAAAATGACTCTCTGTCGAAGGACACATCCATTAGGACTTCAGGCAGCAATTCACTTATTTCAATTTGAGTAGCAATCAAATGTTTTCAATTTATTTAAGAAACCGTGACTAAAATCAGCCAACTACTGCAGCCACAATCGACAACAGATACTTCAAAGCAGAGCATGGTCTACATTGCTGCAGTAGGCAGCACTATCCCTTTAAGATTGGACCATAGAGAGGTGCTTCTCCATTTCCAGTTCTTCCCTGCTGCTTCCTTTTACAAGTGTCTTACATTGCAAGAATAAGAAAAATGGGTTGGGATCTGATGTGGATATTTTATCAACATTATATTCAGTTTCCAACCTCCTCTCATTCACACATTATCTATCTCTGTTTCTACTCTTTCTGTCATCTACTTCTTAGCCTATCTTCTAACTGAGGACAATCAACAAATATTTACAGTAAGCACATTGACACCCACAGCCACCTCTACGTCAATCCTTCACACCCTTTTCCCTTTAAGAACTCCATTTTAATCATCATTTTCCTGTATCATTTCTTTTCTGATGATGAAACATTGCATATTGACACCTCCTTTTTCCTCAACAGAGGACAGCCCTAAACTGTCTGAAGAAGAGTCATATCAGACTTGAAATGCTTACCCTATTTCTTTCTCCATGTTTCTTTTGGCATGTTCTTTGATTGTTTCAGGCTTCCAGCATCCATAGCATTTTTGTGTGTAACTACTGTTTCTCTTCCTTGAAGAAATTCTGCTCTTGTCTCCAATATTATTTCTCCTTCTACCTTTTATCTTGTCCACCGTCATTGCTTTCTCTTTCCCTCAAGTGTTTGATAAAATGCTTGCCAAAACTCTCTTGCACAGCCACATTTCTCTTCTCAGTGGCCGCCTCCAGCTCTGCATTGCCCCAGATGTTTTCCAACTCAAGTTCCATCCTGCATGTTTTAAATCGACCCGAGATTACTGTTATCTCCGGACCTGCAACACTCCTCAGGCAAATGCTTTCGCTGCATCCTGAAATCCACTCTCAGTGCCCAGAGCTGCCACATGCACACTCTCGACCTCTGTCTCCATTGGTCTCCAAGAATCTCTTTGCTGCCCTGGTCTCCAGTTCCATTTCGTTCATTGTCTCATTCAGTGGCTTAAAATGAAACTTTTCTTTTCCTTTCAGAGGTAAAGGAACACAAGTTCCAAAAAGAATTGTTACAAAGAAAGGTCATATCAGACTCAAAACATTAAGTGCTTTCTCTTACCACATTAGCTGCCAGACTTGCTGATGTTCTCCCGCTTCCGCTCTTTTTTTTAGATTTTGAGCATCTGTAGTAAATCACTTTTATTCTCCAATGCTACGGTTAACATCACATTTGCTGTACATTTGCATTGACATATTCTCCTTCCTGCCAGAAATATGATAGCGTTCCCCTTGCTCCCTTCCCCTTTCCCCTTCCACAATACCCGAGCATACACATACTCAAGTAATGATCCCTCATCATTTCCACCACCTTCAGCGCAATACAGCCATCAAACATATCATTCTGTCCCCTCACTTCATCATTCTGAAAGAACTGCTTCCTCTGCAATACCCTGAGCTATTTCTCCATGGCCCTGAACAGCAACAACGCTTCCCACAATGCCTTTCATCCAAGCATAGGAGATGCAACACATACTTTTTTACCGCCTCTTTTCTCACTATTAAAGTCCAAACACTCCTTCGTGAAATGGCTATTTATTTGTATTTCCTAGAATTTAATATTTTGTATTCACTGTTCACAATGTGGTCTGCTCTGCAACAGAGAGCTCGAATGCAGATTGGGCAACCACTTTGTAGAACATCTCAAGTTTAATTGATAACATGTCCCTGAGCTCTGGTGACCTGTCATTACAATTCTCTCATTGGGGCACATGCTGACTTCTCTGTTTTCAGCCTCCTGTCGTGTTCCAATAATCTAAATACAAGCTCAAGGAAGAGCAGCTCTTTCCTCAAGAAGGCATTTCTGAGAACCCTTCTGCACCCAGGTTTCGGCTCAACAATTCTCTCTCCATGGATGCAGTGATTTCCAGCAATTTTATACTTTGTATGGCAAATATTCATCAATTCACACCTCCTCTTCTGTATCTTTTATTGGCTTGTTCCTGCTTATTTTGGCCATATGCTATGAGCCTTTATTGGTATTTAACATCACCTGTCTTCAATTCTATCACAGACTTTCTCCTCCTGTTCTTTTTTGCACCCTTCTTAACTTTTACAAATTCTGATGGAAGGTCATCAACCTGAACTGTTGTGCTGACCTTTACCAGCCCAAGTGGACTGCAAAATAATGGGAAGTTTCCCAATGGTGAGCTACAGGGCAGATTGGTACCTGCTTCATAGAGTTAATCTGCATAATCATGGTCCCAATTAACAGCAACAATACCAGTCCTCTAGCAATTTGCCAATAGCAGATGATCCCTGCCCTATGCAGAGACTGTACATGCTTCCTCAAATATGCCTTTTTGTGGCAGTCTAGGCCAGGTGCTGCCATTTGCCCCACAAATGGGCTACAGACACATGGTCCACCCTGCAGGGGTTTATCCTGATACAGCACAATTTACTACTCTTGAACATCCTGCATTTTATTTTTTTTCACCTGTTTGAGAACACTTCTATTTTCAGAAACACTGACCTTGTAAGGTAAATCCTCATTATGACTTATCCAATAGATTCGCTGCCCTCTCCTGTCTTTTCTCTCAAGGACCTGCAGGGCTTGTTTGGTCGAGTGCAGTTGAGGGAAATGACTTGTTAGTCCAACGAGAAGAGGCTGTCATCTCAAACAAGATGTACTTTATGCATGATAGCGACCAGGTGCAGGTTACATTAATAGGATAGACATCATTACATTGTGTATGAGGAACATTTAGAACATAGAACATAGAACATAGAACAGTACAGCACAGAACAGGCCCTTCAGCCCACAATGTTGTGCCAACCGTTGATCCTCATGTATGCACCCTCAAATTTCTGTGACTATATGCATGTCCAGCAGTCTCTTAAATGACCCCAATGACCTTGCTTCCACAACTGCTGCTGGCAACGCATTCCATGCTCTCACAACTCTCTGTGTAAAGAACCCGCCTCTGACATCCCCTCTATACTTTCCACCAACCAGCTTAAAACTATGACCCCTCGTGCTAGCCATTTCTGCCCTGGGAAATAGTCTCTGGCTATCAACTCTATCTACGCCTCTCATTATCTTGTATACCTCAATTAGGTCCCCTCTCCTCCTCCTTTTCTCCAATGAAAAGAGACCAAACTCAGTCAACCTCTCTTCATAAGATAAGCCCTCCAGTCCAGGCAGCATCCTGGTAAACCTCCTCTGAATCCTCTCCAAAGCATCCACATCTTTCCTATAATAGGGCGACCAGAACTGGACGCAGTATTCCAAGTGCGGTCTAACCAAAGTTTTATAGAGCTGCAACAAGATCTCACGACTCTTAAACTCAATCCCCCTGTTAATGAAAGCCAAAACACCATATGCTTTCTTAACAACCCTGTCCACTTGGGTGGTCATTTTAAGGGATCTATGTATCTGCACACCAAGATCCCTCTGTTCCTCCACACTGCCAAGAATCCTATCCTTAATCCTGTACTCAGCTTTCAAATTCGACCTTCCAAAATGCATCACCTCACATTTATCCAGGTTGAACTCCATCTGCCACCTCTCAGCCCATCTCTGCATCCTGTCAATGTCCCGCTGCAGCCTACAAAAGCCCTCTATACTGTCAACGACACCTCCGACCTTTGTGTCGTCTGCAAACTTGCTGACCCATCCTTCAATCCCCTCATCCAAGTCATTAATAAAAATTACAAACAGTAGAGGCCCAAGGACAGATCCCTGTGGAACCCCACTCACCACTGACTTCCAGGCAGAATATTTTCCTTCTACTACCACTCGCTGTCTTCTGTTGGCCAGCCAATTCTGTACCCAAGCAGCTAAGTTCCCCTGTATCCCATTCCTCCTGACCTTCTGAATGAGCCTACCATGGGGAACCTTATCAAATGCCTTACTGAAGTCCATATACACCACATCCACAGCTTGACCCTCATCAACTTTTCTAGTCACATCCTCAAAAAAATCGATAAGGTTTGTGAGGCATGACCTACCCCTCACAAAGCCGTGTTGACTGTGATGAAATGACTTAGATGGTATGTCTTACAAATCCGAGATCTTGATCTGTTTTACCACCAACTGTTTATAATATCAAAATAGTGGGTGTTGTTTAAGGCATTAAAGCTTTCAGCTTGTTACATCTGTACAGCTTCCTTCAATCTTTTTTCCAAAATATAAGTATTTATACATTTGTATAAATAAACACTTTTACCACTAGCCCAATGTCTAGTAAGACTCTGCTCCACAAATTCAGTGTCTGGATTCACATTTCTCTCCGAATCTATTCTGTTAAGGCTTGGGAGATTGATAGGACATTTAATGGACGACAGTTTATTTTAATTCTTTTTCTGACAGTACAAGGTCCACAAGTCTTTTTAAACCGGAGAACATTCTATTGCTTGGATTTCCTTCACTGAGTATGTCTTGACTGCTAAAACTGTAATTGCTTCATTATAATATCTGAAGGAGTTTTAATCTCATGAATTTCCATTGAGGAGGGCTGCCCGCTTAAACAGACACTTTCTTGATACAGTAGCTTGGATCTCCAAACTAGGCAATTATGCTTGACTGTGTCCAAAATCTGTAAAGATTGGTTGTCCTGTCTCAGGGTGCCTTCCACAGGATTGTACACACCCAAACTTCAACCTGTATGACCAGAGTTCCTTTCTCAATCTGCTAGTAAATTAATGTTGAAGTGTGTAGATGCTTTACTTCAATGTATTTACTAGGTTGGACAATTTCATTCACCCTCAGTGGATGCATTACTATAAATCCAACATGTCACCTCCTCAGGTTTGTGATTTGAGGGTTGTTTCTTGCTCGACGCAATCTCTGTCACTGTCATTATCATCAAGAATTTATTCTGTGAATGTTAAAAAAAATATTTGAACTGGTGGCAGTGTCTGACATTAGACTCAAACCTGCCAACAGTGTTGCACTCTCAATTATATCACTTCAAGATAATCAAGGAGCCCAAGCAAAATATATTCCTAATTATCTTTTGACTGCTTACATTCTATTGCTGATTCTTGTAATCTGACTCATCAGTGTTGATTGCAATGGATAATATTTCTGCCAATCCTGCATCATCAGGTTTCCACCTTGCTGAAAGTTATGAAACAAATTTGCTGATGCCAATATAGTTAATCTCACTGGTTTCAGTCTTTATTTGGGTTCCAGCATGAATCTCAGGAGCCTTTTGCAATCGTCTAATGGCTGTCCTTTTGCAGGTTGTTCTATAACTTGCTGTTCAGTGACCAAATGATTTTTGATTTGTTTTGTTCCATGATTGGCTATTGCTTGACCATTTGTTCCTTAATCAGTGGTTTCTCAACTTCAACCAATTTGGTTTCTTCCCCTATTTGAACAAGATTTACATTCAAAAATGCATTCATGCTTATGCATGCTAGTTCTTGCTTGTGAAGTATATCTAAATTCTCTACCACATACCACTCCTTGAGCTGGTGTACTTCTTGCAACATACCTTTAACTGCCAAACCTCTTGGACCATGTAGTTGTACTGTATCTAAACTGTAAACAGTGTTTCTTCAACCATGGCACACCATCCTATAATTTGATGATGCTTGCCCCTGTATAAAGTTAATGAAAAGTCCATTGACGTGAATATCCACATCAAAAATAAACAGTCTACGCTATTTATTTCCATAGGCCTGTCTTTAGCTTTTCCTCTATTTTAGTCTGCTCTACTTCATGAATGTCTTTGTGTGAGGTGCCATTTGACTTCTTGTTGCTCTGTGTCGGCGTCCTATTTTCACATATTTTCTGAAAATGACCTATTTCCTTTTCAGATAAATCACTATTTTTTAAAAAATGCACACTGTTTATAACTGTGAGGATTCCATGCCCCACAGGACTGATGTCTGTGCTCCTCACTGCATTATTTTTGCATGTGTCTTCACAGGTTGCACACTTTAACCATTGAGCTAATTCTTCTGATTCCCAGCAATAAGGTTGATCTTCTTTAGTTTGATCAGTGTTGTTTCTGATCCTCTGCTTCACTCAACATCTGTATTGTTTTCTCTGGAGTCACATCATCTTTTAACTGTATTAAATTTGACAAAGGCTCAGCAGCAATTCCAATAACAATCTGTCCCTTAGTGTCCTGACTTTAAATCTCAACATGTAGTTTTCCACTAATCTTTAGAGATAATTCATTAAATTTTCTGTGGATTCCCCTGCATATTGAACATTTAGAGTAAATATTTAAAGAATACTTTTTGTTCTGAGATTAAATATTGTTAAAGGGTTTACCAACTTCTTTTAAAAAGTACACCTTATGAAGCTACAATGTTATCAGATGTCCCCCCAATTGTGTAGAAAAATAAACTTACTTGTTCAGCTGCTAACTTATCACAGAATTTGGAAACAATTCTGCATCTTAAGAATTATTTTTGTCAAGGTGTCCAACGCTGTTCTATTTTCCCTCTCCCTGAATGTATATTTTCCTAGACATATTATTTATGTTACCAGCTCTTGCAAATATGATGAGTTAGTTTGCTTTCTTCAAATAATTTGAATTCTGCAGGAAAGCAGTTTTGCTGTTGTGTGCTGCTAAACTGGAAGCTTTTCCTAGGTTTTTATGGTCAAAACTGAGGATTCCTGTCAGTTTAAAATAGAATGGATAATTCCCACCTTCTGTAAGTAAACTTTATTATTCCTTCTCTGATGAGTAAAATATAAGTTCCTGGCTTTTGTGCCACTTTTCTTTCTGAATCCTACTAACTGTAGTCTTAATAAATGATTATGATTTTCTTAACAGCTTTACCAAAAAATTCTGCTCTTTACGGCTCCAGAAGATGAATTCCATTCCTTTAATGCCTTTTCCTAGATAATTCCCACAGTCTACAGCATTTAATAATAATTCTAGTTCTCATTGTTTTTTTCCTGGAGGAATCCCATTGCCTGCAGTTTAAATAGCCATAGTTTAAGTCATTTTCTGTTGCCTCAACAGGCTCTTAACTTTCTTCATCCTTAAGGGTCCATCTGTTTGGGCTTCTAAATTGCCATTTCACAGCTTTAACTTTGGCTTTGTGGTATTCCTGGGTCTGTGATATCACTTTAAATTGCTTCTGTGCTTCTTGCTTTTCCTTACTTTAGCTGTGCCTCATGGAGCTGACTAGCTACAGAAGAGATGCCTGGTTTAAGCTGGAAGTACTTTGATTAATTTTATGTATAAACTGCACCTTGTTTTAAGTTCTCCTTCTGCTCACCAGAGATTTCAACTTTATTCACAAAGCCTCCAATGACCATTCACTCTCCAACTAAGCATGCTCGAAACTGCCCCTACACTTTATAGGCACCAGATGAAATGGAACTGGGGACCAAGACGGTGTGAGGCTTATGGCGAGAGAGGCCAAGAGTGTGCATGTGGTGGTGCATAGCACTGAGTATGAATCACAGAATGTGGAGGGAGCATCTATCTGAGGAGTGCTACATGTCATTGAGATACCTGTAATCCTGGTAGCCTTCGAGGCATGAAGGATAGATTTTAGTCGAAAGGATTGTGAGATAATGCAGAGCCAGAGACAGTCACTGAGTTAGATCTAGCTGTGAAAACAAATTTTGGCAAATACTTTATTAAACACAAGGAGGAACACAGAAGGCAACAAATGTTAACAAGCTGAAAGATTCAAGTGGAAAGCTCATCACAGAGAAGAGCAGAACTTCTTCAAGGTGGATATATCAAGAAGACAAGTGCTACAAATTTAAAACTCAAATAAAAGCAAAATACTGCAAATGTTAGAAATTTTAAGTAAAACATAAAATGGTATAGAAGCCCAGCAGACCTGGCAGTATTTGTTGAGAGAGGAACAATGTTTTCTTTGGTTCACTCATGAAATGTGCGTGCAAATGGCTGGACCAACATTTATTATCTGTCCCCATTTGCCCTTGAGAAAGAATATTTCAGGACAATACCATTAACATTTTGAATCCAATTATTCTTCTTCAGCATTGATCCTATAATCTTTGATCTGTAATCGATTTGGTGCAATTGGTGGTCAGCTCTATAAAGCTCTCAGTGGACTCTTGCTGCTTGCCAGGTCTGAAATGAATTGTACCATCAACTGCCTATTCTGGATTATTGTACTTTGCCACATGTTTCTCTTCTGTAGGGTTCTCATTCAAGTTCAAATATCCTCAAATATTCCAGCTGCTGACGGCTTGCATGAGCAGCTTGCTTAAAGTTGTATCTGCAGAAAATGTAGATCTCCATGGCTGTCAGTATTTTGTACACTGCAGCTAAAAGGAATCTGCACTGTTTGTCAACATGATGTAAGGTGTATCCTCACCACAGCTCACCATGTTGTGTGCACTATCCTGACTGATTAGTTGCCATCATTGTTTTTCTACAAAAGGTTCTTGTCTTGATCAAGGTTGTATGATAGCAAGATGTACAAATTACATTAAAGTCACCTTTCTGGGTACTATGTGGAGCCGTCAGATGGTAAGTCCTACTCCTTCGAGACCCTGAGCTGTTCTTTCGCCAAGTCCATATGATATCTTGATAGTAGCCAGTGCTTAAGGCACTCCTCAATGTTAAACCCTACTGGAGCCTTACATTCATTTCCAACTCTGAGGTCTCATATTTGCCTCATCACTGACACCACCAGCCTCTGAGTGACCAGTCTTTGGGGTGGCACCGTGGTTCAGTGGTTAGCACTACTGCCTCACAGAGCCAGGGACCCAGATTCAATCCCAGCCTCGGCTGGCTGTCTGTATGGATATTGTATGTTCTCACCATGTCTGCATGGGTTTCTTCCGGTTTCCTCCCACAGTCTGAAGATGTGCGAGTTAGGTGCGTAGGCTATGCTATATTGCCCAAAGTGTTTAGGGTGAGAAATGCAGGGATAGGTTAGGGTAGGGTGTGGATCTGGGTGGGATGCTCTTTGGAATGTCAGTGTGGACTCAATGGGCTGAATGGCCTGCTTCCACACTGTAGGGATCCTATGGATTCCTTCTGATTGCGCCAGCAGATCTAGGGCCTACCCTGCTGTCTGTAACTGGGCGGTATACCTGCCAGCTGCTAATGTGGAGGTTGCTTCTGCTAAAATTACTAAACAATTTCCAGCAGAGGACTCACTTTACATCTCAACACTAGGGTCTAGAAGCCTATGTTGAAATTCAGCTCATTAACTCTATTTCCTTCTTTACAGTTACTGCTATTCCTTTGATGTATTCCAGTATTTTCTGCTTTGTTTGATTTCCAGTATCTGCAATATTTTGTGTTCATGATATAAATTGAGCTTGGTTTGAGGGTCCCTCTTTCAATCACTATTTCAGGTACTCTTTTTCAGGTATCGGAGGGTTCGAATAGCAAACCGCCTGCAAGTGATCCACAGCATAATAGTAACTAGTATCATCAACATTTGCCAGCAGCAGCACAGATATTCCAGTGAAAGGTGTCTGTGGCTTTAGGAAGTAGCACCAGGTATGTGAAAGAAAACAGACAAGATGAGACAAGTTATTATTGAGGACAAACATTATTCCTGTTAACTGCATAACTTCCTGTACTTTCTCAAATGCAGCTTTCTTGTGAAATTGTCAAACCATCTTCCTGTTGCTGTTGATTAGGAAAGATAAAAGAACTGGTCATGCTGATTGATACATGCGTGATCAGCACATTAACTGATACAGTGGCACTAGCCTGATAGTAGCTAGAACCAGAGATAGTAGGAACTCCAGATGATGGAGAATCTGCGATAACAAGGTGTGGAGCTGGATGAACACAGCAGGCCAAGCAGCATCAGAGGATCAGGAAGGCTTAGATCAGAAATGAAATCAGATCAGGGTCTAGGCCTGAAACGTCAGCTTTCCTGCTCCTCTGAGGCTGCTTGGTCTGCTGTGTTCATCCAGCTCTACACCTTGTTATCTCAGTAGCTAGTAGCAGGACAGTTAAGAATAACATTGAGCTTTCCTGCCATTAGCTGGCTCTTGTCTGTGTTGCAAATATCCTTGAAATGACTGGAAAATCTGTATTCCCTTCCTGCTAGTCTAGAGTTTGCAAAGTCAGTTTTCCTTTGCCACGAGTATATATGCAAGGTATGTTGTGTTGTAATTAAAGTGCACACTGTTATCCTTAGCATGCTACTTTTCTTCCAATTCATTTACTTTATTTGAGGCAGAAGTTGACATTAACCTTATTTTCATGCACTGTTTACTGTGGACCTTTACAACTTTCACGAAGCAAGCTTGTAACTCCTTGAAAATTGGGATTGGAGGAATTGTTTCCTATCAGCCTTACTTCTTCACTTTTTCTCTTTTTGCTGTTACAAGTCCATCACCTCTATTTTAAGTGTTTACTAGCACTTTTATATTTTTTGCCCTTTAAACCTTTTGGGTTCTTTTTCCTTGTTATCATGGCTCCTATCCTTTCTCCCCACTTAGATACTGTCTTCTGAGCAATAAATGCTGGCAAAACCAGCAATGCTCACATTCCATGAGTAATTAAAATAAACAAGGTTCTTGACATTCATGAACTTACAGTGGATTAATGCATTGACCAGCATTCCTTCTCATTTTCTTACTGGCTCTGCAGGCATCCAAGGCCCATGTACAGCAGTGACAACTGGAAGTCAGTGCTGCGACTGGCTTTCTGACACCAAACACTTTTTGTGGAATATCGGAGTGGCTGCAGTATGTGCAGCTTAAAAGAAACATTGTTGATGTTATCCCTGTAAATGGAACCCCTCTACCTGACTCTGTCTACCAATGCATCCTCCATCCAGAACATTGCAGTGACGGTGTTATAGTTATCACTGGATCACATGTCCTCCATTCCCAGCCTTCTCCTAGTCCCCATATCTCTGGCACTTGCTAAAACATCTTAGCTTGTTCTATGTTTCTTGCCTTTTATTTCAAGTCCCTCAATGCCTACTATTCACCCCAGAATTGCTAAAACTGTTTCACTGTTTTCCTCCCACAATCTCTGGCTTTTCATCCTTGATGATATCAATCTTCATCTCAATTTTTCATTCAGCCTCTCACTTGGGAACACTAAGTTCACTGCTCACCAATCTCTTTTCATTCTGTCTCTCTGCCCTAACTCTCCAACTCATTTTTATGTAAACCCCTTGACCTTACCATTTCACAAGACCTGGCCACTTCTCCTGTGACAACCATAGCTAGTCATTCCTGACTACTTCCTTTGAGCATTTTCAATTAAATACACCTTTCCCCTCCCAGTCTTACTTTGTTGGTATCCACCTCTGAAAATATTTCTCTCTCAGACCATTTATTTTCAAAGCCCTAACATTTGCCAATATATTTCTGCATCTACTATGCTGCTCAACTGCATCTTCGTCTCCACATTTGATGAAATAGTCTACATTTAAATGCTGTCACCCGGGCCTCCCTTCTGGTATGGTCCTCATCTCACTTCCTTAAATTCAAGGAATGTAGATTTGAATGGACATGGGTGTCATCTGATTTGTGCATTCATCATTAAACTTGCTGATCCACATAAAACACTGTTGTGTCTCGTTCTCTTCTGCCAAAATGTTTCCCTATCCCATGATATTTCTGGAATGCAATAACAATCCTGACTTTTTTCTTCCATTTCAGACCACTTTTTAAATCATTCCCCCTTGTCTCCGACATCTGCACTCTAATAACAAGTGAAAGGAGCTCATGGATTTATTTGTCACCCTGATTGAGATCAGCTAATCAGATTTCTCTGCCACATTCCTCCATTCCACTAATCATAGATTCATAGAATTATCCATGTGGCTAAATTTCTTTGAAGGTTCTTCTCTCCCAAGCCCTGAACATGCTTTCTTCCCTAGTTCCTCTCCTGTCAACGTATGCCATTTCTGAGCTCATGTCATCCATAAGCCTCATCTGTGGTGTCTCAACCATGTTCACATTAACTGCTTACCAGCCTGGTCCTCAGGATTGTTGGCATTGTCAACAGTTCTTTCTTCTCAGGTGCTGTCCCTCTCCCTTTCAGACCTGCTATCATCCCCTCTCCTCAAAATGTTACTCTTCCTGTTTCTGGAAATGCATAGCAAAGTCTGGCAGAGTCTTTTAAGAAAGTGTCAGAGTTAACATTTCGGGTCCAGTGACCCTTCCTCTGAGCTGCTTCAATAAGATCACTCCTCATTCTTCTAAACTCCAATGATTAGAGGCCTAATTCACTCATCCTTTCCTCATAAGACAACCCCTTTTTGCCAAGAATCATACTAGTTAACTTTCTCTGAACTGCTTCTAATGCAAGGATCATTTTCCTTAAGTTGACCAAAACCATATACAATTCTCTAGATGCAGCCTCTGCAATGCCCCAAAGATTTGTAGCATGACCTCCCTACTTTATGCTTCAACCATTTGCTATAAAGCTCAACATTCCAGTTACCTTCCTAATTATTCACTTTACCTGCTAGCTTTTCTGTGCTTCATGTATATGAACACCCAGATTCTTCTGTTTTGTAAGTATATTTTTACCATGTGTTTTAAAATCTTTGAATTTGAGTTAAAAGTAGTTTGATTATTTATATTACCTTCATTTTCTTTGTCAATAAATTTCAGTTTTACTGTTAAAATTAAATCAGCAGCAGAGCCTGCTTACGTTTCAGTGAGAGACCACTTAATCAAAATGAAATTAAAATAAAGTATAATCATATAAACCAGGTTTCCATTTGGGATTTGACTTTTCTATGAATAACATCGGCTGGGATCATAGCAAGAGTAATACAATGATCAATATTCTGGACCTTACTGTGTAAATAAAAGATGTTTTGGAACTCCTAAGAATCAGGCAATCGTTTCTCAGCGTAGGAGCAGTCCAGACAAAGAGCATCTCTCATGTGCAGGAAGAAACATTCAGACCTTGTGATATGTACAATCAATGAGGACAGCACAATATATGTTGTGTCCATGGGGCTAGGGAAACCCTTGGAAGTGACCTAAGCCAATATGAAAGTAAGCTTGAGGGTAATGCCTGGTTTTCTGACAAAATAGCGTCTATTCATACATCAGAGTGATGTAGTAGGGCTTCCAGTCCTTTAGCAATTTCATGACCAAAGCTGAAGCCCTGAAGTTGCTAACAAAAAAATTAAAACAGTGTTCAGGCAACAAGTAGGTAGGTTGAACCTCCTTATTTACTTCAAGAATAAAAGTTCACTAATAGTAAATGAAGTTTCACTTGCCACTTCTCTGGCCTATGAAGCTCTGTCAATTAAAACTCCAACCCTTTTGCACAGTAATTTAACCAAATACCCAGCACCACTGAATCAGCTGAAGCATTCATTTGTGCCTGTCTAATGCAATCCAATCTATGCCAATCTATACAACATTCTATGCAATTTTTCCTCGTTGTTTTGCATTTTGATTAATCATTAGTTCAAGGACAAGAGATATCTGGTTTATAAAATCAATTCTGGGTGTTAAAGAGTTGTTTTCCATACAATGGTTAGGTGTGAATTGTCACCAGTGTAATAATATGGTAAACTCTGAGGAGATCAGAGAAAACAGAAGGCATTTGTTCAGTACAAATGGTGCAACAAGCAGCACTAAAGGCCTTGGTGAAGGAATTTGACAGGAGTACAGAATCTTCCTCCATGGTCGGGCCCCTGCAGAAGCCAATACAAAGGCAGTAGATTTAATTGTTATCACAGTGAATGACAGCATCTACCCTCAAGGACTTGGATGTGGTGCTGAAAAATTTCAATGATCTTATAAATGTTGGCGAAGTCACTGATTACATCTTTGCCAAATCCTAAACCAGTGAACTGTTAGCTCACACGCTGCTCTATTCAGCACATCCCCTTGACTCATCTACTATATGAATCAAATAAGCAAGATCTAAGGCTAATATTCATTGCTCCTCTTCAACTGCACAAAGATAGCTCTGCGGCAAGGATTGCACTCATCCCTCTCAGCACGCATACACTGTCAGCAATTCAACTATGTCAGCCATTTCATTGAAGCACATCGTACACCACTCACAGACATACTTCATCTACCTTTAGAGAGAAGTTGGTCCATAATCAGAAGCAGCAGCATCTAACTGACGGACAACCAAAACAGCAACATACTCTGGCCGTCACTGACCAGAGTTGTCTTATGAACTCCATAGACATGAAGAACATTTTTAAAAGAAACAAACCCCCCACATCATCAATGGAAAGAAAGTGACTGAATAATTTTTCATCTTTTCACAACTTTTACTGTAATAATCAATGAAAGTTCATATAATTTAATTCAAATAAAATGGCAAATTTTACTTTAAACAGTTGATACTACAAAAATATTTCTCACATTGTAATGAACACTGACATTTTTCTCTCACAAATATGCAAAGTCATAGCCTTCCCACCTCAAACCGGCTTCTGTTTTTATTATTTCTCACTTTTTACCTAATTGTTTTCGTGCCTGAGAGCCATGTTGTATCAAAATCCCCCGACATGGCTATCACCAACAAGGTGCATATGTGGGAACTCTTTTTTACATGACTCATTATAGTCATCTGACACAGAATCCCAAGAGGCTCCCTTATCTGACCTCCTTAATTGACCTGGTGAGGGCTAGCACCATCTGATCAGCAGGAATCGTATATTCCAATTCAGAATGTCTTACTTTTCCTTACTTCAGTGCTCTGTATAACACACAGTATCACATGTGTGATTGTCTCCTCCCTAGAAATGACAGGCAAGGTGACCAGAAGGGGAAGCCATTGGACAAGGTGGGCTTAAGGTGATGTTTACCTCTTTCTGAGCATCTCACTAATTAAATTATGTGCAAAAGGGTACATGGGTGACTTTCTCTACTTGCCACTGATTAAGGCCTTTAAGCAATCGCTTAATGAGTACTTTTAGGCCTCAACTCACTAGCTCCAAAATCATCTGCCTCTCTGATGGATGAAAAATGCAGTTAGGTTCATGACTGGAAAACCAGGACAAACCTGTTTGCTGGGAGAGGGGGTCTCCAATTGCTGAATTCATCTACAGGCAGGACAAAAAGCCACCAGAGATGGCAGTTTACTTCGTGCACCTTTTCACATTCCACTTACCTCTCATGCCACAATTTCCTCATAGTACAAGCTGTAGATGATGTAAGCATGCATCTCTGTGTTCTGCCCATTCTCTTTACCACAGCTTCATTCCTGTGACCTGAGCCTTTCAGGTGCCAAAAGCTGCCACCTTAATAAGTGAAAGCATGAATTGCATGAAGTGCTGGATCTGGATGATGAAGGAACGTCATCACTCAGTATCATTCTCACAGCCACCAGCAGAGAAACTGGGCTGTGCATACTTAAGAGGGTATCACTGGACCTGGCTCAGCATGTGCCGAGTCACCAGCTATGAGTGGCCTACGGCCAGAGGCTGGGGAAGGACACAACTCCTTGGCAGCTAAGGCCGATGTGCAGGTGAACATCTGTTTGTTGTGGAAGATCCTCTTAGGGCCTGGGATGGGAGTGAGGGGGGAGGTGCAGGGGGGAGGAGGGGAAGCGCTGGCAGCTTTTTAAAGATGATATAAGCACCTGCCTGTGAGTCAGATGGAGTTGACAGTTGCACTGGTACTGGTACCCAATTGTCTATTCCACTCATCATTCAGACATGCCTCATGCCTCCTGGAAGCTAACATATTGTTTGCACAGATCAAGCACCCACTTCCAGTGCTGTCACTGTGACTCTTAGCGCCTGAAAAATTTCAGACTACAGTATCTTTGTTAACAGCAGCCACTTTTATACGCCACAGCTTCAGTTCAAGAGAACATTAGCAAATGCCATTCAGCCCTCAAACCCTAAAATTGTTAAATTCTACATTGAGTTCAGAAGGCTGTAGGATTCTCAAGCAGAAAATGAGGTGCTCTTCTTCCAGCTTGTGCTGAGCTGCAAGTTCAGTAATTTTAGGCACTTTCTCCCATGTCCTTATTCCAAACACACACCACGCTTTGCTAACACATGATCTGCTATTATACACTATCCATTGTTATACACCATCAGCAGCTATTCAAACTCCTGGGCAGACCATTATCCACTCCTTTGTCTGTACAATTGTTCATCTCTCTCATTGGGCTCTATCTTCACCCATTGTTTCCTCCTTACCACCTCTCCCCTCAAATCCTCTGCATATAAAAAAAATTCCTAGCTACTATCAGTTTTAAAGGCGGGTCACTGGACCTGAAATGTTAACATGGATTTCGCTCCACACATGCTGCCAGACTTGCTGAGTTTTTCCAGCAATTTTTTTTTCACTACTGCTAATTTGTATAGTCGGCTGGTCTGCAATGCAGTGATACCAACTGAGATAACTGCACAGCACCCGTACTCTGTCACCAAGCCACCCTTTATTTGTACCCATGGAGAGTCCTTGACATTGATCCAACTCCCTCAGAGCCAGCTCTCAGAGCGAACACAACCTCTGACACTCCTGTTGAGGCAGGATCCCTGATCGAACCAGATTAACAACCCCAATCAGGAAACTCATATTCTGTGAGATCTACCTGGCTGACCTTGTTGTAATCACTACATCCCTCCCCTTCACGTCGGGGATATGGGGCTGTTCTTTCTGTTGTAGCCTCTCCTGGGGCATTTTCAGACCAGGTCCAGTTCTTCTGACTCAGCCTCAGATACGGGTAGTGTGTAACCCACTCCTTGCACCCTGTGCACTTAGGAAGAAATTCATCTTCTTCTTCAGGTGGTAAAGGCATCAAGGCTGCAACATCTGCATGTCCATCTCAGACTTCAAAGTTTCTTCGCCTCCAGGCTTAGGGGAAGAACTTACAGGATCCGACAGCCTTTCAAGATATTCTGTGGGGCCGGGTATGATTTGTTCCTGCCCCATCCACGAGTTTGCAGCTTTTGTATGGTCCACGTGCCAGTTCAGAACTGCCTCACCTGCCAAAACTTTGTTTGCCAAGGGACCTGACCTTGCATTGACCATGCCTCTTACACATGCAGGGCCATTTCTACAGCTCCAGCACCAAACTTTGACCCCTGCAGTAAACTGTGTCTCTCGCTGAGTGGAGTTCTGTGCCTAGCATTGGCTTTCCTGTTGCCATTTCACCCTCACCTGAGGTGTGGAAAGATGACATTTATCCTGGTGCCGAGTCTCTTCCCCATTACTAACTCTGCTGGAGATAACCATGTAGTTGCATGAGGGGTGGTCCGATAAATAAATAGGAACTGGGACAGTTTGGTATTGGGAGATGCTGTAGGCTGTTTCTTTAAGGCTGCCTTCAAAGTTTAGACTGCTCTTTTCACCAAAACATTGGACAGTGGATGGTATGGTGCTGTCCTCATATACCGAATGCCATTTGACTTGAGGCAGTAGACAACACGGTGTAGAGCTGGATGAACACAGCAGGCCAAGCAGCATCAGAAGAGCAGATAAATGATGGTCCGTTGTCTGTGACCAACACTTCCAGGAGTCTATGTATTGCAAGAGTTACTTGTAACCTTTCCTCGGGTGTCCCCGATTTTGGTGAATAAACTGTAAGCACATCCAATCACTCTGAGTGGGCATCCACAGTGACTGAGAACATTGAGCACATGGAAGAATCTGGATAGTCAATGCACAATTGAGTCCAAGGTATACCCAGCCAATTCCTACGACTGTGAGAGACCTGCTGGTGGCAATCTTTATTAACAACTGGTTTTGCAATTACTGATACACCAGCATCTACGTCAACCTCCATTAGAACCAGGTGACCATTTAACCGGACATTTACTTTGATTGGTTCTGATTGGATGTCGCTAAGCAATTTAACTGATCCACAGCCAGACAGAGGTGGACTTTCCAGGGTGTACACTCTTCTGGATACCATCCTATGAGTGTTCTTACTCAATTCAGACCCAGTGGGGCTCTATTGCTGTCTCGAGTTTGCATACTGACAGCAACTACAATGACTTACTGGCACAGATCCTGAAAATGTTAACTCTTTGGCCGAGCCTTGGCTTTGTTTTGGGGTTTTGCTGAGAGAGGCTCTGCAATTGTCTTCATTCAAGTGGTGTCCCCAAGCTCAGTCAACTTGGCAAGTGTGTCCACTTCCACCAGCATGCCCTGTAAAAAGTGCTCCACTTGCCACATTTTCTTATAACAAAGCCAGTATTACGGTCTGTTTGAAGTCCAATTGGGCTTCAGCTCGTAGGCATTTTTGCATTGTAAGATCATTAATCCCTCTCTCGCCACCACTGAAATAACTCCACAGAGGTCTGTATCACATCACCAAGTCACCCTTTCTTTACATGTGTATAGTACTTCACACTGGCCTGGCTTCTCTCAGAGTAAACAGAGGTCCGTCTCTCCTGTTTATGTCTGTCAGCCAGGACTCCCTAACTGGATCAGGTTAGCAGATCCAATCAGAGAATTCACATTGTATGAAGTCCACCTGGTTGATCTTATTGCAACCACTATGGCAACAATGTGAGTTCAATTCCTACACCTGCTGACGTTACTATGAAGGATCCTCTTTGCCAAGCTTTCCCCTCACCCAAGGCATGATGATCTCCAGGTTAAAACATCACTAGTTGTCTCTCTCTAATAAGGGAGTGAGGCTGTTGTGACTTTATTTGCACAGTTTGCAAGACATACACAGTGACTCTTATGAGACCAGTCTTTGACAAAAGTACAAAAACATCAAAAATTTAGAAATTTATCCTTACGTTTAAATATTTTTCAATATTTATTTGAATGGGGTGTCCCTAATAATGTAACACTGGATTACAGTATATAATTAAAATTCTGAAGACTTCCTTTAACAGAATCAGTGTTTTACTCAAACTATTTGTCTTTCTCCATACTCCAAACATCATTCATGAATATTAATTATATACCTAATGATTAACTTTGTGCATATAAAATTTATGCCCACTGCCTTGGAGCCTGGAGGCTTAAAAGCTTGTTCACTGGTATAAAAAACATGGTCATTAACTACAGCAATTAAAGTGAATTAAATATGCTAATGATTAATCACTGCACCGCCAGCATAAGTCATATATCATCACAGCAGCCTATGGCAATGTAAATGTACCACGTATCATGCCACCACTCTGTTTACACTATAAATTGCAGTTTAAGGCTAATCCTGAACCACAATTTTGCATTCAGCATATCAAACATGCTCTGCTTTTGCACACTTTCCAGTCCTATTGTTACTGAATAAGCTCTGGCTATCTGTATGACACTCCTGCACACCAAAGTACTCTCTTTCCAGTTAGTAATCGAACCACAGAGTTCTTCATCTTCAATCTTGATCAATCCTAGTTGTCATTTATTTCTACCTGTGTTACCAATTTCATTATATGGGATCCCAGAGGTTATACACTGAGACCAACACAAGGAAAGATGCAATGAATTACACTATTCATTCAGGAATTAGATGTCAATATTTTGAACTGCACTTATGTAGCCACATGCATTAATGCTAGGTAATGTTAAAATCTCATCTTCCATAAATATTGTTTGATTGTTCAAAATGTTGGCTGTACAACATTGTTAATTGAGACGCTTTCTATCTCAGAGAAGGACATGGTTCCAATCCTCCACTCTTGGGGTAATTTTGACCTCTATGGGTCTAACTATCACTAAAACATCTTTTTTTAATTCAGTTTGGGCATTTTTTGTTCTCCGATTTATTCAGAATCTTAAATGTGGTGGATTGTTAGGGACTTTTGATTAATTAGAAAAAAAACTGATCACAAGCATTAAAAAGCTTAGTTTTTTTTTGAATTTCAATAAATTACAGGGTATAAAGAATATGCACAGATTTTTCTGCAGTATGCATTCGCCAGAAAGAACTCTCAGAGTAACAGGAAGTTAAACGCACATACCATTATTTATGTACAAATTGCCCAATGACTTGTCACGATGAAGAGATAGCCCATGAATTGTAAATCACACCATTTACGGACAATTGGGTCAATGCACTGTTAGACTTGTGGAAATGGTAATTTTCCATTCTGGCAGCATGGTTGAAAAGCAAGGGAAATGCAAAAATGGGCAACTCCAACAGATACCCTACATCAACATATTCTGACCAAATACAGACAATACTGAACAAACTGAATACTGTGGTATGTAGCATATATTGAATATTCTCCACTTTATAAAATACAAAGTTGCAGATGTACTATGTACCGGACATATTAAATATCAAGCCGCGGTACATGCAGAAAATATATATAACATACAGGATGTTCCAATAAATTCAAAGTATTGAAATAAAAATACCACAAAACACAAGGCAGCTAGAATGAAACTGTGTTTTAAGACACCACAGACACAATGTAAAGAAGTCAGGGCACCCAAAGTAGGACATGAAAAACAGAATCTTCATAATTCTGTACAAAATGATACTTTTTTTTAACTTTTTAGTCCCATTGTAAAATATGTTACTGCATGTATCAACATTTCCAAAGTCAACCATTCCATTTTTCTCATTCCTTTTACTCCCGGTGCAAAAAAAATGTTGTTTTATTCCTGGCTACCTTACAATTAAGATAACAACTCAGCTATTGCACTTTGGAATCTCAGTTCAAATGAATTTTTTTTTGCGATCGTTACTAGATTTAGTAACATTTCTATCATAAAAGGTTTTTTTTCAGTCAGGTGCAAATAAATACACGCACACACACACATATGTATAAATAATAATGATTTGTGTAAATCAGTTCCTTTTGCTTCTTGGGACAAACTCACATAATTGAATTGACAGGTATGGAGCAAATGAAAGGGAATCTGACTCCATTTCTACTACTGCACGGCTATTTGTTACTCACTGGCTGACTACTGCCCTGATTGGAAGTGACACACACACCTGCCATTCTGAACTACTGGCAATTAAAGCAGTTTTTTTGCACTGCTCCTTGCATTCACGGTCAAATCCACTAACTTGCTCTTAGCATATTCTCAATGTCATTAATGGACAGCATTCAAAGGCCTTATGGGAAAACCATGGAACAATTGTGTTTTCTTTGCATTGTTTAGCTTACTAATAGAGAGAATATGGTGAAGGATATTTTTAATATTGTTTTATGTACCCATATTACACAAATATCATGTATGCACAAAGTATTCAGAATTCCTGACATTCAATATGACAAATTGTTGTGAGAAAGTGACCAGAAATCCTTATATTCCTTGCAGCCAACTCCTTTTTAATGAATACAGTGAACTAAATATTTCTATCAAAAGAGAAGAAATTAAAAATCCTAAATCATAACCTAACAACATCTATTGCATATGCTACTGGAAAACAAAATAAAATTGCCTCAGATTCCTGTGTAATGAATGTTCTTTATTTGTTCTGAATGAATCATCTTTTCAAAAACAAAGAAAGCAGCTAGATTTTTTTAAAAATTTAAGCAAACAGAGTGAATTAAAACGACTAAAATCTTCAACCAGATTTAAAAAAGCAGGATTTTTATCTCAAAAATATCTAATTGTTATATTTTTCTCAAAAGCATTTTTCATTGTTGTTTCAGACATTTGGTGTCTGAATGACAGCTATTGAAAATCTATGGTACAGAAGCAGACCATTCAGGTCATCATCTGTGATAGCCAAATTAAAACTTTTCAGGAAATTTCCAGTTTTCACCTCTTGGTCCATAGCCCTTTAGCTTACAGAGCTTAAGCTACATGTCCAATAAGTTTTAGATGATCTTACATCCTTTTGGCCATCCTTTTTATTTCAGCATGTACTTTACCAATAACTCTCTTCCATTCTTCCTGCTAATTACACTGAATCCAGGTCCCCTGGATATTTATCGCTCTGACAAGGAAAATAGGTCCCTCTTATCAATCTTATTCATACCTTGCAGACTTTTATATGCCCCATTTAAATTTCCTCTCAGCTTCCACAGTCCCAAAGAAACTAGTCCAAGCCTATCCAATCTTTCTTCATAAGTAAAGGCCATCATTTCTGGTAACATCCTTCCAAATTTCCTCTCTAGCCTCATGACTGTAATGACATGCTTGCTGAATTGCTCTGAACAGAACTACATGCAGAAAACTTAATTCCATCACCTCCCTCCTCTCATGTTATGAAGGCTGAATTTCCCCATTTTTTAGCAGTGTTGCTTCAGTGAGATTCATGGTAATTGGACTGCCGTGGCCTATGACACATTTTGTTCACACATCATTCTGTTCTTCATCTCATTAATAATGTAACTGGCCTCTCTGATGTCCATCTCCTTCAATCGTGGGGCAGCAGAGTTCAAAGTGCTCATTTGCTGAGAGTGGGCCTTTGTAACATTCATGATACCAACACCATATTAAAATCCCAGGTCCATATTACTGCAAATTCTGCAAGACAGGAACTGGCCTTCACACCCTGCTTCTGAACTGTTATCTCAAAGGAAGCCAGCCAGAAAGAACAGTTCGCTCTTTGGTTTACCAGTAGACTTGGAGAAGCTTCCTTATGCAGAGTTTGAGGCCCTCATGATGTTACAACAATGCAGAAGGCCCACAGTCATTCTCATCTGAAGGAATATTGCCCAGAACAGCGAAGGTGGTAGTGACCATCGAAAATGTCCTGCCTGTAGTACCCCTTGTTTTCCTATGTTCGATCATTTCCCATCGTCATATGTTGAGTAGCCCTCTCACTACAGTTATTGGCCCCTCTTCAGCCCATCATGTTGCCTCAATTCCTTGGAACTGACTTCCCCAACTTGCATAAAAAGGCAAGGCAAAGATGCTGTGAACTTCTAAGTAAGTGCAAAGTAAGGGAAGACAGCAAGCTAAGAGGGATGAGATGTGCCTTGTTTGGATACATGAGATAGGTGTGTGTCCCTCCGTGCAAAGCATTCTGGCAGCAACATTGCAATCTAAGGTGCCTGGGATTTCCAAAACACATTACTGTGTAAGAGTCTCAGAGATATATCTTGAAGTAGTGATGATGCTGGTTCTTTGTTGATGCCAAGCCAAGTTGATTTAGGTCACAGGTAGTGACTGCATTTCCAGTGTGTTCTGAGATATTGGGGATTGCTCGATAAGATAGATGCCCAGAAAAGATGCCAGTGAGTTGTAGCTGTCAAATAAATGCTCTGACTTCCATGTCCTGTATTGATACTGTCTAGTTTCTCTTTACTCCCTAGGAAAATGAAGCAAGATTAGATGACGGTGAGATGTTGATGCATAGAAATAGGCCACTCACTGCTCATTCGTGACATTTCATCCAGCCATTGAATCCTTATATGGAAAATGGGTCCTTGTTTTTACAACTTTGAGAATCTATTTTTTCCATTCTCATCATTGGCCCAATTATGTCACCAAAGCCTATGTCGTTCAGGGCCTAGGTAAATGTTTCCTATTATCTCATAGCCTTAGAATATTTGCTGATATGGGAGAACTAGAATAAATCTGAATATCTACTCAGCTTTGAAGCTGAAAGTTACAGTTTGACATAACTTGTGTAAGATTTTTGCACCAATGGACAAATTCAAGCTTAGGGAGAGACATGATACTGCAACACTGTATAACAGATATCTCTAAAAAGGCAGGAAAGGTCATCTCTTATATAATGACCACTTGGCATAACAATAGCGAAAGCTAACCTTTTTACAACATTCTCTCTAATTTAATATTTTTAATAGTTCACATTAATTGGTTGAGAGGATTGTCGTCTTAAATCCAATAATCATTATTAAAACATTGTTTGGCTTTAAAGTTTTGGAAAAGATATTTAGCTCGGGTTGTGGGTGAGTTGTTTGGCTTTAGATAATTGCAGGAGCGACCCTATTGTTTAATAAAACAAATAAATAAATTACGACGTTCCATGCCTGGATTAAATCCTTTAAGCATCAGTTTGCCTAACACCTTTAGTTAAAGCTATCAGATTGTTCATTTTCTTTCAGAGGCCCATCAGGCATTTTAATAGACAAGATAATATTTCTCTGTGAATCTCAGATGAAACAAATGGGAAATGTACATAAAATCTGCATTTGTCATGAATTCACCATTTTTCATGGCAGCTCTTTAAAGATTGGTGACTAATTAGTGCAGTGGAGGAAAGTATAGTCTGGTGTATCTCACAATGGCTAAAAATGAAATGATAATGAATGGGAGGGGCTAAAATACTTGGCTGACTGACTTCATGATATAATATTTGGATGATACAAAGATCAAAGTGTTGTATAGTCATTCTGTAGAGAACAAAACTGCGTAGAACTATAATTAACCCTGTGGAAGCTGAAAGTACAAGAACACATTTCCTTCATCAACTGTCCTAATTCTTAGAAATAAAACATTAGGATCTGTTGAGCTTAATATAAATTACTGATTAGCCACAGGCAATAACAATTCAGTCATGTGCTAATTTTAGTAGAAAACATCTAATGTACACTTACGTTATATAGATAAATGCAAATCCCACACACATACATTTGTCATGTCCAAGAGACATGATCATAAAGTGATCATAAATTGCTTGAAAACATATCTTGTTTAAATTTTAAAATGAACTTTGCTGGACTAAAACAGGATCATCAATGCCGGAGAGAGTTTGTTGTGGTCACCTAAACATTCGATTTCACAAACGGAGGGTATAAGGGAACAAAGCAGGGCTTATTTCAAATGGAAAATAATATTTTTTTAAAAAATTCAGCTTATAGACAAAAGAAAGAACAATAAAATACTTTCATTTAACTCTACCTCTTACCCACAACACACGTACGAGCTAGCACTTACCCCCATTTGCTAGTGAGGTAGAAAAGCACTGACAACAACCTAAAAACACTTCCAGAAACAAAAACAGAAGTTGCTGAAAAAGCGCAGCAAATCTGGCAGCATCAGTGTTGAGAAAGGATCACCAGACCTGAAACATTAAGTCTGATTTCTCTTCACAGATGCTGCCAGACCTGCTGAGCTTTTCCAGCAACTTGTTTTTTTTTGTTTCTGATTTATAGTATTTGCAGTTGTTTTGAAAAATACTTTCACCTCTGTTTTTTGTCTTGACATTTCACCAAACATAATTTAACACAAAAAGCAAAAGGTACAGATGCATACATTGTGTGAATGAGTTTTGAGAATTATATATCCAATGATTGTGTATTACTCATTTTCTGCTTACTCATCAGAAACGCAATTACCCATATCTGCATTCCGATTGGCCTCTTATGGCTAATGTATTGGACCACAATTATTTAGAAGAACTTAGTGGGTGTGAAATAACTGCTTGAGGAGTCGAAATAAAATTTTGTTATGTAAGCAGCAAACAAATTTCCAAAAATTAGAGTGTGAATTTCACGACACAAGCCTTGCAAAAACAATTCAGAAAATTTGAGTTATTGAGAAGATGAGCCAATTCCAGAACAGCCTCTTATCAGAATTTTGAATGGACCTCATTAATATTCATGTTGATCACTCTCTGCACCTTCTCAGCAGCTGTAACAGTGTATCCAGCACCCTGTTCAGTCACCCAGATGCACTTTATCATACGATGTGCCTGCATAAGACAGCACTTTTCACTGAACATCAGTGCATATGACAGTAATAAATCAAATCAACTCAAATGAAGTTTAAAATTATTTTTACAGCTTGTTCATCTTTGAAACATTGTTTCCCCATTCTTCTCACAAGCTTTTGATCCATTTCACAATCCACACTCTCTATCCACACTGGCCTCATTGGCATATGCCAGAGACAGAACCAATGTGTAGCAGCTGCAAGTTTCCTGGGATTCCAGTGCTAATGCACTTTAGGTGTCTTATGCTAAGATTTACGAGGCAGAACAGCTGCCAGGATCAACTGATACAGGCAAAAGTGGAGAGCTCCTGAAACTTAAGAATACAGATTTCTAAACAGCAAAACACTTTTTCAAAGTATTATCTTTTCTTGTTATTCTGCCAACAGACATCTGCACTTGTTCCTCAGAGGGTCTGAACAACAGCAGACTTTTGTTCCCAGCTCCTGTCAGAATTTCTCAGCAGCATAGCATTTCCTGTGGGCATCCTATCTTTGACACCATAATGTTACCACTTCAACCACTTGGAAAATAATATTGTTTCAAATCACTTCAATAGATCCACTAAACAACTTGTCAGTTTGTCTTTCACCAATATGATTGAGACAATTATCATCATAGAGCAAATATAGGCACAATGTAATTGCACACTTTCTTGTATATCTCTGAAGTCCTTGAATCAACATGCAATAAACTCCATGTCATTTAAGATAAGTGCCTGTTCCAAGTGGTTTCCCTGTCCCTCACCAGACCAACAGGGTCCTAAAAATTCCTACCCTAAAACAGAATGTGGCAGCAGACCTGCCTCCTAGGAACCAATAGTTGAGACAGCTTCATGCAGCCTGATGATCTCTGATGAGGATTCTTCATATGCTAGGAACTGTATGTCACTCCATCAGTGCCAAAAGGAAAAACAAAACTGCTGTGACGATGCTGCAAAAGGCAAAACATTGAAAATTACACATGACAGTTGCTACATTCTTGTGAATATTGACCTCCAAGCCTTTATGTAGTCTGTAAGTTCTTGAATCATCCCAACTTGATGTGAGCACCCATAAATTTTTGGTACCTTAACCTTAAACAGGTTTGTCCTTTTGTCATTAAGGAGGTGGCATATATTCACGCAATTGCAGGTAAAAATTTTTCACTGGTGTCTGGGAGACAAGAAGCAAATGCTACAAATTGTAAATTGGAGGTGGCCATTGCATAGAAAGAGAGGGCAGAATGAAACAATTATAAAATGGTTGAGTGGGTCCTTCATCAACATTGCTTCAAATCCAGAACTAGCCTATTTGAGGGCCATGTGTGTAAGTTAGTGGAACTGTGGGATCATTGTGCGAGATGCAGTGCTTGAGCTGCCCTTAACCTGATGCCAGTACAAAGGATTCATTGCAGTAATAAAATGTGAGGCTGGATGAACACAGCAGGCCAAGCCGCATCTCAGGAGCACAAAAGCTGACATTTTGGGCCTAGACCCTTCATCAGAGGGTCTAGGATGGGGGGAGGGAACTGGAATAAATAGGGAGAGAGGGGGAGGCGGACCGAAGATGGAGAGTAAAGAAGATAGGTGGAGAGAGTGTAGGTGGGGAAGTAGGGAGGGGATAGGTCAGTCCAGGGAAGACGGACAGGTCAAGGAGGTGGGATGAGGTTAGTAGGTAGCTGGGGGTGCAGCTTGGGGTGGGAGGAAGGGATGGGTGAGAGGAAGAACCGGTTAGGGAGGCAGAGACAGGTTGGGCTGGTTTTGGGATGCAGTGGGTGGGGGGGAAGAGCTGGGCTGGTTGTGTGGTGCAGTGGGGGGAGGGGATGAACTGGGCTGGTTTAGGGATGCAGTAGGGGAAGGGGAGATTTTGAAACTGGTGAAGTCCACATTGATACCATATGGCTGCAGGGTTCCCAGGCGGAATATGAGTTGCTGTTCCTGCAACCTTCGGGTGGCATCATTGTGGCAGTGCAGGAGGCCCATGATGGACATGTCATCAAGAGAATGGGAGGGGGAGTGGAAATGGTTTGCGACTGGGAGGTGCAGTTGTTTGTTGCGAACTGAGCGGAGGTGTTCTGCAAAGCGGTCCCCAAGCCTCCGCTTGGTTTCCCCAATGTAGAGGAAGCCGCACCGGGTACAGTGGATGCAGTATACCACATTGGCAGATGTGCAGGTGAACCTCTGCTTAATGTGGAATGTCATCTTGGGGCCTGGGATGGGGGTGAGGGAGGAGGTGTGGGGACAAGTGTAGCTTCATTGCAGTAATGTTGCTTTAAGAAGGTGAAGAGTGCAATGGTACTCAGGAAGAAAAGAGAGAGCCCAAAGCGTTGCCTTGGCAGTTCTGGTAAGGTTGATTAACTTTTTGCAGGACTGTTTTCTAGTTCAAGGCTGAGGATTGTGACATTCTAGCCAGGAGACAGGAGTACATTTCTGGATGGCTTATGGCACGTGTTTCCTGCCTTTGGTTATCTTGATGAGAACTTTCTTACGTTAATCAGTGAAGTTCTAAATTCTCTCTTCATTGGTATCAAGCTACGGCATCCTCAACTTTTGAGTGATGTCCATGTCATCACAATTCTGACCAAGTATAGGAAATATACTGCGTAGATTTGAATAAAAATTATCAGGAAGTGAAAGTGTTGTGGAATGTTCTGCTCCTGCCTGTTTTCCCTCTGTCACTCTCCAAATTATTTTTTCAAATGGATAGAGAGATGTTTTGGGGTAATTCAGCTGCTTACATCAGTTTTAATAGATTTTACACCATCGGTGGACCAACAGAAATGCAAATGAACAAACCCAGAATCCTGTGTGTAACTCTGTCTGCAATTCATCTGTGGGTCCAACCTTTTTTATGGGAAAAGCTTGCGAAACAGTGAATAATTCTTAATCTGAGTCTCCAGAGCAGAACATTGTTGAGAAATTTCAGATCCACTTGATTTGGCTTGAGCATCTGAAATATTTACAAATAGCAGTTAGAATCAGATTTTCCAAAAAAAATCAGAAATTCAATATCCAATTGTATTTTAGTTCAGGTAAGATATGATCTTAAATATTCAAGTTACATTGCTTACTTTGTGCAATGAGAAAATGGGTGAGGCTAGCAAATATTATTCCAGTCATCAAAAAGAGTAAGCATTTATCTGAAAATTATAGAGTATTTAGTCTAATAACCTTAGTAGTAGAAATGATTGAGAACTTTAACTGGAATGCTATTAATGGTTATTAGAGAGCAATAGACCATAATGATTATGGAGCTTAGATTTATAAGCTATCAACTTTAGCTCAAACAAACTTGGATTTTTTGAATACTTAACTAAATTAATGAACAGGGACCATCCAGAGGATATCATTTAATTGCGTTTCAAGAAAGCATTTGACAACGTGTGACATTTGAGACTTTTAAGGAAGCTTAAGGTTCATGGAGTCAATGGTAATTTAGCCGCTAAATTGAGAATTAACTTGACAATAAAAATGAAATAAAAAAGAAAGGGCTTAATTTAGAAGCACAGTCTCATGAGTTTTGCATATTCCAAATTTGTATCTGTTCACCCTAATCGTAAACAGTGAAGATTCCTATATTACAAAATTTACCTATGGCAGTAAAGCACATGGCTAGCCAGATATCAAGTCTTGGAGAGATTGATATTAAAACTCAAAACTGTAAAAGAGCTGAATTAAAGTGGTGATGCAACAGAATGGAAGCATTGTGAATTGCCAGCTATATGTATGTAAATATTAATTATGTACTCTCCTGTTTCTTAGCACTAGGGGAAAGAGGGACATCTATGAGTCATGAATCTCCAAAAATGGCTGCAGTAAATAAAAAACAGTTGAGAACCTCAGGTCTCAGGAATTGCAACAGGATGTATGACCACATTGCAATTAAGAGCATATCAAGAGTATCAGATGTATCCATATTGAAAAGGTATTCAATAAAGAAGATGGAAAAGTAAAAAGGTTTGGGATGATTATTGATCATTCAGCGAAAGTATGCAATTGACTTGAACAATATCAACAACACTAATCAAAACAGGTATGCATCAAGAAATATTTTAATTATAACTTGACAACATATATCCTAACCATTTACAGATTATTAGTGAATAATCCATCTTCAAAACTACATTGAAAAGGAACCGAGGACTTAAAACTCCAATTTATAAAGAACAATTCATCAAATCGAATTTATTTATTTTGGAGGCCAGAAGACTGAGAAGATATTTAATCCAGTTCTTTAAAATTTTGAAATGCATAAATAAGCAGATTATTTATATTGGACTAATAAGGACAACATAAATTTAACTAGCCTAAGATTAGAGAAAGAGAGAATGTGTTTATCAAAGCGCAGTTGATGAGCTGGATTTTCAAGTCATTGGGCAGACTTTATGATGTGTGAAAATGGCAGCCAAGACTAACTCTGGGATTCCCAACCCCATTGCTAGAAGTGCTGTTTATATGTGTGGGCTAGTTCAGCACCCAAGACTCCCCTGACCTGGTCAGCTCTGTTCTGGAGATAGGTTTGGCCAACCCCTCTGCAATTTTCATGGGCCAGTCTGTCAGAACCATTGTGAATCATAATAAAGCCATTCCATCTGTGTTCCACTGGTGCAGGGACATTCACCTTGGTGACAATAAATCTAGAGTAGCCTCAGAGTCACAGTATTGCCTTGCACATGCAGCTTAAAGAGGAAATAGTGGCAAGGTCTCCAACACTCAGAGAAGGGCTGGAAAATAGGCTCCCACTGAGCCCAGTACTGAGTTACTGACTTGGCTGCCTGAAAGCTCTGAACAAGCAGCCACACCCCCAGCTGTGGCGAAGCCTCTAATGCAGAGTTGCCACCTGTCGTGGTGCAATGAAAGTACACAAGGCCTACAGTCTTTCAACTTTGAAGGAACACCCTCTCTTTCAGAAGCATGCTTCTGGTATTCGAGTTTGTACAATATGGTTAGGTTAAACTGATTTTTTTTTCTCCCCACTTCCCTCCTTTCGTGTACAGTTTTGACTGATTACATTTAATGCCCTTGTTGCTTCCCTTTTCCTCCCCTCTGTGCTTCTTGAGTGTCATTTCTTAATATTACCCTTATATTATTTTGTCGATCTTCCTCAACTTTTCACCCCATTCCCACAGGATTTCTGGGTGGCACGGTGGCTCAGTGGTTAGCACTGCAGCCTCACAGCACCAGGGACCCAGGTTCGATTCCAGCCTTGGGTGACTGTCGGTGTGGAGTTTGCACCTTCTCCCTGTGCCTGTGTGGGTTTCCTCTGGGTGCTCCAGTTTCCTCCCACAGTCAGAAGATGTGCAGTCTAGGTGGATTACCATGCTAAAATTGCCCATAGTGTTCAGGGTTGTGTGGGTTACGGGGGATGGGTCTGGGTGGGATGCTCCAAGGGTCAGTGTGGAGTTTTTGGGCCAAAGGGCCTGTTTCCACACTGTATGGATTCAATGCCCACCCTTACCCTGACACCCACCTCATTCATTTCCATTGCTCTTTCTCCCTCCCTATCACATCAAATAACCATATTAGAACATTCCTTTAATATATAACTTCCTACCTTCATTGTCCCCATTGCCCTGTTCCTTTAACTCGCCCCACTCTCAGTTCCAGTTTCTGCCTCTATTTCCCAGGACCCTTCTATTGTCTCTGACAATTGACCCAAGTTGCCTCCCCTTCCTTTCCTTGACACCCAGTCCACCTTTCTATGAACCTTTTTTCTTGATGGCTCTTTTAAGTAGCACTCCAATTAGGTTAATTTAGTGTAATCCTTGTTATATATGTAGTTGGGTGTGTGTTGCCCATTTAAGAGAGTGGATCAGGTGACACAGAGGCAAGACCTACTGTGATGCTGAGAGACTACCAAATAAATTATTCCCACTTCAAGTTTATCCCTGTCTATCTCAGTTCTATTTATGGTTCTAGTGAATCACAATCATAATAACTGACAATGAGATTGGGATCCCACGCACAACCGGTGTGCAAACACTGGTTTTTATTTGTTGAAAGGAAGAATATCACCCATGGCACAGGACTGTAGAGGTAATGTCAAGGGAAAAGGTCACAAGGGGACATGGGCATAGGCAAAGCCAGAGAAGAACGGTATGCTAACACAGTCAGTGAGTGAGCAGCCAACATGGAGGGCATTCACCAAGGGGACTTGAGTTGCAAATGGCTATTAGACTTGTGTGGCAGCAAAAATTCCTGCCAGTTGTTAACAAAGTGAAGGGGCAGGTTGTTGCAATGGAACCGTTTGATGAAGAGACAGAAAATTGGATTCGGTACACCAAACATTTTAATGTGTACTTAAAGGTGAACAAAGTGGCTGAAGACGTCATGGGTTTCTTGAGTACTGTTGGGAGTAAGACCTTCATGATTCAAAAGAGTCTAGTGCAGCCAGAAAAACTTGAAGAGAAGATGTACCAAGAACTATGCAAAGTGTTAGGGAGGTATCTTGCACCAAAGCCACTGATAATCGTGGAACGTTTCTATTTCTATAAACAGGTACAGCACAAAGAAGACTCCATTGGCCAATTTATGGCCATCTTATAGAGGTTAACAGAACATTGCAAAATTGAAGGGTTCCTCTAAGATGCCTTGTGGGATACTTTGGTTTGTGGCTCTGACATGAACCCATCTAATGAAATCTACTAACATGGGGAGACCTAGATTTCAAGGCAGCTTTCAAAATTGCCAGCTCGATGGAGCTGGTTGCCAATGAAGGAACCCATTTGAGTGATCACGCCCATGTGCATGAAGTAGCGGAAACTCAGCAAAGTGCAGTACCAACTGTAGAATGTTGCCGAAGTGACAAGCATAGCCACAAAAAGTCAACATGTTGGGCTCAAGAAGCCCATTGTCGTCAGATTAAGTGAGTGGGCCATATTGCCTGGTACAACCCAAATAAGAGAAAGCATATTTAAAGAAGACAGTTCAAGATACAAGACACAAGTTCAAGATACAAGACACAAGCTGCCAGCCAGGGAGTAGATCACGAGTCAGCTGGTTCTGCGCGAGAAACAAAAGGCCCAGATTCCTTAGAATTTCAGTTAAACATGCTGTTAGTACGGAGAAAAGCTGATTATTTCTGGCTTCATCCCAAGTTGGAAGGGAAGACGGTAAACAGGGAAGTGGATACGGGTATAGCTGTGTCACTGATTCCCAAATTAATATATTGGGTAAAAATAAAGGTCCTGCCATTGAAGCCTGCAAAAATTGCACTATGGACATACATGGAACAAGTAATGCCACTGAAGGACTATACACTGGTAAAAGTACAGTTAAAAGATGAGTGCATCAAATTGCCTCTGTACGTAGTGAAAGATGACTGCCCTACATTATTCAGATGCTCCTGGTTACAGTAATTAAAGTTAAATTAGGGTACACTTAATTGGTTAGTGGATGAAGAAACGGTTCGTAAGAGATTTTGGACAGGTATAAAGATGTCTTCCAGGGAACTCTGAGGGAAATGAAAGGAGTAGAAACGAAGCTTTGGTTGAAGCAGGAAACTGAAGGTGCTTCCAGTCCCATACACCATTTGGCCTAAAGTGCAGTTGGAGCTGGAATGGCTAGTGATCCTGGGAGATTGGAACCAGTAACCACCTTAAGTTTACTGTCAAACCAGCCCTGGGACCGAATCAATACCCACTCATTGAGAACTTGTTCAGTGGACTGGCTGGACAAAAGAAATTCTCAAAAATGATCTGTCACAGGCCTACTTGCAGATGGAAGTCATGCCAGAGACCCAGCACTATTAGCAATAGTGACACACAGGTGACTGTTCCACTACAAGCGAATTCCTTTCGGCATCACACCAGCGCTAGTTTTATTCCAGTGGGCCATGGTTCAAATTTTGAGTGGCTCGCCAGCTGTCCAGTGTTATCTGGATGATATTTTAATTACTGGATCCTCCAAAGAGGAGTATTTGAAAAAAACCTAGAAGAAACCCTAAAAAGTTTGCAGGACCTTGGCCTACAAGTAAAAAGAAAGAAATGTGAGTTTTTTTAAAGACTCCATAGAGTGTCTGAACCATATAATTGATGGTGAGGGACTGCACAAGGTGCCCAAGAAGTTGGAGGCTGTCATGAAGCCCCCAGGCCAGAGACTGTGTCTCAACTGAGATTATTCTTGGGACTTGTAAATTACTATTGTAAGTTTGTGCCTGATCTGGCAATTGTTCTAAAACCACTGCATCAGTAGCTGTGAAAAAGGCATGGGTGAACGTCTCTTAGAATGCCAAGCCAGTCCAGATGCAACCAGTGGTGTTGGCTGAGTCATGTATTTCTGAGATGGTGTTGACCGCACCCAGGGAGGAGACAACAGCAAAGTCTCAGGGCAACAAGATCCAATCAGAGATGGACATACCCGCAAAACAACTGGACCTTCCAGAATCCCAGGCAATGACACTCAAATAGATTCCTGAGACAGGGAGACAGTCTTCTAGGAATTATCATACCCCCGACACTGACCATGTCGCTATAGAAGGATCATTTTCTTTTCCAATTTTTAAAAAATATTCTTGATGATAAACATCAGTTAGCTACTATGCTGTATAGTAGTTATAATAGTTGAATATATAAGTTAAGGGGAGTGTTGAATAAAGGGGGAGGGGTGTTTTGTATGTTTTTGGGTGTGTGTTGCCACTTTAAGAGAGTGAATCAGGTACCCTGAGCAGACGATATGGGAGGCAGTCAAAAAACAGACTGAAGAGCTGAGAGAGATCCACAATATATTATTTCCTGTTGAAGTGTACCCTCCATGTACCTCGTGTTCTATTTATGGTTACAGTGAACGTCAATCATAATAAGCCCATATAGTAGTTTAAGTCCCACTTGTGTGTCCCAGTCAGGTGGGGTTAGATGAGCTGTGTAGCTGCCTCAATTCATCAGGCAAGTGGCCCCAATAAGTCTTCACCCCTAACAGTGTAATAATCCTGTTGCAAGAAGTCTATCTGACCAAGAATCTGCTTTCTCATGAGCTGCTGAATATCCAGAGCCTTCAGCATTAATACTGCAAGCGTTTACACAATGAAACGGCTATTTCCTGAAGGAGCCAAGTAATAGATAAACAGATTACTCACTAGAGAGGAAACATACACCTGCCATATACTAATCTTGTACAAATAGTTGGAGTTGTGAACACACATGTTTCCCATTTTTGACTAATAAAATTGCACCCATGTACGGGATTTGATTGGACTGGGTAAATATTCATGACATTCCAACGAATTCAAGTTGGGTTCCCAACCAGTTCAGAAAAGCTGTCCTGCCTGAAAGGTTCTGTATTTTATGACCAAAGCTTTAACTTGCCATTCAGAGACAAAACTTATGCCACTTGTCCACTTAAATTCCTGTGCCTGTGCTTCTAAAACTCCAAGTGAGTCCCAAAAATTCTGTCGCTGCATGCCAAATCTCATTCAGAAAATGATCTTAATTCTAATACCATAGCCATGTGTCAATACTCATTGAGTGATGATCTGAATTCAGTTTTATTTTTCCATGAATTTTCTCTCACCTTTCCTGGGCACACTAACCCCATGCTGTGTTCATTCCGTATACATAATTTGCCTTCCAATTAGCAATTGTTTATGCATAAGTCTACACAGTAGATGTCCATGCCCTGTTAACTCATGTTGATTTTTCTTATGTGTGCATCCCAGAAAAATGTCACAGACATGGTCAAAGTGCCTGAGCTGCCATTTCATCCAAAGTAAAAACCATGCATTGGGATAAAGTCAGGAGTGATTGATAAGTCAATTCAGTAAGAACTAATGTTGAAACGCAAATTGGAATTAAATAGAAGAATTAACATTACGTTGAGTAGAATCTAGTACAGAAGAGCTGTATGGCACAATGTAATCTTCTACCTTGTGTGTGCTGGAGCATATGAGTTAATTGTTATGTTACACAAAATATGATACAGTATCGAAGCAGAACTGAGATTTAATAAGTTAAGCAACTCATAGCAAGACGCAACACTAAAGGTCAAAGTTGGTGAAATCATTGAGTATCATGTTAAGTTTGACATTTTCAGTACAGAAGGGCAAGTCGGAAGGACTGAAGGAGTAACTGACACATCGTACATAGACCAATTCTGTGTTGATAGGCACAGGGATGGATTCAATCATCATGCCACTGTTACAATTTCAGTAGAGGCTAGTAACTACTTTATAAATAAAAGCAATATGAAATAGCACTTATTTACTGAAAGAATAGTCACAATATTCCATGGCCTAAAACAAAGGGAGCCTTACTATAGATGAATCAACAAAGCAAAGACTAAATGGTGTCTCTCTCATATGCTCTAACATCCAGAATGAACATAGTGACATAGAAACAGGAGCAGAAACATCTCTGTGAGCCTGTTCCACCATTCACTGAGATCATTGCTGTTCTGTGGCCTAACGCCATACACCTGCCTTTTGTCCACAACCCTCAATACCTTTGCTTTAAAAAGAGTCTACCTCAGATTTAGATGAACAACTGAATTAAACTAACATTTACTACCTTTATGGAAGCAAGTTCAATCACCCTTTGTGTGTAGAAGTGCTTCAAACATCTTTTCTGGATGGTCTCAACATGAGCTAAACATAAATTAATAGGAATTTGTGATCAAATATAAGCTATAATTTGCACATTAAATTGTACAACAATCATTTCATGGTCATCATTAGACTATCCATTCCGAATTTTAGTTAATTCCAACTCTATTATCTGCCATAGTGGGGTTCCTACTGGAGTGTCTAAAGTCAGACTGACTGTAATCACTAAAGTCTGACAAATTGGCTTAGCAAGACCATGAAATGATTGTTGTTTGCCATAAAAAAATCTGACATTTTGTACTCCATGCCAGATCTGACTTACAGATCTGATTCCAGACCCACAGTAATGACATTTTTCAGTCTAAGGTCAGAAGTGGAATTGTTGGCTGATGACTGCTTGATGTTCAGCGCTATTCACAACTCTTCACAACTGAAGCAGTCTATGTCCAAACACCGAAAGACACAAACAACATCCAGGTTTGGCCTGACAAGTAGCAAGGAATATTGATACCACATAACTGCCACTCATTAACCATCACCAACAAGATAGCATCTAACCATTGCCCTTAATATTAAATGACATTGCCATTACTGAATTCCAGATTATCAGCATTCTGAGGGTATCATTGACCAGAAACTAATCATTCACTGCCTCATTCCTCAAAGCCTGTCCACCATCTACAAGGCATGAGTCAGGAGTGTGACAAAATACTACCCTTACTTAGATAAGTGCAGCCCCAACAAAACTGAAGAAACCTTACACCATCCAGCACCAAGTCCAGACATCCAACTCAATTGATTGGTGTCATATCCAGAAATATTCAGTCACTTCACCACTGATTGACAGTAGCATTAATGTGTACTATTTACACGATACACTGCAGAAATTCACCAAAACTCTTTAAACAGTATCTTCCAAACCCATGGCCATCACCATTTACAAGGACAAGGCAAACAAATACATGTGAATACCACACCTGAAAGTTCTTCAGAAAGTCATGAACCATCTTGACTAGGAACTATATCGTGCTCCTTCATTGTCACTGGGTCAAAATCTTAGAACCCTCTCCTTCTTGATCAGCACTGTGGGCGTACCTACACCAAATGGACTGCAGTGGTTTAAGAAGGTAGCTCACCAGCCGCTTCTAATGTGCAATTGGAGATAAGCAGTAAATTCTGGCTCTGCCAATAATGCCCAGATTAATAAAAATACACCAGTTGAATGGGCTAGACCTGGGAATATTGTCTTCCAGCAACAATAACAGTAGCAGAAATTTATTCTCAGCCTCAGGATCTGATGTCTTCCTCAGTCTTCTCCAGCTTGCCAGTACTATACCAATGGACTCATCAGCTGCTCCATTCAGGCCTGAAATTCACCGGTCTCAAAATCTCTCCACCCCCGGCCTCATCCCATGCCCAAGTCCCCCTCTCATTCCCACCCTCTTGCCCTGAAGCTACCTGTCCATGTTCTTCCTCACCTATCTGCCCCATCCTTCACACTGACCAATCCCCACTACCTCTACCTGCATCCACCTATCACTAACCCACCAACCTACCCCCATCCCCACCCCTCCTCGGTCTATTTATTTCCCAACTTCCTTCCCCTCCCTAGTCCTGATGAAGGGTCCCGACTGAAACATTGACCGTCTGACTCTTCTGATGCCACCTGACCTGCTGTGTTCCTCCAGCTCCACACCGTATTGATGCTGACTCCAGCATCTTCAGTTCTTGCTATCTCCATTTCTGCTGACTGATCCACGTCCTTTAAAATAAATGGGCCCAGTTGTTGCAAGTTTTATTTTCCAGTCCGTACTTTGTTCTTGTTTCCTTAGGAGGGTCGATTTCCTTTCTATGTTTACCTGTTCTGTTGTCTTTTCAGCTCACTTTCAATTTTATTTAAGGTGTCACTCAAAAAAAAATACAAATTAAATTTAAACAGACAGATTCCCTCAAACCACCTACAGCAAAATCCAACGCAAAATACAAGCTCTTGATATAATACCCGTGATCCCGTCCGTAAACCTGTGCAAGAGCTAACAAACTCAAAATTTTCTGTTAAAAAATTCAATCTTTTATTCCCTAGCTACGATACGTCTCAATATCACCTACAGGAACTATCCAATCTCACCCTATTCCCAAGTGGAAGTGAAATGTTGCAATATGGCAAACAGATGTGTTGCAATATAAAGCTAGCCTCAGAAATGAATAGCCAGAATTGTGGCCTTCTGTGATTCCCAGCCACATTGTGGGAGGAATTGATGTGCATCCTTTTAATTTCACACTCTTTGAACCGTAAAAGCATCTGCATTTTCTCTTCAAGTCCTTCACTACCCTAGACAGCAGGCACTGAAATGAATCACTGCCCTTTTATTACTAATGGTTTTTGACAAAGGGAAGAATAATAAGAATAAGAAAAACAACCTGCCAGACTGCTACCAATTTTACTGCAATAGTGTTGTCATTTTCCATGTTTTTACCCTGGACAGGGATATTAGAAGAATTGCAAAAATATGACATTTAAAGAAAAATTCCCAAATTTTCATTACAAGATATAATTAGCTAAATAAAAACCAAAACAACTGCAGAAGCTGTAAATCAGGAACAAAAACAGAAGTTGCTGGAAAAGCTGAGTAGGCCTGGCAGCATTTGTGAAGAAAAAAATCAAAGTTAACATTCTGGTGACCTTCCTCAGAAACCTTTGTTGCCTTGAAGCTACCAGTTGCTCCAAAAACCTACGTAGAAGGTTCACCCCAATTTTGAGTAAAAGCAACATTTTCACTCAAGGCATTTGGTGAAACTTCTTCTCTGAATTTTCTGAAGAAGGGTCTAGGCCCGAAACATCAGCTCTCCTGCTCTTCTGATGCTGCTTGGCCTGCTGTGTTCATCCAGCTCTACACCTTGTTATCTCTACGGTGAATCTATTTTGGTTTCTTTACAAATCTAGTATGCATGGCCCAGAATTTGACAAAGTGCGGAATCTCATGACTTAACTTGTTAATTAGACTGATTCCTGCACACCTCGCCTCAAAGAAATTTTGGCCATAAAGCTGCTGGTAATACAATCTGAAAACAGCATAGGAAAAGGAAACAACACACCTGAGGCGGAAATATTTACTGGGACCAACAGTGTATGCATTTAACCAAGGAGATTTGAGGATTCAGAATAAAACTCAAAGGTGCTGGGAGCATGTAACTAGCACTCACAAGGATTGGTGCTGGGTCTACTGCTTTGTGTCACTTATATAAATGATTTGGATGTGAATACAGGAAGCATGGTTAGTAAGTTTGCAGATGACACCAAAGTAGGTGGTGTAATGGACAGAGAAGACGATTATCTCAAAGTACAACAGGACCTTGATCAGATTGCCAGTGGGCCAAGGAGTGGCAAACAGAGTTTAATTTAAATAAGTGTGAGCTGTTGCGTTTTGGTAAGGCAAACCAGAGCCTGACTTATACAGTCAATAATTGGGCCCTGGGGTGTGTTGCCAAACAGAAGCCCAGGAGAGCAAGTGCATTGTCTTGTGAAAGCAGAGTTTTGGATAGACAATATGATGAAGAAGGCATTTGGCATTTTGCCTTCTTTGGATAGAACATTGAGAATAGGGGTTGGGACGTCATGTTGTGGCTGTTCAGGACGCAAGTGAGATCACTTTTAGAATACTGTGTACAATTCTGCTCACTTTTAACGGGAAGGATGTTATTTATCTTGGAAATATGCAGAGATTTCTAAGGATATTGTCGGGGACTGGAGGGGTTCAGCTATAGGGAGAGGCTGAATAGTCTGGGACTTTTTTCCCCGGAGTAGATGCTGAGGATGACATTATAAATGTTTATAAAACCATGAGTGGCGTAGACAGGGTGAAGACCCCAGGTCTTTTTCCTAGGGTGTGGGAGTCTAAAATTAGAGCATGTGTATTGAAGGTGAGAGGGGAGAGATTTAAAAAAGACCCGAGAGGTAACTTTTTCATGCAATGGGTCGTGTGTGCATGGAATGATGGAATGAGCTGCCAGAGGAAGTGGTGGAGATGAATATAATTACAACATTGAAAAGGCATCTGGATGGGTACAGGATTAGGAAGGGTTTAGAGAAATAAGGGCCAAATGCTGGCAAATGGGAATAGGTCAGATTGAGATGTGTGGTCAACGCAGATGAGTTGGACTAAACGGTCTGTTTCTGTACTGTATGGCTCTATGACTAAGAACGTGGTTGAATTAGACGAGGTAAATGTATGTCAAAGCAGACATCAGAAGAGAAATAAAATGATGAAAAGAAGGATTAGATTAGAAAAGAGAACAAAAATGTAAAGTTTGATAAGTTAAAAATCTTTAACAGCAATGCACTACCAGATGAAATATGATTGCAAACTTTTAAATGTTTTCTCTAAACCAGATAAACTTGTTGTTATTCATTAATAATGATCATAATTAATACATTAGATAAATTAGTTGGAGTTATTTTGTCCCAGTTGTACGAAAACAATGACTTCTTAAAACGACATACAGATGAAAGACATTATTTTCATGGAGCTTACAGTATACAGGCACAAATTGGACTTGTTGCAACTTGTAATTCACACGGTGTCTGTTGCTTGCCACCAGTTGTTGGTCAATCTGCACATTAATAATGGGTGCATTGTTTGAAAGTCATTATCTTGTTTAATAAATTCTAGAATAATTACAGAGATTCATTCCAAAAAACCTGTTGCTTTATCTCATAGTTTCGCTGGGATTGATAACCTAATCCAAGATGTCAACTAATTTGAAATGTTTAACAGTTTAAATACCCAATTTGAGAAAATCAACTAATGCTAAAATTTAAAGTGTAGAATTGAATAGATATTATTGTATTTATACAAACAGGATCACCTTCAAGAGGACATACCTGACTGAATTTTAGCGGCACCATGGTACCTCTGCTCCCCTTAAAATACGGGTGGGGTAAAACATCTGTAGTAAGTTAGCAGCTGCAAGGGAGCAGCATTAATTGCTTTAAAGCAAGATTTGGACCTTTATCTCAAGAGTAGGTCCTGCTTTTTAAGAGCTCATGGTCAATTCAGAATATCCCATCAGGACTAGATGAACACAGTGGCCTCTGATAGGACTACAGGCTGTTTCACTACACTGAAGATTCAGGTAAACCTTAGGTCGGGGATTTCAATGGAGTGAAGGTAATGTGTGTTGTGGGAGTTGGGTTTAACAGGCTGGGAGAGAGGATTAAAGAGGATTGATCTTAACTAAAGTTTAGGTCGTGCCTCACAAACTTATTGAGTTCTTTGAAAAGGTGACCAAACAGGTGGATGGGTGTAAAGCAGTTGATGTGGTGTATATGGATTTCAGTAAAGCATTTCATAAGGTTCCCCATGGGAGGCTATTGCAGAAAATACGGAGTCATGGGATTGAGGGTGATTTAACGGTTTGGATCAGAAATTGGTTAGCTGTAAGAAGACAGAGGGTAGTGGTTGATGGGAAATGTTCATCCTGGAGTTCAGTTACTAGTGGTGTACCACAAAGATCTGTTTTGGGGCCACTGCTGTTTGTCATTTTTATAAATGACCTGGCTGAGGGCGTAGAAGGATGGGTTAGTAAATTTGCAGATGACACTAAAGTCGGTGGAGTTGTGGTTAGTGCAGAAGGATGTTGCAGGTTACAGCGGGTTGTAGATAAGCTGCAGAGCTGGACTGAGAGGTGGCAAATGGAGTTTAATGTGGAAAATTGTGAGATGATTTACTTTGGAAGGAGTAACAGGAATACAGAATACTGGGCTATTGGTAAGATTCTTGGTAGTGTGGATGCGCAGAGAGATCTCGGTGTCCATGTACATAGATCCCTGAAAGTTGCCACCCAGGTTGATCGGGTTGTTAAGAAGGCGTACGGTGTGTTAGGTTTTATTGGTAGAGGGATTGAATTTTGGAGCCATGAGGTCATGTTGCAGCTGTCCAAAACTTTGGTGTGGCCACACTTGGAGTATTGCGTACAGTTCTGGTCGCCGCATTATAGGAAGGATTTGGAAGCATTGGAAAGGGTGCAGAGGAGATTTACCAGGATGTTGCCTGGTATGGAGGGAATGTCTTATGAGGAAAGGCTGAGAGACTTGAGGCTGTTTTCATTAGAGAGACGAAGGTTAAGAAGTGACTTAATAGAGACATACAAGATGATTGGAGGATTAGGCAGGGTGGACAGTGAGAGCCTTTTATCCCGGATGGTGATGTCTAGCATGAGGGGACATAGCTTTAAATTGAGGGGTGATAGATATAGGACAGATATCAGAGGTAGGTTCTTTACTCAGAGAGTAGTAAGGGCGTGGAATGCCCTGTCTGCAACAGTAGCAGACTCGCCAACTTTAATGGCATTTAAATAGTCATTGGATAAACATATGGATGATAATGGACTAGTGTAGGTTAGATGAGCTTCAGATTGTTTTAACAGGTCGGTGCAACATTGAGGGTAGTAGGGCCTGTACTGCATTACTATGTTCTATGTTCTATGTTCTAACTGTGTTTAAGTATGCATCTAATGGGCCGTAAAGGCTTCCATCTTTTCGGCGGCACTTCATGCAGCTCAAGATGCCTGTTGTCTAACGTGGTGTGAGTTTCTCCCACCACAGTTATAGCCCTCCCACTTATATCCCTCCTACTTATAGTCCTCAGAAGCCAAATGATCTGCTCCGCACACTGTAAAATTTCAACTGGTTGAGGCAGTGAGTAGACACAATGTGGACTGGATTTTAGAAATCCATCCTTCAATACCCTCACCTACAAACCTGTTGGAAAAGGAACATAAAATCAAGCTTACTGGAAAAGCACTTTGGTGGAAGAAACTGGAAAGGCACTTTGGTGGAAGAAACCGCACCAATTTTGTATGTTTATATCATTTTCTGCTGAAAGCTCATGCTTCCTCTCAATGGGTGACACCTTTTTTTCCACTTGTACTTTGTTATCGGGTTTTCATGACATTGATAAGTGCTGATTGCACAGAAGTTGCTTCAGCTTTTCAATGGGTCCACCAATTGCTTCTCGTGTGTTCGCCTGCGGTGTTCCCTTTTCTCCTTCTCTTTGGGGAATTAAACACGCTGTTAAAAGATATAGAAGAATGTAAAAATGTCATTCCCCTATCTGAATGCACCTTAACCAATAGGTTGTGACAGATGTTTCAGTATTTTCTTTATGATCACTAACCTTCTTCAATTGTGAGTTCATGATGCCTTGTAACTAAAGTTGCCTGTAAGTTGCACAGCCAGGCAGATGTTTCAAGGTTCTGCCTACGTTGATCAAAGGGGCCATACATTAAATTCTGACTTCAGAAGGTGATGCCCCTAGTGTGTGCCTTAAAAAGAAAAGACACAAGCATTGCTATCAACCAGACAAGTTAGACTCCTTTTCTTCAGCAAACCTATGTGGTTAATAACTAAACCATACAGAGCAAGCAAAGGGTCTTGGCCTGAAATGTCAGATTTCCTGCTCCTAAGATGTGTTCATCCAGCTCTACACCTTGTTATCTCAGAGCAAGCAGTTTCCAGTTTGTGCCAAGTTTGTTTACCTCTGCTAATTTGGCAGTTGATCAGATAGGATTAGTGCCAATTTACAGTGTATCTCGGCATTTTTGAGGAAGGGAAAGGAAAATTAATGAATTCTTATTTCTGATTATTATCAAGAATCATGGAATCCTTACAATGCAGATAAAGGCCATTTGAACCATCAAGTGTGCAGTGACCCTCTGAAGAGCATCCCACCCAGACTCAATCCCCTTCTTATCCCCATAACCCCACATTTATCATGGCTAATCCTGTTCTGGGGAAGGGTCACCAGACCTGAAACATTAACTCCGATTTTTTCTTCACAGATGCTGCCAGGCCTACTGAGCTTTTCCAACAACTTCTGTTTTTGCTCATTATTTAGCATGGCCACTCCACCCAACTTGCACATCTCTGGACGTTGGTAGGAAACCCACACATGGGGAGAGTGTGCAAACTCCACACAGACAGCCACCCAAGGCTGGAATCAAAGCTGGGTCCCTGGTGCTGTGAGGCATCAATGCTAACCACTGAGCCACCCTACCAAATTAATTATTTAGATTCCATGAAAGCTTTGTGTATGTTTGCACACTGGTGTTGATAAGATTGAGTGTCAGTGTCTCCTCCACTGTCAAATAGCTTGTTTATCCTCACTGTTAAGGAGGATTGGTGCCTGTTGAACCAATATTGACACCAAATATGACCAAATACCAATGATGAAAAAAATTTTCAGTAAAGGATAGAAGGAAGAAAGTTATATACTGAAAATAAGCCAACTTTTTAAACTACCAAAAATTAGGGATATAAGATTTTACTGAATTTTGATTCTTGAGGTCATTCAGAGCATAAGTTGTCAAAATCGAAATAGGCCATTCAGTCCATCAAGTCTGCTCTACCATTCAATGAGATATTGATTTGATAGTCCTCACTTTCCTGCCTTATCTCCAAATATCTTGATTCCCTCACTAATGACAACTCTTGACTATTTTAGACTTGAAGATGCTTAATGTCCAAGCCTCGACAACCCTCTGCAGTAAAGAATTCCGTAGTTTGGCTATTCTCTGAGGAAAAGAATGCTCTTCATCTCTGTCTTAAATGGGTGAACCCTAAGTCTGAGCTAATGTCCTCTAGTCTGAGACTCTCCCACAAGAGGAAACAAGTGGCAGGGCAAAGCACATGGGCCAAACTAGTTGTATGAGGCCCTTTGGGGATGAGTACCATAAAATGATAGAATTCCTCATCATGATGGAGGTTGATGCTGTTGGTTCTGAGACTAGGATCTCAAATCTAAATGGTGCAAATTATGATGGTATGGAGAACAAGTTGACTATGATACATTGGAGAAAGTTACTTAAAGGCATGACGATGGAAAGGCAATAACAAACATTCAAAGAGTGCACAGGTAAACTGCAACAATTGTTCATCCTGTCTGGTGCAAAGGTAAGACAGGAAAGGTGGCAAGTCATGGTTTACAAGGGTACTTAGAGACAGTATTCGACCAAAGGAAGAGGTATACAAATTAGTTAAAGAAAACAATAGAGCTGGGGAATGGGAGCGCTTTAGAATCCATCAAAGGAGGGCAAAGGGATTGATTAAGGAACAATAGAATTCAAAATAAGCTTGGGGTAACACAAAAATTGACTGTACAAGTTTCTGTAGGTACACAAAGAGAAGAAGATTGGTGAAGGCAAATGTATGTTCTTTACAGTCATAAACAGGGGAATTTATAATGGAGAACAAAGAAATGGCTAACTAAGTAAATACAGATTTTAATTTAATGTTCACACAGGAGGACAAAAATAACATATCAGAAATTTTGGGAAACACAGGGCTTAGCAAGGAGCAATTGAATGAAATCAGTATTAGTAGGGAGATAGTGTTGAGGAAATTGATGGGATTGAATGTAGATTAATGCCTAGGCCTGAGAATCCACATTCCAAAGTATTTAAGGAAATGGCCCTGGAAATAGTGATGTGTTGGTGATTATCTTCCAAGATTCTTCTGACACTGGAGCATTTCCTATGGTTTGAAATGTAGCTAATGTAAGCCTTCTATTTAAAAAGAGAGGTCAAGAAAAAAAGCAGGAATTGTAACCAGTCATCCTGATGTCAGTAGTGGGAAAATGTTAGAGTTCAATGTAAAAAAATTAACAGCAGAGCACTTAGAAAACAATGGGAGCATTAGACAGAGTCAGTTGAGATTAAGGAATGGAAATCGTGTTAACCAAATCTACTGGAATTGTTTGAGGATATAACTTGTAGAGCTGATGAGGGGAGGTTTATTTGGACTTTCAGATGCGTTTGACAAGTCCCACAGAAGACATTAGCCATGTAAGATTAAAGCACATAGGACTGGGTGGTGCGTTGAAATGGATGGAAACCTGGTTGGTGGGATAAAAACCAAGAGTGGAAGTGCACAGGAATTTTTTCCAAAAGGCAGTGAAGAATGTAATATTTCAAAATTTGCAGATGACATAAAGTTGGGTAGGAAGGTGTACTTAGAATGATGTAGAGATGATTCAGTATGATTTGGACAAGCTGAGTGAGTGGGTAAATGCATGATAGATGCAGTATACAGTGATAAATGTGAGGCTAACCACTTTGGGAACAAAAACAGGAAATCAGATTAATCTGAATGGCAGTAAATTAAGAGAAGGGAGCATGCAACAAAACCTAAATATCCTTGTGTACCTGGTACAGCTGGCACTGCAGAAAGCCAATCGGTTGTTGGCCTTCATTGTGTGAGGATTCAGGTATGAGAGTAGGGAGGTCTTGCTGCAGTTATACTGGGCTTTGGTGAAACCATATCTGGAATATTGTGTAAAGTTTTTGTTTCCCTAGCTGAAGAAGAATGTTTTTGCTATAGAAGTAAATGTCTACAGACTAATTCCTGAGATGGCATGTCTAACATATGCGGAGAGGTTGAATTGCTTAGAATTATGTTTGCTGGACTTCAGAAGAATAAGGGGGCAATCTCATAGAAATCCTTAAAATTCTAATAGGACTAGACAGCGCACATGCAGAAACCATGTTCCCAACAACTGTGAAATCCAGAACCAGGAGTCACAGTCTAAGGATATAGAGTAAAACATTTAGGACTGAGATGAGAAGAAATTCCTTCACCCAGAGAATGGTCAGCCTGTAGAATTCACTACAACAGAAAGCAGTTGAGGCTAAAGCAGTATATGATTTCAAAGAGTTGGACGTACCGTTTGGGGCTCAGGGCATTAAAGGATATGGAGTAAAAGCAAGAACAGGCTATTGAGTTGTATGATCAACCATGATCATAGTAAATGTTAGAGTAGGTTTGAAGGCCAAATGCCTAATTCTGCTCCTATATTCTAAGTGTCTCCTTAAGAATCTTTCATGTTTCAATAATGTTTCCTCACATTTTTTAAACACCAATAAATTAAAGAAAAATCAACTCAACCTCTCCTCCAGAAGAAAATCTTTCCTTACATCTACTGATATTTTCTACAGCAAAACGGATACCCATAAAGGTTTTTGTTTGTGCGTTTGAAAGGGGATTGTGATACTTTTCACACAGGGTTGACTTTTATTTCTGTTCAGAAAACTCATATAGCATGTGGAAGTTTTGAAAGGAATCATGGTTACATATTTTTCCGAGTAACTAATGAATATTTGGACAGTTGCACAGTTTATAGTTTAAGTCTAGATGCCACTTCTTGAAATTGCTACTGAACTCTGAACCAAGACTAAAATGATTCATTCTCCTCTAATCTCCAAAGTTAATATCCAGCATATTTGAAATTAATACTTCTATTACACCATAGTCTTAGATTTTTACCTAACATTGAAAACCATCAAAGTAACAAAATACGGTAATCATAAAATCAAGTGTAACAATATTACATTTAATTTTTTTATTCAGTTATGTTAATACACAAAGGTTCAATATGCTCAGATCTAATTTGTCTTTATTATTTTAATGTAGCAAACTGATCAATTAAATAGCCATGAGAAGAATTTGATAACACTGTGTTAAGGATTCGTATTATCACTGATCTTCTAATGGCTTATCATTTTGTAATATTACTAACTACTATCATGAAAATCCTAAGTGTAATTGCTCCACAAACATAGAACCTCGTATGATCTTATAATTCTTATATCAGACATTGCTTTATAATTTTTCATTTCAACGTCATATTGTGCTTATTGTCTTTAATATGGCATTGTAAGCGTTAAATTCAGTATTTACAAATCTGATCTTATTATAATTACAACACAACATTAAAGTTTACCATCTGATATCACACTGAAACCGTATTTAATATACTGTCCTCATCTTTAAATCCAAAAGTGTTATTATAACTAAATCTAATTTAGTAATCCTTAAATGTAATTCTTCACCATAATCTAATATCCAGTGATGACATTTAATCTGACTATTAGACTGTCAAGCAACCTAGCAAGCAATTGCATTCCTGGAGTCTAAAGTGAGACTATACTTCTGCAATTATCCAATACTGTAATATTTATATTTAATATCACATCAGAATCATTACATCTTACAACAAATTGTAAATCAGCAACTGAATGTCACTCAACAATAATTAAATGGAATACCACTGTAATTTGATAATTTATTTAAACTTAACCCTAACATTCAGCATTGCATACTATCAATTTCATATCACATTAAGATTGGTAAATTTTAAATATTATAGCTTTGCTACTTCAATTTAATGTTACATTCATACCATAATTTTGATAGCAAAAATTTTAATATTTGAAATCTAGTGTCAAATTGAAATCTACAATTGGCATTTACATTATAATTCTCTGTGTATTATATTGTAGTTATTCAAATTATTACCACAACTATTTTATATCTAATATTAGCTGTAATAATTAAATCTAAACTTAAAGTTATGGGTGTCTCTTGCAAAATTTTAATTTATCACATTGTGATAGCTTATTGGGTTATATTTAAAAATATTTATCACCAGTGATATTATAATAATTAAAATAAGCATCAAATTTAATCCAATATGTGACAATATGTGTTAAATTTATCCAAGAAATGGCATTATCTTAATAATTAAATGTACACTATTTCAATTTTCCCACTGTACAATAATTAAATCAACATGAAATTAGAGTTCTTTAAAACTGAACTTTAAATCTAATATCATCATTCAATTTTAAGCATTACTCCAGTCTTCAATTTTAATATCGCATTAACCGCTATAAATTTAAACTGTGATTGTTATATCAATAGTGCATTACAACTATTTAGTGATAAAATATAGTTCTTAAGCTAAAAAAAATGAATAACACAATTTATTGCAATATTTAAACATAACATCACATTACAATCAGGTGTTTTTTATATATATTTTGAAATTATTACATCAAAAACAATATTACATTGCAGTCTTGCAATCTACTCATGCAACAAAATACGGATCAATATTGCAAAACCATCTTCACATAATATACTGCTCCAAGCTATAAAGTGAATCCTGCAATCTCAACACAGTTGTGTGTATGTGTGTATTTTCAAAACATTGTACCATTTGAAACAAATATTGCATGCATTGGATTTATTTTACTGTGGCATGGCTAAAAGTTCCAAGTAACTTTTGGTATAAAGCTGAGAGTGTAGGTTTTGAATTGAGAATATGAATAAATTTTCTAGGTTCTCACCCCAATAACACAAGGTCAATAATCAAAACCTTGAGGTTCTGTCAGTAATCATTGCACTAGATGAAAGACACAATAGCCTCACCTCACTTTTAAGCACCAAGCAAATGAAAGCAAAGCCATCCAATGCACAGAAGGAGGAAAATTTAGATAAGGCTCAAAAAGGATATGTGCAAGTTGATATGCAATTAACCTACAGAGGTCCATTGCAATTCAGGCATTACACAAATGTAAGGCTACATGAGAGTAGCTTCTATCCCCGCACTACATGGACGTGAGTGACAGTACATTACAGCTGGTGGCTTAAACTTCAAACTCTGTACTACTAAAGTTAGTACTTAAACCTGGACTTCTTAAAGGTACGGCTTGCGCAGCCCAGAAGCAGCAGGTGCAGGAACTGGTTACAGAAGACTCTCCCCCAAGAGAAAATGGAGTGCACTCGAGGGTTCATGATACACCTCTGGACAGCTTAGTGCATGGACATGGACAGGAGGATAGCAGCCCTTGAATGACATGAGGCAAAGGGCAAAATCTTCCTGCACCACTTCTTCTGCCCCTAGTGTAGGTCAAAGGGCAAGAGGGAAAATTAATTGAGTAGGAGGCCAAAATTCAGATTTTCAATGGTGAGTTAAAGTTTTGTTATTAAGTTAGAAGAAAGTTTCAAGCAGATCAACCCTTCAATGATGATGTATGACAAGCTATTTTGCATTCATTAGAAGGTCATGATTGTGTATGAAAACTGAAGGCCACAAGTACTACATCCATGGTCACAAGCTTCTTAGGAATAAGTGAGAATTGTCGACCTTCAGAAATCCAATTGGATCTATGAGGCTTGAAGCAGGCAAGCTAATCTTCTTGGGTGGTCAGGAGAGTGCATGCTGCTTTATGCTTCTTAGTAAAGTGAATTCATCAGCAGGGCATGATTCAGAATGGGTACTGCCAGATGTTGTTGCATGGTGTAAGGAAGGAAGCCTGTTTGAGGTAAAATGTCTGCCAAAGGGACAACAGAAGACTGACTCATGGAAGGAATGCTGTCTGGGACAGGCAGAAAAGATGCAGTGTAAACTTAATGGTGTATCCAAATTTGGGATGGTCAGACAAGGACGAGAAAAAAAGGACATAGTTGCTTGGTTCAGGATCCCAGGAATGAGCGCAGCCAACTGAGAGGCCAAGGTGACAATTACAGTCATGGGGCAAGAGGTAAAAGAGGGCACAAGGGAAATAAGTGCCAATTCCTCCCATCCAGACTGATGCTATACCACTCTCACTGTTGCCTACAGTATCTTCCCTCAGTGACTCTCATCCGCTCCAACCCTCGACAACACTAACTCCGCAAGGCCTCTATGCTGCCCAGCCACTCACTCAGGACACTTCCCCACCTGCACTAGCAGTCGTAGCTGTGTCATTCACTATCATCTCCTATAATACCTCCTCTCTCTCTTCAGGATGAAAACAACCATGAAAGGGCAGAAAAAGTCAAGGCATCACTTGGCTCCTAACTCCTTATGAGAAGATATCCTGACTCTGACAGCCCTGAACTGATATTGGAAGCTAACCTTGACTTATTGTACTGAAATCCCTGAGTGAAGGCCATCTCCCTTGATGTGAATGAGGCCTGCTGACGACCAAGACAAGATTCCTAGGTTTGTGTCTGCACTAAATAGGACAAAACAACAGTAATATGAGCCTGAGATAATGCGAACTGCAGATGCTGGAGCATCTGAGATAACAAAGTGTGGAGCTGGATGAACACAGCAGGCCAAGGTGCATCTGAGGAGCACAAAAGCTGACGTTTCGGGCCTAGACCCTTCATCAGAAAAGGGGGAGGAGAGAGGGTTCTGAAATAAATAGGGGGAGAGGGGGAGGCGGATCAAAGGTGGATAGAGGAGAAGATAGGTGGAGAGGAGACAGACAAGTTAAAGGGGCAGGGATGGAGCCAGTAGAGGTGAGAGTAGGTGGGGAGGTGGAGAGGGGGTAGGTCAGTCTGGGGAGGACGGACAGGTCCAGGGGGCAAGATGATGTTAGTAGGAAGGAAATGGGGGTGTGGCTTGAAGTGGGAGGAGGGGATAGGTGAGAGGAAGAACAGGTTAGGGAGGTGGGGTCGAGCTAGGCTGGTTTTGGGATGCAGTGGAGGGAGGGGAGATTTTGAAGCTGGTGAAATCCACATTGATACCATTGGGCTGCAGGGCTCCAAAGTGGAATATGAGTTGCTGTTCCTGCAACCGTCGGGTGGCATCGTTGTGGCACTGCAGGAGTCCCAGAATGGACATGTCATCTGAGGAGTGGGAGGGAGAGTTGAAATGGGTCGCAGTTGAGAGGTGCAATTGTTTACTGCGAACCGAGCATAGGAGATCTGCAAAGCGGTCCCCAAGCCTCTGCTTGGTTTCCCTGATGTAGAGGAGGCCACTATGGGTACAGCGGAAGCATTATACCACATTGGCAGATGTGCAGGTGAACATCTGCTTGATGTGGAAAATTTTCTTAGGGCCTGGGATGGGGGTGAGGGAGGAGGTGTGGGGGAAAGTGTAGCACTTCCTGCGGTTGCAGGGGAATGTGCCTGGTGTGGTGGGGTTGGAGGGGAGATTGGAGTGGATAAAAGAGTCCCGGAGAGAGTGGTCTCTCCGGAAGGCAGACGAGGGTGGGGATGGAAAAATGTCTTTGGTGGTGGGGTCGGATTGCAGATGGTGGAAGTGTCGGAGGATGATGCATTGGTTCCGGAGGTTGTTGGGGTGGTATGTGAGGATGAAGGGGATACAGTTTTGGTGGGTATTGTGGGGGCGGAGTGTGAGGGATGAGTTGTGGGAAATGCGGGAGATACGGTCGAGGGCGTTCTCAACCACTGCGGGGGCAAGTTGCGGTCCTTGAAGATCGAGGACATTTGAGATGTACGGGAGTGGAATGCCTCATCCTGGGAGCAAATGCGGCGGAGGTGAAGGAATTGGGAATGGGGATGGAGTTTTTGCAGGAAGGTGGGTGGGAGGAGGTGCATTCTAGGTAGCTGTGGGAAACAGTGGGCTTGAAATGGACATCGGTAATATGAGCCCAATGTCTCTGGCTAAAGGAGTAAAGTGTGAAAATTCAAGGCAAGGCAATGGAAGGCAGGGATGTAGTGAGAATCAGGGTAGGCTCAGTGTGAGTGATTGCTATGAGAGCAAGCAGAGAGCCTGGAGATACAGCCCGGTTCAGTCCATGAGCTAGATACATGATCTTGAGTGCATTGTGTCCTTGCTGAAGAATTATTATTGCTGACAAAACCTGAGGTGCAGCAGTGAAGTGCAGAAGCAGTCTGTAAATTTCTTAGATGTTGTCAGCTGCCAATTCTATGGATGTGGGGTGCATGTGGCCAGTGCCCAAGCAGCTGGCCCTGAAATGTTGGTATTAGCTTCTAAAAGGGAGGCGGTTCAGAAGAAGTAGTGAGTTGGATCTGTCAGGTGCTCATTCCAGTTTCTTTGTCAGATTTTCCCAACTGGGCTTGGGAGGACAGGGGTAAATCCAGTTCAAACAGTCCAAAGCCCCCCACCCAAAAGATTGATATCAATGCATTGGCTAAATTTAAAGTCTGACAACTCAAACCATTGATTTTATTTTGTATCAAATTTTCCCCAGAGAGAAAGTGATGGTACAGCAACTTAAGAGATCTCAAATAGAAATTCCAGAACCTTGGATTCAGAACACTAACAACAACTAATAATACTCAGGTAGATGATAACAAGGCCCACAATTCTGGTTTCCTCAGTGTAATTTTCTAAATGAACATGGTTGATTTTCACGCAACTGTGTTTATTGTTTAGAATGTTAATGTTATCCAATGGGAGTCAGAGACGAACATATACAATCTAATTAATTCTATTCAAACAATCTTCATCTGTGCCCTGTAAGAAAAAAGTGGAATTATGTGTTACCAAGTCTCTAATGCAGAATGTCTTTTGTAAGGATGGGTTGTGATAATGAAAGACCTAAAAGTTATAGGTTAAAATCAAAATCAAAATACTTTGTTTCTTTTTAAGGCTAATCCATATATTATTATTAATGTACATTCAGTTCTAATCAGTACACGGCCTTAACCAGCCTTGATACAAGCATGTAGTAATGTCTAGAATTGTATCCACATTTCAAATGTTATTTAGCTAAATAATGGCTCATCACAAAAAAGCAAGGAGACACTTTGTCATATCAAAAGAAGCCACAGTTCAGGTTTCTTCTACTGCTTATTCCTTGAATGTATGCATTGCAATAAAATGCTTCCCTTGTCACAGCTGAGAGCCTTCACTATCTAATTAACAGTGAAGCAGGACTCTGTCTCTTCAGTTCCTTCTGGTGCATTGGCAGATCAAACTGTTGTGTATCATCTCCAACTTCAATAGTAAAAACAAAACTGCATTAGATTTTATTTGTCTAGCCCTGGCTGATGTTACCATCAATGTTTCAAGTTCACAGAGGTATGTGGATGCTAGTGGACAGAATATGAGGACAAAAGGAACCCTATTGTGGGATGAGAAGGAGGGAATGTCTGAGAGCAGAAATATGGGAAATGGCACAGGCACTGTTGTGGGCTGTGTCAATCACAACAGGAATTTACTGAAATGGTTTGGGATCTTAAATTCATGGATGTCAATGGGAAAAGGCTTGATTGGGAGAAATTATAGTCTAGATAGATATAATTAAGTTCAGTGGAGCAGGAATGGGTTGAAATGATGGGTCTACCAGGACAGTCACATTTGTGGATTTTGTTTCTCTCCAGGAAGATGCATATCTGGCCAGCAGCACTGCCCTCAGTATTGTGAAAGGAAGTGGTGACTGATAACATCAGCATGAGTATACTGGAGTAAGTTTTGGGGACATGATCAGCACGGGGGGCAAAGTTAGGGGCGGTACGGTTGCTCAGTGGTTAGCACTGCTGCCTAATAACACCAGAGACTCAGGTTTGATTCCACCCTTGGGCAACTGCCTGTGTGGAGTTTGCACATTCTCCCCATGTCTGAGTCGGTTTCTTCCAGGTGGCCCGGTTTCCTCCCACCATCCAAAGATGTGCAGGCTAGGTGGATTGGCCATGCTAAATTGCCCATAGTGTCCAGAGATGTATAGATTGGGTGGATTATTGGAGGGATGGGTCTGGGTGGGATATGCCAAGGGTTGGTGTGGGCTTGTTGGGCCAAAAGGGTGTGTTTCCACATTGTAGGGATTCTATGAATTCACTAACTTAAGACATTTTGTTTTGTTCTGGACATTTTTTTTCATTTTTTTCTAAATTGTGAATGTTGAGCTTTTAATGTCTGAATGCCATGTATCACCAACTCTAATACAGATCAATAGGGCATTAAAAAGATCCAAATTTGATCGGTGGTCAGCAGTGTTAGGTAATTTCAACATACAATGGCTTGAACATCTCAAAGTTGGAGACAGAAGCACTGTCGAATAGGATGGGTCCTCCTTGTTTCTCTGATTCTGCAGACAATGATTTAGTCAAAGAGAATGTCAGTGATCTTTACACAGTAGTGATTCTAGGTGGCATGGTGACTCAGTGGTTGGCACTGCTGCCTCACAGCACCAAGGACCCGGATTTGATTCCAATCTCAGGTGGCACATTCTCCCTGTGGCTGCATGGGTATCCTCTGGGTGCTCCAGTTTCCTCTCACATTCCAAAGATGCACAGGTTAAGTGGATTTACCATGGGAAATGCAGGGATAGTCTAGGCAGTTGAGTCAGGGTGGGGTATCTTTACAGGGTTGACGTGGGCATGATGGGCTGAATGGCCTACCTCATCGAATGAGGATTCTGTGACATGGAGCATGACTGTCACGTCAGACTTAACTCAGAGGCAGCACGCTCATCTCTGTACCTGAAGGTCAGAATTCCAGCCTTATTCCAGTGACTAGGTAATTAACAGAGGTAGCATTGCACTGTGCATTTTTTTTATTTCAAAATAAGGACCTATCTACCTTATCACCTGTAGAGAAAAGATTCTATATTACTATCCAATGAACAGCAAGGACATTCTTCCACTAGCCTCGCAAATAATTATTGTAAATAAGACATAGCATTCTAGTCATTAATCTCACAGCTGTTTGTGGAAACTTGTTGCTACATTTTGAAGTGCCATTTTAACTATATTAACAATGGTAATTTCAAAAGTACTTCATCAGCTGTGAAATACTTCGGAATTTATTTCTTCAAATAAATTTTGCTATGCACAGACTTTTTGTCAGCAGTCTAAGCTTGGTGATTGCAAGCTAAGCTTATGTAAGAGCAGTTGGTACTTCTATAGGCTGGCTTATGCTCATGCTGCAATGAAAGATGAGACATCAGCCAAAGTATCTGAATCATAGATGTATCAACAAAAGGAGTTGGCCACCACTTCCATGGGGGAAGAGATGGACTGCAAGATCTATCCAAAGCTTTTTGCAAAGCTGGTGCCAGTGATCTCTAGTTCTTGACATTAAACTTAGACTTTCTAACAGGTCTAACAGGTTAGTGCTGCTGACCAGAGGTCCATCCTCCTGGATGGAAACAAAATCCACAAATGTGACTGCCCTGGTAGACACATCATCTCAGCCTGTCCCTTTGTCCTCATATTTTATCTACTGGCATCCACGTTCTAAGGATTATCCGGTATCATTTTCACAATCTCCAGATGAAGCTACCACCAAAGGCATCCTCTTTTCCTTACCTCTGCTGTCAATATCCTGAAGGGGCTGTTAAATCTGTGACATCTTACTTCACTCCACAATGACCCCAGTACCTCATCCTTTTCTGATGATACTTATCCAAGCAATTGCAAGAGGTATAATATCTTTCATGCTACTCTTCAGTCCTCACTGCCCAGCATTTACCTCTACTTCTTTCAACATAGTTTATTGTATTCATTGTTCAGAATGTGGTCCTCTCTACACTGTGGAGACAAAATTCTGAGGAATTATGTATTTTGCCTTTTGAGTATAAACCACAAATTGGAAGTTGAAAACTGCTATAATAGCTGAAAGGTACTAGAAGATTAACTTGAAGTTTGAATGGGATTGTATGGTGTCTAATTTAGCTGTACAAGACTATGTTCAAAACAGTGATATGGATACATTATGAGACACTGTGACACTAGGAGTCCTTAAATTAATGAAGTACTGCCTAGAGACAGCCCCCAAGTTGGTACAGCTACAATTTATTATAAACCTGTGAGTGCAATGCAGGCAAAAGCCTGCAAAAATTAAGTATCTCTTACCACCTTTTCTCTGTGAATGAACAAGACAATAAAAAATTAGAGAATCGAAAGAAATAACTCTAATGCAAGAAAATACCTAGATCTAACTGATCAGTATCATCATTACTAATACAAAAGAATTGGGAGAAGTAAATCTTTGTTGTCTGGACTTTGGTCTACAGAGGTGCTTTTCTCCATCATACTTTTCATCCACATTACTTGTGCCAAATTATCTTTTAATCAGTCTTTTTTCTAAATTAATCTCTGTGTGTTTGGGCTTTTAAAAGTGCATAGATTAAGTTACTTAATAGTAAATTCAGAATTCATTTGTTAAAGAATATGTTTGTTCACAAAGAATACAGCTAGCTTCTAATTAATGATGAAACCTGGTGTGTAAAATCTTTGGGCTGGATAAGGTTCTATCATGAAAATTGATCACTTTGGAGTTTAATTGGTGATTTCACATTTGCAACAGCTAGTGCAATAGTAGGGCTTTATTATTGGTTTAATCCTTCTGAATTATTAAAAACATTAAACAAATGTACATTGGGTGACTAACATATGTACTCCTCCATATAATCTGCAAACATGACTTTATATTTCTGAACACTTGCCATTTTTATATGCCACCTTACTCCCAATTTCATATTTCTGTCCTCAGCCTGATGCAGTGTTCCAACAAATCTCAGTGTAAATAAAATGAACTATTGGGCTGTCACATTTGGACTGATGTCTCCTTAAGAGGTTAACAGCAATTATATCAAGTATCAGACTTCACAGACTCTCTGCAATGTTGCACTTGAGGCATAGGCCATGTATGGATTTTATTCCGTATTGTAATTTTTTTAAACTGCAAATAAATCCCCCAGGGAGCTTCAAGTGAACAGAATTCACCTACTCATTGAAATAACACAAGAATATTCTTGCAGGAACAGTTTATTGTCCTCCAATGAAGCAATTTGCAGCCTTATAGAGACAATACCGAGGTCAGGAATTTCAGGCAATGAACTGTGTCCCCTATTTTCATCCTGTTTTCTCATTAAGTGCCTGTCTGAATCTTGATTTTCCTATGTTTTATTCTGGACACAGCTCGCTTGTATTCCACCACTCACCTTCATTCAGGACAGGTGTTTTGTATCTTTACTACAAATATTACCACTCCCTTTACTTTATGCCCATGACATTTTTATAATATAATCTCTCCTGTCTACAGTCCTAACCTAAATCTTCTTTCTGTTCATTATCTTCTATTTCCCTTTGACAGAACAAAGCTTATGACACATCAAACTTCCTTCTGTTTTGTTGAACTGTTTGACTCAAAGCATTAACTTCAGCAATATTTTAATTGACCTGTAAGAGTGGTAAATACAGCAGGCAGAGTGACTTAATTAGATGGAAAGCAAATTTTGGTCTGCCACTGGTGGATTAAGATGCAGAAATTAAATTAGTGGCTTGGCAGCGGTTCAGACATCACGCTATCCCAAGGCAGGATCCTGTTTGTATTATATTTGCATATCATGGATGCTCATTATATTAATGCATGTTGTAATTACACCCTACCTTGAAGATTAAGTCAGTAGCACACAGGAAACTCATGACATCTGGTTCACATTTATTTGGAGGTGGCATGCAAATGTCAGTTTTGGGCTGCTGCCAATGGTTTTCTTTGATAAACTCCAACTTAAAAGAGAAGTGTGCAGAGAATGGCAGCCTGCATGGAGCCTCGAGGCCAGCAAGGTGAGGCTACAGGTAGGCAGAGATTGGGGTATGGGGAGGGTGATTTGGTTTGGCATCAGGGACACGGATCAGGTAGGACAAAGGGTGAAGTTAGAGAAAATGCATTATTGCAGGGTGCTCGCACAGTTTACAGCACAAGTTTGAAAAGCCAGCAGCAGTAAATACTATTGACTAGGCTGGTCAGGTTTCTGGGAAGATGGAAAATGGAGTTATCATGGTGTCTTCAGAACAAGAGCTAAATACATGTAGACATTGAGGAGGCAGAGCCAGAGATGCCTGAGACTGTGCAAGGTCATTGTTTATTTGGATCTAGTGTACTTTGTATTGTGGATTTAGCTGGAAACCTATGCAGTGGCCCTAAAAGTGACATTTGTTCTTTCTGCATTTCAATGAGCAAAATATGTGGTATTTCACAGGTTACCACATACAGGTACATCGAGGACATTGCCAATTCCCTCTTCCATCATACAAAATGATTCATTAATTACACAGAATTACTCAGTTTTGCAGCCATTATTCATCTATCTAGAAAGTAAGCAGTAATTGATTGTAGACACTTTGCCATTGTGTTGACAGTAGCATTTACAAAATACAAGGTCTTACATTCTTTGAACGTGCAAGTGGTCTGTGACCACCAGCAAAAGTTCATACATGCTTGTTTCTCAGGGTGTTCCCATGACTTATATATTTTGTGGAATATTCTTCAGCTCCCTAACTTTTTACAGGTCAGTGCCTGGGATTGTTAAACACCAGGAGTTAAAGATTGGCGAGACAGTCTCATTTTTTGAACTTCAAATCCAATTTTTATTTCAAATTACACATCACAAAACTCCAACTGAATTGGTACATTGTTCGTTCTGTATAGATACTGTCATGCCTTACCGGGGTTACACTGGTTAGTAAGTCAACATACTTATGTGACATAACCAATTGTTCTTCCTATGAGCAGGAGTACATTTCAGATCAGTCATTTTACTAAAATTCCGAACTATCTGGTAGGACTGCTAAATTTCAAATTCAGAGGTTCATCTTGCAAAGGCCAATACTTCATCTCCTGCTTTACATGTTTTAGGTGCTGAATGCTTATCAGCCTGTGCTTTCATTATTGCTTATAAAATCTTCAAATGCTCCTCTGCCACCCTACATGCTCCTATGAGTCTTTCTCCAGAAACATTTAACTCATAATCCAACACTGGTGTTTTGTCTCTTTGTTTCAAGAACTTCTTCCTAATCAGTTTCAATGGATCTCTAATCTCATGGCCGTAAATCAATTCAAATGAACTAAGCACAATAGATTAATTTGGGGATTCTCTGATAGCAAACAGTAAGAAATCCAATCCTTTATCCCAATCTGTGAGTATTCATGATAGTATGAATTAATCATGTTTTTTAAAAGTTTGATTGTATTTCTCCAAAGCTCTCCTTGCGTTTGTTGACTTCAATTGACTTATATACAAAACAGCTAATGATTTTCTAGTAAATTTTAGACATAAAGTTAAAACAAACTGTATCTCAATTAGTGTTTGCAACTAGTGAAAAAAACTTAGTTTTTCTGCTATTGCCTTGGATACAATGGTCTTTAAAGGAATAGCTTTTGGGAATTGGGCTGCCATATCCAAAATGGTAAGGAAATACTGATGCCTGGCTTTAATTTTCAGTGACGGTCCTATACAATCAGCTAACACTCAAATGAATGGTTCTTCAAAAACTGGTCAGGATATCAAAGATGCTTTACATGTTGTGGTTTTCCTACAGTTTGACAAGTGTGACACATTTCACAGAACTGCACTACATCTTTATGAAGTCTAGGCTATGTAAAATATCAATTTATTGATGTTTTTTCTATTTTCCTACATGTCCTGCCATTGGAACTTCATGTGCTAATCGCTACAATTCCTTACATTTTCAAGATGGCATCACTATCTGATGAATAACAATCCATTCTTTCTCTACAGTCTGTGAAGATATCACCACTTCTTCATCAGAACTCTGTTTGCAATATAATACCTTTCTAGAGCTCCTTCATCTTCACCTTCAGTGTGAGCTGCCTGTACTAAAATATTTAATTCTGGATCCACTTCTTGAACCTCAATTAATGAAGACATGTCAAATACATCTTTTTAATGATCCTTGTTCTTGAACAGAATTTCAGCTTCCTAATATCTGCTTGTCGTAGTAATGTGGCTTCTGGTAATGAACTTTTCTCTGCTCACTACACATAATGAAAATATACCCAGAACCTGTTCTTGCAAAAATTCTATATCTTTAGCCTCAACTGGGCTTTCCATCACCATAGGTGAAGCTATATCTTTCACTCCATCTAAATCATTTGCCAGGAATAAATTTATTCTATTCACAGACAATTTCTTAACTACCCCTACTATCATTAGTCTAGAAAACAAGTTCAATGAGACTGGGTCATGCTGTCATGGATTCTCTCCTCACAGGAGGGGAGGAGCCAAATGATGGGCACTCCTCTACCCATACTGAGATAGTAAGAACTGCAGATGCTGGAGTCTGAGATAACACAGTATAGAGCTGGAGCAGCACAGCAGGTTCAGGCAGCATCAGAAGAGCAGGAAAAAGCATCTGGAGTTTTTGAAGAAGGGTCCCGACCTGAAATGTCAACTTGCCTGCTCCTCTGATGCTGCCTGGCCTGCTGTGCTTCTCTACCTCCATACTCTGTTACCTCTACTCATGCAGGCTCTTTCTGTCCTGTTGTCTTCTCCTGTAATGGCAGAAAGAGAGGACATGAGTGAAATGAAAGTGGGTCAGATGGTAGAAAGGTGATGACGTATCCTAAGTCAAGAGAGGCCATGCAGGATTAGTTGTGTGGAAAATTAGAAGTCTTGGTATTTAGTGGTTGCAGTAGCAGAGATTGGGAGAGTATGTGAAATAGCAGAGAAAAGCATGTAGCTCTAACCCTGGCACAGCAGAGCAGGTCAATGATCTGCTTTCATCAATGCTGGCCATTCCTCGAAATCCTGGAGACAGTACTGACCAGGATAGCAACTCTGGGCCAGTCTGCCTGGATCTGTTGGCAAAGCCTCCTTTGCCAGTCCTTCAGGAAGACGACTTCTTTCATTTGAAGTATCCCATGCACGAGGACTGTAGGTCCACATTACAGAATCGCAATCCCATTTTCGCTCTCCAACATGTTCTAATGTTGTGCATCAATGAGCAGGGCTGCATCAGAATGCTAGTGCTCATCTGGGGGCACAAGCCTTTTAATGATAGTGCAGACCCAAAGGATGCTGGTCTTTCAACAGATATAGTAGTGACTTGTTCTGGAATGGCACCTGGTAAGTTAAACCTGGAATCGGATGTGATGGCCATCATAAGAGTGGGTAAGTTAATTAATGCAATAAGTTTGGTAAGATATGGTGAGAGAAGTCATGCTGACAAAGCCCTGGGAAAAAAGAAATCTCTCACAGTTCAGACATTGCCATGAAAGATAAGATTTAGGCCAGAAACCTATAAACAGATTTAAACCTATTTAAACACCGGAAGAAGCCGTTCAGCTCATCACATCCATTCCAGTCAACCATGACCTGACTCCACTAATCCCATTATCCAGCTCTGGGCCCGTAGCCCTGGAGGCTATGGCAATGCAAGTGAATATCTGAGCACTGCCCAAACGTTATGGGAGTTTCTGACTCAACCACTCTTCCAGCCAGCGAGTTCCAAACTCCCACTATTCTTTGGGTGAAAACATTTCCGTTCAACTCTCATCTTATCCCTCTACCTCTTACCCTAAATCTATGCCACCAATTATTATACTGATAGAAAAAGTGCCATGTGGCCCACATCCTTGTTCGGAACTACCTCACCTACCCAAATGTTTTACCTCATGGAAGCTGACCTGGTGTTGACCATGTCTCTTCTCCATGATGGGCCACTTCCATAGTTTCAGCACCAAACTTCAACCCATGAAGTAAATTGTCTCTCTTGCTTAGAGGAATGTTGTGTCTGGCATTGTCGTTCCTGATACCATTTCACTCTTTAAGACAGCTTGGTGTGATTACAGGTGTGCAGATTCTAAAGGAGTCATAGTAAAAGAGAGACATCTTACACTTCAAGCAATAATTTACAATCTTCTTGATCTGCCAAAACTTTATTAACTATTCTGTTTACTACTGCATGATTCTTTTCACATACCCTGATGATAAAAAAGCTTTCTGCTGCTGTATTCACAACTATTATGTTCACATTATATGCACACATATTTCTTAAATTATCATAAGCAAATTACACCATCTTTCTCATTGAGAAATTTTGCCAGGTTTCAAACCCAGTTTCTATCCACTCTTCCATTACCTTATACACATTTTTAAAAAATCTTTGCTATGTATTATTGTCAATTGAATAAACCTAGGTGCCATATCTATGAAATTTAAAATAGAATTTTTTCTTAATCCATACTTTTAAATCTGTAGACATTACCTCCTTGAAATTCCCCATGAAGCTATGATCATGTTCTTCAATAATTCTTATCAATCTCACAGATGTCACATCTCTTCTGTAAGTTTATTATTCTCCCCATCCTTTATTCCTGCATTATTCACTAAAAAACGTTTGGAGGATGAATAGGTAAATCCCCCATGCAGTTTTAACACAACTATCATAGATATTTTGCCTTCTAAGTTTCTACCCCAGATATTAATAACACTTCTTTATTAACGTCTGTTTGTCCAGATATTCATTTTTGTTCGTAATGTCAATCTCCAATTCTGAAAAATGCTTTGCTTCTTATCTTGCTTTTCTATGGTAGTGAAGGAGCCAAGACGATTCCTTATTTCCTCTTTAGTGAAGAATAAACACACGTCCACACAGATACTTATTCTTCCACTGGTCATAAGGCTTATGCAGGAAATAGGACTAGGTAATCAAATCCATATACTTAAGATTTTTATTCAGACATCTCTCTCAAACTTTCTTCAAGTCACTGTTCAGTTAGAATAATAGTATTACATATTAGTAGTAGTTGACTTACAAACCGCTGGACATCCTCTGTTACCACTGAAAGACACCAGAGAGTAAAAGCGGAGAGATTATGTTCTGTTAAAGACATGCAATTGTGTCCAAATTCCGTAAACCTTATAGATTTTCCTAATACAGTAGCTTTATAATCTTCCATATCCAGTTTGATCAACACTTTTTTCATCAATGGCCTTTTAAATCAATTGTTTTTCACTGGATACTACATCAATGACAATTAAATAATTGATTCCGACTATTTTACAAGGAATGACTTCTCTTCTTAAAGATTTAATTGTGTAATCATTCCCAAATCTGAAACAGGTGGAATTCCCAAATGTCTTAACTTTGTTATGATCATAATTACTCAGAGAGACTAGTTAGTATTTTAGCCAAGCTATTCCCTGAACTGTGGATATGCATCCATTGTTTAATACTGCATATTTGAAAGATTCTGTTACTGATACATTGATCACTGGGCTGAAGCTTCTTGTAACGAATGCAATGCCATCTTTGGTCCACATCTCTATTTTCCTTTCAGCTTCATATTTAGTTTTAAATAACCTCATATACCATTTGGGAGAGTTCATGGTATAATGATACTTCGAATCTCATCAGAAACATAATTAGCACACACACAATGGACATTTCCATTCATTCTGTTATTGTGAGCCCAAAATTCTTGTTGCTTCTCAAATTTTTAAAATCTGTCTTAATTTCTCTTAATTAAAATTCCTCCTTTTGCACTGTCACCTGAGGCCTGTATTTAGCTAACCCGCTGGCATTGTGCTCTCCATTTTCTGTCAAATGGCCAATGCTCATTTCTGCCACAGGGAAGGATCGCTTTCCAAGGAAATTCCCTTTTCTGCTACTGGTGTTTGTTCTAGCAATATGTTTATCTGGAAATTTGACTCCCATCAAAATTAGAAGTCTGTCTAAACACAATGCCTAGACACTGTTTAATAACATAAATCCCAGTTCAGATTATGAAATTTCCAAAAGGAATTTTAGTCGTCTTGCACACAGTCAACTGAATTCCATTATGTATTCTTCTTTGGAACTAACTCCACTCTTTTTGGATTTGTCAAAATATGACTAACATCAAAAACATCATTTTGAAAATATGTATCCACGAAAGTTAATAGTTTCTCCAGGCACTCATTATTGCTCATATCCTCAATCTCCAATTCTGAAAAATACTTTGCTTCTTATCCTGCTTTTATGTTGTAGTGAAGGAGTCAAGACCATACTTTGATTCCTCTTTGGTAAAGAATAAACACGGGTCCACACAAATACTTATTCTTCCACTGGTCATCGGGGATATATTCAGGAATCAGGGATGAGTTATCATATCCAGATACTTTACATTTTTATTCAGACAACTCTGTCAAACTTCCTTCAAACTTCAAATAGAGTAATACATATTTGCAATTGTTGACTCACAAACAACAGTACATCCTCTGCTACCATTGAAAGACACCAGAGGATAAAAGTAGAATGGAGAGTCCAGTTACGTACCTTGCTAGTCAGAGTTTTATTTCCATTTCCATTTTGCAACATTCCAACCCATTGATTACTTCGCGCCCCGACATATCCAGTCAAGCTGTCACCAAGGTATTCTTTAACATTTAACTGTTACCTGAAACCTAGTTCAAGTTGGCCTAAAGCATCCTTGCCAGACTCTACTAGTTAATAACGGGGTTAACAGAACCTGGATTACGTTCACATATGCAACACTTTAAGATCCGATAGTCTGCTCGTTCAGCCAATTATTCAGTGGAAACTTTGTTCATGCCCACTTGACCTGACTTAAATAAGACAGTGAAAATGGTTGCCAGTGTGGAACAGTAAGGGATGGTTAGGAAAGTTCAAATGCAAGTTTGGCAATTCTATGGAAAATCCATACCTAAATCCCCGAAGAATACAATAAAAATAGAAAATGCCGAAAATTCTCGGCAAATCTGGCAGCATATGTGGAGATAGAAACATGTGAAAGATCACAGATCTTAAACATTAATTCTTTTCGCCGTTGCTACTGAATATTTTGAGCAAGTTCTGTTTGTTATTCAGATTGCCAGAATCTGCAGTATTTTATTTTTCTCTTAAGAATGCACTCATTGGGAAAATTTAAACAAAGATCACTTATGGATATAATTAATTTAGACGAGAAAAGAGTCCCTATCAGGATGAGCCTATAAGACGATTGTAACTCATTTGAATCAGAATTAGCCTGCAGCTCAACTCTTTTCTAGCATTCCCAGTTCTGTTCTTCTCTACATAATTCATAAACATTGTAACATATAAAAGGAGATAGCTACTATGTACAGTGAAAAATCTGAGATGGCTCCCTGCTTTAGTCATCATCATATGTAACTTTATTCTACATTCTTAAATAAACAATCACAGATGTGGCTGAATTTCTCTAACATATTTCATGCAATTTTTCAATTTATAACTATGATTTTTAAAAATCTTAATGTTTTTGTATGAGCATCTGATCGATTACTTGTATAAGAATCATTCATAGCAGCAACCTGCCTGACAGGGTGACTGATATTCAAGCATTTTATTTGAAAACTTGTTCCAGATCCAGTTCATGTCTTGTTAAAACTTTTACTTCATCAATAGATAAATAGAATAATGAAATATAAATCCAATATTAAAATAAGAATTACTTCAGGTAATTGAGTCATAGAGCTGTACAGAGTGGAAACAGACCCTTCGGTCCAACTCAAAGAATTCTAAATTAATCTAGTCCCATTTGCCAGCATTTGGCCCATATCCCTCTAAACCCATCCTATTCATATACCCATCTAGATTTCTTTTGAATGTCGTAATTGTACCAGCTTTCACCACATCCTCTGGCAGCTCATTCTATACATGCATCACATTCTGCATGAAGAAGTTGTCCCTTAGGTCCCTTTTAATCTTTCCCCTCTCACCTTAAACCTATACCCTCTACTTTTGGACTCCATTACCCTGGGGAAAAGACTCTGGCTACTTAGCCTATCTATGTCCCTCGTGATTTTTTGTGATCCACATCTTTTGATCTCTATCTTTAGCCATTCTTAGCCATTGCAAATCATCCAATCAGGAATCATTGGCAATGTCATCAATATGTTACATGTCTGCTCATTAATGCTCGGGTCAGAATCTTGGAATTCTGGATGTTGAAAAAATATATACTTTTTACAGTCATTCTTCTTTTATCACAAATTAAGACTTCCCTTCTATCTGATAACAGAAGAGATGACAATGCTTCCTAATGATTTCTTCGAGACACAAGACAGGTTTTCTGACTTTTGTAATATTTAACCAGCTAGGAATATTCCTCACTTACTTCCTTCCATTTTTTGGGATGGACAAAAAGAAGGAATCTCCAGATCAATACAAACCTGTACTTTGTGTGTTATCTTATGTTTTCAAGAGAAGGAGCTTTCTAAAAATTCTTTACAGTTCCATATTGAGTTTCTAGCTCCTTCCTCATTTAGGTACCATTAGATAATTTTTCCTGACTTTATGTGGGAGGTTGGGGAATGGGGTTTCAATCAATTAAAATATCTTGACTACTTACTTTTTATCTCAGATGCTCTAAATATTAGCAAAATGTACCATTTACCCTAAATGTGGTCCTTATGACTAGAAACTGAAAAATTTGACTCTGCAATAAATAACGTTTTACTGTATAGAATATCAGTCACTCTAATAGCACACCCCACACCTCATGCATTTTGAGTAGACATTTTTTTACCTATAGGGCTAGATACACCAAGATGTGGTGATTACTTGAATCAGATATTTAAAGCAGGTACATATTTTCTAGCCTAATACATAAGGTTTTGAATCAATAAACTGACTTATTTGACAGCAATTGAATCTGTTTAGCACTTCAACAATCAATACAAAGTAATGAAATGCTATGTTTTACTACATCAGCAGGTTGTCTTGCTTCTAACTTAATAAAAATACTCAACAACAGTACCTCATTCTGCTTCTGAGCCTGAGCAAACATATCCTCATAGCTTTCTCTTTAAAACCTGACTGTCTGAAAATGTCTCTATCTTTGTCTTATTTATCCTCTCTTCAGTTCCAGAATGGGACACCCTGCAACAACACTTCTGTTGAGTGTTTAGGATCTGTGACTCCCTAACTGAATGGAATGCTCCCCTTCCCCCACCCCATGTGAGTAACAGCAGGGGGAATTTAATCAGATCAGAAAGCAACTGATAGGGACCCTGCTGCTTTCTACCTTTAACCGAACTAAGTTCATGGCACCAAGAAAGGTAAACACCCAACCCATCCCACTGCCAACGGAGACATTGAAGCAGTCAATTCTGTCTCATTAAGAGCCTCATCCTTCCACTGCTGGTATTCAAACCTATGTGGGAGACTTGCTAAACAGGGACAATGAAAAGTAATTGATTTTCTGATTCCCAGGGTGAGGACAGTGGATTGCTCCAGATGCAAAGGTACTCGGTGCCTAATAAAAAGAACTTGACGTCAGGAAGAGGAGGCCAACTGAGAGCAACTCCCTGCCTTTGCAGCTGACCCCTCAAACACCCATGGCCTGCACCCAGTGGCAACCGTCCCCTCATCACTTACCTGTGCTTGAATCCCAGTGCCCCTGAGCCTGAAGTGGGTGCAAATACGAATAGCAGCAACCATCTACCTGCAGCCAAGCAATGAAGCACTGCTGGGATCTTCTTTATTAACTGTTCATGGGATGTGGGCATCAGTGCCTCGGCCAATATTTATTATACATACATAATGGCCCCTGAGAAGATGATTGTGAATTGCTTTTTTCAGCCACTGTAGGTGAGAAATGCAATGGAATACGCTCCATTCTTCTGAACAAAAGTACTCCAACACTTGCAATGCTCAATACCATCTAAGGAAATGAGTCCTACTTAATTTACAGCCAGCTGATATTTTTACCATTTAATCCTTTCACCACCGACACATAGCGATAGCAGTGTGTACCACATACAAGATAATGACAATAAACCCACCTAGGCCCACTGACTGGAATGTTCTAGACCTGCAACCTCTACCAAATAGAAGGACAAGGGCAACAGACACATGGGAATGCTAGCAACTGCAAGTTCCCCTCCAAGCCACTCAACATCCTTGTTTGGAAATAAATCACGGTTCCTTCACTCGATATTACTTGGTCAAGATCCTGAAACTCTCTCATTAAAAGCATTGGGTGTTCCTGCACACCAAGTGTTGCACCAACTCAAGAAGGCATCTCATCACCACCTTCTCAAGTGCCATTAGGATAGGCAATACATTCTGCTAAGCTGGCTACTGGATGCCCACACCGAGTGAACCAAAAAAAAGTTGTTAGCTGGGTTACTGCAAAAAAATGGAAGTCATAGAAATACAGTGGCATAATCAATAAATATGATTAAACAGCAATCAATTAATGCTCGCACAGAATCGGTGAACTTCTAAAGGAGGATCCAACCTATTGAATAATTCTGCAACTGGGCAGATACTGAGGGAGGAGATGGAGCTGTGAAAGCAAGTTTTGGCAAACACTTTATCAAAATCCAGGATGGAGATAGAAAGCAATTAAGGTGAACAAGCTGCAAGATTTAACCTGAAATCCTGTAGGAGAGAAGTGCTGAACGTTTTCAAAGTAATCATGGGAAGAGAAATGACATTGAATTAAATGCTCTAATTAACACTGAAAGAAAAGTCATTAGACTCAAAACATTAACTCTGCTTCTTTCTCCATAGATGCCCACAGACCTGCTGAGTTTCTCCAGCACTTTCTTTTATTGTATTAAATATCTCTATCATTCACAGCATTTTGCCTGTATTTTGCCTCTATGAATAGTTTATGGAATGGAAGTCTGGCAGAACTGTGTTTCATTTTGGCCAAGAAATATCTTGTGAGATGTTAGATACATTACATTAATTCACCTGTGACCAGCATACAGTAGTGAGCAGTCAGAGCAAGGTCAAAATACAGGTAATGAGCAGCATTACTACAACGGTTCATGCAATGAACAGTACACAAAGGATTAAAAGTCTAGGTGCATTTCAGACTTTAAATGTCTTCTAATGTTACGGACCTATTTTGTGAATCATTTTGGCTTATTTATCCCTAAACCTTGCCAAGCTGACATCTTTTTCTACAATTAAAAATGAGATATTTTGAGTAGTTCTATTTCCATTTGCCGGAGTGTACATTTGCCTGAATTTACACATTTTTCACTATACAACTAAATGTCTGCATTAACTTACAACATCTAGGCACTTAATGCAAACATTTTATTGGAAGTCGCACTCCTCATTAAAGATCTGCCAAGTACTATCACTCTTGAAAGATACTGTATTACATATAGATAGAAAGCTAGGCACCTCTATCACAAAATTCTAAGGACATCATTAAATATTAATAAATATATGAAACAGTGGGGCAAAGTATAGAAATTTCGCTTAGAAGAAGAGTTTTAGCCCCACCTTGTGAGTATAGGCTGGAGAGTATGTGAATCATTTTCAAAATTATTGATTCCTCTTCTGTTGAGTTACTTCTTATTGTTATACAATGAAGAAACTTCCACTGGGCCAAGTCAATAATCTATGCATTATTGATAGCAGAGGGCATTGTTGGTAGGTATAGAGTTGAAAGGTGGCAGTGTATTCTGTAACAATTAGAGTATTGATCTGTCAAAACAGGTTAGCCATTAGTTCAGTCCAGAGTTTCAAGATACCATTATCTCCTAGTTCTGTAATCGAGTGCTACAATAACTGACCACACTCCAAATGGTTCAATGAAAACAATGACTTTTCCCCTGCACACAGATGCAAGGCTAAGATAAAGAAACCTCATATATGTCATAATGAAATGAAACACTTTGAACAAGCTTGTTCCACAAGTTGTCCCAAAGGGATCTTGCTGCAATTGTATAGGGTCGAGGTTTGACCACGCCTAGAGTATTGTGTGAAATTCTGGACTCTTTACCTGAGGAAGAATATTCTAGATATGGAGTGAGGGCAACAAAGTTTTACCAGACTGATTCCTGGGATGGCAGGAATGATGTACGAAGAGAGATTAGTTCAGTTAAGACTGTATTTAGTAGAGTTTAGAAGAATGAGAGGTTTCTTGCAGTAACCTATAAATTCTAGCAGGACTAGACAGGGCAAATGCAGGAAGCACATTCCTGATGACTGGTGTGTCTAGAATTAGAGGTCACAGTCTAAGAAAATGGGAAATCCATTTAGGACTGATACGAAGAAAATATTCTTCATCCAGAGTTGTGAAGCTGTGTAATCCTTTTCAACAGTGAACAGTTGAGGCCAGAAAACTGAACATTTTCAAAAAGGAGTTCACTATTGTTCTTAGGTCTGAAACTACTCTGTCTACTTTACTGCTACTCTGTACCCAATGCCCACTATCGACCTGCATCTTGCCATTTTCCAACAAGACAACATCATATACTGGCAAGCAGTCGGACAATTACAAATAAGAACTTTTATTTGCAATCACCAGAAGGGAAAACAAACAAAACTAGAAACAGCTGCAGGCCACCCCACAATGCTAACCAAATGTAGGCATCATGACCAACACTCATAGACAGTCCTCAGAAACATAGAAAATGGGTGCCCTTCAAGCCTGCACCATCATTCAATGTGACCATGGTTGATCATGCAATTTCAGTATTCCACTGGTGCCAAGAGATGGTCGAGAATCCCACAGCTTCACAGATCTCTGAGTGAAAGGGGTCTTCTTTGTCTCAGTCCTGAATAGCTTACCCCTTATCCCCAGACTGTGATCTGCAGTTCTGGGCTTCCCCAACATTGAAAACATTCTTCCCGCGTCTAGCCTGTCCAGTCCCATGATGCTCTTCTGCACCCAGACCCAGACCCAAGAGCTAGTTAGGTCCTGCCTAACATATAGCACCAAGCACAGATAAGCTCCATCTTGCAAAAGGACAGTTTCCTCATCTCCAATGTCCTCATCCTCCTTCACAGAAGACCGGTCCCCTTCTCCTAGTTCCTTAGCATCTTGCCACTGTCATGTTGTCTGTTACAATTGTGCAGAGCACAGCATAACAGGTTGATGTGGAGCACTCTATCCACTCATACACCTATCCCAAGACCTATACGGCAGTGGAACCATATCCTCAGCAGCCTTATCAGGGTGCCAGGGATTCTAATACTATCAGTCACAGGCTCAGTCTGTGCACAGCCAAAAGACTTGGCCATTGTCAGTCATCAGCTAGTAAGACTCACTGTCAGGGAATCTGCCTGGGGAGTGGGCAGCAGTCTGCTCTCGTGGGTTATCAGCCGCAGCCAGGGGAATTGTGTAATTTCAGTCTGTGAGCTGCAAAGGTGATGGTCAGACGTTTTATCTGTAATGCAAATAGGCTTTTGGTTGGTGTTGGTCAAAGGGCTAGGAAAAATGCTGACATGGGTGTTTAGATGAAATATAACTAAAGACAGGTAAACTGTGTGCCTTAGTGATTACACAGCAATGTAGGTAAGAAATTAGGGTTGTATATACGAGGGAGTGCTTGTTGGCTATGTGCCATGGATAGGATGTCTTTGTGGATGTTGTGCCATTATGTTACTGCTGAGGGGCATCTTCAGATTGCCAACACTTGTTCAGGTACACAGCAGCATTTTAAAGATGGTACAGGTGCAAGGGATGCTGGTGTTTCAGCTCATTTCAGGTGAATGGTGAATTGCTCCAGGAACAGCACATCTGAAGATGGGGATGGAATCAGAAATGAGAAATATCACAGGGTGAGGGAGGTAGTTAATGCAGTATGTTGGCTAAGACGCTGTGAGAAATTTCAGTGACCTTGTGATGAGAATCCTGCCAGAAAGATGAGACACATCTTGCACTTGGCCAAAAAAATTCAAGATTCAACCCATTGTTACTGATGTTTGCATGTGACTGAGTTATGCACAATAAAACAATGTGCTCAAATGATTCAGGTTTAAATTTCCATCAAAGCATGATTTGGCATGAGCATTGAAGGTAATTTATCATGTAAGATAATCTTCCCATTCATCAAGACATTTAAAGGCAGATGTCCATAACCAAGGATCTTTCAGCTACTGTAGCTCATTTGTAGCTAATTAACAAAAGTGGTGGGGTATCATCATTACAGTTGCATCTCAGTGAGCTCTTTATTGATATTTGATTAGACACTGTCATCAAGTAACGTACAACACTCTTCTGTTTACCTGCAATAATTTCACAAGAAAGAAAAGTTTGTATTACATGCTAAGCCTTTATTGATTTGCAATCCAAGGAGTCTCTTGATAACCACAAAATCAATGCCACAAGCTTTGCCTCAAATTATTGCATTAACTATAGATACATCAGGAAGGGTCATAGCCACTGACCTTTGACTGTCCCTGTCCTGTTTGCCTGACTTTTTAAATTTGTTTTTCTTTCTCTAGGAATGTCCCAATAAACGTTCATAAAATCTAAGCTAATTGAGTTGGCAAGACAGCTGCAAAAGCTCCCTGACTGGAGTCAACATCTTCAAGAATTTATGTCTGCAACATTTACAGCAGGATGGACTAACTTTCATTTCCATTTCCATTTACCATCAGATCCGGGATCAATGCCATTTGAGCCACACCAGGCCAGTCCTCCATCCCAACAGCGCAGTCAAGTCTGTAACACGACCAGAAGAGTGTGTGCAAATGTGACTGGGCTTGTGCTGTTTATAAAAAATTAAAATAAAGCGTCTTGTCTTGGACTGACTTAATGGTGAAATGTGGAACCGCGCTGATTAATATTTCAGAAATAATCTGCTGCTTGACCAAGCTCTGGATATGGACAAGCATTTTACCGAATTTCATTTATGACTGAATTAATTACACATGACGATTTTGGCTTTTTTACCCTCTTGAGAGAGACTTATAGTAAAATAGAATTGTAATATATTTTTAATGGCAGTAGCTGTCCTATTTAGTTGAATGGGATACCCTATTTGGTGTATGAGAAGGAAACAATGATTTAAAAAGTCATATTACATCCAAAAAGAGCAACTGCAGCACATTTTTTTTTAGGTTTTCTTTCCAAGATCCATTTAAATAATGACTGTCAAATGTAGTATCTTTATGTATCTATGTAGAGTCTGCAGGCAGAGTGATGCGAATGATATTCAGACAAAACGATGCTGACGTGCAAAAAGAGGAAACAGTTGTCAGAATCTCCTGTGACTACAGGCTCCGTTGGCTTTTTTAATTCAACTCAAAATGGTCTCATGTGTGAAACCGTCTTTCCATTAACATGATGCTTGTGACTTTGAAAGGCTGCTGAGGCACTGAAGCGGAACCGTGACCAAGAGAACAGAGACAGACCCAGGCTGTGATCCACGGTTGAGATGCTGAGGCAGGTGAAATAATAACATCCAACACTGAACACAGTGATCTCCGAGTTCTGAACTGCTGGAGCTTCTTTCCAGGAAGTTACAAAATCTTCAAATTCAAATTGTTGAAAACAACGGAGTTTTATGTACAACATTGATTGTAGTAATCATTACATTTTGCAACTATGGTTCAAGAATTTATCAGTAATTAACTCCTTGGTTCTGGAATTAAACAAGTTCATCCTGGTTCACTGCAGGAAACTTAATTATTTAATATAACTTTCAAATCATTACAGCTGTCACTAGTATTTTATTGCACTGTTTTACTTCTGAATCAAAAATTAGCATATTGTGCTATGATTTCTTTTAACTTAATTCAAGAGAGATTTTAACAACAAATTCTATAAGGCTGTAGTTTGTTTGTTGTACATTGGGCTGTTTTAGACTTCTGGAAAGTTTAATTAATCGTAAAACTTCCACTAAGCCTATTCAAAACCAAATACGTTTTGAAAAAAAGTAAGGTAAACTTATGGACAATGAAAACGGAGCATTCAAATATAAGGGTGCCATCCTAAAAATGAAAATGAAATACCTGTGAGATTTATACCTAAATATCATTTATCCACTTCAGGTCCATATATTTTGATACCTTATACCAACAGATATCCATTAATTCATTCCTCAGTCAAAAACAAGCAAATGATCATCTGGTACTTTTCGCGTTGCTATTTGTGGGAGCTTTCTTTGCAAATATTGCATTCCCCACTTCATGCATTACAGTGACAACATTTCAAACACAGTTCCTTGTTTGCAGGACATCCTGTTGTCATGATTGGCACTATATAAATGCAAATCTTTCTCTCTTTCACTGGGGGCTTGGTCAGGGAACTTGCTGCTCGTCTTTGAACTTGGACATTTCATGTTAATTCTAATTGTATAGGATTGATGATAACCATGCAATAAACAAGTGGGCTAATCTCCGACCAGGTTTTCTCCATAGCCTTTTAAATCGCACTGTCAAATAGAAGTGGGGCTCAAAGGTCCACATGGTGTGGAAAACAGTCACTCATTGTCATTTGATCAGAGATAATGGGAACTGCAGATGTTGGAGAATCCAAGATAACAAAGTGTGGAGCTGGATGAACACAGCAGGCCAAGCAGCATCAGAGGAGCAGGAAGGCTGATGTTTCGGACCTAGACCCTTCTTCAGAAAGGTTTTTCAGACTGTTTGAAAATGGTACACAATATGTGAGCCATGAATGCAACTGAAGTGTTCTTTATCTGCCTAATATTTGGGCATTTGGAGGAATAATTGGTAACTCAGGTGAAGCTTTGTCCATTTGTGGTAAATAGGTCAGTAGGGCTTTTGAGTTACGAGTCTGATGGATTCTCATGTGTGTTTAGAAGTTCTCTACATTGTTGTTGCTGGTGGCTCCACCATGTCTTGCACATCTTCTCTATCTTTTGACTGCCGTCATTACTTCCAGGCCGATAGACTGTATCACTTACTATTTGCCTCATCTGCCTTATACTCATATGTCTTTCTTTTGACAATATGTGCTGGTGGAGAAGTTCAGGCGTGAGTACTTGCTCTTTCTTTGCAGATGATGCCTGTCGAGATACTATAGCTACATGGCATTGTTAGTAACCAAGGGATTTGTGATTCATTCTATGCAATTGATTGAGCAATATGAATTGTACCTTTGAATTCCAATGATCCAGCCACATGTCCTTCAGAATTTGGATGGGTAAGATACACTAACTCCAGTAGCAATTTTGATTTTGTAGAGTCATGGAGTTACATAGCCATGCAGCATCCCAAACTAAACTAGTCCCATTTGCCTACATTTGGCCCATGTCCCCCTGAACCTTTCCTATTCATGTACCTGTCCAAATTGAGTGTGTATTTGCCCATTTTCTTTAGCCAGAGGATGCTGACTGGCAAAAGCTTCAATTAACTTCATCCATGCAATTAGTTTCACATTGTGGAAAACCTGTTCATTTTCTAGTTGAATGTTGTTCCACTTTGAAACTTGATCTGAGTCTGTTTTGCAGAGTACTTTGTACTGGAATATTCCTTGCTGCTTTACCTGAATTTCTATGGTTGTTTTCTGTTTGGTTCTACTATGTTGTAGCTTTTCGCTGCATCTTTGCAACTAGATTTCTTGCATAGGTGGGCCTAGTATGCTAGTTCACTGCATACTTTGATTAGGTTTTGAAATGCAGGGCAATTTCAGGGTGAATGTGATGACTGTACTTGCTTGTGTTCGTGTCCTGGATACAATGTGAGTACTATTTGCTGCACCTCATGGTTGCACATTCTTATGGTGTGGCTACGGTAGCTTCATAATCCATTACACAAAAGAAAAGAAGCCAACAATTCAATTCAAAAGATCTTAATGTTTCCCAACACTATCTGCCACAGAGAATTAAGGACAGCAAAATTATATTCCCGCTTCAACTCTTTAATTTGCAACTTAACTAACTCCTTCCAGCTTCCAATTTTTGAACTGTGAAGACATTTTATAATTCCTTACTGAGTCTGATGGCATGAGCCTTTCACAAGCCTGATGCCCTAGCACTTTTCAAACAAACCCAATTCCAAAAATCCTAATCTATTTTGACACCTCTTGCTATTCCGCCCAGGGAAAACTGAGAAGGTTAAGGAACACTTCTATCTTTTACCAGAAGACTCTTCTTGACTTTATTTCTGCTACCTTAACAGTAATAATGTATCTACATTAAACAGAAAGTGAGTTTCACATCAACCATATCTTAAACAATCTATTACAATCACAATGTTCCCTTCATATATGTTCTTAACAAAGTGTCCGCTACAATTAGCTTTTATGAATAGAGGGATCGAGTTCCGGAACCATGAGGTTATGCTGCAGCTGTACAAAACTCTGGTGCGGCCGCACTTGGAGTATTGTGTACAGTTCTGGTCACCGCATTATAAGAAGGATATGGAAGCTTTGGAAAGGGAGCAGAGGAGATTTACTAGGATGTTGCCTGGTATAGAGGGAAGGTCTTACGAGGAAAGGCTGAGGGACTTGAGGCTGTTTTCATTAGAGAGAAGAAGATTGAGAGGTGACCTAATTGAAACATATAAAATAATCTGAGGGTTAGATAGGGTGGATAGGGAGAGCCTTTTTCCTAGGATGGTGACGACGAGCACGAGGGGGCATAGCTTTAAATTGAGGGGTGAAAGATATAGGACAGATGTCAGAGGTAGTTTCTTTACTCAGAGAATAGTAAGGGAATGGAACACTTTGCCTGCAACGGTAGTAGATTCGGCAACTTTAGGTACAGTTAAGTCGTCATTGGATAAGCATATGGGCGTACATGGAATAGTGTAGGTTAGATGGGCTTGAGATCAGTATGACAGGTCGGCACAACATCGAGGGCCAAAGGGCCTGTACTGTGCTGTAATGTTCTATGTTCTATGTACAATAATGAATGATTTTACATTGTATTGCTGAAATATTAAGTTTTCATGACAGAATTCACCAAGAACCTAAATGACTGCAGTACAAATAAATATCAGCCTCTTCAAAGTTGTTGGATATGTAATTTACAAATTAATTGTGAATCCAACTCAATGACCATTTCTCAAAAATATTCTGTTTCCTAAAAAACGTACTAGTTATTAATCCCTGTCTTGAAGTAAAATTGCAATTACACCAATGCAGCTGACATCAAGCACGAGTTTGAATGGTTTCCCGTGTGTCAAAACTAATGTGATTGCCAGCACAGCTTTCAAACTATCAAAGGTACTGGCATTATTTTCTTCAATTCACATTTTCTTTTTTGACTTTCTTCAATAAATTTGTCAAAAGAACCACTAGAATGCTGAAATTCATAATAAACCTTTATTAGAACCTACCCAATCCAATATATCATTGAATTTCATGCTTTGGCTTGGGCAAAAACCTAAAATAGCCCTTATTTTCAATTCTCTGCATGTCACTTTGTGTTATCACACATTATGGCCCAAGTAAGTCACTTTTGCTTAGGCAATTTCACTTTCAGCCAAATCTATGATTAACTTAGCCCTTTGGAGCCAATCAAAGTGCTGTAAATGTGGTTCCCAGGTTTGGCTGAATGCAATCAAATCAGCAAAATATTCAATGCAGTTACACACCTCTTTAGTAATTTTCTTGGTTAAGCACAAGAAAGTTGCTATCCAAACGGCAGGACCTTACATTGAAAAAATCCATCTGTTGTGACAAAATCTGATATATCTTTAGCTCTATCAGGTAATGTAATATACCAAAATCTGATTACAAGTCAATTTTCATGACATGTTTTCATATACTGTAGTGATTATGAAGAGGTCAGCCAGGTGAACCTCATAGAATATGAGTTCCCTGATTGCGGCCATTAACCTAGTCCAATCAGGAAGCCCTGGCTGACAAATATCATCAGGAGTGTCAAAGATTCAGTTCACACTGAGAGCTAGCTTTGAGGAAGTTGAATCAGTGCCAAGGACTCTCCATGTATATATAAAGGGTGACTTGACAATGGGATACTAGCCTCTTTGCAGTTATTTCAGCCCAGTTCTTTCAATGTGCTCTTTGAGTTGTAGAACTGTGTACAAATCTGCTTTTGATATTGCATTGATTTTTTCATTGTCAATGCAGAACCTTTTTGATCCAGGTAGTTTCAGCACCATCATGGTAGGTACGCTCCAGTGACTATGACTTGGTTCAAAAGTGCCTTTCATCATATTCTCTTGAATTTTCTGGAATTAGTGAACTTTAACTCTTCTTCACAGAAGCTAACTTCTGTGGACTGACCTTGTAAGGAATATTGTTTCATAAACAATATATCCCCTACAGCATGCTTTTCTTGCCCTATTCCCATATATCAATTTATGAGTCTGTTTTCACCTTCGTCAGTCACTTCTTTTTTCTGTTTAGGACAGAACATTATGCCATCTATCCATTTAAACATCCCAATATTATTTAATGTTAGTACTGAAGGAACTTTCTTTGAATTTTCAATTTATAATTCATTCTCCAGTTGTTCAGATGTGTTTGCTTCACTCCCTAGTTCTTTCACCACCATAAAGGTATTTTTCTTCTGACTATTCTTCCAGTTAAAATGTTACAAGATACACTCGTTGATTTCTCCCACTGTCTACACATGACTCATATCAATAAAAAACAAAATACTGTGGATGTTTGAAATCTGAACCAAACATAGAAAATTCTTCTTAAATTTAGTAGATCTGAATAGAGTTCTAAAGAAGAGTCATATGAGACTCAAAGCATTAACTGTTTCTCTCTCCACAGATATTGCCCAGATCTGCTGAATTTCTCCAGCATTCTGTTTTTTCTGTTTGCTTCTATCTTGAAGTTTCCTTTTGACTTGAGAAGGTCCAGTGAGCTTCACTTTTAGTGGCTCTCCACAAACGGATAATAATGTCAACACCTTGTCTTCAGCAATAAAATTTGGGTCTCTAGTCTTTTTAACAGCTTTAGTTCACATTGTTTCCTGAGCACTTTTGAAATGTTTTTCAGTCAAATCATATGCTTTGGTTAGTTTCTGTCAGAACTCAAAACATAGACTGGAAGTGCCATAAAGTCATAGAATCATACAGCATGGAACAGACCTTTTGGCCCAGCTCGTCCATCACAACCAAGTTTCCTGAATCAAACCAGTCCCATTGCCTGCTCCTGGCCCATATCATTTTCAATCTTTCCTATCCATGTACTTGTACAAATGTCTTTGAATGTTGTAATTGTACTTGTCCCCATTACTTCCTCAGGCAGCCCTTTCTGTATCTGCACCACACTCTATATGAAAAAGTTGCCATCACGTCCTTTTTAAATCTTTCCCCTTCTCACCTTCTACCTGTACCATTTAGGTTTGGATGCTCCTATCCTAGGAAAAGATGCTGGCTACTTACCCTCTCCATGCTCCTCATGATTTTATAAACCTCTATAAGTTGACCCGTCAGCCTCCTTTGCTCCAGGGAAAAACACCACAATCTATTCAGCCTCTCCTTCTAACTAAAGCCCTCCAGTCTCGTAACATCTTTGTAAATTTTTTTTTGCATCCTTTCCAGTTTAATAACATCCTCCCTGTAGCAGGGCATCCATAATAGTGCAGTATTTCAAATGTGGCTCTACTAATGTCTTGTACAACCATAACAGATGTCCCAACTCCTGTACTCAGTGCTCTGAGAAATGAAGACAATTGTGCAAATACCTTCTTCACCACTCTGACTACCTGTGATGCCACTTTCCAGGAACCATATACCATACCTCCAGGTCTCTCTGTTCAACTACAATCCCTAGGCCCCTATCAATAGCTTTGAGCTTTGATTTATAAAGTTCTCTTTAATCAGTTTCAGGGGTCCTCTCATTTTATGTCTAAATATTAGATCCTGTGGATTCTTAAAAGGTAACCCTAACTTCAAATAGTAACAAGGGAATTCCAATCATTAGATCATTCCTGACAATATCCTCTCACCGCGGTCTTTGATGCTATGTTTCCAATGCTGCTTCAGATTTTAGATAATAAACTGAATGTGTAAATTATTTTATTCCCAAACTATTAATTTGTTGAATGTTTGTGACATAAAATTTTAATCTTGACCTAAGTGTATTACTTTGAGTAATCTATATCTCATTAAATTTTGAACTAACTTTTCCACCATATTTTTGCCATTATTTCCCCCAGCGATGCTGTTTGACATTGATTTCTCTTTCTTCACATGCTCACAGCTCATATCAAAACCAAACAGATACAATTTTCAAAGTGTTTCACAAAATCCTCCACGTGAGAGGTCAAGCATAGTTTACTTTCTATATCCAGAGAACACCAATGATGATACTGTCTTGGATTATTCTCTTATTACTTAGAAGTTCACTGATAGCAAAATAAGTAACCTATAAGCTGCCTTTGCTAGATTTCAACTCTGTGCTCACATTATATGGAAGAAATGTGATTTCAGTTGGACAAGAATCTCAGACTGGAAATGTCACAGGCACAAAGAGTCATCATGGATGTCACTTTTTTCCCAGAAGTGAAGCATGAGCAGGGGATGCTGATAAAGATTAATCTTCTGAGTAGACTCTTCAGCTGTTCTTCATCTGGCACTTCAATAAAGCATGGCAACCTCTCACCTTTATCACACACCTTCCCACACCTAGGATTTGTGCAAATGGATAATGTGACTGTCACAATGATTGTCAAAATGTGATTCTTGAGCAGAGATTTCAGTTGAGTGATGTGGTTCAAGTTTAGGGATGTTTTGTCAGAAAATGGGGAAAAGCAGTGCACTTCAACAAAACATCAAAAATCATTCAGATATTCTCCAGAAAAGCCAATGCTGAGCGCATGTGTTAATGCTCAGAATGTACTTTTCAACACTGTACTTGGGGGACCTATCAAGAGAAACAGGTCATTTTCCATGAAAATATGCAAACATCTACCTGCCAATCCAGTTCCTCTTCTAACTGAGGGAGTTGCCTCATGTTCCACTACACTCATCCTCAGGATCACCTACTGAGGAATTAATAGCTGAGAGTTGACGAGGAATTGTGCAAGTCATTAACAGCCATATTTCTGTTGGAGATATAGTCAAGACCAAAGATTATAGTCAAAGATGAAATAGTGGCCTCTATAAATAGCTTGCAATATGCTTCTCAGCTCAGAGGCACATCTCATTATCAGATGATACAACTCCCAGTGTAATCAGCTAATCTATGACCCCAAATAAACATGGGTCATTTCAGCACAGCAGAATGGCAGCAAAACAGTGCATGGTGACTGTCTTACCTTGCTCCCAGAGTAATAGAGGATGCTCAGCAAGATTTTCATTGTCTTTCAAGTAGTTTCTTTTAAAGTTGAACCCTTACCATCACCAGGTGCTCACCTTTCAGCTGTGACATTTATCTCTTCCATGTAAAGTGTACGGTCTTGAGAAGAGGAATCTGTAGGCCAAGGAGAGAATCTATCTGTCTGTAAGTCAAGGGCATGACTCTGTGTAATCCATCCATAATATGAAGAGTCATGCAGAATAACAAGATTGTACCTTCGAGCAAGAATTTGCACCTGATTTTTCAGGTCCAATTGAAGTAAGACTTCATTACTCCTGTACTCAAATCATTTTGCAATAAAGGCTAACATTCCAGTAGCCTTCCTAAGAGCTTGCATGTTGGCCTTCAAAGACTTATCAGCGAGAGCACCTAAGCCTTTCGGTAGACTTTCCAACTCTTGCCATTTAGAAAGTACTTAACACATCAATATCCCAAGCAGGCTTGTTAGTGTAGATGGAGAGAAACAGATCCTGCTCATAAAAAGATCAAGAACCAAAGGGCACAGATTTAAAATAATTTACAAATGAAGCAAATGTGATGCAAGAAAAATTCCTTTCACATGATGAGTAGTTAAGATATAGAATGCACTACCTTGAAGTCTGATGGTCACAGCCTTAACTGAAGCATTAAAGAGGGCACTGGATGATTATTTGGATTGAAATAACATTAAAATTTATGGGGGAAAGCAGAAAATTGGCAGTATATAATGATGCTCTTTGGAAGAGCCAGTGCCAGTATGATGGGCGGCTGAATAACTTCCTTCTGTGCTGGACCACTTCAGTGATTTTGAATTCTTCAATGGTTTCAGCCTGCCCTGGCCATGGTCTCAGTGATGAGCATTCCAATGATAACCATCTCCTCCATGTGGCTAAAAACATGTGTCCACCACCTCTCTCTGTTGGTTAGCTGCTGCTACCTCCAATTATGCAGCCACATACTTTATCCACCATCAAGGTACCAAAATCAGCATCAGCAGACCTTGGAGCATATTTTGTGTCTTATTTTCTCTTCTCTCTTCTGCAACTGGTTCTTGTGTTTGCACCAACTAAAATGCACCTCTTCTTCAAGAGAAGAAAGTTGTCTACATAATGCAGTTTAACCTAAAGTTATGCTGGCATTGCACAATCTTAGGACCTGCTAAGGCTTGCAACCACTCAGCAGCAGCATTTAGCAGTGAACTTGTGCAAAGGAACCCATAATATGAAGTTTGTGTGCTGACTACATCAGATTTAACTGGAAGTGGGTTAATTTCACATTGTGATACATGCACCTGTCTCTTGGTTCCTGTCCAAGTCCACAGCCAAAGTATGTGCATGTCATAATGGGCCTTTATTCTGTCTGTAGCAAACAGATTTTTGGAGTTTCTTTTGCTGCAAGCTTTGTTCTGCAGTTGGGCATGTAATGAGTGAACTCAATTTGTTTTCCTTAGAGAGAGAGATGAATAATGTGTTAGTCTAGGACATAATTTTTTCTTGTCAGTATAGTGGTGAGAATTATCCATGTCAGTGCTTTGTGAATTTCACAAGTGATGGTGGTCACTGGTAAGAGAAGTTTGACAGAAAAAGGTGCACTATCTTTATTTGATATCCTATCATACCAAACTTTCAATTTAATGGCATGATATACACCAGACTCACACTGATCATCATCTGCTGATGTTGGCCGAGGTGATCACCTTAGTCATCAAGGTAACTACTGATATTACCCTTGACGAAACAGGCACTTTTTAGATGTACAAGAATAGCTATAGTCAGCACTATGCAATATAATTTTAATTTCTACTGTTTGAACCACAGAAATAATTGCATCCCATGGGCAGCAGCAGCATAAGTAATGTCAGTGACAGCCCTTGACATAAAGGCAGCAATTGACCAAGAGTGGCATCACAGGGCCCTTGCAAAACTGGAGTTAATGGGAACCGGGAGGAAAACACTCTGCTGATTGGAGTTCTACATGGCATTTGGGAATATGGTTGTGATTGCTGAAAGTCAGTCATCTCGGCTCGAGGTTACCTCCGCAGGAGTTCCTCAGGGTAGTGTCCTAGGTCCAAACATCTTCAGCTGCTTCATCAATGACCTTCCTTCCATCATAAGGTCAGAAGTGGGCATACTGCACAATGTTCAGCATCATTTGTGACTCCTCAAATACTAAAGCAGTCTATGTTCAAATGCAACAAGATCTGGAGAATATCTAGGCTTGGGCTGAAAGTGGCAAGTTACATTTGTGCCACAAGAATGGCAGGCAATGACCATCTCCAATAAGGGACAATTTAACCTCTGCCATAACAATAGAGCAATTAGAAGAGAATATCAGAGGCTATGAATACTGCAGCAAGTAACTCACCTCCTGACTCCACAAAGCCTGTCCATTATCTACAAGGTACAAGTCAGGAGGGCGATGGAGTACACCCCACAAACTTGATGCATGCAGCACCAACAACATTCAAGGAGGTTGTCACAATCCAGGGCAAAGCAGCCCATTTGATTGGTATCACACCCACTCCCTCTATCTCTGAATTTCAGTAGCAGTGTACTATCTGCAACATGCACCAAAAATCTTTAGACAGTACCTTCAACACCCACAAGCACTTCCATCTGGAAGGACAAGGACAGCAGATGCATAGGGACACAACCACATTCATGTTCCCCTCCAAGCAACTCACCAGCCTGACTTGAAATTTATCACCTTTCCTTCACTGTCAATGGTTCCAAATCTTGGAACTCCCTCCCTAAGGGCATTGTGGATCTCCCTACAGCACATGGACTGCAGTGGTTTGAGAAGGCAGCTACTCTCTGAAGGGCAATTAGGGACAGACAATAAATGCTGGGCCCGTCATAACACCCACATTCGATGAATAAATCTTTTTATAAAGTGTACCATTAGCTGCAATAGCAACAGAAATATATTTGTCTTAACATAGCACATAGAAATGAGTAGTGGTATCTGCATTGACAATAATGGAAGCTATTCAATTGTTTCGTAAACTTGTCCAGTTTGTTGCAGATTTGTACAGATCAAGAATGTTTCAGATGTGATCTTTGGTCTATGGATATGTAGCTGATCATTCAGCGCAACAGTTTAAGAAAGGAAAAATTGGCTAGGATTTATATGTTTGATCTCAATCCAGCCTGGGGGCACTGATAGGAAAGTGATGTTGAGGTCACAATTAGATTAGCCATGGTGAAGCAGGTCTGAGGAACTGATGGTCTACTCCTGTTGAAAGTGGACTTTCAATATTTACCGCTGGAAAGATCATGTCTGAGCATGAGATTAGGGCAGGATTGAGCAGGCTGTAAACTATATAAATAAGACCATAAGGCCACTATGGTCACTTGTATTATTTCTTTCTATAAAATTTAATATAAAACAATCCATCAACCAGGTTCCTTTAATAAACAGAAAATTATTGATTTAATGTGAAACATATTCAATGAAGATTCAAAACTAGTTATTATACTACATTTATAATATGAAAATAAAAACATTTGCCACTAAATAACCCAAAGCAGCCACAAACTCCCTGGGTTAGGGGAACAAAAACAAATTTATCTCTGCAGCAATGGATCAAGGTAAGAATTACCCAACTTCCTTTCACTACTTATTCTCACCTTTTCTTTCATTCTCCACAATCCATACTACCTGATATAGGCGAGTTTGCTTATCTTCCAATGTTGTTAGAAAATATGGAACTGACAGATTTGATTCTTTTACCATTAGTTGAGGGTGTTCATCAAGTAATTTACTTTAGCAACTCTTTTGCTACCCTATATGGACCTCTGTACTGTGCTTTCAATACTTTAGCAGGAATATTAACATCTCATCCCAGGTTAAAATGTCTAGGAGTTGGCATGCTTGTCAGCCTATTTCTTCATAGTTGCTTGTAATGCTGTAAGATGTTCTTGAGCTACTTTGCAGGGCTGTGTGAGGCTCTTCTGGAACACAAACACATAGGCTAACATGGCAAATTTGTTCCCCTGTCCTGAAAACCTTTTCTTGATTAGTTTCAGAAGATTTCTCATCTCAATTGATAAACTAATTCAAGAGTTCTAAAACCAGTGGACTCACTAAAGTGATAAACAACAGAAATTCCAATCCCTTGCCCTAATCATGAGATTAGTCATCATATTATGCCCTGATCATCATTTGAGGGTTTAATGGTATCTTTCTAAAACTCCGTATGTCTGGGGTGATACGCTGAAGACTTTAATTGTGTTATACTTAAGCAACTTCATGATAATTTTTAGACAGTAAATTATAATTAAATCTGATTGGAGGTCCATCACCAATCAAGTTTAAAAAATGGGTTAGCTTCTCTACCGCAGCCTTAGCAATGGTGTTTTTTAAGTGTATGGTCTTGGCAATGGACTAACCATTTTCATCATAGCAAAGGTATTCTGGTGGCCCCATTTTGTTTTTGGTAATTGTTCCACCAACACTAAATGGTTCCTCAAAAACTGTCATGGGAACTAAAGATGTCAGTTTTATAGCATGCTGTAGTTTTTCCATGATCTGGCACATTTTACAAAATGCAGCATATCCTTGTGAAGGCGTGACCAGTAAAACATTTGACTTATAAATATTTGGGTCTTTCAGATACCTACATGCCCTGCCAAATGAATTTCATTAACTCACCTGTATACTTTTCAACAATATTTGGGCAGCACTACTATCTGATGAAGTATCATCCACTCTTCATTCTCAGATCTGTGAGGAGGGCTCCACTTTCTCAGGAGAATCCCATTTTTAACACAGTAGCATTGAGGAATTCTGTCAGCCTGCATTGATTGTGCTAACTGGCTGAACTCCAGATCTGCTTAGTTAAAGAAAACATACCATACACTTATTTTGGATTATCTTCATTTTAAAGAAAAAATTGACTGTGCTAACACATTGTTGTCATATCATATTTACCCTAATGACTGGTTTTGTTTAACTATTGTTCTGGTTACCACACAAAGTAAAAATATCTGAAATGTGTCCGTGTAACTGTTCTATCTCTTGAACTTCATTTCTACTTTCTATGATTTTAGGCGAAGTTACACCTTTCGCTCCTGCCAAATCATCACCTAGGTGGTAAATCGATCCCATATACGTATAATTTCTATCACTGTACCAATTATTAAGCCACATTCTAAGTGGACCTGTATGAAGGACTAGATTTATATTCTCTACCAATTCCATTCATTTTGGCTTTCAATGTCTCTCCAAAGGGGAAAAAAAAACATCTTTCCACAGCAAAAGAGTTTGAATGGCTCTTATTTTTCTTAATATAGTTACAAATTGAGCAATATCATCAGAAGAATGAAGAGTTCATTTCCCACTGGGCTAAAATCTTCTGTATCACTCATCTACATTATTTACCTTTTCTACATTTACACCAGTGTTCACCTCCAGTCTCACAGTTGTGGTTAAAGTTTCAATTTGATCTGTTGTACTGTCATTCTGGGGTTCTTCTTAGACTTACTCAAATAAACCCCAATAGGTCGATTGGTTTTCCCACATATCTTCAGGAAATTTGCACAGACTTGTAAATATTTAGGACTTCAGACTTCTCATTCACCTCAGCACTTTCCTGTCTGGCCTGAGCAGGAGATCCTAGGCAATTCCCAATGTCCTTTTCATCACTGGTTGCTACACTTCTATCCTTATTAGTTTTCCTAGGATGACAGAAAAGAGATTTAGTTTAATGGATCAACTGATATTTATCAACCATATATACTGCCTGTCTAGTTGCTGTAACATTCTAGTCTTCAACTTAAGTTCTAATTATGGAAGAAAGTGACTTTTGAAAAATTCTTCGAAAATAATAATTTCCCTAAAAGCATTATTCATAACATTTACTTCTAAAGCCCATGTGCAATAATCAAAATTGATTGATTTCCCTTTGAAATTCAATGTAGGCCTGCCCAGGCTCATTCCAAACAAAGAACAAAGAACAAAGAAAATTACAATACAGGAACAGGCCCTTCAGCCCCCTAAACCTGCACTGACATGCTGCTCGTCACAACTAAAACCCTTTACCCTTCCGGGCACCATACCCCTCTATTCCCAACTTATTCATATATTTGTCAAAACGCTCTTTAAAAGTCACTATACTATCTGCTTCTACCAACTCCCCAGCAGCAAGTTTCAGGCATCCACCACCTTCTGTGAAAAAAAACGTGCCTCGTACATCACCTTTGAACCTTGCCCCTCGCACCTTAAATCTATGGCCCCTGGTAACTGACTCTCCCATCCTGGGAAAAAGCTTCTGATTGTGCACTCTGTCCATGCCATTCATAATCCTGTAGACCTCTATCAGGTCGCTCCTCAACCTCCGTCTTTCCAGGGAGAACAACCCAAGCTTCTGCAATCTCTACTCATGGCTAATGCCCTCCATACCAGGCAACATCCTGGTAAATCTTTTCTGTACCCTCTCCAAAGCCATCACATCCTTCTGGTAGTGTGGCAACCAGAATAGAATACATTATCCCAAATGCAGCCAAACTAAGGTTCTCTAAAGCTGCGACATTACCTGACAATTTTTAAACTCAGTGTCCCGGCCGATGAAGGTTAACATGCCATATGCTTTGTTGACGACCTTCTCCACCTGCATTGCCACTTTCAGTGACCTATGTACCTGTACACTCAGACCCCCTTAAAGGTTCTGTCATTTACTGTACTTTTTCCATCTGGATTAGACCTTTCCTTTTGTTTTGAAGATCTTGCCTGTACTCCTTAGGAACTAAATAATATGTAACAACAATAGTGTTTTGTATTGTGTCATAATCCATAGAAACCTCTTCCGAAAGTGATATATAAACCTCAGAAAATCTGTCACTGGCTTTGACAGGAAGTTTATGCATCAATCCAGTTTACCTCCCGCCACTTCATTTGTTTCATTACTCTCTTGAAAAAAATAAAGCAAGTCTCTACATTCCTCAAATTTTGGTATGACTTGTACAACCTGACTTTGGTTTAGGATTAGCTTTTCCTCATCAGAATTAGCCTTTGCATGTGGAATCTGTTTTTGTCTTAACTCCAGCCTCATAAACTGACATTCTGTCTTCATTCCTTCCACTCTCCTCCAATTCTAGTTTAAGACTCGTAGTTTCCACTTCACTTTCTATCTGTTTCAATTCCATTTCTATTTCTTCAGAGATAATGGGAACTGCAGATGCTGGAGAATCCAAGATAACAATGTGTGGGGCTAGATGAACACAGCAGGCCAAGCAGCATCTCAGGAGCACAAAAGCTGACGTTTCAGGCCTAGGCCCTTCATCTGAAATTTCTGATGAAGCGTCTAGGCCCAAAACGTCAGCTTTTGTGCTCCTAAGATGCTGCTGGGTCTGCTGTGTTCATCCAGCCCCACACACTATTTCTATTTCTTTCATGTTGAAGCTGCTCTAACAGCTACTCAATCATATGTAATCTCTGTGGCTCACTACTTAGAGCACCTGGTTCCTCTTGTATCTCCACCAATCCTAAACAGCATGCTAATTCCCCAAGTAGCTCCCATGTTTTTCAGGAGGTTTCATCCATAACTCCCTTGCTAATTCTCTTATCGTAGAAACAGAAAAAGAAATTGCTAGATAAATCCAGCAGGTTTCACAGCATCTAAGGAGAGAAAGCAGAATTAACATTTCTTCAGAACTGTTTGCAGCTCAGAAAAAGGCACTCCGCTTCTTCCTGTCCTGCAGGCCCGACCAGTCCCCCTCCACTGACATCCTCATCTGCCTAGCTGAACTCGTCCTCACCCTCAACAACTTCTCTTTTGATTCCTCCCACTTCCAGCAGACAAATGGGGTGGCCATGGGTGCCTGCAAGGGCCCAAGCTATGCCTGCCTCTTTGTAGGTTACGTGGAACAGTCCCTTTTCCATACCTACACTGGCCCAAACCCCACTTCTTCCTCCGTTACATTGATGACTGTATCAGCGCCGTCTCGTGCTCCCACGAGGAGCTTGAACAGTTCATCCACTTCACCAACACCTTCCACCCCAATCTCAAGTTCACCTGGACTATCTCCAACACATCCCTCACCTTCCTGGACCTCTCTGTCTCCATCTCAGGCAACCACCTAGAAACCAATATTCATTTCAAGCCACAGCTACCTAGAATACACCTCCTCCCACCCAACTTCCTGCAAAGATTCCATCTCCTATTCCCAATTCCTCCACCTCTGCCGCATCTGCTCCCTGGATGAGGCATTCCACTCCCATGGTTCTCAGATGTCCTTGTTTTTCAAAGACCGCAACTTCCCTTCTGCAGTGATTGAGAACACCCTCTACCGTGTCTCCAGCATTTTCCGCACCCCATTCCTCACACCTGTCCCAGCAATAACCGCGAAAAGATAATCCCCCTCGTCCTCAGATGCCACCCCACCGACCTACGGATACAACGCACAATCCTCCGACACTTTGCCATCTGCAACCCGACCCCACCATCAAAGACATTTTTCCCTCCCCACTTGCTTTCCGGAGGAACCACTCTCTCTATGACTCCCTTGTCCACTCCACACTCCCCTCCAGCCCCACCACACCTTTCTCCTGCAACCACAGGAAGTGCTACACCTGCCCCCATACCTCTTCCATCATCCCCATCCCAGGCCCCAAGAAAACTTTGCACATCAAGCAGATGTGGTATACTGCATCCACTGTGCCCGTTGTGACCTCCTCTACATCAGGGAAACCAAGCGGAGGCTTAGGGACCACTCAGTTCGCAATAAACAACTGCACCTCCCAGTCGCGAACCATTTCAACTTCCCCTCGCATTCATTAGACGACATGTCCATCCTGGGCCTCCTGCAGTGCCATAATGATGCCACCCGAAGGTTGCAGGAACAGCAACTCATATTCCGCTTGGGAGCCCTGCAGCCCAATGATATCAATGTGGCTTTCACCAGCTTCAAAATCTCCCCTCCCCCCACTGCTTCCCAAAACCAGCCCAGCTCGTCCCCGTCTCCCTAACCTCTTCTTCCTCTTACCTATACCCTCCTCCCACCTCAAGCCGCACCTCCATTTCCTACCTACTAACCTCATCCCGCCCCCTTGACCTGTCTGTCCTCCATGGACTGACCTATCCCCTCCCTATCTCCCCACCCACACTCACCTCTACAGGCTCCATTCCTACCCCTTTAACGTGTCCATCTTCTCCTCTATCCATCTTTGATCCGCCTCCCCCTCTTTCCCTATTTATTTCAGAACCCTCTCCCCATGTCCCCCCCCACTGATGAAGGGTCTAGGCCCGAAGCGTCAGCTTTTGTGTTCCTAAGATGCTGCTTGGCCTGCTATGTTCATCCAGCTCCACACCTTGTTATCTTGGATTCTCCAGCATCTGCAGTTCCCATTATCTCAGAAAATGAGGTGTAGTTCTTCCAGCTTGCGCTGACCTTCACTGGAGCACTGCACAAGCCTGAGATATTGGCCAGGGAACATGGCAGTATGTTGAAGCTGTGGGCAATTGAAAACTAGGGTCATTTTTGTGGACAGTACATATTCTGCAAAGTTCAGCAAAGTAGTTGCCCAGAATGCAATTCAATCATTTCTTCATAAAATAAAGCTCATTCTAAAAACAAATTGCAACGTTGGTTAACACCTGAGATGTATTCCAAAATTAGAGTTATATCCTCTTTTAACACCAAAACACATGCTCTCAGTCAACACAGATATCAAAAAGCACTCTGCAGAAATGATATTTATCAAATTATAAAATCAAACTAACTTATCGGCCAACTATCTAGGCCTGAGACGTCAACCTTCCTACTCCTCTGATGTTGCTTGGCCTGCTGTGTTCATCCACCTCTACACCTTGTTATCTCTATTAAATAAAATACCATTATTGGCCAGTAGTCTGAAAAGCAAAAGATAGAATTTTGATGAGTTCTTAAAGTCTGCTGGGTTTCTTGTTGATTAAAATAAATTGCTAATGCCATAGACTAATGGAAGGTTTTCCAAACACATGTCTATTCTGTAACTGGTTAAATAAATTAATTCAATTGAATTAAAATGAAGTAAAATGGCTTATGAAAAATTGTCAAGCAAAGTCTTTCGGTTATTAGCTTTAATTGCTGCAAAAACCTGGCTTTATTAGCGAGTTTGGGTGGACTTTTGCTGGTAGCTGCCCAACAATTTTGTCTGTACTTGATGTTTTGTCTCAAGAACCAAGGGGGTCCGAGAAGGAAAGAAAAGTGCCCAAAGCAGCAGCGTGGCTTCAAGACCATCTTCTTCTCTTTCTTATTTGAAATATTTGGGAAGCAGATGAAGTTTCCATACCTCTGTATTTTGATTGCCTTGTAAATCCTGAAAAGCTGAACTGCAACCACTATCCAAAGGCTTGGATCCAGACTGATTTCCATCAGAACTGAAGCCTCATTTGGAAGGTCCTCCATCAGTTTACAGTAGTCAGACTTCCAATACTTTCATCATGAAACCCAATGAACTGTGCGTCCTATTCTGTTCTTCGTTTTCAAACTGCTGATCAACATGAGTGTTTGTTTCTTTTGCTCTTTCTAAAATAGCATCTCTGCAGATTCTTTGCTCTTTTGCATGCTCTGTGTCTGTTTTGGGATTAATAGTTTATGCAGTTCTAATTAGAGATAATATTTCTGAAGTTAAACAGGTTATCCACCTGTTTTTAACAGAGAGCTTTGATTTATAATAAACAGAATATTTTCAGATCATTAAAGTACACAAGTGAATGTTTCCTTGATTCTGGATAGCAAAACAAAAGGGAAATAATTGATCAACATTGTGGCCGAATCAAAATATTTATAGCAATGATGTGACTCATGGAGTACTGGATCTTGGTTTCCACTGTATTCCTCCTATCACAGTCATAATGATATTTTCCATTCAGGTTACTGGAAGGCTTTACTTTAGAATTTTAAATTTTTCATTCATTCTCAAATTGCTTTGGCATTTTGATTTCACTCACTTCCTCCTTAACCATAATGAACACACAACTCTCCTGACTGTCCTCCTTTTCATAATATTTCCTAACAAACATAGTAACATAGAAAGTGGAGTAGGCCATTCAGCCCTTCAAGCCTGCCCTACATGCATTCAGTACAATCATAGCTAACCAGTTCCATGTGTTTTCCCAGATTTCCCCATTTCCCTTTGTGTCATTGGTGTTCAGAAATCTGTCAATCTCTACTTTATAAATAGTTAATGACTGAGCTTCCACGCCCCTCTGGGAGAGAGAATTGCAAAGATTAACAACCCTCTGAGTAAAAAAAACATTGATCCTAAGTGGCTTCTCTCTTATTTTGATCTTGAGTCTTCTGGTCCCAGACTTTGAAATAGGAGTAACATCTTACCTGCATCTAACTTGAATATTCCTGTAAATATTTTGCAGGTTTCAATTTGATCATCTTTCACTCTTTGAAACTCAAGAGAATACAGAATGACTAAGCATAGTTCCATTTACCACAAAATAGGAAGAATGTTACTGAACTTGAGGGGATTCAGAGAAAATTCAGCAGGAAGTTGCCAGGGCCAAAGTGATTCAGTTATGAAGAGTCTCAACAGGTTTGCGTAGTTTTCTTTAGAGCAAATGAGGATGAGGGAGGATCTGATTGAGGTACACAAAGCTATGAGGGATGCAGACACTTTAGAGAAGATACTTTATCCCCTCGGAAGAGGGATCATAAACCAGGGGTACTGTTTTAAGGTCAGTAGCAGGAGATTTAGAGGTGATTTGTGGAATTCTTTTCATCCAGAGGATTGTAGGTATTTGGAATTCACTGCCTAAAATGATGGTAGAGTTGGGAACCTTCAAGAGATTTAGAACTATTTTGATAAATACTTGAAATGCCATAGTATATTAGGCTACGGGTCAAGGGCTGGAAAATGATTTTAAAATAGGTGAATGTCTGATGATTGTGAAGGTAATATGGGCTGAACAGTGTCTTTACATGCTGTGAAAACTATATGACACTTCCAGAAAAATATATTATAATCATTCATTGCAATATTCTTAGTTGCCTTTTGTAAATCATTGGGGGAAAATCTTTTATCCCCAGAAATGTGTTAGCAACTGCCAAAGCCATTTTGTAAATTATGCACAAGAAGCCTGGTGCCCTTTCTGTTATCCTTCACAAATTTCTGTTACCCAGTTTCTAAATGCATATTGCTATAGTCAAGTAGTTCACTGCCAGTTGGAGAAGTGTTTCCTGTTTTCCTGTTCCACTACTCCGCGGGTCAGAATATACATTTATTTCACTACCCAGTTCCCTACAGTCATTCAAATGCTTTCAATGTGTAAGTCTTTCTTATCAACTAGGGTTCTTTAATAAGCATGAAATGATTGATTTATTATGAAACAAAACTTAATCAATGAAGATGCAAAACTGCTTAACACAACTAATCTGTACAGGGGTGGTGGGGTGTGGGGGGGGTCCTTGATTTACATACATTACTTATGAATGGTTCTTTTTGTGGGCCTTTTAAAAAAGCCAACCCATGTATTTTCATAATCCTTCACGGTCAGGCCCAAATAAAATATTAAAAATGTATCCATAATAACAGTAGAGAGGTGTAAAGGGAAATCAGAAAGGCCAGAAACAGGATTAGCAGACCTTATAAAGATACATGGTAAGACAACTTATTGGCTTGAAAGAAAAAAACAAACAAACTTGGATTTTTATAACCATTTTCACAACCTCAGATGTCTCAATTTGTATAATAGACAAAAAGTACATTGCTCTTTTAAAAAGCAGTATTCACTGTCATAGAAGATATGATGACCAATAGGACACAGCAAATTCCTGTAAACAACAATGAAATAAATAGTCAATTTTTTTTTAAACGCTGCAGCTTGAGGGATGAATAGTATCCATGAGGTCATGACAAGTCCCCTGCTTTTACTAAAACTTCTTTCGGATCTTTTATGTCCATCTGAGAAGCTTAAACTCAACGTCTCAGTTGAAAATCTATGTTGCACAGTAGTTTGCTTGTTTGAGAAGAAACGTAGTCAATATTGGCTATGCATCGTTAAGGGTCCAGGATCAAATTTTGATCTGTGTCAATCTAATTCCTCTCAGGAAAAATGATAATGAAGAACATTTGAAATTCTTGTCCATGAGGGGAAAAGTAAACTAGTCTTCTAAACTTTCACTGAACTCATTCAATCCCAATTGATCTATAATTGTGAGATGAAAACAGTTTGAGATTGGCTGGCTTTGAGGATGACCTCTTGCCAACGGTCAGTTACCCTGCTTTTAAACGCTGTCTGCTCATCAGTGACAAGTGACCACAAGGCTTTAGCAAGGGATAGCTATTGGTGACAACAGTAACTTATATTTGTGTGATTATTGGCACTGTGAAAGGAAAAGGAAGAAAATAGCTGGAATATAAACAACTCAGACGTAGCAAGAACTGCAGATGCTGGAGTCAGAGATAACACGGTGTAGAGCTGGAGGAACACAGCAGGCCAGGCAGCATCAGAGGGAGCAGGAAAGTTAACATTTGGGGTCAGGACCCTTCTTCAGAAATGGGGGAGGGGGAAGGGAGCTCAGAAAAAAGCAGAGAGAGGAGGGGTGCAGCTGGGGAAGGTATGTGGGATGGTGATAGGTGAGTGCAGGTAGGGAGTGGTGGGGATTGGTCAGTGAGATGAGAGGGGCTAATAGGTGGGAGAGACGATGGACAGATTGTTGTCAGGCCCCTGGATCTCCTCCAGTGTCAGAATGATGCCACCCACAAACTGGAGGAGCAGCACTCAATATTCCGCCTCCGGAGCCTACAGCCCAATGGCCTAAACATGGATTTTACCAGTTCTAAAATCTCCCCATCCCCGGCCTCATTCTATGTCCAACCCTCCTTCTCATCCCAGCCTCCTTGACCTGACACAACTTGCCCATTTTAGGGTTAGAGAGCTGTCTACACAGGGCCCTCCCTCTTCCCCTCGGGGATCTGGTGGAGGCTATTGAACCCGGCTCTCCCTTGTAACTGCAGATTGTGGTGGTTCACAGATTCACAGACCAACTGTCTGGTATATGGCGCTGTGGAGTCCATGGACCATGTATATATTGAGTGTGGGCACTTGCACTCCATTTTCAGTTACCTCAAATACCTCCTTTTGTGTTCTTGATTAAACTTCAGCCCAACACTCCTGATCTTTAGATAGCCAGGGTGGAGGGGAGTGGGCAGGTCAGAGGATCTCCTTACGGATCTACTCCTGGGCATGCCAAGCTGACCATTAGCAAATCCAAGCAGCGGGCCGTGGAGGGGGTCATTATGGCTGACTGTCTGCCCCTCTCCCGTGGCTTCGTCCATGCCCAGGTGTCGCTGGCAAAAGAGACATGTTGTGCATCAACACTCTCAATGCCTTCCACGAGAGGTGGGCACTGCAGGATGTATGCTGCTTTATTTCCCCCACAAACTCGGTTTTGATTTGATCCCTACCCTCCCCCTCACTTTTCCTTTCACATAGGCATTACCCCTAGGGGCTCCACTTGATACTGATTCTTTAGTTACATAGATGCTTTTCCTCATGGTATGTTAATAAAGTTATTTGTACACCTGGTGTTTTTTACAGTGTGTCACACGTGCACTGATAAAACAAAGAAAGAAAAAAGAAATATACATATACAAGGGATTTATAATCTCCTCAGCCCAGGGGTGGCATGGCAGCTCAGTGGACAACATTGCTGCCTCATAGCGCCAGGGACCCAGGTTTGATTCCCACCTGAGGTAACTGTCTGTGTTGAGTTTGCACATTCTTCCTAAGTCTGTGGGTTTCTCCCACGTGGGCTGGTTTCCATTCACAGTTCAAAGATGTGCAGGTTAGGTGGCTTGGCCATGGTAAGTTGCCCATAATGTTCAGTAATGTGTAGATTAGGTGGGTTACAGGGAAAAGGGTAGGGCGATAGGTCTGGGTGGAATGCTCTTTGGAGGGTCAGTGTGGACTTGTTGGGCTGAAGGGTCTGTTTCCACATTGAAGAGATTCTATGACCGACTATGAGTCGGCTAGCTGGCACAAGTAAATGAAAGGGTGACTTGGTGATGGAATACTGCCCTCCGTGCAGTTGTTTCAAATAAATATATATTTGTTCGCAGTAATTCAGCATCACTGGCTAGATCAGCATTTATTTCTTATTCATGGCCCCAGTAAGGCTGGTAGTTGACTGTCTTTTGAACCAATACAGTCCATGGGGTGTAGGTACACCCACCATGCTATTAGGAAGGCTGTTCCAGAATTATCACACATCAACTGTGAAGGAATGGTGATATAGTTCCAAGTCAGGATGCTGTGTCTTGGAAGGGACATTGAAAGTGTTAGTATTCCCACACATCTGCTGGACTTGTCCATCTAGGCAGTAGAGGTTGCAAGTTTTGAAGGTGCTGACAATGGAGTCTAGGTAAATTAATGCAGCGCATTGTGCAAATGGTACACATAGCAGTTACTGTGCATTAGTGGTGAAGGAAATTAATGTTGATGGTTCTAGATAGGATATTGATCAAGCATGCTACATTGTCCTCGATAGAGTTGAGTTTCTTTATTGTTCTTGGAGGTGGAACCAACCAGGCATCTAGCAACTCTGCCATCACACTCCTGAATTGTGCTTTTTCAATCATGGACAGACGCCAGGGAGAGAGAAGGTGAGCTTCTTTGTACAGAATTCCTAGACCATGAGCTACTCTAGTAGCCAGAATATTTATCTGGCTGCTCCAGTTCAGTTTCTGCTTAATGATAACCCAGGATGTTGAAGGTGGGAGATTTAGTGATGGTAATACTGTTGAATGTCAAGGAGACATGGATAAATAGTCTCTTGTTGGAGATTGTCATTGCCTGAGAGCTGAGTTTCGCAAATATTACCTGGCATTTGCCAGCCTCTGTCTGAATGTTGCCCAGCTCTTGCTGCTTTTGGACACTGACTGTTTGTGTATCTGAGGAGATGCAAATGATGCTGAATATTGATCAAACATCAGCAGACATCTCCACTTCTGACCTGATGCTGGTGGAAACGTCATTGATGGAGCAGTTGAAGGTAATTGGGCTTCAGACACGACCATGCAGTTTCCCTGTACTGATGCCCTAGGACTGATATGACTGATCTTCAGCAACCACAATTATCTTTATTCTAGATATGACTCAAACAGGCAGAGAGTTTCCACCTGATTCCTGCTGAGTCCAGGTTTTTTTAAGGTTTCTTGATGTCACACGAAATAAAATGCTGTTTTGATGTCTTAGGATTATAGAATCCCTACAGTACATAAAGAAGCTACTCCACCAGGGAGTTTGCACTGACTCTTCAAAGAACTTCCCACCCAGACCTATGTCAAGGCAGCTACACCCACTCTGGAGTTTAATTTGTTTGAATGTATTTGAACCGTGGCTGTAATAAAGTCAAGAGCTGTGTTGCCCTGATGGAATCCACACCGAACATCAGTAAGCAGGTCATTGTTGAGCAAGTACAGCTAGTTGGCACAGGCAAGGATCCTTTCTATCGTAGGTTGATGATTAAGAATAGAATGACAGGGTGGTAATTGCCTAAGTTGAATTTATCCTGCTGGACATACCTGGGCAATTTTCCACTTTGGTAGTTAGGTGCAATGGAATAGCAAGACTCAAGCCGCAGCTAGTTCTGCAGCAGGGTCTTCAGTGTTAATGTCAAGGTCCATAGGCTTTGAGATATCTAGTACATTCAGCCATTACTTGAGATCATGTGAAATGAACCAAATTAGCTTAAGAACTAACATCTGTGATGCTGGGGTCCCAGGAAGACGTTGGATGAGACAAAATCAATTATTTTAGCCTTTTCAAATTTCAGCTTCCTCTTTTTATGTCCATGGGACACGCGATGACTGGGTAGCATAATGTTCTTAGTGAGAAGGGGCACAGATGCTCCATAACTTGATAGGTTTAATATCACAGCAGCCAAATGTCAATCTGAAACCAATACATTTTGGCAAGTAGAAGAAAAACTTGCCTGTCTATTGTAAATATTCTTCTGATTCACCATCTTTTCAGAATGGGCAATCAGGTGTAACTTTGCCAATGTTACCGTGTCATGAGAACAAATGTAAGTAAACCCTAGCACCTTAGAAAAACTAGAAATGTGTTCACATCAGTAACATGGTCAATGGTCTTGAAGAGGTGCCAGGAAAATTCGAGAGTAACTTTGTTGTTCAGAAGTAAAATGCCCTGTTTCCACCTCTTGCTCATAGCATAACACATTAACAAAGTGCAGAGAACATTCAGGTTATGCTAATATGATAGGACATCAAAAGAGGGCATGGAGATGGAATGATATGCAAGGCACAACTGTCAAACACACAGCACAGGTGTGGAGAGGGAAGGAGAGTAAAATCAACCCCTGTGCATCTCATGAACGAAAACAGAAGTTGCTGGAAAAGCTCAACAGATCCGGCAGCATCTGTGAAGAAAAAAATCAGAGTTAACATTTCGGGTCTGGTGACCCTTCCTCAGTTCTGACGAAGGGTCACCAGACCAGAAATGTTACCTCTGATTTTTTCTTCACAGGTGCTGCCAGATCTGCTGAGCTTTTCCAGCAACTTCTGTTTTTGTTCCTGATTTGCAGTATCCACAGTTCTTTCAGTTTCTACCCAGTACACCTCATGATCTATTTGCCAAAGTGTTTTGCACTTTTTTTTTATGTGGAATTTTTTTGAGACGTATAACTTTTAATTTCACTCTGCACCAGCTCCAATTGTATTTAGCTCGGCACTTCTGGAATGGAAAGCAACAGGTTGGCTAACAAGTCATCAAACAATCAATAGATGAGATAAATGCAAAAAGTTTATAAACTAATTAAGTAGAAAACAGGAGCATATATTTATATATACTGCACTCCTACTTGCCAGAAGATGCTAAATATTTTAGAATATGAATGAAAAGGTTATAATGGTGGTGAAGAAACAGTATGGGAATGTGAACATGTGTGGTTGATAGTAGAGGAGAGTTGCATTCAACAAGTTTTTTTTAAACAAAAGGAGAGGGGAAGACAAAGGTAATAAGGCAACATATTCCTGAAAGAATGAACTGAACACACAACTACCAGTGGTTGAACAGAGGGAAAGATGAAAAGTAGGATACATGTGGAGTTTTAAAATAGGAGCAGGTCATGATGTTAAAGCAGTAAACTCCCCCAGTGGAGGAAACTCTGACTGATAAAGACCTGAAGTTCTTGTTGGACTTAGTCAATAGGCAGATGGAACTGATAACCAAAACAAAACGCTCTCACTTACCCAGTCGGTGGTACTATTATGTTACGATGTAAATAAAATCTTGTCACATCTCACTGATAATGTTTCAAAATTTTGTTTTTTCTTTCATTTTATGCCTGTTTAATTGATGTGCTGAGAGCCATTTGACATAAAACTTCCATTTCATGTTTCTGGAAGGCTATTTTTCTGCAAGTTGTAATTTTAATAATAATTCTCCATTGTGTAAAAAAAAATGATAGGACTTTAAGGCCAAGCAATGCCATGTCCTTCTGAATTGAACAGGAATCCTATATTGACAGGCACAAATGATTTTTTTTTACAACACATGAACAATGTTGAATTGAATCAGATATTTCTGACTTGTACCAGTTCCAATTCAGGTCAAAAATACTACAATACGTCTCACTCCAGCTCCTCCTCTAAATGTAAGTACCAGACAACATTGCATCTATATTATAAGCTGTGACTGATTGCTTCGGCTAGCAGACATGTTACTAAAATACCTCTTGCATTAACAAGCATTTGTTTGCCCTTATGCACACTTTAAACTTTGCTAATCAAAATTATTGCATTCCTTTAAATACAATTAGGATAATTTAATTAAATAATTGTTAATTGTCAGTATTATTTGAATATCATTGAACCCTTAAATAACAGCACTGAACTACTCCAAAATAGATCATGTCTCAGACGCTTTCTGAATTCAAATTAAGGCAGTTTACTTAAATTTGTCTTATTCGTCCTGCTAATAAACTGCTTTAATATTCAGAATCAAAGAGTTCCTTCAGTTTTGTTTACCCATTAACAACTGTATCACATCAACATGCCAGACTTCTTGAAGTCACTTGGGATGGCAAGGCGCACCAATGCATGCCACTCACGTTGATTCAGAGTACCCTTTGCATCATTATGTGATGGTGAACTGTGCCCCTGGCTGCTTTGGAGGCCCTATTTACTGCAGAGGAGGGTCCCTGGTGGATAGTAGGCCTACCCCAGCAAATCACGCAGGACATCCAATCAGCACCATCCACTTTGAAGCTTGCTTTCTTTCTGGACAACATGAATGATTCATAGTTTCTCAGTGAAGTGAAAAACAAAGAGCAGAACCCATTTATGTCCTGGCTGCTTCGTGTAGCTTATTACTGACAATGTTCAACAAATTACTTACAAGATGTTCATGTTGATTTGACGGCCCAGAGAGTGCACTGTTTGCTTGCCCAATTAAAACTTGCTAATCATAAAATATATTTGAAAAGAACAGAAGCCATCCTAATAGAACTAGCAACAAAGCTCACCATAAAAACCTGCTGTACACAGGGAGCAGGGAGACCAGTTACTCAGTGCCATCCTCATTAACATGCATGCTTGCATTTTATCCACGAACATCTGTTTAAATGTCTTCCTACTTTGACTTTCCAGATCAGACTAATAGAAACATTCTACACTTATAAAAGTGTTATTCACCACTGATACTGAACTTAGGTAGATCCCTCAGTAAAATTACAACATTCTTTTTCTCATGCGTGGGATCAGATTCATTTTTGCCCTTGTACTTATTTCGCTTGAGAATTTTTGAGAAGTGTGTTTGAATTTACTTCAGCTCACTGGTCTGCTTACATCTTTAGCATTCAGTGTACATTGACTGTTCAGGTTGGTTGGCTTTGAATTTATAAAATTGATTCAGAATTGTTGGCTAAATAACGATTGCTGCACTTCAAAAAGTAATTTATTGTGTGAAGCACAATATTGCCTTCACAAAGTTGTTTCAAATTAACTTTTATTTTTGTGAATCTTGTGCTCATCACAATACAGGATGTTTGTTCTAAGGCATGAAATACTTTCCATTTCAGAACCCCAGTATCAACATCTATTAATCCTGGGTATGCATAGCATGGTTCAATGAGAAATAACCCTTCTTCTGTTCCGCAAAAGGAATGATTCAAAATTCCACATTTCTTTTGAGTCAGAAGTGGGTAAGGCCCAACACAGAAGTCTGAAATTTGAAGCTTAAGTCAGAAATGACAAAGTTATACCAGCTTAATCTCCTTGTGATGGAGGCAGATCAGGATCAAGAGAAAGATGAAATGAAAGAATTGCGTAGAATGAAGTCACACCAAATGAGAAGGCCATCAGCTAGGAATGTACAGTTTACAATGCTCAGTAACATACCAGAAGGGAACTGATGAATGACATGTTGGTTTAGTAAGAACAGGCGAAGGAGATAAACAAACATTTAAAGATTATGCTCTAAAGACCCTGTCAAACAGAAAGAACAAAACGGGAACAGTCACATTTTAGAACACCATACTTCACGTTGCAAAATGGTTACGCTGTGCTAATTCTGTTCACATAACATACATTCGGATTCATATCTTACGTAAGTGATTTTGAGCAACACGCCATTCCTGATATACCTATTCTTGTTTTACTTTGATCCTGATGCATGTCTAAGGTACCTCCTGGAAGCACTACACAACATAAGATGCAGAAGCAGAAGGAGGCCATTTAGCTCATTGAGTCTGCACTGCCATTCAATGAGAATGTGGCTGATCTGCTAATGCTCAACTCCACTTTGCTGAGTTTTGTCCAATCTTGATTCCCTTACTGATTAAAGATCTGTCCCTATCAGCCTTTAATATATTTAATAACACTGTCTTGACAGCTCTCTGTGGTAAAGAATTCCACAGATTCACCACTATCTGAGAGGAGAAATTCCCCTTTATCTCCACCTTAAATGAATGACTTCTTATTCTGAGATTATGCCTTCTGGTCCTGGACTCTTTCACAAAGGGAAACAGCCTTTTTGCATCTAACCTGTGAAGTCCCCTAAAGATCTTATATCTTTCAATAAGGCGACCTCTCATTCTTCTAAATTCTACTGAGTTCAGGCCTAAACTACTCAACCTGTCTTCATAAATTGACCCCTCCCTACCTGGTATCAATCCAGCAAACCTTTCTGGACTGTCTCCAAAGCCAGCATGTCTTTCTTTGGCAGGAAAGATTTTGCCCCTGATCTAAAGTGCATAATAACATTTTGTCACACTATGTTCCATCCACCAACTTTTTGCCCACTAGCTTAACCATGGAATTACTCCGCAGGTCCGGAGCACAAATCTTCAGTGCGATTGCTGGATTGTTATCAGGGCCATAGCCTTTTTAGTATCCAGTGTCTGCAATTATTTCTTGATACCATGTAAAGTGAATCGAATTGGCTGAAGACTGGGTATCTGTAATGTTGGGGACCACTAGGGGAGGTCAAGATGGATCATCCACTCGGCACTTCTGACTGAAGATTGCTGAGAAACCTTCAGCCTTACATTTGAAGCAGTCCATGTCCAAATGCAACAAGATCCGGACAAAATCCAGGCTTGGGCTGACAAGTGGCAAGTAACATTCATTCCACACAAATGCCAGACTATGACCATCACCAATAAGAGAAAATCTAACATCTGCCCCTTGATATTCAATGGTGTTATCTTCACTGAATCCCCCACTGTCAACATTCTGGGCTTATCGTTGACCAGAAACTCAACTGGACTCACCATATAAACTAGTGGCTGTAAGAGCAGGCCAGAGGCGAGGAATACTGCGGCAAGTAACACACCTCCTGACTCCCAAAGCTTGTCCGCCATCTACAAGGCACAAGTCAGGAGGATGATGGAACACTCTCCACTTCTCTGGATGAGTGCAGCCCTAACAAGAAGCATGATACCATCCAAGACAAAGCAGCCCACTTGATTGGCATTACATTCAAGAGCATCGACTCCCTCGATCACTGACTCTCAGTAGCAGCAGTATGTACTATCTACAAGATGCACTGTAGAAATTCACCAAAGATCCTCCGACAGCACCTTCCAAACCCATAATCACTTCCAACTAGAAGGACAAGGGCAGCAGATACATGGGAATACCACTAGCTTCAAGATTCTCCCAAGCCACTCACCAGCCTAACTTGGAAATATATATCTCCATTCTTTTACAGTTGCTGCGTCAAAATCCTGACATTCCATCCCTGATGGCATTGTGGGTCACCCCACTTCAGGTGGACTGCAGCAGTTCAAGATATTAGCTCAGCAGTGCCTTCTCAAGGGCAAATGGGGACAGGCAATAAATTGGGCCAGCCAGCAATGCCACATCCCAAAAATGAGTAAATTAAAAAGCTACAGGTTGCCATCCTGAAAATATCCCTTATTTCAACTATCTGCCTTCTACTGGTTAGCCAATCCTCTATCCATACCGAGATATTACCTCCATCACCATGCTCTTATCTTAAGTGTGCCTAATGTGTGGCACCATATCAAACACCTTCTGAAAATCCAATTTCATTACATCCATTGCCTCTTCTCTATCTATCTCGCTTGTTACCAAGAGCTCAAGTATATTTGTCAGACACGATTTGCCCTTCATGAAGCCATGTCAACCATTCTTGATCATATTATGTATTTCTAAATGCTCTGCCATTGACATCCTTTGTAATAGAACCTAACATTTTACCAATACCAGACAGTAAACATATTGGCCTCTGGTTACCTTTCCTTTTCTCCTTCCTTTATCTCAAATAAAGGTGATACATTGACAGTTTTCCAATCCTCTGAGTATTTTCTAAAATGAATTGATTTCTGGATTTTAACCGTTGTGCATGTCTCTGCTGTAATTTCATGATATTCCTAGTTCAGGAGTGGTCACCATCTTCAGGCACTTCTGCATCCTCGAAGGATATTCAACATGCTGGTTCATTTCATATTCAGCCTGATATTGTTTACTACAACCTATTAGTCTGGAGGCTTTTCTGTCTTGGGATAGATACAGCTGTTCCTAGAGTCATAAGTCACTTCAGATAGGGTGAAGTTGTGTTGAATTCTTCTCAAATATTGACATTGATGATGGCATTGACGATTCTTCTAGAATAAATAATAGGACAGAGAATATAGAAAGAGTCAGGAGTCTAACTTCAGACACAGCAATTAAATGGGCAAACATGAGAAAGTGTGCAGTCAATGTGGGACTGACAGTGTTGCTCTTAAATCTGTGCAATATATAAATTAAAGTAATTAAGCTTATAGTGGAGATTGAAATTGGCAGGTGCAATGTTGTGGGCATCACAGAAATGTGGCTGCAAGCAGATCAGGGCTCAGAACTAAGTATCCAAGGATATGCATCCAATTAAGAAGACAGGCAGATGGGCAGATTGGCAGGATTGTCTTGTTAGTAAGAAATGAGATTAAATTGATAGCAAGAAGTGATACAAGGTCAGAAGGCATAGAATCTGTTTGGACAGAGTTGAGGAACTGCCATGTATGAAAGACCTTGATGGGAGTTACGTACCGGTCTCCTCGCAGAAGTCGAGATGTCAGGCAGAAAATAAATCAGGAATAGAATAAACACGTAAGAAAAACATTCTTGCAAATAATTGTGATACACTTTAATGTGCAGATTGAGTGGGTAAATAAGGTTTGTAACAGATCCCATGGAAAGGAGTTTGTGGAATGTCTATGAGATGGTGTTTTGAAACAGCTTGCGGTAGAGCCCACTAGGGAACAGGCAATTCTGGATTTGGTGATGATAATGAGACAGAGTTTAGTAGGGAGTTTAAGGAGAATGAACCCCCAGAGGGCAGTGACCATAATGTGATAGAATTCACCCTGTAATTTGAGAGGGAGAAGCTGGAATCAGAAGTAATGGTATTACCATTGAGTAAAGGTAAAGTCTGCAGATGACACCAAGATAGGTGGAGGGACAGGTAGTATTGAGGAGGCAGGGAGGCTTCAGAAGTCCTGGACAGGTTAGGAGATTGAGCAAAGAATTAGCAGATGGATTACAATTTAGGAAATTGTAAGGTTATGCACTTTGGCCCAGAAAATAAAAATAAATGACTGTTTTCTAACCATGGTAAGTCTTTGAAAACCTGAAACACAATGGGACCTGTGAATCCCAGTTCAAGACTCTCTAAAGATTAACATGCAGGCTCAGTTGGCAGTTAGGAAGCCAAATGCAATGTTAGCATTCATTTTGAGAGGGCTAGAATACAAGAGCAGGGAGGTAATGCTGAAGTTGTATAAGGGTCTGGTCAGACTGCATATGGCATATTATGGCCAGTTTTGTGCCTCATACCTAAGGAAGGATGTGCTGGTGTTGGAGGAGTCCCATCCCAGTCATAAAGAGCTTGTCATATGAGGAGCAGTTGAGGACTCCGGGTCTGTACTCAATGGAGTTTAGAAGGATTAGAGTATCTGACTAAAACTTACAAAATACTGAGATGTCTGGATAGAGTAGATGTAGAGAAGATGTTTCACTAGTAGCAGAGATTAGGACCCACGGTTACAGCCTCAGACTAAAGGGACAACCCTTTAGAACAAGAGATGAGGAGGGATTTCTTCAGCCAGAGGGTAATAACTCCATAGAATTCATTGTTGCTGAAGGCTGAGGAGACCAAATCATTGAGTGTGCATTAGACAGAGATGAATAGTTTCTTGATTAGAAAGTGGATCAAAGATTACGGAGAAAAGGCAGGAGAGTAGGGTTAGCTATCAACTATGATCAAATGGTGGGTCGGAGTCAATTGGTTGATTTCTGCTCCTATATCTTAAGGTCATTTAATCTTAAAAGAGTTTTTCTCCCTTAATCTCCTTTTAATCACTCAGTCCTGGGGCTTGAGCATTGTTAAAAGGTTTGTAGTCTTTGACCATCCTCATCTGTGCATGAGAAGGTTGTGGTGAGTGATCTTTGAATATCACCGCCCATGTGATATAGATACTTCTACTAATCTATCAGAGGTGGAGTACTGGGATTTTGACCCAGTGACAGTGAAGCAATGATGATGTTGACCCTGTTTCAAGTCAGAATTGTGTGCAACTTGAAAGGGAACAGTCTTGCAGAGCTTCCATGTGCTTGTTGCCCTTGTTCTTCTAGGTGGTAAGCTCACAAGTTTATTCGTGAAGGAGACTTGGCAAGTTGATGCAGTTCTTCCTGTAAATGGTACACACTTTTTCAGCTGTATGTCAAGAGATACAAGGAGTATCGTTGAACATTATGAATTAGGCCATATTCAAGCAGCTGCTTTGTCCTGGAAGGTTTTGCATCTTTTGAGTGTTTTTGGAGCTCCATCCATCCAGACAAGTGCAAAGTATTGCATCACACTCTTGATGGCAAGTTTCCCACTGTAGCATTCCCAGTTTCTTCCCTGCCTTCTCAGGCGTGCCATTTTTGTGCTTCTGGTTAATGTTAACCCCGAGATATTGATGGTGGGGTTTCAACAACAATCACACCATTATTTATTAATGCAACTCAGAATCTCTCTTATTGGAGATGGTCATTAATTTCACTTATCAATCTAATCCTGAATGTGTTCCAAGTCTTGTTTCATCCAGCATTGAGTGCTTCATTTTCTGAGGAGTTGTTAAGTGTACTGAATATTCTATAATCATAAGTGAACGTGCCCACTTCTGTGACATTATGGTTATCTGAAGACAGTTGGGCAGAGGTCACTACGAAGAATTCCTGGACAGATGTCCTGAGCAACAGTTATTGGCTGCCAACAATGACTACCATCATCCTCAGTGCTGGATACAACTTTAGCGAATGGAGAATTCACTCCCTGATTCCCAATGACTTAAATTTTGCTAGGGCTCCTTGTTGCCACACTCGGTCCAATGATGCATGATGCCAAGGGCAGTCACTCTCACATCACTGCTGCAAGTCAGTTCTGTCTGAGTGGACCATGACTGTAATGAAGTCTGTAGTTAACCAAGCCAGCAGAAACTCCAAATAAATATTCTTGAGCAAGTTATTGTTGAATGGATGACAAAGACATTCATTGCATTGTCAACAGGATCTTCCCTAATTTTGCTGAAGATTGTAGATTTACTCACAGTGTAGCCAGTGCTGAAACACAAGCCTTCACAATAATAAGGGAGATGGTTTCAAGGCCACAAATTTTGCTCATTAGTTAATCCAGTGCAGTCCATCATTTCTTGATATTATATAGAGTGAATAGAATTGGCTGGAGATTGGCGTCTGTGATATTGGGGACCTCTGGAAACTAAGGTGGCTACAAATGCCTTAGCCTTGTCTTTTGCCCTCGGATAAATACAATCTGTAGCTGCTAAAGACCACAGAGCCTAACGGGATATCCAGGTTTCAGCTGTTGAGTTGGTTCTATATCTATCCCATTTTGCACTATGGCAGTGCCACACAACATTGTTGGATATTTCCCTCACACACCAACCCAGACTTGGTCAGTCAAATATTTCACTCTCCACATACATTGAAGAAGATATTCTGGAATATGGTGAAATCTTCCCAAATCTTGGCACTCACCTTTTTCAAGATGCCACCATTGAGAAGGATATCAAACAGATCAATTGCACCAGATTAGCCTCTACAAGTTATGGCAGTGAGTGCTTGACAGCAGAGACCTCTAGTATCAAATGTCTAAGCATACACATGGTTACTGTCATTACCATACTCCTGTACTGCAACACTTCGCAGCACTCAAGAACTTTCATCACATTGCCTTAAGTGCATCTTCTGCTTTTACTGAGAGAACAGTTGATCAAATGTGTGTGTTTCTTTTGAAACCAACTCCACAATCACTTGGGATGAAACTGCCACAAAATCACCTTCAGTATCTGAATAATGTGACTGCTTGTCTGAAAATCATCACTTCTTCCAGGTACTATTCTTTCAATTCTCAAATAGCTTAACATTCAGGGCAGGACAAAGAAAATGCTTCAAAGAATCTTGCAAGCTCTCATTGAAGCACAGCAGCATTGATACTAATGACTGAGAAGATCTTGCTACCAATTGTTCAAAATGGTAAAAACATCCTCACCAAGTTGCTTTGAGTCATAATATCTTAATAAAGACAGCAGCGACTGAAAAGGAATTAAAACTGGCTTTCTGGATCCAACTACCTCATGAGGCAAAGATCTGTTTTCAAGAATCAGCATTATTGACCCATTGCAGAAACTTGCAACCCCGAGTTAGTGTCAGAATTCAATTGAGAGAACAGCGATTACAATGAGTACAACATGGCATGATTGAGGGGCTTCTTCTCCATAAGAACTGCATACTGGTCACTCTGACCAAAACAGTCATCCAGCAATGCAGCTGTGACATGTAGTTTGTTGAGGGTGAAATCAATTTTTTTCTTGTGTTGCTTTTCTCACTGGTGTTGCTATTGAGTCAGTCTTGGTGATTGACTTTTCTACGTGGACTCGATGTAGCATACGTGCTGTGCAATTCCTGCCTTCATTGTTTGTTCCAAGTGGTGTTCTACATAGAGGATTACTGATTTACCAGCAGAGAGTCAGCACTAGATGCTCATCAACAGGAAACTTCCTTGCCTGTGTTTGAACTGATGCCCATGAAAATTCATGTGTTCTGCAACCAGTGTTTAGTACTCTAGGGCAATTCCTTTCCTGGATGCTGGTGGAACAGGAAGTACCCTTGTTTGAAATTGAAATGGTCTCGGACATTGACAGTGAATATGACTAGCCTGTCAAGCTAGTTCAATTTTGCTACATTTTGTCAAATGTTAAAGATGAGAATTTGCAGGTGAGTTCAAATCAGGTGAAAAGTAATAGAATGGCTCACCTCTCTTTCCACCCCTCAGTTGACCACACAGGACTTTTCAAAGTATTTGTTTACCAATTTATGTTCTACATCTGTAAAAGACACATGCAGACAGATTTTCTCATAGCATTTAATAGAAATGGACTTGACACCCAGTTGAAGCAAAAATAATAAAGATGCTCCAACACATGCATTCAAGTATTCACATACACACTGAAGTAAGTTACAAAGTGGACAGGTGAGTTTAGTTGTTCAAGAAGCCAAACGAAGGTCAATTATATACAGAGCTAACAGATTGATAGTTTGGATGGTTTCGGAGAGGGCTCGGTGGTCATTCCAGATTCTGCATTAAGGTGATTTACAAATGTTGACAGGTGACTCAAGACAAAAACCCAATTCAAGAAGTCCTCAATGGCAGAGTAGGTCATGGAGGCTGAAGTGGAAAGTGGCTCTTGTCATCACAGTTCACCATGCCAGTGAACTCAGTCATCAACTACAAAAATTATGTGGAAATCATTGTCTGCATTCTAAAGGATGTCACACACAAGCTTCCATCAGGCAAAGCCTTTCATTGATCTAAGATTGATGACAGGGACAGATCTGTGATAACTGGAGGCCCCAGTTGAGATTCTGCACACAGACAGTTGATATGTGATAGTCATCAGGCACCTTTGTTGGGATTTGTGTATCTCTGGAAGTTGCATCTGCAACTGAACAGCCCTCTTCAGAATATTGTCTCCCACCACACCCCAATGGGGAGGATGCTCAATAAAGAGGCCACTGCAATTGGTTCATTGCACCTGTGCCAGCTCTCCAAATGAGCATTATGACTTACTGCAATTCAGCCACTCTTTCCACACAGTCCTGCATGTGCTTTCTAGTTAAAGAATCTCAGGCTTTGATTGAATTTACAACCACCATACTTCCAGAAAGTGCATTCCAGACCTTAACTACATGCTGCATGAGAAGGATTTTCATCACATCACATCTACTTCTTTAGCAAATCACTTTCAATCTGTGCTGTCTCATTCTCAATGTTTGAGTGGTAACATTTCTCACTGAATACTCTGTTCAGATTATTATTCTCATTATTTTGAAAACGTTAATCAAATCTCATCAATATTTGAAAGCCTCAATCTAATTTCCTTTCAAGTTTCTCCTCTTCAAGGAAAACAGTCAGAACTTTTCAAATCTACCTTCATAAATGAGCTTTCTCATCCCTGTAATCATTGTGTCAAACGTCTCTTGCAACTCTCACCAACGCATCCATATTCTTCCTGAAGTGTGGTGCTGAGACTTGTGCACAATACTCTGGCTAAGCTCTAACTAATGCCTTATACCAGCATAATTTCCTTGCTCCTGCACTCTATGTCCCTCTTAATAAAGCGCAGAATACTGCATGATTTGTTAACCAAAGTATAATCTGTCCTGCCAGCTTTAATGATGTCTGCATATGTACACCCAGACCCATCTGCTTCTGTACATTTTTTAAAGTCATACCCATTATATTCTACTGCCTCTCCCTGTTCTTTCTGACAGATGTATCACTTTACACTTCTTTACATTAAACTTTATCTGTCAACTATCCACCCACTTACCAACATCTCAATGTCCTGCTCAGTTCCACATTGCCTTACTCACAGTTTATAATACTTGCAGTTTTGTTTCATCTTCATGTTTTGAAATTTACCCCCGAACTCCAAGATCTATATCATTAATATAAATCAGGGGAACTAAGATTCCCAATACTGATTTCTGGGGGACTTCACTGTAATCCTTCCTATAGTTATCCATTAACTATTATTGCCTATCCTATTTCTCAGCCAATTTTGTATCCACATTGTCCCTTTATTTCATGAACTATAACTTCTCTCACAAGCCTGTTGTGTGATATTATATTGACTGTCTTTTGCAAATCCACATGCATGACATCAACCCTCTCTGTTATCTGCATCCCGTCTGGTGCTGAGATAGTAGGAACTGCAGATGATGGAGAATCTGAGATAACAAGGTGTAGAGCTGGATGAACACAGCAGGCCAAGCAGCATCAGAGGAGCAGGAAAGCTGATGTTTTCGGCCCAGACCCTTCTTCAGATAACATGTGCTTTTAAGACAAACGTAAATTACCCATTTGATGTCTAAGTCATGTCTCCTATCTCCACCTGTAAATCTCCTTTTTGATCTATTCAAAACCCTTCTCCTCCTTTTCCCACCCTTTTTCCATTTATATGCCTTTAGGAAATGTTTGGATTCCCCTTTGAAGGAACATACCTTGACCGTATCCAAACCATCATTTCTTTGAAGGTTGCTCATTGTTCAGCTACAGTTACTCCTTTTATTCTTTGGCTTCAGTTTGTCCAACACAGCTTCAGTCTTGCCACATTGAAGTTGACTCTATCTCTGTTAACTATTATTATTCTGGAGCATCCATTGTCATAGAATCATAGAATCACAGAATCCCTACAGTGTGGAAGCAGGCCCTTCGGCCCAGCAAGTCCTCACTGAATCTCAGTGCATCCCACCCAGACCAATCCCCCTATAACCCACCTAAGCCACACATCCTTGAACACTATGGGCAATTTAGCTTGGCAAATCCACCTAACCTGCACATCATTGGACTGTGGGAGGAAACTGGAGCACCCAGAAGAAGCCTACGCAGTCACGGGGAGAATGTGCAAACTCCACACAGAAAGGCATCTGAGCTCGAATCGAACCTGGGTCCCTGGTGCTGTGAGGCAGCAATACTAACCACTGTGCCACAGTGCCACCCCATTGTCCTTTGCTTCTGTCAACCTAAACCTTGTGATACAATGTACACTCTCTCCAAGACGCTTCCCCATTGACATTTAATCTACTCAATCCTATCTTGTTCTCAAGAACCAGATTTACCAGTACCTCCTTTCAAAGAATCATAGAATCCCTACAAGTGTGGAAACAGGCCAATCGACCCAACAAAGTTCCACCCAGACTCATCCCCTACCCTTTCACTGTATTTTTCATGTCTAATCCACCTAATTTACACACTCCGGACACTATGGACAATGTAGCATGGCCAATAAACGTACCCTGCATATCTTTGGATCATGGGAGGAAACCGGAGCAACTGAAGGAAACCAATGCAGACATAGGGAGAAGGTGCAAACTCCACAAAGTCAGTTGCCTGAGGATGGAATTGAAGCCAGGTCCCTGCCGCTGTGAGGCAGCAGTGCTAATCACTGAGTCACTGTGCTGCCCTTTCTTGTTGAACTTGACACATACTTCTGTAAAATATTCCCCTGAATTCTTGCCTCCCTCTGCCTTCAGAGTACCACGATCCCAGTCTACATTCAGGTAATTAATGCCCCCCTCTCAACTACTCTGCTTTACAGTATTTGCAGCTCTCTGTAAATTCCTTCCAGATTGCAAATTCCTGCATCCTTCCTACTGGTTCATGAGCTATAGACTGCATAGAACAATGTAATTGCACACTTCTTATTTCTTAGCTCTGGGCAAATTGATTCTGTCCTTGGTCCTAGGAATATGCCTTTGTTGTCAGCACAAAATCATAATTCCAAATGGCAATCTGCCTCTAAAACGCAACAGTTTTATTTACTAAACTCTGTGTTTTCACATACATGTAGTGTAACCCTGATTTTGTTTGTTTCAATTCCTCTCTGATTCTGACCCAAACTATAAGCTTTCTATTCTCTATTCTAATGTTCTCTGTATCTCCCAGCATTTTGTGTACCTCCCTATTACTCTTGAATATTCTCTCATGGTTCCAACACCCCTGTAGAGTTAGTTAAAGACCTAGCAAAATGTTCCACAAGGAAGCTGTACTCAGGTATAACCTGAACCTGCCCAGATCCAATTTCAATGCTGCAGAAACTTGAAGACCTCCCACCTGCATCATATTTCCAGCTATGCATTCATCTGTCTTATCATCCTATTATTCAATTGTCCATGATACTAGGAGTAATCTGGAGATAACTAAATTTGCTTGCTAATTTTCCTCCTAGGTCCCTTAATTCTGACTGCAAGCACATATCCCCGTTCCTACCTAAAGCATCCGTAACAATGTGGAACCCACTACCTGTCAGATCACCCTTCTCCCAGAGAAATGTCAACAATCACTGTCTGAGATGTTTGACTCTAGCGCCACTGAGGCAGTATAGAATCCTGGAATCATGTCTACAATCACAGAAAAGTTTATCTCTTCCACAAGCTAATGAATCCCCTGTCACTGCTGCTGTTCCACTCTGCTTCATTTACTCATATATATCTGGTCCACCTATTGTTCTATAGACCTGAAGCTCATAATATTCATCTGAAGAGCAATCACCTTCACAAATATCCAGAATGAAAGGCCAATTCCGTAGTGGGAGCTCAGGGACTCCCACTACCTGTCTCATCTCTTTGACTATGTAGTCACCAATTCCCTACCTGCCTGCATGCCCCTGACCTTCTGTGTGACCAGCTCCCTGAACATAATATTCATATAACTCAGCCTCTTAGATGCACCACAGTGAATCTAGCTGCTACTCAAGTTCTGAAGCTTGGAGCTCAAATTTCTGCAGCCAGTGACAGTTTCAGCATGTGTTCATGCAGGCCATGTGAAGTGTCCATGTTTACTCACAAGCTACGCAATGTACATTCCAAATGGTTGAGCTGCCTTGCCATAAATTAAGCTTACTTTTGTACTAGCATCCACAAACTGAAAGTTAGAGGCTAATAAACACCTATGATGTCACTCCTTTTGAAACACAAATCTTTCATGCAGCTTTTCAACTCCTGATCTCGACCGGCTGACAAAGATCAAAGGATAAAAAGAAAACAGCACCTCCCTGACCCCCTCACCAAGCTCCCTTCCTCACCAAACACACAAATGATTCTACTCTCCCCCACTGCAGTAATGTGCACCACACCAAACCTTTCACAATTATACTGCTCAGCTTCAAATGGGTCTGCTATATGGCAGTCACAGAAATATATCAGAGCTGTTACTTAAGGAGCTGGCCTCATCACTTGTCCAGTGCACAGCTTGATTAGCCCAACAAAAACTGGAAAAAAATCTTAAAACCTCAGGGCCGCAAATTTAAGAAAGATGCTAACTGCAAGAAGGTAGTAAAATTTCATAAAAATAAATTAACTTAAAACTTAAAAATACAACTCCAGTATTTACCAAAATTGAAGTGATTCCACTGTCTCAATACACTTCATATTTAAAGTACCTTTACATTGTCTACAGTTTGACACCCTTTGTGTTGCAGAATTGTAGCAAACCTTTAATATTGAGAGTTTTGCCACCTGTACCATTTAATTTCATTTCTGTAGACTAAGACAAATGTTTCTTTAGCCATTGTATTATGAGGCAGTCATGACTTCCTCTGTATTAAATGGTTAAAATTATTCAAGTATCCATTGGCAGAAACATACTGTTTCAAATCCAAGTGGTTTAGTTCATCAACTTCCACTCAGAATGTCTCAGGTGTCTTTTCTAATGGCATTAACATTTTTGTATGATTAAATGTCTGATTTTTTGCTACTTGGAAACTGCATTTTTTTCATATTTTCTAGGCATGCCCTTTAGTTTTAGAGGTGTAGCATACTTTTGTCATACTGAGTTATAGAGCCGTAGAAGTATAGAATTATACAGTATAGAAACAGACCCCCAGGTCCAAATCATCTATGCCAACCAGATATTTCAAACTGAGCTAGTCCCATTGCCAGCATTTGGCTCATATTCCTATAAACTCTTCCTACCCACGTATCCATGCAGATGCCTTTTAAATGACATAATTGTACCTGCCTCCAGCACTTCCTCTGGCAGCTCGTTCCAAACATGCACCACCCTTTCCATGAAAAATTTGCCCCTCAGGTTCCTTTTAAATCTTTTCCTCTAACCTGAAATCCATGCTTGCTCATTTTGGACTCCCCTACCCTGGGAAAAAGACCTTGGCTTTTCACCCTCCCATGACCCTCATGATTTTATAAACCTCTATAACATCATCCCTCAGCCTCTGATGCTCCAGGGGAAAAAGCCCCAGCCTACTCAGCCTCTCCCTACAGCTTAAACCCGCCAATCACGGCAACATCCTTGTAAATATTTTCTGAACCCTTTCAAGTTTAAAAACACCTTTCTTACAGCAGTGAGACCAGAACTGAATGTAATATTCTTAAAGTGCTCTCGCCAATGTCCTCTACAGCCACAACATGACCTCCCAACTCCTGTATTCGATGTACTGAGTGATGCAGGCATGTGTGCTAAATGTTTTCTTCACCACCCTGTATACCTGCGACATCACTTTCAAGGAACTATGCACCTGCATACCTAGGTCTCTTTGTTCGGTAACACTCCTCAGAGCCCTATCATTAACTGGATAAATCCTGCCCTGGTTTGCCTTACCAAAATGCAAAAAGTTCACCACTAAAAGTCTCACTAACTTGATTGAGTTTTTTGAAAATGATGAAGAAAATTGATGAAGGCAGAATGGTAGACATTGTCCAAGTGCACTTCAACAAGACATTCAGCAAGGTTCCACAATGTAGACTGGTTAGCAAGGTTAGATGCAAACTGTTCTCTTGGTAGATGACAGTTGGCTCTCCTCCAATTTTCCAAAAGTTCAATTTGAGTGCTCAGTGCACCTACAAACCCACAAGCTGTTGTTGCTCACAGACATCCACATTGAATCTCTAAGCTTAGAAAAAGCACAAAAGGGACCACATACTCCATTACCCATAGCATTTTACAATCACCAACACTTAACAAACACCAGATTTTAACTTCCAGCCTTCCAATCCACAAATACTCCAACTGACTTTGCAACATCTCCCCCCTTAAGATAAAAAGTGAATTATTACAACAAAACAATGGTTTTTTTTCCTGCATCTTAATGCCACTATTACCAGATCCATATCTTATTAATCTGCCATTACACATCTCATACTAATTCTACATAAATACAACATCAAACACTACCATTTCTTTATTATATAAACATCTTTCTTCCAAACCTGTGATAAAGCATCCGCAATAACATTTTCATGATAAGTAACACATACAATCTGTAAATTAAATGCTTATAACATGAGACTGCAATGAAATAATCTGGTGTTCTTGTCCTGAAATCTTTCCAGAAAATATCAAAGGATTATGATGGGTATACACAACTATCTCCAATGCATTCTTTGCAATGTAAATATTGAAATGTTATCAGGCCATGACCTAACTCAATACCTTTTCTTCAAATGTTGAATTTTTTTCTGGTGGATATGAAGTTTTTTTTGAAAAATAATTGATTGGCCATTCAATTCCACAATCATTCTGTAACAATGCAGCTCCAACACCTAAATCGATGGCAACTTTGAAGGGTTGCAAGAAATTTGGTGTGGCCAAAACTGGTGTGGTGGTTAACACACCTTTTAATTTCTCAAATGCTTTCTTGCATTATTCTGTCCACCAAAATTTTGCCTTCTTTTTGAACAAATCCGTCAGTGATGGCACCGCACTACTAACGTTTGGCGCAAACTTTCTGTAGAATCCATTTAATCCTAACAATTGTAGCACTTTCTTCTTCAAGGATGGTCTTAAAAATTCCCCAATGGCCTTCACCTTCACATTTCTTGGAATCTATCCACGTCCGATGCTGTGCCCTAAAACTGTCACTTCCACCTTCACAAATTTTGTTTTTGCCAAGTTTATGACCAATTTTGCCTATCCATTATCTGTCAAAGAGCTCTGCGAAATGCTCCTTTCCACAAATTGCTGAAGATTGCTAAATCATTTATATAGAAGGCACAATTAGTTGATCCTGCCACAACTCTGTTCATATGTGTTTGAAAAATGGCTGGTGCAGTTTTTGTTCCAAAGGGCATGAATTTAAATTGATACAGCCCATTTGAGCTACAAAAGCTGAAACTTCTTTTGCTCTTACCAAAAAAGGTACTTGCCAGTAACTGTTTGTGAAGTAAGTGGCTTGTCTTTTATCCACACAGTCTTCCGGCCTTGGATTTGGGTTTAAGCTAGATTTGGTCACAAAATAGACATTCCAATAATTTACGCAGAATGGATAACTACCATCATGTTTGGGAAACAACAGGCAAACTCCATTTGCTTTGTCTCGCCTCTGTGATGTCTTCTTGGAGCATCACTTCCACATCTTTCTGGAACTATGCTTCTTTGAGAGGATTAAGCCTGTAGAGGTGGTGTTTTATCAGAACAGCATTCCCTATGTCAACCTCATGTACTATGGTGTTAGTCCTTCCCATTCTGTTTCTACATAGATGCTCATGGTGCTACAACAAGTCTTGCAATTCAGTTCTCTGTTCCTGGATCAGATAGCTCATGACCTTATCACCTTCCTTAAGCATTTCCTCATTGTATAATTTATTTTGATGTATCCCAAAATCCACCACATCTAGGTTTGATTCCTCACTCTGCATGGCAGTCACCAGTACCTGTTTCTCTGATTCCCTTTCCTGTCATTGTAATGTTTCATCATGTTCACTTGACATACCTGTTAATGTTTTTCCCCTATCTGACATCTTTCCCAGATAATTCACCTTACTTAATTTCTTCTCATATCGACCTCATTCTCTAATAGGGGCCACTAAACTTTGCTTTGAATGAATCTCCTATCACTGGTAACAGCACTAATACTTTTTCCCATGGGAAAACATTCAAACTTTAGACTTCATACCGGCATCTTGCTCATTATGTGCTGTGCCACTTTCAATTGTTATCCAGCTAATTCACCTAAATTCATCTGTTTAATCTTTCTCTCACATCAGAAACATATTCCAACTGTGAGATCTCTGACTTCATACCTATCAACTTTCCCTTAATGAATTTTAAAGACCCTCTTACTTCGTGTCTCAAAATCAATTGCTGAGTCGCTGATGTGGGGAAGATTTGCCTCAGTGCAGTCACTGCTTCCAGGAAGTGCATCCAATGTTGGAATGGTAATTGGATGTACTTAGGAGCATAATGGTGGTGCAAAGTGTCATAGACGTGTTGTAATACTCAAGGTGCAGGCAGGTAATTGCAAGAATTCCCCTGTGGTCATTCCATCTCTCTAACAAGTATACTATTTTGGACACTGTTTGGGAGGGGGGAGCAGGTGCGTGGGTGATAACATATCGGGGATAACACTTGCAGCAGCTGCCACACTGATGGCGCCATGGCTGGCTCTGTTGTTAAGAAGGGAAGGACAAAGAGCACTAGACCAGGAGTTATAGAGGGCTCTATAGGTAGGGGTACAGATAGGCGCTTCTGTGGACGTAAAAGTGACTCCAGAATGGTCTGTTGCCTCCCAGGTGCCGGGGTCCAGGATGTCTCTAAATGGTCAGAAAGCATTCTGAAGGGACAGGGTGAACAGCTAGACGTTGTGGCACATATTGGTACTAACAACATAGGTAAGGATGAGTGATGAGGTCCTCCAGCAGCAGTTGAGGGAGTTAAGTAGAAAGTTAAAGAGCAGGACCTCTAAGGTTGTAATCTCGGGATTACTCCCTGTGCCACATGCCAGTGAGACTCGAAATAGGAAAATAGCACACCTCAACACGTAGCAAAGCAGGTGGTGTAGGAGGGAGGCTTTCAGATATCTGGAGCATTGGGATTTCTTCCAGGGTAGGTGGGACCTGCACAAAAAGGACAGGTTGCATCTAAACTGGAAGGGCACAAATATTCTGGCTGGGTGTCACTCGGGAGGATTTAAACTAGCTTGTTAGGGGGGTGGGGACCAAAGCAAAGGTGAATTGACTGAAAGGGAACTAGAGAATAGGATCAGTAAGACTCAGAGGAAGAGCAGGCAGGGTGTGGTTGCTGACCAAAGCGGGTCAGGTGGATTGTAATGCATATATTTCAATGTAAGAGCTTGGATTAGTAGTTGGAACTATGATGTTGTTGCTATTACAGAGACTTGGTTAAGGAAGGGACAGGATTGGCAGCTTAAAGCTCCAGGATACAGATGTTTCAGGTGGGATGCAGGGGATGTAAAAGGGGTGGGGGAGTTGCACTAATTGTTAAGCAGATAACCACAGCTGTACTGTGGGAGGACATTTCGGATGGCTCATTGGTCTGCTATTGGTCGCCATATCAGGAGCAAGTAGCTTTAGAGATTACTATCACATACAGGCCTCTCTACCACATTAAGGTGGCTATGAACAAAGGCCACCAAACTAATTAAATTACCTATTCCATAACGCATTCAGTTTAAAATCCTCATCCTCATTTACAAATCCTGGGACACCATCACACCTCTTATCTCTGTAGCATATTCAAGTGCGAGACTGGCTGTCAGACTCTAACCTCCCTGTTTACCCCTCCCTTCTCTCCTCCAACAAATGTCATTGAAACTTCAGCCAAGTGGACATACTTGCAGAAACTAATTGTCAATACTATTCTATTTTGCCACTTGTTTTGTTTCCACAATGCCGACATTTTAACCACAGCTTCCCTTTAATAGTCCTACTACTCCTTTGTGAAGCATCAGTTCTAAAGAATTTTGTGGAACAAGAATGATATTCAGATGAGATCGCTAAAGCTCCCAATTCCTGAATTATAAAAAAACTCTCCTCCAGACATAGATCATTAGGATTAGAAATCCTTTAGATCAGCACCTTCTCCATTTCATGTTGTCACTAACTACTCAAAATGATCCTTTAGAGGCTATCATTAGTACAACATAAAATCTACATCTTAATTCTATTGTACATCTCGTTTATGCTAAGTCTTTTCTCAAAAAAAACTCATGAAGTTGGATTGAAGCTCACCATTTTTATTATGCGCATTTGTCAGTGAGATGAGAAATGTGGAGGGTTTCAATTCTTTGGATTTTGAATGTCAGCAATATTTCATTATTGCACTTACCAAAGTCAGACTTTTAAGAAAAGCTGGATGAAATTTATTATTTGTAATGCATACATTTCTATTAATGTTTTCACAAATTAGAATTTCTCTCAAAGTTCTAATTTGAAAAGTGGATTTTAACATTTCCCTTCTGGGTTTGAATTCAAGCCAGGCTCTAACAGTCAAAACTCTGCCCCACTTATCGCCTCATTCTGTTGTTTGTACACACACACTCATTGTAATATTTTTATTAGATCATTCCTGAAATAGCTCTGCCCTCATTGTGTTAGCCTTAATAATAATGATCTCTCTCTGTGTTATACTTTGCCTTCAATATAACATGTTCAGTGATAATTCTTTTTGCTCTACTCCCAACTTCCATTATAAGGTTTATGCTTTAATCTGATAGACTGCATTTTCCTTAGTGGCTTTCGATTTTAATACACTTTACTGCAATTAGAAATCTCTAAGCACTTGTTCCACTCCATTTTACTTCTGTTAACAACTTTACAAATTCATAATAATTTAACAGCAACATGGATTAACACACTTTAATTGCAAGATCTCGTTCAGAAATTAACTGTACATCTGACTTTGTTATAAAGTTCTTGACTACACCACTTTCCATGCCGTACATCCCACATATAATAGCTTTTGTGCCTATAAACCTAGTAGACTTCAACCCTTGATGTTTCCTATTGCATTATGCTGCTGTTAATATTATTGGATTTTCTGCTGCATGTAGCCCTATAACACATAATACTTGAATCCTCAGGGCCATTCTCTAATGAGGTTTGAATGCAGTCTGATGCCCAGCAAATGGAGATAACATCATCTGTATTCAGTTTGCATCTCCAAAATTCCCTTCAGTGTTGGATAAAAGGATATTTTTCCTCTGTGTTTTGTGGAACTTCAAACTGATTTTCAGGGATTTTTTCCAGTGACTTCTGCAATATTCGTATCAGTCTTCACATTTCCTCAGTTGCTTTCATCACCCAATCCAGGCCTTTAAAAATCCAAATAGGGTTGGTTTTATTCACTTGTTTACATATCCACAAGATAATTTCATGTTTGCATTGTTATGCTGCCTTGGTTTCACATTGTTCATCAATGCAGTATTTACCGCAGGAGAATGGTGCAAGGATTAGATAAATTCTGATCAACAGTTATTAACTACACTGCGTTCAATGGGAGTAGAAGTTGTGAAAAATGATCATCCATCTGCATGCAACGCTGGCTGAATTTTACTGTGCATTTCAGGACACTGGCATCTGGAAAAAATGGGGATCCTGAGTGTGATCTGCTCAGCCACTGTCCTGAAGGCCATCTCTTAATTAGCTGCTTGTTGCTTAGGCTTCCAATTAAAGATAGCAGGGAGGTTCCCAACGCTGCCCACACACAGACATTGCAACTCCAGAGCTTTAGCAACCCAACTGAGTGAGGCTGACAACGCTGAGATTTGTCAAGGTTCAAGAGGAAACCTCCACATGGAGGCACCCTCAGTTACACCTTATTGAGTTAGTGTGATGGAAATCAAATCCCACCCTTCCCAGATTCTTAATTGAAGTTGATTTATTTAGAGTACATAAAGTCCCCAATTGATCACTCTGATAGATTTATGTAACAGAAAACATGGTCCAGGTTTCTGCATAAGTGTAACTTTTTTTTTTTCAGACTGTTATTAGTTCACACTGTTTCTCATCCGGTCCTCACCAGCTCTGAAGAGAAGATTTTATTGTGGAGTGCTGTTTCTGATGCGGACAGACAAGAAGCATTGGTGTTATGGATGGAACATAAAGAAAATCCTGGGGATAGAGTTCAATATCATCTCGGAGTTTGATGGAGGGATTCCTTTTCTTTCCTAGGTCCTTGAGTTCTCTGGGCTTTTCCTATGGATTCACTCACTTCTTCACAAGAGGCACAGAGGGACTAGCTCACGGATTATAAAGTCTCTGATTTACTGGTTAAAAGCAACAGTGTACAGCAACTGATGGAAGAAAAGACTTGGCTTTCTATAGCTGCCGTATTTTACTGGAGAGAGATTGACACATCTCCTCCCCTGCCAAAGGTCCAAATGCTTTTTACTGTACTGATCACACCCACAAGGTGTTCAGCTGCCCAGAGTCTAATCAGAGAGTTCACATCAAGTTAGTCACCTTTGATATTCACGAATGGTCACATTTGCACAAATCAGTCAGTTGCTTGTTGCTGCCTGAATCTGACCTTGTACATAAACCTCTGTGTTGTGCCATCTCTCCTTATATCTCCTCCCACTGTATTTCAAGCAATTGTGTAAGCACATAACTTCCTTTGCAACCGCAATTTCTTTCCAAGTCCTTAAATGTGTAGCAGTCCTATTCCTTATTCAGTCCACAATAAAAAATAAAGTAAAATTAAAAGATGTGATACTTACGCCTCGGGCAAGTAAATGTCAAAGGGCAAAAGACCCTGCTGACTGAAGAGAAAAAGCACTGCTAGGACTTCCTTTCCTCCCTGAAGCTTCCTCTGTAGGGCATGGAGCACGAAGCTGTCCAAAATCACAACAGGGAAGTTGCCTCCATGAAGCTCGTCACCTTCCCATGAGGCCGGGCCTGCCCCACCTCTGCTCCTGTCACCTAGGGTTCAGTGGCATTCAAGGCATTACCTTTGTTTCTCTCTCCACAGTTGCTACCTGACTTGCTTTGAGTATCCAGCACTTCCGATGTTTTTTGTTTAGTCAATTGCTGAGATTGCAGTAAACAGTGGAAACAGACCAGAGTGTTTTATCTTTGAAACTGAGAAATTAGTTTATAGGGAGACCTAGATCCATCCAAGAGTCAGTACACAGCCAGGTTTGTCAAGTCTCTCTAAGAACACTTGCAATTCAGAACTGGTGCATGGATTTGGTACCTGCTAGCACTTCCAGTTGATCCTTTAAAAGTGCATAAAGAAATTAGGGTACAAAATTTTTGCAATTCCAAAAAAACCAGGCTGAGTACAATCTTTTCAGTTCCAATGGATGTTACCACAGTTACTGTGTCAAAAATCAATACAATATGTAGCCTACCATACTGAAATGTTGCCGTAGTGTTTTGAAACAATCACTACTCAGGTAAAAGAGCAGAAGCCAGAGATCTTTCAATAAGAAACAAGTTGATCCTGAGACATAGACTGGAATTCCACATCAGGTACATACAAAAGTCCCCATGGAACCGATTCCTTGGCAATTGTCCAGTATGTTGAAACTTCCGATGAGCAATTACCTGGGGCCTGGAACTCACCAAAAATCTCAACACTAATCGAGACTCAGAGACTTTGAAGAGTTCTAACTTGTTTATGTTTTTAGTTAGACAAGAAAAGTTAGAGAATTAAACACTAAAGTTAACTCCTGGCTAGCTGTAAAACCTCCTGCCCGAGGATGATTCAGTCAGACCAAGGGTCCAATTTTACTGTCAAATTATTTAAGGAGGTTATGGATAGCTTAAGCATCAGACACTAAATCAAATGCATACCATCCTAAATCCCAGGGAGAATTGGAAAGGTGGCATCAGACCTGAATGACAATGCTTTTTTCCAGGATTACCCAAATGACGGGGATAAAGTTATCCCATTTATATTTTTTGCGATTACAGATGCTCCAAATGAATTGACTCATTTTACTCCATTTGAATTGATATTCAGAGACAAAGTAAGAGAGGCTTTAAAATTAATTAAGGAAAGGTTGATAGGTCCGAAGTCAAAGATCTCACAGATGGATTATGTATCTGAGGTGATAGAAAGATTAAATAGAGTAGATGAATCAGCTAGGCAACATTTGAAGTTAGCACAGTACCTAATGAAGCAAGAATCAGATAAGAAATCTTAAATTCATATGTTTGTCCTTGGGGATAAAGTATTAGTGTTGTTACCAGTGGTAGGAGATGCCTTCAAAGCAAGGCTAGTGATCCCTATCAGATTAAGAAATTAAATCAGGTGAATTATCTGGTAAAGATGTCCGATAGGAAAAAGAGAATTATCAGGTACATCATGTGAACATGCTGAAACATTACTATGACAGGGAAAGGGAACCAGAGAAACAGGTATGAAGTACTGCCATTTAGAGTGAGGAATCAAATTTTGATGATGTGGATTTTGATGTGCCTCAGAATAAATTAAATAATGAGGAAGTGCTTAAGGAACGGGCTAGGGTAGTCAGCTATCTGATTCAGGAACAGAGAATTGAATTGGAAGACTTGTTGCAGTGCTATGAGGGCCTATGTAGATATAGAATGGAGATGACTAACACAGTAGTACATGAGGTTGAAATAGAGAATGCTGTTCCAATAAAACAATGCCCCTACAGGCTTAATCCACTCAAGAAAGCACAGTTTCAGAGGGAAGCGGAAGCAATGCTCCAAGTGTCAAAGCAAATGGAGTTCGCCAATTGTGTCGGCTCCCAAATCTGATGGTATTCGTCAATGCTGCATCGACTAAAAGAAGGTCAATGCTATGACTAAAGCTGATTCACAACCAATTGCAAGGCTGGAGGACAGTGTGGAAAAAGTAGGACAAGGTACTTACATCACAAATTTGGACCTATTTCATGGATACTGGCAAGTACCTTTGTTGGTGACAGCAAAAAAAGGTTCTGCTTTTTAACACCATTTTGGGTATATCAAATTAAAGTCATGCCCCTTGGGTTGAAAACAGCACCAGCCATTTTTCAAACACTTGTGAACAGAGTTGTGGCAGGATTACTAAATGTATCATCGATAGAGATGACTTAGTTATCTTCAGCCATTTGTGGAAAGATCACATGGAGCATTTGGCAGAGCACTTTGGGAGACAATGGAACTGAAAGTTGGTCATCAACTTGGCGAAAACAGAACTCGCAAAGGTGAAAGTGACGTTCTTAGGGCACAACATCAGATATGGACGGAAGGTATTGAGGAATGTGAAGATAAAGACCATCAAGGAATTTCTCAGGCAATCCTCAAAGAGGGAAGTACTACAATTTTTAGTATTAAAGTAACTTAAGTAGTATAGTGGCACCATTGATGGATTTGTTAAAAAAAAATACAAAATTTTGGAGGACAGAACAATGCCAGGAGGCATTTGAGAATTTAAAAGGAGTGTTAAACATTGCACCAGTTTCAGCCATACCAAATTTTTTGAAACCCTTCAAAGTTGCCATTGACACAAACAATGTAGGTGTTGGATCTGTCTAAAAGAAGGGAGGGTTGGGCAAAGACAGGAGAAGTAACTGCCATCTGCCAGAGTTAACAGCTCTCAGCTTTTAAGAGAAAATTGCTGGCTCTCACGTTTTCCTCTGCGTATTAGAGAAAACATCATCTGAAAATCAAAGATACCAATGGCTTAACTAGTTGATAGTCCCCTCAGAAGTATCAATGGAGAAGGTGTTCTTGACAAAATATTTGACGGAGAAGCCATAGAGCGTGGTGGATGACACGCAACCTGGCTTCAATTCTGAGAGACTAAAGTTTTTTTTTAATTTTACATAGGTGAGAGTTGTATTTATTGGAATAGCATTCCATTAGAAGCTTGTTTTATTTGGGAATAGTCAGCTGATGTTTATTCGGTTAATTTGTTCACTGTTAGATAAATAAATTGTTATTTGTTGATTGTAATGTCAGTGTCAAAGATTTGTTTTATTTAACCACCAGAAGTTGCTGACAGGCAGGTTACACCATTTGTCACACTCTTTTCCCAGATTACAGGGCAAGGTGATCGTGTTTGGGGGTTTTGGTCTAATTCTCCACTATTGCTAATGTGCAAATCTTAGCGCAATGGGAAAGTGAAAATAAAGCTGTGGATGTGACAAAGTTAGTAAGAGTTTACGTTGAAGTATTGTTTTTAACAAGGCTTTTGTGCACTTGTACATCTCAAATGTGGTGAAACATCTCAAAACATTTTCTGGAATGTTATTCCAAAGAAATATACTGAGGCCCTTCCCAGCTGCAATAAAAGTCTCCTACCATCAGAAAGGTTAAAATAGCATGTGTGGCTTCATTGAAGAAATTAACTTACAAGATGTACGTAAAAGTGAAGTTCCATAAAGTAGGAAAGAAGTGGCTGGGCCAGACGGAGGGAAACTGGAATGCAGAAGCAGAATTCAAGAAATATAGCAGGACACCCTCTACTTAAAGTTGTGGTTGCATTCCTGAAAATCACTACTTTGCATAAATTGATTTCATGTGAAGCATGACTTCCCACAAAAATCAATGTTAAATACAGAGGTAGGTTCCTGCAGATATATTTTGCCTCAAAATTACAATGAACCAGTTGAAATACTGTACCATACATTTGAAGAATTGTGTAATTCTAGCTGTAATTACTTGCAATACAAAATAAATTACTAAATGTAAGAGGCACTGAACAGACTGGTACTTCATGACCTAATTTATATATTTCTAAACGATTAACTTTATAAACCTCATAAACTCAAAAAGAAAATAAATTTAAAAATATTGATGAAATAAAATATTGTGTAATTTCTATAAATCAATGTTAAAATTGAACTCACCTGATGAAGTTTTAACTGACCAGGCTCCATCTAGTCACAGAGGAAAGTCAGTGCCAACTCAACCACTTGTACTTACCAACCTGAGAATGAAACATGACTTGATATATCACATGCTTAGTTTATATCTATTTAGTTAGTTTACTTTAGGGTTAGTCAGTGAAATACGTTTACGTGAGTCTGCAGATATTTTTAAATACAGAAAACAAACAAAATCAAGGTATAGATATGTTACAGGTAAAAACATTTTAACACAAATATTAAAACAAAGTGTCACTTGATTCCTCATACAATCCATGATAGAGTCTCAAATCCAAATGAGTAATTCAATCCTGCTTCAACTCCTTAAGTTTCTACTTAACTGATTCCTTCCACTTTCTATTTCTTAAACCACAGACACAATATTCCTCGGGAAATCTGATGACATGAACTTTCACCAGTCTGATGTACTAAGCCTTTTCAATTCTAACAACCTTAGGAATTCTCCTGTCTTGGAAAATTTCACAAATTAGAGAAAAGCATAAGAGTTGCAGTGAGAGGTTTCCTCTGAGCTCAACTCAACTCCAAACTTCATGGTATGGAAGTCAGAGCTGGTACCTTGTGACTTTAGCTCACCACTTGCTCCAAAGGGCTTCCATGTAGAAGATTAGGCATTAGTATTTCCAGGGACACCATCAATAACCTGCCCTCCAGAGTTCTGAAAAAGTGTCACTGCACCTAAAACATTAACTCTGTTTTCTCCCCACAGATACCCCAGACCTCTTGAGTCGCCTCAGCAATTTCTGTTTTCGTTTTAGATTTACAGCTTCTAAAGTTCTTTGCTTTATAATGTTACAAAAAAAAACTTGTTTCTGACATAAAATCTTGAATTTTGGACTTTTTATCTGCTCTAAATTTCAATGCTGAGAACTCTTCAAAAGCTTTTTGGCCAACTGACAAACTTCGATCTCTGAAACGCAAAATACAGGCTAGAAGTATAGGTTCTGAGCTTTAATGTATAATCTTTTATCGATTTAAGGAGTCCTGTCACCAAATTTCCATATATTAGTTGAAAAGGGCTGAATCCTGTGGATTTAATAAGAGCATTCTAAATAGTAAACAGTACCAAATGAATTGATTTTATCCCAGTCATCAGGACAATAAGTCCATTCATCATCAGATGGATTTGAGTTGGTCTCCATTTCCTGATTAGAACCTTGTCTTTTAAATAATACTTAAGTTTTGGCTGTAATTAAATTTCTGAGCAGCTGCTTGCTATAACTCTCTCAATTCAATAAAAAGTCAGTCTCCTCTTACCTTCATTTTTTTTCATTTACATTTTCAAAATTTATGCTGATAATTGAATTTCCAAATCATTCTTTAGTCTCCTATTCCTGTCTAATCCTATACACCTGAGATCTAGTCACAGCACAGCAAAAAGAAATGCAGGGTGTTCCTCTTGTAGTATCTTTGTTTCTTTTGCCTCTATAGATTGTTCCATCATCTTTGTAAATATTTTTGAGCCAGCCAGGTTTCACAACTCCAGAGACAACTTTTTCATTTACCAAAACACCTTTAGTCAAATGTGACTGGTTTGTAACTCCCACATATACCTCCAATTAATATTTTTGTCTTTATTATACAGTTGGCCAATTGTCAGGCTTCATGGGGCTCCCTGGACTCATGGTGGAGCCCAAAAACATGGTAGCATTATTAGCATTACTCGAGTTGGTGAAAGGAAATTGTGTCACATCATCGCTAACAAGGTATAGAGCTGGATGAACATCACAGGCCATGCAGCAACAGAGGAGCAGCAAAGCTGACGTTTCAGGCTTAGGCCCTTCTTCAGAAATGGGGAAGGGGAAGGGGGTTCTGAAATAAATAGGAAGAGAGGGGGAGGCAGATAGAAGATGGATAGAGAAGAAGATAGGTGGAAAGGAGACAGACAGGTCAAAGAGGCGGGGATTGAGGCAGTAGAGGTGACTCATTCATAAAGGTGACTTCCCCTTAGCCAGCTCATTCTGGTTTAATTTATCAGATGATGGCTCTTTAAATTTTACATGAGGTGGGATTTCTATCATCACCAGAAAGACATTTTGTCCCATAGACCTGCCAGCCAAATGGAGGCCAGCAGCTTTGAGCATCAACAGCACCAGCAAAACCAGTGGCCACTACTGGCACTGCAGATGAGGAAAAGAGATGGTGGTCACCCATGGGCTACAACATTAAAGTACATCTGGAATCTCATGGAGTCCAGGCTGACAGCCTCCAGTGAGGAGATAGGGAGAGGATGAGGCATTTTGAAAGGACAGAGTTTGAGGGTGAAAATGGAGAGGCACAACTGTGATGATCATCTCTGTTGAGATTGCGGAGTTTCAGAGCACCCGAGCGTTCACAGACTGACGGAGGGACTTTGTAGCTTTGTTTTTGAGGTGGTGGGGGAGGCCGAGGAGTGATCTGGATGTTTCCTTTTCTTTTGGCTTTTTCTCATATATCTACTTCTGTTTTTAATCCTGTCGTTTGTTTACTAAGATGACACTAGCGAATTGTTTCTTTGTACACTTTTCACTGTACTCCTGTATTCCTGTACTTGAGTACACAAGGTAATAAAAACTAAATTTAAATCTAAACTTCCTTTAAGGCCCACTGTTATTTTCCAGCAGCCTACAGGGTTAAACCTGCCGCTCTGACCACTGTTCAAATAAAACCTTTAATGAGACAATAATTCCATTGTAAGAATCTCAACTGGGTAAGCCTGGCCACCCACCTAACATCTGCTTACAGAAGGTACAGAGGGACTAGCTCATAACTTATAAAGTTTCTGACTTATAAGCAACAGGTTCCAGCAATTGTTGGCGATAGGTAAGCTAGCTGTCTTCAGGCTTTATGGATTCTTCTACTGCAGAGAAAATGACACCACCTCTTCCTCTGGAGGTCTGGAGGCTTGTGGTTATTTCATTCACACCCACAAGCTGTTCAGCTACCCGAGAGCCAATCAATAGTTATTGGCAGGCAAAATGTCTTTGTCATCATCGACTGATCAGAGCTCCTCAGACCAATCAGCTATTTGTTGCTGGCTAGATTTCATTTTGTACTCACTTCCTGGTACCAGTTTATCTGCAACGAAGCAGCCCCCCAAAGGTAGAACAAACAACACTGTGAAAAGCATGTACACTAAATGCTAGTAGTTTGCTTTTAAAAAAATAGTAATCCCATCCACAACTCTTGGTTTTAAAAACAGCCATTTTGTCATTTAAGTGCACAATCAAAAATACAGAAAAACAAAAACATACTATCGTTACATTGGACTCTTCAATAATCAGTAAGAATGTAAGCTCCTTTCCAAAGAGAGGTATAGGTTGCACCTGCAACTCCAAGTCTTATCACCACAACTAGACAGATACGCACATTCTAAATGTGCAGAGGCTCTATGAAGGGAGACGGAGCCAAAATTTGAGTGTTGCTTTACAAGTAGAAAAATAACTGGAAAAATATTGGTTATTAATGTTAGGTAGGAACTCCAATGGTTCCCATATTATCTCCATTTGTGAAAGTTAAATACCTCTCTTTATTATACATGAAGTGGAAACAGATTTTGAATTTACCATATGATAGAATGTTCTATTCTTTCAATCATTATAGTCAGAAACACCTGTTTTTCGCCATAAATGTACAGTTTGCCATTAGGAATACGTTGAATGACTTTTAAACTTTTTATTGGTTTATATAGACATTTTCGAAAGCAGGAACAGAGCCATTCAAGATGAGATGGGACATCACAATGAACTGATATTTCACTCTGTTGTAACATCAATATTTAACTGGACTGATGCTACGAGAGTACATCTTCCCAAACATCTGCCACCCACATGCCATAAAATCAAACAATAAATAGACATGTCTGTCCAATACTGTACCCTCAGGCGAACTGCAAACAGTTGATTCCAGCAGCATTTCAGCACTAGTCTGTTTTCAGTTTCCTATCGAAACAATGATCAAAGAAAGGATGTGTTTGGCGAACGTGTAAGAAATAAAAGCTGTCTGACAAATACTGTAATCATCCTTCACTGTTCTTCGATTGCTACAGATCTCTCTCCCTCTCAGAGAAATGATAAGTATCGTGCACTGCTTAACAGTTTTTGCTAAGATGAAAGGTCTGCCACAAAACAACCTGCAGCTAACAGCAGGAGGTAAAAAGAAGTTTGAGATCTAAGACAATTTCTGACAATCACAGCAAAATACCGATTTAAACAAGTTGATGACAATGAGATATAAAGATCTGAATAGCATTTTAACTTTTAACTGATTTTATACTGATGTCATGACCAACTCTAGATAACTGTACTCTATAGCATTCTACTATACCCTGTTATTTTCCACTCATGCTCACTGAAGGGACATAAGCAGCACATTTAAAATTGTTTATATCCCTTCCACCTGCAGCTACACTTAGTAGTATATAATCATGTATTGAAAAATACACCTTTTGTCACACAGCATTGTGAATTGGCTTTACCTGGGCATCACATGGTGGCAGTGGTGTGGATTTGATTTGACTGCTCATACAATATACAATGAACAGCGGTGTGAGATCTTCAGATCCAGTTTTGAGTCATCTGCTCAAATAACACAATCAGTAACAGGAAAGAGCTGAAGATTTAAAATCTCTACAGACAAAAACCCTCATGGCAACCCTCATCAAGGAACGATGGGAAAAATATTTCAGACCTGGTAAGAATGTGCTGTAACAGAGAGTTAATGATTCTCTGAAAGAAAATTAATAACTCCAAAATGAATACAGGCTACATCATGAGGTTGTCATCTGTGGGAATTTTCTCAACTCAGAGCTCAGTGGTGAATGATCAGACATGGGTGGGTGCTTCAATGTGCAAAGCTTAAAATTCCTGGTGGTCTAGAATAACTTTAAAACAGGGCAGTAATCCAAGTTCCAAAATTGCTGCTGTAGTGAACAGACAGCATGAGACTTGACTGCAAAAATTGAAGTGCGGGGCCAAGCAAGAAATATTAATCTGAGGTCACAGATCCACGAACACCGCAATCCAGTAATTAAATATGTAACATTGTGCAGATTAACAGTCTCAGCGGAACTCGTCTAACAGGGATAGAAAGTTTGGGTGTTTTATTCAAGTTGCAGAAAAGACAAAAAATCCTTCATAAAAGCCACGACAAAGACAAGAATTATTTTGTTAGACCGTGAAAAACAGGAATCATACAAATAAAGCAAGAAACATGTATTAAGGCTATGAACAGTGGAATTTATACAACAAAACAGCAAAACTAATTTAAGATGTAAGGGGGTAAATCCATCATTTTACCTGTAAAATGCAGAAAGCCTCCAGTACAGCCCAATGCAGCAGCAGAATCACTATTATTATGAAAATATATAATCACCTTGTTACCTTTTGCATCAGAAAAGCAGAAAATCAGAAATAATATTGCCAATAAGAATTAATTCTAGAAGTGGGCCAAAAGGACACAAAAATAGACACCTTGGAGAAAACACTTTTTGAGATACAAAAAAACTTCTAATAAGATGCTAAATCAGAAGTTGAACAAGGAAATATACTCTGTACACAACTGGGAGAATAGATTATAATGTTGTTAATGGCTCAGTAAGAGATAAAAGAAGCAAAAGTTTTGAGGCACTAAAAGCCTTTGGCAATATGGAACAAAATTTTTGAAACAGCTAGGTGCAATAGGAAAAAAACAGCACCTGGGACATATGTTGATTTGATTAATTATTTCTAAGGATTATTGGACAAACGTAATTGCTGTGCCTTCAAGTCAAAATTCTTCAGGGACAGAATTGTTGTATGAATTGCTGTTTTTCTTTTTGTCAGATTTATTGCGTTCCAAAGAAGACCTGACTCTAGAGAAAGCCATTCAAATAGTGAGTGATGCATAAGTCTGGATGCACTACAGATCAATACAAAGAGAAGGAGGTCAAATTTGGTACAGGAAATCGGCAGAACCTATTCAATTCTTAAGTTGCAAAACAGCAAAAAGCATTTGTAAGCAATCAGTATAACAATAAGGACAGGCATCAGACACTAACAATCCATACCATCATTACAGACCAAAGAAACTTCATTGGTACCGACAGTGCCCAGCTAGTAAACGTAAATGTTTCATCAGTCACACATTCTTAATGAGCAGATGTGGGAAAAAGATTCAAAAAAGCAAGAGGTCAAACAGCTACCCACACAACAGATTAATGAGATACAACAGTCTACAAACAATAGAATATAGGCGATCCAGTCCTTACATTTCAGCAAGCTGTTATATATCTATTATGTAGCAAGCTGTTATATATGTCAATAGTCAAGTTTCACACCGAATCAAGCTTCATTACATTATCTGATAGTGAATCATGGTTAAAAAAAACCTGCAGGTGACAACTGTGGAACTACATTAACCAAAAGTATGCTACAAACAAGTCCATAAGATGTCACCGAATAGTAGAAAACCTATATATACTTGTCAATCAATAAATCCCACTGTTGAGTAGGAATTTGATCCTTAATGTCAATCTTCTTGAAAAGGCAGAAGGAGCTAAACTATATAAAGTTAAGGAAACATCAATCAATGAATTTCTGATCAAACGACAGCTAATGGAAGATTCCATAGAGTTTCCCTGGACCCATGGTAGAACCCGAACAAAATCCATTGAGATTATTTATGCTGGCTTGAGATATTTATTTCACAGCCTTAACAAGATGGGAACCTGTGAGTGTTTCATATTAGCACAAATGCCTTCCGCTGCTATTAACATTGAACAATGCTCAGACTGGGGGCCATGAGTACTCTAGTAATCTGGAGGCACAGGCTAATGCCCTGGAGTCCTGGGATTCAAAACCCACAATAGCAGCTGATGGAACTAAATTTGATCAATAAGTGAGCGTGTCTTTCAGTTTTAAGACAATTGGGAGTGAGGAACAAATGCTGGCTTTGCCGGCAGTGCCCAGAGGCCATGGAAAAACAAAGTAAAAGAAATGAATAAAGAACTGCAATAGCCAGCAATGTTTATAAGTAAGATGCAGCAATGAGATAGCCAATGAACAGTATACCCCAAGTGGTGAGTCTATAGCTGATGTAACTCAGCGTACAACACAGCTTGATGAACAAACAGCCAAATAGATTCAAGTCAGATGCTGGATGCTGAGGTGACTTGGAAGAATTCACGCAGAATATTTGGCGTCTTCATCTTCCCAGGAAGAATTCTCAGCAATTAAGACCCTTGCATTGGAAATTGGAAAAGTAAGAGGCAATTTAAATTAAATTATACATATACACACATATAGTTTTGCAGGGTATATGTTGTGGATGTTTCCTCTTGTGAGACAATCTAGAACCAGGGGTCACTGTTCAAAAATAAGGGGTCACCCACTTAAGTCAGAGATAAGCCTTTCTTTCACTGGCTTGTAAGCCTTGGGGCTCCTCCTTAAAGGCAGTAAAAGCAGAGTCTTTGAATGATTTTTTAAGTCAGAGGTGATTAGTTTCTTGGCTAGCAAGGGGAGAAAAGTTGCTAGGAGTTGATGGAACAAGTAGTTTAGACTATAATCAGATCAGACACAAACTTACAAAAAGGGAGAATAGGCTCAAGGAAGTAAACAGCCTACTCATAGTCCTAACTAGTTCAGTTTTTATTTTTGTCTCTATGTGAGTTTGTATGCCAAATCTGAAACAATCTTCTAACTGAGGAAATCAACATGTTGCTTTCAGCGCTAATGGAATTGCTAAGAGCAAATGAACGAGTCCAAATCAATCAACATGCTGAAGTAACAATTGTACCTGCTTCAGCACAAACCGGCATGAAGACTCAGAATAAAAAGGTTCTAGCACATAATGATGATATTATGTATATAACTCCATGGAAATCACCATTGAGAAGGAACGACCAATGTCCAATGATTCAAGATATTGCTAAAAGGCAATTGCCTATTTTATTAGGGACAAGTCCTCCACAAACAAAATCCAAATGTCTCCTGTTTAAAACAACCTACAGATTTCAGGAACAGAACAAAGATAAGAGTCTTCCGACCAACTAACTACCGTTCATATAGGTATGAAGAGAACCCATTCCGAGGGGAAAGGAAACTTCCAGGTTGCATGAATTTGTAATGTTAGAGGCTTGGGACAATGGCATATGTAATTAAGTACACAAATGTATAATAATAATGGCAAACAAAAGCTTGAGGCATAAGTCGCACATGGATCTGAAAGACTGAGGGGTATCATAGCACCATACATTATGATGAAATCTTATGGATGTGGGGTGATCAGCTTAAAATCTCTAATATCTGGCCCTCCTCAAAGTCTCATAAACCATGGGTAGAATATTCTGAATGAAGTGGGCAATGGAGGGAAAATTGGGAAAATCATGTGAGATGACCAGTGATGAGCTGCTTGACATCAAAAGCAAAAAGTGCATTTTCCAACCAAATACTGAACAGCAACTGAAGATTCTCTCCAATAAGTGACAAAAGAAATGTTTGCATGCATTTGCATATATTAACATCTCATTAATACTTAATATCACTTAATTAACATGCAGTTACCTATTCTCCCACCTGCCAGGTAGAAAGTAGATGGTGACAATTCCCAACGTGGAAGTCAGACCAATTATCAGGCAGTTTTGCTTGAGTCTGAGTTCAAGTTTGATTTATTGTTGTCGTATGTACTGAGATACAGTGTAAAGTGTTGTTTTGCATGTTATACAGGCAGATCATACAATACAAAATGTATCAGGATAGCAAAACAGAGTCCTTCAGCCCTCCTTCTTGAACACCACTCACAAGCACCTCAGAGCACAGTCTTTGGGCAGTGACCACATACACCCTCCTTCCACAGAGGTTGGCATCATACATGTACCAGTTTCATTTTGGCAGGGTCACATAATAATAACTTGCACTTCAATGCTTTATTTCGGAACACCTTCTTTTGGAATGCTGCTGACGGGACACTTTGTACACAGGAACAGGCAGCCAATTATTGAATTGGATCAAGCTGCACATCAGGGTTGCCCACTTGTTCCCTTAGAAAAGACCCTGTCAATATCCACCATATTGAGTTCCCTCAGAAACTAATGTTTCAATAAGACCACTTTTCATTCTTTGCCGAATGGATAAGGTACGTTCAACATTTCCTTGAAGATAATTCCTTTATCCCAGTAATGAATCAAATAAACCTTTTCTGAACTTCTTCTAACACAATTGTATGCTCTTTTAATATACTCCAGATATAAACCATCCAACACACTGTACCTGCAGTAAAACTTACTTATTTTTCTATTCCGTTTTTCTTGAGATAAATGCCAATGTTCAATTTGCCTTCTTTTTCACTTGTTGTACCTGCATGCTGTTCTAATATGATTCATGTGCCAGGATACCAGACTCCTTTGTATCACCAGGCACTAAAATCACTTTCCATTTAAATAGTACTGCTTTTTTAATTCTCCTGCCAATGTTAGAAGTTTGCATTTATCCACATTGTACTCCATCTACAATAATTGAAAAACTATGTATATCCCATTGCAGATTCTTTACCTCCTCCCTACAACTACCTTTTCTACCTATTATGGTGACATCAGCAAATTTAGCTATCACATACTTCATATAAACAGTTGAGGCTTTAGTACTGGTCACTGTGGCATTGCACTAGTTGGCTTGTTAATCCAAAATAAAACATTTATGACAACTCTCTGTTATCTGCTAGCTAACTAATCATTTAACAGTGTTAACTTGTAATCCACTATACCTTGTATTTTTATCCTGTGTAGTAACCTCTGATATAGCCCTTTCTAAAGCCTTTTGGATATCCATGTACATCACATCTATAGGTCCTCCTTTAGCAAACTTGCTTGTTACTTCTTTAAACCAACTCTAATAACTCATCTCCTGACTCCACAAAGCCTGCTCACCACCAAGGCATATGGGTGTGATGGAATACTCACCACTTATCTGGGTTAGTGTAAGTCCAACAATACTTAAGAAGCTTGGCACCATCCAGGACAAAGCAGCCCATTTGATTGACACTACAACCAGAAATATTCACTCCATTCACCACTGACGCTCAGCACAGGATGTACCACCTACAAGGCTCACTGCAAAAATTAATTGAGGCTCTTTAGAAAATACCTTCCAAACCCACTACTACTACCACATACAAGAACAAGGTCAGTAGGAAGCACCAACATCTGCAAGTTCCCCTCTAAGCCACTTACCAAACTGGCTTGGCAATATATTGGCATTCCTTCAATGTCTGTGGGCCAAAATTCCAAAAATCCTCCCTAACGGCATTGTGAATCTACAAACAATAAGTAGACTGCAGTAGTTCAAGAAGGAAGTGCACTACCATCTTCTCAAGGGCAAGCAGGGATGGCTGATAAATGCTATCCATATGACATGAATTAATAAAAGTAATTAATTACATACAACTTCACTTTCACAGAGCCGCATTCTCACTGCCTGATCACTTTAAGATTTTCAAAGTACCACACTATAATCTCCTTCATATTGTATTCTAGTACTTTCTCTTTAACAATGGCTGTCTTTTCTACTTTAACTGTTATTGCTTTGCTCAACTCAGTGCCACAGGTGAACTACGTGCAGTCTCCAGAGTGAAATTAAAGTGTGCAGTGGCCACCTTTAAATAACACCCCCAAGTCACAGACTTTAATTTCTCCAGCAACATTGATTTTATATTAAGCCTGGTAAAACATCTGCACTTTATTCACCAATAAAGCAGTGAAGTGTTTAGGTATCAGCTGGTATGCACAAGATAAGTGACTCAATACAAACAATCTTCCTTACTGTATCAAATTGTTTTTCCACATACAAAATTAAACGTATTTTACTGTTGAGCCAACAATAAATCAAATCGAAAACTAACTACTTGTGTAAATTATTTCATTTTTCTTAAATAAATTGCTTTTACTGGCAACATCCCCTAGGTTTCATGTAACAGCTCTCCTTAGAAACTCTGTGAACTATTACCCTAATACAAATCTGAATGCTAACTTGGATCTTCACTTTTAAACGAAACCATACAGCAATGCAAGAAGTTTACCTGTTCCAATCTGGGCTAATCCCTCACCTTTCAATTCTATTACAGTATCTAAACCTGCTTTGTAATCTCACAGCATGTACAATCACATGAAATAAGTGATAGGAAAAGAACAAGAAGTGGTAACCGTTCTGAAGAAGAAGAATATTGGACTTCAAATGTTAATTATGTTCATCTGTCCACAAACGTTGCCAGACTTGTTGAGGTTCTCCAAAACTTTGTTTTTATTTCAGATTATCAGCATGCATAGTACTGTTTCTATTTTGGGGAAAACTCTACATTGTATCTGACACAAAGGAAGATTTGTGCCATCTGCTAGCTAGAGGACAAGGACAGCAGTCACATGGGAACACCACTGCCTGCAAATTCCCCTCCAAGCTGTATACCATCCTGACTAAAAACTATGCAACCTTTTCTTCATTGTCATTGGATTAAAACTGTGGAGCTCCCACTTAAGGTGCACTACTGTGCCCCTCCTCCTTCGATCACTGCACACCAAATGCAATAGTTCAAGAAAGCAGCTCACCACAATGTTATCAAGGGCAATTAGCCACAAACAATAAATGCCTGAATGCTCAGATCACATGAAAGAAACATTTAAAAATATTTGGCCCACCCTACCCATTGCAGACTTTTTGCAGCCCATGTGCCAGTGACATAACTTTTGGAGGGACAAAATGAAATTTCTATATCTTTGCTGCTCTTTAGCTCTATTTTGCAGAATAGTGGATTCACAATGAAACCACACAATGAGGAAAGGATTAGATTGCCATTGAAAAATAAATTGCACAGCTTTATCTCCTTGTTGCAACTGGGAAGTGATAAACCCGACCTTTTTAAACCTGTTGTCTTAGCTTCAGCTCTTAGATGAAGTTGGATTGCTGAACTACAATTCTAACAGTCCAGTACTTAAACATACTCACCTTCAAGCCTCAGCTGCAGCTCCGATAATTATATAGTGATTAGGTTTCTTCTCCCTGCAGAGGTTGAGGGCATCCAAGTTGGGATTTAAGGCTATGGTTCATTATATAGTAATCCCAGTAGGAGTTGGCTTATTATTTATAACCCTCGCGTACACACTACTGGATATCTAAGAGGGCAGGCCAATTCTGAATTTATATCTTAATAATAATTTCTACTTCCATGGACAACTATTCCAAATCTAGATTTAAAAGAAGTTTAGAAATGTCAATCTATGGGAGTTTGTGTCATGGTATAACTGTTGTCAATGCTGAGTTGAAGAATATGTCCTTAAATTTTATAACCATCCTCTAAAATTTGTTTTTAAAAATGTGGGAGCTCATTAGTTAGATTTTAGTTTATTTATTGTAACTGACTTGAGCAAGGTTAGAGTCATGACTTGAAATGTAATCTTAGCCTATTATTTAGATATTTTCTGTACAATTTTCAATCCCAGCCTATCAATGTAAACAATTAGAGATATGTTTGCATTGAATAAGGCTGGAGATCTAACTGCTAAGGTTTATTATTTCAATGTCATTATAGCTAGTATTTTTGGCTCACAGTCAGACAAACATTACAACAGTCAACTCCTTTTCTAAAGATGGGCAACAATCATAAATCTATCTGTTGTTGGTACTTCCATCAGCCTGAAAGCTGTTCCAGGAAGAGGATGTGTTGTCTATGAGATCATAACTATACAGGAATTTCAATAGAAATCTATGTTTTTAATGTTCCTGGGGAGTTTGGTAGGGGGGTAGGTTAATATGGCTTTTTAATTAGCCCCCATAGACACAAGACAGACTGATTTCTACCTGTCTTGTGTTCTTTCAAGGCTTATATCATTTACCCTGACCTCCACAATCCTCCAAACTCTAGGGAATATTTTGCATTCTACTGAACTCTTCTTTTTTCATTTTGCTTACATTTTGCTTTGATATTTTAGATTAGAAATTGTTATTGGTGATATTAGCTATGATAAACCAAGCGTACTAATTTGCATTTCTCTACCTATTATTTTATAATGGTGTCTGCACTAAAATAATGAATGAAGGAAAATCAGATGCATGTGTAAAGTGTAATATAATATTAACAGTATTTCTAAATTTGTTATTATTTTCTAAACAGAGGAATACTCCTCAAGTTTACGTAAGTGATGGCTTCTGTGCAGATATAGGAAAGACACTAAATTAACATGACCATAGAATTAGTTAGTGCACTTTACAACGCATAAAAAATGTTCTCTTGAATTTGCAGTCTCAAACTTGCTCTGAATACAGGAAAGATTCAAAGATAATGCACAAAACTGGACAATACCCCTTTCCAGTGATGTGCACTCCAGCTCAAAGAGTTCCACATGGTTCAATACAATCTGTGGATGCTACACAGCTTGGTTCATGTGAAGTGTACATATTATATAATATATATTATATTATCAAATAATCAGGCTGAATCGTCAATCTAGAGGCTGCCCTGATTCAAGTGCAACCACCTCCTCGGTGCAGCAATATATGCTATCAGTTATAACACCTAAATTCTTCTAATAGCCTTTTAGGATTTTTGGCGCAATGACTAAGCTGACTCCAATTCTGCAGTTAACTCATTCACTGATGCTGAGCTTTATTTCCCGACAGAATTCAAGTAAAAGAAAAGATTGACTATTCTACAAAGCAGTTCTTGAAGGAAACCAGTCAGAATACATAGTTAAAGCATTTATATCTGTATGGTAATCTAAGATATGACTCTAACACTACAAGAACATAAGAAATGGATACAGGATTAGGCCATTCAGCTACCCCACCATGCCATAACATCATGGCTGATCTTCCCTAATCCAAGCTCCTTCTTTCACACGAGTTCACCATACCCTCAACTACTTGATATTTTTAAAATTCCATTCTAATTCTCTTTAAGTACTTTAAATGATCCACATCCACAACTTTCTTGGATAGAGGATTCCAACTTTTTACTACCATCTGGGAATAGAAATTCCTTTACATCAGCTTTAAATGAATGTCCCTCTAGACTGTAGTTCAAATGTCCCCCATTAGTGGAAACACCTTCTCACCATCTAACCTATGAAGCCCTGTCAGAGGCCGATATGTTTCAATTAGATCACCCCTCATTCTTCTGAACTCCAGTGCATAAAGGCCTGATCCGTTTAGCCATTCTTTCAAAGTCAACCCATTCATCCCAGAAATCAGCCTAGTGAATCTCTTTTGAACAGCTTCCAGCACAGTAAATAGCACAAGAAGGGACTCTAAACTGGGTCTACATTCATCTCAGCAGAGTTGCATCTAATATTCAAGTTAAAAAAATTCAAAGATTTTCGAAGGTAAACAAAGGTTAGTATTTCAGTTGTTGGTGAGTTGGTCGTAAGAGGGAATAACCTTCAAATTAGCGAGAAAGCATAAAAGGGCAAGGTCAGAAAGACCCATTTTATACAAAATACTAATCGAGTTTGAAACCCTAGAAGTTTTGCCTCTAGGAGTCTGGAAATTGGGGTTCTTGAGACAGAGATACTAGACGTTTATTTGGCAATGAAATATGAAGCACAAAAGGCCAAACCAAATGGTGGTACAGTTCAGCCATGACCTGGCTAATAACTGCACGAGAGATTTTTGTTGAGGCTTATGAAATATCTTTTAAATGTCTGCCACTCTCATGCACGTACTTCCCCTTTAACCTATTTTCCCAGCCCAATTTAGGCAACTCTTTCTCCACACTTCTGCAATTGTCCTATGTAACTTGAAGATATCAATTTGAGACCCAAGTAGCTCTCCTTCAAACTAAGTTTGAAATTCTATTATGTTGTGGTTACTACATGCTAGGGAATTCTTAACTACAAGATTTCTTACCAATCCCACCTTATTACAGATGACTTGATCTAAAATATTCTGTTCCTGGACAGATTGTGTAATGTACTGCTCTAAGAAAAATGTTACATTTCCCACGATATCCATCCAGTCAGTGTACAGATTAAAATCATCTATAACAATTATAATGCCCTTTTTATAAGCCTGCACTACTTTCCTACTTATATGTTGTCCTACTCTGAGACAACTCTTCAGAGGTCTGTAGATAACTGCCACCTGAATCTTCTTTCCCCTGCTTTCTTTGTTTCCAATGGAACTGATTCCAAGTCCCAATCTCTTACGTCTTAGGATCACATTGATAGCATTCTTTATAAGCAATGTTCTCCCCTCTTTTTATCCATATTTTCCCAGAACTTCAAATACTCTTGAATATTAAGCCCCCAGTCCTAGTCACGCTGCAACAGATATGGTGATATACAATATCATTAACATCTGGGTGAGATTGCTGAGGAATCCAAGGGATCTGTTGCAATCATAATTTCTGCTTCATGTGTTCAGCAGTAGTGTGACCATAAGTTTGCTTCTAATCATATTTGCCTCATGCCAAGTTTGGGATATTAGAATATAAGCCATACTTCACAGTCTAATTTTTTTTTGTCAACAATCTACACATTTTTGTTTGATTTATTTCATTTGTAACAAATTGCCTGTAGTGTTCAGTGATGTGTAGATTAGGTTGGTTGTAGGGGGATGAGTCTGGGTAGGATGCTCTGAGGTTCGATGTGGCCTTGTTGGGCCAAAGGGCCTGTTTCCACACTGTAGGGATTCTCTGAATTCTAATATCTAATTAGTCATTTTTTTCTTACTAAAGACACCTGGGTGATTTGATTTGTATACCAATCCAGTCTGAGATTCATACAATTAGCCATATTACCATTCTGGTTAAATTTAACATTTGTTATGAGTGATGGAAGAGTGGGACTGAAAAAGAATCAGTTTACCCTTCAAACTTGGTCATAACAAGATGTAAAATGGGACAATCCTTTCTTTTCTTTTCAGTGCTTACATTTACGATTTTAGGACTTTTTTTTATTGGAACATATCCCACTATCTCCAAAATATTTGTTTTAAAGTTGTGAAATTAGATTGAATCATTCGTTTACTTTGTTATCACAAATTTCATTTAAACATCACAAACAAGTTCATGTTGTACATTAAATCACTAGAAAGCCATTCATGTTTGAATTTTTTACAGGATGCTGAGGAACAGCTGAAGATGAATACCAGAGTTTACACAAGCTTAAAATGCAATAGGTAACTGGGTGCATGAATACCTGTGTTGTAATTTCAGAAGAAAATAGGATGGGCCCACTCAGAATTACACAGTGCTTCTAAATAAATGGGCCCTAAACATGCCCTGGGATTGACATAATATTCTGTTGGTACAAAACATCTGCAAGCTCTAAATATGGGTTTTGTCCTCAGAAGAAGCTCATTGGGCATCAAGAACTTCCCAATGTGGGAGTTCCCATGTCCCAGCCCTTTCTAAAGGCCAGAATGATTCCCAATCCAACCACCAATGCAAGTGAGATTCAGTTAGCGATTCAGGACAAAAATATGCCTCATCTTCAAACATTTAAGGCACAAATGTTTTAAAAGTAAAACCATACGAAGGAAATCAAAGGACAACAGAATATTTCCTATTTCAGTGAAGAAAGAAATTAGATTTTATTAATATCTAAACACAAAGATTTTTTTCCTAATGCTGAGCAGTCCTGCTTTGCAATCTATGACCGCAGTTCTCAATCATCGGCCTTCTCAGCAGAAGCAAACAATTCATTTCTCCCTAGACTGTTACAGAATGAGGCTAATATTTAGCTTCTCTGTCTTTCTTTCAATTTGTCTCTGAATCACAGCCCATTCACCAAAAGCAAACTGAAAACCTGAGAAAGTACTTGTACAAACAAAAGACAAACAGGGAACTCTGTGAATAATGTATAACTTTGAAATAAATCTCCTCAGATAGATTGCAGTGTCCACTTATGGTGGAGGAGGCTATGGCTTAGTGGTATTATTGCTAGACTGTTAATCCAGAGGCCTAAATAATGTTCCAGGGAGCTATGTTCAAATCAGATGGTGCAACTGAATTTGAATTCAATAAAAAAAAACAAATCTGTAAGGAAGAGTTTAATGATGACAATGAATCAATTGTCAGGAAGAACCCATCTGATTCACTAATCTCCTCTAGGGAAAGAAACGACCATCTTTATCTCATCTGGCCTACATGTGACTCCAGACCCACAGTAATGTGATTTCATCTAAACTGCCCTATGGGCAATAAATGCTGGCCTCCAGCAACACCCTCAGCCAATGAATAAAGGGAAAAAAGAAGCCTTTATATGACAGTTATATAAAAAATGGCACTGGATTCTTTTGCCGTCTTCTCAAAACTATCCTACACTGCTTTTTAAATAAAATTAACATCTTTATAATATTGTAGACATACTTGGTAATGATTGTATTTAGTATTCAAGAGCCCACATTTTCAGTTTAATATATTCAAAGATGACTCATCTCTTAATAATTAGCTTCATTAGTGTTTTAGTCAAAGTATGTTCATTCACTTCCAATGCACTACAAAATTCGGGCTGATATTCACAATACAATAGGAAGATTCTTTTTAAAAGTTATTCTTTCTCAGGACATGGACGTTGTTGTGCATCCATAAGTGTTCTTAAAAATGTGGTGGTATGCTGTCTTCTTGAGCCCCACAGTTCAAGATGCAATAGGTACATCCTCAGTGCCATTAGGAACAGAGCAATAGGATTTTCTTCCAGTACAGTTACAGCAGTGCTATCTATCTGACAACGTGAAGAATTACCCAGAGATGTCCCATATACAAAAATCAGACCAAGTCCAACCCAGCCGATTACCACTCCATCAATCTACTCTGAATCATCATTAAATCATCATCTATAAAACCTTGCTTAGAATACACTTGGAATATTGTGTTCAGTTCTGGTCGCCTCAATATAGGAAAGAGGTGGAAGTTTTAGAGAGGGTGCAAAGGAGATTTACCAGGATGCTGCCTGGACTGGAGGGCAGGTTGAGGAAAGGTTAGAGCAAAGAAAGATGAGAGGTGACTTGATAGAGGTGTACAAGGCATAGATGGAGTGGATAGTCAGAAACTTTTTCCCAGGGCAGAAATGACTATTACGAGGGGGCATAATTTTAAGGTGAGTGGAGGAACATATAGGGGAGATGTCAGAAGTAGGTTCTTTACACAGACAATAGTGGGCATGTGGAATGCGCTGCTGGCAGCGGTAGTGGAATCAGATACTTTACAGACGTTTAATCAACTTTTGGATAGTCATGGATGAGAGTGAAATGTAGGATATGCAGGGTAGTTTGATCTTAATAGGATAATAGGTTGGCACAACATCGTGGGCCGAAGGGCCTGTACTGTGCTGTACTGTTCTAAGTTCTATGTTCTTAAGTGATAGAAGGCGTCATCAACAGTGCTATCAAGCAACACCTGCTCAGCAAAAATCTGCTCAATGACACCCGGTTCGGGTTCCACCAGGGCCACTCAACTCCTGACCTCATTGCATCCTGGGAGTTACCATTGATCAGAAATTCAATTGTTGTCATTACATGAACAAAGTGGCTAAAAGTGCACGTCAGAGGCTAGGAGTACTGTTGCAAGAAACTAACATCCATCATCTACAAGGCACAAGTCAAGAGATCAGGGGCTACTTCCACTTGCTTGGATGAGAGGAGCTCCAACAACACTCAAGAAACTTGAAACCATCCAGGACAAAGTCAAAACTCACACTACACCAGATTATAGTCTAACAGGTTTATTTGAAATCACAAGCTTTCAGTGGTCATCTCCTTCGTCAGGTAATGTCTGAAGCTCTGCGGTATGAAGGCTGGTGATTTTGAATAAACCCGTTGGATGATAACTTGGCATTGAGTAATTTTTGACTTTGTCCATCCCAGTCTGACACCAGCACTTCCACATCATGGTTACCATCCAAGACAAAACAGCCCACCTGATTGGCATTATGTCCACAGGCATCCACTCCCTCCACCACCGACGGTCAGTAGCAGCAGTGTCTACTATCTACAAGAAGCTCTGCAGAAATTCACCAAAGATCCTCAGAGAGTCCCTTCCACATCCATGACTACTTCCATGTAGAAGGACAAGCGCAACAGATACAAGGGAACATCACCGCTGGCAAGATCCCCTCCAAATCATTCACCATCCTGACTCCGAAATACAAAATTCTGTTCCTTCACTGTTGCTGGGTGAATATCCTGGAATTCCCTCCCTAATAGCGTAGCAGGTCTACCATAGCAGGTGGACTGCAGTGGTTCAAGAAGGCAGCTCACCACCACATTCTCAAGGGCAACTAGAGATGGCCAATAAATGCTAGCCAGCCACTGATGCCCACATCTCAATTAGATTCAGCAACATTGAAGAAACAGTTTAATTGCAATTCAGGATGATAAGTGACTTGGAGGAAAAATCATGCTGGTAGTGCTCTTATACATTTGCTATTCTTGTCCTGCTAGTGGCGGAGATTGCTGGTTTGGAAGGTGAGGTCAAAAGGTGCCTTGTAATGCAACTGCAGTGCAGTTACTTGAAACAGACACAAGGGGCTGAATGGCCTACTCTTATTCCTGGAGCACAGTACGGGTGACGCAGAGAACTGTTAATTAAATGCAAGTGCTCACAGGCAGTATTTTTCCCACTGGTAAAAGTGTTTATTTTCATTTGACAGTATTTAAAATCTAATTTAAATGAAGCATCTGTTCGCTGTGCTTTGATTTTTACATTGAATTAAAGTCTATACATCTAGCACTTTGAGAAAAAGAAACTGACTAAATACCAGTCTTCTTTGGTTGTAGCCCTATGCAGCCTATGAAAAATGGAATATATGGCTGGATATCTTGTCAGACAACTTTAAAGACTGTAGTGTTTGTTAATGCAGTTCTGCAATGTAATCTCATTATGAATGCATGGACAACTTACAACCTTGCTATTAGATGCAGATCTGTAGAAGTTGTTGAAATTGTGACTGTGTGCTTTGTTTGATTAATTGTTTTCTGTAGAGCTAATACAATTGAATATTTTGACGAAGCTTTCGGATGACTGTTCATTTTGACAAATTAATAAACATTTGAAAGGATATTGTCCATATTGCACTGGTGTGATTGACAGTTTTACAAGCTTCTAAGAGAGATTCTTTTACAGTTGTGGTTTGAGTAGGTGACTTTTTTATTTGCTGAGCACTTAAAAGTCTTCCCAGTATAATGATATAGTTTTTGAGCTCTGCACTTAGTGGATACAGGGTGAGGGGAGAAGGGCATGGGGAATAAACAAAGGATTGACTGAGTATGGGATATGGGGGTTTGTGAGGTAAGAGATAAGGACTGGATTCTAACAACCATGTAGAAAGCTGGGACAGAGACTCAGCAAACACAGATAGGCCTTTTAACCTAGTATCAGAGATAATGGGAACTGCAGATGCTGGAGAATTCCAAGATAATAAAATGTGAGGCAGGATGAACACAGCAGGCCAAGCAGCATCTCAGGAGCACAAAAGCTGACGTTTCGGGCTTGGACCCTTCATCAGAGACAGGCCTTTTAACCTGCTCACTTTGGCATCCATCCATTCCCATTCCCACCGTGTATGTACTTCCACTGGAGGCAGGCACAATTCCACCCCAGACCAATACTGGGTCATGAAAGTTGCATATGAATGGGTTGACTTTCAGAAGTCAGGCATGCAATATTTGGATCTGAGGGATAACTTTTTCACACAAAAAGTGGTGCATATGTGAAACAAGTTGCCTGGCAAAGTGGTAGAGGAGAGTACAATTACAATATTTAAAACACATTTGGATAGATATGTAGATAGGAAAAGTTTAGAAAGATGAGGGCCAAATGCAGGCAAATGGAACTAGTTCAGTTTAGGAAACTGGTCAGGATGGGCAAGTTGGGCCGAAGGGTCTGTTTCCATGTTGTATAGCTCTATGACTCTAATTGTCCCAAATCCCACTACTTTGATTCAGAAGGGAAATGTTTGGCCTGGTGTGTTGGTGGTACTTAGAGCACGGTATTGTCTTTTGAGGCTATGTCCACCTGTTTGGATGTGTTGAGAGAAAAAAATTGGGTTTCTTTGGCTAGAATCCTTATACATGAACACAAACGTCACATTCACACATAATAAAGGCAGAGACAGACAGCGCTAAGGACAGGTGTGAAGGTACAAATGGACAAATACTAGCCACTAATCATGGATACGAAACAACTAAACCCCTTTGTCAAAGGGTTAATCACGAGGGGGCAAATTTTAAGATGAAGAGCAGGGGTTTTAGAGAGGATTTGAGAATTTTTTTTCACCCAGAGAGTGGTAGGAATCCAGAATGTGCTGCTTGGGAGGTCAGCAAAGGCAGAAAACCTCACAACCTTTAAAATGCATGAGGATGAGCATTTAAAATGAGATAACATTCAGGACTGTGCACCAAGTGCTGGAAAGTGGGATTAGTGTAGGTAGGTTGATGCAGACTTGATGGGCTGAAAGGCCTTTTCTGTGCTCTACGATTAATTGGCACTTTATTTGGCAACAGGACAGATTCTTAATGTCAATATTCTTCTTGCTATCTGTAATAAAGCACTGGCTATTCTGCTTAACAAATTAACAACATTACTGAGATTGAAAATTTGAATAAAATTATTTATACAGAAGATAGATAAAAGAAAAACTGAATCAGAATTAGATAGAACTGTTACCTGGCACACCCTGTGTGATTTTACTGAAAACCACACTCTTTGCAATCTGAAAGCTTAGAAAGAAACAGAAATAGTTATTTCTATTGACTGCCTTTACCATTTGAAAAATTACTTTTTAAATAATTTAGAAATGTAATGAAATTGAAATGACCTCTTCAACAAACTGGCTCAGGTCAAAATGTGTTACAACAATTAATAAAATGTATATTTAATAATACATTTAATTAATCTCCAAGCCGTTTTATGTATGTTGCTAAGTATAGTTACGATACAATGGTGAGTTTGGCAATTTGAAAATAAAAATCTTATGTGCTGTGGCTAACCCCTTAATTAGATGAGAATTACCCAACAGGCTGTTCCAAGTGTCAGCAGAGCTCACTACAGCTGAGGAGATTTGTACCTTGGCTTCCCCAATGAACCTGTTGTTAGCATTCAGTAGGCTGGATTCATTCATATTATTGATTTGTTAAACTCATTTCCCTGGTGCTTGGAGACAAGGAGCAGATGTGCTCTTTATTTCATTATTATGTAACTACAGTGAAGTACCATCAGAAAGAGTACATTCATTATTTGGTCAATTATTAATTAGTCATCACCACAATCAATTGCAGTTTCTGGAAGTGAATGTGATTTGTCTTGTTTGCTCAATGGGTTCATATCAGCACTTAGTATTACTCCAAAAAGTGTAAAAGGTGGAGTGGTTTTTAGGTCCAAAACTGAACAACTTGGTATACCTTAGCTTCTAAGTTTTCGATTCATTTTTGTGCCTAACAAAGTTCTGATTCTCGAATAGGTGTTCACATTTATAAAGAATGAATTCATTGTTTTGTAGAAGAAAAATATCACAATGATATTGTAAAGTTTGGGGTTAATATGCATTCAGAAAATGGAAGAGAGCTTGACCTTTCATCTGACCTATGCTCCAATCAATATGCATTTTTTGAAGAGAAAAATCAGAGGAAATTTTATTGAACACATAGCCACAGAAATCATGGGCTTTGATTTATACAGGGAGACAGAGAGGGAAGATAGGGCAGATTGGAATCCTAGAATCATGGGTAACTTGAAGTTCTTGCCAAATTTAATGATTGGGCCTCAAAACTAATAAAAAAGGATTGTGGAGTGTAGGGTGGGTAAGTCAAGTGAAATAACAGAAAATCCCAGGGAGTTGGGAAAGCCTATGAAACAAACAAGAAAGGTTAGGGGACAATGTGTGGTCTGTACGGCTTAAGATGATCATAGACAATAGGGCAGGGGTGAGGATCCTGCATATGGGCAGGAAAGGGTTAATATCTAGAAGCGTGATTAGAACCACCTACATTGCTGATTTCATACAATCAGAGACAGTCTGAGACAATCAGTGGAGAGAGGTGGAAGACTTTGAACAAGATCAATAGTACTATTATAACTCAAATTCTCTACTAGTTGGGCTAAAGAGGTACATTGCCCACATCCACAACAAACAGTAACAGGATGTAACAAATGGAAAGAAGGTCAGGCCTGAAACAAAGGTGCAGAAGAAGAAACATGATGATTTTCAAAGTAGAGGTATTTTGTATGGGGCAGTTGTCTGCTGGGTATACTTTCAAGCTGAACAGTAATCAATGACTAGGTTAGAAAAATCTGTGAGAGAGTTATAAATCTAAATAATAAGACAGTAAACTCAGGCTGGAAGGTAAAGTATTGCAAAGGTTCTGCAGCTCCTATCAGGCATCACCATCATTACATGTGGCAACTGTGAACGGAGAAAAAAAAACTAAAATGTGCCATGAAAGCCAGATGCTCTTGGAATGGAATTTCCCATTCCAAAGATAGTCTGAGATATTTGGATTTTTTTTTAAATGGTCAGTTAATTTAACAATTATTATTGAACCCTTAAAGTAATTCAAATAATTCAAACATTGTTCTGGACATAAGAACAAGCATTTCAGGAGTTTAAAAAATACCAATTTCCACTGATGTTTTAGCATTTTATAATACTTTATTACTAACTGTATTAGCAGTGCGCTCTTCACCGAAAGGCTTAGCTGCAATTTGTTTCAAGGGGAGCCAGGTAGTTATTGAAGACCAGTTTATGATGCACCATCTAAAGCATTATCAGTGATGAGATGTGGAGTCATCAAAAAATACATTTACACAGACACGTGTGAAATTCTCAGACTACATCATTGGCCTGAAAGTAGTTATTGAGACAGAGCACAAGCTCTCAGTTACTTTGGGCAGGAGGAAATTGCAAAAAGCTTGAAAGAATACAATGATTCTCTTTGAGATTGATGGGATTTGCATATGGAACAGTTTATGTCCTAGGTAAACTGCAATCAACAGTGCATGGACTCTCTATTGCAACCATTGATTGTATTATGTGATGAGATACTTCATTGAAGAAATTGAATTTTATACTCAGCCTATGAGAGCACAATGGCCAGCAAGTCGGAGTATTTTCAAACAAATCAATGAAGAGGAAATACTGGACCAGGAATGCATCAAAATCTGTCAATATTGTATCGAGGGTTTGCCAAACCAAAGACCTGGTAGTATCTAGTCATGAAAGTTCATCATAAACAAAGAAGGTACTTTACTGATGTCGACAAAATTTTAGCCCATGTTGAGAGATTTCATTTATAGAAAATACCTTAGAAATTCAACATCTAAGTAACTTGAATGTCACTGAATTTACATCAAGGATTGAAGCATCAATGTGGCCTCAGAATTTCAAAGAATATTGAACAAACAGGGTTATAATTACCAAATATATGCAAGATATTGCCTGAACTGAAGGTAACAATTGATGTTGACTAAATCTCCAACCATGACTTGGAAACGACTGGACATAATTATATTTGTCTTCAACGGCATGTCATATTTTATTAACATTAATTACATTCAAGATGGATTGACGTTTAAAATATTATATACTATGAGTATGGAAATAGCTATCAGAGTATGAAAGATTTTTGCAGGTCATGGTAGTCCAAATAGCTGTTTCTGACAATAGACCACAATTTGAAAATAAAAACATCAAATACTTGGCAGAAGTTGTGGATCTGAAAAGGTTCCAGGTTTGCCAACATATCCTTGGTCAAACTATCAGAGCTATCAAGTCACTTTTGAAAACAAATTTCAAAGATCACTATTAGACTACAAATCTACTCCACTTTAATGTAAATGAGCACTTTCTGTGATGTTGATAAGAAGCAAACTCAAAACACAACTTCTTATTCTATCCCTATAATTATTTACAAGGCTACAACCCAAGAATTATCAGTGAATTCAAAACAAAAATAAGTCTTACAAAAAGCAGCAAGTCAAGAATTACAATAAAACATATAGAAGGTCAAAAGGTATGGATACAAGATCAAACAGAGGAGATTGTCCAGATACTGGTATAGTATAATTTTATACTAGTAGAGTAGAAGATGGAAGAGAAGAGATCTTATCCCAATACATTAAGAGATATCCACATTATATATCAAGATGAGCAGATGTTGAACCTGAAATCATAGAAGTACAGAAACATCAAAGTTACAGGAAAATCATCGAAGTCAAGAACAAAATGGTACAGAAGAGGCTACCATTCTTCTGAGTTAGAAGAGAAATCACATTTGAGGAAAGTAGTAAAACTTCCAAGCAGACTGAATTAATAAAGCCAGAAACTTAGGGAGAGACATAGAGTAGATGTAAATGTTAGTATAAAAAGATGATTGTATACACCAATAATAGTAAAAATGGGCCAAACACTTGCGTGGAGAAATGTCATATATGGATATGGAATGGTTTAACACTTAGAAGTGTAATTAGCACCACGCATGGTGATGTTGTTGCATAGACAGACACAGTCAGCCTGAGACAGTCAGTGGAGAGAAATGGAAATCTTCTAGTGTATGCCACAGTAACCAATAGAAGTACTCATGTAACTTCGGTATAGTTTACAACATTGAATTGCTCATTGTTAAATCTTTTTTTATTTACCGTATTGAGATTTCTACTTGATAGACCAAAGAGACAAAGATTGTCCTTATCCACAACAAACCAATACAAGGATAAGCGCCTAATCATAGGTGCCTGATGGTATGAGAGAGTTCATTCATGGGGAGAAGTAGGTTCTTTTATTGAATGGTGCGAAGTGCTGGTTTACCTGCTCCATGAGAGTACTGGAAAAGCACTGAGATGCTGAGTCTGGCTATTTTCACCTCTTTTCACCCGCACAGTTCACTGAGCCATGGGAACACCAATCTATATCATTAAATTTAAAATGAGGTAGAATTTGAGGCTCACAGCATGATAAAAAAAGAATATAAATTGGGAAGTAATCTCTGCAGAACAGATTAAACACCTAGTTTTATTAAAATCACAAGCAGATACATTGATGGAGCCTTGGGGTCTTATATTCCAGAAATAAATCAAGTGAACTTTGTCTAAACTGTTTCTACTGCAAATTAGGGATAGACAGCAAATACTGGTATGTCTAGTGACGCAGATACCCCATGACAGGACAAAAAGAATTGATTTCAGCGATGAGAAAAATAGGATCATCATCATCATAATTATGTCTTGCAGTATCCTTATTTGTCCAATACACATACATAACTTTTATCATGACAATGCATTCGCACATTTAATGGTAGGACTCATGGACCAAGGCTTCTCAAGAAAAGAATTCCTTCTGAGGGTATATCACAGGAATCTTGCATGCTTACAAGCTCAGATATTTGTAATTCACTGAGGCCATTTGGACAGATTGTTGGGACTTCATCAGGGGACAAGAACAAATGATGATGACAGTGACACTGGGGAATATTTGTGTTGAAGAGCTTGGCCCTCTGCAAGTTCTGCTGAGCTGGAAATTGATCCTGCATCCAGTGCATGAGTAATGGAACAGAGAGTCATTGAACACCAATAGAGAATGTGTAAAACAGTGACAGGCCTTCCAAGCACATTGACAACATCTGTAGAGAGAATGGTGGAGCCTACCTCAAGCACAAATGGATTGATGCTGTTGGACATTTTGATGCTATGTTCTTGCACAGGTTAGATTAGGTTCCCTACAGTGTGGAAACAGGCCCTTCGACCCAACAAGTCCACAATGCCCATTGAAGCATCCCACCCAGACCCATCCCCCTATAACCCACACACCTCTGAACACTACGGGCAATTTAGCTTGGCCAATCCACCTAGCCTGTACATCTTTGGACTGTGGGAGGAAACCAGAGCACCCGGAGGAAACCCACGTGGACAGGGGGAGAATGTGCAAACTCCACACAGGCTGGAATTGAACCCAGGTCCATGGTGCTGTGAGGCTGCAGTGCTAACCACAGAGCCACCGTGCCACTCCTGATAGGGTGGTCAGTTCTGCAGAGCCACCAGTCAAATAATTCTTTCTGTAGTTCTACCATCACCTTGCATACTGGATGACAACATGTCAGCAATAGCAAATGGAACAAAACCCTGAAAGATGGTAAATGTATTTAACCTTGGCCTCACTGTACCACACAGACCTGCGCCAAAGTGCTTTCTATCAGGGTGATCACTGCCAAGTGCAATCACAGCATGAGAGGCTTAATGATCAAATGGAATGTGAAAGTAGGTATTGTATTCAAACTACTTCACACCAATTTACCGTTTTTCATTCTGTCTTATCTTCTGAAGGCCAAGTCTGCTCCAGTTCTGCATAGTTGCACCAGGGTTTAAAACAGCCTTAACCAAGAGCACCTCAGTGGTCATTCCAGGGATTTGAGCAGCCTACTTCTACCTCTGCTCAAGCCAGGATTTGCAGCAAGTCGGAGCAGAATTGAAAAGGAAAAGCTAGGCACATGAGTGTACGGTAAAATGTGGTGTTGTCAGGTTTCTGTTATAGAGTTTAAAGATTTTTAATCTTTTTGCATAAATTTCCTATCTTGTCCTTTCTTAGTTACTAGATTGTAAATTGCTTTTTAACTCATATATAGTGACAAGAACCAACAAGGGGGCCAATGTGCACAGGTGGTGGAAAAAACACATAGTCCACTGGCACAACTTTAGTGCACTACATTATTACAGAATCCCAGGCAATTATGTGACCAGCTGCTGATGCATGACTGTCATGACCTTCCTCTTCCTCCTCAGAATCAATTAAAGAGGAATGAGTTGTGTGCCTACTGCAGGTAGAGCCCTCTATGTTCCTCTATGTCGTACAAAGACAATCATACCAGCTCCATTCAGCCATGACTGCTGCATCCTCCAGTGGAGTAGCAGGTGCTTCTCAGGAGCTGAAGCCCAACTTCAACATGCCAGTCATTTCTTTGATCAGTTTTGAGGAAGGGTCACCAGACCCAAAATATTAACTCTGTTTTTTCCTTCACAGATGCTGAGCTTTTCCAGCAACTTCGTTTTTATTTCTTTGATCACATCTGATTGTTACATGGCATTCGCTGTAGCTTCATTGACTTCATTCACTACTGGGCTTCATTGAGTCAGATTTCTCACAGGTTTAATCAGAAAGATTAAAGTGGATATTGCTTGTCTTCCAGCGAACACCTATATTTCTGCCTCCAGGTCCAAAAGTTTCAGGGAGCCTGGACTGCTGTGGGACAAAAGCATCATGGCATCATGCTGAGAATCTGATAGACTCTTGTCATTTTTGTCATTGCACCCCAGATGCACATTGATTGAGTAGAAGCTCTGCAATACAAGAATATTCCTGGTTGACCCAGAGGCGCTCAAATTGCCACATGTGTGCATCAATGATATCCTGCTCCTGTGTGAAACCAGCCAGAGACTCAAAACCAAACTCTGAGCCAGAGCAGCCAAATAGCATACTGCACATTCCTCAAGAGCAGGCACCTACTGATGGGCATGCTGTTTCTCTTTGAGTTTCAATCTCTGACAGCCAATGAGCCATTTACCCAGCTATGGTTCAGAATTCCTGAGAAAATAAAACGTCATCATAAAATACTGTGAGCAATCCTTTTCCCACCAACAGGTGATTAAACAGTTAGGAAAACTGACAACAAAATGTGAGGCTGGATGAACACAGCAGGCCAAGCAGCATCTCAGGAGCACAAAAGCTGACGTTTCGGGCCTAGACCCTTCATCAGAGAGGAAAACTGAATGTTTATACCAGTATTTCTGCTTAATTTCAGCCCCAACGTTTGTGATTGTGTTATCACCATGAGTTCACTGGGCAGCTTTAGAAATTCTGGATGGTTACTTTAAATTTGAAAATGACCTGAAATATTGTTCTAACACTGGAGTTACAATTTGGGCGTTCAACATTAATTAATCTGAGATTTTGGGACTTTGGAAGAAATCTCAACAAGATATTTATTTTATGTGCATCCATGATCAACATTTTGAAGGCATTTGAGTTAATAGTAAAAGTTTCTGCACTTCAGATATATCTTCTTTTCTACAGTAACAACAGAGAACTGGGAGGAATCTATATATACAAAAACTTTTATTAGGAAGTTAGGAGTTACATAAATGCTAAATTTTCACCTCCTGTAGTTTAAATGAGGATGAAAGTCAGATCCCTTTCCAGAAAGTCGGCTTTGATAACGTCGTGGAAATGACAACATTTTATAAAATGCAAAACAGTCTCTGCTGAGACAAGCCGTGTGAATATGGCTGCTATGCCTGCGACAAGTAATTAGAGGGCAGGGTCAATAAGGCTTTCTTTTTATATTGTAGCAATCTGAATAGCTTTCAAGGAGAGGGCAAGATTCACCTCGCCTTCCCTCGAAAGCAGTTCATTAATTTCTGTATTAGAAAAAGTCTTGAAATGGAAATGTGTTTAAATGTCATTCCAGGGCTGGGCCTCATCAACCTTAACAGGCCTTTGTGCTCTGCATAATTTTATTGGCATCATGCATTAATGATAAGATCTAAAAACTAAGGGAAATTTACCCTCAAATGGATTTTGCTACTAAAATGATGAATATTAATGTTTTTCATTATCTTGACATAATTTTGATCTACTCATCGTGTGCCTTTCAAAGCTGAGTAGGTATCTCACAAAATGGAACCAGGCCTGAACTCCGCATTGCAATTCTGGAAGCTCTACAGAGAACTTGGGACATAATCTGACAATCATGATGAACATATTCCCTCTTATGTTGCACAATTCTCAAAAGTACTGAAACAGAAAGTAGGGTCGATACCTCATATACCATCTTAACACAAGTTATCGGAGCTGGAATCAGCCATTCACCCCTTTGAGCCTGTACTATCATTCAGTGCGATTATCTCCGATTTCCTATCCCAGCACTATTTTCCTGCACAATCTCCACATCCCTTGATGTTTTAAACGTGTGAAAACATCCATTCAATATGGATAGAAACATCTTTTGTATAAATCAGCACTTTTATTTCTGAACACCCGCTGTGCCTATGCAATTAGAAGTGAGTATATTTCCATAGAGTATTTACACCATGCATCCTATTTTCTGCCATTGAAACTTTAGTAATGCTTAATCTAACTTATTCATTAAAAAACCTGACGTCATAGTTACTTGGAATGACTTGGAATCATATTGTGAAAGAAAATTTGTGTTTTATCTGAACCCAATCCCGTCATCCTAGAGGCTGGACTCCAACGTCAGCCCACGTCAACACACTCAATTTGTATTTCCCTGACTTCCTGTCCAAAGAAAATGAAATGAAGGTGATTCCATTAAGCAATATTGTTACAAAATACATTAAAAGTAAATATTTTCATATTTATACTTTATATTATTACATGTTGATCGCAAACTTTGATGAATACTTATTGAATGCTATGATGCTGCTTTATTGCTGTTATATTTTTATTGGTATCTGGGATCATGTTAACTTCCAAAATGCAAAATAGAGTTCTATTGGAAAATGCTTTGGAAGCAGTGTTTAGGGTTTTAATTTTGACCCTCTTTCTTCCACCCTGAACTCCAAACCAAGGCCATAGTGTCCACTTCAGGGTCAAACATGAAAGAGGAGTCAAATTGTATGGAGGAAGTTTTCCCTTTTCTGGTAAAGTATCTTGGTCATGAAGCAGCCACCTCTGTAATGGCCCAAAGGCATTGAAAGGAAGCAAGAATCTGAGTATTTATGCAACATGGCAACTCACAGGATATCTGCTGCGCACTTCCTAAATCTGGCATCGGTGTCACAGATAAGCTAATAATTAATGGAGCAAAGGCTTTTCAGTTGATGAACACTACAGATTAGTGATATGGAATTCTCAAGGCAACATGGCTGCAGCCTATTGCACCTTGCATCTGGACGAACCCAGCAATGTTGAAGAATTCCACAACTAGAGCTGCTAGATTCTCCCCATCACAGGGGAAGAATATAAAGAGCCTGTTTTCCAGAGAAAATGCTTGAGTGACAACTCGGATGCATATGTGGCTTGAAGATTGGGCTTTCTTTTATTCACATGTGGGACATGGGATATGGGCGTTGCTGGCTGGCCAGCTCTTATTCCCCACCCCTAACTGCCCTTGAGAAGGTGGTGGTCGCTGTCTTCTTGAATGGCTGCAGTTCACCTGCTGTGGGATGACCCACAATGCCCCGAGGGAGGAAATTCCAGAATTTTGACCCAGTGATTCTAAAAGAATGCTAATATATTTCCAAGTCAGGATGATGAATGAGATACACAATGATATCCCCAACCTTCATATTTCATATTGCCTTTTATGTTACTGTCCCTATGTCCCCATTCACCTTTTGCCCTCCATCCAAATTTCTGTTTAGTCTCCTTATGTTCCTCATTTGCCCCTGAGACCATGGCATTCTGAATTACCATGCACTTGTTAGATCTACACTCTTCCTGCATTGAGGCCAGAATGACTGTGTCTTTGGAGAACCAACTATCCCCATAACTTCCTGTTCCCTCCTATGGTCTGGGAGATCTCACCATCTTTCTTGAATTTACCCATCTCACTGCCAGAATTTCCTCAGCAAACCAGTCCAATAAACATCAACTCCAGACCTGAGCTTTCCACTTTCCTCAGGACTCCACAGACTGCCTTCCAAATAAATCCCTGACTGTGACTACCAAATCCCAAGTATTGAGTGTGGTCCATCTTTAACCCCCTCACCCCTCACCTCAGACTGACTTGGAAGGGCAGGTCAGACTGAGAGTATCCTAACCCACAGAAAGGTATCTCCACAGTGCCCCAACTGATCCTCTGACTTACCCTTGATTTATAAGACTGATGGTGCCCCGTTTCCCACACTGAGGAGAGGTAACTAGTATGATAGAAAAAGAGCTAGGGAAACTAACAGGACTAAAGGCTGATTTGTGGATCTGATGGGATGTGACACAGAATATTGAAAGAAATGGCTTCAGGGACATTGGATGCATTGGTATTCATCTTCCAGGTATGCTTAGATTCTGGAAAATCCCAGAGGTTTGGAAATCTGCCAACGTATCTAAAAGGGAAGGAGAATAAATGTCGCTATAGGCTGGTTAAGCATAATGTCTGTTTTTTGGAAAATGTTTCAGTCTGTTATAAAGGATATAACAGCAGAGCATTTGGATATATACAATACAACAAGTAGCCGCAGCATAGCTTCACAAATGCAAAACAAGGCAGTCCAAAGAAGGTTAACATTGTCGATCCAGGGTCTGGAGGGACTGTCTCATGAGGAAAGTTTGAAGTTGTTGGGTCTGTCCTCATTGGGGTTTAGAAGAATGAGAATGACTGTATTGAAACTTATAAGATTTATGAGGGACTTGACAGAATAGATGCAAAAAGTTGCTTCCCTTTTTAGGAGAGTTGAGGACCATAGGGTAGTGTCTCAAAACAAGGGGTTGCATGTCTAAGAGAAAGAGAGATGAGAAGGAATTTTTTTATCTCAGAGGGTAGTGTTTCTGTAGAATTCTTTACCTCAGAGGGTTGTTGAGGTTCGGTCTCTAAGTACATTTGAGACTGAAACTGACGAATTTTTAATCTGTAAGGGGATCGAGGAGTATGGGGAAAAGGTAGGAAAACAGAGCTGAGTTCAAAGGTGGAGCAGACCTGATGGGCTGAATGGCTTGCTTCTGTTCCAACATCGTGTATTCTTATGAATTGCAAGAATTATTATTAGCTTTTATTAATGGAGGGGTCGAGTTCCGGAACCAAGAGGTTATGGTGAAGCTGTACAAAACTCTGGTGCGGCCGCACTTGGAGTATTGTGTACAGTTCTGGTCACCGCATTATAAGAAGGATGTGGAAGCTTTGGAAAGGGTGCAGAGGAGATTTACTAGGATGTTGCCTGGTATGGAGGGAAGGTCTTACGACGAAAGGCTGAGGGACTTGAGGCTGTTTTCATTAGAGAGAAGAAGGTTGAGAGGTGACTTAATTGAAACATATAAAATAATCAGAGGGTTAGATAGGGTGGATTGGGAGAGCCTTTTTCCTAGGATGGTGACGGCAAGCACGAGGGGGCATAACTTTAAATTGAGGGGTGAAAGATATAGGACAGATGTCAGAGGTAGTTTCTTTACTCAGAGAGCAGTAAGGGAATGGAACGCTTTGCCTGCAATGGTATTAGATTCGCCAACTTTAGGTACATTTAAGTCGTCATTGATTAAGCATATGGGCGTACATGGAATAGTGTAGGTTAGATGGGCTTGAGATCAGTATGACAGGTCGGCACAACATCGAGGGCCGAAGGGCCTGTACGGTGCTGTAATGTTCTATTTCTATGTTCTATGACACCGATTCTTATACGCTAATGAGACCATGCACCTGTTTGTCCTTGGCTATCCCCTTGGACTGAAATCAAAGAAGCCTCTTTGGCCAACTGTAGCAGCACCCCTAACTGGCCATTGTTCCTTTTCATCAATTGGCCATCAGGGACAAGACTCCTCGCCTAATAACTAGAGCTGGCAGGTCTCAATGTACTCATGTGCTGGCAGGAGTGGTGCCCACAATCTGTGGTACACTCAGATGATGAGGAGACAAATTGTGATGGATTGGAAATGTGTTAGTGCTTGGGTTTGGTGACAGGATAGAGTCCTGAGTTTAATATGTCATGGTGGGAGAAAAACTTGAAAAGAGAGGAGGGTATATCTCGAAGGGCACTTGATTGGCCCAGCAAGCCACTTACAGAGGGAATCACCACCACCTTCCAACAGTTTCAACAGATGAATTGAGATGGCCCCTTGATGTGGACTTCTCTTGGCACTGGCTAAATGCCAATGGCAGCAGTGTGAGGACCTGACATAGTATTAATTGTCATAGTCTTCAATTGGCCTATTTGCAGATGGAACTATCATTGACACCCCAACCAGTATGGTGTGGGCAGTGCTAGAATGGATGGGTAGTCACTAGGTTACCCATTGGATTTAACATGTCCCCTTGCCTCCAAATCAACTAGTAGGGGAAACATTAAATCCAACTCCAAGTCTAATCATTTCCCTTGGAGTTAGGGTACAGGCTCAAAATTTACTCAAATATAAGTGAGCACATTTCCAATTCACTGCATTATTGATATAAATTTGTGTAATTTGTATTAGGATACTTCATATGGCCCTGGAGCACAATAGCATCTGGAAGCCAAGGTCTTTGAATTCAAAGGCATGAAGGAAATGTAATTGATAGAGGCTACATCTATGCCTCTATTGTTTTTCCAAACTCACAAACTGTTTTAGCTGCCTCAAAGTTAGTCCGTCCAGTTAGAGACAATTTGAGGTTATAGACCCCACCACAACATTTTACAGTCCCTTTCTTTTCCCTTGAGCTGACTTTCCCTCCCCAGTAATATTCTTTGGAAACTGCATGGCTGGCACATACACAGTGCAAGGTTCCACGCACTCCATTGCGGCACTGATTTATGGTCCCAGAAGTCACTGCTGTACACAGGCTTGAGAGAACCATGGCAGCTGGAAAAAATGTTAGAGGGAATGCTGCTCCCCAGTTCTGAGGTGGGCTATGAGGAATTTTACTGTTAGCCCAACAAAGTCATCTATATAACTAAGGTACTACAAAATCAATTGGAGTCGGTGGTCAGCAACTGTAACAGATTGGAAACCTGCCTTATCACCTTTCTGCTCAACTTCCGACTGGGAGAAAAAGCCTTGTCCAGAAAATCCTGCTTTCTCACATCCAGATCCTTACACATGCACATAAAATACTTTATTTAAATCACATCAAGAGATTTCATGCCAGTTCATATGATAATATGGCTCTAAAAACGTGTCAAATTAAATTAATTTTACATTAGGCTCATTGAAAATCCAAATTAGAAACAATGTGCTAGAAAAGACACAGACTAATTGGTATGATCTTTCATGAGAATGTATGCTGGCAATTTTGTAAAAAACTATTGAGGATTTTCCATTGGTCTCTAATCTGAGGTCCACATGGCAGCCACCTTTGACATGGAGGTGCTAGTGTGGACACGGTCTGAAACTTTTTTCTATTCTATCACAGGATGTGTGCATCACTGGCAAGGCCAACATTTGTTGCATATCACTAATTACCCTTGATAAGGCTGTGCCAAGAAGCCTTCTTGAACCTCTGTGATCCATCACGTGCAGCTACACGCACAGAGCCGCTGAGAAGGCTGCCCCAGGATTTTGACTCAATGGTAGTGAAGAGCTTCAATGTTCTAAATCAGTATGATGCAAGGTGTGGGTGGGAGATCTTGTAAGTGGCGTTCCTATACGTTGGCTGCCCTTGTCCTTCAAGGTGGTTGATGTCATAGGTTCAGAAAGTGCTGTTGAAGGAGTAAGTTGCTGCAGGACCTCTTGTGTAGGTACACTGCTGTCACTATACATCATAGGTGAAGAGACTCAATGTTTAGGTTGGTGTATCTGGCCCTAATCAAGCATACTGCTTTGTCCTAGGCAATGCTAAGCTTCTTACATGTTGTTGTAGTCACACTAATCCAGACAAGTGGGAAGTATCACAATTCTGACTTCTGCCTTGTGGAGGATGGCCAGGCTTTAGGGAATCAAGAGGTGATCTAAGCACTACAGAATTCCCAATTTCCCTTGTCTTGTAGCTACAGTAGTTATTTGGCTAAATGTTAATGGGTGTGGGATTCAGCAAATTAGATTCATCTTGCAAGGTTGCCTTCAACAATGCCACCATACAATCAAGCAGTATCAGAGGAGCAGGAAGTTTCTGTTTTTTCTGAAGAATGGTCTCGACCCGAAACGCCAACTTTCCTGCTCCTCTGATGCTGCTTGGCCTGCTGCGTTCTTCCAGCTTCACACTGTGTTATCTCAGATACTCCAGCATCAGCAGTTCCTACTATCTCCACCACATAATCACTTAGGTTTATGTTTTGTCGTATGTCAATGTCTTCTAATTCCTGCAAGATAGGTAACAGTGGAAATGCACATCCTGTAGTCACTGTCTTGACACATGGCCCGAATAATAAAATGGAAATCACGCAAGAGTGACACACAGTTGCACATTTCAAAAATACTGTGAGAAGTGAACTTATGGGCTCTGAGGTGCCTGTATTAACCTCACACTGAACTCCACTGCACTTCAAATACTTCGATGTTTTCATTCACGCATATTGACAATGCCAAAAGTAGAATAGTGTCACACAGAATTAAGAACATTCATTTACTGCATCCAGCCAGTAATGGTTATGTTAACTCTTTACATGACATATCTTATTCTTGGTATACTTAATAAATATCTATTTTCTCTTGTTACGTTAATAATGTTCAGGAAGAACTTTAACACAATGTAAACTATCATAATTTCAGAACACCTTTGTGACTTTCCCCTCTTCATTGATGGCCCTCAGCAGAATTAACTGAAGCTTAAATCCTCAATACAATGCTGGAATGGCAATGTGACTTGCTTTGTAATTTTAAAAATGCTCAGGAGTTCTCAAAGTTCCTCATTAAGTCATATATGATTCCAACCAGAGAAAATAGCAAGAACTGCAGATGCTGGAGTCAGAGTCAACCCAGTGTTGAGCTGGGAGAACACAGCATCAGAGGTGCAGGACAATCGACATTTCGAGTCAGGACCCTTCACAGTCCTAATGAAGGGTCCCAACGCGAAACATTGATTCTCCTGCTCCTCTGATGTTGCCTGGCCTGCTGTGTTCCTCCAGCTCCACACTGTGTTGACCATGATTCTAGCCAGGTTATGAGAACTAACCTCTCTGAACAAGGAATGATTCACAGTCCTGACCAATACAGCGTGATCTCTGAAGGGAAGTAGTGTCTGTTGCTTCTTTCCCTATCTTCTGGTTCTCTCTGCTGTCCCTCCTGAAAGATTTGTTTGATTAAACCTTGTAATGGCACTTGTGACCACTCACATCTCTAGCATCATTAAGACACATCTACAGGACTGCCTCTTAACTTTGGAGCAGCCAGACCTCTGCCAGCATCACTGCAACCACGAGTGCCATTACATCAACACATCAATTGTGTTGAAAATAATAGCAAATAGAGAAAACTAACCAAAGTCAGGGAGAACTGTAGCATTCACAGGAACTGGGAGGTGAATTTAAAGAAGTCAGAAACTTACTGAAAGCACAGTTTGACACTGAGTTAAGATTTGGGAACCATTCAATCCAACAAGAGTTGGACGCTTCATACCTGTTCAGGTGTCTTGAAAGTGTCTCATCACAAATCTGCATAAGTGCATGAGCTACCTTGCATAGGGTCAATTAGGAGGCTCCTGAGTCAGCTTGGGAAGTTTAAATCCTGTGCTGGCTTTTGTCAGCAAAAGCAATTGCTAGTATTCAATGATATTAGGAACTGCAGATGCTGGAGAATCTGAGATAACAAGGTGTAGAGCTGGATGAACGCAGCAGGCCAAGCAGCATCAGAGGAGCAGGAAGGCTGACATTTCGGGCCTAGAACCTTCTTCAGATAATGGGTCTTCTGAAGAAGGATCTAGGCCTGAAACGTCAGCCTTCCTGCTCCTCTGATGCTGCTTGGCCTGATGTGTTCATCCAGCTCTACACCTTGCTATGCTAGTATTCAATGTTTGTTCTGTGATCAAAACAAATGTCAAAGATTACATTACATTGCCTCAAACTTTTTCAAATGCCACTATTATGAAACAAGTCATTTGTTTCAAAGAAGGACACAAAAGGAGAAATGAATTGAACAGATGCAAAAAGCACACTGTTCACTGCATCTCTTGTTTAAGATCAGGATTTGGTAACAATTCAGGAAAGTTTAAGCTTCAAAAGATAAAGTTTTCAGAGATTATGCCACACTTCATGAACTGCTTTTTTTTAAACTATCCTAAATTTTCCTCACAATAAAATCCCACTGTTGGAGTTGAAAGCTCAGTAAGAAGAAACAGGGAACTTTCAGAAATTATATCATCACAGGAAGTACTAATAGGCCAAGTGTATATGGTGAAGCTGCAGTTCAAACTCATTATAACAAGATGACTTGCTACTGTCCAGAAACTGCTACAGTAGAATAATAAAAAGTGAGTCCAGTTATCAACAAAATAGGCTTACACCCAATATAAGTAAGAACAAAAGTTTCTTGCTAAGTCATCACCGGATTGAGACATTCCTATATGGATTTTTACTTATTTGCCCACCATGAATAAAAACTTTAAACTTTTGCACAAATAACCTGTTCCACACAGCTGACTGGCACCTGCACATCTGAGTACTGACACAGTCATACTGATGGGAACATAATTGTTGAGAGTTAGCCTCAGCTCAGAATCTGGATCACTTGATCCATTGGAACTGGAGGCATAGGTTTGTACTACAAGGCACAGAACATACAGGGCATTTAATAGAGGTCAAAGAAATAGCACTGAATGGATCAGCACCCAAGTCATGGGCTAGAGATCAGAGAAGGTAATAGATACTAATTTCTAAAAAGCTGGCTTGAGGGGTAGTATGGTTTAGGGAGGGACTTTCAGACCACAGAGCTGAGGTAGATGAAAACAATGCCATATATGGTCCAGTAAAGGAAAGAGGTGATAGTTCAGGAGGTGAGAATCAGTGGACTGTGGTATAAAAGAAGGGATACAAAAGTGTGATGCACTATTCTGTTATTTGCAACTCATCTAGACACATGTTTTATTTCTTTCTCTTATTCCATTACCATTTTCTTTGATCTTCTACTGCCTTCCAACGATGCACAAAGCCAACAACACCTGGATGCCCCATCGTATCAGGCAATGGGACCCTGTGTGAGAACCTATCTGGCTATGTCGAGGGCATCTTGAAACCCATTTTACCAGGAGCCCCCAGCTTCTTTTGGGACACTACAGATTTCTTTCAGAAACTCAGCACCCACAAGTCAGTTGAACCAGAAACATTCCTCGTCACAATGGATGTTTCGGCACATCCTGCACAACGATGACATCATGGCAACAGCCAATTTCCAGGCACCATCCCACAACTCATCCTTTTCATCCTCAACCACAATGCCTTCACCTTCGATAACCAGTTCCTCATCCAGAACAGCCATGGGGGTCAGTTTTGCTCCCCAATGTGTCAACATTTTAATGCACAGGTGCAAACAAGACTTCTTTGCTGCACAGACCCTCGGACCAATGCTACACACCAGATGCATTGATGGCATTTTCTTCTTTTGGATTCACAGCAAGTAATCACTGAAACCGCTACCAAGTGTTATCAACAAGTTTCATCCCACTATCAGGCTACTCTTCTGAATCAGTCTCATTCTTAGACACACACATCTCCAACAAGAACAGATACCTCCGTATCTCACTCTACCACAATCTCAAAGGTTACCTCACAATGCTGCATTTCTCTAGCTTCCACCCTATAGATATTAAAACAGCCATCCCTTGTAGACAAACCTGTTTGGATGAGGAGAAATGAGACAGACACCTGAAGGTGTTGAAGGATGCCCTCACAGAAAAAGGATACAATGCCCAACTCATCGATCGCCAGTTCTAAAGTGCCACAGTGATAAACTGTAATGACTCTCAGAAGACAGACACAGGATACGCCTGACAGGGTACCATTCGTCATCCAGTACTTCCTGGGAGTGAAGAAACTATGCCATGTTCTTCGCAGCCTTCAACACATTATCAATGACAATGCCAAGATCTTCCCCACACCTCCACTTCTCACCTTTAAACAGCCACCAAACATTAAACAGACCATTGTTCGCAGCAAACTACCCAGCCTTCAGGACAACATTGACCACAATGCTGTACAACTCGATCATGGCAATCTCTGCAAAACCTGTCAGATCTTCGATATGGACGCTACCATCACACATGGGAATACCAGCCACCATATGCATGGCAGATACTCATGTGGCTCGGTCAATGTTGTCTGTCTCATACTCTGCAGGCAAGGATGCAGGCATGGTACATTGGCAAAACCATCAAACATTACGATAATGGATAAATGGACATCATGCAATAATGACCAGACAGGGATGTTCCCTCCCAGTAGGGGAACACTTCAGCAGTCAAGGACATTCAACCTCAGATCTTCAGGTAAACATCCTCCAAGGCAGACTTCAGGATACACAACAATGTAGAGCCACCAAGCAGAGGCTGATAGCCAAGTTCGGTACAAGGATGGTCTCAACTGGGGTCTTGGGGTCATTTTGCACTACAGGTGACCCCACCACATGAACACTATCAAACATACACACACACTCACTTACACAAACTCACACAGATCCTCTCTCATACACACACTGTCCTTCACACACACACACACACACACACACACACACAACACACACACACACACACACACACACTTGAAACTTTGGGGTGAGTTTGTATTTGCAGATACATTCTATCTTGTTTAAAAACCGTACAATTTACAGACAGTCAATGTGGCATTTTATAAATTCCAACTTTAGAAGTAAAACTGGTCTGATTCCAAACCAAAATGCAAACAGATTCTAAACAAGGCCACACACCCATCAGGCATTGTCTGACCTAAAATGTCACCTCTTCTTTACCCTGATAAAAACCTTTATTTCTCTCGGGACAGTGACTTCAAAGCAACTCGTGGATTTACATATACATATGAATCAATTTATATCTTCTGATTAAAGATTTAACAGCATCTTAGGTTTGTTTAATACATCCGCATCAGTGGTACGACCCTTTGAACCTTTACTTAAAAATTCTGTGTCTGATAGTACCTCTCTCACAAACACCTGAATAAGGAGTAAGACTCCAAAAGCTTGTGTTTTCAAATAAACCTGCTGGACTATAACCTGGTAGTGTGTGATTTCTGACCTTGTACCATGGAAACCTTTTGTCCTCTAACCCACCTCTAAGAGTATCACAGACCTCCCAAACATCACCTATTCCACACCCCCTCCCTCCTCCCACGCCATTGAAACTTTCCTTAGTTCTGATTAAAAAATCACACATGAACTGTTACTATTTTTCTCTCCCTAAGCAGGTGTTGTCTGACCCACTAAGTGTTTCTAGCATTTTCTATTTTTATTAAATAGTTGTACAGCCTTAAAATAGAATTGATAAGTTTTTCTAGATTTTGTTTCCAATTCAGCTCTCGCTGCTAGAACAGAAGAATCGTCATTAAAATGAATATAAGTTTGGTTCAGAGATAATGGGAACTGCAGGCACTGGAGAATCTGAGATAACAAAGTGTGGAGCTGGATGAACACAGCAAGACAAGCAGCATCTTAGGAGCACAAAGGCTGACGTTTTGGGCCTAGACCCTTCATCAGAGAAGGGTCTGATGAAGGGACTAGTCCAAAACGTCAGCTTTTGTGCTCCTAAGATGCTGCTTGGCCTGCTGTGTTCATCCAGCTCCACACCTTGTTATAAGCTTGGTTCAGTCTGCGCCACGATTATTTTACGAAATTTAAGTTTCACGATGGTGGGTTAAGGTGCAACAAGAAAGTCAGCAGAATGTTTGTGATCTGTTGAGGATTACACCAGCTGTGGATACTTACTATTGTGAAACTTTTCAATAAAATCCTACATTTAAAACAATGCCAGTGAGAATATTATGGCAACCCAACCATTAAAAGGTGGCATTTGTCATGCTAATGATAACAGCCTAATGATGAACTGTTTTGATTTACTGCATACGTTAGTCTAAACATAAAACAAATTCAGATAGGAAGGAGACAGTACGCTACACAACTTGAATTTTGAGCATGCACTTAGCAAACCCAAAGCAGACTAACTGTCTGGAAGAGCTGCAACATTGTATACGCGTAACACATAGCGTCCTTAAATGCAAATTCTCTTAAAGACAAGGTACACACACAAAATGCTTCTCCTTTTCAAAAGAATGCTTAACTGTTTACAGCACCTTGTGAGCTTCTATCACGTATAAGTAATTTACTGATACATTCAGATCTCATGACGGGGATTTTGTCTGAAGGTGCTGTTGATTTCCATAGCCATCAGTGGTTTTGTCTGGTACTCCCGCCTGTTAATCAAATTTTCCTGGGCTGTTGTTGCTGTGCCAGAATTTGCTTAAACAGATGAATGCAGCCATGTTTCATTCCAGATTAACCAAGCACTGATCATGTTCATCAAGCTGTTTTCAGTGATTCAAATTTTATGAAAATTTGCTGTTTTCCTTAAAAGCTTCCAGCTCATTTTGAACCTTTTAGTTTTATACCCCAAATTTGTAATCCTACCAAAGTTTTAGCCAGTCACAAGACAAATATTTTTTCTTCTTCATAAACGGTTCTAGTAACTGTCCATCCTCTTCATTTTGTTATCGTTTTGAATTCTTTAAAGCCTAGATCTCTTTCATCAGCTGCTACAATGGTTGTTTGACTTATGTGTCCAGTCAGTTCTTTAACTACAGCATCATTGCCCACTTTGATTGCTGAAAAACAAGTGATTTTCTGATCAGTCTTGTGTGTATTGTGCCCCTCTATCTGTTTTTAACAGCTGTCATTTTCTTTGTCTTAACTTTGAATTCAAGTCAATATTTCAGCAGTTGCTCCTGCTGAGTCTGATCTGTTTTATGTGTGAATTACTCCAGATATATTTGCAAGTGGCAAACTATTCAATGAATCAATAATATAACAATTCATGTACCTTTGTGAGCTGAGTGAAGGAATCCACTAAATACTTCAACATCTCAAATGGTATTCTCAAGTTTGGATTTATCATGAGCTAGTATTTTAGCCTTTTTTCTCTTAAGTTTTCATTTTTATCTCAGCAGCAGAGATATTAGCTCCACTAATTCAGATGTAAGTGCAGCATTCCATTCTTCCCTCATATTCATTTCTGCAAGTGCTTCTTGAAATAGTGTGCTGCAATTTCTGTTGGGTCTCTGATGCTTGACTGGTTCTATACATTGTATCTAGTTTAAGGACATTACATGCTGGCGTACTTCATACTAATATAACATCCAGGCAGATTGATTGTACTTGTACTCCAATATTATCGGTGTTGCACATGGAATTGCAGAACAATGTATGCTGTAAGCCCTACATTAATATGATTCATCATGTCCATAGATACATATCATAAAATTCACAGAAGTATGTTGGCACTTGTCCCTGTGTGCATCTTAGCCAATAATTAATAGTCACTAGCTTTCTGAAGACAAATTGTTTGAATGATGACACTGATACTTTCCAGAGGGTTGACAGTGTGAAATGTGTTCATCACTCTGTCTTGTCATGTATTTTTGTTCATTGATCACTTCATGCATATGCCTGTGATGGGATGCCAGATGGTCTCTACTATGACTTGTAGCTACTCATCCTCTGCAGTCTGTATCTGCACCAACCTTTGCTCAACTGCACTGTCTCTGCCAATAGCCATTTACTGCCGCATGACTCACAAAATTGATTAAAATCTGGACAATTTCTTGGTGCATACAGAAGGCCACATCCATATTTGGGCAATCTCACAGTTGTGTCCACTGAAAGCTTACTAGAATTAGACGTAATCACTGACTCAACAGTTCTGTGTGGTAGCTCCCTGAAAAATCACATAATGAGCCCTTTTCTCTGCATCTGCTGACAGTCATCTGTAGATTTAGTAGGCTTCTGTGTAAATTTCATGGATTTTAGTCAATGAATACAGAGGTTTAATTTTACTCTTAACTGACCTTCTAATGTGGTCCATACCTTGTCAGAATTTTTTAGCTCATTGGCTATTAACCTTGACATATTACGTCAGAGCTTTGTTCTCAATTGCCAAGCAAATCTTAAAAGCTTGCTTTTCTATATCATATAGGGATGAATCTAAAAACCATAGATGTGAGCATTGTTTAAACATTATAAATTCTGTTAGGAGGCCTGCTGTGTCTCGATTTAAACAAAGAAATTTTTGTTTATACAAATCGCACAACCTATCTCTTGCTTTTCTCAATGAATTAAACTGGCCTCTCATTATGGATTGGTCTGAAAGTTGCATTTTCAACACTCTATGAGGGTTGTCTCAGACACTCTAGCATGATTTAAGTCTGTTGACCATGCGTTTCACCTATAGATCAACTTCCTTGGTGACTGTTCAAGCACAATAAATGAATGAATGATTTCATTGTCACACGTATTTTACGATGAGAAAAACAGCAAAATAGTCAGAAAAGCAGCAAAGTACTGTAAAACGATTGTCACATCAATGCAGCAACATTTTGAACAGTTTTAAGAATAAGAAAAAAGTAGAAAGATATAGTTTAAAGAGAGCCCATCAGTGCTGAGACAGCTCATCATCAACAACACCTGCACCGCCATCCCTCCTCCACCACCTCGCCACCGTTTACACGGAAACCAACTAACACAGAAGTCGTTGCTCTTCAAGAACCATGTTTCACCACTGGGCCAACTCCCCTCTATCACTGCCTTGCTGCTGCCTGTGTTGGGCCCACCAATGTCTGAGTTACATCTCCCGCCTCTGGGCCCATCTTGTCAATGTCACTGTGATGCAGTTCCACCACTGCTTCGTTGCAGGAAGCACTGGACCCAACCAATGATGAGGTTGCCAATCCTGACGCGTCATCTTTTTCCGCTCAGCCCAGCTCGCTGATGTCACGTCCACCGATATAGCAGCCACCAACCAAATGCCAGGTCCTTTGCTCATCCCCAAAAAGTAAGTAGGAGCTCAGTCACCAAATTGAGTCCGCTGAGCCCTCTTGGGCCTATGCTGGGGTTCCTCATCCACAACCAATACCTTCCAAACTCTGGGCAAGAGGTAAACACAAAGGAAAAGAAAAGAAAAGCAATCAGAGTAGACGAGCCCTGGCTTTGAACTTCACCTCGCTGCCATCGTGATGGGCTTCATCAGCGCATGTTTACCACTGTTATATGCTATGTCATGTTATTGATCATGATCCAAGAAGCAATTGCTCATCAGGGTTGATTAATGACGTGTTCATTTACTGAAACAGTAAAACATGTTATAACCTTGTAGCTGACGTTACAGTAACTAACTGTTTTGTGCACGTGCAGCCTGTAGTCTCAAAGCAGACTAACTGCCAGCAAGAGCTTCAACATAATATGCACACAGCACATGACGGTCTTAAAAACAAGGATCACATACAACAGCACTAGCCTATGAGCTGTATGCAGTTGAGTGTAAGGTCAGCAGTTCTCCATGCTTAATTCCGTGGCACAATGGATAGGAACAGATTGGACTCTTCCATGGAAGTTCAGGGCATTCAAGTGTAAGTCAGTGGTTAATAGAATGAAAAAATGGTTGTGAGATCCAGAGAAGGACATAGGTGGCATTGGGTATGAAGGAAGTCAGTGAGAAGGACTTGCCATCCTTGATATAGTGAGAACTGGTTAGAACAATCAGTCAGGATGAAAAAGAGAGGATACTAAAGAACAGTGACAGTGCCATCCAAACATATATCCCTTTCAGGGTGCTGTTTGGTCCTTACCGAGCTTTGAGTATGCCTTCATTTTTCAATTACCTACTTTGAGGATTCTTTTGGACATTGTCCTTTACAATGCAAAGAAGGAAGAGTCATTCATGTAAGTTCATTCATGTCCCAGAGTGGTGAGGACACTAATATCCATTTGCAAATCAGCTTAAAGAGATGAATGCACGACTCAAAAGCTCTCATGGCATGGGAGAGTATGTCTGGTACTAGTACCAGGACTGCAAAAATCAGATGGGCAAAAGATAGCTTAAGTGATAAGTCCATAGAATGTTTTCAAGATAGTTTCTTAGATCAGCATGTTCTGAAGCCAACCGGAGAGAAGGCTACACTATGCCTAGTGAGAGATAGTAAGAACTGCCGATGCTGGAGCCTGAGATAACACAGCGTGGAGCTGGAGGAACGCAGCAGGCCAGGCAGCATCAGAGGAGCAGGAAAGCTGACATTTCAGGTCGGGACCCTTCGGGACCCCTGAAGAAGGGTGCCCATTAGCTTTCCTGCTCCTCTGGCACTGCCTGGCCTGCTGTACACTATACTTAGCTTTGTATAATGATTTGGGATTAATTAATTACTCCATAGTGGAAGTGCCCCTATGTAGCAGCAACCGTAATATAATTGAACTCTTCACTCAGTTTGAAGAAGAAAGGAATAGGTCAAAGAATATTTTATTTTTAAATTTAAATAAGAGTAAATATGAAGTTATGAGAGCAGGCCTAGCTACTGTGACTAGACAAATTGAGTTGAAGGATAGATCAATGGAGGGACAGAGGCAGACATTTTTGGGATAATTCAGAATGCACAGAATAGATACATTTCAAAGAATAAGAGAAATGGTGAAACAGAATGAACTACCATCCATTATTAAAAAGAAAATTTAAAGGTAGTATCAAACTTAATGAAAAGGCACATAATTGTTCCAAGGCAGATGGTAGGTCAGAAAATTGCCCAGAATATCAAAAACAGCTAGATTGACCAGAAAATTAGCAAGGAAAGAAAAATTAGGTCCAAGAGAAAGCTGGTAAGAAAAATGAAAATAGATAACATAAATATTTTATATAGAAAAAAGTTAAATTGAGTGGTGGTTCTACAGAAAATGAGTCTGTAGAATTAATCATGGAAAATAAGGAGATAGCAGATTAATTGAACAGGTATTTACCATGAAGAATATAAGTAACATCCCAGAAGCAGAAACAAATCTGGAAATTGAACGGAGGGAGGAACTCGAGACAATTGCAATCACTCCAAAAGTAGGACTCTTTGGGATGACGAGTGCCCAAGTTCTGGTGGACTTCATCTAGCATCTTAAAAGTCAGGTCTAGTGAGAAATGTTATTGATGCATTGGTTTTAATTTTCCAAATCTCCATTTACTTGCGGACAGTCCCATTAAATTGACACATAGTGAATTAAGCACGTCTATTTGAAAAGGGAGAGATACAGAAAGCTGGAAATTTAGGTAGTGTGAGTGGACAAAGATCTGGCAAATATAGTTTCGTGCAGGAAAATGTGAAATTGTCCATTTTGATAGGTTGACTAAAAGGATGCATACTATTTAAATGGTGAGAGATTGCTAAATTACATTGTGCATGAATCACAAAAGGTACAAGTAGAGTAAGTAACTAGAAAAACCTATGGTATGTTAATTATCATAAAGGTAACTAAATACAAAAATAGGAAGTTAACCTTCAGTCACACAGGCTTCTGGTTCTCATTTGGAGTACAGTTCAGTATTTGTCACCTTACTTAAGAAATGGTGTAAATGCATAGGAAACATTTCAAAGAAGGTTTGACAGACTTTGACCTGCATGGGAAAAGGTTGAAAAGGTCTTGCCTGTATCCACTAGAGTTTAACTAAGAGGCAACTTAACTCAAACATACAAGATACCGAGAAACAATAGAAAAAATGATTAACTCACATGGAAGAATCTAGAGCCGAGGGAGTTACTGTTTAAAAATCAAAGGTTGTCCATTTAAAACAGAGAATAGTCAGCCTTTTTGTTACCTCAGTTGATTTACATTCTTTGGAATTCTCTTCCTGAAAGGCGAAAGCAGAGTTCTTGAATATTTTTTAATGGGGATTTGGAAAGGTTCTTGTTAAGCAGGGAGGCAAAAGCTTGTCTGACAGGCCAGAAAATGCCATGATTTTATTAAATGATGGAGCAGGCTCAAGAATTTGACTGGCCTACTCCATTGCTCAAGTGTCCACAACATAAACATTCAACAAAGAGTAAACAATATTGTTTCATCCACAATAAAGGAGATGTTTATAACTCTGCTACAATGTGAATGTATTCAAACTGCAGTACAATCAGCTCTCTGACTGAGCTATTTTCAATATCTAACAATGATGCACGTGTAAATAAAGTGAAACTAATGCAACATGAATTATTTACAAATAAAATTTAATTTTGTTAAAAAAAACTACGTTACCTTTCAAATTTTGTGTTAATAGCAATGTAATTGGGCAAGAGTGTTATGGCTAGGATACAGATCTCCTCTATTTAATCCGGAGAACCTAGGTCGCTTATTAATGCATCACTGTTAGCCGATGGTGGTTTTCACCAATGAAAATCTTCCCCAGCTTATAAATCAAATGTGTTTTCCATGCATGCTGCTGGCACTTAAATTTTAACTATAAATTGCCTGGGAAAATGAATCAAGAGAGGAAAGTTAATGTGACTTTCAGTTCCCACTCAGTTATGACATTGGAAATGGCATGCTACTGACAATCCCAGTAATTATTTTCCTTAGACCAAAGGGAGTTAACAGAAGTCTTAATAGAGGCATTCAAGAAAATATGAGGTTACGTAAAGAGAAATGGTTTCCATGGGCAAGTGGGATGACAACTAGATTTTAAAAATTCAGAAAAGATCAAGAAGGGAAATGAAGAGAAATTTCTTCACTCAGAGTCATGCTAGAATTTGAAACACATTTTTTGAAATGCTGGCGGGAGCAGATTCAATATGAACTTTGAAAATGCATTTGGACTAGCAATATAAAGAGGATTAATTTGCAAGGTGTTTGAGGAGAAACTGAGATTAAATCTGACAACTCAATCAAAGAAATGGCACAAGCACTATACATTGAATGGCTTTCTTCTGTTTTGGTAGATTTTGTCCTGAAGAGCGTTGCTATAACTTTTTCTCCCCCTAAGTGAAGAACGTGAGTGTCTCTTTAAGGGGATAGAGATGGTCCTGGCTTATGTAACTTTTTGGAACGGTGAGGATGAGTTTGTCTCTTTGTGACTGGGATTTCCGTATCTTCATCTATATCACAAAAGACAGGGTTTTTTTGTTTTTCTCCAGTTGATATGTGAATAGAATACCTATTTTTCTCTTCCAGATGGACACAATTTTATGTCCTTCTCAGGAGAGCAGATACAGTTTCCATGTGCTCTGGTTAACAACTTTGAAGAATTGCACTTATTTGGTACAGTTTCCACTTCATATTCTTCCAGAGAACAGGTTGAATAGAGTTGCAGAATGTTCTCAATTACCAGTGAGGCAGTTCACAATGTCACATACAATTATGCTTTTTAAAATATTTCCCTTTTTTGTGGGATCTAATCAGGCAGCCTAATTTGGTGCAGCAGAGGATCATTGACTTTAATACAGATCATTTCAGAACAGTCTGCTTTAGACCTTAAGCCCTCTTAAGAGTGCAAGGTTTGGGTATAATGAGCTCTGTAGGGATTTCTGACACTTGAGATACACCACAAGAAAAAAAATGAATCCAAAAAATAATAATTTGGTGATTTTCTTGGAAAAGAGTAATCATCGTATGTGGAATTTTACTGCAAATCAATATTGCTCCCTCACAAGCTGATTTTATTACAGACAGAACACAGGGACCATGCAGTTATAAATCATCAAATGAAATGCATTGTACAGTATTATTGTGCAATTCTATCAGCACCACATCTGTGGTCAGGGTATCTTAACAGAAATCCTTTACATGTCATGGTATAATTGCATCAGGACTGTATCACATGTAATGATTCAGTACAAGCTGACATGCAAAACAGTCATGATGCAATTGTACATTGCACTTCACATTGGGCCAGATTTTACTGTTGTGAGCATGCCCCTAAACTGCTCAAAACTAAAAACTTTTGACCACTATGTTTCCGTAAGTGGGAGATGATTGTGAGTAAACAGGCTTCTTGGACCTGAATGAACAAGCAGTGCAACAATGTATTTTCTAACTCTGTTGGATTGAAAGACTGAGAAATAACTTTTCACTGTACTTAAGTACAGGTAACTACAATAAATCAAATCAAATTAGCTGCAGAAGAACTAGGGAGGAAGTGTAAATCGGAGTGGTGGATTTGAATCAGGTACAGGAAGAAAAATAGGTAGAGGGAGCAAAAGATTTAGTTGGGAGAATGAAAAGTGATAAAACTAAAATAGTACATCTGACATTTCTAAAATCTCCAAATATAATCCCTTAGGGAATGAAATATGTAATAGTTCACTTTCAATACCAGTAAAGTTAATTGGAATTAATTAACAATCATTACATTGTTAATATAGTACCTACATCTGTAAGGAAAGACATAATGTCACAAAGTCAGATTACTTTTTTTTGCCTAATTAATTGGTGGTTATCAATGTTTACATGTAAGTTGTGCCAAATTTTGTTGCTATGTTCCCTACGTTGCAGCCATGACTACACTTTAAAGTACCTCACAGTACATTCAAATGTCTTTGGAATGTCTCGTGGTCATGAAGAGTGCTATATAAATGCAAATCTTTTCTTGTAATGTCCTTTGGCAAATTTAGTTATGTTCCTTACAAGTGTTATGCCTAGGTGGGAACACATTGGCTGGAATGTGCCATTGTTACATGTTTCCTATTTTAGTTATTTTATTGTCCCATTGGAACATTGGAATGCTTTATCAACATTTGAAACCACTGTATCCAAGTCTTTGACATGCTTTCAGCCTATTCAATTCAGTGTATCTGAAATTCAGGAAAATGGTGTCCAGTAGTTGTTTGGTAGTGTAGTACTTTGAGTATTGTGGAGAAAAAGAAATATTTTATCAAAGTATTTGATCTTGCTTTCATCAGATCAATTTTCAAGAATACCAAAACAGGGAGATCCAACATTTAACTGTTTTTATTCAATCCATTTGAACATGCTATGACACATCTCTGTGGCAGACAAGGCTTGAGAAAATCATTCCTCACTCTTCTGAATTCATAGAGACATAGAGAAATGGAAGATGGGAGCAGGGGGTGGCTATTCTGCCCTTCGCGCCTCCTCTGCCATTGATCATGACCATGACTGATTGTCCAATTCAATAACCTAATCCTGCTTTACCCCCATAACCCTTGATCACATTCACCCCAAGTGCTATACCTAGCCACCTCTTGAATATTCAATGTTTTGGTATCAACTGCTTTTTGTGGGAATGAATTCCATAGGCTCACCACTCCTTGGATAAAGAATTGTCTCCCCATTTCAGTCCTAAATGGTCTACCCTGAATCCTCACACTGTGACAGTGATAATGGGAATTGCAAATGCCAGAGAATCCAAGATAACAAAGTGTGGAGCTGGATGAACGCAGCAGGCCAAGCAGCATCTCAGAAGCAGAAAAGCTGATGTTTCGGGCCTAGATCCTTCATCTGATGAAGGGATCCAGCTCCACACTTTGTTACCTCAGACTGTGACCCCTGGTTCTGTATATAGCCAACATTAGGAACATTCTCCCTGCATAAACCTTGTCTAGCCCTGTTAGAATTTTTAGAGTCTCTATAAGAGCCCCCTCTTTCATCTGAACTCCAGAAAAAACAATCCTAACCTAATCAAGGTGCAAAGTTGGATGAACACAGCAGGCCAAGCAGCATCAGAGGAGCAGGAAAGCTGATGTTTTGGCTGTGTTCATCCAGCTCTACACCTTGTTATCTCAGACTCTCCAGCATCGGCAGTTCCTACTATCTCCCTAATCTAATCAATATCTCCTCATACGTCAGTCCAAACATCCCTGAAATCAGCCAGGTAAAAATTCACTGCACTCCCTCAAAAGTAAACCACAACAGAATTAAACCTGTGAGTCCTTGTTTTTACTTTTCACCAGGAAATGGTGGGGGGAGGGTTGCTACAGATTACCTGTTTGGCAGCAGTGACCCCACCGATATTTCTTATCTCTCAGCCATGGGCCAAAAGGAGGGGAACAAAAGATTAATTTCAGTAACAGAAAACATCTTTTTGGAATAACCAGTTAGAATAAGACTGAACAAAACAGAACAATGTAATAACAATGTGAATAATTCAGGAATTAATGCCACAACCAATTCCAGATGTGCATCTTTCACTCAGTATGGGTTTAAGAGTGATGGGTGTGTGGAATGCACTGACGGCAGTGATAGTGGAGGGGAATAGAGACTTTTAAGCGACTCTTGGATTGGCACATGGAGGTTAGTAAAATGTAGGGCATGCAGGATAGATTGATCTTAGTAGGATAATAGGTCGGCACAACATCGTGGGCCAAAAGGCCTGTGCTGTGCTGTACTGATCTATGTTCTATGTTCTAAAAGCAAGAGCATCCTTCCTCAGAAAAAGAGTCAAAATCTGCCCACAATATTCTAGATGTGGCCTCACAAAGGTTCTGTATAACTGCAACAACACAACATTGCTCCTGTACTTGAAACCTCTTGCAATGAAGGCCAAAATACTATTTGCCTTCTTTGTCACCTGCTTACCTTCAGTGACTGGTGCACAGGGACACCCAAGTCCTGCTACACACTCCTCTCTCCCATTTTACAGCCATTCAAGCAGTAATCTGCCTTCTTGTTTCTGCTTCCAAAGTGAATAACGTCACATTTATCCAAATTATACCGTATCTGCCATTGATTTGCCCACTCTCCCAACCTTTCAAGATCACGCTGAAGGCTCTCTGTATCCTCATCACAGTTCACCCTCCCACCAAACTTGATATCATCTGAAAATCCAAATCATTAATATTTATTGTGAATTGCTAGGGACCCAGCACCAATCCCGGTGGCACCCCACTAGTTACTGCTTGCCAATTTGAAAAGGACCGATGAATTCCTCTGATTTGTTTCCTCTCTGCCAACCAGTTTTCTATCCCTCTCGATAGACTGCCTCCAACCCCATACTCTCTAACCTTGCACAATAATCTTTTAAGCGAGACTTTGTCAAATGCCTTCCGAAAGTCCAAATATACCACACCCAATGGCTCCTCTTGTCAACTCTACTGATTACATTTTTCTAATAGCATCGCTACAGTGTGGAAACAGGCCCTTCGGCCCAATAAATCCACACCGATCCATAAAACATCCCACCCAGTCCCATCCCGATATCTGTATCTTACTCTTTCATAGAATACCAACAAATTTGTCAAGCATGATTTCCCCTTCATAAATCTGTGCTGACTCTGTTGGATCCTGCCACTGCTTTCTAAATGCTCCACTAAAAAGTCCTTGATAGTGGTTTTGAGAATTATCCCCACTACCGTTGTTAGGCTTACTGGTCTATAATTCCCTGTTTCCTCTCTACCTCCCATTTTGAGTACTGGATTGACATTAGCTACCCTACAATTCCACAGGGGATGTTCTAGAGTCTATAAAATCCTAGAAGATGACCAACAATGCATCCACTATTTCTACACTTCCTTAAGTACTCTGGGATGTAGATTATCAGGTCCTGGGGATTTATCCACCCTCAATCCCATCAATTTTCCCAGGACCATTTCTCTACTAATATTGATCTCCCTCAATTCTTCCCTCTCTCTAATTCTTGCATTCTCCAACATTTCTGGCATCTGATTTGTGTCCTTCAGCTTCAAATGAACAAAGCTGTAACTTGTTTAGCCATTCAGCCTATTCTTCCAGGAATCATCCAAGTGAATCTCAGTTGAATTGCCTCTGATGTCAGAATATCCTTTATTTAAATACTGGGAACAAACCTGGTTGTTAGTGTAATACTTCACACACTCAGAATTATAAGAGTGCAAAATTGCAGAATCACAACTAATGTTGGGCACTGTTTTGTGAGTTTCATAGTTATGAGTATGTTCAATACCTTGCTTGCTGTGAACAATGAAAAGGACCACTATTGAAGATAATCCTCCTGTTTTTGGTAAATATCCCACTGAAATCTACATAGCACATTATTCACTTGCATGATCAGTAGCACTTCTTTTGGCTTGACAGCAGCATCCTATTAATGATGGACACCAGTCATGCTATTACTCTGTAGTAGCATCATAAAACAACTAACTTGAAGTTACTCAAAGCTTTTCTTTCAACTCTTCCAACAAATGAAAAGCTTCGACAGAAGTGTCTTTTGTCCGATATATTAGGAATGGTCTTCTTGTGGTTTTGATTGTTCTTAATTATATCAGTGGTAGGCAATGATGAATGAAACAGCCAAAGTAGAACTGTTTAGTTAACTGCAGCATCTTGGTGTTGGATTCCAGTGATGATCTCTACTGGGGACTACCTGAAGTCCCAAAGAGACCATGCCTAAGGCTGCTGGGTCTACAGAGCTACTGGCCTTCAGATTGTCCAGCAGCTTTCTGAGATGGAACTTCCTGTCCCTGAGAGTTGAAAATCCCACCTCCGACCAACAAGGTAACCATTGATGGGGTCCCCACTGGCTCATACCAGAATGGGGGCTGGCATAGGGACAACTGCATCCGATGAAATCCAAGCATATAGTATAGTTAATTAGTCTGATAGCTGAGTTTCATTAGATTAATGTAGCAAACTGTTTTAATTATTTAATATTTAAGCAAATGAACTCCTCGTAGAAGTTTTACAGTAACACTGTCTCAAAATGATCAGCCATATGATCCCAACGCTGCACATCAAAGTAGTTCAAAAACCAAAACACAGGCCTTTAATATTTTATTATCATTACATAAAATCTCTGTTAATCCTTGGAGATGAGTTAGCTTCTTTTAAGATCTTGTTCTGTCTGTACACAATGTCTGATTCCACCAAATCTCCAACTTACAGCTTCACAAAAACTAACTGATCATTTGCTGCTACTTTTGTAACCGATGGCAAACTGCGGACACCTCAAGAATAAAACACCATATTCTTCTCTGAAATGGTAGTGCTTTGTTACTTGTTCCTCCTTTTCTTCCTTAAAGGCAGTGAATTCATGCTGGGCTATAATTCTATGGTTGCCTCTAGTCAGTCAGTACCTTATTTCAGATGACTGTTACTTGTAAATCAATTAAGCCCAAACCCAAAATGCTTATAAACACTCTTAATAAGAGTCACTGGAATATGAAATGGACCTAAACTCAACCATGCAGAGGCCAACTTCATGGTTCAGGCTTCAATACACTGAAGTTAAGAAACTGAATCAAAATTTTTTAATTGAATTCAGATCTTTATTATTATTTTCTTGTGGAATGTGGCTGTTGTTGGCTAGCCAGCATTTATTGCCTGTCTCTTGTTGCCCTTAAGAATAATTTCTAAGCCACTTTAAATAGAAAATATATATGTTTTGGATCAAACATTCTCTCCAAGTCAATTTTACCATAAAAGAAAATCCCATACATTTGTCAAAAATTGGCACAGAGAATGTGATTATCCTCAAAGCCATTCTCAACAGAATAAAACCAGTCCATTGATTAGAAGAACCAGGTTTCGAGTCATTCCATTGAGTTGTGAGCAGTCGGTTAGTCAGTTAGTAGAAGCAGAATCAAAGAAACACAGAACTTCATGGAATTGAATGGGAATGCATTTCAGCTCAATGCACCTGTCATGACTCTGTAGGGTACCAGTAGTTGTGCAGTCAAACTATATTTCAACATAGCACTCATAGTCAAGCAATTGTTGCACTTAACTCCTACAATGTCACATTGATCTATTAATGTACATTATTCAGTACTCAATAACTGTTGTTTAATTCACTTTTGCACTGCAATATGAGTGTTGAAATGAGTGCAAAATGCCAATAGGTAGTAAAATATATTCCTCGGTTATTAGGCACATCTCTGCAATCAGTGGGCACAAATATCAATGCAATGTCATATATAGTCCCTTACTGTATAACTTAAAAGGGTACACATTTCATTCAGCTCTGATTTCCTGAAATCTCTGAACTCTTCTACTTTCAGAATTGTGCTGTTCCTCTGAAATGCATAACATAACCCCTCTGCTATAACTTTGCTGTGTCACTTAATATTTCCAAAACTTTATGGTAGGTAGTTTGCTCTAAACTAGAATACTCCGTTCACTACTTACTGTGCTGGCTGCCAGGATGGCATTTACTGCTAGTGATTTCCATTCACTCTCCTGTTCAACTTCTGCTCGTTTTTGCAAATTCAGCTCTGTGCTCTTCTGCTAGAATTCTCCATTTGCCAGTGAGCAGGATTTTACAGGACCAGTGGCAGTAGGCTAATTTAAACAATGCACTGCAGTTACTGTGGGCATATATTTCTGTCACCTGTTTATCTGTGCAATCAGAAAATCCATTATCTCTCCTTTATTTTGTAGGAGATTGTAGAGGCCTCCCCTCAGCTGACTCTATCAATATGCCTGGATACTGTTTTTCTGGAAAAACCTATTTGCACCAAATTAGAAGATAAAACACATCAGCCCAACTTCTACTCATTTAAATAAATGGTGAACAGGTTAAACAACCTCCAGTGGAGCACTGGAACAAAAAAATCAAAACACTCATGGGAACTCATCAAAATATCGCTACCAGGGAGCATGATGTTACCTGGACACTGCAGCCCACCAGTCCCTAAGCATGTCTATTGTGCCAGTATAGTCCACATTCTCCATCTCCATGGAAACTTGAACATGGAGTAACCACAGAAGGCGAGTAGCCTGTCAGGTGTGACAATCTCCTCCACATCGTCTACCAGTCTCCAGTCAGACACTAGCCCCAGATGAGTTGGGAAACTGCACAGTTTTCTTCTTAGAGCTCCTTCCTTGAAATGTTTCTTATCCACCTGCATGCGTTAATTTAAACACCTATCTTTTTTAAACTTCTACACAGACCTTTGTTGCAGAGCCTTACAATTAGAGATTGTCTAAAAATGGTGGCGTTCCACAGCATGAAACCTTCCAGCATCTTATTTGGGGCAGCATTGCTTGAAAAAAAAACTCAAGGAGATCGCTTGAATAGGATTTCCCTCTTCTGAAACCACAATGACATCTGTCTATGTTATTTACAAAAAATAAATCTTTAAGGTTACCATAATGTTATACTCTCACCCATTATTTATTTAATGCTAATGAGTCTGAGGTTACATGGGTTGTCTTGTTGTCTTTTCTCGAAAACAAGCATCATGCCAACACAATGAGACTGCATGGATGTTTAGTGGAAACAGGACCATTTGTGAGCTCTCCTTTCCCTGTTTTCCTAAAGTCTGTCCAGAGTGGATTAGTCTTACACAAAGAGGGGTAACTGATACAAGGTACTATATGCTGTTGCCACCCAGGAAACAATGCATCAGCATGAGTTGCCGGTATCTGCAAGTGGAGAAGGGAAGATTAGAAAATAAAATCCGAGAAAGTTTAGGCGTTGCTTATTTTATCTGCATTTTTCTCTTTTTGGGCAAAGAAGTTGACTATACAGACATAAATTCATGCTGATCACAACAAAATAAATGGAGCCAGCATTTTTACAAAAGCAAAATCCAACCAAGGCTAGAAAATGCTGTAAGTACTCAGCAGATCCAGCCGTATCCGTGGAGGGAGAAACTGAGTTAACATTTCAGATCTTTCTGCAACATGGAAAGATAGAAATGTAAAAGATTTTGTACAAGTTTGGGGAAGGATGCATCGGGATAAAAAGTAAGAGAAAAATTTGCAAAGTGGTAAATGAGAGAAGTGAAAAGTTCCATGGTACAAAAGGCAGATGGATTGGTTTTATTTTAATCGTTCACAGGATGTGGGTGTCGCTGGCTAGGCCAACATTTATTGCCCACCCCTAATTGCCCAGAGGGCAGTTAAGAGTCACATTGCTGTGAGTCTGGAGTCACATGCAGGCTAGGCAAGGTAAGGATGGCAGATTTCCTTCCCTAAAGGACATTAGTAAACCAGTTGCATTTTTACAACAACAAACAATTGTATTATGATCATCACTGGACTTTCAATTGCAGGTGTTTGTTAATTGAATTCAAATTCAACCATCTGCCATTGTGGGATTTGAACCCATGTATCCAGAAAATCAGCAGAGTTTCTGGATAAATAGTCTTATGATAAATAACCAGGCCTCTGTTGAGTTATAGTAAAGAAGCAAAAGATATGCACAGAGTGGGAATGAATGCCATAATGAACAGTTAGATTCAGAAGCAAAAACTTGAAAAACAAGTCTTAAAACTAGCAAATTAAACAAAAATACAAAGTAGGATACAAAGAATTCATGGTCTGAAATTGTTGAATGCAACATTTAGTTCTGATGGCTTTAACATGCCTCATCGGAGGATAGGGTGCTGTCCTGGGGCTAGTGCTGAGCTTCACTGAGACAGTATAGAGAAGACCACATTGTAAGCAATAAGTTAAGTACACTGGTTAGAGTAAAGCACACATAAACCACTGTTTCAGCTGGTAGGTATGTCTGGGACTCAGATTACGTGGAGAGGGTAGGTAAAGTAGAAAGCATTGCATTCCCTGAGTTTGCATGAGAAAGTAATATGGAAAGAGGACAAAACGTTGGGAGATATTGAGAAGTGGGCCAACATGATGCTGAGGACAAGATCTTTCAGAATGTTGACAGGAAATGCAAGGAATATCTGTTCAGTTGAAGCTTTGAAGTGGCAGAAATGACAGAAAATGATCTGTTGCATATGGAGGCTGGAGGAATGGAAGGTTACGATACCTTATCTCCAGATCCAGGTTAGCAGGCCAATAATATCCAATAGCGGTTAGCATGTCATATATAGTTCGTGTTCCTCTACTTACAAATGGGAATGTCCTTTTGACAGAACGGAATTTTCTGTAGAGATAATGAGAACTGCAGATGCTGGAGAATCCAAGATAATAAAGTGTGGAGCTGGATGAACACAGCAGGCCAAGCAGCATCTTAGGAGCACAAAAGCTGACGTTTCGGGCCTCGACCCTTCATTTTTCTGATGAAGGGTCGAGGCCCTAAATGTCAGCTTTTGAGCTCCTTAGATGCTGCTTGGCCTGCTGTGTTCATCCAGCTCTACACTTTGTTATCCAGGAATTTTCTGTAGAAGGGTACCAACCTAAAACGTCAACTTTCCTGCTCCTCTGATGCTGTCTGGCCTGCTGTGTTCTTCCAGCTCCATACTGTGTTATCTCTGACTCCTACATCTGCAGTTCTTGCTATCTCTCAGTTTTCCAAAATGTTGTTTCAACTAATGCATATTACAGAGTGGGTGAACGTGTAGCTTACGTGATGCTGCCACCTATTGGCTCACAGCATTCAGCCTGTCTATTTACAGAGCTAAGAAATCAGCACTACTTTTCAAAATAACCTATGCCAGATAGCACATGACTTATCAAAGTACCTGTTCAAATATTTCAGACAGCCCCCACGTAACATCACTTAAGAAAAACATGCTAATACACACTGTGCTATATCAGTCCATATTAGTGTCAACCATAAAGAATTCCCTGAGTACAGATCAAATCAACAATTGCAACAGCACACCATACTGACTTGTTGACATCGATAACTCTGATTAGTTTGTTGATAAATGCATGTCTAATGTGGAATTAAGTTGTATACAGCAGGAATTAACTTACCTCAGCCATTATCATTGCAGCCCAGGAAACCTGAGATAAGGTAAGATCAACCAGAGCTCTTGCTGTCGATTAGTGATCCCTGTCAAAATGTCTCTCTTCAAGCCTAATGTAAGTTTTAGTGACAATGAGCCCAGATCTTAACAGGGATAGGCTGTTAACAGCCTAGAAAGTGGCATAAGCCACGAAATAACAGTTCAAGTGGTAGCAACAGAAGATGTGGAAGAGCCTGGGCCCAAATTAAACCCACAGGGGAACCATTTCTGTGCCTGTTATTTCAGTGCATTTTTTGCTAGATTACATATGAACGCATGAAATAAGGGCCGAAAGAGGCCACTTGGCCCATCAGTTCTGCTCCACATTCAATAAAATTGTGACTGACCTGATTTTTCCACATTCCTGTCTATCCTTTTGAAGGGCTAACTCAGACTGAGATCCTTATACTTGTATGCCTCAAATCACCTCAGCCCTAGATACAGAAAAATGTTTGATCGTAATGAATTAGCATCAACTCTTTCAGAATCATTTGCTTATTCAACTTCTGTACTCAATTTTTTCTCTCTGTTATCTTTTAAATGTTCATTTATATAAATACTTTTGCTTTTACCGCTGCCCCATCTTGCCCTACGTCGCCGATTTCACAAATGCCCAGCAGTCTTGAAACTGCATCATTGTGTCAAAATGCATTCCCTTCTGGTTTAGAAGACTGACAAGTCTTTAGCTTGAGGGTTATTAATTTTAATTCAAATGTTGACTTTGATTGGTCAGTAAACCTTTTTCTCTACCAGAGGCCTTTTTATCACTTGGATGGGCTTTGTGGAAAAGGTGATTCTTGTTAAACCAGGTAGTTGGTTCATTACCTTATGTAGAGGTTATTTGATCTCCTGAATTTCCCTCACAAGTGAACACTTCCCTGCTAACTCAGTCTCATGGCCAGATGCGTTAATTCCTTCCTTTTAAGTATGTCCTGAATCTGAGGGCATTTTTCTGGTTTCTAAGGAGTCATAGAAAACTGATCTTCCTTTTGATCAAGTGAATATTTACCATCAGTTTGCTAATATATCTTAACTGAAGCATAATAGTTCCCTACTTAAATTTATTGATGAAACTGGAGTCTTTATTCGCCTACAGTGGTAGGGTTTCTGGTGCCAGAGATATTTTCACATCCTGTCGTGTTACTGCCCACTCATCTCTATCTCTGTCACTGGCACTGATGATTCAGCTTTGCAAGACAGCAAATTGAAATTTTCTTCAGCAAAGGTAGGAATTCAAAATGAGTCCACAAGTCCTGTGAAGTATGCAACATCCTTCCTGCTGACAGTAAGAAATAGTTTCTCTTGAACCAACATAGGTAATCTCAATAGAATTGTTCCTACTTTGGTTCTGTTATCGTCTAGAAAGTTTAATGTAGTCTTTATCCAGCTGCTCCTTAACCAGTTGGTTGATAGCCATTTGTAATTAAACAAGTTTTCTTCAGGAACTAGTCAAAGCCCTTCCTCTGTCACAGGATGATCAGGCCAAAGCGAACCAGTAGACTCAAAAGTGAGGAGTGTTGATTGTGAACCACGCATTCATTTTCAACACTCATTCACTGTTTATGTTGAGGTTTTATTTGTAACGCACCTTTAACCTTCGGAGTTATTCCACCCGGATGATGCGGTTTCATCATTGTAGGCTGTGATCTTTATTTCTTCAGCCATGGTATCTATTGACAAGACACTCATTCCTGGATCAATGTTGAAAATAATAAGATGTCCATTGACATAAATTGCTTCTGTGAAACGCGAAGCAGGAGAATCATTAATTTCAGTTGAATGACAATTTTCCCTTGGGAATGCCTTAGGTATCTTTTTCTAATGCAACAAAATTGTATAAAGTGAGTATCTTTTAAAAAGGAGGGGATCCAATCATACTAACCTCATTGTAAGTATAGGCATTTGGTTTCTTGCTGCTCTGAAATTATGTTCTACTTCTATGTGTTTTCTGGATGTGACAGGTGTAGAATTCTTTCACCACATCTGAACATTGTTTGTGTCTGTGAAGATGTGTTGTTCCAGAGAGCAGATGCTGAATCTTAGTATCTGCTGTTTGGTTTATTTTCCATGTTGATTTATCTTGTCATTAGAACGTCCATGCATCGTAAAGTGAATAGATTCTATTCTTCTCCAGTGGTAGGATTCTTCTCCTTCTCTCAGCATCTATCTGTGAGTCTTTATGGTCTCTGCAGCGAGCACAATTTGAAAAGCTTTCTCCAAAGCTAAATCTTCCTTCAACAGGAAGAAATCTGACAAAGTTCATCAGTAATTCCAACACCAATTCTGTTTCATATAAATTTTGATTTGAAAATTCCATAGTCACAGTATTCCACTAATCTGTAAAGGTCATTATTGATATTATCTACAGGTTCCACTGGAATCTGTACTCTTCTATTAAATAATGCTCTTCAAGATTTTCATTTAGTCTCAGATCAAAATAGTTACCAAAGGCTTTTAAGAGATTGTCAAAAGTATGCTTTGATACTTCAATGATTTATAACACTGTCTGCTACAGGATCCAATGAACACAATTCTGTTATAATTTGCTTTGTTTCAGAATTTAATGTTTAATTTTGAAGCAATTCAATATCTGAGGAATTAAATTGATAGCATTTCAAGTTTTTGTAATTTGTTGCCTTTAAGCTTGTATTCTTTCATTGAATCAATGCTGTTTCAACTTTGTTATCTTTTTTCTTCAGATTTTTGAACTCTACATTATTGCTACATCACTGCACTTTGTTTATCTATCAGATTTAAATTGTATATTATGCCAATATTATATGAAATTCCTTTAATAAAACTTTAAAATCAGTTAACTCGTAAACTGTAGTATTTCATTTCTTTCAAAGGTCCAATTGCATTAAATAACAATGCTGCATCTCTGTACTGGTTAGATGTGCTTTCAATAATCAAAACAGTGGTTTCCATCTTCTGGAGCATTTTTTCACCTCCTACAGGAAAGATGAAGGCTTTCCACTTCTTCGTGGTCAGAATTAATGTTTTTTCATCTTTTGCAATCCAAAACACAATGCATACGCTGTTGAAAAACTTCTAAAATAAAGGTCTTCGGTTGCAGCCTAAAAAAAATTCCTGTTGAAATCACGGTTTAGAACCTGAGTGACTTGATCTTCTAAAAGTCTTAAAATTATTGTAACTTACTTTCTCTGTCAGATACTTCTTTTAATTCTTTTAGATTGTTCTTTTTGTCCTCTTAAATAAATCCTACAAGTTTTCCAATATTTTGCTGTTTGGATTTCTAGAAGGCATTCAACAAGGTACATCACAGAAGGTTAAATCATAAAAAGAGGGCCCATAGCATTGGAGGAAAAATGTTGGTATGGCTCGGGAATAGATTCATGACAAGGAAACAGTGAAAGGGGATAAGGGGTTCTTTCTCAGGCTAGTGCCATGTGACCCATGGGATTTCAGAGGGATCAGTGTTGGGACAGGAAATGCTTACAATATGTATTCAAGGCTTAAAGAAAGGAAGTGAACATACTGGAGTCAAATTTGCAGACAACACAAGAAAAGATGGAAATGCAGATTCTGAGAGGGACACGAGCAGTTACAGAGAGATATTAATAGGCTAAACAAGTGGGCAAAAAGATGTCAAATGGAATATGGTGTGGGAAAATGTGAAATTGATCATTTTGGAAGGAGGAATAAAAGAACAGAATATTAGTTAAATAAAGAAAAACTCCAGTAAGCTGTAACACAAAGGGACTTGTTGATACTTGTACTTGAAACACAGAAAGCTAACACACAGGTGCAGCCGGTATCAGGATGGCTAATGCAAGGTTGGCCCTTCCTTCAAAGGGGTTGGAGTACTGGAGTAGGGAAGTCTAACTGCAACTGTACAAGGTGTTAGTAAGATCATGTCCGGAGTACTGTGAGCAGCTTTGGTCCCCTTATTTTAGGAAAGATATCATTTCATTGGAGGCAGATCAGATAATGTTCACTGGCATGGTCCCTGGTATGGAGGAATTGTCCTAAGATCAAAGGCTAAACAGATTGGGAGTATTTAGTAGAGTTTAGAAGAATGAGAGGTGATCTCACTGAAACATATAAGACTCTTACTGGGCTTGACAGGGTAAATGCCAAGAAGATGTTTTCCCTTATAGGGGAGTCAAGGACCAAAGGACATAGACTCAGAATAAAGGGGCACCAATTTATGACTGAGATGAGGAAGAATTTTTTCTCCCAGTGTTGTGAGTCTATGAAACTCCTTGTCACAGAGAGCTGTGGAGACAAAGTCCTTGTGTACATTTAAAACTGAGATAGAGGGATTCTTGATCAGTAGTGGAATCCAAGGACTGTGAGGAATGAGCAGGAAGGTGGATGGGAGGAATATCAGAATAGCCATGAGCCTGTTGAATGGCAGAGCAAGCTTGAAGGGCTGAACAACCGTCCACTGGTTATATTTCTTATTGCTTTATGGTCAACCTGTGGATGCGAATTTGATTTTAAAAAACTGGAATTAAAAGCTAGACTAATGGTAAACACGTAATTATTGTCAATTCTCATAAAAAAACATAGCCGATTCCCCTCAGTTCTGAGGATGGATCACTCAGCCCAAAATGTTAACTTTGATTTCCCTCCACAGATGCTGCCAGACCTGCTGAGATTTTCCAGCTATTTCTGTCTGTGTTCCTAATTCACTAATGTCATTTAGGGAACGAAATCTGCCACCCTTGCCCAGAGTAGCCCACATGAGACCAACTGCAATTTGTTGATCCTTAATTACCCTCTGAAATGCCTTGGCAAGCCATTAGTTATAGGGCAATTAAGGATGACAATGAATGTTAGTCTAGCCAGTGATTTCGAAATCCCATGAACAATTAACAAATAAATTAATATTCTGGCCCTTGCTCCGTCTATTCCATCCCTACTGGCTCCTTCCTAGCTTAGTGCGGCAGCCTCCCTATCTGGTATAATGGCGCAGCAGACTCTCGCATAAACATGGCCTCGGCTGTGGACTTCTGGTCTCAAGGTGATTCTTCAAAGTGAAGTCCCACCATGGCTAATCACTTAAGAAAGACTGTAATGTTTGAACTCTCAGCTTTCTTTCTTTATTTTCTGATTAAAACTAAGAAGGTCCACAATGTGTAACTTTTATCCTTATTTCCTATGTTTTATGTTTTACCAGGGGTGGGGAAGCTGAGACCTTAAGGCCACATGCAGTACTAGATGCAGCCTTCTGCCTATTTGCCCGCAAGTACTAAATCCACCTTTTTAAATCTGTGTTCCATTTTATAAATGTTTACTGATAACCCAGTCATGTCAAAAACCAAGAACATTAAAGGAAGAGAAGTGAGTATCAATAAAGAATGGGAATTGTGGTATTATGTAGTTGCTGCGAAAGATAAAAAGATGCGTTTGCTCTGCGATGCAATAATTGCAACAGGGAAGAAATACAATGCGTATCAGCATTATGCAACTTATAAGGACCACAAGTATGCTAAACTGGAAGGAGAACTGTGAAAGTCTGTGAAAGTCTGCACTTAAGAAAATAAAAGATCAAATGCGGCAGCAGCTACAGGTACTATAAATAATGTCAGGACAAGGGACTGACATCACTGAAGCAACACATAAAGGAGCCTATATATTCGGAAGAAGAGGTAAGCCATTTACCAATATGGATATCATAAAATAAAGCATTGTTGAAATTGGAGGATGTTTAGGATTAGACAAGGTTACTAAGTACAAGCAACTACGTTTTTCAAGAGGGACCATAAATGATCGGCAACATGAATTAGCCTTCAATGTAACAGAACAGCTTCATACAATACGCCAAAGCAAAGATATTTATTATTTGATTGCCGTGGATGAATCCACTGACATTACTGACACAGCGCAGGTGTTATTTTTTATTCGTGTTATAACTACAGACTTTTATTGCCGCAAGGAGTAACTGGCTTTGGGTACCCTTATGGCAAGGACAGGTATAATTGGCATCTTCACTATCTCCAAAGAAAAATGCTGTGAAACAAAACTGAATTAATGTAATTTATTAAGCGTATGCACAGACAGTGCATCTTCCATAAGAGCAAAATGTGAAGGATTTGTTGCGTTACTACAACAAGAATAGCCCGATCCAGATACGTTGATTTCCTTTTGCTGTCTTTTGCATCAACAGAATCTCTGAAGAAGCATCCAAGACGTGAATCAACTTTCCTGCTCCTCTGATACAGCCTAGCCTGCTGTGTTCCTCCAGCTCCACACTGTGTTATATTTGTGCCAAATATATTGTATTAAGGGACACACTAAATAAAGTTATAGGTATTGTAAACTATATTCAAACAAATGCATCAAAGTATCACCAATTTCGCAACATGCTTCAGCTGAGTGAATGAAACATACAGTGTGGGTCTGCCATATCATTCTAAATTGCGCTGGTTGTCACAAAGACAAAATTTTGCAAAATTTTTATCTTTGCGAAAACAAATCTCAAGATTTTTTGAGGAACTAAATGAACCATGTGAATTGTCAAAAGGGATCTCTGCAGAAATATTGCATTTTTGTGTTATGATTTTGCATAATGTCAAAGCAAAATTTTCTGAACTTTCTGGCAAGATACAACTAAATCTATACAGGATAATAAAATGTGAGGCTGGATGAACACAGCAGGCCCAGCAGCATCTCAGGAGCACAAAAGCTGACGTTTCGGGCCTAAACCCTTAATCAGATGAACGGTCTAGGCCCGAAATGTCAGCTTTTGTGCTCCTGAGATGCTGCTGGGCCTGCTGTGTTCATCCAGCCTCACATTTTATTATCTTGGATTCTCCAGCATCTGCAGTTCCCATTATCACTAAATCTATACAGGAAATGTGGCTAAAAATCTCAGCATTTTGGAAAAAGCTGACCTTTTTCAAAATGCTCCTTACCCGATTGGAACTTTCAGCTGATCATGTTCCTAAACTGAAAAAGGTAGTTAATGAACAGAACACAAGGAAATCATTAAGAAAATGTGATGTGAAAGAATACACTGCTATTCTCTGGACTCCCTGATTGAAGAATACAATAAAAGGTTTGCAGATTTTGAGAAACATGATTTCACACTGAAACTGGCTTTTCAACCATATCTGGTTGATGTCTCCAAAGCACTTGATGACTTACAGCTGGAACTGATTGAGCTCTCAGAAGATGATATTCTGAAGTCTCTATTTATGCTAAGAAGGACTCCATTGAAATATGGAAAAATGCCACTGGATACACACATCTATGCCATCGTGCTCATCGAATGTTGGCTTGTATTGGCACACCTACAGTTGCGCACTAACATTTTCATATGTGACACAAATTAAAATGCGCTTGAGATCTCAGATGATGGATATTCACCTGGAGGACTATTTAAAGCTAAGGTCAACAATGTTGGAAACAGATATCCAATTCCTATCTCACAATAAGCAATCACAAAAAGTCATTATAATAAAATGTGAGGCTGGATGAACACAGCAGGCCAAGCAGCATCTCAGGAGCACAAAAGCTGACGTTTCGGGCCTAGACCCTCTCTGATGAAGGGTCTAGGCCCGAAACGTCAGCTTTTGTGATCCTGAGATGCTGCTTGGCCTGCTGTGTTCATCCAGCCTCACATTTTATTATCTTGGAATCTCCAGCATCTGCAGTTCCCATTATCTCTGATACAAAAAGTCATTAAATGGTTTTTGTCTAAGATTTTTCACTTATTATTAGGCTAGTATCAATTTTGCCAAACAAATAGATGTGTCTTTCCTGAATGTTTATTTTGTTTGAAGACCTCATATAATAGCAGGCTTTAACAAAAGTTAGCAAATATGTTGACAAAAATATGACATTTTGTTGTATATGTTAAATTCTCAGCTTGCGGCCTAATATCTTGGTTAACTATGATGTGGCCTTCCAATGTAAAAAGGTACCCCACCCCTGTGCTATGCTATAATTACTGCAATGTTTAACTTATAACTTTGTTCTTTATTTCTACCTTATTCTTACGATTTTGTACCTAGGTACATGTACTCAAGTGGACACATTGGCAACATTATGCACTTTTCATTGAACTCTTGTATTTTTGTACTTGAGTACACATGAGAATAAAATAAAATCAAAGCATGGAGCTTACTCACAGAAACAGCGATGCTCACTTTGAACTGTGTGCTGTTCAGAAACTGGCAGTCGTACAAAACAATGAATTTATTCACTATGGCAATGCGAAACTCTCAGGACAGACCTCAGAATACTCCATCTGGAGCAGACACTCCTGCTGAGCACCTGAGGAGACACGCTGATGAGCATTTTAGATGTGAGTGTCCAAAACATTTATGGACTCTTCAGCAAGGCTCAGAGCCCTGGTGTGAAATGGGCCTGTCCAGACTGTTCCTTATAGCTTCCTATCCCAATGAGTCATTGACGGTGATCTCGTTCTGCACCATGTCAATTCTTAATTCTGTAATAAAGGCCTTATCTCTCACATTTTCAGTCTTGCAGATGAAGCATGTATACAATGCTAGTAAGTGTTCTCTAATGGGAAGAAATTTTCCCTACAATAGAGGATAGAGCCATGCACTTAGCAAGGGTCAATGATGAACAGCAACTTGGGAAAGGGAAGGGGTGAGTACAGACTTCTGTTCATTAAAGGGTGCATCGCAGTCCAAAACATCAGATAGTGCAACATGTTAAAGATTCAGCAGCATTGGGAAACAGCCACATTGCAAAGGTTTCTGTTTTCCAAGGTAATTCTCACAATTTCTTGTGCCTACCACAGATGCCAACATCGAGATGCTATGACTGAATAATCATCATCATGCAGACAAATGCAGCCAGGCCCAAGCTCTGCCAAAGCATGGACATAGGTCATAAACGCGCCCTCTGCCAACACAGATACAGTAGCACTGATGGGTCCTTGCATACAGTTAGGACTAGTGAAACGACAAGCATTTCATGAGCATTCAAGAGGCAGATCTAAAACCAAAAGTGGATGTGTCCCTTGGAAAAGAGCAGGCTTTTCTGCTCAGCTGGAAACAGATATGGAACATTGAGATCACAGGTTAGGAAGCTGCATATCTGATTTCCTTAAGTGATACATTGTCGTGGGCTGAGAATCCATCCTATCCATGAGCACCAGGATACATGCCACACTATGTAACCTTAACTACTCAGTAATGCTGTTGGTGTAGTGACATTTGGAAAACATGCCAGTCGTTCTGCAGTTAATGTTCTCCTCCAGGCATGTGAAGTGCCTTCCAAGGGCTGAAATCATCACTGAGAGGGGTGAGGATGCATATGGGGTGCTATCAGCATCATCAGCCTCCATGAAACCTCTAAATGTGGGAGCATCTGTGAGATGGTTGTGGTTGTTAAAGGTCAATCATCTCAGGCCCATGCAAGATTCAACAGGACAGTGGCCCGGGACTAATTATCTTCAGCTGCTTCGTCCATGACTAACTCTAAGAATTAAGATGGTGTTCTTTGCTGTTGAGTGATTGGCAATGTTTCACACCATTCAAGATTCCTGAGACACTGAAGTAGTCTGTATCTGTGTGCAACAAACATTCAAGCTTGAGCTGATATATTGTGAGTAACATTGGTGCCATGCAAATGCCAAGCAATGATAAATGTAAAAATCTTGAATGAGGGTGGGGGGAACCTCATTACTTTTATAAGGTCCAGAGTAAGTTCTCTAGATATCAATGTCCTGAAACAAATTTTAGATACCATTCTCACTGTGTGCAGAAACCCTCCAATTAGCCCCCTAAGCAGTATATTTACAACACCAGTTTCTAAGTTAGAGCCATGTACAAGTTCTTATTCCAGGTCTTCTAGCCATTTTCCTGTGACTAAAAAAGTCACCCTTCCCAGCTAAAACAGTCATGTCTTCCTGGGTTCTGATTCTTATACCCTTTTCTGACTGGCTCCTTAGCATATCAGGTAAAACCCTAGTAGGATCATCCAAATTGGCTAATTGGCTAATTGAATCCTGATGCCCAACAGCACCTCACACAGATGAATATTTTCTACTCTCAAATGGTGGGCAAGGGGCAAGGACTGCTCCAGGTGTAAACCAGCAACAGATCTCCTTTGCTTCTGATTTCTCTCTTTAGGCTTATTTATAGAAGTCAATCAATGATGGCTTTTTATGAGAATTCTTCTCCCTTTGTCCCAATGTCCTCCACACTCCATATTTCTACCACCCAATGAACTCCACATGCAGGATACACTACCATTGGTTATGGTTTACTTAAAAAAATACAAAAAGAAATCAAATGGGATTATCATCTCCATATCCTCTACCATCAACATCCTGAGGATTACCATTATTCAGATGCTAAACTAGACAATTGGTATTCCATGCACCATCTTCACCTTTAACTCCCTCACTACTGTTGCACATTGACATCAGTGTGTACCATATCGATGATGCAGCAATTTGCTAAGCATCCTCCATCGCACCTTCTAAAACCCGTAGCCTCTACCACCTCAGACAATAAAAGGTAGCAGATACATGGGAACACCACCACCTATAAATTCCCATCTAAGCCACATATCCTCCTGACTTGGAACTATATTGCCATTCCTTCACTTCTGTTGAGTAAACATCTTGGAATTATCTCCATAAAAGGACTGTGGGTGTACTCACATCAAATTGACCCCTTCGGTTTAAGATGTTTGCTCACTTCCTTAAGGGCAATTAGGGATGACCAACAAATGCTGGCCTAGCCAGTGATGCACACACTCCATGAAATTACTTTTAAATCTTCTGGTGGTGATGCATTGGTAGTTATTAGGACAAGGAGATTAGCGCGCAAATCTCAGCAAAAAAACAAAATAAAAAAATCAGGCTGCCACCACCTCTTCTGATGATGCAAGAGGAACACCCCAGAGAGTGGAGTATTGGCATCAGCCAGAGCAATGAGAAGGCCTTTTGGTGTCTATCACATGTAATCATGCATTTCCTGTAACTTTGAACAGCATGGAAATATTGGCTAAAGATGCCAGATATGTGAGATAACAAAGTATGGAACTGGATGAACTCAGCAGGCCAAGCAGCATCTTAGGAGCACAAAAACTGACATTTTGGGCCTAGACCCTTCATCAGAAAAGGGGGTTGGGGAGAGGATTCTGAAATAAATAGGGAGGGGGGGAGGCGGACCGAGGATGGATAGAGGAGAAGATAGATGGAGAGGAAAGTATAGGTGGGGAGGTAGGGAGGGGATATGTCAGTCCGGGGAGGACGGACAGGTCAACGGGGCGGGATAAGGCTAGTTAGTAGGACATGGAGGTGCGGCTTGAGGTGAGAACATTGGCTGTTTTTGGGATGCAGTGGTGGGAGGGGAGATTTTGAAGCTTGTGAAATCCACACAGCTACCATTGGGCTGCAGGGTCCCCAAACAGAATATGAGTTGGCAACTCATATTCCGCTTGGGAAGCTGGCAGCCCAATGGTATCAATGTGGATTTCACCAGCTTCAAAATCTCCTCTTGCCCCAATGAATCGCAAAACCAGTCCAGCTCGTCCCCTCCTCCTTAACCTGTTCTTCCTTTCAACTCTCCCCTCCTCTCACCTCAAGCCGCACCTCCATTTCCTAACTACTAACCTCATCCCACTCCCGTGACCTGTCCGTCCTCCTGCACACTTTGTTAACTCAGATTCTCCAGCATCTGCAATTCCCATTATCTCTGATCGCCAGATACGTGAGCCTCCTTTTATTAGTGGCAGCTCAAGAGAAGGAGTTAAAGAAGCAGAGAAGAAAAGATCTATGAGTGTTGACAATGAAATCTCTGGGAAAACTTCTATCTTTCATTGCAAGCAGAAGTTGAACAGCAGATGCGTTCTCTCAACCAGTTCAAAGTGAGTTCCACACCATGTTGCTCAACCTAGATAATAGGCATTCAGCTGTACTCTGTCTTCATCAGGTGACCCCCGACATTAATGGTATTCTGGCAAGACCTTCCAGTCCTGCAGTGCCTTAGCCACCTCATTGTGCAGCCAAGGCACCTCCATGTTCTGCATCTCCAGCTTCCTCTTCCATATTCTGAGCCTCCTTTCCCTGTTTTGAGTTGCATCCATCCAACATTTCATTATCCTCAAGGTCGTCACCTCTCTGAAGGAAGTTGTTTCTGTTGTTGCAGACTGGTTGAACATTGAAGGCGCTTTTCCTACTGATGAACTTCACTGGCAGTTCTGTCAATTCCTTAATGGCCACAATGGTGCAGTCAATGATACCTCACACCTGAGATAGTCCTTGTGCTGGAGGAAAACCTCACTGTCCACTGTATCTGTGAGACTGCATCTGGGAATTGGAGGGACTGTCCAGATATCACATGAAGGACATCAAACACCTCTAAAACCTCCCACATAATTGAGTTTGTCAGCCTTTTCCCTCATCTTCTGTGCCCATGATCCCAGGAGAATGACAAATGCCTGCACTGGCCATGCACTTACTACCCATCTTTCTCACAACCTGTGCTGACCCGATACCACTTGTAACAGCATTGGCTAAGTTCCCTTTTGCTATCTCATGAGGTCCAGATAATTACTTGGACCACCCATGACTGGCTCCCAACTGTGCAATTGCCTCCAGTCACTTGGCTTGCCGCACAGAGCTTACAACCCATATAGCCGCACAAAACCCAAACATAGGCCCTGAACAATGTCCTAATGATTTGTTTTTCAATGAGTTTTAAGTACTGTTGCTGTATTGAGTGCGTTATTGGGCAGTTGTCTGCTCACTAGCACCAGGGATGGTGAAGAGAGAACAATATATTTAGTTTGCACCCACGTCCATTCACTCCCCTTGTGTGATCTGATCTGACTAGTCTAGTTTAATCAATGGAGTCAGCTTTAACAAACAAACAGCTGCATCAGGTTGCAGGGCAAAAGACGCCCTTGGTTGGAGTCATACCTGACACAAATCGAAATGGCTGTGATTGTTGGAGACCAGTCATTTTGATCTAGGACATCTCCACAGGAGTTCCCCAGGGTTGTGTCCCTGCCCCAAACATCTACAGCTGCTTCATCAATGGCCTTCCCTCCCTCATAAGGTAGGCAGTGGGAGTATTGACTGATGATTACACCATGCTTAGCACTATTCTTGACTCCTCTGATTTTGAAGCACTCCGTGTCCTAAAAAATGTCAGCCCTCGCGTGGGCTGACAAGGGGCAAGTAATATTCACACCACACAAATGCCAGGCAATGATCATCTCCAGCAAGAGAGGATCTAACCGCTGCCCTCTGACATTCAATGGCATTACTGCCACTAAATTCCCCACTATCGACATCATGGAAATTACCATTGACCAGAAACCAAACCAGACTAGCCATATCAATGCAGTGGTCAAAAGTGCAGGTCAGAGGCTAAGAATCTTGCAGTAAGTAACTCAATTCCTGACTTTGAAACCCTGTCCACCATCTACAATGCACAAATCAGGAGTGTGATGGAATACGAACCATGTGCCTACTCCAGTAACTCTCAAGAAGCTTGACTTTATGCAGGTCAAAGCAGCCTAGTTGACTGGCATTACATCCACAAATATTCACTCCTGGAACTACCAACACTCAGCAGAAGCAGTGTGCACCGTTTACAAGATGCACTGCAGATATTCATCAAGGTTCCTTTGACAGGTCTTTTCAAATAAGGGTTAGCTGCATATTGTGGGATGGAAATGACATTGAAATTAGAACAAGTACGAACTGCAAATATCCTTTCCCGAAGAACATCATTAACCAGTTAGTTTCTACAACAATCAAACCATTTTTAATGATTTCCTAGCTCTAAGACACCAATTATCAGATTGAATAAATTTAATTCCACAACTTGTCAAATGAACCTGGACTGACAAACCAGAAAACCAATGATGTTTACATTGCTTGCCCAGTTACAACCAGTCAGCATAGAGTCAGATTAAGCATGGTGGCTCAGTGGTTAGTATTGCTGCCTCACAGTGCCAGGGACTCGGGTTCAACTCGTACCCTCAGGTGACTATCTGTGTGGAGTTTGCACATTCTCACTGTGTCTACATTGATTTCCTCCAGGTGCTCCATTTTCCTCTCACAGTCCAATGATGTGCTAACTATGTGGATAGGCCATGCTAAATTTCCTGTAGGGCTGTGTAGATTAGTCGGGGTAGAGGGCAATGGGTCTAGGTGGGATGCTCTGAGTTCTGGCATTGACTTGTGGACAACATTGTGACTCAGTGATTAGCACTGCTGCCTCACAGCACAAGGGACCTGGGTTCAATTCCACCCTTGGCTGACTGTCAGTGTGGAGTTTGCACATTCTCCCCATGTCTATGTGGCTTTTCTCGAGGTGCTCCAGTTTCCTTCCACAATCCAAATGTGTACAGGGTGGGTGGATGCTAAATTGCCCATAGTGTCCAGAGATTTAGCTTAGACATAGGGGAATGAGTCAGTTTGGGATGCTCTTTGGAGGATGGTGTGGCAGTGTGGATTTGTTGGGCCAAATGGCCTGTTTCCAAACAGTAGGGACTCTATAAATTTTGCTTCAACTTTCTTTTGTTGTGTTTATTTCACTCTTCGTTAAGCCTTTCCCTATAGGTCACATCTGCAGATGAATGATGTCTTTACATAGACATCTCCAGATTTTTTTTAAAAATCAACACATCTACTATGACACACCTCTGGAACAGGTGGAAATGTAACCTGGATCTCCTGTTTCAGAACTAGGGACATTACCACTGCACTGCAAGAGGCCCACACATGACAAATTATGGCCAATGAGGGGAAACAGGAGTACGTGGGGCAGGGGTATAATATTGTGTGGGTGGCTGGTTATTTAACATGCCTGGTGAGCTCTCATTTTGCTTCACAAGCTGTATTCCTGTAAATACCAGAAGATGGCACCACATGAAAGGGAAACTACAATTGATAAATCCTGTCAGATTTACAGCTGGCTTAATGCAGTATGCATTAACATTGGAGCCATACCATCACAATCAAACCTACAAAGGCCAGCTAATTTCCCGATTTATCTACTGATACTTTACAACAATGTTATTACTGCCTCAATTTTTCGAACATCATGCATCTTTCCAGCATTCCTGATCCACAAAGTTGCAGTGATATAACTGAACTAGTTTTCAACATTTTTCTGACAAAGACTATCATGTCTGTTGAATGTATTAACAGTTGGGACATTAAGCTCACCACAGTACTGAGAATGGGGACAGACTCCTCCATCTTTCATCACAAACCACTGACAGCTCCTAATATACATGTATGTTATTTCCTTATCGTATGGCCAAGCACAGAGGCATATTATCTGCATGCGGCTGAGCACGTGCCTGGTTCACTGGCTGTCCCCTGGTGCCAGAGGGTAATCCTACTTTCACCAGCTATACAGGCTGGTCAGTGATGTGCTCACCAGATTGTACTCCCAAAGCTAATCTAACTAAAGTAGCTACTGAGATGAATGCCTCTGTGCTGTTGGAGGATGCGTCTTCTGACACCTTCCTCATCAGATGTGGTATTAGGATGAAGGGTCTGAGGCTGTTGTTGTTTTGCTTTGCAGAGCCATGGGTGCTGCTAATGGCTGCATTAAAGAAGAAGAATATACAGTTGAAGTTGCAGAACAGCTTATGGAGAGCAATGTCTTTGCCTTCACAAACATCAAAAAGCCCAAAGAGAACAGTTGGTTACTGGGTTGCTAGCCCATTAGCATCTCCTCATCAGAACAAATTACCTGTTTCTGTTCTGCAAATGTTGTGAAATTCTATGTTTGTATGATCTAACTATGCAAGAGGATTATAATCTCAATTTACTAATTATTTAAACTTTCAATCTCTTTGATCTGGAGTGGGGGTCAAAACCTTTTTATTGCAAAGAAGAGATATTTAATACAATAATTATTAACTATATCCTATGTTATAACTTTAACTAATAACTAAGTTAAAGATCAACATAATCTAAAATGTTCCTTTCAAGTGAAATAAAGACTTACTTGTGCATCTTTCAATTTAGCAAAGTGTTTTCATTGCTATAATATACTTTCCTCTACATTAGAGAGACTAAACTCAGGCTGGGTACCTGCTTTGTGGAGTGCCACCATTCATTCTGAACACCCAGTTGATCCAATGATGACCTTTCTGTCTTTGGCCTGCTCAATGCTCCTGTGAAGCTCTACACAAGCTTGAGAAACAGCATTGTATCTTTTCATTGGTCTTCTGGACTCAACATTGAGTTCAAAAATGCTCCAGGGCAATCACATCCTTCCAATAGTGAGGAGGCCAGAACTGCACAAAGTATTCCAACTGTGGCCATACGATAAGGAAATATCATGCATGCTCCTATCTTGTGAAGGCCAATAATCCAGATAGCTCAAACACCGAGAATTCACAAAATAGATTTTATGATGGACATCTATGGTTTAACCCTGCAGGCTAAGGGTGCTTCTTTCCTGAGTCCTTGTAGTAATTTAAATTCTCTTCCAGTGGGAACCTGGCATTTTGCCCCCAATTGCCTCCACCCACCTTGTTTCCCATTCCAGCAGCTTCACCAGATTTCAACCAATGCCTTCTTTTCACTGCTATCCTTTACCTTCACTTTCTATAAATCGTACAAATTATAGATGCCAATGTTATTAAACAGCACCAGATTGATCTTTTTCCATTGGCTTAAGTGAGCCTGAGAATATTTTGCAAGCATCTTTCCTCAGTTAGCCGGATTTGGCCAAGGAGATTATTTCTGTTTGACGTAGACAGTGAATATCTAAGGCAGCACAACCACGTGGAATGTTATATTGAAAGTTTCCTGTCCATCCTTTAAAGTCTGTTCGTATGTTGTCAAGAAACCTCATATTCTTGACCTAATGCACGTAATTTTATGTTTATATTAATATCGTAATCTGTTGCCATTCATTAGCCCACCCAGCTTGCTCTTTTTGAATGTTATCATTCTCTGCTGCACTCATGAACTACCCTCATACCCCACTGTTAATAGCAAATTTCTTTCCTGTGTCAAATGTTTTTCTAGCCCTTCATATCGCAGCTGTTGATATTTAAAGATCACAATATACCCATACTTATCTCCTGGCTTGGTATGCATTATTACTGCTGATACCTTAATCCATACAGACCTACTACAGGCAGAGCTAAACAAAAGAGAATGAATTACTACATTGGCCAAAGAAGACACTGCCGCAGGAACATGAGTAAGTTAGCGATCAGGCATAACTTTTACTACTACTTGACTGATATCTTTTTACTGTTGGCAACATTTCACTCTTATGTATGCAGATGACTGGGAAGACAAAATGAATGCAGATGCATTGAGGTGACAGCAAAAGCAGCCTTGAACCACATCTTTTATCTAAATGAAAATCTGACAATAATAGTGTTGAAAATTTTCACAGCATTCTCGTATGACTTGCAGTTGATTCTTCCACCTGTCCTTTATTTGAAAAAGTCCGTTCCTATTTCACTCCTGAATGCTGTAATTTTGAAATTGTACCATTTTGTTCTGGATTCCCTCACATGAGGAAATAGATTCATTTCAGAGAAGCTACCAACTCCTGTTTTTTTTAAAATACCTTACTTAGAAGATCCTCTAACCTTCCAAACTGTAGGAAATACAACCTACACTTGTACAATCCTTTCCTCATAAGTTAACACTCTAACCCTGATCATCTCACTGGCGTTGGTTCTCAATGGTCCACTGTTCTTTTCTCTTAATTGATTGTTCACGTAATCCATCCAACCACTGTTCATTCTTAGAGTCTGAACTTAGGATTCTATTCAAACAATGTTACAGTGTTGTGATTTATTCCCTTGTGATTAGATTTGTCTTCAGTGAGATACTTAGATAAGGAGTCTTTATAAAAGTGCTGTAGAAAACCATTTCAAGCATGTTTGTTGAACAGTGTGAGCCTTAAATCAGGCTTTGTTCTAGAATAAATCATTCAGTTTAGGTGCAATAGCTTTGGGGTGTTGTGTGGAGTATCAATACATAGGTATTAAATGTGTGACTCCCTCTCTTCAAATACTACTCTGTACAAAGCCTAACAGTAGCATAGAACATAGAACAGTACAGCACAGTTATATAGCTCTGCAGCATAACCTTGCGGCTCTAAAACTCAATTCCTCTGCCAATGAAAGCCAACACACCATACACCTTCTTTACAACTCTATCAACTTGGGTTGCAACTTTGAGGGATCTACGGATGTGGACCCCAAGGTGCCTCTGTTCCGCCACACTGCCAAGAATTCTGTCATTGACCCTGAATTCTGCATTCACATTTGACCTTCCATCAATGTGTTTTGTCACATAACCAAAGATTCATTAAGGCTTGTGAGGCATGACCTGCCCCTCACAAAGCCATGCTATTTCTAATCTGACTGTGCTTTTCCAAATAAACAGAATCCTCTCCAATAATTTACGCACCACAGAAGTAAGACTGTTTCAGAGATAGTAAGAACTGCAGATGCTGGAGAATCTAAGATAACAAGGTGTAGAAGAAGGGTTTAGGCCTGAAACGTCAGCCTTCCTGCTCCTCTGATGCTGCTTGGCCTGCTGTGTTCATTCAGCTCTACACCTTGTTATCACAGAAGTAAGACTGACTGATCAGTAATTCCCAGGATTATCCCTATTCCCCTTCTTGAACAAGCAAATGACATTTGCCAACCTCCAGTCATCTGATACTACTCCAGTGGATAGTGAGGACACAAAGATCATCGCCAAAGGAGCAGCATCTCTTCTCTCACTTCCCTTATTAACCTTGGATATATTCCATCTGGTCCAGGGGACCTCTCTTTCCTGGTGTTTTTCAAAATTTCTAGCACATCCTCCTTTCTAACATCAACCCATTTGAGTGTATCTGCCTGTTTCATGCTGTGCTGACAAACGTAAAGGTCCGTCTCACTAGTGAATACTGAAGCAAAGTATTCATTAAGAATCTCACCTATCTCCTCTGACTCTGTGCACACGTTCCCTCCACTATCCCTGATTGGCCCTACCCTCACTCTGGCCATTGTCTTGTTCCTCACATAAGTATAGAATGCTTTTGGCTTTTCCTTAATCCTACCTGCCAAGATTTTCTCATACCTTCTTCTAGCTTCTAGCTCTCCTAAGTCTATTCTTCAGTTCCTTCCTGGCTACTTTGTAGACCTCTAGAGCCCTGTCCGATCCTTGCTTCCTCAACCTTAAATAAGCTTCCTTCTTTCTCTTAACTAGAAATTGCACTGACTTACCATCAATATGGTTACTTACTTTCCTCGCCTTAGTGGGACAAGCCTATCCAGTACAATGTAGCAACTGCTCCCTAAACAACCTCCACATTTCTGTTATGCATTTCCCTGAGAACATCTGATCCAATTTAAGCTCCACAGTTCTTTCCGAATAGCATTATAATACCCCCTCCCCCAATTAAATACTTTCCCATGCTATCTGCTCCTATCCCTCTCCATGGCTATAGTAAAGGTCAGGGAGTTGTGATCGCTATCACCGAAATGCTCTCCCACCGAGAGATCTGACACCTGGCCTGGCTCATTGCCAAGCTCCAAATCTAATACGGCCTCCCCTCTAGTCGGCCTATCTACATATTGAAATCCTTCCTGGACATACCTGACAAAATCTGCTCCATCCAAACTATTTACACTTAGGAGGTTCCAGTCTATATTAGGGAAGTTGAAGTCACCAATGACAACAACCCTATTACTTCTGCACCTTTCCACAGTCTGTCTCCCAATCCTTCAGTGTCTCTGTTGCTACTGGGGGGGTCTATAGAAAACTCCCGATAAAGTGACTGCTCCTTTCCTGTTTCTGACTTCCACCCATATTGACTCCATGGACAGACCCTCCTCGACAACCTCCCTATCTGCAGCAGTGATACCAGCCCTGACTAGCAAGGCTTACTCCCCCATCTCTTCCTCCTCCCTCCCTATTTCTTTTGAAACATCTATATCCCAGAACATCCAAGAACCATTCCTGCCTCTGTGTTATCCAAGTCTCCGTAACAGCCACACGTCGTAGCTCCAAGTACTGATCCATGCTCTAAGTTCATCACCCTTATTCCTGACACTTGTTGCATTGAAATAGACACACTTCAACCCGTCGCACTGACTGCAGCTTTGCCCAATAAACTGCTTATCCTTCCTCACAGATTCTCTGGTTGCTGTATCTGCCTGTATACTGGCTACTCCATCCTCCCAAAGAGCTCAGGACATGACTTCAACAACAGTTTCAAAGTTGCCTTTGAAGCCAGGCCCAGCAGCACGTTGCGGATAACAAGCACAACAAATTTGTGCTTCAAACAACTTATTGTTTTTGTTGTATTCCTGCAGCTTCTCCAGAATCATTTCAGAATCTACTCTGCCAGCAGTATTCAGAACATACTTTAAATTTGGCAGTCTTACTGCCTTCTTTACATTCAAAGACTGAAAATTATTCCGTTCCACAAAGCACTAAATCAGTGTTAGCAGTGGTTCCAGGGGACAGCATCGTTACAGATATTGACACTCGTGTGCAGCAAAGAGCTTGACTCCAAATGCTTGAGTCCTGCCTTGTGCCAGAGATCCGGACATCTATTCAGTACTGGAGAGAAAATTGAAGCTGGGAGAGGGTGAATCCTGTTGTTGTGGTCCCTATATGACCAATGACAGAGGCAGGTCAAAGAAGAAGGTTCTGCACAGTCAGTATGAGGAGCTAGGCACCAAAGTAAGAAGCAAAACATCAATGGTCATAATTTCTGTACTATCATTTAAGCCACAAGCAAACTGCATAGGGCTAATGATATTTAAGAGATCCATGCATGGTTCAAAGACAGGTGTGAGAGAAGTGGATTTCCATTCATAGAGCACTAGCAACAGTACTGGGGAAAGTGGAATGTGTACCAGTGCGTAGGTTTTCATTTGACCTCTTCTGGTATTCTTAGCACTTGCAAAAGAGATGAATTCTCAACTGATTAGTGGGGACAAGGCACTAAATTTGGGAAAATGTAATATATAAAAGAGTAGGCTTGGGGCCAAATAGAAAGATATCAGTACTGGAAATGATATCTTGGAATCTTGAAGTCTACAGGACCTTTAAATATGGCAGGCAAGTAGGATAAAGTGGAGGGGTGGTTCTGTTTTTAGTGATGGTATTTAAACAATAGAGAAAGGATGAGTTAAGGTCTGGTAACCAAGATGTGGAAATATTTTAGGATTGAGTGAGAAATGCTCAAGTCTAGGAATCACTTGTAGCCTCCCAAGAATAACCACACAGTGGAGTGAAGTACAGAGGAAGAAATAATGAGACCTTATCAGAACAACATAGTTATGATCATCATAACCTAAATAGAGACTGAAAAATTTAGATAGGCAAAGAGTGCCTAGATGGGAAATCCATTTAACTCTCCAGACACTTCCTAAGCACTACCAGGGATCGGTATTAAATGCTGGGCCAGGCAGCAATGCCCACATCCCATGAATGAATAGAAAAAATAAGCCGAACAATTTTACTGTGTTATATCCACTAAAGGCAATGCTTTAAGCATCTTGTGAGAGTACAATTCTACACTCTTCTTCAATCAAGTCAAGCCACGATACAAAATAAATAGTCACCACCTCACATACTATCACTTCCTTGGTCTGCCTATGCACTTGCTGAATTTGATCCTGAACGGACACTGAGTAAAGTGAGTAGGAGCAGACTAATGACATGCTTGTCGTAGCAAGATGGCATTGAAGATTTAGGCAGCACGGTGGCTCAGTGGTTAACACTACAGCCTCACAGGATCTGGGACCCGGGTTTGATTCCAGCCTTGTGTGACTGGCTGTGTGGAGTTTGCACGTTCTCCCCGTGTCTGCGTGGGCTTCCTCCAGGTGCTCCAGTTTCCTCCAACAGTCCAGAAATGTGCAGGCTAGGTGGATCGGCCGTGCGAAATTGCCCATAGTGTTCAGGGGGGTGTGGGTTATAGGGGGATGGGTCTGGGTGGGATGCTCCAAGGGGCAGTGTGGACTTGTTGGGCCGAAGGGCCTATTTCCACACTGTAGGGAATCTAATCTATAAAATACAACTGGTCATTCCCAAAGTGACTTTCCCTTCGCACCTTTCACAGTGTAAGGTGAAATTAGATTCTGTGCTTCCCAGTAACATTCATTACATCTGGTCACAGTAGCACAGCACAAGTTCAATAAATATAGCCAAATACATTGTTAAGGCAGGCAATGAGCTCTTCAGCAAGGCCTGCTGTTCCTGAAAGCACTTATCTTCTTCTTAAGTGTGAAAGTCGCTGCATATCTCCAGGAGTAAAGACTTCTGAAATGTGTGAACGAAGAAAAATCACCCAACTTCAAATTCTGTAGTATATCTTAAAGAAGGACTGAAATGACACAAATGTCCAAGAATTGAAAACTGGTCAGATCCTTGAAATGATCATTTTTTTCAAGGCACAGGCTGACTGATGCACATTATATGCTGAAATTTTGAAGGTTTTAACTTCAGTGTGGATGTGGTTGATGTCAATATGCATGAAACTATTAAGATTGGCATTAACTCTCTGAGTAAAATAAAAGAAAGCTTCGCTGAAGATCAGCAGGATGAAAGCTAACCTCTTCCGAGTAAGCAGGAGAGAAAAGGATCAGCTCCACCACCTTGAATTGCTGGGAATGTCTAACAGACATTAGTTGAAGTCAAGAACCATGACCGATCTCAATGCTAAAGTGCAGAATCAATGCTGCAAAAATTATACAGAGGCACTGTTCTAATTAAGCACACAACGCTTCAACATTAATATCATAATTTGATGTCTTTCTTAATTCCAATATTACTTAGAATGTTACCTAGAATATTACCTAGACATCTTCAAAATGTCCTGAAATGTTGTTACGTTTACATTCAACAAAATGGAGGAAGATTCTTCCACCTCTGTAACTGGTGTTGATCATATTTACATGAACAAATAAATTAAACAAGAGATATTGGTTATATATTTTTCATGGGAAGTTTTGCAGATCAATTTAACAAGCGATTCAAATAAGGCAACTTTGAATGAATAGGATAAGACACTACTAAAGATCTGTTTTCGAACGTAAATATCTTTTCCTGGAAAACATAAATAATTTATGCATTTAGTTAAAAGTTACAGAATAAAAGTTGATGGTACTACAAAGAGTAAAAGCAAAATATGACAGATGCAGGAAATCTGATATAAAAATATCGAAAGATAGAAAATAGGTGGAGGAGTAGGCCATTCAGCCCTTTGAGCTTGCATCACCGTTCAATATGATCATGACTGATCACGCAATCTGAGTATTCCAATCCTGCTTTCGCTCCAACTTCAGTTCCCTCTTGAATATACCTAATGAACTGGCCCCAGCAGCTTCCTGTGGGTCTGACAGCATCTTTGGAGAGAAGACTCACTAGACCTGAAGTATTAACTCCATTTTTCTCTCCATATATGCTGCCAGGTCTGCTGAGTTCCTGCAGCACTTTCAGTTTTTCCATGAGTCAATTCTCTTCATGCAAGTGAGCTGACTTTTTCATCTCAAGCATTAACATGATTTGCTTTAAGTTTGACAAACAGCAGAATAATATTTCACTAGACTGTGACCTCGTCTTTGAGCAGTAACAAAATTAATTACGTCAGTGAATTAATCCCTTGCTACCAGGCACTCTGATCAAGGGACCTAGCATCAGGAGGGAATTGTTGCTGAAAGGCACCCCATATCTTTGCCTCTTAGGCCTTTTCCCCTGTCCAACAATCCCTATCCCGTAATCCCCAATGCAACCTCATTCACCTTCAGCCTAGCTTATGGTCTCTTATTAATAGTGGACCATGAGGATGTGCATTACCAGTATTTGGCACAGCACCCAGTGACAATGAAGAATTACTGACCTTTGATTAGACAGCAGCATTCAATGTAAGGAATTTCTGCCACCAGGGTGCAGAGTGACCAGCTAACGTGGCTGAGGGGCTGTGTGGTTAGCACTACTGCCACACAGTGCCTGGGACCCGGGTTCGATTCCACCTTCAAGCAATTATCTGTGTGGAGTTTGCACGTTCTCTTATGCATGAGTTTCCTCCGGGTGCTCCTGTCTCCTCCCACAGTCCAAAGATGTGCAGGTTATATAGTTTGGCCATGATAAATTGCCCACAGTGTAGAGGGATGTGAAGGCTAGGTGGGTTAGCCATTGGAAATACAGGGATAAGGTAGTGTAGGGTGGGTCTGGATGGGATGCTTTTCAAAGAGTCAGTGTGGATTCTATGAACTAAGGCTCTGATGAAGGGTCTGGGCCCGAAACGTCAGCTTTTGTGCTCCTGAGATGCTGCTTGGCCTGCTGTGTTCACCCAGCTTCACACTTTATTATCTTGGATTCTCCAGAATCTGCAGTTCCCATTATCTATGAACTAAAGGGCCTGTTTCCACATTGTAGGGATTCTTGATAAATTGCCAGATGGTCACAATCCTGTTGGACATCTCCCATGGAAATGACGGGCCTTCCCTGCACGTTGTTCAACTTGTGGATGAGACTTTGATAATTAAATCTGGCCCCTATTTTCACAGATTTGGCATTTTTAGTTCCAAAGCTGTATCCAGACACACTTCTATCCTGAGAGCATTAGCATGGTCATTAGAAGCTTATACCAAAAGTGTACAATGCGCTCAGATTGTTATAGCAGTCAGTGAGGAACAATGTAACAGTGTGACAAGCATATGGATGTACATGGAATGACAAGCATATGGATGTACATGGAATAGTGTAGGTTAGATGGGCTTCAGATCGGTATGACAGGTCGGCACAACATCGAAGGCCGAAGGGCCTGTACTGTGCTGTAATGTTCTATGTTCTACGTTCTATACAGTAACCTGATTTGATGGTAGGGTTGCAATTGGCATTTTGTGTGAATGTTTATCATTGACTTTTACATCAGTATACCAGCTTGATTTTTTTTTGTGAAGTCATAAAGGTTACCGTTTTTTATGATCTTTATTTTACTCTTCATATCTTCTCAAATTGTACCCGTATTAATGATTTGATCTCACTCACCATTTCACACAGACAATGAAATATGATACATTTTAAAAGTGAGTTCTCTTGATGTGCTGAAGGAAATTTTAATTAGCTGCTTACCCATGGAAAGAGGCCAAGCAGCACTGGCACAGTGGGTAGTGACTGGCAAAGATCTGGGCATACTGCGGAAGATCATATGCTTTATGCTTGTGACATTTTTATTTCAAGATATTTTCTAGAAACAGACACACTAGTGTATGAGAGTCAAGGCAGTAAGCAGCAACACTCTCACATGTACTCGAACATCAATTACATGCATGACCTATAAGCAAGCAGTAACTGAACTTTATTTTTGTTTAACTGCCTTGCTTCATGTTTTCCACTAAAATAAATTAAACATTTTATAAAGAATCATGAATGATTAACTTATTCTTTTCAATTTCAGTTATAATATGAATAAATTAATGGAGGCCCATATTAACCCTAGCAAGCTAACATTCTGAAAATTACATTCAGCAGTTAATGAATTTTGGTCACTCTTGCCAGAGTGTTTGAATTTTGGGAGGCATATCAGCAGAAATTGACCCAGCCCGCAATCAATGCTCTCTGCATATAATATCCAGCATGGGTCATTGTTGACACCAGGATAAGGAGTATCAGCCAAAATCTCCCCTCCCTAGTCCAGAGGTAGAGAAGCCAATTAAAACCTCCTCATTACTAGTCCTAATAAAATCAGCTAATGAATCAGAATCAGAGGGCAAAAACTTAGACAGCCCTGAATGATGTAGAGTTTGGTGGGAATTCTGGGAGAATCGCGTGAGGAGTCCAGCAAGGCCTTCCACGATGTCAGGAAAAATTAGCTCTATTTTCCAACAGTGTTCTGGAAGTCAGGATGCAGTTCTCACTGGCTAGTGATGAGAGGCCTACGAACGTGGACCATTTCTTATTGTCATCCTCATTAGCTGCACATCCTACTTCATTAATATGCTTCCTCTTGTCCTACAGGACAGATAGAAACTAGATGCTGAGAACTCCCAGTACAAAAGTTTGAGCAGGTACCTGGTGTTTCAGCTCAGCATCTGCTACTGCCCCCACCTCCCACTAATGCTCATACACTACCACTCTCATTATAGCATGCAACATCCTTCCTCACTCACACCCATCCCCATAACATCCCCAGATTACTAAGCCTGCAGACCCTCTGTGCTGCCTTCTCACCCATTTGAATTGCCTCACCACCTTTCCCCTACCTGTACCCACATTAATAGCCACCTTCATCCACTCGATCCCTCCCTTCATCTCATTCCAGAAGAAAACAGCCACAGTAAAGTGGACAGAGCAAATGTTCAACATCTACGTACTCACCACCACCCACTCTGTCCCCCCCATAAGGAAAGGATCATTGCCTTTGCAGGAAAAGGTAATGACCATTGATGTGGTGATGCCAAGACTCTCTGTCCTAGCAAGCAAGTAAGATTTCTTGTGAAGAGCTGCACCAGTCTCCCATTACCACCATTGTGAATATATTCCTAACAAATACCTTTGTTGAAAGCATTAGTCAGGATGTGGAGGAATATTTAAAGTATTTAGGATTTTGAGAAGGTACGTCATACAGTGTGAGAAAGACTGTTAGAACAATTGGGCAGGATATTGGGGAGGGGGAGGGTCGATACCAGATAGGCATGCTTGGTATTCTATATATATTCTGCAATTCATTCTCCCTTTTGTGTCCTATATAGACCAGTCACATCCACACAGTGTCCACCCTGAACAGACCAGTCCCTCAAGACATCATTTCTAACTCCACTTCTGAAAAGGAAGCCACAGATTCCCCCTCCACTAACTCAAATATTGACACCTTCATAGAGTACAGCTAGGAATACATTTTTGTGAGCTGATCACTGCTACATCTCAATAGACATGAACATTGAGCGCCAGGGACCCGGGTTTGATTCCAACCTTGGGTGACTGCCTGTGTGGAGTTTGCACATTCTCCCCATGTCTGCATGGGTTTCCTCTAGGTGCTCTTGTTCCTCACATTGTCCAAAAATGTGCAGGCTGGGTGGATTAGCCATGCTAAATTCCCCATAGTGTTCAGGGATGCGTAGATGAGGTGGGTCATAGAGGATCGGGTCTGGGTGGGATGCTCTGAGGGTCAGCGTGGACTTGTTATGGCAAAGGGCCTGATTCTGCACTGTGCAGATTCTATGAATGAATTCCTTCCTTGTCTCACAGCTATCCTCATCCACATTAATCTTCCCCTCTTCTCTCTCAATTTATGTTTTTTTTCTGTTTTTATGTTTCTTCTCCCTCCTCATGTTTTTATACATTCTTTCCTGTTCTTTTTATCATCTGCCCAATCTTCTGACCTGCCACCTACCTTTGCATAATTACATGAACATGTGAACATACAAAATAAGAGAAGTAGGCCAATCAGTACTTTGAGCCTGTTTCTCCATTCAGTAAGATTTTTTTTGTTTCAAATTCCATATTCTCACCTATCCCTGACAACTCTTGATTCTTCTTCTTAACAAGAATCCAGCCACGTCTGTCTTTAAAATATTCAATGATCCCACCACCATCACTGTCTTCGAAGGCATAGAGATCCAAAGTTGCATAATCCTCAAAGACAAACAAATTCTTCTCATGTCTGACTTAAAACACCTCCTGACCCAGAGGTAGGGACATACCACTGCACCATAAGAACACAACAAAGATTTCTGTCTGTCTCCCTTTTTGAATTGAATGTTATATATGCTACTTTGCAATCTAATGAAATCTAATGCATCTGCCACCACATTAGCCACCTCTTTTAAAACACTAGGATGAAGTCCAACAGGACCCAAAGACCTGTCAGCCTATAGCTCAAGCACAAGTGATTATAATCTCATGAAGTTTTTCCATTCCTTCAGCTTCCAGATCCATAGGCGTTTGGGATGTTTCTTCGTATTCTGTTTAGTGAAGACGGAAGACAAATAGTTATTCAATTCATCTGTCATTTCTTTACTATCTACTATTAACTCACCATTCTGACAATTTGAAGATCCAACACTCACTTTTCCTAATTAAATAACTGTGGAAACTCTTGTGACCTATTATAACATTTCTACTAATATTCTCATTTTTAGTGCCTGTTTCAGTTTCAGTGTGAACAAAAAAATATATATTTTTGATGTGGAGAAAATTTTTCCTGACTTTTCCCTTAAGCTAAAAATGGCAAATTCATACTCTCACCACCAAGGAGTGATTATCTTATTTCCATATGTTTGTACCTCCTTCAAACCCAATTCACATTTCTCTCAGAGATAATGGGAACGGCAGATGCTGGAGAATCTGAGATAACAAAGTGTGGAGCTGGATGAACACAGCAGGCCAAGCAGCATCTTAGGGGCACAAAAGCCGACGTTTCGGGTCTAGACCCTTCATCAGAAAAGGGGGAGGGGGAGAGGGTTCTGAAATAAATAGGGAGAGAGGGGGAGGTGGATTGAAGATGGATAGAGGAGTTCCGGAGGGTAACTTCTTAGAACCCTCTCCCCGTCCCCCTTTTCTGATGAAGGGTCTAGGTCTGAAACATCAGCTTTTGTGCTCCTAAGATGCTGCTTGGCCTGCTGTGTTCATCCAGCTCCACACTTTGTTATCTCACATTTCTATATGCCACTTCTGATTGTTGTCTCCTTTCCTGAGAAGCTACACTATCTAAATTCCTGACATGTTAATTACAGCAGGTACCCAGTGGCTGGGGTTCACTGAATGCTTGTCACAGCATCATGCAACTGCTTCCTTTGAGCAATGTCCCAGCATGTCCCATAGCCAACATTCTCCTCAACTCTTTAATCTACCATGTCACCATTGGCAAATCACCAGCTTCACCACATCATCTTGCTTGCTCTCAAGTCAAACATTCACATTTCAGTCCTTCAACACTTTACTTTGGAATTCAGCAGCATCCGTGGCTCGTATGCTTCTGCTAGGTTGCTTTGCAAATAGAGAGGCAAACTAACCTCATGTAAGCATACACGATATTCTAGAATGTACTGACTGCTCAAAAATTCTTGATATGAACCCTTTGGAATGTCATACCTTGTAAGGTGGTAAGGGAACTGCAAAGAGAAAGACAACAAAGGGCAGAGACACCAATCTCGTTATCTCCTCTCAGCAGAAAATCAGGTTATATTTCAGACTGGGAACCTAAACGTTTGTGTTCACCCTTCCAAGATTACATAAAGTGTTAAAAACCAACACTGACATCTGGTCTGTACATGCTAATGGAAAAAGGTATGTGCCGTGAAGTCAGAGCTGGGTAAACCCCGAGTCATTCTTGTTCTGCAGGTTAACAAGGAAGAAATTCTGTCTGTGTGTCATCTCGTTCTTTCTCTCTTTGTTGGTTTATTAAAGCTAGAACATAAGGGAAATTAGAATTAAAGCGAAACAAAGCAAGGACATTAGCTGATCTGCAAAGACAAGCATCTTGAAATCCCTTCTCATATCTTCTAATCTTCTAACATCTGTGCTACCAGTATCACCCAATGTTATGTCCACAACATCCCTTCATCTACTCTTCACAAAACTCAGAGACCATTTTCAGACCCACCATTTATTTCCAATCTATGCATATACATGTTGTGTTATTATTTCTTCTTGTAGTTAATAGCTAATAAACTTATTTTGTTTTATTAAATCTAGAAAGCCTGGTTAAATTGACTCATTTTGAAAACCAATCCATTTGGTTTTGGAGAAAGGCATCCATAAAGGAAGATAACAAAATGTGACGCTGGATGAACACAGCAGGCCAAGCAGCATCTTAGGAGCATAAAAGCTGATGTTTCGGGCCTAGACCCTTCGTCAGAAAAGGGGAATGGGGAGAGGATTCTGAAATAAATAGGGAGAGAGGGGGAGGCAGACCGAAGATGGATAGAGGAGAAGATAAGTGGAGAGGAGAGTATGGGTGGGGAGATAGGGAGGGGATAGATCAGTCCGGGCAGGACGGACAGGTCAAGGGGGTGGGATGAGGTTAGTAGGTAGGAAATGGCAGTGCGGCTTGAGATGGGAGGAGGGGATAGGTGAGAGGAAGAACAGGTTAGGCAGGCTGGGACGAGCTGGGCTAGTTTTGAGATGCAGCGGGGTTAGGGGAGATTTTGAAGCTGCTGAAATCCACATTGATACCATTGGGCTGCAGGGCTCACAAGTGGAATATGGGTTGCTGTTCCTGCAACCTCCAGGTGGCATCATTATGGCCAGGATGGACATGTCGAGCATAGGTGTTCTGAAATGCAGTCGCCAAGCCTCCGCTTGGTTTCCACAATGTAGAGGAAGCCACACCGGGTTCAGCGGATGCTGTATACCACATTGGCAGATGTGCAGGTGAACAGCTGCTTGATGTGGAAAGTCATCTTGGGGTCTGGGATGGGGGTGAGGGAGGAGGTGTGGGGGCAAGTGTAGCACTTCCTGCGGTTGCAGGGGAAAATGCTGGGAGTGGTAGGGTTAGAGGGGAGTGTGGTGTGGACAAGGGAGTCCCGGAGAGAGTGGTCTCTCCAGAAGGCAGACAAGGGTGGGGTGGGAAAAATGTCTTTGGTGGTGGGTCAGATTGTAGATGGCGGAAGTGTTGGAGGATGATGCGTGTATCTGGAGGTTGGTGGGGTGGTATGTGAGGACGAGGGGGATTCTCTTTTGGCGGTTATTGCGGGGGTGGGGTGTGAGGGATGAGGTGCGGGAAATGCGTGAGACACAGTCAAAGGTGTTCTCGACCACTGCGGGGGGAGGGGGGAAGTTTCAGAGGTTGGTGGGGTGGTATGTACGGACTAGGGGGATTCTCTTTTGGCGGTTATTGCGGGGGCGGGGTGTGAAAGATGAGGTGTGGGAAATGCGGAAGACACAGTCAAGGGCGTTCATCCCACCAACCTCCAATAACCGCCAAAGGAGAATCCCTCTCGTCCTCACATACCACCCCACCAACCTCCGGATACAACGCATCATCCTCCAACACCTCCGCCATCTACAATCCAACTCCACCACCTAAGACATTTTTCCCTCCCCACCTTTGTCTGCCTTCCAGAGAGACTACTCTCTCTGCGACTCCGTTGTCTGCTCCACACTCCCCTCCAACCCTACCATGCCGGTACCTTCCCCTGCAACCGCAGGAAGTGCTACACCTGCCCCCACACCTCCTCCCTCACCCCCATCCCAGACCCCGAGATGACTTTCCACATCAAGCAGCTGTTCATATGCACATCCACCAATGTGGTATACTGTATCTGCTGTACCCATTGTGGCTTCCTCTACATTGGGGAAACCAAGCGGAGGCTTGGGGACTGCTTTGTAGAACACCTACGCTTGGTTCACAATGAACAACAGCACCTCCCAGTCGTAAACTATTTCAACTCCTCCACCCATTCCTCAGACGACATGTCCATCCTGGGCCTCCTGCAGTGCCATAATGATGCCACCCAAAGGTTGCAGGAACTGCATCTACCTCCCCACCTATACTCTCCTCTCCACCTATCTTCTTCTCTATCCATCTTCAGTCCACCTCACCCTCTCTCCCCATTTATTTCAGAATCCTCTCCCCATCCCCCTTTTCTGATGAAGCCCCAAAACATCAGCTTATTTCCTCCTAAGATGCTGCTTGGCCTGCTGTGTTCATCCAGGTCCACACTTTGTTATCTCGGATTCTCCAGCATCTGCAGTTCCCATTATCTCTGATCCATAAAGAAAGATGTCTTTTTAAAACTATCTTTGTTGTAATTAACTAAGGGAGTCAGTTAATTTAAGGAAAGGGGAGTCAGCTTGTCCCTCCTCACCTGGGCTTTAGATAGTTTGGGAGACCTCATCGAGAATGGGACGAAATTAGGAAACCTCGTTCAGGGACTGGTCATAACATTTTAAGCAACTGAAACCATATGCAGCAATGCTGTTAATATGGTGCTAAAGGCATGAAAATCCAAAAGCCCCATCAATGAGCCACGTCTGCCTTTTTAGTTGTCCAGTTCCCTGGGAAAGCTATTCAATAGCCTAGTTCTGTAATTAATAAGGAGAAGGGCAGAAAATTGCTTGGGAAAAGTCTTTCTGAACCAAGGCAGACTAGGCATTATGTGTCTCACTCTGTAAAGCACTTGAACTGTAAATGGGAGAATTCTGTCCACACAATCTCTGGAATAATTCCTTGTAAACTTAAAGGACCTTTAATCCCTTCAATGACTGTAGTGGTTCATGGACACCTTCCTCCCCGACTTGTCCCACGCTTTGTGGATAGTGGTGCCTTCAAGCTGTGAAACCACTTGACCCTCTCTAACGGAGGGAGATGCCTATGGTGCTTTGTGGACTTCAGCGAATTAGAATGCTTTAAATTGAACCATTCCAAAAAGCTATATTTACATTCAGCCATTTCTCAGAGTTGAGTGACCACTTTCTCTAAGAGACATTTGGGTACTGATAACAGTGGTGAGATCCACAGTCTTGATGTCATTGTTCAGTGTGATCACTTCAATGAGGCAGATGTTTAACATTGTAGTCTCTCATTGAAAATAGAAGTGTATCGTGTAATCACTGTCCTCAAAAGGTCTGCTTGCTATCAAGCATCTTGAATTCCAAATTTTGCTGTCATCCAACAAATTACTGAACAATCATTTGATCTGCTTCAGTGTTGAAAGAGATGATGTATGTGTGTACTCGTGATTTGGTCACTTGCTGCAAACCTAGACTCCAAATTCAGATAAAGATAACAAAGTGTGAAGCTGGGTGAACACAGCAGGTCAAGCAGCATCTCAGGAGCACAAAAGCTGACGTTTCGGGCCTGGACCCTTCATCCAAATCATTGTTTCTTTCCACATGCACACTTGTGAAGGACATTTTTGCCCTGTCTTATCTGCTCTTGCTCTGAACTTCTTGTTATTAGGACTCAGTTAGCTCAGATGGCTAGCACATGTTTCAGGCTTCACTCATGGCATGCGATTGATTCTCCTTCTAGCCGAGGTAGACTTGGGACCTGGCTCCTCACCCTGTCCCTGAGAATGGAAGACAATGGCCAACCATCACTGATAATAAATTGTTAAAGTAACCAGGTCAGGAAAAAGCTGAGCAAACACTGAGCAATGACTTATCTTCAGCCAGACAAAGTATGACGTGAATAAATTCTTGTTGCATAATGATGATGGGTTTAACAATAATCAGTGGTATGTGAAAGTTATGATCAAGCAGATGTCTTTTCAGTGTTATGGCGAAATCTAAAGAGCTGAATAAATACCTTCCTATTCACCCTGAGGTTTGTAAAGCTGAGTTTTGAAATTTTGAATGGATGTGTTATTTTCTTCAATGTATTGAATATACATTAAATCTATAACGAACCAACAAGACTGATCAAAATTAGAAAGATAGGTTTATTGTGAACTTATACAATAAAACATTGAAGCATTATTAGAAAGAATTTCTCTCTCTCTCTCAAACACACACACACACACACACGCACGCACGCACGCACGCACGCACACATACACCCTCAAACAAAATATGGTACATGATGAGAAGAGATGGCATTGAAAAACAAGTATAATTTTTAGGTGAAGGAATTATACATTCCAATATTGATCTTGTACTAACAGTGTGGGAAATGTAACTAAGGTAGTTGAGTTGTCCTAGTGGATGTAATTGAATCAAGCAGTTTTTCACATTTTCAACATTTCAGTTCACAGCTGATCTTCTCCCAAGACTGATCACTTTTGCAGAACTGGGCACACACTTCAAAGGAAGCCAGTTCTTTTCCCAGATATTGCTCTTTTCTTCAGCGAGAACAACAAAAGCTAATATACTCGTGACTTCTCAGGGGAGCGGATCCCACAATGAGGAGTTTAACAAAGTGTTTCAATAGCTCTTTGTCAGAGTTCCTCTGTTATCTTTTCAAATAGGTTGGCGTTGGGATGAGGATGGGGAACTTAATCTTCCACTTTGCATATCACGTTTTAGGCTTAAGGCTTTGTTCTAGTGATAGCTATAATCGAGAATTTTCATTCATCCGAGACATTTGAGATCTCATTAAAGCTATACATACCAGATGATGAACTTAACATTCAGCTTTTTAACCCTTGGATGGCCTTTTCAAAGTGGTCAGTTTCAGCTTTCTGATTCAAATATTTGTGCTTATTTTGCTATGTTTAGGTCAGGTGATTTTGGCAGCCATTTTGAAGTATTTCTAACTGTTTTCCCTCAAATTCAAGGCCAATGCTTTTAAGTTAGTCAACAAAATGTAACAATTGACAGTTCATATTTTATATCATGAGACCAGCCAGAAAGTGTGGCTGGATCAATATGATATGAATGGATTGTTCAAACATTTGCACCTCCAACATATTAGCTCCTTGATTGTCCTTTCTCAGCTTGTTAAATCATTTGCTATCACCATGTGATTGAGGATTGTATCCCAATGTCAGATGGTTGAGAATTCTGTCAGTTGCTAAGAACTCGGTGAACTGACTGGAAACAAACTGCAGTCCATTGTTTTGTAATGATAGCCTTTGCCAAAGCTCGCTCTGTAAACAAGTTGTCTAAAGTGTCATGACCAAAGACATGGTTATATAATTTCTTGTGATTTCCAGCATTTGCCCAGTAGATATGAACCACAAGCTAAAATAGTTTTAACGTAAGGGCATCTTGCACTTCTCCAAAAATATATGCTTGGCACTGTTTCAATGGTTTTGTTGAGCATGCAATGAGCTGCAAAGATGTGGGACACAGTTTAATTGGATTTTCACTCAGTATACCTAGGATGCAGTTTCTTATGAACTTTTCCAGGCAGCAATCTCCTGCTGACCACCAGGCTGTTTCATGAGATTGTTGTTTCATCACAACAGTATCCAGGTGTCCTTCATGGGCAAGATGTGACAACGTCATTCAGCATAACTACTCAAGTTCTGCACATGATAAAATTTGCCATCAAAGATGTAAGCTCATTGTATATTCTGTTGTGCAAGAGCAAATCTTTTTCTATTTCATGAGGCGATTCAGGTTTTAGGAATTAACTTACTTTCTGTGGTCCGTCTGTTGCCATTTTTGTGTTTGACTCTTCTCGTGTAGCAAAATTCAAGAGTTGTATGTGAGACTATGGTAATCGTGTAACCTTACTAACACTATCTGCAAAAGCAGCACAACTCAGCATGTCAGCCAAGCAGCTGCATAAACCCGCGATATACCCTCGAATTTACACTGATCAAAACCATCAATCACACCAACTTCTGATGTGGCTAACAACACAATCAGACTTGGTGATCAATGCAATAGGCTAACTTTCTACCATAAAACGACATGTGCCTGTGTTCACAGCATATATGTAGGCCAATTCTATCTCAAGAGGGTTGGAATATAAAAGCAATGATGTGCTTCTGAGACTTTACAAAGCTCTAGTTAGGCCCCATTTAGAATACTGTGTCCAATTTTGGGCCCCACACCTCAGGAAGGACATACTGGCGCTGGAGCGTGTCCAGCGGAGATTCACACGGATGATCCCTGGAATGGTAGGTTTAACACACGATGAATGGCTGAGGATCCTGGGATTGTATTCATTAGAGTTTAGAAGGTTGAACGGCAATCTAATAGAAACTTACAAGATAATATATGGCTTAGAAAGGGTGGACGCTGGGAAGTTGTTTCCATTAGGTGGGGTGACTAGGACCCATGGGCACAGCCTTAGAATTGGAGGGGGTAAATTTAAAACAGAAATGAGGAGACATTTCTTCAGCCAGAGAGTGGTGGGCCTGTGGAATTCATTGCCACGGAGTGCAGTGGAGGCCGGGACATTAAATGCCTTCAAGGCAGAGATCAATAAATTCTTGATCTCACAAGGAATCAAGGGCTACAGGGAGAGTGCAGGGAAATGGAGTTGAAATGCCCATCAGCCATGATTTAAATGGCAGAGTGGACTTGATGGGCCGAATGGCCTTACTTCCACTCCTATGTCTTATGGTCTTATGGTCTTACTCCCAGTCTCCAATGCAGCATTTAAATTCCGAGAAATGGTTATGATATATAGGTGCATAATCAGTTGCTTCCTTCAATGTGATGATAGCGCATCTCCAGTATATTCCAAGACACTTCAGTTGTGATATATTTCCATACGTGATGGTGTTGCTATTTTTGCCGTTAACATGTTAAATGCTGTTTGATGTAGGATGGTCCATTCCCTTTGTGGCATCTTTGTGCAATAGCTTTCAAAGGGGTTCCATGATTTCTTTGTACAAAGGAATGAATTTGTGACTAGAGGTAGTAGTATACAGGAACTTCATCAAATTTTTCACGTGGAAATGTACGAATGGCTTTCATGTTGTTGTGCATAGGCTTTTGTCCATCTGTTGTCACTTTGTATTCTAGAAAGCTGTGAATATGTTTTCTGAGTCAAATGATTACACCTCGTAACTATTGATTGTCTTCTGCTTATGATTTTCCTAAACAACATCAACAAATAGAATGAGCATTTCATCAATTCTGACAAGAATGAAGAAGCAATTAACTGGAATGCACTAGGTGATGAACTTAGTCACTACAGTATTCTGCAGTAGTTAAACACAGCTTTGTGACTTGTATGAGATGTAAGATATTGGCTTTGCTCCATCAGTGACAACTATAGGATATTCAATTACGTGTCAAACTTTGCGATGATTGCACAGCCACAAAATTCCAACAGTTTTTGGATCCTAGAAATATAGAACATAGAACATAGAACTGTACAGCACAGTACAGGCCTTCGGCCCACAATGTTGTGTCGAATGCTTGCCCTAAACCTAAGGTCTATCTAACCTCCACTCTTACCTTATACTATCATCCATATGCCTACCTAATAGCCGCTTAAATGCCCCAAGGAGGCCGACTCCACTACCCTCTCCAGCAATACATCCCACGCCCCTACCACTCTCTGAGTAAAGAACCTACCTCTGATGTCTCCCCTATATCTACCTCCACTCACTTTAAAACTAAGCCCTAATAGCTCCTCCACCCTAGGAAAAAGTCTCTGGCTGTCCACCCTATCTATACCTCTGATCATTTTGTACAGCTCTATCAATTCACCTCTCATCCTTCATCATTCTAAAGAGAAAAGCACTAGCTCTTTCAACCTTTTCTCGTAAGACCTTCCCTCCATTCCAGGCAACATCCTGGCAAATCTCCTCTGCGCCTTCCAATGCTTCCACATCTTTCCTGTGATAAGGCGACCAGAGCTGGACATAATGCTCCAGATGTGGCCAAACCAGGCTTTTGTATAGCTGGAGCATATCTTCATGGCTTTTGAGCTCAATCCCTCTATTAATGAAAGCTAACACACCATGCACCTTCTTAACACCTCTATCCACCTGGGTGGAGCTTTCAGGGAACTGTAAACATGAACCCCAAGATCCCTCTGCTCCTCCACACTGCCAAGAATCTTTCTGTTAACCCTGTGTTCTGCTTTCAAATCTGTTCTTCCAAAATGAATCACCTCATACTTTTCAGCGTTAAATTCCGTCTGCCACTTCTCAGCACAGCTCTGCATCCAATCAATCCAATCAGAACAGCCCTCCGCACTGTCAACAACTCAACCCACCTTCGTATTGTCCACAAACTTACTAATCCACCCTTCCACTCCTATATACAAATCATTTACAAAAATCACAAACAGAAGTGGACCCAGAACAGATCCTTATGGTACACCACTCATAACCTAGCACCATGTTGAATATTTTCCTTCCACTACCATCCTTTGTCTTCTGAGGGTCAGCCAATTCTGAACCCAATCTGCCACATTTCCCCTTATTCCATGCGTCCTTACTTTCCGCATGAGCCTACTGTGTGGAGTCTTATCAAACTTAATTACACAAAATTCTGACAGTTCTTGGATCCTAGAAATATAGAACCTAGAACATAGAACTGTACAGCACAGTACAGGCCCTTCGGCCCACAATGTTGAGCCGAACTTGACTTCTTTTAGGCCAACAATGACTCAAGTTGGTCATTTCTTCATCATTCAATGACTAGGTTTGATATCCATGGGAATGAGCATATTCACTATATGATACCAATCAATTTACTCATTTCAGCTCCTGTGACATTTTGGCTCAAGTTACAAATTGCAACCTTCTCAAATTTTGTGACACTGGCATAAAAGAAGTTGTGACATTGGCATTTTCTTAATCATTTGGACATAAGGCAATTCAGTAGAGAAGGGGAGGGCTTTTTCCCATTGCTGCCATCAAAGGGCCAGTCTGACTGACGAGGGCTGCCTATATGTAGGTTGTTGTAATGGTCAGCGCTCATGGGCAATTCAAGAGGACCTGGCTCCACTGCTACAAGAGAATGAATGGGCTGCTTTACTCCTCTATGTAACATATCACTCAATGCTTCATGCTCCTATGAGAATGAGTTAATGACGCAGAGTTGTCACTGAAACAGATACAATATAGGAGGCTGGGTGCAAAGGATATTTATTTGATCCCTCATGTGGAATCAGCGTCTATCACTTCATCACATTTACCAATGTAGTACTATTGGCACCGCATTAGTTTGTCTTTCACACATCTGTCAGTTCATGCTCAGTCGTTCCCATTGTGATCTTTCATCACAACCAAGACAATGTTCTAATCTGACAATTTGTCACCAAGCTTTGCTTAAAACAAGGAGGTTTTGGTCAAGAAAAAAAGGGAAGCATATGTTAGGTATAGACAGCAAGGATCAACTGAATCCCTAGAAGAGCATAAAGGCAGTAGAAGTGTACTTAAGAGGGAAATCAGGAGGTCTAAAAGGGGACAAGAGATATCTTTGGCAAATTGGGTTAAGGAAAATCCAAAGGGATTCTACAAATACAGTAAGGACAAAAGGGTAACTACAGAGGGAAATTGGCCCCTTAGTGATCAGCAAGGCTGCCTATGTGTGGAATCACAGGAGATCGGGGGAAATACTAAATGAGTATTTTGCATCAGAATTTATTGTGAAAAAGGATGCAGAAGATGGAGACCTTGGGGAAATAAATAGCGTCATCCTGAAATTGTCCATATTTCAAAGGAGGAGGTGCTGAGCACCTTAAAATGCACAAAGGTGGCTAAATCCCCAGGATCTGATCAAGTGGATCCTAAAACTCTGTGGGAGCTATGGATTTGTTTCATGGTAAAATTGGTTTACCATTAGACATTTGAGGCTTCTTCATTTTAAAATTATAAAATTATAAAAATATTTTATTCGTAAGTATTAAGCACTTCATATTTTTTGGTTAAGTTCTTTCAATTACATTGAATGCATATTTGAAAGGTATGCCAACAATTCTTTTGCATTTGCACAACCCACACTATCGCATGTATTGTTAATTAATTTACTGTTTGCCGAATCACTTTCCTGTGCTTCCAAAGGATGAAAATGCAACACGTGGTTTCAAAAAAGTCCATAATGACTTTAAATGTTAACATGTACTTGTGCGTTTATTGCAGAAGTGAGAGAACTCAGTCACTATTTTATAATTCATTGAGCTTTTGGTCCGACCAGTCCATGCCGAATATAATCCCAAACTAAGCTAGTCCCACATGCCTGTTCCTAAGTGAATTTTGTCACCTTTGAATTAATCAATTAAAGTAACTGTTAGGGTAGTTCACTTCATCATTTAGTCATTATTTTGAAGAATTTCCATTCTGTCCTATGATTGGCATTCCCGTGAAACAGATTAGAAATGCTTCATTATTATAGTTGAGATATGGACTAGGTTCAAAATAGATTTGGAGTGAATTATTTGAGCTCATTGGTATTTTGGTCTCAATCTATCCATTACAACCATCCATTATCCATTAAATAAATACCAAGGTCACAAAATCTCACACAACAGGTCAGTTTGTTTTTCATGTATTGACTGTTAGTGGAATCCTATGAGTTGAGCATTTAGCTAAAGTGGGAAACAAGGAAAGCTGCTGAACTTGCTCGTGGCAGTTTTGCCCCTGTGACTCACTGAATTTCCATTTCTGCATGGTGCCAATACACCCATCTAAACCACAAGAATATTTCCAGAAAACTATTTTTGCCAAGCCCCAGATGAAACAGGCACTTCTTAAAATTTCCACAAGAAGGCAATGAGGCTTATGGTTCCCAGCACAGCCAACTATCCCAGTGAGACTTGTTGCTTCACACAAGCAAATTATTTTTCGTGGAATAAGAAATTTATGCCATAATTAATCACGGTTTTCCCAAAAGGTGATAGTTTGTGTTTGCAGGAGGAATACATTCAAACAATATAGCGTACAGAAGCTGGGAAGAAAAAACCAAAAACATATCTACCTTGAAGAATGAATTTAAATCAATGGAAAATGTAAATTCTTATGTCAGCCCTTGTGTCTTGCTTACATTGCATGCACTTGAATGCTGGTAAAATTGGTAATTTTGATCGAAAACGAACTTTTTTTGTGCTGTCCACAATATGGGATGCCTGTGTTATGTGCAAAAACATTTCCCATTGTGCTCTCTGTGGAATCAGAAACTTTGAGGTATTACTATGTTAAAGTTCCTTGGATGCAGCTTCAAATGTTGGCTGCAAGGGATGCAATAACTGCAGAGTCATCTGGACTTAAAGTGATCTTATATAAAATTTGAATTCACTTAGAAATTTCTATGTTTAACCCATGAAAATAATTTTCCTCAACATGTACTGCTAAAAGCTAAACTCATAGGAGCACGTTAATGGATCAACATTTGGGAAAGCAAAATTAATTGTACTTTTGTGCTCTTAATGGTAAAGGATGCCAGTAGTATAGAATTAAATAATTATCATCTCAGAAGGAAAAGCTTGCTCAAGACCAGTTCAAGATTTAACATTTTGAATGATATTTGTTGATCTTAAACTGATCGACTGGAGTTCACTGATTTACGGGAAGTTCTACAGAGCCTATTGGAAATTCATTAAGGATCCCCAGCTGCTGTATAATACCGTAATTTCTCAGCTGAATTTCAGATAAATCATCATTGCTTCTGCAACTTGACTTTTACTGCCTCTCCTTGTGATAAAATGAATTCTGTCAATGAAAATCCATCTGAGGGCATGTTTATTTACTAATAAGTCAACATATTATGCAGGAAATTGCAAGAATTATATAAGTGATAATTTCAATGAAGTTTTACAATTACAGTTAAATTGTATCTTAATTGGCTCCAGAATATTCTCAGTATCTGTGTGAAGTGGCTCCATGAAGGCCAGCATTCTGTCACCAAGTCACTCTTTATTTATACATGCATAGTACATGACACTGACTCAAATCCCTCAGAGCCAGCTCCTATAATTAACAGAACTTCTGACAATCATGTTTCTATCTGTCAGTCAGGGCTCCCTGATTGCACCAGGTTAACAGCCCCAATCAGGGAACTCATATTCTATGTTGTCCACCTGGCTGACCTTTCTCCAATCACTATGTTATACGAACTAATACATTTGTAACATCGTACATCACCAAACCAATGAAAGGTTACTTAATGAGTTCAATCAAGGAAATTTGTGTTATTTTTTATTTCATTATTTTTCATTTGGATTGTATTGATCCTGTACCCACAGGGAGCACCCTTTATCAACCTCCCCAGAGCTACCATTGCCCAAGAATGACTTTTTTAAAAATTAAATCATGGGGCATGGGTGTTGCTGTCCGGAACAGCATTTATTGACCATTCCTAGTTGTCCTTGGAAACATGAATGTGAGCTGCCTTCTTAAACAGCTTCAGCCGATGTGTAGTAGATGGATCCACAATTCCATAGGGAGATAATTCCAGGATTTTGACCAAGCAACAAATGTAACAGCAGTATATTTCCAAAATGGATGGTGAGTGACTTCGAAAGGAACTTGCATGCATTACAATATATCTGCTGCCCTTGCCCTTCTTGGTGGTAGTGATCATGGGTTTAGAAGGTGTTGTGCAAGGATCTTTGGTGAATTTCTACAGTGCATCTTATAGATAGTAACATGGCTGCTAATGTGAATCAGTGGTGGAGTGACTGAATGTTTGTAGATGTAGTGTCAATCAAGTGGGCTGCTTCATCCTGGATGGTATCAAGCTTCTAGGTGTGGCTGGAGTTGCACTCATCCAGGTAAGTGGGGAGCATTCCATCGCACTGCTGACTTGTGGTCTGGGGAGTCAGGAGGTGAGCTACTCACTGCAGGATTCCCAGCACCTGACCTGTTCTTGTAGCCACTGTATTTATACGGCTAGTCCAGTTCATTTTCTGAAACGGTAGCCCCCAGGATATTACTAGAAAGGGATTCAATGAAGTTTAAGTTGAGGAGCAGATTGTCGAGGGTTAGATTGTCTTTTATTTGTACTGGTCATTCCCTGACATTTGTGAAGCATGTACATTATTTGACATTTTTAGCCCAAGCTTGGATATTATCCAGGTTTGGCTGCATTTAGACATGGTCTGCTTCAGTAAATGAGGAGTCACAAGTGGTGCTGAACATAATGTAATCATTGGCCCCCTTCTGACCTTACAATGGAGGGACCTCATTGATGAAGCAGATGAAGATGGTTGGGCCTAGGACACCACCCTAAAGAACTCCTGCAGAGATGTACTGGAGCTGACATGACTGGCCTTCAACAACCACTGCCATTTTCATACATGCCAGATATGACCCCAACTAATGGAACTTCTTCATCTGATTCACATTGACTCAGGTTTTGCTAGGGCCACACTCAGTTGATTGTGGTCTTAATGTCAAAGGCTGTCACTCTCACCTCATCTCTGAAATTCAGTTCTTATGTCCAGGTTTTGAATAAAGGCTGTAATGAGGACAAGAGCTGAGTGACCCTGTCAGAACCCTAGTTGAACATCATTGAGCAGGTAATAGCTGAGCAGGTGCTGCTCAATATACCTGTTGATAACACTTTCCATCACTTTACGGATGATTAAGAATAAACTGATGGGACAGTAACTGGCCAGGTTCGATTTGTCCTGTGTTTTGTGTACAGGACCTCCCTGGGCAATTTTTCCCATTGTCAGGTAGATGGCGGTGTTGTAGCTATACTGGAACAGCTTGACTAGGGGTCTAGCAAGTTCTGGAGCATTGGTCTTCAGTTCCATCGCCAGAAAGTTGTTAGGGCCAATAGTATTTTCAGTATCCAACCGTTTCTTGATATCTCACATGGAGTGAATCAAATTGGCTGTCAACTGATATTTGTGATGCTGTGGACCACCGGAGGAGACCAAGACAGATCGTCCACTCGACACTTCTGTCTGAAGATGTGCGGGTTAGGCGGTTTGGCTATGCTAAATTGTCCATGGTGTCCAGAGATGTGCGGGATAGGCAAATTAGACATGGGAAATGCAGGGTTACAAGGATAGGGTAATGGGTGAGTCTGGTGCAATGCTATTTGGAGGGCTGGTGTGGGCTTGATGGGCTGAATGGCCTGCTACCACACTAGGGGTCCTATGATTCTACGAAGATTGTTGTGAATGCTTCAGTCTTGCCTTGAATGGGCAGTCATGAGGATCATAGACCTTGAACCTACAAAGTTCACTACCTTTTAAGTACTAAATCCCTAGAAATAAATACCAGCATTTTTAATTTTTTTTTAATTCCTCTGCTGACTTGTAATATTGCTTTCAGTGGTCTGCTCATCAGTATCTTTACATTTCTTTGCAGTTTCGCTCTGTTTATTTCCCTGTTTCCAAATGGATTGGTGGTATTTCTACTTTTCTGGCCAGAAGTCAACTCTTCGTTATCACTCTTAAAGTTCATTTGTCATTTCAAATACCCAGTCTACAAGTTTTCAAATTACTTTGTGTATTCAGTTGCATTGGTCCTTGGCGTCAGCATTACCCATAAGTCAGTATCATTTATAAATTTTGGCACTATGTTACTTGCCTATAAGTTATCTTTGTGTACATGTCCAGAGCTACTTGATGGCAACAGGACAGGTTAATAAGATGGATAGGGAGGCAGGTGGCATACTTTCCCTTATTAGTCAAGGCATTGAATACAAGAACAAGGAAATTATGTTGAAAATACAGTATACATTAGTTAGGCCATCCCTAAGGTACTGTGTGATGTTCTGGTCACCATCATATTGGAAAGAAATGATTGCACTAGAGAAGGTGGGTAGAGATTCACCAGGGTATTGCAGGGGCTGGAGCATTTCACCTCTGAAGAGGAACTGGATAGACAGCCTTTGTTTTTATTTACAGCAAGAAAGGTTGAAAGTGGGCCTGCTTTACGTCTACATAATTATAAGGAGCTTAGACTGGATTGATAGGAAGGCATTTTTCCCCTTGTTAGAGAGGTCAATGGCCAGGGGCACAGATTTAAGATAAGGGAAAGGAGGTTTATAGCAGATTTAAGGAAGAGATTTTCCACCAGTGTGTGGTGGGTATCTGGAACTCACTGCCGGAAAGTTTATAGGCACAGAAAACACACTTAACCACGGAAACAACAGTTACGCAGTAATTATGTGAATATCTGAAAAACATAGAATTTGAGACTATGAGCCAAGTGCTGGAAAAGGGGACAATAGTGGACAGGGGCTTGATGATCAATGCAGATATGATGGGATGAAGGACCTTCGTCTGTGCTGTAAAACTCTTTGACAATGTGAACCTAAGTGTAATCATTAATGCTAATTACAAACAAAAATGGTCCTAACGTCGAGCCTCTTGGGACATGGGCTTTCTATCTTCCTCCAATCTGAATAATTACATTTTACTGTCTGTCTGCCTTATCATACTTGCAACTTCTTAGCTGAACATTTGGTGCAGTTAATAGGTAAAACATTGGATTTCTATGAAATAATATTGGCAGACACAGGGTGGGAACTGAAAATCATGCTTTTGTTCCCCTGATTCTTTTATTGAATACTTTATAAAACATGCTTTATCTAATCACACAAGGAAAGGTTAATTAAACCATGAAATACGAGTAAATATTGTAATTACTCGGCATGAAAAGTCAGCAGGCTGGTTTGAATACAGTCACAAGGCCTAAAGGAGTCCTTGGGGGTAGTCACAGAAAACAATGATCCCTATGTTTTACAATAAAGGCAAAAATAATCAATAAGGAGGATGCAAGATTTTTAAACTGTATGTGGGTTGCAAGACTTTCTAAATTTTGAATTTTTATAGCAGCTGAATCCCACAGGGTCCAAAGAGTTACATCAGTATCAAAACAAAGGATAATGCTATTCAACCCATCAAACTGTAACACTAGCCCCAAGCTGACACCTCCAAATTGTAACACTGGGTGAAGAGCCTGTTAATAGCAAATCAAATGGCCATTTTAGACATTAACTGATTTTCTTTCCATGTGAAGAAAGCTGAGGCTTGCATACTAAAGATGGCTGGTTGGTCCAGTATTTCAGCTGTGACCTAATCAGTACCTTGTGTTACTTTGTACTTATGCGTAAGATACATGCACTAAACCCAGAATCCTATTTGTCTTCCACATTCAAAGATCTGCATATCTGCACCCCAAGATTTCTCCACTCACTGTAGCTCCACTCTCTTATCATTGAGGTATAATTCTATTCAACACTTTCATTCACAAAATATTCTTCTTTATAGTCTTCTGAACTAACCTACACCTTCCATCATTTTGCCCACTTCAAGCACCTATGTATGTCCTCCTGCAACTAACTGAGATATTACATTCAGATTCCCTGCTGGAAAATGGTCTCCATTAGCAAATTTCTACTGCTATTCATGGTGTGTCATTGTTTAAATCATTTACATAATTTAAAAACAAGAAATCCCAACGATAATCCTTGAGAATCACAGCTATCAAAGTCCCAACGATATGAAAAATTTCCATTTATTGCTACCCTTGCTTTTCTGTTCCATAACCAACTCTCAATCTTTCAATGAAAGAAAAATATTGCAGATGCTAGAAATCTGAAATAAAAACTGAAAGTGCTGAAGAAACTCAGTAGGTCTGGCAGAATCTGTGGGGAGAAAAATAGAATCAATGTTTCAAGTTCTTCAGAACACAATTGTCAGCTTAAGTGCTAACATCTACATGTAAGAGGCTGAGCGCCAGCTCTCAAATACTTATTCTGATCTACACCTGGATCACGAGCCCATCAGTGAACACCAAACCGTTATTTCTGGAACTGTCACTAATCTCATCTCCTCTGGAGATCTACCCTCTGGCCCAATATCCACACAGGACTGCTCTACAGATCCATCATTTCAGCCTGTTTCTACCCCACCGAATTTATTTCTTCCGACCTTGATTCTATTTCCCTGCATTTGTTCAGTCACTTCCCACTTACATTCACGATTCTCATGACACTTTATGTCAGTTCCACAATTTCCAAGTTTCAACCCTAGCGACCTCCTTCTTATCATGGATGTGCAATATTGCTTCACATCCGTCATATAGCACAATGGTCTGAAAGCTCTCCACTTCCTCCTTTCAAAGAAGCCTGAACAATCCTAATTAGCTACTATTTACCATTTCTGAAGAAGGGTCATATCAGACCCAAACCATTAAAGTGTTTCTGTCTCCACAGATGCTACCAGACCTACTGAATTTCTCCAGCACTTTCTGTTTTATCACATTCCTTTAATACCATTTACATTCAACTGCATATGATTTTCTTATATATTTATCAAAAACCTTTTGAAAATCTTCTTATACAATATTCATCTTTATACATGCAATCTATGAGTTCCTCAAAAGAACCCATACACTACTTATTTGATATCATAGTACATCCAATCACCCATCAACTTTATAATCTATTGATTAAGTGCCAGCTGAAATATCTTGTTCAATTCTGGGCCCCATATATTAGGAAAGATTGAAAGACCTTGAGAAGGGTGCAGGGGTAATTTTGTAGCATGGTCCTGGTGTTAACGTGATCGGAATTTAAGCCACGTTATCGGAATGTTGTCCTAATGAATTGGTTCTTAAAGGCATTATAAAATGTTTTGCCAAGGATTATTGAGTTCATTTTGATTGATTCAGATACATTAAGGTTTAGAGAAAGCAATTTGTATTTTCTGAATTCTTTTTGGCAATATAGTGCTATTAAGAAGGCTTATGGTGTGTTAGGTTTTATTGGTAGAGGGATTGAGTTCCGCAACCGTGATGTCAAGCTGCAACTGTACAAAACGCTTGTGCGGCCTCATTTGGAATCTTGCATGCAGTTCTGGTCGCCCCGTTACAGGAAGGATGTGGAAGCATTGGAAAAGGCGAGGAGGAGATTTACTAGGACGTTGCCTGGTCTGGAGCGCAGGCCCTATGAAGAAAGGCTAAAGGATTTGGGTCTGTTCTCATTGGAGAGAAGGAGGCTAAGAGGGGGTTTAATAGAGACATGCAAGATGATCAGACGATTAGATAGCGTGGACAGTGAGAGTCTTTTTCTGAGGACGATGACTTCAGCTTGTACAAGGGGCAGAGCTACAAATTGAGGGGTGATAGATTTAAGAAAGATGTCAGAGGCAGGTTCTTTACTCAGAGAGTGGTAAGGGCGTGGAATGCCCTGTCTGCCAATCTAGTTATCTCAGCCACATTAGGGGCATTTAAACAGTCGTTGGATAAGCATATGGATAATGATGGGATAGTGTAGGGGGAGGGGCTTAGATTAGTTCACAGGTCGGCGCAACATCGAGGGCTGAAGGGCCTGTTCTGCGCTGTGTTGTTCTATGTTCTATGTTCTATGTTCTAATATCCAAGCTCTGTGTTACCAAGCAACAATTTTATTGGTAAAATGCATCTATATGATTGTACAGTTACCATAATGTCAGACTTTTATTCCTATCAATATTCACATGTATCATTTATTTATGTTTTAATGTTTTTCTTTAAGAGTTAGATTACTCAACAAAAATATTGGTTGCAGGTTTCTACTTTATTTTGAAGCCAGATTTTGAACATACTTCAATTTTGCCAGAGAAGCATTGAGAATTACTGACAATTCAGCAAAACTTTTCACGAATTTAAATGAAAAATAACAATAAACAGGAAAACTAATAATCTTCAAAGTTGAGTGCTGAGAAGTTTCAGATATAATAATATTTGTACTCTGACTGGAACAACATATTGTGTTGTTAGAAACAACAAACTGATGCAATAATGCAGTTTTTTTAACATTGTATTGTTCAACAGTAGCTTTAACCAATGATGATTTCTTAAACAAAATTATGTTTCCCCTGTTTGAACAAGAATTATTCATTTACTGAGCATCAATGACACACCATGGAAACTTTAATATATAAATTTAGCTCTGAGGAAAAATAACTTGCCCAACACTACCTTATAGCACAGCAGGCTAAGAAGGATTTTAATCAGAAGTGTCCAGAACTATGAATGATTATGAGAGGTTAAATAGGTAGGCGCAGGATGCAGACTTAACATGATTGGCAAAATATCTAGGGGTAGATGAGAAGGTAATTTGTTCTGCAATTAGTCATTATGATCTGGAATTCACTGCTTGAAAGGATGGTGGAACCAAATTTAATATTAACCTTCAAAGAGAAGTGTGACTTATTGGTTAACTCTTCGAAGAATTAGCACTGACACAATGGTTTGATTCGGTACTGCGTGCTGTTTGAGACATGGTATTTTCAACCTATTTAGTTGTAACTGCACGGAGCCATCACATTGAAATGAGCAGAAAAGCACAAAAAAACTATTAACTGTCCTCTGAAATAGAAGTCAGTCAGCTCAAGGAAAATTAAGTTTAGACAACCATAATGTATAAGAAACTGAACATGGTGATGTAGAAGAAACCATAATTTATTATGTAAAAACAAAATACTGAAGGTGATGGATATCTGAAACAAGCACAGACAATGGTGGAGAAACTCAGCAAACCTGGTAGCATCTGTGGAGAGAGAACCATTTTGAGACCAGTAATGATTTTTTTTCAGAATTGACACTTACTATAACTAGGTATTATGTACAAACATTTCAGCGATAGGTTTTTCAGGGGGCTAACATTACACTATTGGATTATAACTGATCAACATGTTTCTTGTAGATGTCATGCTTCAAATGAACCCAGGATAAGATGGAATATGAGACTGTTGTGAACTCAAGCCACATGACATGATATAGCGATGGTTGGGTCTCTTACTGATCATGAGGCATAGCACAAGGTCCCTATTTTTACAAAAAAATTAAAAACTTATATCAAATAATTATGCATAGTTGGAACAGGCACAGGCTGTCAATTCAATTATTATGCAACCACATAAAATTGAATATACAAGACTGACATTTAAAAGATCAATATAATGCTTTTGAGGTTTGACAAATCATCCTGATCTGGTAATCTACATCAGTACTCGTTGTTGTCTGCCGCATTTGTGAGACAACTTGGTTGTCTTACAGCTCATTGTTATCACTGAATATCACCACATGATCATCATAATTAGAATATTCTTACGGACTCCTTTCATTCATGATTAATGTGTCATACATTGGCTTAATGTGGTTTTATTGTATGTAGCATGATAATCACTATTCTTCATGTGATCTGACAGGCTGCATATTTCAGGAATTTTTCCTGGTATTTCAATCATCTCTATGCGTATTTCTAATTTGCACTCTCTGCCCAGTGTCTGGTTTTGGTAATTTTCTAACTGCTCACTCTTTTATTCACCTCTGTCTTTTAAGAAAAATGTCCTGTGCCTCAAAATGTTTGGTCAATTGATTTCTGAGCAAAAAGGTTCACCCTTGCCTTTCAAACATAAATTGCATTGGGACTGGTAATCTTTTCTCTTTGGTATTGTGTGAAAATGCAGCAAATCAAAGTGAAAATCTTGCTTTGTCATTCACTACTTAATGATCATTGATTTGATATTACATATTGTATGCTCTGTTAAATCGTTTGAGCATGGAGAATGAGGTGACAATGTGACATGGGTCACTTCCAGTCTAGTACACATGCCAGTGTTCTGCTGTCGGTTATCAGACGTGCTCTTTGTGTGAGCAAATGTTGAGCTTGTTATGTTGTTAAATCATCAAACAATGGGAAATTTGGAAACATAATCCATCAAAAGGATGTAATCTTCCCTGTGCCTTGTGAATAGGTCTGTTGCAGCTCTCATCCGAGTGTTGGGAATATTGTGTGAATGTGGAGACTCCTTCCACTGCTCCACATTTGGCAGACCTCATTTGCATTCACTAGTTGTTGAATGTCCTGATTCATCCCTGGTGCCAGAGCACAGATTCATGTGCTAACCACCTTGTGCGAACAGTACCCATCTGTTTCTGGTGGAACATAGATAATATAAATTGATGTAATGCTTTTGGTATTAGGAATTATTTGCCCTTGCAAATGGCTTGTCTTGATACATCAAAATTTTCTTTCTATCATCAAAATGATCAAATGTTTTCAGGGCTTTTTTTCTTACTGTCAGGCCATCGCTGGATAATGATCTTTTGCAACTCCTGTAATTGTTCAGCTTCAAAGTTGCAAAGTGCTAATTGCAACTGTTCACATTGACTCTGGCTAACATGTCATATTTCAATCCTAAAAACATCTAATACTTGATAATCTAGAGCATTAATGTGTAGGTTGAGAAGACTATCATGGTATTACTGTGCTTGGATAATTTGTTCAGCATGTCAAACATAAATTTCCAGGTACCTGTCTTATATCTTGCTTCAAAATCATATCTTTACAGATTGTTGACTGATTTGATCGCATCACAAGTTGTCTGTTTCAGCAAACTATGCGTGGTTTGAACCTAATGAATTGCTGCCAATGTTGTGGTGTTGCATCATCTTGTTTGTCACTTGTGGTTTGTTTTTGGGCCTAGCTTGGCCTTTGGAGCAAAATTCCTGCATGTGTGTGGCCAAAATGTCATGGTGCCACGTGCTTTACAACTGTCAGTTAAAACTTTTGGGTAGGTGACAAACTGCATCTGTTACAACTTTCACTGGCTTGATGTAATTTTATTATGATTGCAATTGTACTGGCTGCACCTAAATCTTGTTTCTTTTCTTGGTCTGTTACTATGGCTTCTTAAATGTGTCTGCCCTCAATGAATGTGTCAATGGTAGAGCTAAAGAATTTCCCAGATCTTTTATGACTATCCATGAAAAGATCAAATGTGTTAATACTACAATCCTTGCCAATAGCCAGCAATTTTTTTAGAGTACTTCCTCGGGATTATCTACTGCCTGTTTTATGAAATAAATCTGTACAGATTGTCTTAACAGCTGGTGATTCAGCAATGATGCCACTGAATGCACATTCCACAATGAAATGTTTGCCTTCCATTTCTTTTTTCAAGTCCTTGTTTTTTTTAAAAGTACAATGCAGTACAATGTTTGGTTATTTATTTTAATGGTTTTGCTTCTCTCTCCTTTTTTTTCTGTTTCTGGTTCTGATTCCATTTATTATTTTCTATTGCTGCTCTTTCAAGAACTGTATGTTTGCAGCAGTTGGTTTCTGTTTGTGAGTGGCATTCACACCAAAAAAGAAGTGATGATGTGACTTTTTTTCATTTTTGTGCCAATTTAAAGAAAGAAAACAGTGGAGATAAATAGTATCTGGACATAGGTAAGTCTTTAAAAGGTGTAAAAGTGCTTTATTCATGTTTTAAGCTGTATTTTCCTTAAGTGCTTTGGATCAATCAAAAAGAAATCTTCTTGTTGGTCAATGCTTTTTTTTAACAGGTCTGCAGAGCAGTCTGTTCTCATAGAAACTGAGATTGTTGATTGCATGAAATCGCTATTATCCAAACTATTGTTCTTCAATAAGTTTGATTTTCAATAAGTTTTCTAAATATTCATCATTTTCAGCACAGGCTTAGAAGGTCAAAGGGCTTGTTCCTGTGCTGTATTGTTCTTTGCTCTTTATTCTTTATCAAAATATTGGAGTCTTTTGGATAAGGCCACCTCTGTTAACCAGGATATTTGTTTGCCTCTATCAGGATATTCACATTATACTGCAATGCCAATGTTATCTCCTGTGGCATAAGAAATTGGGCATGCATTACCTGGCATTAGATAACCCAAAAGATATTGATTATAACTCGCAATTATGCACAAACATTGCAGTCAATCTCTTAGCCTCTCCCTTCAAAATCTGCATTTTTCACCAAGCTTTTGGTCATCTGACGTCATATTTTGTTATTTGCCTGGGTGTCATACTTTGTTTTATAATGTCCCTATAAAGCACTTTGTAATGTTACATTACATTAAAAGTGTTTAATAAATATAAGTTATATCATCATTTCTGCGGAGGACTCAGATGAAAACTTCAGCAGGGCTAATGGGCACTCACGAACTGGTGCATCAATATTTGTCAGAAACTCTTCTGATGGACTGCTATATTACCAGGTGGTGTTCAGTATCGGGAAAAATCACCCGCAAGCACTCACAAACACCAAGGAAAATACAGGAGCAAACACACAGAAAACACACAGGAGCAACCAGCCAGGGAAATATCTCCCCCAGGAGTAGAATGAGCAGAGATGTTGAATAGGCAGTGGTGGATGGAGGGACCACATAGAGGGGTATATTTGCAAGGAAGCCTTAGCCAGTGGTGTCCAGGGTAGTGGCAGTATAGTGATTGCAATGAGATCAGCCAGGTCAACCTCATAGAACATGAATTCCCTGATTGGTACTGTTAATTTTGTCCATTCTTATTACAAATTTACATCCGTAAAGGTATTGGTAGAACTTCCTGACTCTAAATAAGACTGCCTACTGTATCTGGGCATATTTAACTCTGCATTAGGCAAAGTCCAGGATGCATATGCTCTTGGGTACTCCTCTTCATTGAGCCACCTCTGAGCTAATACTACCCTGATGCCATACAGGGAGGCATCACATATCAATAACAGATCTCGTTTGGGATCATAGTGTGCCCCCCACCTTAGATAATGATAGGTGTTTCTTCACTTCCTGGAAAGCTGTGACTTAGCTACACAACCATTTCCAAGGCTATTCCTTATTTAAGAATTGATGCACAGATGCCAGAATGGAGATTAGATTATGTGTGAACTTTCCTTAATAATTCACCAGCCTAAGGAAAGACCTAAGCTCTGGCACAGATGTAGAAACCAAGACACATTTGATCACCGTCACTTTATCATTCAATGTTTTTAACTCAGTCTTGTTGACTCTATAGCCTAAGTAGATCACTTAGGCTGCCTGGAGCACACACTTTTCTCTTCCAAGGCATACATCTACTTGGGAGAACTATCTAAGGAGTACGTCCAAGTTCTCTAAGTGTTCTTCATTGGTCTTCACTGCTATTAGCACATCATCCAGATAAACAGCAATCAGGGGTGGACCTTGTGAAATGTTCTCCATTTTCCACTAAAGGATTGCACAGGCTGATGATACCCCAAATGGCAATCTCTTATATAGGTACATTATATATTAATTGTAGCATACTTCTTGAGTCCCCATCTAACTTCAACTGCAAGTAGGCATGGCTCATGTCCAGCTTCGTGAAGGACAGCCCCTTGCCTGCTTTGTGTGTAAAAAGCTGTTTACCATTTGTTTAAAGTCCCCACAAAGGTGAACTGAGCCACCAGGCTTCACAATCAGTATGACCAGTACTGCCCATTCTGCAAACTGGGCTGGTTAGATGATTCCTTCACTTTCCAGCCTCCTGATTCATTCCTCGACATTTGCCCATAAGGCAAAAGGCACTGGGTGGGCCTTGCAGAATAGTGGAATTGTTTCCTGGTCAAAACACAAGGTGGCCTTGTCTTCTTCAATAGTTCTTAGACCTTCCTGAAAAACTTTGGGCATTTAATTAGGATTTTACTCAGACAACCATTTTCTAATCATAAAACATTGAGCCAATCTAGATGAATCTTTCTCAACCAATTTTGCCCCATCATGCTTGGGCCCAAACCTTTTACTACAATCAGCGGCAACAGAACCAGCTGCTTCTCATAAGCGACCAGGACCAAAGTTGTGCCCTTAATCTGCAAAAGGCTCCGTAAAAGTCTATTCAAGGTCTTACACAAAATTAAGTGTTGGAGTTGAGATAAATTTTGTTGAAGACTGGTTCTGCAATCACTGAAACAGCTGTGCCAGTACCGCTCTCCGTTAGAACTGGATGACTATTTAACCAGACATTTATTTTCATTGGTTCTGATTTGGATGTTGCGAAACAATTTAGTTGTTCTAAACCAAGTATAGGTGGACTTGCCAGGAGTTCCACTCTCCTGGGACCCAGTCTATGAGTTCTATTACTCCATTCAGGCTGAGAGGGGCTCTTTTGCTATCTTGAGTCCATGTTTTGGCAGTAAATACAATGGTTTGCCAGCTTGGATTCTGAAGAAAATTTTAACCATTTGGCCAAGGCTTGGCTTTGTTTTGGAGGTTTTGCGGTGGGCTGACCTAGAGTCCCTCTGTTCAGCATATTGTCCTGAGTGAGGTTATGTAATTGCCTTCACTCAAGTGGCGATCCCCCAAGCTCTGTCAGAACGATAACGGTGTCCACTTCCATCAGAATTCCCTGCAACTCATATGCTCCACATGCCACATTTTCCAATGCTAAAGCCTTTGTGCTGCCTGTTTGAAGTCTGGTTGAGCTTCAGCTACTGGGTAATTTTGCATGGTTATGTCATTAATCTCACATACCAAAAGGTCTCACAGCACTTCATTCAGGGTTAAACCAAATTCATATTCCTCTGTCAGTCAGCTTAACCTAGTCAAAAATCCTGATACAGATTCCATTGGTTCTCAAATTACCAAGTAAAACTGATAACATCTCAGAATTATAGGAGGCTTGGCGTAATAATATTCCTCAACCAGATCCATCAACTCTTTGAAGGTTTTGGTATCTGGTGCCTTAGGGCAAGTTAGGCTCCTAATAACCTGAAAATCTATGGGTCCACAAGCTTTCAGGAGAATTACTTGTTTTTGATCTGCCCCACTGTCATTTGCCCAGAATCAAAATAAACAAGCACTGTACAAAAATACAACACATTGCACAACAATAATACAGTTCTTTCTATAGGTTAAGATTTCTAATTGTTTCTGATTCTCTTATAGTCAACCTTGAAGGGTACTGATCACCATAGGTGCTCACAGGGAGCTATATAAAATAAAACTGCAGATGCTGTAAATGAGAAACAAAAACAAAAGTTGCCAGAAAAAGCTCAGCATGTCTGGTAGTATCTGTGAAGATAAATCAGAGTTAATGCTTTGGGTCTGGTGACCCTTTTTCAGAACTAATGGCACCTAGGAAAAATGGGTTTATATGGCTACAAACAAGTTCATGTCTTCTTCTGTTATATTATCATTTCATTAGTGAGCTAGGGTATATAGAGGACAGCAAACAATTACCCTCCTGAATCAAACTGTGGAAAGCTTGACACTATCCATGACAAAGAAGCTTACTTGATAGTTATTACATCCAGTGCCTCCACAACCGATGCTCAGTAGCAGCAGTATGTCCTATCTACAAGTAGCTCTGCAGATATTCACCAAGACCCTTTAGAGAGCACTTACCAAAGTAACAATGATCACCATCCAAAAAGCCAAGGGCAGCAGGTACATGGGAACGTCACCATCAGCTAGTTTACCTCTCAGCCAATCACCATCCTAACTTGGAAATATATCACTGTTCCTTCACTGTCGATGGATTGAAATCCTGCAATTCCCATAGTAAGGGCATTGTGGGTCAACCCACAGCAAGTGGACTGCAGTGGTTTTCTGAGGATTTCTCACTGGGATCATTAGGTATGCCTTCTGGGATATGTTCCTGCTACCCATCAGCCAGGCCTGGAGACCTTGTCAGGGAGCAAACATTCACAGCACAATGATGGTTCATCCCATCTCCTCCATCAAAAGTATTCAGGTACAACTATCCCCCATTGGCTGATTCCTGCCACCTCCAAATATACACCAACTTAATCCAAGTTGAGAGATAAAAATGCATCTGAGTGTGTTGCAATATTGTTTGGGTGATATGGTTGACATGGTTAAATAATTAGCAGTGTATCAAAGGTGTGAGACATTGTTGTGAGTCTTGTGATAGTTAATTCTATCTTCAAAAGAGTGGGGTATGAATGATTCACTAGGTGTAATTGACAAAATTGTTTGTCAGTGGTGGTAGAACAGTGATGTACTGTGCATCACAGACCCTTTTTCTGAAGAAGGATCCAGACCCGAAACATCAGCTTTCCTGCTCCTCTGATGCTACTTGGCCTTCACAAAACTTCTGGAACATCAATAGGTCAATGACATTCTTTCTTCGCTCCATATTTTCCAATATGGCATTTAGTGCAATACTCGTGTATTTTCCTTGTGAAAGTTACTTTTAGAATGACTTGAAGCACCTATGTTAGCAAAAAGGCACTTCGCCTTTATGAGGTCCAGTTTAGGTTTGAGCAGTACAGACTAATTTGAATTTGGACTGACACTGCTGTTTTTGACGAAGTTTGTAGATCTTCCTGTCAGATTATGCAAAGGTTTTCTTAAGGGGTTTCAGAGGGTTGAACAGCAACTTCCTTCCAGCTAGCTCCAGAAATATATTTGGATAAGGTCTTCAGTGTTAATACTGCCCATGACCAAGAATTTGAGGGTGAGTTCAAAACTTAAATATGAACTGCTGCGTGCCACTTCCGGACTCCAACAGAGGGGAACATATCAAAACCTGGTAGTAAGCTTTCCATTGGGCGAGAGTCTTTGTGTGGGTCCATATACTCCTGGCTCCTGCTCTTCCCAGCAGTGATCTTAAAAGGGGAAATTCTGCACCAGGAATGCAACAACTGGGCCATTCAAATGACTCAATATTGGAAATTTAGAGGGATCACTCCTCTTGAAAGAAGGAAATATAGCTAATCTACCCTAGATCTTATAGCTAAGACCCTTCATTTTGTCATCTTATTTTCAAGTTTTAGTAGCATGTACCATCAAACTTTTAAAAATTAAATTGCACATTATATTTCTGTTTTTGAACTTAATATTTTCTTGAATTTGGGCCCTCATACAGGCTAGCCCTCATTCCCACGGCTCAGAGTGTGCCCTGATTTTTTTATGCACTATTGAGCATTGAGCTGAAAACCTTTGTAAAAACATTTCAGCTCTTTGGTAATATCATGTGTCCTCACATGATTTTTCTCAACTTCAGAAGACAGCAAAATAAATATTTTTCTGGACTGTGGTTTGGTTATAATCCAAACAGATTTATTAAGTGAAAAGAAGCAAATGCAAGTTATGAATTTATAGTAGTTACAGCCTTTTCCTATATTAGCATCTCCTTTACATTTGCATGATAGTTTTTGCTCATCATCCAGAGAAACTCCGTGTTATATTCACATGGAGACAGATAACTTTTAAAAGGATATTTGAATCCCATTGATCAATTTAAAGGGATCACTTGATGAAATTTCAAGTTTTAAGACATTTACTATAACAAGATAACTAAAAGCAACATCAAATAATTGTAACTTAATAGGCAGTAAATGCTTAAAACCATACAAAACATAAACCCACTGTTGTTTTATTACAACCAATAACTCCAGGCCAGTTTGTATTTCCAGGTTACAGAACCATTACAGACAACTCTCTATAGGGTTACCATATTTATAAGAATCAACCTCAAGCATGTTGTAGACAAATTTCTCCATTTCTCCGATTCATAATGTTCTGCACTGTTACAAACTGCTTCCATTAGTCTTTGGAGGATTCCACCCCAGCTTCCAACATTAAGGCTACTCTAGCAATTACAAAAACTGCATCCCCACCCCGTTTCACTCAAGCAAGTCTGCCTGAGTACTTCAAAATTACTTCTTGCCTGTAAAACATTTTGAAATGCCCTAGGATCAAGATGTTATATAATTGTGAATTTTTTTTATTTATTTTAAAATTTTCATGAACATCAAAACAGGCATTTCACAGTACAACTGAAGAAATACATCCCCACTGTAAAATTCCAATCGTTTTGAGGCAAAATCCAACATTCCATTAACCTTCATGATATTGTTTATACTCAAGTATTAGATTTACAAACCTTTGAGATCTCCGCACAGCTCTAATTCTGTTATCCCTGATATTATTAATCCTACAATGGTGCCCATACCTTCAGCTACCCAAGTCCTAGAATTTTCTCCTGAAACTTCATCTCCTTGTTACCTTTCCTCTTTTGTTGCTCCTTAAAAAAAATTACCTCTTTGACCAAACGTTTGGTCACATGCCCTGAAATCTCTATGTGATTCAGTTCCAAATGTTGTCTGTGAACACTCCTATAATCTACCTTGAGATGTCATGTTTCTTTAAAGCCACTGCATATATCCAAGTTGTGGTTAGTGATGACAACTTGTCTTTTTCAGATCCTAAGTATGTGTCCTGTCTTGCCCGCATCAGCCATCAATTTGCATTCATTTACTCTGCTGTTTCTCTTAGTAACTTTCTGCACCCATCTGCACAAGACAATGTGCCTTTTAGGTTTTTGTCATTCTTCTGAAAACAACACAACTCTGTGTCCCTCACAATCATTAAATCATTCACTTAAAAATTGGAGCACAACTGCAGATTCCTGGTGAACATCATGGTTGCCATATTCCATTATTTGGAGATTGCTCCCATTCTCCCTACTCTCTTGGCTGGATTTGTACACTCCCCCCACTAGCAGGTTTGAAGATGGAGTGGGGCATTAAAATCCCATGTGTGGCTTTTCCAGTCTCGCTGTCTGAAATGATATGGGAGGGGCAGTGGAGGCATATGATGGGCTGCCAACTCTTGGGCTTACTCAAACCAAATAATAGTCACTTAATGACCTCAACCCAACGTCAGCATTTTACCTGTGGGAGGGGGAGGTTTGCAGCACACAGCTTTACCTGCCTGATGTGATGCCAGGAAAGGTGGGGAAGGGTGTGGGTAGACATCCTTTGCAAGTCCCCTCAGTCCTCTGGAGGCACTGAAACACCAAAATCAACCCCACCCTGACCCTTCCTCTCCTACCCTCTCAAATCCTTCACACGCACTTTGCGGAGGGCGCAAAACCTTGATTTATCTGTAGTGCGCATAGTGGCCAATACTGCTAAGACTAAGACTACAGAATTGCTGGCAGCTGTCTAAGGCAGGACTCCCTCCTGAGAAAGGGGTAAAAGTTGCACCTTAAAGCAGCTCATCCTGACTAATCATTAAATTACTGTGGGGCAGCCATCAAGATCCAGAGCAGGCTGCCCCTGACCTTTTATTCACGGTGTTGCAAACCAGTGCGACCCACAAAATCTGGCATTCTGTGTCCTAGCTCCCAACCGATTCTCAACCAAGCATACTCATTTTCCCAGAGAAAAAGAATCAGAGTATTCAACAAGCCAAAAGTATTTTTGCCAATGCACAACAGAAAACTATTACAACAGTTGATTGTATCCAAATCAAAACATGGGAAAAAGAAATATGTAGGATTTTCCTTTGACTGATTTAGATCCCATATATCCCATAGTCAGGTAATTTAGGTATATAGCCATGGTTTAGGGATCAGTAATCATGCCACGTAATCATCCATCCTACCAGTATGGAAGACTAAGCTTTCATTTATTTGTCCAATTATTATCACTCTATCTGTCAGGGCACTAACTCACAGATATCGAGAACATCTCAATCACCACTGACTATTCTGCAGTTTTCATCTTGGGCCATGGTGTCTGGCCAATCAGCCACATATATTGGCTCATGTATCAAATTACCAGTCTGCTTTTGAGGATGAACTTGCTAAATCCAATGAAATCTTGATCAAATTCCCCTCTTACAGGTTTGAAAGATTCAGTGTGCAAAACTGCATTTATAAATGCATTGTCCTGATTAACACAAGGTTGATAATAACTATATTAATCTTTTTGGGGATACCTGCTGAAATAACAGAAAGGTGTAATTCATTTAATTGAGCTGCAAGATTAAGCCGTCTAATGAACTATTTCACAAATAAACTGTTCAATTAATGTTATTTTCAAAGTAGACCTTATATCTTGTCAGATTATTCATCTGACATGAAACAGGGATTTGGTTTTAGCAGAATAACATTCATCACAAATCTTTTTTGTAATGAGATTACTTAACATAGTCCTATGACTAGTTTGATAAAGGACGTGTGATATTGCTAAATGAAATCAGAATCCTTAAACAAGAACCCCCTGTGATAATACTAGCAAACTCTATCCCATGACTGCAACAAGTACAAGTTCTACAAATTGATTTTCTGCAACAATGTTTCTTCACAATAAACCATTCAAGAAGGATTACTATCAATACGGCCATCAAACATGTGTTACTTAGAAGCATCAGTGTTTGTAAGTGAGATCCTGTTATGAAACAAGATTGCATTAAGATCTGCACTAATTTAAATTGTTGTACTTTTCTACATACTAGTTCAGTGGCATTCAATATTTTTTAAATAAAAACTGAAAGAACTGTGGATGCTGTAATTCAGGAGCAAAAACTGAAGTTGTTGGAAAAGTTCAGCAGGTCTGGCAGCTTCAGAATTGAGGAAGGGTCACTGGACCTGAATTGTTAACTCTGATTTTTCTTTACAGATGCTGCCAGACTTGCTGAGCTTTTCCAGAAACTTCTGCTTTTGTACAATAAATTATTTCTTTGTTGTCACTGGAGACAGAGGAAGCACTTGTGCAGCTGAACAAGTCATCTCTCTCTAATCACCAAAGAGACGGAATTGCTTGAGGAACTCTTCCATAAACTGAACTACACCCATGTTTTGTAGTGAGTGGTTCAATTTAATAACAGAAAAGCCACAGGCACAAATGGATTAAGGACTATACCAAAACCACTCTATATACTTTCAACTACAGACCAGCAGAAACACACTGTTCAATTTTAGTCCTGAAGCTAGCTAGGACTGAACAATGAAACCATCGTGAATTGGGTGGGATTTTCCAATGGCTCTTCCAGCTGGCATTACCCAAAGTGCTCCTGCAACTCAAGTTCTCCACAGAGCTATCGGAAATTACCTGGACTCCCCAATGAGCCGTCACAAATCTAACAAAACTACCGTAAAAATAAATGGCTCTTAGTAAGAAGGAATGACACCTGGCAGTTGGTCAACCTAGCTGAATTATCCATTGATGTTATTAATATCTTAGATCATAGGATCCTGTCCTGGCTGGTGTTGAACAGGTGCCTGGTCTCTGGCAGCCCTCCAAGTGCCAGCAGCCAGGGGTGCTACTTCCTTGAACAGCCAAGGAGACATGTTAGTGTCAAGTTCACTAGAAACTGCTCCCAACTCTAACGGACTGGTAGAGTGTGCAAGAGATGGCATTGACAGCATAACCTCTGAGGGATCAGTGGTTTTTCCTCAGATTTGGAGGAGATGATATTTGGATGGTCTGAGAGTCAATTACAAACGAAGATTCAATGGAGGTCACTGATGCCTGCAAGAGGAAGGAGAGTGAATAAGTAGTGCGATGGGGTAGAAGTGTGTTAAGAATATATTCATTGTGATAACAATGAGAGAACAGCACAGCACAATACGATGAAGATTCTCTGGTTGCAAGGATGTAGTGATTATGGATTCATAAAATTCCCCTGTGCAGAAGCAGACCTTTGAGCCTAACAGTACACACTGACCCTCTGAAGAGTATCCCACCCATACCCATCCCCCTATCCTGTCCCTGGATCCCTGCATTTCTGCTGGCCAATTCACCTAGCCTACACATCCCTAGACACTATAGACAATTTAGTATGACAAATACACTTAACTTGCTCATCTTTGGATGATGGGATGAAACCAGAGCACCCAGAGGAAACCCACGCAGGCATGGGGAGAATGTGCAAACTCTACACAGACAGTCGCCTGAGGCTGGAATCAATCCCAGATCCCTGGTGCTGTGAGGCTGCAGTGCAAATCACTGGGCCATCATGTCACCCTGAGCACGGCATCATAAATTTAATTCAGAAATTATAAACCAAAACTCAGGGTTGAGTACACATTTTGGCTTCATCAGTAAAGACTGGGAATAACAAAGGAGGGAAGGAGTAAATCAAGCAAAACTTGACTGTCTTGGACACAAGAGGGAAACAGGAATCACTGTTTAATTTCATTGTGCGTTTATCTATGACATTTGGATGGGCAAAATCAAGAGAATAACTCTGGATCTTGAAGGGAATAGATGTGTCATCTATGTCCCTCAACAATCTTAGTAACAATATCCAAATAACTAATGTAATTTGCAACTAATTGGTATCATGCAACAACAAACTACACCTAATTAAGAACGTAAAGTGTGCCATACCCAAAACCAGCAAAACAGGTGTAATATACAAAATACCATGCAAGGACTGTGAGAAATACTGCATAGGCCAAACCAGAAGAAAACTGACAATACGAATACACAAACACAAACTAGCCACCAAGAGATACAACCAATTCTCACTTGTCTCATTACACACGGGCAACGAAGGACACAAATTCAACTGGGACAATACATCCATAATCGGACAAGCCAAACAGAGACACGCCAGGGAATTCCTGGAGGCCTGATATTCCAAGCACAACACCATCAACAAATACATTTAATTAGACCTTGTGTACAAACCACGGAGAAACAGAACTGGAAACGGTACCAAACACCCCAGTAAACCGAGGCATATAAATAACAAGTGGGACAGAACACTGACGCTTCACCAGAGGTGAAACTGACGATGTTACCTAGCAGGGTGACGAAACGTTTGCAACAAAACCCACCAGCTTGACGAGCACGTCTATAATCCAACCCACAATCTGAGCTACAAATCGTCTCAAAAACTTTAAACACCTACCGGCACAACACCCTGAAACTGGCCCACAATACCCTGAAACAAATGCCAACCCACTGAGCTCAACCCATGAACAACTATACTTCCTGCACGAATTCCTCAGAAAGCAGATACTACCACAAAACTTAAAATATAAACCACCTGTCTACAAGCCACGGGCACGGAGGACAGCTGAACAGAACAGCCGCAGAATGATAAGGGTTATGATCAATGATGCCCACAACCACCTCCACAAATATAAGTGGGAAAGTGCGTGCCAAAAAGCTCTGTACTCCACAGCTACAGACCAGGAATGGACATCCACACTGGATCAAGCCATCAATATACAACAATAAAAGACTAGAACAAAGAAAAGAGTAGCCCTACAAGAAATGACTGTCAAAAATCACCCACATCAACGACATGGACAACATAGATTCATAGGTTAAAACTGGCTCAGAACAAGCACTTACAGACGCTGAGGAGACCGTCCTAGTATGTGGACTGAATTATAACTACAGAGTTGCCAAAAAGACTGACTTCCTTGCCGAGCTGGAATCGACATTAAAGAACAATGGACTTATGGAAGAAGTACAACTGACCATCAGACAGATGATAGTCCCAATACTGAGCAAAAAAGGTAAGTGGAACACATTCAAACAGAAGAGAGGAAAGCCCTGGAAAATCTCAGGAAAGGCAGGAACATTGTAGTCTTACGAACCAACAAAAGATGCATGACTAATCCTCAATAGAACCCAATACATTGAGAAAGCTAATGCACTACCAGCAGATACCAACACCTATAACAGACAGTGATAGATCCAACACCACAATTAGGGAGCCAGTTTACAACGACCCTGAAGAAATTACACAAATCAAGAGACATCAGCAAGACAGACTACCAAAAATTGAAACCAGAACGATCCAACACACCCCGATTCTACCGACTCTCTAAGGTATACAAAGGTCCCCCTCGGAACCATTGTCTCACTACCAGGCACACCAATATTTAGACTTGCCAAAGAACTACAACAGAAATTGAAATACTTAGTGGATAACGTTAGCCATTCCATCCACTCCTCCCAAGAATTCCTCATCTTTAAGGACACCAGGATAGAAGAGGATGAGATGATGATATGCTTCGACATAACAGCACTATTTACATCCATAAACATTGACCTAGTCTAGGAGACAACTGCCACGCTACCGGACAAATCAAATAGGCAGGCACCCCAGGACACCAACAACATTAGTAAGGTCACCACCATGAAACTACTAGATCTGTGCCTCACAACCCACTTCACCTTCAACGACAGCATATACAAACCAACCAACGGAACATCAATGGGATCCCCAATATCAGGTCTGATTACAGAAGCAATAATGAAAAGGTTAGAATGGACAGCGCTCCCCAATATACAGCCCAAACTTTGGGTCCGCTATGTAGATAACACCTTCGTGATTATTAAACGCACGGAACTGGAAGAAACCCACTGACACATAAACAACATCTTTACCGGGATAAAATTCATGAAAGAAGAGAACAACAACCGACTATCCTTCCTGGACATAATGGTAGAATGCAAAAACAACAGGGAACTCCAGAGTAGTGTATAAAAAAAACCACACGTACAGACCAGATACTCAATTACACTAGCAACCACCTCATAGCCACAAACAGAGCTGCATCAGGACTCTACTTAAATGAGCCAAACACATTGCAGCAACCCAGAACTACACAGAGCAGAACAGGAGCACCTATATGGAGTCTTCAAAAGGAATGGATACCCAAAAAGCACAATCCACCTTTACCTCCAAGACAGGCCACAACAAGAAGACACAATATAACCAGACTCACTTATCACCCTACCGTACATCAAGGACATTTCAGAGACAACCACAAGGTTCCTCATAAACCTAGGCATCACAGTAGCCCACAAACCAACAACCACTCTATGCCAGTTACTGGTGAACATAAAGGATTCCGTACCAAAACCCTGCAAAGCTGGTGTAATTTACAAAATACCATGCAAGGACTGTGAGAAACATTACGTAGGCCAAACTCAAAGAAAACTGACAATACGGATACATGAACACAAACTGGCCACCAAGAGAAATGACCAATTCTCACTTGTGTTACTACGAGAGGCATGAATTTGATTGGGAGAACACATCCATAATCACACAAGCCAAACAGAAACACAGCAGGGAATTCCTGGAGGTTTGGTATTCCTAACAGGACTCTGTCAACAAACACCTTGAATTAGACCCAGTGTACAAACCACTGAGAAACAGAACCAGAATTGGTACCAAACACCCCAATAAATTGAGGCTTATAAGTAACAAGCAGGACTGAACACCGACACTTCACTGGAGGCACACTGATGATGTTATCTAGCGGGATGACGAAAAGTTTGCAACCAAACTCATCGGGTCAGCGAGCATGTCTACAACCTCAAAGACAATCTGAGCTACAAATCTTCTCAAAAACTTTATTAAGACAAGAGCCTTTTTTTGCAAAGCAACACTCAAGCCTTGTTTCTCTCGTACCATAACCCAAATAGACCCTTAGACTCAGTCAAGGAAAGAAATTGCAGGCATCTGTGTAAACATTGCCGTGAGATTGCTTGCTCCTTATCACCAGGTCCAGCTTTCAATCCTTTAACTGTGGCACAGGGTAGCGTCCTAGACCCAACCATCTTCAGGTGCTTCATTAATGACATTCGCTGCATCATAAGATCAGAGCTGGGGACATTTGCCAATGATTGCACAATGTTCAGCACCATTCGTGACTCCTCAGATACTGAAGCAGCCCATGTTCATATGCAACAAGATCTGCACAATATCCTGGCTTGGGCTGACAAGTGGCAAATGTCATTTATGCCACACAAATGCCAGGCTATGACCATCACCATTAAGAGACAATCTAACCACCATCATCTTACCATCACTGAATCCCCCACTATTAACTTTCTGGGGGTTACCATTGACCAGAAACTCAACCACATTAACACAGTGGCTACAAGAGCAGGTCAGAAGCTAGAAATGCCGCAGTGAATAACTCACCTCGTGACTCCCAAAAGCCTGTCCACAATCTACAAGGCACAAATCAGGAGTGTGATGGAATACTCTCCACTTGCCTGGATGAGTGCAACCCCAACAACACTCAAGAAGCTTGACACCATCCAGTTAAAAGCAGCCCGCTTGATTGGCACTACATCCACACGCATCTGCTCCCTCCACCACTAACACTCAGTAGCAACAGTGTGTCCTATCTACAAGATGCACTACCGAAATTCACCAAAGATCCTCAGACAGCACCCTCCAAACACACAACCACTTCCATCTAGAAGGACAAGGGGATCAGACATATGGGAACACCACTACCTCCAAGTTCCTCTCCAAGCCACTCACCATCCTGACGTGGAAATATATCACCATTCCTTCACTGACGCTGGGTCAAAATCCTGGAACTCCCTCCTAAGGGCATTTGGTCAACCCTCAGCAGGAGGACTGCAGCAGTTCGAAAAGGCAGCTCACCGGCACCTTCTCAAGGGCAAGTAGGGGTGGGCAAGAAATGCTGGCCAGCCGCATCCCATATCCTACAAATGAATGGAAAAAGAAACACTCCTTTGTTTACATTTATATACACCGTAGGTTTTCAAACATTGTTTCCTAATGTGATGTCTAAGACCACTCGCTTCACATGTTTATTCTAGACTGACATCTTCTTTCTTATGAATGTCAGAATCACATGATTAAATATATCATCATGACCTACTGGAATCTCATTACATAACATTTGTAGCTCACCATATGGACTGGGCGTTGATAACTTTTGTATCTGAATCAGCAGAAAAGGCAACTGTTCTTTTACTTTGACATCTGACCTGAAAGGGCAGCATATCCAATGAAGCAGCACTTCTACAGTACTACACTGAAACATCATTGCAGACAATATGCAAAATTCCTTCAGTGAAACTTGAATCCACAAACCGTACAGACACATGTTGCCAATGAACCGAACCAACAGATGTGATTAAATGTTCAGGTTTACTGCAATGTTGATATTATATTGAATTCACCATATTGCCAAGCAAAAAAAACAAACTGTACAATATCTTAAATAAGGAAAAAAGCATCAAAAATCTGGAAAGCATATTTCTCCATAAGACCAAAGCTAATTCCATTCCTATATCTACAAATGGATATTTGGCTTTCCACCAATGCTGTGTGACATGTTGATTGTTCCCAGCATTTTCTGTTTTAGTATCAGTAACATAATAGAGATTGTCAAAGACCTTGGTGAAATTTCCATTAGACATATTGGCGCACACTCACATAGTATGAATATTGATCCTCTACAGGAAGATACAACACAGATCCAGTATTCTTTATGGATCCTCCTGTTCAGCAGACCTTTTGGAACAAAATTCTAAGCAAGCATCTATGATTTTGATAACAAATGTCCACCCTTCCTCATTTTCTTATTATGTTTTTCATAGTCTGTACAGAAAGGTATTACGTATTTGCTGAAATAATAACTATTCTGTTCGGCTACCAATATGAACAGAATTTTATTTTAGAAAAAACAAAAATGCCAAATGTTATCTACTTGTGTTTTCTTTAAATTGAGATTTAAACAGTTTTATTTAACACAATGCTAGCAGCCTTGAAGAAATTCCACTAGGTCTCGCATTCTTCATTATCATGCTGTATGCTTATTGATTACGCTATTTAAAACAAGGACTAGAAGTAATTTAGAAACCAAAAGAACAACAGATGCTGGAAACCAGAAACAAAAACAGAAATTGCTGGAAAAACCCAGCCGGTCTGGCAGCATCTGTGCAGAGAAATTAGAGTTAATGCTTCAGGTCTAGTGGCTCATCTTCAGAGCTCAGAAGTAATTTGTTTGAGTGCATCACCCCACATAAAACAAATTATATTTTTAATGGAAACCAGGTAGGGGTCCCTTGTCAAAGAGATCACATTGGTGACGGTAATACAGAATTCAACAGCACAGAATTCAACAGAGTGACTCTTTGCACAGATCTCACTTAGTGGAAACTCATTTCTAAATCTGGCTTGGAAGAGGGCTTGAGCGCTTGATTTTTATGGGAGAATATCTCAATTCAGCGCTTGGGCATAGGACAGAAAGGACAGTTGCATAGGGATGAATGCACAGCCAGAGGACAAATTACCAGATTTAATGCCTATAACTAAAATTAACTGAAAATTTGGCTGGTTCCTGTTTATGAATGTGTGCTTCTCCAATCCTACTCTACAACACTGAGACCATGTAAACCAATACACCCAGACACAGAAATAGGAGTGACTAATCTTTCCCAGCTGTTAGAGTTTATGCAATAAGCATTTCAATTAAAAAAGTCAGGCACAGCAGTCCAAACGTCTAACATTTGATAATGGAGAGCAATCAAATTCCTGGATGATTTGTGGGATGAAAATGTTGCCCTAGATAAAAACAAAAAATACTGGATACTTTTATATAAAAAAAACAAAAAAGTACTCACAGGTCAGGCAGCATCTATGGAGAAAGAAACGGAATTAACGTTTCAAGTGCATGACCTTTCATCAGAAACTGAAGAAGGTACGAATGTTACAAAAGATTAATGTAAGTGATTGACTGTGATAGCATGGAACACAGACGAAATTAAATGACAAAAGAGCTGGTAGTGCCCCATGAAAGGGAATGGCAACTGGGCAAGTATAAACACAAAAGTAGTATGTGGAGGAGGTGGAATATTAGAATGATAACCTGTTAGTGTTCCAAAGTCAAAAACAAGGCGAATATGGGACTGCAACCACAACTTGCAAAGGAAGAGGAAGCAAGATGTGGCAGATATTGCAGTCTGAAATGGTGTAATGAAATGTTGTATCTAGGAGGCTATAAAAAGTGCCTAATCGAAAGATGAGGCGCTGTTGGCCAGGCAATAGTCAAGGTAGCCATGGGGCTTATTGACACACAATGAAGAAATGTTGTTTCCTTTGGCTGGAGAGTCTAGAATCAGGTGACATTGTCTCATGTTAAGGAATCAGTCATTTAAGAATAAAATAAAGGGGAGCTGTTTCACTTGAAAGGTCTTTGGTTGTAGATAAGATTGGTTGAAGTCTTTTTCTTATCCCTATCTTGCATTATAAGTTCCAAATCTTCTCTGGTTGAAAGATCAATTAGGACTGAATAATTTCTTGTAAAGAAACCTGTATTCTCTGTACTGTTTGTATTAAACATCAGGCTCAATAATGTGTTCTCATCTCAGGACTCAACTTTCACTGCCATGACCAATGGAGAAAATGTAGATTCTGAAGACATTTATTTAACATATAGTTTAGACACCAAATGCTTTAACAAACTGGAAGAGAGTTATTTATATTATAGTTGGGCCTGCTTCGATTTTTATACTCCAAGTTAAGGAGGAATTAGCTGCATTTACAATTATTATAGCTTACAGATCTATCTGACCATAGTCAAATTGCAGCTCTAGCATTTCATATAATAGAGTAGCTTAAAGCTACTCTCAAAAATCAAACTGCAAAATTGAAGAATCTTTGGAGCTGTCATCAACTGTGTAAATAATGAATTCTCCTTTCCTTTAGCTCTAGCTCTGTCTCTTCACCACATCATTGCTTATTATGTCTTTAGTCAGTGGCTTGTGTCCTCTAAAATTCTCCTCCCAAACCCCTCTGCCTCTCACTTCTCCTTCTTTAAGATTGCGCCCCATCCACAAACCGATTTTGTCAACCTCTCCTTTATTCAGCTTCTTGTTTCAATTTAAACTTAATTATGACATTTTTCATACTTGTTTTCTTAAGTTTTAGAAACATTTGATATGAAATCTAATTTTCTTCAATTTTGATGTAAACAATACACCCTGAAATAGATCTTTAAAAAACCCAGGTCATTAAATGAGTATTTAAAAATTTATGATTTTGATAAATACAGGTATGTACCAGATACCAATGGGCTACAGTGTGTAAAGCTTTGAGCTAACATGGATCACATAACTCATAAGTCCTGAAAGCTAGAGTCCTGCACTGATACATATTGTTTTTCTGCAATGTCAAATGATGCAAATCAAAATATGAAAGTAATAGGTCTTTCTTCCCTTTTTATAGGTTTTTGCAGTAACTGTTGTGATGACAACGCTGCTTGGTCATTTAACGCATGTTTCTGTTTTAAGCTGGTTAATTAGGCATCTTAATCCTTTTGACAGTAACTCGAATAACAGACGTGAAAACTGACTGGAGAAATAAAAGCCACATAATGTATACTATTTCCATTACCAAGATGTGGATATTGCTGACAAGGCCAGATTTTGTCACTTATCCCAGGAGTTCTGAGAAGGTTTTGTTTGCCTTTTTCTTGAGCCGCTGACATTTAACTGGTTGGTACGCTAATGAAACAGCTGGGTCATTCAGATAGGTCTTAAATCCTTTTTCAGTAGAGTGAGATGGGGAATTCAAGAGGTCAAGCTATAGATATCTAAAAACTGTCAAAATTGAGACAGAGGAATGTAAGGATACAGATTTGAAGGAAGTTTCTTTGAGGTCTGCAGAGCAGGAGAAAGTTCCAGGGAGGGTCAAGGGTATAGAGAGATTTCAATACAAGCAACAATAATGATGATAGTAATAAAGGTCTAATGGAACATGATATGAGTTCAGAAATAGGAAATAGACTTTTGGATAAGCTCAAATTCACAGAGGTACTAGTGTCTTTTAGGACGGTAATATATAACCAAAGAGCTTGTATGTGAAAAGCAGAATGATGGGGAATGCAGACATATACTAGTGGAGGTTCTTCTGGGGTATTGGGTTTCACATATATTGAACTGAGCCAGTTAAAACAAACAGCTAGAGCCTGAGGAATGCCTAGGGAGTTAAGCAACTTCTGCAGCTTTGAGTTTAGGTAATGCATAGTTGATAGCTCAATATTTGTTGCATTTTGTTCAGCTCCTCAGTAAGTGGTTTGTTAGTCCTGATGCATCCAATCTCACAACAAGTGATACTGAATAATGTTGTATACTTTTGTGATTGAGGGGCAAAGTAACCTACGTAATGTGTATCCTAATTACTCTGAGTACTTCGCAACATTCAGAACCTTACCTGTCTTCTTAGACATGAATCTGCCTCTGAAGGGCTGTTGTTTGTGGTGTCAGGCATTACTATGTGATATTAAAATGAGACATAGTGTACATCATCACATAATAAGGCAAATTTCTTGTTATATAACATCACATGATGTATCTTATTATGAATAATGGATGTGAGTTTCCATTTTGCATTCGTCATGTCAGTCATCGCTACTTCTGCTGTGTCCCAGAAGAAGTACTTTCACGTGGCCAAGTGCCTTTCAGCTCATTTTGTGTGCATGTGAGTTGGACAACAACACATTTAGGGCAAGTGACTTGGAAGTTCTTGATCTCGAACCTTCCAGGTCAAAGGTTAAAGCAACAAAAGAGGCTTTGTGGGTAAAGTTTAGGAATTAAAAAGGGGACAGCAACTCTGCTTGTGTTGTATATTAGACTTCCAAGATGTCAGCAGGCAACAGTGAAGCAAATAAGTAGACAATTCACTAAGCTGTGCAAAATTAATAATATGGTAATTATATTAGGGGAATTCAAATTCCCCAACATTAATTGGGATAGTCAGAGTATAAATGGGGCAGCTTTCTTGAAATGTATTCTAGAGAATGTTTAATATTAACATGTAGATGGTCCTGCAAGGAACGGTACAGTGTTAGAATGAATTCTGGGGAATGAAGCTGGATGGGTCTTCATGTGTTTGTTTATTCACTCATAGGATTTGGATGTCACTGGCAGGCCAGCAGTTATTGCCCATCCCTGGTTGCCTTTGAAATGAGTGGCCATTTCAGTAGGCAACTGAGAGTCAACCGCATTGCTGTGGTCTGGAGTCACATGTAGGCCAGACGAAGTGAGGATGGCAGATTTCCTTCCATGAAGGACATTAGTGAACTAGATGGGTTTTTCCTGATGACTGACAATGATTCCATGGTCATGGATTCTTAATTCCAGATTATTGTTGAATTCAAATTCTACCATCTACCATCATCAAATTTAAATCCATATTCCAGAACATTAGCTGAGTTTCTGGATTAATAGTCTAGAGACAGAAGTTTAGAGATAATGAACTCAATGTTGTACATTTTAAGTTTGCCATGGAAAAGATACAAGACGCTCTTCAAAAATGGATTTTGGTTTGGGAGTAGGGCAGATTGTATTAAAATAATGATGTGGGGACACTGGTATTGGACTGGGCTGGACAAGTTCCTACAAGTTTATTTGAAATCACAAACTTTCGGAGCATTTCCCCTTCACCTGAAGGTGAAATGTAAGAGCAACAAGCCCAGAGGACACTGGATGTCTAGGAATATGCAGGACTGGATAAGAAGCAGTAGAGATGTCTTTAACAGGTACAAAGGGAAAAATCAATGGAGGCCCTTATAGAGCATAGAAAGTGCAGGACTGAACTTAAGAAAGTAATTAAAAGAGCAATGGGAGGCCCACAAAAACACTGGCAGAAAAGATTAGGCAGAAACCGAACACATTCTATAAGTATATCAAGAGTAAGGGGGAAAGAGTCAAGTCCATTTGGAACCAATAGGAAAATCTGTGTGTGGAGACTGAAGGTATTAATAAGGTGTTAAGCAAGCACTTCACATCTGTCTGAACTTTGACAAAGAATTTGGGGAAAGGATTGTGAGGTTCACAAGTAGTTTGGCATAGGGAGTCAGGAGGTATTGAAGGTTTTGGTAAGCTTAAAAGTGGACATATCCCTCGGTTCAGAAGAGTTTAATCCCAGGCTGCTGTGGGAAATGTGCCAAAGGACTGGAGGATCGCTAATGTAGTACCACTTTTCAAGAAGGGTTAACTTGAATGATGGATTAACTAGGGAGTTATAGATCACTGAGTGGTAAGGACATTATGGAGAAAATTCTGAAGGAGTGAATTAATCTCCACTTGGAGAGGCAAGGTTTGATCAGGGTGAGTCAGCATTGCTTCGTCAGTGGGAGGTCATGCCAAACAAATTTGTATGAATTTTTTGAGGTGTCCAAATGAAGGTAGTTCATACGGAGGGTGGTAAGAATCTGGAATACACTGCCTGGGAGGATAGTTGAGGCAGGAAACCTGACAACTTGTAAAATGTACTTAGATGAGCATTTCAAGTATCATAACATTCAAGGCTATAGAATGTGTGACCAATGTAGATTTAGACTTGTTTTTTTGTCACTGCAGACTCGAGGGGCTGAAGGGCCTCTTCTCAGACTGTATTATTCTATGATTCTCAGAAATAAGTCAAACAAATTTGAAGAACACCACTGATAATGGGAACTGCAGATGCTGGAGATTCCAAGATAACAAAATGTGAGGCTGGATGAACACAGCAGGCCAAGCAGCATCATTGGAGCAGGAAAGCTAACGTTTCAGGTCTAGAGCCTTCTTCAGAAATTGTAAATCCAGTGGCCATCTAGAGAGAGAGAGAAACCATGGAACGCCAGACGTAATATGGTTCTAAGGAACCTTCAAAGGGATCTACTTTACAGGGAGAAATGTATATCCCCTGGGAGCTATCTCAGACTGTGGACATAATGGGAGATAACGTAGCAGTCTGGGTGAGAGACTTATTCTACATGGTTCCTTTTCAGGTATACACAAGAACAAGAGTTAAACCTCAGTTCAGTCCTGGTCTGTGTGTGATATTGGAAGATGTGTTAGTGAGCTGAGATGCTCATGTGTGCCAGCAGACTAAGATATTTTTACGTATTAGATTATATTCAAGCTGTAGTGTGCAGTGAAGGTCATAGTCAAAGAACCCTGCCACTAGTCACTTCTGTACTGCAGGTAAAGGGCACTGTTGTTCTGAATGCCAGAAGCCCTATAGTTAGCAAGCCAGTTAAAAAACAGGAGATTTTCAGTCAATCTGCAAAACTAAGAATCACAAAACAATCAATATTCCACTATCCACTTTTCACAAACAACTAAGAGACTGAACTGTATATCTTTAAACTTTTCGCTTTTTTGGACTCAATTCTCATTTCCAATCTGTATGCAGATGTTGTGGTATTATTTTTTCTTGGATTTAATCTGCTAAAAGCCTGTTAAAATTTGCTCCTTTCAACAAATAAATTCATTTGCTATGGGAGAAAGGTATCAGAGGGGGTTCTTTGTAAATTAGTCTTATTGAAACCAGCAGAGGGATCAGGTGAATAAAAAGGGCAGCCAATTCATCCCTCTTCATGTGGGAGCTTAACAATTTGAGATTTCCTGTTTTGTGGATCCTTGCCCACCATCTGGTTGTAACACACAATATCACTTTATGTAGCTTCTGTGAAATGCATTATATAATTTTATTACATTAAAGGTGCTATTTAAATAGAAGATATTGTTGTATTGCACATCCGTGACATTTATAATCAACTCTATTTTGACAAGTATGATTAGCCTGATGCAGCATTAGATTAGATATTGCCCTGTTTTGGATTTACAATAACTCCACAGATGTAATCATAGAATCATACTGTAGAGAGGAGGACCTTTGGCCCATTAAGTGTGTGCCACCAATATTACACCAAATCTTACCTTGCAGCATAAGCCCATAGCTTTAATGTTATGACATTTCAAATGCTCTCAAACAGTGAGAACACATAAACCTTGACTGAACCTTAAAGATTATATCTAATCTGATACATATCCTATGAAAGCTATGATTTATGTGCTTTCAGTTGTTTACTTTGACTGGGTGTCAAATAACTATCACAGATTTCCCTTTATGGGCCTGGTTTGATTTCTAACTGCACAATTCTGACTACAGGGTTGATTTGTCATTGAGGGTGAAGTAAACTGAGACTCCAATTTCATTTTTGATGTCATTTTATTGGTTAGCACTCATTCACCAGCCACTGATTAAACAAACACTTTGATATGATTTAAGGTGCAGTTAGTGGTAGAAAACTTCACTGTTAGACTTGAGATTGGGTTAAGGTCTATGTGTTCTCATTAAGTTCAGGAGATGTTTGTAGTTCGCGTGATTCGGTTACGTGTAACATTCAGTGACAAATCCCGCATTTTACTACACTTACAATCTGAAGATCAATTTGCTAGCCGAGCACAATCATTTTAGACAACGAGTCTTGAAGGTAATGAAACGTTCATTTTCAAACGCAAACGTATGATAAATTCCTTGTCCTCGTCATCTGAACAGTATTCTGCTCATTCTTGAAAACTGTTTTATTTTGTATAAAAAAATCTCAACATATCTTCCGGAATGTTTTGTCTCTCCCGCAAGCCTCAAAGGATATATGAATCTTAATAAAAGTTAGAATCTGGTCCTTTTTTACAATTTTACATGATATTTTAAATTTAATTTGAGAACATTTTATTTAAGTTTACGATATATGTGGTGACTGAGAATCTAATTGCGATTGCTTAAAGCTGTGGAAGACCTGAAGTTCCATTGGCTGTAGCCACCTGCTGGCGAAAAGCAGTCTTACTTGAACAAGTTTGAAGCTGATGGATGCCTGCCTGTAGCCACAGTCCCAAGACTCCCGAGGAATCGAAGTCTATAAAAACCGCCTCAATATTCCACATTACACAACTGATTCTCAGAGAAACGCGCTGCGAGGAAATGCCTTAGAGATAATTTACTTGGCACTATAAGAATCTTGAGTTTAAATGAGAGCTTTTATCACTGAAGCTAATTAATAATACGGAGCGCACGGGAGTGGAATCTGTGGAATACTAGCAAGTTTGCGACATCGCTTTCCTTGGATTTCTCACCTCCCACGGGACAGAAAAGGGGTAGGAAAGTCTGCTTTTTGTATTAAATAACAAGCGTTATCCAGATGGAGACGTCTTTCCCTGAGTGGAGAAAGTCAAACGGAAGAGAGTGAGAAAATCGAAAGAGGAAAGAAAGCTGTTTCAGGTTACAATCATTTAGATAAATAAATTTCCACAACTATAAATATTTATGGATGGAAATCAGGAGACAGTTTAAATTTTAAAAAAAGCACAAGGCACAGAGCGTTGTTTTTGTTTTATAATGTAAAAGTAATTCCCAGAATAAAATCGAACTGATAAAGTATGATGAAGACTTGAAACGATTTTTTTAAACAAATCTCACAATCATTTCATGATTTGAGTAACGCACCCTGTTGTAAAAGTCACAGCGTCGGTACAGCATCATTAGGATTAGGACAGATTCTAAAAGTAATTTTTGAACAATTTATATATGGTATTAATATTTAATAAACAGTCTGAAAAAATCCCGCTGTAAAACAAATACAGTTCACAAACTGGAAATGTTTAATTTATTAATAGCCTACGATTTTATCAATTATGAAAACAACTTTGGCCGGGAATGACTTCAGACTCACTCCTGATCTGGTGTCATAAAGCTTGGCAGAAATGCTTTCAATGTTATAGCAACTGGACGGAACAGAGCCACCACCACGCAGTAAAGCCACAACAAAAGAGCAGAAGGAACTTTGGGGAAGAACCTGAGGCATGGGTCAAATTTTGCTATTACAACACATTTAATGGTATATTTTTAGGTAGGCGCGCCTTTGCACTCTTCAGAATAGAACACTCAGTCCACCTCGCTCCCAGAGTTGTTGACAGCACAAGATGATGACAAAAACTGACTATCTGAATGTAGAATCAAGACTTTAGAAACAAGTCGCAAGGATTGGGAAATTAACAGCAGAAATACTGAGCATAATGGTAAATAAGAGGATGGATTCAATGTCAAATTGGGTGCAAAAAGAGAAATATGGAATGGGTACAAAAGATTGCATTAAAACAGAGGAAAAAAAATTAAAAAGTTTAAAAAAAACTTAAATTGAACACTTTCAGAATCTCACTGAAAAATTCCAAACCTTGGCAAGGTTGATTGACAGTAATCAGCAGTTATTATTTCTGAGCATTAAATATCTGCATTGTGCTTTGTTTATACAGGAGAAATAAACTATGCAACTTCATAACTTTTGTCCAGATATTTAGATCAGCAGCAAACAAATGCCATTTGCCACCTACTATGTTCACACCTAACCACAGACTTGATGTGATCATCATATATTTTGATTTATGCAATCGGACACAGCAGCACAGCACCCCTCTACGGGTGATCCAGGACCATAGTGAATATGTCAATTCCCAGCTTGTCTCATCAACCAATCAGCCTGAAGAATCCTTACTGAGGGCAGAGTCCAAATCAAAAGTCTAAGTTACGGTAGTTAATTCAATGCAAAATAATGTATAGAAAATAAACTAACAAGAGGGAAAAAGATGTCCAGAGAGAGACACATAAAGAAAAAGTTTTAAATATATTATTTTAAAATCTTAAACAATAATCAAACTCAGAAGGATTGAGATTCTACATGTGGGGGCAGGGGAGAGGTAGATTTCCAATGACAGATATGTTATTTGACAATCATTCCGCTAAACAGGTACTTACATTGGAATGGACGTATCCTACTTTATTCTTGTTGTAACCAGTGGCCACGTAATGGGTATGTATTAGAACATCACATCCATCACATGCTTGAATGCTGAGTCTGTCAGTGAGATATTGGCGTAGTGAAGCTTTCAAGAAGCAGAGCAAATCAAATGGCAAGTCCGCGATTTCCATCTTTAACTATATATGTGCAGATGTCAAAAGTTGTCCGAGATCTACTCATCAATAAATGTCAATAGTGAAAACTTGACTATTATTCAAATCACAAAATTTATCTCATTTTATAAACGTCAACAGTGTGGCAGACATCAAAATGCCATGTTTGTGAAGAGATGGCAGAGTAGCACAATTCTGACAGCAAATATTCACATTTAACTGTGCATATGTTTCTAACCTAATATTGTGGTTCTATTTGGACACAAATAATGAGAAGTAGTATTAGCCTTAATGTTATTTTGACAGCATATTCTAGCCAATTATACTTTGCACCTCTACAGGGCATGTAGCATAAATAGTATTTATGTGCATTAATATATTTACAACTCTGTTATATATTTATCTTCTAAGATTGCTCATTAATCCAAGATCATCTGGAATGAAAAGATAACCCCTTTCTTCTTTCGCGACTGGAGATCAGCTCCTTAAACCTTGCTTCTTGTCTCATACATATCACATATATAACAAATTGAAGGGATTACGTTGTCACTAAATTGTGACAGTTTTTCAACTTCCACCACCACCTTCCACCCTTTCCCACTAAAGCAAACACCCCTTAGATAAGTTCCTGAACACATATCAACTTCATTTTCAAGGTTGCTTACCTCTGTATCTACATTGTTGGTCGAGCCTCAGTTCATTTGCTGTTAAATCACTCATCCATTCATTTGGTATCTTTAGACATGGTTATTCTAAAATGATCCTGAGCTGTCTCCCATCTTCTAGACTACTGTTACAAACAGTCCTGGGAAAAGTTCCCCAATTTCTTAAGGTTGCAGATTAGATACTCCAAGTATCAAGTTCCTGTGCAAGAAGGAATGAAATGGCTTCCTTTCTTTATTCGCCCACCCTCTTAGTGATTGAAACAGTTTAAATATATCCCTACCCTTGTGGATACCTTGCCCCAAGACCAAACGAATTTATGTTTTAAAAGGAACAGATTTAACCAAGTTTTCTTGAATTAAGAAGAGAAAAATTTATTGGTTACTGAACATGGGAAGAAATAGTAATGCAACACGTATTTTCCGTGATTAGAAATCAGAACTGATTTCAAAAAAGTAAAAATTAAGAAGAATATACAGATAAGCCTTGAGTTCTGTGAAAAGTGAATGATGGGACATTGCCATCACTGTTGGGTGATAACGGCAACACTGATGTTGATTGCTGAGTGTTCGATTTTGAGAACCTGGCTTTGTGGGTCAGCTGAAAGGCCTTCATCCTATTTCCTTTGACAGCAATTTTGCCTACTTTCTGGCTCCCAGAAAAAAGTGATATCATTCCTTCATTTTTGCCAACACAGCAGGTATAAATAAGGGTTTTCTAAATTGTGACTAACGCTGCACACACCTTCACACACTAACACACACAGATTAGAGTTAAAACTGACTTTATCTCCTAGGCTTGTGTCTCTTGAAGGGGGTAAACACAAACATGACTCTCACCCAGATTACTCTCTTTTCTCCCACGGTATTCATAGTTTGAAACAACTCGTAGCAGATCAGTGTAGTTTATAGCCATTTCTCTCTTTTGAAGTCCATCTCTTTGGAGCTAATATGACATCTGTCAGTTGTGATAATCCATGGTCTCAAGGTTGGGCATAATCCATACAAGCCTACCAGATAATTTCTGAATTACATTATTTGGATTTACAGTCTCCATTTTTTGGTTGCAAGTATTCTTTTTACAAAAAGTGTTGGAATTAGAAGTTCGACCTAAACATTGGCAATCCAGGGTTATGATCAGCTGCCATAATTTTGTTTCCAAAAATATACTTTTTTCCATAAAAATTCCTTATATGCATGCATAGTCACTACAGTGGCTCAATTCTATACAGTCTTTTCATATGTAGAGCAAACAAACATTGGAGTCTGACTTTCCCAACAGTTCCGACAAACAAACTCAAGGCATTTCTTACTTATGCAAGATACTGTTTACAAATGGTCACAAAGCTTTCTTTGTAAAGTTCTAGATAAGGCATTGTTTACCAGACTAGGAATGGTGAGAAATCTCCATTTTGACAGCAAAATCATGGGACACCCCAATAGACATTAGTGTTACTATTTAACAAAATAAAAGCTTTAAAAGAAATGAAACACTACCATCTGCCACTATTTAAAAACTGTAATACAAGGAAAATAAAACAGCATTAATATATACAAAAGTAAAAATCTTTTAGTGAAAGACAACGCAACAGCTTTGGAGTACACCAGAATATACCATACATACTTGTATAAAAGTCAAAGGTTAAATTTAGGGACTGACTATTACACAGATACTACTCTTGAGGGGCTGAAATTCATATTACAGGACAAAATAGTGTATCATTATCAGAAGCCCAAATGATCTCTAAACAAATAAAGAAAAAAAACTCAAATGAATTACGGTATTTACCATAATATCCTCTAGCTCAGCAAGCAGCTTTTATTTAACTTTTAATTCTCTGCCTAAGTATTTAGTCATGCCTTCTTGTGAACCTTGTGCACCATCCAGCACTTGCCTTAAAATCTGAAATTCCATCCTTTTTTAGCATGGATCCAGATGGCTTCGTGACATGTTCCACTTTGACGATTTTCAAGTACCCACTCAGCAATATTTTTCTCCAGTTGTGGCGAATTAGTAGATTTAACTCTGTTGGGACACTTTCATTTTGGCATTGTCTGAAGTTGGTTTGATATCTTTCTCCAGGCAGTCACAGGTTTCTCTGAAACACACAATTCTTGTGCTGCTATACAGTTATTTGTCTTCTCTGCAACTTCAATAACTTTCAGTCCAAATGCTGCTGTATTTTTTTTTCTGGAGGGCATTTTTACACAAAATGAAGGGATTTCAAAGTGCATAATAGCACAAGAAACAATTTATTTCCTCATCATAACATTTCTGTACAGGGGCTAAAAATTCACAACAGCTCAGCATAGGAGGAAATAAGATCAGATCACAGATACTCTAGATTTGATATTGGTTCAGAGGCAGAGAGGGAGAAGAGACACTGCTCTGAGCTTTCCTGATTAACCTGCCAAATTTAACAGCTGGACCAGATTCACAATGTTTTGTACTTCATTTCCAGTTGAGAGGGTGGCTGTTAGGCTAATGTGTAGCCCTGTAGCAGTAGGCCAAGGTCAAGGAGCAGAGGAAGGAGAAGGAAGTTGATAAATCCAGGAATAGGAGATAAAACTAGAGGCCAAAAATAACATCAGGGTCCAGACCGGAAGAAAGAAAACTGAAGGCTTCGTTGGGACAGGTGCAGAGGGGACATTGGAGTTTTGAGCAGGGCAAAAATTGGTGATCAAAAGGGGAAATCAGTAATGGTTGTCAGAGATCAGAGGGCTGTTGGAAAGAATCAGAAAATTCACTAAGCACAGCATCAGCAAAAGTATGCGCTATTAGACCAATTGTGTAAATCCAACAATTTGAGGAAGTGGGGCAAACTGTAAAGATATTCAGACTGTGGCCTGAAATGCTAAAAATTTAAAGGGTAATTTTAAAATTACGTTTAAAGCCAAATTGTTATATTAAAAACGCAGGTGCAATAGATTATTTTGCAAGGATTGGCGTGACACAAGATGCATCCAGCCACATTTCAGTGACTTTCTGGCATTCCTAGAATGCCAGGTGTACTTGTTGCATTTTCTACTGACATCAGGAAAACTCTCAACAACTCTTGAAAATTCTCTAGGATCAGTGTTTAAGGTTCTGGTGCAAAACCTCATGACCAATTTTTAAGGCTGTTACAAATGACACGTGGCAATCTTGTTGGGAACACAACTTGAATCAGTTTTAAACTGAGTCCTCTGTACTTTTCTGAGATTTATGGCTCCTACATGTAAATCCCAGGATGTCAGCTGCCCTCAAGTTTCTTCTAATCGTAGTCTATTGCACAATACAGGCTTCTGACTGTAAGCTGCTCATTTTCCATTTTAATATAGATTATCCAGTACAACAAAGAAGTCAATTCATACGCACAAAACAGAAAATAAAAACATTTGTAGAATAAAACTTGCATCAGAATAAACAACTTTGATGCGCAACTTTCAAAAAGATATAATCATCCAGATGACTCTGTGATCCATATAAGGTGTGGAGCTGGAGGAACACTGCAGGCCAGGCAGCATCAGAGGAGCAGGAAAGCTAACATTTCGGGTCTGGACCCTTCTTCGGAAATGGGGGAGGGGGGCTCCAAAATAAATAGAGAGGGAGAGGGCACGGTGATAGAGGTTGGATAGTGGAGCAGATAGGTAGGAGAGAAGACGGACAGGTTAAGGAGGTGCAGATGAAGCTAGTAAAGGTGAGTGTAGGTAGGAATTTGAGATAAGGGTTGGTCAGTGAGGATGGAGGGGCGAATAGGTGAGAGAGAATTCGGACAGGTCAAGGAGGCGGGGACGAGAGTGGGGCTGGTCTTGGATGAAGTCGCGGTTGGGGAGATTTTGAAGCGAGCAAAGTTCGTATTGAGACCACAGGGTTATAGGGTTCCAAGGCAGAATATGAGGCGCTGTTCCTCCAGTTTCCAGGTGGCATTGTTGAGACACTGGAGAAGGCCCAGGATGGACACCTCATCCAGAGAGTGGGCGGGAGAGTTGAAGTGATTCGCAACAGGGAGGTGTTGTCGTTTGTCGCGAACTGAGCGTAGGTGTTCCACAAAGTGGTCTCCGAGCCTCCACATGGTCTCCCCAATGTAGCGGAGGCCACATTAGCGGATGTGCAGGTGAACATCTGTTTAATTGGAAAGGTTTTTAGGGGCCTGGGATGGGGATGAGGGAGAGGGTGTAGCACATCCTCAGGTTGCAGGGGAAGGTGCTGGGGGTGGTGGGGCTAGTAGTGAGTGTGGAGCAGATGAGGGAGTTGCAGAGAGAGCAGTCCCTTCAGAAGACAGATAAGGATGGGGAGGGAATAGTATCCCCCATCTCTTCCTCCGTTACATCGATGACTGTATCGATGCTGCCTTGTGCTCCCACAAGGAACTCAAACAGTTCATCAACTTTATAACACCTTCCACCCCAACCTCTAGTTCACCTGGACCATCTCTGATATCTCTCTGTTCTTCCTTGACGTCTCTGTCTCCATCTCGGGTAACCACCTTGAAACTGATATCGATTTCAAGCCCACCAACTCCCACAGCTACTGAGACTACACCTCTTCTCACCCACCTTCCTGCAAGAATGCGATCCCCTACTCCCAATTCCTTCATCTGCACTGCATCTGCACCCAGGGCAAGGCTTTCTACTCCCAGACATCCCAGATGTCCTCACGTTTCAAGTATCGCAATTCCATGCACAACCACCCCCCCCCCCCCCACCACCATCGTGGTCAAAAATGCCCTTGACCACATCTCTTGCATTTCCCATACCCCAGCCCTCACACCCCCTCCCCACAATAAAAACCAAGACACAATTCCCCTTGTCCTCACGTATCACCCCATCAACCTCCGGATTCAATGCATCATTCTCCATCACCTGCAATCTGACCCCAGTACGAAGGATATATTTTCCAGTTATGTGTATGAAGGATCTGATTAGAAGGGCACTTCGCACTACCAGTCAAATTATAGACTGTGACTTGTTTGAAAATGAAGTTCTACCACCAATGGAATCATTGGTTTCAGCAATTATTTGTTCAAAACAATTATAGTGATGACAATTCTTATACTGATGTATCACTTTTGAGGTGTGGGAGACAGTTTTCTGTGTCAATAAACAGTAGAAAAGGGATGGAGCAAATATATATAAATTTTGCTTTATCCATGTGCATAGATATTACAGCAAAACACAATTGGCAGTATTTTCTCCTCCCTGGATGTAGCAAGAGAGGCAAGACTTACCTTCTCTCCATGGATCATCTGAAGACTAGGCCTCAATCCAGGATTTTTGTACCCTGAAGTTGCCAGTCTCTGACCTGCAGCTTCTAGAAACCTAAAAAGCTAGTGTTGAGGGCTATGATTGGTGAGATACTCACCATTGCTTTTAATGTGCTGATTATTGGTTGGGTGAGTTATCTCAACAGTGGCAATGTCATGCAAATTACCACCTAACATGCCAACTCAAATAATTAAAAGAAATATGAGAAAAATCATATTTAATTACTTTGCTGGTCCTGCACCCTTTTTCTGGATGATTTGCAGCATCAGCTCCTTGCTGGTGCAGGCTTCATGACACTCCATCATAAGAAGAGTCCCATGCAAGTGTCCTCACCATTTACCAGAAGGGTCTAAATTGGTTGTAAACTGACAAAATACAGTCCAACTGGCCGATGTGTCAGTTGGATTCCTAATCTTGACCAAGCAGGTTCCAGACAATGAGTTTGTGCATGATCCTACACGTATCAACAAGCGTGAAGATGCAAGATTTGGCCAAGTTGTAGATAAGGTCATTTTTAAGGACTCTGCTGCTGCAAAGTATCAGGAAGCACTCTAAAATATTTTGAGATCCGAGATTTTCTGATAGGTGTTACTCTATTCTGATAGGTGTTACTCCATTCTGATAGGAATGCTAGAGGATTCAATAATTTATCCACACCAAAGCGACAATAGCCGTGGGGGCAGCAATGGTAATTCTCGATGTACTTTTCTTTCTGCAATTGTGGGACGTGGGCATCACTGGCTGGCTAGTATTTTATTGCCTGTCCCTAGGTGTCCTTAAGGAAGTGATGGTGAGCTGCCTTCTTGAACTGCTACAGTCGGTGTGCTATAGGTGGACCCACAATGCCATTACGAATTTCAGGATAAGACTCAATGGCACTGTGGGAATGGTGATTATATTTCCAAGGCAGGAACGTGAGTGGCTTGGAGTGGAACTTGCAGGTGGTGGTGTTCCCTTGTATCTGCTGCCCTTGTCCTTCTAGATGAGAAGTGGTTGTGGATTTGTTGTTAAAAAGAAAGCTTTGGTGAATTTCTGCAGTGCCTCTTGTAGTTAGTATGCAGTGATGCTGCTGAACTTCGGTGGTGGAGATTATGGACGTGGTGCAATCAGCAGGCCATTTTGTCCTGGATGGCATCAAGCTTCTTGTTGTGTTGTTGGAGCTGCACCCATTTAGGCAAATAGGGAATTTTCTATCACACTCCTGACTTGTGCCTTGCAGATGGTAGACTGGATCAGGGGAGTCGGGAGGTGAGATACTCGCTGCAGGATCCTTAATCTCTGATCCACTGCTATCTTTATATCATGCGTTCAGCTCAGTGTCTGCCAATGCAAACCTCCAGGATGTTGAAAGTGGAGCATTCAGTGATAGTAGTGCTATTGAATATCAAAATGTGATGATTAGATCGTCTCTTATTGGAAGTGATCATAACTTGGCATTTGTTACTCACCACATTGTCTTCCAAGCCTGGATGTGGTCCAGATCTAGCTGATGTGAGCATGAACTGCTTCAGTATGTGAGGAGTCACAAATTGTGCTGTACATCGTACAATCATCAGCGAACGCCTCCACTTCTGACCTTCTGATGGAGGCCAAGTCATTGATGAAGCAGCTGAAGATGGTTGGCCCTAGAACACTACCCTGACGAACTCCTGCAGAGAGTCCCGGAGCTGAGATATCTGACCTGCAACAACCACAGCCATCCTACATGCCAGGTATGACTCCCCACTGAAGTTCAAACTTGTGCCTGCAGCATTACAAGGGGATGGAGAAGTAAAGCTCTATGCCGTGCCCTCTGCAAAGTTGGAAAATTTGTTGGAATCCACTGAAGGTGGTGTCATTTAGTTTTCTCTATAGCATGCTACACAGCATGCTGATAGTCCTGTGTCACAGCTGTGCCAGATGCCTATCTCATTTTTATATACTGCTTGCTGTGCTGTCTTACAGTCCTCATTGAACCAAGGTTGTCCCTGATTAGGACCAGGACAAAGGAGTACTTCAATGTCCAATGTTCCATCTGCCATTTCTGAGAATCCCCAGATCTTCCTAGAGTCTGCAAAAATCCAGCCCGTAACCTGCATCGGGACTGATGAGGAGTGCTGTTCTGTTGGACCTGCCAGCTTTCATATGAGACAATGTGAAGCTGCATCCATTCTCTCAGTGAATATGAAAGAAGCTGTACCATTAATGGAACATAAAAGCAGTGATGTTCTCCTCATGTCTCAGTAGTTGTCCTTCATCATTTTCACAGAAGTAAAATTATTCGGTTATGATTTCATTGCTGTTTATAGGACCCTGCTGTCAAATGACATTTTCAGAGCCTAACAATAATGAGTGCATTTCAAAAGTATATCATTAGCTATAAAAGAATTTAACACATCTGACTTCCAAGAAACACTGTATAAATATGCAACTTCAAACATTTCCTTATTATTATGGGTGAAGGTAAAGGATGTGAGGGCAACGTTTCAGTTTGGAATTGGGGGAAGAAAGGAATTATAGCTTGATTTTTTTATCATCCACAAATCGGGAATGCATTTATCTAGCACCTTTCAGAACTTCTGCATTCTTTTTTGGTGAATTACAAAATCAAGCTCTAGTTCCTTTTCTCCAAATTCCAAACTGAAACATTGCCCTCCCATTCTTTACCTTCATAAGGAAAACAAATTTTGCATTTATCTAGCATCTTTCAGAAATTCAAGTTCCTTCTAAATATCAAGACACATAGTGATTATGGAAAGTACATTTTTAACTTGTTCATTGTTTTTAATCTGCACAGTAGAATCTGTAGTAGGCATTACATGTTTAGTGGAAAATATAACACAGCATGAAAGCAAAGTGCTCCACAAAATGAACTCTCCAGAGCAAAGTTTATTTTAAACTCTGAGCCAAAACAAAATGAAGCTTGCTTTTAACTTTAATTAAAATGGTAAAAGTTATTTACCATTTTGTGTGGTCAGAATGTTTTAAAATTAATTTCAAAGTCCATGGTTCCAAGGATCTATACACTTTTGCAGTAAACAACTGTGACCAGATCCTCTTCAAAGTTTATGTCCTCTTCATTTGACCACTACAGGGTCTGGTGGGATTCATTTCCTCAATTAATCCCCAATGAGCAATGAGTTAGAAAACCCTTGGAAACTTTACCAACCAATGCTCAGCACCAACATATTCCAAAATGGGATCATAATTATCAGAAAATGTAATTGAAAATATTTTTAAAATTCCAACAGCAGAAATTTTTCAGTTATGTTTTTTCTATAAATGTTGAAGGTGAAGTATATTTTTGCAAGATCTTATTTTGTTCTTTGTTTTTTATTTATTTAGTTTCCTGCTGACGAAAGAGATTTCATCATTGTTATTTAAGTACAAATCTACCAATTACTGGTGAATCCATGCCTGATTCCATGGCTGCAGCAAATGTTATGATGTTCCTTGCTCTACTATTAACATGGCAGATTGTGATCATATATGGGCAAGGAGCAGCTTCCAAAAATAATTCCAATAGGAACTTTAGTACAGAAAAATTAATGACAAACAGAATTCCTACTCCAAGCCCACCAAGACCGAAAGATGTCCTGGCCTTTACAGATGGATATCAGAAAACAGCTATTCCCTCAAACAAAGGAATTGGGTCTTCATCTCCTCCTATGTGCATTAAACAGACGGAAATACGACATGCTTTCAAGTACGTCAATTCTGTGGTCTCCTGTGTGATCTTTGCGGTGGGAATCATTGGAAATTCTACATTGCTCAGAATTATCTACAAGATCAAATGTATGAGAAATGGACCGAATGTCTTAATCGCCAGTCTTGCCCTGGGAGACCTGCTCTACATCTTAATAGACATTCCCATTACAGTATACAAGGTATGAAGGATAACAGAGGGGCAAATGGAGAAAATGCATGGTGATGGTGGGAACATAACCAAGCTTTACCATAAGACGGCTACATTCCATGGGTAACTAAGATTAAGTAGGCTCCAAGTTCTCTGAGAAGGAAATGAAATTGGTATACTAAGATGTGTTTGAAAAGAGTCAGATTTTATTGTGGAGGCTTTATAACGAAATGCAATAGATGTTAAATAATTACACTCCAGGAAGAATTAGATTCTTTATGAAGAAAAAATATTATACTAGTTGGGGGAGAAAGCCCAAATCAGATTATATCATGGGGAAAGGAAAGATTATTATTAGTAAAGAAGAAGTAAATAATCATTTAGAAAAGAATAGTTTTCCTTTATTAGGAAGGAGAAATAAAATTTATTTGGGGAAAGGGATTAGGCTCAAACATGGAGCTGGATCAGCTATTGCATCAACTTGGAGTGAACAGAAGTTGAATAGTTAACAACTTAAAATATAATGTTGAACATTGTGAAAACAAGAACCAAAGCAAGAACAATCTTATAATATACTAGTTATAAAAATATGATATATAAGTTTAAAAAAAAATTAGCATATCTGCATAATTGGTGAGAACTGCACTGTAAGTCAAATCACAGAGGAATAATATTGAGTTTCAAAGTAGCTGAACCAATGTAAATGGAATGTGCAAAACCCATTCAACCCAATGCTTTAACTTAAGACTAAGTAGAATCCATTAGTTCATTCGGGTTAATAGCTTGTGTATCTAAAAATAACGCTACAGTTGATACTTAACTATTTCACAGTGCCACTGGTAGTGAACATAAGTGGATATTAATGATGAAACAGAATCCTTCTGTGTTTATAAGAATGTTTATTAAGGATTTCTTAGTAATGCAGATAAATCTGCAAATAACTGGTGATTTAACTCCCGCATGTCTCATCTTCCATTTGTTTCCAATGGTTTTTCTCCCTCTGTTGACTATAACTCTATACCCTACCACCACCACGCCTCCCCCACCTCCCCAACCTTCTCACCATTATTTATGTTCTAACTCTTGGACACACAATCCAGTGGCATGGGATCAGCTTTCACAAGTGTACTAGTAAAACTCAGTATCACTTTCTCTATCACCTTCCAGGCTATTGCTAACCACTCCAACTACCCATGCACTATCGAGAAGTGGAAGTACTTATATTTCCTCCAATTAAATACCAGCAAAATGGACTTATTCTTCTTAGTTTCTATTTCCACTTACAAGTCTCTCTTGTTCAATCCATTAATTTTCACAGCTGTCAACTTAGGCTACATCCATTGATGCACAATGCTCTCCCCCTAGATTTTTACCATTTTCCAAATTGATTTATCATTTCAAAAGCATTTACTATTTATTCCTGGCTGTTAGCAAAATCTAGTCTCCAACTTTATCACCTCAAGATTCAATCTCTTCAATGCTTTCCTTGCCAGCCTCCTGCTTACACCATCTTTAAGAAAGAAATGATCAAACTGCCATAATTCGTGACTCTACATATACATAAGCATGTTCTCATTCTCTAGATCACCAACCCCAGAGAATGTATTTTAAAATCTTTGTTCTCCTCTTCAAATCTTTTGATGACCTCTTCCACCATTAATCAGTAATCCCTTCCAGTTGTATATTCCTGTGCACATCCTGAGAACATATGGTGGGATAACTTATCCAATCTTTATGCTTCACTCTAGCCAGCAGCTCATTGCTCTTCCACAAGGTTTCAGGCTACTGGGTGTAATGAATGGCAGATTGAATTGACTTAAATTTAGGTTAGTCATTAAGATTTAAATATTTCTGAAGTGAGCAAGAATTGTGCTGACAACCAATTTAAGGTTGCAATTGGGCTTACAGTGTGCATATTTGTATGCACTGGAAGCTACATATTTACATACAGGGCACCATTCTTTACAAATGAAGAATATATACACACATTATACCAATGTTTAACAAAATAGGTGATTGCCATCCTTTAGTTAATTTCTCAGAGCAATGCCTTTACTAATCCAAGGGTGTATTTAAATAAAGCCTGGCTGTTATTTGTCTGCCATCATCTACCTGGTGCATTCTACGTGACAATGCTTCTATCAAAGTCCACTTGCCATCCAATCGGCATTCTCTTCTTATCCAGTATAAAATCTTATTCCCGTTTTGATTGTTATTCTTGTGAAATGTTCTGATAAATGCAAGACAAAAAGCTTCAACAAAGGGTGACTTATTTCAGCTATCTGTATAGATTGCTTTGGTTTATTAATATGTATTTTTCAACAATATTAATCTTCTGTACCATTAACAATACTAGTAACACTCAGTATCACTTTCTCTTTGACCTCCCAGGCTATTGCCAATCACCCTAACTACCCATGCACTATCAAGAAGTGGAAGTACTTACGTTTCCTCTGATTAAATACCAGCAAAATGGACTTATTCTTAGTTTCCATTTCCACTTACATGCACAGGGCCATGGTCCCATTGTAAAGTTGTCAGATTGTTGGGAAGAATAGAATTTTACTTAGGGACATAGAGTTTGTGCTCTATGGAAACAGACCGATTGGTCTAAGTCATCCATGCTGAATAGATAACCTAAATAAATCCAGTCCCATTTGTCAGCATTTAGCCCATGTCCCTCTAAATCCTTCCTATCTACATCCCCATCCAGATGCCTTTTAAATGTTGCAGTTGTATCAGCGTCCACCACTTCCTCTGGCAGCTCATTCCATACATGCACCACCCTCCGTGTGCCTTTTAAATCTTGCCCCTCTCACCTTAAGCTTATGTCCTCTGGTTTTGGAGTCCCCCACCCCAGGGAAAAGTCCTTGTCTATTCACCTTATCAATTATCCTCATGATTTTATAAACCTCCAATACTTCAGGGAAAATAGGCCCAGCCTATTTAAGCCTCTCCCAGTAGCTCAATCTCTTCAACCCTGGAAAAATGCTTGTCAATCTTTTCTGAACCCTTTCAAGATTCACAACATCCTTTCTGTAGCAGGGAAATGAGAATTGCATGCAGTATTCCAAAAGTGGCCTAACTAATGACGTGTACAACATAAATATCGCTTTCCAATCGCTAAACTCAATGCATTGACCAGTAAAGGCAAGCATATCAAATGCTGCCTTCACTATCGTGTCTACCTGCAACTCTACTTTCAAGGAACTATGAACCTGCACTTCAAGGTCTCTTTGTATAGCAACACTCCCCACGACCTTCCAGTTAAGCCCTGGTCTGTTTCATTACAGAAGATCGATTTAGGTTTCTTTAATATTAGTCACTTGTACCCAGGCACAGTGAAAAGTGTACAATGTTGTCATGTTCTGGCACCAGAGATAATGAGAACTGCAGATGCTGCAGAATCCGAGACAAGAAAGTGTGGAGGTGGATGAACACAGCAGGCCAAGCAGCATCTTAGGAGCACAAAAGCTGATGTTTCGGGCCTAGACCCTTCATCAGAGAGGGGGTTGGGGAGAGGGTTCTGAAATAAATAGGGAGAGAGGGGGAGGTGGACCGAAGATGGATAGAAGAGAAGATAGGTGGAGAGGAGTGTATACATGGGGAGATGGGGAGGGGATAGGTCACTCCGGGGAGGACAGACAGGTAAAGAAGGCGGGATGAGGTTAGTAGGTAGAAAATGGAGGTGTGGCTCGAGGTGGGAGGAGGGGATAGGTGAGAGGAAGAACAGGTTAGGGAGGCGGGGAAGAGCTGGACTGGTTTTGGGATGCAGTGGAGGGGGGAAGGGATGAGCTGGGCTAGTTTTGGGATGCAGTGGGGGGAGGGGACGAGCTGGGCTGGTTTTGGGATGCAGTGGGGGGAGGGAACAAGCTGGGCTGGTTTTGGGAGGCAGTGGGGGAGGGGGAGATTTTGAAGCTTGTGAAGTCCACATTGATACCATTGGGCTGCACCGTTCCCAAGCGGAATATGAGTTGCTGTTCCTGCAACCTTCGAGTAGCATCATTGTGGCACTGCAGGAGGCCCATGATGGACATGTCATCTAAGGAATGGGAGGGGGAGTTAAAATGGTTCGCGACTGGGAGGTGCAGTTGTTTATTGCGAACCAAGCGGAGGTGTTCTGCAAAGTGGTCCCCAAGCCTCTGCTTGGTTTCCCCAACGTAGAGGAAGCCACACCGGGTGCAGTGGATACAGTATACTACATTGGCAGATGTGCAGGTGAACATCTGCTGAATATGGAACGTCATCTTGGGGCCTGAGATGGGGGTGAGGGAGGAGGTGTGGGGGCAAGTGTAGCACTTCCTGCGGTTGCAGGGGAAGTTGCCGGGTGTGGTGGGCTGGAGGGGAGTGTCGAGCAGACAAGGAAGTCACAGAGAGAGTGGTCTCTGCGGAAGGCAGACAAGGGTGGGGATGGAAAAATGTTTTGGGTGGTGGTGTCGGATTGTAGATGGTGGAAGTGTCGGAAGATGATGCGTTGTATCCGGAGGTTGGTGGGGTGGTATGTGAGGACGAGGGGGCGGGGTGTGAGGGATGTGTTGCGGGAAATGTGGGAGACATGGTCAAGGGTGTTCTCGACCACAGCGGGGGGACGGGGCGGGGAAGTTGCGGTCCTTGAAGAACACGGACATGTGGGATGTGCGGGAGTGGAATGCCTCATCCTGGGAGCAGATGTGGCGGAGGCGAAGGAATTGGGAATAGGGGATGGAGTTTTTGCAGGGGGTTGGGTGGGAGGAGGTGTATTCTAGGTAGCTGTGGGAATCGGTGGGCTTGAAATGGACATCAGTTTCTAGCTGGTTCCCTGAGATGGAGACAGAGAGGTCCAGGAAGTTGAGGGATGTGTTGGATTGGCCCAGCTGAACCCCACCACACCTGGCACCTTCCCCTGCAGCCGCAGGAAGTGCTACACTTGCCCCCACACCTCCTCCCTCACCCCTATCCCAGGCCCCAAGATTACTTTCCATATTAAGCAGATGTTCACCTGCACATCTGCCAATATAGTATACTGTATCCACTGTACCCGGTGTGGCTTCCTCTACATTAGGGAAACCAAGCAGAAGCTTGGGGACCACTTTGCAGAACACCTCCGCTCAGTTCGCAATAAACAACTGCACCTCCCAGTCGCGAACCATTTTAACTCCCCCTCCCATTCCTTAGATGACATGTCCATCATGGGCCTCTTGCAGTGCCACAATGATGCCACCTGAAGGTTGCAGGAACAGCAACTCATATTCCACTTGGGAGCCCTGCAGCCCAATGGTATCAATGTGGACTTCACCAGCTTCAAAATCTCCCCCTCCCCCACTGCCTCCCAAAACCAGCCCAGCTTGTCCCCTCCACCCACTGCATCCCAAAATTAGCCCAGCTCGTCCCCACCTCCCTAACCTGTTCTTCCTCTTACCTATCCCCTCCTCCCACCTCAAGCCGCACCTCCATTTCCTACCTCCTAACCTCATCCCGCCCCCTTGACCTGTCCGTCCTCCCCAGACTGACCTATCCCCTCCCCACCTACACTCTCCTCTCCACCTATCTTCTCCTCTATCCATCTTCGGTCCGCCTCCCCCTCTCTCCCTATTTATTCCAGAACCCTCACCCCATCCCCTTCTCTGATGAAGGGTCTAGGCCCGAAACGTCAGCTTTTGTGCTCCTGAGATGCTGCTTGGCCTACTGTGTTCATCCAGCTCCACACTTTGTTGTCTTGATGTTCTGGCACCGTCTTGGATTACAGAATAAATTACTGTATAAATGGTAAAATACTAAATAAATGAATATTTAAATTGATACCACTGAAACCAAAATAGCTTCAAAAGTTCATTTTTGCCTCTCCATAGTCTTCACCCTCTTTGTTCCCCCAGTCAGCGCCATTCAATATCATCCCCTCAGTCCTGGCACTGTGCTCCTTTGCTGCCACCACCAGTGCCATCACTTCTGTATCCGCTGCTTCTGAGCTGGAGACAGTCACACTGCACGTTTCCTGCACCTTCTCCTTCGACACTGGACATTGGTTGACACCAGTCCTGGCTCATCTTTCGATGCCGCCACCTGAGGTGGAGTGGGGATGGAGGTGCATTGGGCCCCAGCTTCCAGCAGGAGGACGTCAGGAAGGCCCAGGACAAACACAAATTTTTAAAAATAAAAGTGACTAAGCTCCCGAGCTAGCAAGGCAACAATGAAGCTGTGTGGATGCGACTGAGCGCTGCTATCCCTGCCACTGCCATCTCGTGTTTCAACATGTTTCTTTAAATCAGCGGTGCTGTTCAGGTTGATTGATGGTGGTTTCATGTTTGATTGCTGGGTTTGTCTGGGCTGTTTTAAAACCCAGGATTTACTCATTCCCGTTACAGAAACATCAGGCAAGACAACTTTCAATAGAACGGACAGAGTGCAGACAGGTAGCAGAGTGGCTAACTTTCCTCCCCTCAATCTGTGTATGAATAGAAAATCCTTCACCTTGTGAAAGAGGACCACTCACTGTGGGGGATGCCAAGGCCTTCAAGCCCTGATAGGAAATAAAATTCATAGCACTGTGCTGCAGTACAAACACACACATCGCTGCCCCCGCCCCCCCCCCCCCCAATTTAGCACCAATGTAAACAAACTCCTAACAAGTTCAAGGATCTACACTCATTGCACAACTCATTCTCTTTGTCTTATGCAGGCAATAGTGGCACCTCCATCCACAAGCGACCAGCCCCTCCACATATCAGCTCCTTCTCCACCTCTAAGGAAGATGCCATTGATCCCTCAAAGGAAACACTGACAAAGCAATATCCTGCAAACTCCACTAGTTTAGATACTTTCACCTTTGAGGGCACTTTAACTAGATTGGCCTCCTGAGTCTATTGTGGTGAGTACATCACGAGCATAACTCTGAAGCTGGCTGAAGAAGAAACACCTCCAATTAGTGGCACTCAGACTACTTCAAGAGACCTAGTACCAGCATCAACCCCAAACTAAAGCTGATGCCATTGTGTCAGTCATCAATAACTTAGTGCAAGCGCATAGATATAGGAGCAGCAGTAGATTTGTCAGAGACATTTAGTAAATTAGATTAAAGATTGAAGGAATCTAATCAGTACAGTGTGGGCTCTGACAGGCAATTGTTTAGCTATCTAGAGAGATTGGTTGGCAGCTGCCATAGAAAGCCAAGTCTAGCAGAACAATCAGTGAGCGCTTGACATATATGCACAAACTTGACCTCCATTGCTTTAGCCATTGGTGCTCTGCATCAACAGCAAACCAAAACACAATGAGGGCATTTGTCCTCAATTCAGGTACGCCTTCATCTCAAGGATATACGCATTGCCAGGAGGCACCTGGATGGAGGACGAACCATATACGGGACCCCCAGAAGTCTCCTCCCAGGAGGATCCAAAGGTGCCCAGGCCCTCCATCTTTACTGGGTCACCCTTAGCTGTGGAAGTTACCCAGGAAAGTGAAGCTGCATTTGACCAGGAGACTTTTACCACGTCAGAGTTCTTTCGCCACAAATGTCTCTCGTCTGCCCGAATCTTTGAGGCCAACAGGCTCCATTACATGTCTCCTCACCAAATGCAGAACCCTGGGAGTTCATTTAAATGTATTGGGAGGGTAGGGAAAATAAAACTCTCTGAGCACACATTGATGGTACAGATGATGCTTCATTGTTCACAGAATATCACAAGTGCAAATACGTGTGCTCTCTGATCGACAGTCATTTCAGTTTCTCTGCAACATCTTTATAAGGCTATGAGAGCAGCGATAACACCTGTTGTTGCTGGATCCATTCAAGACAAATGCAATAAACCTGTGTGAAATTATCAGAGATGAGGCAGTTTCTGAGTGCAATGACCCATTGCTAGTCACAGCAGAAAGAAATAACACTTTGCCATAGACCTCAATAAAGTAGGACATGAATGCATGTGACTAAAGGAGTCTCTACATGAACCTCTAATATATTAGACCTTGCTCAGACATATGAAGCCCAGTCTATGTCACACAATACATGATGATATCACCAAAGCAGTAGGAATACTACCACCCTGAATCCCCTCTCCTCCACAAATCACCTAGAAACTCAACATTTCATTCTTGAAGTCATATTCTCACATAATTATAGGTCAATGTGAGAGGACAGCAGCTCCAAGCCCGTGTACAACTGATGGCACCTTTGGAATATGAATTGTTGACTGCAGGTGACATTTTAAACATCACCTGCCATCATTTTTGCTTCACAGAAATTAATAGGATTAACTTTTAATAATCAATGACATGGTCAGGATTGCTAGTTGCCAGGATTTCTCACGTACCTTGTTGGTCAATGCATGAGCAGCACGTGCAGATTCATGTGATGGAAGATATGCACCGTGAAATCTGAGTGGCTGATTAATACACTTGTGTCTTGAAGGGCCTCACATTACCCAGACAAAACAGAAAAGTTTATTCCACCTGGGTATTCTGACAGCTATTTTTCATCTTTATTGCACAGTTGAGATTTGGTTAAAAATGAAAGGCTGTTTGAGTCCTGCACCAAAGGATGAATTACAGACTCTGCCAGTTATTCTGTGTGCACCCAAACCCTCAACAACCTTTATGTTAAGTCCTGTAGCTGTTCCTGTCAATGCTATCAGCATTGTCAACACCATCAGTGTCCCCAAATCCCCACCCAATGCTTTCATTTAACCACAATCTCCCCAACTTTTTCCACATTCCAGACCTACTGCATATCCAACATCATTCCCCTCTGTTCATAATCAAAGTGAGGCAGGAAGAGACTTGTGAAGATACCCCCTTCCAAAATATGTTGTGACATTCCAAGCTCCCATCCTTATGGAGGTGCCCTTCACAGTCATTGTCTTCTCTGTGTCTCAGTGCACTGGGTCAATCCTCACACTTGAATTTTCCACTTTCCCATATACAGATTGCACTGCCCTCTGATAAAACTTCCCCCTTAATGTTCACCGTCCAAACCCCAAGACTGATCATTGCTGACTTAGAAGGACAGCCTTAAGCACCTGACTGCTCATGGCCCAGCGCCTGGACTGAGAACAGATTCCTTATTGACTGCAATGGCACCCTCTGCCTGACCAAAACCCCTTCACTCAGATAAAGGCTGCTCTCCTTAGGCATTCAACACTACCATCTTCTCGATGCAGATGCACTGTTTCCTGCATAACTGCTGGTATATTCTGAAGGTGTGGCATTGACGTAACACAGCATCACACAGTAATATTGCTGTACCCTTGAATGTTTCATGCTGGCAACAATAACAAGATGCCTGTGTTTTTGTCTGTGCTACAATGCAAGGTGAAACAGAACTACTGTGGGCCTGTCTCAGGCTTGATGCAGTGCTCCAATGAAGCTCAGTGCAAGCTGGAAGAACAGCTCCTCATTTTCCATTTGGGGACCCTGCAGCCCTCCAGATTCAATACTGAGTTCAACAACTTTAGGTTTTGAGCTCTTCCATGTTCTTATCCAGACTGCCACGTACCAGGCCTTGTTATCACAGTCTGCTATTACACACTATTCTTTGTTAGTCACTAACAGTCTTCATTCATAGCTATTCACCCTCCTAGACAGATCGTCATCCACTCCTTTGTCTGCCCAATTGTTTTTCTCTCTCTTTGGGCTCTATCCCCACCTATCATTTACTCCTTACCCCCTTCCCCCACCTATCTTCTGCATATGAAACAACAATTTCCTGGCTACCATCAGTTCTGAGGAAGGGTCACTCAACCCGAAATGTTAATTCTGATTTCTCTCCACAGACACTGCCAGATGTGCTGAGCTTTTCCAGTAATTTCTGCTTTTGCTACTGTGAGCCTGCAAGTTCTGAATGAAGCAGCAATACACAAAAGGCAAAGCATGTCATTAGTACTGTGAGCATCCAAGTAAACACGAAGTCACTCTGCACTAAGAAAGCAAGCTAAGAGCCCTGAGATGTATTAAGTTCAAATTCATGCAATGGGTGTACATCTCTGCATCAAAGTGACCTGGCAGGAGCATTGCAGTGTAAGGTCCTGGTGAGCTCCAAAATGCAGCATTGTAGAGCTAAACCATAAGTTAGTCTGACATACGCCAAATTACATGATGAGTCTCATGCTTTATTGATGCCAACTTCCATGGACAGAGGTCTAGGCAGTCCCTGTCCATGGTACATGCCCTGAGATGTTGAGGAATGATGATCAACACAGAGGCCTGGAGAATTGGCCTGCAAGCAGCAACCACCAGCACTAGTTGCTCTGAATTTCACATCAGTCTAAATCAACATCATCTAGTTTCTCACCAGAACCTGGAACACAGCAATTGTGTGGAAATGAGATGAGATGAAATTATGGAAACAGGGCTTTCATGCTTACTAGTGGGATTCACATCTAACCCTCGAAAGCTTGAGATTTGTTGTTATCAACATCAAGAATTTCTTTTCATTCTTGCAGTATTTTCCCAATTTTCTTGCCATTTCCACATCATTCACAAGCTGTGAATAACATAGAACAAAGAACAGTACAGCACAGTACAGGCCCTTTGGCCTACGATGTTGGGCCGATCTATTATCCTACTAAGATCAAACTACTCTGCATACCCTACATTTTACTATCCTCCACGTGGCTATCCCAGAGTTGTTTAAAAGTCTCTAAAGTATCTGACTCCACTACCACTGCCGGGATTGCATTCCACGCACCCACCACTCTCTGTGTGTAAAGCCTACCTCTGACATCTCCCCTATACCTTCCTCCAATCACCTTAAAATTATGCCCCCTTATAATAGTCATTTCTGCCCTGGGAGAAAGTCTCCAACTATCCATTCTACCTATGCCTCTCATCATCTTGTAAACCTCTATCAAGTCACCTCTCATCCTTCTTCACTCCAATGAAAAAAGCCCTAGCTCCCTCAACCTTTCCTCGTAAGACCTGCCGCCCAGTCCAGGCAGCATCCTGGTAAATGTCCTCTGCACCCTCTCTAAAGCTTCCACTTCTTTCCTGTAAGGAAGTGACCAGAACTAACACAATATTCCAAGTGTGGTCTAACCAGAGTTTTATAGAGCTGCAACATAACCTCATGGCTCTTTAACTCAGTTCCCCTGCCAATGAAAGCCAACACACCATACACCTTCTTTATAACCCTATCAACTTGGGTTGCAACTTTGAGGGATCTATGGACATGGACTCCAAGATACCTCTGTTCCTCCACACTGCCAAAAATCCTGCCATTAACCTCATATTCTGCATTCAAATTCGACCTTCCAAATATGAATCACTTCACACTTTTCTAGGTTGAATTCCATCTGCCACTTCTTTGCCCAGCTCTGCATCCTGTCTATGTCCTGTTGCAACCTACAACAGCCCTCCACACCGTCCACAACTCCACCAATCTCCATGTCATTGGCAAATTTACTAACTCACCCTTCCACTTCCACATCCAAGTCATTTATAAAGATCACAAAGAACACAGGTCCCAGAACAGATCCCGACAGCACACCACGGTCACTGAGCTCCAGCTAAATAATTTCCATCTACTATCACCCTCTGTCTTCTATTGGATAGCCAGTTTTGTATCCAGAAACCCAAATTTTCCTGAATCCATGCCTCCTTACTTTCTGAATGAGCCTACCATGTGGAACCTTATCGAATACCTTGCTAAATTCCATGTACACCACATCCACTGCTCCACCTTCATTAATGTGTTTTGTCACATCCTCAAAGAATTTAATAAGGCCTGTGAGGCATGACCTCTCCCTCACAAAGCCATGCTGACTATTTCTAATCAAACTGTGCTTTTCCAAATAATCATAAATATTATCTCTCAGAATCCTCTCCAATAATTTGCCCACCAGAGAAGTAAGACTTACCAGTCTATAATTTCCAGAATTATCCCTATTCCCTTTCTTGAACAAAGGAATGACATTTGCCACCCTCCAATCTTCAGGCACTACTCCAGTGGACAATGAGGACACAAAGATCATTACCAAAGGGGCAGCAATCTCTTCCCTTGCTTCCTGTAGTAACCTTGGGTATAACCTGTCTGGCCCAGGGGGCTTATCTATCCTAGATAATGAAATGTGAGGCTGGATGAACACAGCAGGCCCAGCAGCATCTCAGGAGTACAAAAGCTGATGTTACGGGCCTCGACCTTTCATCAGAGAGGGGGATGGGGTGAGGGTTCTGGAATAAATAGGGAGAGGGGGAGGCGGACCGAAGATGGAGAGAAAAGAAGATGGGTGGAGAGGAGAGTATAGGTGGGGAGGTAGGGAGGGGATAGGTCAGTCCAGGGAAGACGGAAAGGTCAAGGAGGTGGGATGAGGTTAGTAGGTAGGAGATGGAGGTGCGGCTTGGGGTGGGAGGAAGGGATGGGTGAGAGGAAGAACAGGTTAGGGAGGCAGAGACAGGTTGGACTGGTTTTGGGATACAGTGGGTGGAGGGGACGAGCTGGGCTGGTTGTGTGGTGCAGTGGGGGGAGGGGACGAACGGGGCTGGTTTTGGGATGCGGTGGGGGAAGGGGAGATTTTGAAGCTGGTGAAGTCCACATTGAAACCATTGGGCTGCAGGGTTCCCAAGCGGAATATGAGTTGCTGTTCCTGCAACCTTCGGGTGGCATCATCGTGGCACTGCAGGAGGCCCATGATGGACATGTCATCTAAAGAATGGGAGGGTGAGTGGAAATGGTTTGCGACTGGGAGGTGCAGTTGTTTGTTGCGAACCGAGCGGAGGTGTTCTGCAAAGTGGTCCCCAAGCCTCCGCTTGGTTTCCCCAATGTAGAGAAAGCCACACCGGGTACAGTGGATGCGGTATACCACATTGGCAGATGTGCAGGTGAACCTCTGTTTAATGTGGAAAGTCATCTTGGGGCCTGGGATAGGGGCGAGGGAGGAGGTGTGGGGGCAAGTGGAGCATTTCCTGCGGTTGCAGGGGAAGGTGCCGGGTGTGGTGGGGTTGGAGGGCAGTGTGGAGTGAACAAGGGAGTCACGGAGAGAGTGGTCTCTCCAGAAAGCAGACAGGGGTGGGGACGGAAAAATGTCTTGGGTTGTGGGGTCGGATTGTGGATGGCGGAAGTGTTGGAGGATGATGCGTTGTATCCGGAGGTTGGTGGGGTGGTATGTGAGAACGAGGGGGATCCTCTGGGGGCGGTTGTGGTGGGGGCGGGGTGTGAGGGATGTGTTGCGGGAAATGTGGGAGACGCGGTCAAGGGCGTTCTCGTCCACTGTGGGGGGAAAGTTGCGGTCCTTGAAGAACTTGGACATCTGGGATGTGCGGGAGTGGAATGCCTCATCGTGGGAGCAGATGCGGCGGAGGCGGAGGAATTGGGAATAGGGGATGGAATTTTTGCAGGAGGGTGGGTGGGAGGAGGTGTATTCTAGGTAGCTGTGGGAGTCGGTGGGCTTGAAATGGACATCAGTTACAAGCTGGTTGCCTGAGATGGAGACTGAGAGGTCCAGGAAGGTGAGGGATGTGCTGGAGATGGCCCAGGTGAACTGAAGGTTGGGGTGGAAGTTGTTGGTGAAGTGGATGAACTGTTTGAGCTCCTCTGGGGTGCAAGAGGTGGCGCCGATACAGTCATCAATTTCACGGAGGAAGAGGTGGGGTGTGGGGCCTGTGTCGGTGCGGAAGAGGGACTGTTCCACGTAACCTACAAAGAGGCAGGCATAGCTGGGGCCCATGTGGGTGCCCATGGCCACCCCCTTAGTCTGTAGGAAGTGGGAGGAATCGAAAGAGAAGTTGTTGAGGGTGAGGACGAGTTCGGCTAGGCGGATAAGGGTGTCGGTGGAGGGGGACTGGTCGGGCCTGCGGGACAGGAAGAAGCGGAGGGCCTTGAGGCCATCTGCATGCGGAATACAGGCGTATAGGGACTGGATGTCCATGGTGAAAATGAGGTGTTGGGGGCCAGGGAATTGGAAGTCCTGGAGGAGGTGGAGGGTGTGGGTGGTGTCATGGACGTAGGTAGGGAGTTCCTGGACCAAAGGGGAGAAAATGGGGTCCAGATAGATGGAGATGAGTTCGGTGGGGCAGGAGCAGGCTGAGACGATGGGTTGACCAGGGCAGGCAGGTTTGTGGATTTTGGGAAGGAGATAGAAACGGGCCGTGCGGTGTTGGGGAACAATGAGGTTGGAGGCTTTGGGTGGGAGGTCCCCTGAGGTGATGAGGTCATGAATGGTGTTGGAGATGATCGTTTGGTGCTCGGGTGTGGGGTCATGATCGAGGGGGCGGTAGGAGGTGGTGTCAGAGAGTTGGCGTTTGGCCTTGGCGATGTAGAGGTCAGTGCGCCGTACTATCACTGCGCCACCCTTTTCTGCGGGTTTGGTGGTGAGGTTGGGGTTGGAGCGGAGGGCTGCCCGTTCTGCGGGGGAGAGGTTGGAGTGGGTGAGAGGGGTGGAGAGGTTGAGGCAGTTAATGTCTCGACGGCAGTTAGAGATGAAGAGGTCAAGGGAAGTTAGGAGGCTTGGGGGTGGTGTCCAGGAGGAGGTCTTGTGTTGGAAGCGGGTGAAGGGGTCAGTGGAGGGAGGGTTGGGCTCCCGGTTGAAGAAGTAGGCGTGGAGGCAAAGGCGGCAGAAAGACTGTTCTATGTCCAATCGTGACTGGTATTCGTTGATGTGTGGTTGTAGGGGGACAAAGGTGAGCCCCTTACTAAGGACTGACCGTTCGTCCTCAGTTAGTGGGAGGTCTGGGGGAATGGTGAAGATGCGGCAGGCTTATCTATCCTCATGTTTTTCAAAGTTTCTAGCACATCTTCCATCCTAACAACAACCTGTTTGAGCATAATATTTCACCCTGTGTCCTCATATCCCATGGTTGATACTGTCTAGGTTTTGGTCAACCGACAAAAGCAGGAGAATATTTTCTGTTGTCTAGATTTTAATGGGAATGATACAAACTAGGTTCATTCCTATAGTCTACTGTTCCTTGTACTAAGGTCCACCGTCTCTAAAGTTCATTTTTGAAAATATTATTTGCCTCTTTAAGCTTACAAATTAAGTCCAATTTGACCAAAGCTAAGTCCAAGCTGTTTTCTGTTGTATTTGTATTACTCGGTCAAATGTTTTAATTGCTCAGATTTTGCAGAAAGTATTGCAGATAGGATACATCAGGTTAAAAAAAAAGCAAGCTCTGGAAGCTGCAATGTGAAGATGTGACTAAGCAGATACAAAGGTCCATGTGAAGTCTGGGTGATATGATAAAAATAGCTATAAAATGAATTGAAATTAAATTTTAGATAACATTTCTAGATGCCGTCCTTTTTACACATGATATTTACAGTTTCATTCATTCAAACCAAAAATTGTATAAACTAGAACATAATTTCATCTGAAGTACCGGCACATTATTACCAAAACATATGATACATGAGCACATTATCCTCCTGAGAACAAAGGACTTCCTCCCATTCAGCTATTTAATATTGCAAGTTTTTTTTCTTCTGTATCATCACAGACGAGTTGGACCAAAGGGCTTGTTTCCATGTTGTATGACTCTGACTCTTGTGAATTCAGAGGTTCAGTTAGTAAGTTTGCAGATGACATCAAAAAAGTGTTGTAATGGACAGTAAGGAAGATTATCTCAGAGTAAAATGGGACCTTGATCAGATGGGCCAAGGAGTGGCAGATGGAGTTTAACATAGATAAATGTGAAGCGTTGCATTTTGGTAAGACAGACAAGGGAGCACTTGTACAGTTAATGGTAGGGCCCTGGGGAAGTGTGGCCAACCAAACAGACCTGGGAGCACAGATGCCTAGTTCCTTTAAAGTTGAGTCACAGTAGATTACGTGGTGAAGAAAGCGTTCGGCATGTTTGCCTTCATTGGTCAGTACGTTGAGTATAGGGTTTGGGACGTGATGTTGTGATTGTACAGGACATTGGTGATGCCACTTTTAGATACTGTGTACAATTCTGGTCATCCTTCTATAGGAAGGATATTGTTAAATTTGAGAGTGTGCACAAAAGATTTACAAGTATGTTGCTGGAACTGGAGGATATGAGGTAGAGGGAGGGGCTGAATAGGCTGGGGTGTTTTTCCCTGAAGCATCAAAAGCTGAGGGATAACCTTATAGAGGTATATGTAAAGTCATGAGGGGCATGAATAGGATGAATAGCCAAGGTTATTTTCCTAAAATGGCATAGTCTAAGATGAGAAGGCATGGGTTTAAGGGGACAGGGGAAAGATTTTTTAAAAATCTGAGAAGCAACTTTTTCATGCATAGAGTGGTGCTGTATATGGAGTAAGCTGCCAGAAGAAATGATGGAGGCTGGTACATTTACAACATTTAAAAGGCACCTGGATGAGTATATGGTTAGGAAGGCTTTGTAGGCATCCGAGCCAAATGCTGGTACATGGAGCTAGGTCAGATTGGGATGTCTGATCAGCATCCATGAGTTGGACCACAGGATTTGTTTCAGTGCTTTACAATACTATGACTCTGTAACTACCCAAAAAGACATTTCCACTGGTGTAACTTCATCTGATTGCCTTTTCAGCTAATCTGTGGGAGCAGTCCCTCACCCTTCATCATTTAGGTCAAATTAACCAAGACAGAAGTTTAAACTGAGGAACAAAAATATATGATTAATAAATCCACATGAGTATTACATATATTTATAACTTTTTATTGATAACTCCCACTGAATCCTTCCCTCCATCAACTTGGTCAAGCATCACATGGACTTTAAAGTTAGTACAGTTGTTTTCAAACCCCTCCATGGTTTTGCCTGTCCAACTCTGTAGTTTTGTACAACCCCATTACCCGTGAAAACATCTGCATGTTCCTTTTATATATTCCCAGATGTAACTAATGTATCAATTGTGACCATATCTTCAGTTGATCTGGCCCAGGTTCTGGAACACACACACACACCTCTTTGCCACTCTTCCTCGCCTTTATTGTTTAAGATACTTCTTAAAATCTACCTCTTTGAGCAAGCTTTTGGTTATCTGAACTAAGATATCCTTACATGGTCAGTATCATGCTTTGTTTTGTCATGGTCCTGTAAAGGGATGTTTCATTACTTTAAAGTCACTGTATGCATTTTAATTAATGTTATTGTTCTAATATATTAATAGCACTTAATTTCTATTTTTATTTGTTTTAAATAGCTCTTGGCTGTAGACTGGCCTTTTGGTGTTGAAGTATGTAAGCTGGTACCATTTATCCAGAAGGCATCAGTTGGTATCACAGTCCTCAGCCTGTGCGCGCTGAGCATTGACAGGTAAAAGAGCTCTCAGGCACTATCATTTCATTGTCACCTTATTCAGATAATAAACCGGTGGAAGAAGCAATTTTATTTATGTTGATGATCACAAATTTTAATAGCCAATTTAATACAAAATTGAATTAAATGGGTGGCAATAGAGCTAACAACTGATGCCAAAAACAATAAATATGATGAACAAAACCTCCAACTTGATTAAGTAGCCACTTAACTTCAGGCATTAACTTTGTTTGCTTGGAATTAATGCACAATATTTAGGTATCTTCCCTGGGGTCCTCTTGTTGCACAGAAATAAAATCCCTACCCCTGAAATGGGACACCTGGGTTCAAGTCCCACTGCTCTTGAGGTGTGCAAAAACACCTCTGAACAGGTTGATTAGGGAAAATAGGTTAAATAAATCAAAAGTATCTTCCTTGAATCAATTAATCATGCCTGGACCCTATGTCCCAAAGGTAAGGCCACAACACTGCATCACAAGAGCCCATCTTCCCCAAATACACTGTAATTGCTCAACTTAGCCAAGATACTGAGGTCATTATCACAAGTATCAAGTTACTTTGTAAAGTTTATATTATCCTTCTTTACAACGTTCTCTTAAAAACAGTGACTGTAAAGATTATTTACAGTGTGGTGAATGCACAGATTGCTTTTACAAAGCACTTCAATATATTAGTCAGTAAACCAGGTTGATTCCCAATTTATTGGTAATGGTAGACTGGAGAATATGCTGGGCCAGGAGGTTACAGATTGTAGCCGAATACAATTTTCCTATTGCTTCTTCAACTCCTCATGGACGACCAGTTTTGAGTTCAAATAGGATAGATTTCGATTCAATCTAGTTCACCATAGTATACACGGCATGGTGAATATCTTCAATGTGAAAACAGGATTTTGTCTCCACAAGGACTGTATGATGGTCACACCTCCCAATCCTGTTAGGGAAAGATGCATCTGTAACAGGTAGATTGGCAAGCACAAAAAGTTTCTCTTACTGATTCCTCACTGCCTGCCTCAGATCCAGTTGAGCATCTGTCTCTGGGAATTGGCCAAATCAGTCAGGAACAACATATCTAGTAAACACGAGACAGACTGCATGAAAGACTACCAACTTCTTTTACACAAATGAGATTCCATGATTATACAAGGTCTACCCAGATTTTGTGTTGCTGATGGGCAAGATTCCAACTACTACATTTAAAAAAAAAACTTTACAATTAGACAAAGGCACTATTTAGTTTGTCCATGAGCAGTAATGAGAAATCAAATGATATGTTTCCAAAATCTTGTTAATGGCATCAACCAGTTGACTCCAAAATTAATCACAATCATTCTGCTGCGCAGAAATAATGGGTGTAGATTTGCCTTGAAACAACTGAGCATTATAACTGCCTTTGTAAATACAATTTTCTGAAATCAAAACATTTTAATTAGAATTTTTTTTTGCAGGTACCGAGCTGTAGCATCTTGGAGCCGAGTTCAGGGAATTGGAATTCCCTTGAGGAAAGCAGTAGAAGTAATAGCTATTTGGGTCATTTCGATTGTTTTAGCAATTCCAGAAGCTATAGGGTTTGACATGTTCTCCGTTGATTATCGGGGAGAGAAACTGAAAGTATGTCTACTCCACCTAACCAAACCATCAGGATTCATGGAGGTAGGTGTCACCAGAAAAGATTAATATAAAGATTTGAAATTTTAAGCAAAATAGGACAAGAAATACAGACAACTAGAAATTTGGCCATAACAGTCCAATCTATATTGGATGTGAATATTTAGGCTAAATACTGTTGTTACTCTTATTGTACAGCCGGATGTATTATGAGATAGGGAAGGGAATGGAGATGTTCTGAATCCAGGACCAGAAAATAAATGATCCATGAAACAGATCTAACCCAGAGACAAGTGTCCAAATGTGAACCAACAGTTTGGGAGGTGAAAGAGCCAACAAGACCAGGGACACGGAAATCCAGTATATCTTAATATCTTTGGCATATCATAAGACTGTCTCACCTGTCACAACGAACAAGGTTAGAAAGTTTGAGACCTTGCTTTCCTGCAAAAGGGCTGCCACCTTTCCCATAACAACCATTTTCAAGTGGTACTTCATTGACATTGTCAAATAACTGTATATTTGCAAGCCTCTCTCAAACATAATTTTGGATGCAGTTATATTACAACTTAAAACAATCTAAACAATTCTAATTTAAATTTGAGTGGCATCAGTTCAAACTGAATCTTCCTTGAAATGCGAATGGAGGAAGGAACACAAACTGGATTTAAAAAGTGTGGAAGGGAGTGAAGATCCATTTCCAATTTAGAGAACTTCGTGCTGGAATTGATTTTTCTTCCCTGGTTAGGATCAAATACTGTTTTCTCTCACTCTATAATGGTACTTTTTCTGTTTTTCAGCCATTTAATCAATTATTATAAAATTTAGATAAAATAATCTTTGAGTCAAAATTCCAAATGAAATCCTGACATTCTTCAATAAGAATGGAGCTAGAATTACTTACAATCAGATATTCACTTGTCTATGTGAAAAGCAACTAGCAGTTTCCAACTTGTGTCCAGTTTAAAAAATACCTATCATAGTCCAGTTCTGGGCGCCCTATTATAGGAAAGATGTGGATGCTTTGGAGAGGGTTCAGAGGAGGTTTACCAGGATGCTGCCTGGACTGGAGGGCTTATCTTATGAAGAGAGGTTGACTGAGCTCGGTCTCTTTTCATTGGAGAAAAGGAGGAGGAGAGGGGACCTAATTGAGGTATACAAGATAACGAGAGGCATAGATAGAGTTGATAGCCAGAGACTATTTCCCAGGGCAGAAATGGCTAGCACGAGGGGTCATAGTTTTAAGCTGGTTGGTGGAAAGTATAGAGGGGATGTCAGAGGCAGGTTCTTTACGCAGAGAGTTGTGAGAGCATGGAATGCGTTGCCAGCAGCAGTTGTGGAAGCAAGGTCATTGGGGTCATTTAAGAGACTGCTGGACATGTATATGGTCACAGAAATTTGAGGGTGCATACATGAGGATCAATGGTCGGCACAACATTGTGGGCTGAAGGGCTTGTTCTGTGCTGTACTGTTCTATGTTCTATGTTCTATATAGTGAATTGTATTAGGATTTATTTTCAAAATTAAATTTTCAATTTCTACTTCCTTCAACATAAAAGTAAATGGAGCTTTGTTAAAGTTTAGGTAGCTGTTGTTTATCAATTATGAATTCATACTATCAGGATTATTTACATACAGTTCTACAAGAATGTGAAAGATTGGTGGCTATTTGGCTTTTACTTCTGTCTGCCTCTGGCCTGCACTGGCATATTCTACACTCTTATGACTTGTGAGATGCTGAGCAGGAGGAATGGGATGCAAATCACTCTCAATGATCATATCAAACAGGTAAGGAATCTGAAACATTTAGATACACGAAAATACATGAACAAACTACCCAGTTTACAGAAAAACAAGCTTTACAGTTTACAGTAAAGATAAAGTTTCGAAGTCTTCCAAAATTTAAAGAATGCAAACTTTCACAACTTCAACATGACGCACTTTACACCACAATCAGCGGCTCTGTACTTCAATTTCCTTTGGCTATGCTTCAATGTAATGAACCAGGTTTCAAAAGGCACAGCATGGACAACAGATAAAAGTCATAAATGTGATGGAAGTGATAAGGCAATCATTTGTCTTTTTCAGGAACCATCCACAACAGCTATTAAACGAAGACCACTGTCCAAATGGGTCCAGCTGTACAATTAAGTAAAAGATTAAATCAATATAATAAAACTGCCCACCCAAATCTAATCACACACAATCCCCATAAACATCTCTTCAGTTCAAAGGTACACTTGGGTCTGACCAAAGTAGCTTGTAGACTATTTGTGGCTGTACTGTAAACTGCATTTTTCCTTTCATGTAAAGAAACATTTTATAACTTCTATTTATTTGGTGGCTCTTTGTTCAAATATCAGCACAGTTATACTAAGATGATCTTGGCTATTCTGTTAGGGCAATATACTCAATAATCAGAGAAATGTTCACATGGTCCCTTAATTTTCCCCAGCGACGTGAAGTGGCTAAAACAGTCTTCTGTCTGGTGGTTGTCTTTGCTATGTGTTGGCTCCCACTGCATTTAAGTAGAATTCTGAAGAAAACTATCTATGATCAGCAAGACCCCAACAGATGTGAACTCCTCAGGTAAGTTTGTGGTACATTTTGAAAGATGCTGTTGCTTCTATTTTGTGGCACCCTGCACTATAGATTTTGGTTTTTCACTTTGATTCCTCAGTTCAGGTACACAGGATCATTAAAACATTGTCCATGCTTTGGGTAGGTTCTAAGTCTTCCTTAGCCAAGAATGGAATTGAACCAAAGCAGCCTGCAATGAGTAACATTTGAAATTATTGTGACCACCCTGTTTATTCTTACAGATAAATGGAAACATTTAATAATTCAAGCTCCTAAATCAATAGGCTAAGAAACAGCAAAAGAAATTCATCTTTATTCCATGAAAGAGATTAAGGAGATGAGAAAATTGGAGACTGACTTAGATGATGGGACGGCACAGTAGTTAGCACTGCTGCCTCACAGCACCAGGGACCCAGGTTCGATTCCAGCCTCTGGCAACTGGCTGTGTGAAGTTTGCAAGTTCTCCCGGCGTCTGCGTGGGATTCCTCTGGGTGCTCCAGTTTCGTCCCACAGACCAATGATGTGCAGGTTAGGTGAATTGGCCATGCTTAAATTGCCTGAATTGGTCAGGGATGTGTAGATTAGGTGGGTTATCGGGGGATGGGTCTGAGTGGGATCCTCCGAGGCTCGGTGTGGACTTGTTGGGCCGAAGGTGCCGTTTCCACACTGTAGGGATTCTATTATTTGGGGGACAGCGGGGATGAACAGGAAGAGTAACAAATCTTGTGTTGTCTTCGCTTAAGTTATTAGGATATGCAAATGCATTGTCCTATAACCATTTAATTTCAGACTTTCACCACTGTCAGAAACGACGTTTCCGTTCATTCTATTTAGTGTTAATTGGAATCCAGTTTGTGAATTGAAAAGTATCAATAGGTCTGACAGTAATTTCATTCATTAGAAAACAGGTAGAAAATAAATAGTTAACTTATTACATAATTAATTTTCACATCACTTCTATTCAGTTTCCTTCTAGTTCTGGATTACATTGGGATTAACATGGCTTCTCTCAACTCCTGCATAAATCCAGTGGCATTGTATTTTGTGAGTCAAAAATTCAAAAACTGCTTCAAGGTAATTTTGAACTTTGAAACAAAGTGTACAAATAGTGAAATCAAAGGGTTTTTTGAATTATATGCCATCCTTCAACAAGAATAATAGAACTGATCAGCCTAAAAATCCTGTAAGCAGATAGAAGGATACATAATTTCTGAAGAGTCTAGGCCTGAAATATCAGCATTCCTGCTCCTCTGATGCTGCTTGGCTTGCTGCGTTCATCCAGCTCTACAGCTTGTTATCTCTATAAGGATACATGGGACAGGACCTCACTTTACTGTGAATTTCTGGAACTACGTCCCTAACAGCACTATGCGTGCTCCTACACCTCCAAGGAATGTAGCAGCTCAAAACCTAGCTTACCATCCACTCCTAGAAATTAGGTTTGGGCATTAACTGCTAGCCTAGCGTTTTACACTCCCACTTGAGAATTTTTTATTTTAAAATGATTTCATCTTTTTACTTTAATTTCCATTGGAGATCATGTGGCACTGTGACTGCAACCCTACCTCTGGTCCAGAAGTTCTGGATTAGAGTTTTGCACCCCTCCCCCCAGGATGGTTACAGAAACGGTATTATAATGTGGCCAAACAGGTTGATAATCTCATAAATGCTTCTGTCTTCAACTGATGTTAAGAACAGGCGAGTTTCCTAGTCAGCCAAAATCCTATGGTAGCTGCAGTGTAACAGCCTGTTCCATGTAAAAAGACTCCACGTGGAGACTTTAGCCATAAGCAAGCATCACGCTCATTCTGAGGGGCTGTCATACACATGCCTTCATGTTCCTTGTCTGCTATCCACCAATTTCTCTACCCTTTTAACCTTGACCAATCTTACTCTGCATATAAATTAATACAACAACAGCCTCACCCAGATCTCACCATCATTTATGGCCTCTCTGTTGCCCAGATCTCCATGCCATTTTCTGTCCACTTGTTAAACTCCATTTCCACCCACACATTTCTCCCCACCACAACCCTAGAAAACAACTCTCTCACTTACTCTATCAATGACTCACTTTCAACGCGCTCATCTGATTCTTGACTCTCTGAAACTACGTTTCAAAATAAAGGGACACCTACTTAAGATGGTGATGAGAATTTTGCTCTCTGAAGGCAAAGGGTCTTTGGAACTCTCTTCCTCAAAAGAAAGTGGAAGCCGAATTTCTGGATATGTATAGGGCAGAGGAAAATAGATAATCAAAGATGAAAGAAGATTGCAGCAGGTAGGAATGTGTAGTAGTCATGGCAGGGTAAGCTCAAGGAGCTGAGTGGTTTACTTATGTTCTTAATCTGTCTGTTCACGTTTTTATCCAATAACAGCTCTGCCGACATTCACTTGTTAAATAATCCTCAAGTCCCAGCCTCCATGAGCTCCAATTTGTTCAAAATTCAATGATCTTCAGTTCCGCCCCATTTATCTGTGTCTTCAGGCAGTGATCTACTCTGGCTCCCTTTTACGCAAATAATAATTAGAATACTTCTATTTTCAAATCGCTATCTTGACAGCATGTTGCAGTCTTATACCATTCATACTGTGTTGAACCTGCTCCCCAACTCCTTCATGTCCTCTAGCTGTGAAATCCTTCTCAGAATATAACTTTTCAGGCTAAGTTTTCATTCAGCTCTCCAAGTCATTTCCTTAATGGTGAGGTCATATCATTACTCCCTCAAAATGTTAAGATTTCATGTTTGCATTTTTATAGCATCATTAAATGCAAGAAAAAAAGGTTACTGGATGAAAACAGGCTGCTTCTCGTGTCAATCATTTTTAACATTGGGTCAAAACCCTGAACCTTCTTCACTTTGGCATTGTGGGTTTACCTAACCACATGGATTGCAGCAGTTCAAAAAAGGCATACAAAGGTAGGCAAGAAATGCTAGCCCAGCTAGTGACACCAACATCCCATGACTGACTTAAAAAAAAACAAACATCCACCTTTTAGCTGGGAGATGAAGAACAGCAGAAGGCCAAGAATATGTGAGAACATTTAGGCAACAACGGGAGGGCGAAATAAAGAGAAAATTGATTCAAAAACACAGTATCAAATCTTTCTAAACTGGATTTGCCTAGGTTACAATGTTAAGATTGCATCTGTTAATTTTCTACTAATTTATTTTCCTATTTACCATTCAGTCTTGTTTATGTTGCTGGTGTCAGCGGCCAGCTCGGAGCACACCAATGGATGAGAGAATGGCTGTTGTCAAATGGAAAGCCAACTGCCATGCAAATGGCCTGGATCGGAGTAGCTCACGCTTCAGTAACAAGTACAGTTCATCATGAATGTTTTTTAAGAAAACAAAGAGAAAGCACCTCTTGGCTCTCACTGCCACATTTGTCTGTTTCATATCTGAACTTGCATGCGTGCACTTTGGAAAATCCAAAGCAAATGTCTGTCTACACATTGAGAATCTGAATATTTGCAGGAACAAACAAAGCAAACACTTTCTCTGGGGTCGCTATATTCCAATATCAAGGTTGATCTTTTATTGATCACCCACATAAATGTTTAATTGCCATAGAGCACAAACTGAAATATGAATTGGTTATCCTAATGGCAAAACTTCTTTCGAATAAGAAACTGAAAATCAACATTATTTCATAAAGATTCCAAGAAATTGCAGTTGCAGGTCTCTATGCACCAATCCACTAGAAGATTCCTTTCTCCTAGAAAGCATACCCACCTTTTCAAAATAATTAGTTAGTGTTTCTTAATGGCCACCTGTAAGGCTGTGTTGCTAAACACGTTCTACACTATATTCTAATTACTTCATTTATTGGAAACTTCAAATAAATGCCCTCTGAATCTGTAAAATTAGAAATGAAGACTTCGGCCCCAGAACTAGCTGCATACCTTGCCAAGCTGTTCCATACAGTTACAATACTAGCATCAATGTGATATTGTGAAAAATTGCCGAGATATATCCTGTGAACAACAATGCAGAACAAATCAAACTAACTAGTTACCATTAGGCTATTTTCCATCATCAGCAAATTGACAATAACATCTTTCAAGTGAAACTTTTTCAGCTCACTGATGCTCAGTTTGGCTTCTGTCAGGGCCTTTTGGCTCTTGACTGCATTACAACTTTAGACTGAAATGAACAAATGAACTGAACTGAGGACTAATGGGAACAGTAACTGCACTTGACATCAAGGTGGCACTTGAATAAGTATGGTACCAAGTAGACCCATCAAAACTAAAGTCAACAGAAATCAGGAGAGATCTCTTCCACTGGTTAGTCATGTCCAGCTCAAAGAAATATGGTTGTGGTTGTAGATGTAATCTAATCATCTCAGACCCTCGACACCATCACAATAAATTCTTAAGGTTGTACCTGATGCCCAATCGCCTTTAGCTACTTCATTAATTACCTTCCCTCGTCATAAGGTCAGAATAGATTTGTTTATTGCTGAATATTCAGTAACATTTATAACTACTTGGATACTGAGGCAGTGTGTTGATAAGCAGCAAGATCTATACAACATCCATACTTGGGCTAATATTTGGCAAATGAATAACATTCACATTACACAACTTACAGGCAATGATCATCTCCAACATAACAGATTCTAGCCAACTTCCCTTGACATTGAATAACATTATGATTACAGAACCCTCCATTCCAAATTTTGGGTTATCATTGACCAGAAACAGAATAGGACCAGCCATATAAATACGATAGTTACAACAGCAGATCAGAGATTGGTAATTCTGAGACAAGTAGCTCACCTAAATTGTCAAAGCCTGTAATGCCAAATCAGGAGTGTGATGAATATTTTCCACTTGTCTGGATGGATGAGGTCAAATGATTAACAACTCATTCACCAATTTGAAACAGCCCTCTCTCCATGACCCACCGACCACTGCAATACTGCATGCACAGATGCACCACAGCAATTCCATAAGCGTCAATTATTAGTACTTTCCAAAACTTCTAAAATCTGGAATGACATGGGCAGCAAACACATAGAAACACCATCTGTTAGTTCTCCTCCAAGCCACATAAAAATCATGATTTTGAACTATATCATTATTCCCTCATAATTATTCATTCAAAACCTTGGAATTCCCTTCCAAACAGTAGTGTAGATGTGTCAGTACCAGATGTGTTGCAGTAGTTCAAGCAGGCGAAACTCTGCAGGTCTGGCAGCATCTGTAGAATGAGAAAACGTTAATGTTTGGGTTCACTGGACTGAGTTAGATAGATGTAGGCCAACAATCCTATTGCAAACTAATGTTAAGAAGCAGGTACCTATCATTGACAAATTCCTTGGTTGAAATGAAACACCTTTAAAGGTTTCAAACACAACATTTTCAAAGGCTAAAGCTAATTTTTTAGTTAGCAGAAACAAACCAGGAAAACCATACTCACACAGTGCTACTCAAGAGAGGGGGAATATCCCAACCACAAGCATAGTCTTTCCTGAAACAACCTCGAGACAAAGGCCAATGCTCACAATTAAATTTAATCTTACCCATATTAAACTGATTCAATTCCAACCAGAGAAAACATCCAAACATTTTTTTAAATTCAGGAAGATAACTAATTTTCAGTCAGCATCTTTCTTTTTTAAGGCATTTACAGCCTACTCTTTATTGCCAGGCTACATGACATTAACTAGCTGACAGTATTTACCTTGCTTAATGTTCACGTTTGCAAAAGTCCCTTTAGATCTGCCAAGTTGCACTGCATGCCTGTTGTATTTTTATAAGCAGCTGGATGTAACAGGAAATGTATTGCAGATAAAAAGATCTAAGACAAGCAAATCTAGTCTTCAGTTGGACTTACCGAGTATCTGGAATTTCAAACTCAACAATCTGATCTAAAACAAGAGAAGATCAACCTAGGAAATTAAATATGTACTTACCTGCTTCCACAAAATCAGCTGCCTTCAACTGGTGTGGTAGGGTTTCTGTGAAGACTATTTCAAGCCATCAAACAAACTAATTTTAATGTTCTTAATGTTTATTTTTCAAAATATAAAAATATACAGCATCATAAAACTGTGTGCCTTATCACAATTGATCCATTCGTTCTTCTTGTTTATGTTGCTCTTTATATTCCTTAATACTGACCTAAAAGAAGAAATTAATCAGAATCAGCAATGTGACAGTCAAGCAGAATGCATTGCAACAAGCTGATAATTCTGTGAAAGTATATCTCAGTATTGATAGATTCAAATTGGGAAGAATAAGCACTTCCTGAATGATGCAATTAAAATATATACCCTCACATTGTGTAGTTATTGCAAATACACTTATAATTCGACTGTGTATACAATCCTACTTTACATTGTATTGTCAATACAAATGTAATAAAACAAACTTTAGCTTCAGGTTGAAAGACTTATTATGGTAATTTCTGGAGATATATCCTACAAAAGCAGACAGCAAGAATTAGAATAATTTGCACTGTTTCCTGGGTACCACAAGTGTCCTTGTTGCTCCAGGAATGGCGGGAAATGTGTAGAAATGAGGTACGAGGATACCAACAACAATGGTTTCAGTCCCACTTGCAGCAATAGCCATCTCAATAATGGCCAACCCTGTTTTCTCCATGAACTTAAGACATGAGGCTTCTCAGTGTTGAGTCCCTCGATCAGGAACTGTGTGCTTTGAATGACAGAACCTCTCCTGGGAGCCTGCAGGCAGACACAATCAGCTTGCATTTTGGGCTTCAAGCACAGTGATTTTCCCACTTGTCACTGCTGGAGTTTACAAATGGCGGCGGTGGGCATTGATTACTGACCGAAGGGTCTACTGGCAGAATGGGAAAAGTCATCCATAAAACTTCCAAATTCCAGACTGAATTTCCAAACTTGAAATGGAAGTTGTGGGGAGGTTGGGGGAGAAATATTTAAACTAGATGAGGCAAAAACAGCACATTTCCTTCCCCAAAGGATATCAGTAAACCAGTTAAATTTTAGAACCAGCCTGTAGTTTCATGGTCACCATTTTTTAAAAATAATTTACTCATGTTACTAATAACAGCTGAATCCAGTGATGCGGCAAAATGCTAATCTTAAAATGTACAGCTACTACAAGACAAAGTTAACAAATGATTGAATAGGTTCAGACACAAGCAAACAATTTTGAATAATTTGCAGAATTTTTTTCAGTGTTGCAGCTCTCTGCAAGGAAGTATTAGGAACTGTTTAGTGAATTTGAGACTAACCTCAAATGTATTCAACACATGTTGACAGACAGTCATTAGTTCATTGAGACCCTTGCGAAAAGGCTCTACGGATGGAATTCCACCTGGAAAATAATTCACAGTACATAGCAATTAACTCCTTCCAGTTCACTGCAGCATTCTGTTTCACATTTACAACATGCATCTCTAATACACTATTCCCTATTGACTTTTCACAGTTCAATTGTTTCTTTGTTTTACAAACTTTTCATATGTTCACAAAAAGTTAACATTCCTGAAGGCTTATCTACAATTAAAATATGAAAATGGTTATATAGCTACAGCTTATGGATGGACGCAAATTTCAGGGACACATGCTGTGGGAGACAGTGCTTGCTGTTGTACTTTCTCCAAAATGACAACTACTTGATTGGATGTATATGTTTAGCAACAAAAAAAAGTCTTTTATTATGCTACAATAGTCTAGAATGCAGTGCTTAAAGTAACAAACAATAAACCTAGTTGAAGAGCCAGGATACTTGTTCAGAAACCACTGGAGCAGAAAGCAGCAGAACTGAAAACGAGATGTAACTATTCATTCGTTATTTTTTGGTTGATCATGTGCCATCAAGATCACAATTCTCAGTGAACAGAAATGCTCATGTGGTTGTTTATTTTTACATTCATTTACTCATGGAGTAATCAGGATGTAGAATTCTATTCTAAAATCTCTAGGTATAAATGTTGACAAATGGGATCATGTTCCCTCAGAATAGATCCAGGCACAGTCAGAATTCAGGGCAGTGTATTTCATTCCGTAATCCCACAGAATGGCCCTGACTGGACAAAATCCCAAATACTTTTACTGGCTGAGGGAAAGAAAACAATTTAGTTGATAATCTTGCATCCTTGCCAAATCAATCTTCAGTGACAGGCACAGAAAATCCTCATGAAATGGAAAATAAATAATTGCAGACAAAAGCTTTGGGAGTTATTTGAATTCAGTGACAGCAGTGCAAGCAGACAGTACATTTGGACTATTCTAAAAGGATATGTTGACACATTTAGTAGTACACATCAAATCAAAAGATGCCAGATTGTTTCCAGCCCAATTAAGTAATGCCGAGTACAAAAAAACACAAGTTCTTGAAACTGTCCTATTTCAGTAGAATTTAATTATTTTGGGAATGCATTCAGCATTGTGGCATGGCACATAACACATCATCTTCATAAATGCAACCTCCTAACTCATTTGACTCCCCCAATATCTACATTATAAAACAAACATTAGGGATGATTAATTTAAGCCTGTCTGAAGTAGATGTGAGATTAGGACCGAAACTGTTTTAAACGCCTTAAACTATGGCTTGCTGCAGGTTTCACTTTTGTGAGCCAGTTACAATAATATCAGATTTAACACAAAAAAAAGGTACTGAGTAACCCACCCAGAAAGAACAAATGTATTCTCCGGTGCTAAGTCATGCCAACAACAAACTCAAAGAATCAATTGTCTACCTGTTGCTGAGGTAGCCAAACTGAGCCAGAAGAGGATTGATTTTGTGACAAAAATCGACCACAGCATACTTGGGATAAAAGAGAAAAAGACCCAGCAATACTCCATATACATGCATCGATGCCAAGTGAGAACATGAAAAGATAATCAGTTGTGTCATCCTCCACGGACAAATAAGAGTAACTGCTACTTATATAGCCTCCATAATGTTTTTAAAAATAAGGTGCTTTACAAACTAAAACAGAGAAATATATACAAGCAGAAGTGAAAGACTGATTCAAACACTGGTCAAAAACATAGGATTTCCGCAAATTAATGAAGAGGCTTAGGGAAGAGCGTCATACTGTAAATCCTAGACAGGTGAGGGATCCACAAGCAATGGCGATGCAAAGGAAGCTCAAATACAAAGTTAAAGAACTTAATGCAGGAAGAAACTGTAATAAAAAAAAAGTTTAAGGTCATAAGAGATAACAAAGTCTGAAGCTGGATGAACACAGCAGGCCAAGCAGCATTTCAGGAGCACAAAAGCTGACGATTCGGGCCTAGACCCTTCATCAGAGAGGGGGATGGGGAGAGGGAACTGGAATAAATAGGGAGAGAGGGGGAGGCGGACCGAAGATGAAGAGAAAAGAAGATAGGTGGAGAGGAGAGTAGAGGTGGGGAGGTAGGGAGGGGATAGGTCAGTCCAGGGAAGACGGACAGGTCAAGGAGGCGGGATGAGGTGGTAGGTAGGAAATGGAGGTGCGGCTTCAGGTGGGTGGAAGGGATGGGTGAGAGGAAGAACAGGTTTGGGAAGCAGAGGCAGGCTGGGCTGGTTTTGGGTTGCAGTGGTGGGAGGGGACGAGCTGGGCTGGTTTTGGGATGCAGTAGGGGAAGGGGAGATTTTGAAGCTTGTGAAGTCCACGTTGATACCATTGGGCTGCAGGGTTCCCAAGCGGAATATGAGTTGCTGTTCCAGCAACCTTCGGGTGGCATCATTGTGGCACTGCAGGAGGCCCATGATGGACATGTCGTCTGAGGAATGGGAGGGGGAGTTGAAATGGTTCGCGACTGGGAGGTGCAATTGTTTGTTGCGAACCGAGCAGAGGTGTTCTGCAAAGCGGTCCTCAAGCCTCCGCTTGGTTTCCCCAATGTAGAGGTAGCCACACCACGTACAATGGATACAATATACAACTGCACATCCCAGTCGCGAACCATTTCACCCATCCCTTCCTCCCACCTCAAGCCGCACCTCCACTTCCTACCTACCACCTCATCCTGCCTCCTTGACCTGCCCATCTTCCCTGGACTGACCTATCCCCTCCCTACCTTACTCTCCTCTCTACCTATCTTGGTTTCTCTCCATCTTCGATCCGCCTCCCCCTCTCTCCCTATTTATTCTAGTTCCCTCTCCGATGAAGGGTCTTGGCCTGAAACGTCAGCTTTTGTGCTCCTGAGATGCTGCTTGGCCTGCTGTGTTCATCCAGCTCCACACTTTGTTATCTTGGATTCTCCAGCATCTGCAGTTCCCATTATCACTTCGTAGATAAGTCATGAGTATCATATACACAGTATGCACAACAAACTCAAAAATCAATGACAGCAAGGAAACAATAAAGATGTATAGAGCATAGACAAAAGATTAATCAATACTGAAAATTTCCTCAAATCAGACAGTGTCTCTTATTGGAAGAAATACAGGAATTACCTCTTGTTTGAATTCTGAAGTTAATTTTGCTTTCTGATGGATGAGTGATGCTGTAGCCACAAAATTCTACATCTGGGCTGAGAATAAAGAAATTAGGCTTAAAAAGTGAACTGTAAAGTTAAAAATTACTTTTTCACCAGATTATAAAACTTTTCTGTAGTGTTAAAAGACTTTTCATTTTAAAAGGATAATCTTTGGGTTTGATTTAAGTGATCTTTGTCCTAGAATATTACACATGAATTTCTACAATCCAGAAAAGAAAACAATGGAACACTTTTCCATGGAACCTATGGTGACCAAAGTGGGTGTAAGAGGAGGGTATGAGCTACAATGATGAGTAACAGGGACTTCTTCAATTTTGGCTTTCCACATAGAGATCCAGATTACTGGGATGTTTCAATCTCACTTTCAAATTGGGATATGTAAAGATGATACTTTTTTTTATATATGTTTGATTGTGGACTGAAATAGGAAAAGGACTGTCTTACAGCAAGGGCCCAAGGAAGGAACCGCTATACTTTTAAAAACTGAAACTTGGTGTAAGGTGGGTTTACACTGCTGCTTTGTTCAAGCACTGGGGGAGACCATTTGTAGACAGGCTGGCACCAGGAAGCATGTGCAAAGTGAGATGCTTCCTGCAACAGGCTGCTGATTGGTTTTTGAAGTTATGACCAGTTGTGGATGCCAAAACGTGACAACAAACCAACTGGTTCCTGGGTAGCTGAGTAGCTTGTGGATGTGAATAGTACCAACAGAAGCCTTCAGGCTGCTACAAGGACAGACAGTGTGTTTTACTTTCCAATAAAATACCTAAAGCCTGGAGAAAGCCAATTTATTTTCCTTCACCAGTTGCTGTAAGCTGTGCTCTTTAGCCAGTAACTAAGAAACTTTTCAGTTAATGTACCAATCGCATAGACCTCCTGCAAAGAAATGAAAAGAACCTGGAGAAAAGAGAATGAAGAAAAGAATTTTGTTTCACTCTATCCATACCACCGATTTTTTTTGTCTGTGTGTGAAGTTGGAGGTGGGGGGGGGGGGGGGGGGGGAAGCGAGAGTGAGTGAGTGTGAGAGAGAGAGAGTCTGTGTGTGGTGGGGTTTGGTTGGGGGACGGATTCAAGTTTAGAATAGTATATGGTAACAGTTCATTGTTGTTTACCTATGATTAGAATCCATTTTATTTGTAATAAATATTAGTTCCTATTAAGTACAGAAACCTGGTCCAAATTTTCTGTTAACCTGAGTGCATCTGGCATGTAAATTCGGGACTTTGTGGACTTTGATAACATTTTTTACTTTTGTGCTTACTCTCAGAGTGGCAGGGTTCAATTTTCAGCACGTTACCTCAGGTGAAGCACAAGAACTCGACTGAAATAAAGTAATTTAACTCACTAACTGTGGTAAAGTCAAATCTAATATGTTCCTTAAGCCATTTACAGACTTTTATGTTGCTGCAATTCACTAGCTCTCTGTTACTGAACTTCAATAAAAGTCTAAATGGTTAATAATTTGGTGTGGGGACTGTAACCACAAATAAAAATGTGTAAATGTTGCATGAAAAAAATACAATAAGGATAATCACTTGATTCGCACCATCACGACTATATTCACAAAATGTGTGATATGTTATAGGCTTTAGCTTAAAGGCATAAAGCTGTACATTTAAATTTAATATTAAAGTATTTTAGTTATCTACAGAAAATAATGCTGGCACGATCAAAGTGCACAGCTGGTTACATCAAGCAATGATTGAGATCAAGCAATTTTGGAGAACAAGATTAAATGGGTTGTTGTGATGTATCAGTTAAAGAATGGAAGGGGCTTAAAAGCCTGCACAGAATTCCATAAATTCCCATTACTCTTCTTCAGAAAGAGTTGCTATTCTTGAAACATTAACTCTATTTTCTCTCCACAGATGCTGCCAAATTTGCTGAGTTACACCAGTAATTTCCGCTTTTGTTTCAGATTTGCAGTTCTTGGTTTCGATTATATCCATAAATTTCTTTTTGGTTCAATTCATTCCTGAAAATGTTGTTCATTCTTCTCCAAATTAATAAGTTTACATAGATTCCAATCTATCGTTGTCAGTTTCACAATATTCAAGGGTGAGAAATACAGTATTGCTTGCACGGTGACAACTCTAGGAGTATTATAGGCAAATATTATTTACAATCTAACCCAAAGCTTCACAATCCTTTCTCCAATGAGCGGAAATTTTCCCTGTATCTAACTTTGCTGAATGTGTTAATCATTTTAAGTACCAATATTCAATTACCCTCAACCTTTTACCCAAAGGACTAAAAAGGTATGCTAATGTAATCTGTCTTTATAATTGAACGCTTTAAGTTCTTGCATTATTCTGGTGAATTAACACAGGTACCCTTTTCACAGCCACTGAAGTTTTCCTTAGGTTCAATACTCAAATTTGAACTACAGTATTCCAGGTAAGTTTTGGACAAGGACCTGTGCAACTGAAGCATAACTTCGTTACTTTTGAATTCCAATCACTTTGAAGTTCAACACTTGTTAGCCTTCTGCTCACTTTTTGTGAAATAATTGTGCACAAATACAATGAGCAGATTTGTGCAGTAACAGTTCTACAGTAACAAATCTTCAAAACAATATTCTTCTCCCATACTAAACACAAAGTCATATGGGGAGTGGTATTGCCCCAACGCTCTGCAATACTACAAATTTGGAATCATCTCATCTACCTTAAGAAAATGACCAGATTGATCATTGTTGAGCTCTAGTTTGCTATCAAGACAGAATTGATGCTTATGGAAAAAGAAATTGGATTGATCAACCTGTCCTTATTTTCCGTCTGTTTTTCTTTGGTATCACACAATTTATTGGTTCAAAACACATTGCTTTGTGGGCTATTTGGACGAGTTTGTCTGTTTATTTTGAAAGGATTGATCAGAACATTAAAAAACAATCAAAACATTTGAGAAAAGGAAATACGCTGCCCTTGAGAATATGGTCACTGGTCAATTAAGGATGGGCACCTAATGTTAGCAATGCTCACATTGTATTTTTTAAACTTGTTCATGCAAAGCAAGACACTGATTGTGCTGGAAACCTGAACTCAAAACATACTCAGCTAGTCAGGCAACATCTGTGAAGAGAAAAACAGAGGTAATGTTTCAGATTCGTGACTTTTCATCAGTGGTCTCATGCCACACATAAAAGTTGCAACAAAATATACTTTAAAAAGTCTGCTGTGCAAATACAGATGGGATAGAACTTATAAAGCTTCTGAAAGATTATTCAGAGAGGCGTTGGAATGGTTTCAATTTAATTTTGCAATGGAACCTATGTAACCCTACCCTGTTGCTATTTGCAGGATACGTAATGCTGACAGTGTGAATGGGAAATGGATAAAACATACACACATTTGCTATGGCCTTTATTTCTGTTTTGTTTACATAGTTTGCTCTCCACATAAGTACTAGGGTTGGTGTCAATTGAGAGAAAAACATACTGGGACAGAAACCCATCTGTAATCATGTATTAATCTAATCCCACACTAACCAAAAAAGTCTATTCAAAGACTATTTACCACTGTTTCTCACTAGAATACATCACAAGCATGTAAAAGCAAAAAAAACAAACACTGTTAAAATTAAACAAGAACATTCACAGACTCCAATTTAAAATATTTGATTTTCACTCATGCACCTGAATTAATGAGTGCTAATCATGCTCTTTGGCCTAAACTTTCAAACACAGTATTTCCAAATATTCAATTACAGATAGCTAAACTGCTTACTTCTTCATAATCATATACCGTAGAGCATTCCCAAGTGTGTGGTCCTCATCATGCAACACAAATGTAACGCTGGAATCTTCACAACCTTCTGCTTGTACCTAGAAGAGACGCAGAATAACAAATAAAACCATGAATGCAAGACAGTATTGATTCCTTCCTGCCAACCGTTACAAAAACAACAAAAGAAAAGTTCAATGTTCCTATAATATTGCTCACTTCTTTGCCTACAAAAAGTCTGTCAAGATCACAACAAGAAAAAACATCCTCGGTTCTCTTTCCACTGCAAAATAAATACATAACACAATTATCACAGCAGATATTGTGAGTACACAGATTCTGAAATATTTTCAGCCCCTTTTGCAATACAAAGAAACATGGGAATTACGGGACTGTATAGATAAAGAAATCTCAGTGGAAGGGGCAGGTGTTGGGCACTTGGATTTTCAAAAATATTTTGCTTCTTAATAAAATTAAGAAACATGGTATTAAAGGAATGTAAACAGAAACCACAAACAGGAAGTTGGTTTCGCAGGAACAGATGAAGAAGCCTGTGAACATATTCAACTAGGTCTGGTGATATGTTCAGGATCCTGAGAAGCAAAAATGCTATCACTTTAATTTTGCTGATGCCTTCATCCACTGTCAGGCTTGTTTCGACACATATCATGAAATGTTAAAAACCAAAAGAACTGTGGATGCTGTAAATCAGGAACAAAAACAAAGTTGCTGGAGAAGCCCAGCAGGTCTGGTAGCATCTGTGAAGGAAAAAACAGAGTTAACATTTTGGGTCTGGTGATCCTTCCTCTGAACCAACCCAGAACCATGAAATGATATTTTGGAGTGTTGTTGCAAAAGGTGATAATGGGCGTGTTAAGAAAATGGATCTCAAGCACGATCCTAGTTATTGATGTAAACAGTTTTGAAATTATTTTCTAGCACGACTCTGCTTCTTTCTCACTTCTGAAGAAGGGTCCTAACCTGAAACGTCAACTTTCCTGCTCCTCTGATGCTGCCTGGCTTGCTGTGTTCCTCCAGCTTCACACTGTGTTATCTCTTCATTTTCACTTTCTTCTCTGTAATTGTAATTGTAGCCAGTGGATTTGACAGGCGACCAACATCAGTGATATTACAACTCACACTGCTGAATTCAGTTTTGCACTCAGCAAAAGCATTCCTTCACTAATATTTCTTTAGCATTGGACCTCTCAAATTTGAGACAGACAAACAGAGTGCATCTGTAAAACCAAATTTAATGTAAAAATCATAGCCACCCACGAATCAAAACTTAAGATTACAGCAGAGTGGTGGCGCAGGATTGTTTTTCAGACTGGAGGTCTGTGACCAGCAGTGTGCCACAGGAACCACTGCTGGCTCCACTGCTTTGTCAAATAGAAGGTACGATTTGTAGGTTTGCAGATGACACCAAAATTGCTAGTGTAGTGGACAATGAAGAAGGTTATCTCAGGGTACAATGGGCCCTCGGTCAGGTGGGCTGATGGGCCGAAGAGTGGCAGATTGAGTTAATTTAGATAAACATGAGGTGTTGTATTTTGGCAAGGCAAATCAGAACAAGACTTATACGCTTAATGGCAGGATCCTGGGCAGTGCCAAACAAAGAGACCTTGGAGTGCAGGTTCATAGTTCATTGAAGGTGAAGTCACAGATAGACAGGGTAGTGAAGAAAGCATTCAATGAGCTTGCCTTCATTGATCAGTGCATCGAGTATAGGAGTTGGGAGATCATGTCGCGGCTGTACAGGACATTGGTTAGGCCACTATTGGAATACCGTGTACAATTCAGGTGTCCCTGCTATTGGAAAGATAGTTAAATTTGAAAAGGTTCAGAAAGGATTTACGACGATGTTGCCAGGGTTGGAGGGCTTGAGCTCTAGGGAGAGGCTGAATAGCCTGGGGCTATTTTCTCTGGAGCATTGGAGGCTGAGGGGTGATCTTATAGCGATTTATAAAATCATGAGGGGCATGGATGGGGTGAATAGCCAAAGTCTTTTTCCCAGAATAGGGGAGTCCAAAACCAGAAGACACAGGTTTAAGGTGAGAGGGGAAAGATTTAAAAAGGGGCCTAAGAGACAAAATTTTCCACACAGAGGGCGGTGCATGTATAACTGAGCTGCCAGAGGAAGTGGTGAGTCCTGGTAAAATTACAACATTTAGAAGACGTTTGGACAGTTACATGAATAGGAAGGGTTTGGAGGGATATGGGCCAAATACTGGCAACTAGATTAATTCAGGATATCTGGTTAGAATGGACAAGTTGGATGGAAGGGTATGCTTCTGTGCTGTACAACTCTACTACATTGTAACAGAGAAACTACCCTATCGCATGAAAGAAAAACAAAGTACTGAAGAAACTCAGCAGTGTCACTGGGCTGGAGACATTTTTTTTTCTCCAGAGATGCTGCCAGACCTGTTCAGTTTGTCCAGGATTTTCTGTTTTTGTCAGTTCAAACTTCTATTTTTGTTTGACCTTATCATATGCACCAGCATAGTTTGACAGGACTAGGGCTTCGATGGCCTTGTGATATAATTGAGAGACAATTAATCCAAAGACTCAGGTCATGATCTGGGCGTGAACCTGCCATCACAAGGGGAAGAGTTTAAATTCAATAAAAGTCTGAAATTAAGAACCTAATGATGGCCATGACTCCATGAATGTCATTTTAAAGAAAATGATTGGTTTACCAATGTCCGTTAGGCAAGCAGACTGCTGTCCTGACCTACATAACCTCCAATCCCACAGCAATGCAACTTGTAACTGTCCGCTGGTCAATTAGGGATGGGCAATAAATGCTAGCCTAACCAGCAATGCCCACATCCTGTGAATGAATTAAGAAAACTGCAAAACCAATTATTTCCTTGGCCACGTGGACTTCAACATCCCAAACTTGAACACAGCTCGCTCCATACAGTTTGCCTTAAAATTCTCTCATTAATTTACAACAGATGTTGTACATGGAGTGCACACCCAATAAGCAATCTGTTTAAATATAAAACGCATGTATCACTAGGCCATCTTACATCACTTTTAGACACAGGTGTACAATGTTAGATATACCAGGATTGCCGTCAACAGGTGATGATTGGCACCAAATAAATATTGCTACATTCCTTATTTTAAAGTCAGTACAATATCAAATGATTAGCCTCTGAACATAACAATGGCACCCGCCTTTGAAGACTCTCCTCAACTTTGCTTAATATCTGTTATACAATTGACAACAACCATAATGCACAAATATCTGCTCCGCTTTAAACCCATAAACAATCTGAAAACAAGTCAACATCAGACAGCTTTCAAGTGATCAGAGATCCAAGCCAACGCTTGAAAATGTCAAGAAACAAAATTACAAGAACTTGCATTTTAAATGTAACAAGAAATAATCACAGGAGCCTTCGCAAACAAAATTTGTCACCAAGCCACATTAAAAATAAAAATCAGGATAATGACCAAATTCTTGCTCAAATTAATAGGCCTTGAGGACCTTCTGGAAAGAGAGAGAGACAGAGAAGATTAAGGAAAGAGGGAATTCTGGAGCTTAGAGCCCACAGACTGCCAATGGCAGTTAGAGAACAGGTTATGCAGAGTTGAAGAGTGCTCAGTAGAAAGTTATAGTGAGACAGGGAGTGGTAAGATCACAGAATGATGTGAAAATAAAGTAGAGAATTTAGAACTTAGGAAACTGCAAGATGTGAATAAGTGTAGATCAGAAAACATTGAGATCACGTGTGAACAGGACTTGGTTCCAGTAAAGCTATAAAGTTATACGAGTTTGTTTATGTAGGGGAGAAGATGGGAGATCAGCCAGAAGTGTATTTAAATATTCAAGTTCTGAGGTAACAATGACAAGTTACAATCGAGTTTTGAGAAGATTTGTAGCTCAGGTTGAGGTTCTGGATGTGAGTTTGCTCGCTGAGCTGGAAGGTTAGTTTTCAGACGTTTCGTCACTTTTTTTATTTGAAAAAATATACTTTATTCGTAAGATGTACAAAAAATAAAACATATTTACACACCTACCCAGTCATGCAAGCCGCTCTGGGTTACCCGGGGGTACAGAAACCAACTAAAGGAAAAAAACAACGAAGGAAAAAAAACAAAGCAAAGAAAACACCCCGGCAGTCGTCACCCTGCACAGTCCCCCAGTTGGCCCCCTGACCAGTTGGGGAAGGCGCCAGGTGGGCCCAGTTACCAGATAGGGTTTTTTTTCCTATTCTGGACGAGGGGTTTCATACCGTGGTCGTTCCCCACCGCGCCTTGGCGGCGGCTGCCCCAAGCTTTAGCGCGTCCCTCAGCACGTAGTCCTGGACCTTGGAGTGCGCCAGTCTGCAACACTCGGTCGGGGTCAGTTCTTTCAGCTGGTAGACCAGCAAGTTGCGGGCAGACCACAGAACGTCTTTCACTGCATTGATGGTCCTCCAGGCGCAGTTGATGTTGGTCTCGGTGTGCGTCCCCGGAAACAGCCCGTAGAGCACGGAGTCCCGCGTCACGGAGCTGCTCGGGACAAACCTTGACAAATACCACTGCATCCCCCTCCAGACCTCCTGCGCACAGGCACACTCCAGAAGGAGGTGATCGACAGTCTTGTCCCCCCCGCAGCCACTTCGAGGGCAGCGTGCAGTGGCGCAGAGATTCCAAGCATGCAAAAAGGATCTCACTGGCAGAGCCCCTCTCACCGCCAGCCAAGCAATGTCCTTGTGCTTGTTTGAAAGTTCTGGCGATGAGACATTCTGCCAAACGACTTTGGCAGTCTGCGTGGGGAACCACATGACGGGATCCACCCTATCCTTTTCCCGAAGGGTCTGAGGATACGCCATGCTGACCACTGCCTGACGGCCTTGTGGTCAAAGGTGTTTCCTTTCAAAAATTTCTCCACGAAGGACAGGTGGTACGGAACGGTCCAACTACTCGGAGCGTTCCGCGGCAACGAGGCCAGGCCCATCCTTCGCAACACCAGGGACAGGTAGAACGTCAGTAAGTAGTGACACTTGGTGTTTGCGTACTGAGGATCTACGCACAGCTTGATGCAGCCGCACACAAAAGGTAGCCGTCGGGGCGAGGGTGGCGTTCGGTACGCCCTTTCCCCCATTTTCCAGGTCTTTGTACATGGTGTCCCTGCGGACCCGGTCCATCCTCGACCCCCAAATGAAGTGGAAGATGGCCCGGGTGATCGCAGCAGCGCAGGTCCAGGGAATAGGCCAGGCCTGCGCCACATACAACAGTACCGAAAGCCCCTTGCACCTGACAACCAGGTTCTTACCCGCGATGGAGGGGGACTGGAGCGTCCACCTGCCCAGCTTCTGCTTCAATTTGGTGATACGCTCCTCCCAAGTCTTAGTGCACACCCCAGCTCCACCAAACCAAACACCCAGCACCTTCAGGTAGTCTGTCCTGACGGTGAAGGGGATGAAGGAGCGGTCGTCCCAGTTCCCGAAGAACATGACCTCGCTCTTACCCCGATTGACTTTGGCACCCGAGGCCAGTTCAAACTGGCAGCAGATGTCCAATAGTCTACTCACCGACCGATGATTGGTGCAGAAGACGGCGACATCATCCATGTACAGGGAGGTCTTGACCAGAAGGCCTCCACTGCCTGGGATAGTCACGCCCTTCAGGCTCACGTCCTTCCTGATGGATGCGGCGAAGGGCTCCACACAGCACACGAACAAGGCAGGAGAGAGCGGGCAGCCCTGCCTGACTCCAGATCTAACAGGAAAACTGTCTGATTCCCACCCGTTGATCGAGACTGCGCTAACGATGTTGGCGTAGAGCAGCCGGATCCAATTGCGGATGCCCTCCCCGAACCCCAATTTGGAGAGGACGTCCCTCATGTAAGCATGAGAGACCCTGTCGAAGGCCTTCTCCTGGTGCAGGCTGACGAGGCAGGTGTCCACCCGTCTGTCCTGTACGTAGGCAATCGTATCCCTGATGAGCGCGAGGCTTTCAGCGATCTTCCTGCCCGGCACAGCACAGGTTTGGTCAGGGTGAATCACCGACTCCAGGACAGACCTGACCCAGTTGGCTATGACCTTGGCCAGGATTTTGTAGTCCACGTTCAAAAGTGAAATGGGACGCCAATTCTTAATTTCTTCCCTCTCCCCCTTCCTCTTGTAAATGAGGGTGATGATGCCCTTCCTCATGGACTTGCACAGTTCCCCTGCCCGAAGCGCACTATCGTACACCTCCAGCAGGTCCTGGCCGACCAGGCCCCACAGAGCGGAATACAGCTCGACTGGTAAGCCGTCGCTTCCGGGAGTCCTATTCCTCTCCAAGGACTTGAGGGCTCTGGTCAGCTCGTCCAGGGATATCGGCCAGTCCAGCCACTCCCTCGTGCCGTCGTCTAAGACCTCCGTGATAGACGACAGGAACGACTCGGAGGCCGTGCTGTCTGTGGGCTTCATGTCGTACAGTCCGGCATAGAAGGATCTGCTGATCCTCAAAACGTCGGGCCGAGACGACGTCACCGAGCCATCGTCCTCCTTCAGCCGGCTAAGCACAGAGCTCTCTTTGTGCACCTTCTGAAAGAAGGAACGTGAGCATGTCTCGTCCTGCTCCACGGAGTGGACCCTGGATCGGAAGATTATCCGGGAGGCCTCCACGGTGAAGAGCGAGGCTTGCTGGCCCCTCACCTCGCGGAGGTCCTCCGTGACATCGACCCCCATCAACTGCAGAAGAAGCAGGTTCTGCACCCTTTTCTGGAGTCGCGACAGCTTTCCCCGCCTCTCTCTCGCCTACTGAACACCCTTGAGGACAAAGAACCTCTTGATGTTCGCCTTCACCGTCTCCCACCAGTCGCCCGGAGACTCAAAGAGGGGTTTCACGATTCTCCAACCGGCGTACTCCCTCTTAAGCTCCTCGACGTTCTCTGGGGTCAACAGAGTCGTGTTGAGCTTCCACGTCCCCTTGCCGGCCGGCTGGTCGTCCTGTAAGTGACAGTCGGCCAGCAGGAGGCAGTGGTCAGAGAAGAACACCGGCTCGACGCCGGTGGACCTGACCGAGAACGCCTGTGACACAAACAGGAAGTCTATCCTTGAGCGGATAGACCCGTCTGGCCGCGACCAGGTGTACCTCCGCTGCGCTCCGTCTGCAGGGGTGCTGAAGACGTCGAGCAGCTTGGTGTCCTTCACCGTGCCCATCAGGAATCTGGACGTGACGTCCAGTTGACTCCCCCCACCCGCTGTCCCACGCTGGATCTTCCATCTGCATCGATGATGCAGTTGAAGTCTCCGCCTAGGATGACGGGCCTGGACGTAGCCAGCAGGGGTGGAAGCCGCTGCAGGACGGCCAACCGCTCACTCCGTACTGGTGGGGCGTACACGTTGATCAGCCTCAGGGGAGCGTTCCTGTAGGTGACATCAGCCACTAGGAGGCGCCCACCCACCACCTCCTGAACTTGAGAGATGGTGAAGTTGCGCCCCCGCAGCAGAATAGCCAGGCCCGAGGACCGACAGTCGTTTCCCCCCGACCAGATCGAAGGCCCACAGGTCCAGGCGCCGGACCATTTCCCGTACCTGCCGAGGTGCGGTATCCCACACTCCTGCAGAAACAGGAGGTCCGCCTTGATGGTGGTCAGGTAGGCCAACGTGGATACACATCTTGCGGTGGACCTGACACTGCGCACATTAATGCTCGCAACTCGTACCCCCATTGTGGGCAGTGACCGCAGTACCCTCCTCAAGTCCAAGGTCCAGCCCCTCCATCTGTCCCTTCATGCCCATTGCCCGGGCTAACTGCTGGGCGCTCTCCGGGCTCAGGAAACCGTCCGTGCTGCCTTCCGGGTGGCATCCCCCCGTCAGGGGTGCGGAGGCAGGTGGGTCCGGCTCTGGGTCAGGCTGGGGACGCGCTGTTTCCTCCTTCCCGCCTGGAAGTTCCGGGGGGCCCTCCAGTGCCCCAGCAGCACTTGACTGGGTGTCGGATGGAGCCTCAGGGTGCCTCCCAACACCTGGAAGCCGGGTGCTGCTTTCCTTCTCCCTCGAGATCTTTAACTTCTGCTTCGGGCGGGCCCTCTCCGAATCCCCCTCGTCAGAGGAGCTCTTATAGCCCCCCTGTAGCAGCCTCTTCCCGCCTGATGGTTGCGGTTCCTGGGCCCATCGACGCACCTTCCTCCTCGCTTTCTGGACCGTTGTCCACTCCCCTGGGTCGCCTGTCGCCGCCTCCATCAACTCCGGGTTGTCGGGGGGGAGCGGAGCCTGCAGGGGTGCTTTGCTGGCCTCGGGCCCATCCTGCGGGGCTGGGCCCTCCTGCATGGCCTGGCTCTCCTGCACATTAGTGGGGTCCTTGCTGGGCCCTGGTGCCTTCCTCTTCTCCGGGGGGGCTGGCCCCGCATTGCCCCTGCCGGCGACCTGGGCGTAAGTGGTCCCCTGCTGCAGGCATGCCCTATAGAGGTGGCCCGCTTCCCCGCAAAGGTTGCAGGTTTGCAAGGTGTCCCTCCTCCCTGCAGATGGTGGCTTTGCAGTCGGCCGCCACGTGACCTGACCTACCACAGGCATGGCAGACTTTAGGTTGCCCTGCATAGGTCAGGTAGCCCTTGCTCCCGCCGATCGCGAAGCTGGACAGTGGGTGTACGACGTTCCCGTCCGCGCCCATCCTCAGCGTCACCTTGACCTGCCTCTTACTGGTCCAGATGCCAAAAGCGGTCCATGATGTCAGTTAGGTCCCCTTCCACCTTCACGTATCTTCCAAGGAAGGTCAGGACATCAGCTGCTGGCACACGCGGGTTGTACATGTGTACAGTCACCATACGACCCCCTGCGCTGGCACCACAAACAGCGGGACAGCGGTCAATACAGAGAGGGGGCCCTCACCTCCTTTCTCCTTGAAAACCTCCAGGAAGCGCTCGCAAAGCTTGGCACTCCTGAAGGTCACATTGTAAAAACCTCCTCCGGGGAAATCCTGCAGGCAGTAAATGTCCGCAGCAGCGAACCCACAACAGTCCAACAGGACCCTCTTCATGAAGAAGGTGCGGTCCACAGGTGCACCTTCATCCACCTTCTTTACAGAAACACAAATGGTGTTCCGGACCCCCTGACCTGGGGCACGAGCACTTGCCGCAGCCATCGTTGCAGGTTGGCTGCTCCCCTAAACCAGTGTTAGGCCGAAGCCAGCATTAAGATCAACCGGTCGCAAGGGTGCACAGCCATCCCGACGTCCTTCTTTCACCTCCAACACAGCACTCTCCTCCTCTCGGTCCACAAGAGAGTGGGTCTTTATTTTGTTCCAGATGTAAGCTGGTTCACTGATCTTGAAGGTTTGTTCCCAGATGTTTCGTCACCATTCTAGGTAACATCATCAGTGAGCCTTCGACGAAGCGCTGGTGTTATGTCCCGCTTTCTATTTATCTGTTTAGGTTTCCTTGGGTTGGTGATGTCATTTCCTGTTCTTTTTCTCAGAGGGTTGTAGATGGGCTCCAAATCAATGTGTTTGTTGATGGAGTTCCGGTTGGAATGCCATGCTTCTAGGAATTCTCGTGCGTGTCTCTGTTTGGCTTGTCCTAGGATGGATGTGTTATCCCAATCAAAGTGGTGTCCTCCCTCATCTGTATGGAAGGATACTAGTGATAGTGGGTCATGTCTTTTTGTGGCTCGTTGATGTTCACGTATCCTGGTGGCTAGCTTTCTGCCTGTTTGTCCAATGTAGCAAGACTATGGCAAACACTACATTGGACAAACAGGCAGAAAGCTAGCCACCAGGATACGTGAACATCAATTAGCCACAAAAAGACATGACCCACTATCACTAGTATCCTTCCATACAGATGAGGAAGGACACCACTTTGATTGGGATAACACATCCATCCTAGGACAAGCCAAACAGAGACACGCACGAGAATTCCTAGAAGCATGGCATTCCAACGGGAACTCCATCAACAAACACATTGATTTGGAGCCCATCTACCACCCTCTGAGAAAAAGAACAGGAAATGACATCACCAACCCAAGGAAACCTAACCAGATAAATAGAAAGCGGGACATAACACCAGCGCTTCGTCGAAGGCTCACTGATGATGTTACCTCGAATGGTGACAAAACGTCTGAAAACTAACCTTCCAGCTCAGCGAGCAAACTCACATCCAGAACAAGTTACAATCTCAGCAGCAGATGAGCTGAGGTAGGAGCTGAATCGAGCAGTGCTGCAGAGTTGGAAGGAGACGATCTTCGTGTGGAAGTGAATATGCAGTCAGCTAATGTGCAATCATATTCAACAGTCTTAAACAGTGGCCACAAAGATGAACAGGGTCAATAGCTTGGGAGATGAGATTGTTTGAAAGTTTAAATCTTCATCTCTGCTTACCTCTATCCAACCTGCTGTTTAGTTTAGATTTGAAGAATTCTACCCCATCCTACCAAAACAGTGATGGCCAGACTTACTGACTGATCAAGTGTCAGGAGCTTTCTATGTGACTGATTACATTAAAATGATGAAAGTTATAAGATCATCATCTCGAGGTTGGATCTTCAATTCATGATTAATTGAAAAGTGGTTATGTGACCTGTTCTGAATTGCTCTTGATAGCAAGCATGGATTGTTTGTTTGTTAGAGCAAAGAGGATCCAATTTGCTAAACTGAGAAGGTCCAGACCAATCTACCCAGCAGAAATGAATCTGTCAATTACCTTATTGGTTGGGCAGGCCACTTCTTGTAAAGTCCTATCTGCACATTGCAAATACGCTCTATCCTGCTACATGGCACTACCATTCTACTAAATGGGGCAGAATGGGATAGCAACTCAAAACTAAGCACCTTTGAGGCATAGTGGGCCATCAGCAACTGAATTAAATTCAGCTACAATCTGTAACTTCATGGCCTTGCATAACTCTGCTGTACAATTACTATCAAGCAGAGAGCCTGATTCAATGAAGAGTGCAAGAGGGCATGGCAGGAGCTACACCAGACATATCTCAAAGTATGCAGAAACTACAACACAAGACTACTGCATATCAAATGGCAGAGGCAGCAAATGATATAAAGAGAGCTAAACGATCCTACACTCAATGAATCAAACCTAAGCTGAGCAGTTTTTCAACAACTAGTCAGTAACAGTAGTGGACAACTGAACAAGTGGAGCAATAGGCTCCAAAAACAACTCTTTCCTCAATGAAAGGCAGCCTAGCATATCTATGCAAAAAAGCAAAGATGAAACATTTGCAACCCTCTTCAGCCAGAAGTGCTGAGTACATACCTTATACATCAACATCATTTATATCAGTCTTCAGCCAATTCAGTTCACTCTGTATGATTTCAAAAAACAGCTGACAGCACTGGATACCACAAAGACTATGAACCCTGATGATAGTGCATTGATGGTATTAATTTTGCACCCTTCTTAAAATAGAAAAACAATACTGCTTTGTGGAAGCTGAGAAGAAATACATCTTCTTCCCTGACTTGTACAAAGTCTGAAGGTTTGAGCAAATATTCATGCCTACCCACTTTATTGATCTCTGCAGAAACATTGTCCAACCATACAGTGTTATATTTCATCTTTTGGATAGTCTCTCAGCAAACGTGGGCATATACCCAAAGTTAATCTATCAAACTGTTGGAATCTTGTCTGAAACTAGTAATGCTCTTTCCAAAAATCTTGGGTGACTACATCGTATTTGAGGAGTATATTACTGCCTTCAAGATTGTTTGTTTTTGAACCATTCAAGGTCTAAGGTGGCCTGGAAATGGCTGAGCATGTTAGAGAGGTCGGCATAGCATTGGATTTCAACGGTCTTCTATGCCCACTACTTATTCTTGTTGACAGACATGCTCAGAACTTCATATGTGAGTCATAAGTATTTTTTTCCTGTGATATAAAGTAATTGCTTTGAAGACAGCAAATAATAGTCTGTCTACAGACTCCATATTCTCAGACCTTATCGTTCTTTCCAAACGCCTTCTGAAAATTCAGATCACTTGCATCTATGATTTTATCAATTTTCTCTAGTACCGCCTCCAAAACAAAAACAAAAACAAACAAGGTTAGTCAAGTTAATAAAATGTGAGGCTGGATGAACACAGCAGGCCAAGATGCTGCTTGGCCTGCTGTGTTCATCCAGCCTCACATTTTATTATCTTGGAATCTCCAGCATCTGCAGTTCCCATTATCTCTGATACTAAGGTTAGTCAAGTGCTGGACACTACGAGAGAACGTACTCACCACTTCCAGGACAGGTTTCTGCATCCCTTCAGCTGTTGCCATCCTCACGCTGTCGCTCTGGGGTCCACTTCGACACTGGATGTCGACGCCGGTATTAAACGTCGTTCTCCATGGATGCCGGGAATTGTAGTCTTCGAAGGATAAACGCGCCTGTAAATGTCCGTTACTTTCACGGCTTGAACGACATTTCCCATAATTCGCGTAAGGCTGATGGTTGCGTGCGTTTTGTGAGGAGGCTGGCCGTGTCGACCTGTGCGTGCGCGTGGCAAAGGTATCACCTGACCGGAAGTGTGTGGAAAGGGTGAAGCTTGAGGATAAGGCCCCGGAGTGGAGGAAGCTCAGGGAAGGGTATGGGACAGTTTTTGTTTAATTGTTGCTGTCATTAGGACGTTAGTCGAGCTCGCCCAGAGTTTGTGGATGCTGTTTGTTTTTATGGTGAAGACATGTAACGTCGTAGTGTGGAGCTTTCAGTTTGGGGAATGTTTACCTAGGGAAAGGGCTCAGGTGTCACTGGTGTTTTGATGAGCTGCAGGTGGAGAACTTCAGCTGTGGGCTGTGTTGGGTCGCATCGCTTCTTCCGTTTGTTGTAAGACCCGTACTTGAGTATCTAACGTTTACTGCGAAGCGTGAACGGTTGTTGGTGAAGGAAGCTCGAAAGCGAAATTAGTTGGAGGATCAGTTTGAGACGTCTTGCAAAGACTATTTAGAGCTCTAGGCCACAGTTGGTCACCACGCTATTGGAAGGGTGTACTTGCAGAAATGATCCACTGGGATTGAACATTTTGGCCACAAAGACAGAGTCGCTAAACTCAGGTTATTTACTTCTCAGCAGAGAAGGTTGAGGTGTATAAGACTGAGGAGAAAGGACTTGTTCTCCTTGGTGGCTGGGTTAACAAGGAGGTGTAATCTTTAAGGTAAAAAGTAGGAAGTTTAGAAGGGATTTAGAGAAAAGCTTTTTTGACTGTATGGTGGTGGGGATCTGGAATACACTGTCTGGGATGGCAGTTGAGGTGGGGAAATCTCAACTTTTGAAAATGTACTTGGATGAACACCTTGAAGTGTTGTAATATTTAAGTCTATGGGTCTAGTGTAGATGGTAATAGTGTAGTTTTGGCAGTAAAGAGTTAATGGACCAAAGGGCCTCTTCTGTACTACATGATTCTATGAAGTAAGGTGAACATTCATTTCAATCCTATTTCCAGGCTAGCATTAAAATTGATTCTAAGCAAAGCACTATGACTTTAAAACTTTCTTGTCTGGCTGGCTTGTTCCTTAATCTGTAACTGTGATCCTGCTTTTCTCATTATGATGTCTTGTACTTTTCAGTATGGAGTAAATAGTGTGTTCATAGTGGGAGTATTTATCTTGTTGTAATCTAGTGATTTGAAAGTTGTGATGTACATTTGTATTTTGTATCACCTTTTCAGAGGAGCCATGGCTATCTTGTTTGCAGTAGTTGCAAGAGGCACTACCATCCTGGCAAAGAATGCCTGGTGTGGAGGGAATTTTTTGGAAGTGACTGAACAGATACTATCAAAAATACCATCAGAAAATAATAAACTGACTTATTCTCATGGAAAGTAAGTCCCGAGATCTTTGAGCTGAGAATTTTGTAACTGCTGCTTTCACATGCTGAGAAGTTTTGTTTTGGCATATTTTGAGTTAAAAGCAGAAGCGTCATTTCTCTATGAGTGATATCATGCATGTATGGAAAAGTTGTTCTGGTAATGAACCATTCTTTCTTACATTTATTGGACATTCTGTAGAATAAACATTCACAAGGAAGTTCCTGTAATCTAACACCATTGTGATCCTAGACTAGGGTCCTTCCCCCACCCCCTCTTCCCCCTGCACCTTCCCTGTTATTTTATGGTTAATGAGATTGATCATGTTTTTGTGTCTATACTCTTTGGAAAATAGAGTTTAATGGAATGACTTACTGCCACACAGCCAACAATATGCTGAAATTTGAATACTTGCCCATTTTTGGCAAGATCACCAGATTAATGGGATGACAGGATTGTCATGAAAGATTGAGGAAACTTGGTTTGTGTTCTCTAGAACTTTGGAAATGCAAGAAGTGACCCTTTTGAAACCTATACAAGTCATAAAATGTGACAATGTAGATATAAATAGGGCACCTCCTCTGTGACCTTAGACCCAGGGACAGATCTCCGGCTAAGGAGCACAGCATTTTAAGACTGTGATAAGGAGGAAAATCTTCAAATGAAAGGCATGAGTCTTTTTAGAATTCTCTACTGTAGAGGATTGTGGAAGCTCAATCATAGTGCAGGTTGAACTCAAAATATGTCACTTAAGGGACATTGTGATAGTGGGAAAAGAACTGGCACTGAGATGATTGATCACCTAGGATGGTGAAATAGCTCTGTGCTGAATGGCTCACCCCTTTTCCTGGGTCAAACTAGTTGGGTTACTTATGGATGGAGAGTAAACTTGTTTTAACTCTGTATTTTAACAGTTTCTGTAAAAGAGAGACTTGTCATTGTAGTGCTAATAGGATTTTTCCATTTCTAATTTCAGCTTATCTATGGCTGCCATGTTGCTGCTGACTTTAACTGCATTTATATAATGAACCCAAATTTAATTTTGCATAGGCATTTGCTTGGAGAGATGTCCATCCACATCATCAGAGCTAAATTTTAACTCGTTTAATGTATTCAAAGTTCAAGTTTTTAAACTATAAAAGGCATCAAGGGGTATGAGAGAAGGTGGGCATCTCCAGAGATTAAAGGATCAGCTATGATGTTAAAAAGCAGAGCAGACTTGAAGGGCCAAATGACTGCCAGCTCCTGATTTGTACTTAAATCAGATGGAAGAATACAGAGACAATGCATTGACAATGGCACTGCTAAACCACATTTTAAGCCTGTAAATTTTGCTTTAAAATGCCTTGAATGCCCTATGCCTTGGTGAGATAAAATGTTAATTGTTAATGTGCAATTGCTAATCTGTAACACTGTTTGGATTCAGTAAGTGGAATCTAGATAGGTTTGAGCAAGACTGCTTGTATTGTATGTTGATTTTGTTTGAGAGTTTTGCCTTTTGTAGGTGTAGTGTTACGTAATCTGTTTATGTCACAACTTTGTACCCTACTCCTTCCAAGCTTACAACTGGAATGTAACTAAGGTCACAGTTGTCTTGTTTAGAAAATTATCTGCTTTATTTTCGCTTTGCCTGTACCTTGCATCACCTGATCAATTCTTTTCAAATACAGATCTCATTAACCACATCCACTTAGCACAAACTTCATTTACAGCAGTTCGGAGTCTGCAGTCTTCTGTATTAAATTTGACAAATTCATTGGACACTGTCCTCCTCCAGTGGCTCAACTGGTGCACCTGTTTACAAATCTCTACGTCTCTCAAGCTATTTGGATATTCTTCAGTCAGATGTCCAGGTGTATGTACACTGCCTCCGAGTCTGGAGTGGTTTTTGTTTCCTGACTCACTCCATTAGAATTTTGTGTAGTTAGTGTACCTTTTCAAAATTTCCAAACCCTATCTCTTTTTGCATGTTCAGCTTCCTAACTTTTTATTTGACGTGCTTTGTAAGTCATTTTTATGAATGATATTACATGTGCCTATAAAAGCTTCTGCCATTGTTGAATCCCCTACCGTCCATATTCTCAGGGCTGCCATTTATAAAAGGCTGAACTGCACCAGCTATCTTAAAAACTGCTGCTACAAGAGCAGGTAAAAGGCCAGGAGTGAGTAATTCATCTCCAGTTCCCCAAAGTGTATGCATCATCTACAAGGGTCGAATCAGGACTGTGAAGAAATACATTCCATTTGCCTGAACAAGTGCAACTCCAACAATACTTTAAGCTTAACGCCATTCAGCACAAAGTAGCTCACTTGATTGATGGCATCCCATCTAACACCTTCAATGTTTACTCCTTCCACTACTGCACAGTGACAGCAATATGTGCTATATACAGTACACACTGCAACAACTCACCAAGGCTCCGTTAGTGACTTCTGCCAACTTGAAGGACAAAGGCAGCAGGTGGATGGGGACACCACTGACTGCAAATTCTCTTCCAGGTCTCTCATTATCTGGATTTGAAACTATTTTGCCATTTTTTTTCTGACCATGGGTCAAAAATCCTGGAAGTCCCTTCCCAACAACAATGAGGGTACCTACACCAAATGGCTGCAGATGTTCAGGAAAACAACTCAACATTTTCTGAAGGGTAACTAATTTTGACCCAACCAATGACCTCCACATTCTGTTTTAAGTGTTTTTTTAAAAAATATTATTGTTCAACTCATGTTAGCTAATAATCATAAATAGCCAAATAGTTGTGGAAAAATATATTTTTTATCTTCATGTACACTGCAAGTGGCTAGTGACCAAACATATTGATAAATTAATAACAACAAACTATTCAACTTAACCAGCTTTTGCATATTAACCAATTTCTCCTTGCGTTTTTTTTCAGTTACTTATTCCATTATATTTGCCAAGAGAGAATAATATACTTGTGTATCACAGATGACGTAAGTATGAAATCTAAACAAGTAACCTTTTGGGGATTAGCAGCATGTATTTAAACGTGGTATAGAGATTTAGAGCCAGTAGCGAGTGCTGTTTGCACGATTAATTTATGTTTTTTAATGAGCAGATTTGTTATTTTTTAAACTGCTTTGACAACTTTCCTTGTACAATGTAAGAATGTACTGTAATTCAGATCTCCTAGATTTTAATCTCTAGGTATTTCAAGTCTCCTGACTGATTTGTAGTGGTAATGTTAAGAGAAAAAATGGGTTGACCTTCAATTGTGCCCCAGGAAAGGAACATGTTGACAATTGTTCTTGTTGTCTGTTTGCATATATACGATCCTTTGAAACTTAAACGACGTTCTGTCATCTCAAATGGCAATGTTGTTCCTTTTAACACTTTAGGATTTTGAGCGATCAAGAGCATTTACTTTTCTAAATGAAATAAAGAAAAGATTTCAAACTACATATGGATCAAGGGCACAGACAGCATTGCCTTATGCAATGAACAGTGAATTCTCCAGTGTGTTGGCTGCACAAATGGTGAGTGCAGTCTCTAACTGTAAATGATGCATTAGTAACAGAACAGACAGTTGTTTCAAATGAGAAACAACTGTGATTGAAAGGCTAGATATACTTTGTGCTTTAATTAAAACAAAAATTATGAGAAAACAAAGACACTGTTCATATTTGCTGTTTTAACTTTCTTTCATCCTGTTGTGCGCAACTTTGTCTCACTACTCTGACGGAGACTTTTTTGATTGCTTTGTGTATGTCAATTCAGTCAGTATCTCTCTACCACTATTCCTCAACTTTTAATAAATAACGTGTTTGTAGTTTAGTACAGAATAAAATGTTCTGTAAATCTTTATCTCCCTGCCCTCCCCTCAACAGAATATATCTGTTGAGAAGCTAGTAGTTAGATCTGTGATCTGAAGTTTGATATCACCTTGCCTAAGAATGGTGTTTAAAGTCAACATTCAAAAAAGCACTTGGCTATATTGACCAGAAGGTTACAAGTTCCATTTTTGTCTTAAGTTAGCTGATCCCAGCTAAGGCAGCTGTTAAAGATCTGTGGATACATCCAGGACATCTGAAAAGGGAAATAATGGTCGAGATTCCCAGGCTGTTGAGAGCTATTCATTGATACCACCAGCTCAATCATCGCTAGACTCATTGTTTAGGCTTGCACAAGGCAGATGTGGTCTGAAGACTTCCTGGCTCTGTATAACTGCACACGTGTATGTGCAGTCAGGAGAAAGTGTAAAGAGAATTATAGCTACTTTGTCCTGAATGTGTTGCCTTAAATTAAAGTGCAATACCTTGTCATTACTTTTATATGACATTTCTTGATCAGATATTTTCATAAAAGTCATCCTATGTGTTCATTTTATAAAAGGGTGTCAAACTAGGGAAGGTGAGGACTTTGAGTAATTAGATATAAACAAGGAAGAGTTGAGAGGGGAAAAAATATGGCATTAACTCTGGGGCAAAAGTGCTTATAATTTCAAATGTATGCTGTCCAGTTTGGCTTCTCAATAACAGACTGTTGACTCTTGTGGTCTCTACTTCAAGTTTGCTTTGTTCAAGCAAATGGTTTCGATTGAAGACACGAACTCTGAAGTTGTGAATCAATCCCATAGTGTATTTATTATTACCTCAATGAAATCATTAATTTTAACAAAATTACAGAATATAGAGTTGAAAAACCCTTTACGTTTGTTACCATTTTAATATTTCTGATTACCTTGTGTGCATCCAGCACTTAGTATAAATTCATACATAATCTCAAATAATTGTAAGAAACTTCCTTGAGCCTATGAAGATGATAAGGAAATTCTAGATTGGCAGTTATTCAGCATTGCTTTCCATGCAACTGGATATCTGAATAAGTAGCTTGAATGTAGACCTGCATAGATGTTGTGTGCATTTGCCCTTTTTTCCAAAATAGAGAATATTGAACTTGTCACATGATTTCAGAAACACTTGTCAGAAAACAAGAACTCTGATCGTGTTCTGGAGACGCAAGCACAGGTTGATGAGTTGAAAGGAATCATGGTCCGAAATATTGGTATGTATAAAAATGTCAATATGTGTAACTTTAGAAAATCTAGTTTGACGTCGTTCTCTTGGCCTTACTAATTTTTACCTAGCTGCTAAGTTTTGTGATAACTGTGTATTGAAATACACCAGTACCTCTGCCCTGAGGGGCCTGTATAAATTGTGAATTTACACCCTAGAAAATATTGATCTACAGTACAATATTAGTCACATTGCATTGCTTGACTGGCTTAGTTGCTTCAGTTTTTGTACTATTTTATGATTTCAGCATTGATTGTGAATCTGTTAAATCAAAATCCTCGTTCCCTATTCACACCAATGTGTTTTGGATTTAGTCAAATAAGATATAAATGATGGGAACACTTAGTGGTTCAGGCAGTAGCTCTGCAGAAAGGAACATGTCAAATCAATGACATTTCATCAGTTAAACCTGAAATTTTAACCCTCCAGATGCATCTTGACTTTGCTAGAAATGACATTATTTCAGATTTACAACATCTGCAATATTTTGCTTTTAATTTAATTCTCAGTACTTTTATTCATGTTTCTCTAAAACTGGGCTGTAGGGTGCGGTGAATATTTATGATTGCAGAAATAAGTGGTTAGTGCAAAATGTAGTAGTATATTTGAGGTTGACATCTACCATCAGAGTTGGCTCTGTCTGTTATGAGCAATTCTAAAATACCCTTCAGAGTCCTGACCTTTTTAGTCTATTATCCTTTTGTGCGTGTCTCTCACAAGGTTCATGACGTCTGTGGATATTTGTAATGTGATAAATTCAGGGAAGTGTGAGCAACCAAGAAAGAGGAACCACTGTAAAACTTCTTTGAGATTTTGTTTTCTGTGTGCTGTAAATCTGACTTGTGCTGTCTTTGCTCTCAATCAAAGCTTGCCTCCCCTGACTTTATCGTGTCTTTCCCTGCACTCAACTCCTGCCATCCCAAACCCCACATCTGTCTCAATGAAAACACCTTAGTGAATGCCCTTATTCATCCTCTCATGAGGCAACCTTATCAATAGAGAGGGGAGGAGATCGTGAGATGGTTAAACAGTTGAGATCAGTCATAGGTGGGACAATTTTGAGAGAGGAAATAAAGGATAAAAGAAAGCTTGGAGAATATTAGATCAGTCTTGTATAATCTGATTATCAACTCAATACTTTGCTACTTTTAATTGCTGTTGCCTCTGCTATGCCTTTCCCTCATCCCCACCAGATTATTTCAATCTTTATTTCTCTGTGCAGTAATCCTCATCTTCACACATTTTATGGCTAGAATTGTCTGCAGTTTTGGCACTTAGCCCTCTCTGTCCTATTCTTTCAGGATCATTCTGAATTGTATATGACTTATTTGTGACATGTGACACTAACTTAAACTTATTTCTGCTATCTCAACACCTTCTGTTTCAGTATCCAATGCAGAGCATTTGGTACTTTCTGTAGTTTGTTCCTCTGCCTAGTCTTCCTTTTCTGCCTGTAATCTTCCAATCGCTTTGCAATTTCCCTTCTATTTTGTTGCCCTTTTTCTCTCATCTCCATTTGTCCATTAAAATTGTTTAATTTGACTTCTGAATAATAATCCTTTTTTAAAACTAGGATGTGCAGAGATTTCACAGGCTTCCTTCCATCTTTGCACAGTTCAATTAGTACGTTATCCCTAACAATGCCTCTGTCACCTAAAGCCCTTGGGTATTAACTAACTCTCGTTGACTCTCCCAAAATACTCTTCCAATCTCTACCAGTGAATTTCTGTCCTGTTTCCACAGTGCCAGAATTTCCCTTTGCGTATTTACCCTCCAACATTTCCACAGCTCTTTAATAATCTGATCCATTATTACTTCCTCCTCCACCCTTCCTGTGTTGCACAACTCCATGGAGCTAAACAACATTCCATTATTACATATTTGAACTCAGCCAGCATCTCCAATACCTTTCCTTTCTACTGTATTCAGGGATGAGTACTTCTAGGCCTTAAGTTCTTTCTATCGATTTCAACTGGTACTCATTCTGTTTGAACAGTGCTGTTTCAAATCCAACCTTTCATCCATAACCACCAAGGCCAATTATTTAAATCTCTGCCAGCTTCATCCACTGCCTCTGTCTAACCTACCTGTGAAATCCTCGTGCATGTTTTGTCATCTCTACATTCCTTTCTCAAGTTCTCCTTGCTGGCTGCCATATTTCTTTCACCCTGCCCAAACCGTGAGCCACAATGTTTCAAAACTGCATAATCACTGCCACACATGAGGCTGTCCATTTACTTGATGTTGCTGTTAAGAAGCATATTCAATTTTGAAGCACTTCTCTTCAAATTCCTCCACAAATTCACAGTACGTTCTTGTCCTGCCTTCTTCAGTGGTCTCCTGTTATTTCCAGTAATATACAATTGTGTTAAAGGCAAATAGTTAAAATTAATTTTAAACTTAACTTGCAGTATGTTTGCGCAGTATGTATGCCAAGAATTAACATTCGATTGAGCTACAGAATTTCATCTGAAATATATGAACTGATTTCACAAGTGTTCTGAAATTTTGCTTTGATTGCTTTGCAATGTGGCTTCACCGGTCGACTTTCCCAATTTAGATTTGGTAGCACAAAGAGGAGAAAAATTGGAGTTGTTAATCGACAAAACTGAAAATTTAGTGGATTCCGTGAGTACCAAGTGTCTTTCTTACCACTCGCACTGAAATACAAAATGAATTCCAGTATAATTTACCTCAGGTGATGGATGACTTCTTCATAAGCAATGTTACAAGTTCAGAGGTGGAGGAGAGATTTATGTATAATATTCAGTAATGTCTTTTGAAGCCTCTTAAAAGTTTTAAATGTGCGTTAGTTTTCCACCATGACCACAAGTCTTTCCTCAGACTCTGGGGAAAGCCTGCAGTAAGATATGAATGAGGAACAAGAGTAAGCCATTTGGCCCTTCAAGGCTATTCCACCATTCAGTAAAACCATGATTAATCAGGTTTTAACCTAAATTCTACATTTTCTGCATATCTTGAAAAACCTTAGATCACCCCAAGGGGATGTATCTGCCTTTGCCTTTAAAAAGTATTGAAAGATTCTGAAACATTTCCTTTTTCGGAATGGAATTCCAAAGCAACTCAGACTTGAAGGGTGAGAAAGAACTGTTTCCTTGTCTGTTTTAAATATCTCCTATTTGTAAACTCTGACCCATAATTATAGATTTTCCTGCAAGAGGAAACATGCTTTTAACCTACACTCAGTCATCACCCCCAGGATCTTGTATATTTCAGTTAGGTAATTTCTTCTCACTCTTAATTCCAGAGCGCACAAGCCTATCCTTTCCTCATAAGCAATCACCTTAATCCAGGTATTAGTCTGATAATCCTTCTGAGCTCCTTCCAATACGCAAATATATGCAATATTTTTTCTTATTACCCATTGATTTGAAATGCTGGAATTTAGTTTGTGTTGGAATTGTGGGTTATTAAGTTAGAAAAGTGAGACTGCAAGTATATCTGCTCTTAATACATTATTTTTGTCATGCCTTGAGTTTTGTCTTTCTCCTTTCATATCTGCTGCTGCTGCTTTGTTAGAATTGCCACCTCAAATCACAAGATTCTAGCTCAAATTCCACTCCGAGGCTTGAGTACAAAAATCAAACCTGAAGCTTCTGTGCAATGCTAATGGAGTACGGCAGTGTTAGAAAGAGGTGCTGTCTTTGGGTGAGATGTTAAACCAAGGCTTCATCTCCCTGCTTGAGGGGATGTAAATGATCCCGTGGCATTTTCTGCCGAAAACCAAAACATTCCTCCCTGGTTTCCTGGCCAATTTTTAATCCAGCTTAATATCACGAAACAGTAGCAACACTTGCTATTTGTGGGAGGTTAACATGTTCCTATTGGCTAATTTTCCTTCGTTACAACAATGGGTACTTCTTTGCCTTTAAAGTGCCTTAACCACCTGGTAAGCATAAAAGGTGGTTTTCTCATGCGAGTATTTTGTTTTTAACATGCCCACTTATTATGGTGCTTGCTCTGGTTTTGCAAGCAGCCAAGGTAAAAAGCAGTGACTGAAGAACCTTTCCAACCTACTCCTGCCTCATGCTTGCCTTAAATTCTCTACCATCACAACATTCGTGTTCCTTTTTTTTCAATTCTGTTTGGAATCAAAAATCAAATATGTGTATTTATTTTTGTAGTCGGTAACGTTTAAAACCACCAGTAGAAACCTGGCCAGAGCGATGTGTATGAAAAACCTCAAGTTGACCATAATTATTGCCATCGTAGTAATTGTAAGTATATTTCTCTGTTCATAATGTAGCTGGTTGGGGGATAGAAAAACATATTAATGAACACGCTGATTGGACAGTGCTTCCCTGCTCTGAAATTCCTTAGTACAAAATGTCCTATTTAGAGTCCTGCATGTGATGTTTGGAGAGTTGGATGTTAAAATAGCAGCTTAGCTGCATTGCAAAACTGGTAATGCTTTGTTCTACTTTGTAACTGACAAAGGATTTTGACCCTGTTACAGCGAAGAATCTAGTATGGTTCCAAGTGACAATAAGAACTGGCCCTAGAGGGAGCTTCTGGGGATGCTATTCCCATGTATCTGCTGCACTTTTCTAGTAGAGGTTGCAAGTTTGGAAGGTGGTGTCTTGGAAGGCTTGGTGTCTTGTTGCACTGTACCCTTAGGTGACATGCAAGCCACAGTGTTTATTTGACTTATCCAGTTCAGCTTCTGGTCACTGTAAATCTTAGGATTTTGATAGTGGCAATTGAGCAATGGGAATGCTCTTTGAATGAATGTGATGGGCTGGTGACCAGATTCTCACTCTCCGTCTCCATCTCCCTGCGGTCATTGCCCAGCACTAAAGTGGTGCTGATTTGACCTGCCCTGCAAGTAACATCAAGCCTCAGATTTTTGCAGTATCTGAGCACAGATTGTTTCACTGTCTGAGCTGTTGCAAATGTCATTGTGCGCTCATCATTGCCATTTCTGGCCTTCTAATGTCGTTGAGGAAGAGACTTTTTTTAAAAAAAAAACATCCTCTGAGGCAAGAAAATTTTTCTGTCTAAAATATACTACCGCTTACTTTTTTGAACAGTAACCCCTAGTTGAGTTCTCCCATAAGTTGAAATGCCCTTTCAACATCCAATTTGTTAAGACCCTCGGATCTTGTTTCAATCAAATCACCGTTTACTCTTCTGAATTCGAACAAACGAGCCTAGCCTATCTGATTTTTTTTTCTGATTAACCCCCCCCCCCCCCCCCCGCCTGCCATTCCAAATATTGGTCTCCTAACCTTTCTCTGACTTACTTTCATTGCATTTAAATCTTCATCAAATACCTACAGTGTGGAAACCGGCCCTTCAGCCCAACAAATCCACACTAACCCTCCTAATAGCACCCCCCCCCCCTCAAAAAGACCCATTCCTCCTACCCTTTCCCTATAATCCTGAATTTCTAAGGCTAATACACCTCATCTACACATTTCTGAATACTTTACTTTTTTTTTAGTATGGCCAATCCACCTAACATGCACATCTTTGGAGGAAACTGGAATGCCTGGCGGAAACCCACACAGACACAAGGAGAACACACTCCAGAGAGACAGTTGCCTGAGGTTGGAATTAAATCCAGGTCCTTGGCACTGAGGCAGCAGTGCTAACCACTGAGCCACCGTGCTGATTTCTTTAAATAAGGAGACCACTACTCTACACAATACTCCAGATGTGGTCTCACTGGTGCCCTAAGATAACTGAAGTAAAACATCTGACCATTTTTGTACAGTCAGTCCCCCTCACACTATTTTTTTGTTACTTTCTAATCTCTTGCTGTGCATATTAACCTTTCACTTTGTGCTGTAGGATACCCAGTTAGCTCTATAACACTCAGCTCTGCAATCTCTCATTATTTAAATAATATGGTGCTCCTTTTATTCTTGGCAAGTTGTACAATTTCACATTTTCCCATGCCATATTCTATTTGCCTGATCTTTGTCCATTCAAGGGCACTGCAAATGTGTGTCCTCAAACTAAGTTAACTTGATGACAAAGAAAGAAGGTAAAGCACCATACCTTCAGTCTATCTTCTTCCAAGACATTTGTATAAATTGCAAATGGTTGAAGGCCCAACATTTGATCCCTGTGGCACAGTTCTCATTACAGTTTTACCGTGTAGAAAGTGAGGCATTTTGTCAATTGTTTCTTGTTTGTTAGCCAGTCTTTTTATCTGTATCAATACTATACATCCTACTATACATCAATCCTATACATCCCCATAAGTGAAAGCCCTGAGCTTTCACTTTCCATTATATCCCTTTAAGGTGATACCTTATCAAATACCTTCTGGAAATCTAAGCACATCCACGTGCCCCCTTTGCCCACAGCACATTACTACTTGGAAAAAAATGAATTGGGACGTAGAATCAGTGAACAAAAGGCCCCCTTACCATCAAGTCTGCACTGACACGAAAAACACCTGACCTTCAACTTAATTCTACTTAACTTGTACCCTAGAATGTTATGACATGCCAAGTGGTCTCCAGATCCTTTTTTAAAGGATGAGGTAGCTTGCCTCTACCAACCTTCTAGGCAGCAGAATCTAAACTGTTACCACCCTTTTACTCAAAAAGGTTTTTGCACATGCACATGCTCCTGCCCCCTCACCTTGAACCTGTGTCCCCTGGTGAGTGACGTTACAACTAAGTGGAACCGCTGCTCCTTATCCACTTTGTCCATACCCCTTTATAATCTTGTACACCTCAATCAGATTGCCCCTCAGTCTTCTCTGCTCCAGTGAAAACACCCCAAGTCCATTTTAGTACTATTTGCCTGTTTTGGCCTGTATCCACGCGAACCTTACCTATTCATGTACCTGTCCCAGATGTCTTTTAAAAGTTGTAACTGTACTGGCATCTACCACTTGCCCTGGCAGTTTATTCTGCATATGAATCACCCTCTGTGCAAAAGGGTTGCCCCTTAACTACCTTTTTTAAATCTTTCTCTTCTAACCTTTTAAAAAGTACGCCCTGTAGTTTGAACTCACCCACCCTAAGGAAAAGACCATTGCTACTCACCTTATCTATGCTCCTCCTGATTTTATAAACCCTGCTAAAGTCCCCAGCTTCTCCTTATAACTCAACCCTCCAATCCTGTTAACATCCTTTAAATCTTTTCTGCACTCTTTCCAATTTAATATCCTTGCTATAACAGGGTAACCAGAATTGTGCACTCTACTCCCCAGGCAGCATCCTGATGGATCTCCTTTGCACCCCTTCCTGTGCTATCACATCCTTACTGTAATGTGGCAAGCAGTACCCTAGCTGTGCGCTCTCTCAAGGTCTACAGAACTCCACCATGATTTCACTCTTCTTCCAATCCGTGCCATGATCGACAAAGGCAGGTGTTGACAATGTCTCTTTCACCATCCAACTAACATGCTGTTTCTGCCTTGATCTTTGGGCAAACACACCAAGGTCCCTTTGTTCCACACAACTTCCTAATGTCATGCCATTTGTTGAATATTTCCTTGTTAAATGACTCCTTTGAAAGTTTATCACCTCACTTTTCAGTGTTTAAATTCAATCTGCCACTTACCTGTCTATTTGATCATTCTGTTTTATGTCAAGAGCTCACCCTCACAGTTAATCACCCAGTCTTTGTCATCTGCAAATTTATTAATCCAACCCTCCACACAGACTTGTCAGTTATATAAACGATGAATAATAAGGGATCCAAATAGATCCCTGTGGTACGCTACTGGACACTGGCTTCCAGTCACTAAAGCAACCTTCTGTCATCACCTTTTATCTCCTACAACTGAGCCAATTGTGAATCCACTTTATTAAATTGCCCTGTATCCCCTATGCATTTGCCTTCCTGAAGATCTCCAATGTGGGATCTGTTAAGACTTTGCTGAAGTCCATATAAACTACATCAACCGTGCACTTTATTGTCATCTCAAACGGCCAGTCAAATCTGTTAGGCATGACCATCACCTTATGATGCCATGCATTCTATTCCTGACCAAGCCTGCCTGCCTTCAGAAATTTCACTAGTAGTTTCCCTATCACTGACCTGAAACTTAATGGTCTGTAGTTCTCTGGCTTATCTTTACAACCCTTCTTAAATATTAAACCATATTAACTGTTCTCCAATCCTCTGGCACCTCCACTTTGGTTGGAGAAGAATTAAAATGCAGAGACACTGTCCCAAAAATCTCCTTCTTTACCTGGGGCACTGTTCTTACGGATCTGAAGATTTGTCCATATTTAAGCTTGCCAACACCTCTGATCTTCCCTATGTGAATTTGCTCGAGAACTACTGGGTTCCATACCTTCATCTTCCATCTGTTGGGTGAAGATGGATGTGAATAATTTGGTTAAACGTTCTACCAATATCCTCTGGTTCCACTCACAGTTTGCCCCCTTGGCCCCTGGTCATTCGTGTTCCTATTGATATAGAACGTCTCAGGATTTTTCCCTACTGCTTTCTCGTATTCCCTCTTTATTTTTATAATTGCTTTCTTAAGCTCTGCCTTAATTTCTGTATTCCGCTAATGCCTCTACTGATTTAGTTCCCTTGTACCTGCTGCTGAAAGCCACCTTTTCTTTCTCATCGTATCCTGAATTATATCTGGTTATCCATGGTTCTGTGAGCTAATTAATCTTTCACCACTCTTAAGAGAACATGTTAGAAATGTGTACTCTCCCCAGTTACCTTTTTTAAATGTCCGCTATGGCCCTTCTGTAGATTTTTCCCTACCAGTAGCTGCTCCCAGTCTTGGCCAACCCTGCTTTGTTTTACTAAAATCCACACTCTCCTAAGCCAAACCTTTTTTCAACTTGTCTGTTTCTTCGTGCATAATAAGCTTAAATTGAACCACGTTGTGATTTCTAACACTAAACTGCTCCACCACCACTTCAACCACCTGCCCAGCTTCATCCTTACAACTACCCCATCCCTTGTTGACCGTCTACATATTGGTCTAAAAGGTTGCCCTGTACATATTTAAAGAAATCCTTTCCATCCAAGTTCTTAACAATGTCCCACTTAATGTTGGGTAAGTTGAAATCATGTTTGATAATTAACCTTTTGGTGTTGTTTATACACCCCTCTGAATTGTGCACAAATTAGCGCCTTGATTTCCTGCTAATGGGGGTGGGGTGAGGGGTTACTTGATAAACACCTACAACTGGCTGCCCTTTCTTTTTAATGCTCAACCACAACCCATAAAGCTTCAGTTGATGACTGCCCTCCAAGGTATCATTTCTTTATGCGCTAACTGACTCCTTAACTAAAAATGCAATGGCACCTCCTCTTTTATCCCTTCCTTTGTCTAACCTGAAGATTCTACAGCCCTGAATATTGAGTTGCTAATCCTGCCCTTCTTTCAACACCATGTCTGTCTTGCTACTATATCACACTTCAATGTGTCAAGCGTTGCCCTTGACTCATCCACTTAACCTGGGATACTTCTTACCTTAAAGACCATCCAGCTTTTCTTAACTCTCTTAAATTAATACAGCTGCACTCCCTCTGACTTGATTGTTTTGCTGTATGAATATTTGTCCTTATTTAGCTAACACACTGCCCCTTCCCCCTGCTTAATGAGTTTAAACTCCTTCTAACAGCACAAGCAAACTCTCCTGCTAGGATGTTTGCCCCACTCTTGTTCATCTGCAGACTATCCTGTTTGTTCAGGTCTTATCTTCCCCAGCAACAGTCCCAGACGGACAAGTCAAGGAGATGGGATGAGGTTGGTAGGTAGGAAATGGAGGTGCGGCTTGAGGTGGGAGGAAGGGATAGGTGAGAGGAAGAACAGATTAAGGAGGTGGGGACAGGCTGGGCTGGTTTTGGGATGCAGTGGGGGAAGGGGAGATTTTGAAGCTGGTGAAGTCCACGCTGATACCATTGGGCTGCAGGGTTCCCAAGTGGAATATGAGTTGCTGTTCCTGCAACCTTTGGGTGGCATCGTTGTGGCACTGCAGGAAGTCCATGATGGACATGTCGTCTAAGGAATGGGAGGGGGAGTTAAAATGGTTCGTGACTGGGAGATGCAGTTGTTTATTGCGAACCGAGCGGAGGTGTTCTGCAAAGCAGTCCCCAAGCCTCCGCTTGGTTTCCCCAATGTAGAGGGAGCCACACCGGGTACAGTGGATGCAGTATACCACATTGGCAGATGTGCAGGTGAACATCTGCTTAATGTGGAAAGTCATCTTGTGGCCTGGGATGGGGGTGAGGGAGGTGTGGGGGGCAAGTGTAGCACTTCGTGCGGTTGCAGGGGAAGGTGCCGGGTGTGGTGGGGTTGGAGGGGAGTGTGGAGCGGACAAGGGAGTCATGGAGAGAGTGGTCTCTACGGAAAGCAGACAAGGGTGGGGCTGGAAAAATGTCTTGGGTGGTGGGGTCGGATTGTAGATGGCGGAAGTGTCGGACGATGATGCGTTGTATCCGGAGGTTGGTAGGGTGGTGTGTGAGAACGAGGGGGATCCTCTTGGGGCACTTGTGGCGGGCTGTGAGGGATACGTTGTGGGAGACGTGGTCAAGGGTGTTCTGGATCACGGTTGGGGCGGCGGGGGAGTTGGTGGTGTAGTTGCGGTCCTTGAATGTGGACATCTGGGATGTGCTGAAGTGGAATGCCTCATCCTGGGAGCAGATGTGGTGGAGGCGGAGGAATTGGGAATAGGGGATGGAATTTTTGCAGGAGGGTGGGTGGGAGGAGGTGCATTCTAGGTAGCTGTGGGAGTCAGTGGGCTTGAAATGGACATTAGTTTCTAGCTGGTTACCAAATAGAATACCGTTTTGAGAGCGGGACCTGGGGTTCCTGAACTACCTGCTATTTCTGTTGGGCTGCTTGGTGGTTACTCATTCCCTTCCTCCTTCAGGTCCCTTCCTCTGCAGTGTGACCACCTCCCTAAACTTGATATCCACAATTGTCTCAGATTCATGGATGCTCCACAGTGTGTCTAGCCATCATTCCAGCTCTAAAACTCAAGTTTCCAGGAGCTGCAGCTGCACGCTTGCAGCACACATGCTGGAAATGTGCCCGACTTCCCACATAAAACAAGAGCGGCAAACTATGGCTTTGAGCTCTCTTGCCATGACTAAACCACTTAGGCTAAAAACTTCAGTAGACTTTTCTTAAAATAAATAAAACCAAATAAGTACCTACCTTTGCTTAAGCAATGACTTAGAATTTAATAGTTTGGAAATACCCACTTACTCCTCAGTCAACTAATCCTGTGGCCTTGGGTCACTTCCTGAAATGTGATTGCTAGTCTGCTCTGCTCCTGACATCCATGTTCGCCGCTGTGCTGCAACTGCCCCTGTTCCAAATGCATTCAATTCTGCCTCGGCTCCTTAGCCAGTTATGTGGAAACTACATTTGCTTGTCCCCAAGTTTGTTTTACTCTGCTCCTGCTGCATTGCCACTGCTCCTTGTGCTTGGAGTCATTTAACCATTCAGGAAACTGTGACTCTTCCTGATTAACCCACAACTTTAAGTGCCCTGCCTTTCCTGCTTTCTGTCTCCCTGTTTTTTTGAATAAAGGAGTTACATTTGCTACCTTCCAATCTAATGGAACGTTCCCTGGATCTAGAAAATGTAAAATTAAAACCAACCCATCAGCTATTCACTGGCAGTTCTTTAGAATGAAATCCACCACAGCCTTGTCAGTATGCTGTTCCAACAAATTGCCCTGTGCAATTTCTCCAGCCTCCCCCCGTCTCTTCTATATCTGAATTTGCAGATATTTCCACCATATTACCTTTATCTACTATAATGACTGTGTTTTCACTTCATCTGTCATTTTCCTATTCTACCTTTATCAAATTCCCCAAATGCACACTGGATTAGAATCAATGCTCATCTAGGTGTTTTCACAATGTTTGTAGAAACTCCAACCTGTTTCTATTATATTTTTCTCATTCTAAATCTCCTCCCTTTATTAATCTGTCATTCTTGCTGTCTCTTATTCTATACAACCTTCGGCCACATTTTGCAGAATTACATGGTTTCTCTTCAAATTTAATACTATCTTTAACTTTTCTAGTTGACCAAAGATGGTAGATTCTCCCCTTTTTGTTTCCCATCAGAATGTATTTCTTTGGATTCTGAAGTGTTCAATCATAATATTGCTGCTACCTATGGGTGCCTACACTGAGGTGTTAAGATTTGGCAGTCATTTCACTATCTAGGTCTGATACAACTTGCTCCATAGTTGGATCCAGATTGCTTTTGTGTTGGTATTTTTTTTTAGGAACTCACAGGATATGCTGTTCCAATCTAGACTGATTTTTTTTTTTTACTACGTAGATTAAAATGCTCCATGATAAACACGTTTCTGACGAGCTTCAATTATTTCTATTATTGTTTTGCTATTTGAGTTGTGACATCAAAGCCAGAAGTGACTTCCTGTCTTTATCATTGCTTGTCCTTATCTAAACCGCTTCTACATCCTAGTTTCTTGAATTTAGCCCCCGAAATTGGATCAGTACCTTTTTTCTAATACTGACAGCCATCTTTTCCAAACTTGTCCTTCCTAAATGTCATGTACCCTGTCATATTCTGGTCCTAATCTGACATTCTACAGCCATGTCTCTAAAGTGACTAGTAAATCATATTGTTATTTCAATTTACACAATCGGTTCACCTGTTTTTTGTTTTGAATACTGTATATTCAGATTTCACCACTTTCCTATGGACCAGCTTTTCACATGTACTGTTCATCTGTCTCGAAGTGTTGTTAAGTATATTATTTCATGACGGTAATGGGTTGGGTGGAGGAGAACGAAACTTGCAGTGCGAATCTGCTTTGATAGAGAAACTGTCTTTTGCAGGTTGTCATTTACATCATTGTATCAGCAGCGTGTGGTGGTCTCTCATGGCCGACGTGCATCAAGAAATGAGTAAGAGCTGGAAGGAAAGGTGGAGCAATCTTGTTTTAACCACTGGTACGCAGATGTCATTGGAGATCTACGTGAAATTCATCTTTTCTGCCTCCAAATACCATGCATTGAAAGGCTGTAGTTTCTGCTTGCCTTATATTTGACATTTTTTATACTTTTCCTATTAACTGAAGGAGTTACTGCAACTGAAATAAAAATCCATATTTTATTGTGTTCAGTTGTTGAGAAATAATTGTTCTAAAATTTTTAAAATTAATATAGTGCATTACTTTGACTTGAATCAACCTGTTGAGCACTTTCTAAAATGGTGCGCAGAAGACCAATGAGAAGCGCGACATCAGTTGTGATTGCCTTTCTTTTCTCTGGTGCCGTCCCTCCCTACCCCAGTTAAATGAGAATGATGCAACATCCTGACTTGTCTGAGTGGAAACAAATCATACCAGTCCTTCCTCCAAATCATCCAAGGGAGTTGACGATCTATTCTTCTCAAACAAATTGGGGAACTGTAATGCTAACTAGCGCTCTTTCACATTTTGGAAGGTGTTTGAAGTGTTGCATATCTCTAGAATTGAGGCATGGTGTTAATCAAAATGATGTTTGAATGGACACTGTAGTAATGGGAATCCTTACTGGACCAATGTAAAAATGTAAATATGTTTCTTATGTCAGTCGTGTAGCCAGTATTTATATATGGTACATCCCAGCAAATATACCATAGCAACGTGGTACAAGTGATTGGGTACCCAAATGGTTACTAATAATGCTGCTGTATGTAGAGCTTTTGTTTGCCAAATCTGTACATTTTTTTTATGGTTCACATTGAATGTGTTGGTACAGCTTTGATCTCTTTGCAGGCAGAATAAGAGTTTCAGTTTAAAGGTTTTGGTTTTCTGTTATAAAAACTGAACAGGCCTTTTTCGGGGGGGGGGGGGGGGGGGGAAACAGCCTTGATGATGTAGTCTCTGTAGACTTCTGGACCCAGAGGCAGCAAACTTTTTAAAATCTTAAACCATGTGTTCCTGTAATTTTGGATTTGTGACTGGAGATTATGCAGGGACTTGTGGTTTTATGATTTTTGTTTTATAGTGGTGGCTGTACACATTCACTTGTACAATTTTTTGGATTTGCATTCTTTTCAAGAAAAGCAAAGGTCATCCCTCTCATCGTCTCCATGTTTCTGATGTGAACTACTGGGTGATTGTGACTAAGAATGATGATCAGATGCATGGGATATGGATATTTATGAAGCTCAGCTCCGTGAGGTGGAACTTGTATGGTTCTGAGTGAGAATGACTTAGATCATTTCTTTTCAGTTCTGTTCCCTATGCTTATATCGACAATGATGTGGAATCTCATGAGGACTAAGAATGCAAGAAGATCCTTTTTTTAAATGTTTGTTTTGGTTTACTAAATACATGGGTTACTGTTGTGCCAGTTGTTGGGTAAAATGCTGTGCAGAATGGTTCCTATTGATCAATTGGTCCTTGTCAGGGAAAAGAAATGCAGCGTTTGTACTGTTTTTCCATCACTATTGGATTAATAAGAAGGGACAGTTGCATCAAAGTATCAACCTGTGATTATAAATATTAACTCCTAAGAGCTGTTGTTAAATATACATAATGCAACAATATGCAACTAGATTCTCACAGTTGGTGCCAAAACAACACTTTTTTCTCACAAAAATGTTATGCTTGTATTTTAGTTTTTGTTTTAATGGAAAATCTGTTAATGAACCCCCACCTCTAAAGAATCTGCTCAATGGGCTGTCATTTAATGTTACATCTTTGCCTTTTAACAAGCACAAATTTACAGAACGAGGGCTTTGTTTGAGTTAGCATGTAATCTCTGGTGCAAGTATTACTTTAAGATGGTGAAGTATTATCTGTTTTAATCAAGATTTATGCTTTTGTTTCTTTTGGTACTTCTTCCTCATTTTGTATCTTGAATAGTTGTGTAGATTGAAGCAAACCTAGATGTTACTAATTCGAGCTGTAGTTGCATCTCAATCATTTTCTACTGAAATCCCCCACTGTTCACTGTAACATCTTACATGATTGATGGAGTACGGTCTTGCTCATAGAAGATTCATGTGATATAATGGCCTCTAAACTGTACCTGTTCCCCACTTTACTTATCTCCTTTTGAAGGTTATTCAGATCACTGTCCAAGTTTTAAAACTGCATAATTGGAAATGTATTAAAATCAATCTTGCTTGTGATAAAATATTAATCACATTTGTAATATAAATCTTGGCTGTATAAGAAGCTTTTGCTCTTGTACTTTGCATTATATTGAATGGTAGAAATAAATATGTTTAAACAAGTCTATTTGTTTGTTGCATCTTATTTTAATTTGGTACAGCAAGAGAATTTAATATTTGTGGAGCTATAAAGCATATAGCTGTGTGGATTCTGTTTTCCAGTGGTGTTGAGTACAGTCCAATTTGTGCACTTAAATCAGCTTTTGAAATTTTTTTTCACAGTTGCACAATAATAGTTATTAAACTCTTAATTTGGTTAATCATAAATTGGCATCTTTAAATGAAATTTTATGTATTGTCAGACTTCATGGTATGGTTTTCTCTCTAATATTACTTTATATTTTTAATGCAGAAAACAAATTGCAAGATACAAACTATATTTCTAAATCCACAAATGTTGCTATTTGAACACCAGGACAATCTGAAAAGTGCCTCACTGGAGGCTGCTGAGTAAGGTGAGGACCCATGGTGTTGGAGGTGAGCTACTGGCATGGATTGAGGATTGGCTATCTGACAGAAGGCAGAGAGTTGGGATAAAAGGGTCTCTTTCAGAATGGCAACGGGTGACGTGGTGTCCCACAGCGTTCAGTGTTGGGGCTGCAGCTGTTCACTATATATAAATGATCTGGATGAAGGGACTGGGGGCATTCTGGTAAAGTTTGCTGATATGAAGTTAAGTGGACAAGCAGGTAGTACTGAGGAGGTGGGGAGGCTGCAGAAAGATTGACAGTTGAGGAGAGTGGTCCCGGAAATGGCTGATGAAATTCAATGTGAGCAAATGCAAGGTTTTTTTGCGCGTTTTAAAAAAAAATACAGGCATGGACTATTTTCCAAACAGTGAGAAAATTCATTTAAAGGCAAAGTACAAAGGGATCTGGGAGTACTAGTCCAGGATTCTCTAAAGCTTAGCTTGCAGGTTGAGTCTGTGATTAAGAAAGTGAAAGTGACAACATTACATATCTCAAGAGGGTTGGAACGTAAAAGCAGCGATCTGTGCTTCTGAGGCTTTATAAAGCTCTAATTAGGCCCTGTTTAGAATACTGTGGCCAACTTTGGGCCCTGCATGTCAATAAGGACATGGTTGGCACTGGAGCATGTCCAGTGGAGATTCACATGGATGATCCCTGGAATGATAGGCCCGGATCCTGGGATTGTATTCATTGAGTTTTAAGGTTGAGGCGATCTAATAAAAACATACAAGATAATGCATGGCTTAGAAAGGGTGGATGCTAGAAAGTGCTAGAAAGTCATTTCCATTAGATGGGGAGTCTAGGACTTGTGGGCACAGCTTTAGAATTAGAGGGAGCCGATTTAGAACGGAAATGAGACATTTCTTCAGCCAGTGTGTGTGGTGGGCCTGTGGATTTCGTTGCCTTGAGGACATTTTAATGTCCCAGACTCCCCTGTGCTCCATGGCAGAGATTGATAAATTCTTGATCTCATAAGGGCCACAGGGAGAGTGTGGGTAAGTGGAGTTGAAATCCCTATCAGCCATGATTAAATGGCAGAGTGGGCTCGATGGGCCAAATAGCCTTACTTCCACTCCTATGTCTTATGGAAATTAGGTCAGACTTTAAGGATAATTGTACTTGAGTTCTATCAAAGTTCTACCTTCCTAAGAATCCTGTTCAAAGTGGTACCAGGCTATCAGTGGAATTCACTTCCAAATTTCAACTTCACTTTCTTATTCATTGGGCTCATAACTACTATTGGGGAAATTTGCCCCAGTGCAAGTATACTTTTTACACCTTGATTGTAGACTAAAATGACTGCATTGCTTTGTAACAATGTCTGTAGAGGCTTTTCTAAAGAAATTTGAACTTCTCAATTAATAGCTGAAAGATAAATTACATGTAAAACTGATGCAATATCATTTGTTGATCACTGTGGTTCAAAGCACAGCTCATCTAATTTAGTATAAATAAAACATCTTGCCTTTTGTTACACTGGCCTTTGAGATGAACTTTCACTTCCCACAGAATTAGTTCAAAATGGTTCTTGGCTCCAGAGGGTTTTGTTTTTTTTTGTTTGGTAACTTGTAATCCCAGAAAAGACAAGACACTGAGAATATTATTGGGGATGGTTTTTAACTAAGAGACAGAAGGCTGCCATTAAAATGACTAATGGAATGAAGCAATGCTGAGGGTATTAATTCCAACAGAGGGAGGGAATAAAGAAACTAGCACCATACCTAGAAATGATACCACTGGCAGATGAAGCCTTCACACTAGTGAGACTCATTGCCCTATAGCCACTGTGGACTGAGACATCCTTTTGGCTCCACCAAGTGTACCCAAAGATGCATCACTGTGACAACCTGCAGCCAGATCCACAGTATGGCCATTAAAGAGGCAATGAGACCAAACCTCACTTGCAGCATGTACAAAAATCAATAATACCCAAAATACCCAATAGTAGTTTAATAGCCTTAATTACCTGTGATTCAGATTGGTAGCATACTTGGCTGGGTCATAAGTCAAAAAGTTCAAATCCCATTTTGAGTTCCAAAACAGAGGCTAACACACCATAGCAGGATTGAGATCACTACATCTGCATGAGCAGACAGTTGGAATATTTATTTTAACACCATTTGGTAAAAAAATTCCCCTGATGCTATTCTTAAAAGCAGAAATTATCCCAGATGACCTGACCAATATTTATTCTTTAGCACAGAATAGACCCTTCAGCCCATGATGTTGTGCCGACCATTGATAGTCATGTATGCACCCTCAAATTTCTGTGACCATATGCATGTCCAGCAGTCTCTTAAATGACCCCAATGACCTTGCTTCCACAACTGCTGCTGGCAATGCATTCCATGCTCTCACAACTCTGTAAAGAACCCACCTCTGACATCCCCTCTATACTTTCCTCCAACCAGCTTAAAAACTATGACCCCTCATCTTAGCCATTTCTGCCCTGGGAAATAGTCTCTGGCTACAAACCCTATCTATGTCTCTCATTATCTTGTATACCTCAATTACCCACTCCTCCTTTTCTCCAATGAAGAGTCTGAGCTCAGTCAACCTCTCTTCATAAGATAAGTCCTCCAGTCCAGGCAGCATTCTGGTAAACCACCTCTGAACCCTCTCCAAAGCATCCACATCTTTCCTATAATAGGGCAACCAGAACTGGACACAGTATTCCAAGTACGGTCTAACCAAAGCTTTATAGAGCTGCAACAAGATCTCAACTCTTAAACTCAATCCCCCTGTTAATGAAAGCCAAAACACCATATGCTTTCTTAACAACCCTGTCCACTTAGGTGGCCATTTTAAGGGATATGTATCTGCACACCAAGATCCCTCTGTTCCTCCGCACTGCCAAGAATCCTATCCTTAATCCTGTACTCAGCTTTCAAATTAGACCTTCCAAAATGCATCACCTCGCATTTATCCAGGTTGAACTCCATCTGCCACCCCTCAGCCCATCTCTGCATCCTGTCAATGTCCCGCTGCAGCCTACAACAGCCCTCTATACTGTCGATGACACCTCCAACCTTCGTGTCGTCTGCAAACTTGCTGACCCATCCTTCAATCCCCTCATCCAAGTCATTAATAAAAATTACAAACAGTAGAGGCCCAAGGACAGAGCCCTGTGGAACACCACTCACCACTGACTTCCAAGTAGAATATTGTCCTTCTACTACCACTCACTATCAACACGATATTTTTTAAAAACTGGTCATTTTCACATTAGTGTCTCAGTTGTAGGAAATGTGGCAGCAATTTTCATGATATGTAAAGTACCAACTTCTAGTGGTCTTGAGAAATCAGACAAAAAGAGCTTCATTTTGCTTATGCATCCTACCCTCATCTTTTGAGGTTGATTAGAAGTAGGTCAACGGAAGGGAGATGGTTTTGTGCTGACTCATGTGGTTTCACAGACTGGTAACACTGACATGTTTGTTATGTTGGTCTTCATAAAAAATGAGTGCAAGTTCCATGTTGATTCATACAGATGCAAAATCAAGGCTAGAAATGGAATTGGGATACAGAAAATCATGATATCACTGGCAACTGGAACAGGTTGAATAGACTGACAGCATATTCAACATGTGCAACAGATAACAGTTGAGATTTTTGTAATCTGAATCTTAACTGTCAGTTAGAAATTATATTGAGCAAGAAGCCCATGTGTTTAAGTTGAAAAATATTATATTAACTACATCGTAGCACTCTTTGATTTGCTAGGAATTTTGTAACAAAATGAGATAAGCAAAAGAAAACTTGTGCTATATTGCAGATTTTTTCTGACTTGGTGATTACCATACGCAATGCCCACATAAACATCTATCAAAAAAAGATAATGTCACAGAACATCATTATCTTGGACAGTTTTGCCATTCTTTGGCTAATGCTGAGTCAATATCTTACTGCCTACTAACATCATTGAGAGGAGATCACAAGGACTGTAACAGTTAAAGGAAAAGGCCTACCACAACCTTGCAATCCAACCTAGGCATGGGGGCAGTAATGGTTCTTTTCCTTCCAACTGTACTAAGAACAAACAAACAAAATATTTTGCTTGCTGCATGTGAACAATAGCAATGCTTTCCTCAACATCCTTTTGTGTTGACAGGATTATAAGTCAGAAACTAAGTTTGTTGAAATTTGAAGCGCCAGTGGGGCATATAGTAATTGCTGCACGTCAAAAGATTAAACCACATTCAGAAATTAATCCAAAAAAGTTTCATTTAATAAAGAAATTCAAGTGGAATGCCTTTTACACTTAATGACACTTAATGTCAGCAAAGGAAGGAAATAAAAACACATCATGACTTCATGCTGGTCTACAACTGACTATAAGCAGACAGTTAACGCTTCTATCTTATAAAGACTTTGCAATACACAAATTCAAAAGTTGTTCAATAACGTCCTGTAAGAACTAAAATTGAAAACAAGCTAATTGAGTTGCTTGAGAATGGCAATTATGAAATTCACACATAGCATAGACCTTACTACTAACTCACAGAGATTAGTTGCGTTAGAAATATATTTTGAAGACTCAATCCCATTCTTCAACTGGTTTGCTGCTGACTGGTAGATAACTGATATTTCTTAGTGAGGGAAAGTAAGGTAATTGATCCAATCTACACTTCAAACTTGGCCAGATAAATTGTATATAAAAATAGGGCATACTGATCAACATAAATAGTATTTAGCAGTTTACTATTGAAACTTGCTATAGACCATTGTTCCCAAAAAAAGTGGTGTTCTCTTTGAATTATTTGAACTAACTGAAAAATTTCAATTTTGTACTGAAACAGAAAATTGATGGGCTGAATTTTTGTCCCCTTTCCCATTTGATTATTCAAGGTTTCACAAGGGTTATACCAATTCATCTTCCTGTGTTCCAAATTTACACTGCACTTAGATCACACTTGTAGTTCAGTCAATTTCTCTTTCAGTTAAAAACATGCTCAGAGATCAAAACCTCACTGTGCAAATGTGAGACCTTTGACTTGTGTGCAGGGAGCATCTTGGCACGTGGGGGGGAAAAAAAAAAACTTGTCAGGTGACAGCAGGCAAAATTAGCAGTAGCTGGGAATTGTGAAAGAATAACTAACAGCAATTGATCACCACCACAGAGCACAGGATCTATTACATCATTTCAACATTACAGTTGATTTAGTGGAGTGGCTAAGAGATCAGTAGCAACGTTCTTGAAACCTTTAAACTTACTGCACTACATCACAAGAAATACTGTCTTTTAAACTTTCACTTCAACACAGATGGAAACTTTTGTACTCTGGGGCAGGGACATACCAAACTATGATGCCTAGGGAGGTCACAAGATTTTGGGGTCACAAGCTTCAAGGCAAAAGGTGGCTGTGAAACTTGAACTGCATTTTGATTGCTCAGATGTCTCCTTTAAATGGTTTTATTTCCTGGTCAGTAGATATGCCTCAGTCTGATTGGAGGCCCAACTGCTTCTGAACCACAGCCAATGAAAGGCAAGTGTGAACTTTGTTCAGTTTTAAATACCTTGCCCCACCAAATGTCCCCGTGATCCTATTCATCAACCATACCCCTAAATCCTCACATTCAACTTTTCACTTGAATCACGAGGCATTAAAATGTGTTCAGAGCAGAGAAACAAGGTCAGCACTATCTTAAGAGAGTAAGCATGTTTTGTTAAATACTGCGCATTTGGAGCACTAAGATATTAGATGTTCAACTTACAAAAAGTTGAAGACTGTTCTCAGCAGCTCCTGCAGAATCCAACAAGTACTTGAGAAAGACACAGACTCCTGAGTTCATGCAACATAGTTTGATCAATTGCAACACTAGCTCATACAAAAAAGCTGCTGTGGCTCTTATGAACCAATCTTTACATAAGTTGCTCAGTTCTTTTCTGAGAGCTTGCAAAGGAATGTTTAAGTACTTGGCAACTACAGACACCTCCAAAGACTGATCTCACTTTTTTTTGCCTCCTTCTGTTGTACACTGATTTAAGAAAGGAATGAAAAGAATTAGATGTGAAAGTATCAAGGCAAATTGTGATTGATTCTGCCACTGAAAAGATTGAGTGTTACATAATTTTACCTCAAATTCAGAATAGGTTTGGAGAGTTCAGGTTTGCTCTGCATAAAATATGTAAACTAAAAAAAGGTACCTACATGAAGTGACCCGACTTTATATAACAGAGCTGATGATGCAATCAACAGGAGGCCAGAAAACAGAATCCTGGCATAGATGGTCTATGACTTTTAAAAACCAGTCTTTACAAAATATTGTTCATTGCCAGAAACTGAATTTTTCTCTCATTTGATTTAAATTGGACTTCTGCCCAGCCAGCTGGGCTTCCACTTCATCGGGTGCCAGCAGCTTGAGAAATCTTTGGGTTTTCCTCAATAGCAGCCTTCTTTCCACTTGTCTTCAGTCACAGTGCTGTGTGTCTTCGGGAGTTGTAGTGTCCTGATAATAGGATAACTCAGTTAGTTCCAATCATATTGTAACAGAATAACAAGAAAAGCTCACAAAAACAAACAGTTTGTTGCAGCAAACCAATAGCAGTGCTTGATATTGTAAGAAATCGACTGGCAATGGCGAGTCTCCAACTAGCAAGCAGCCCACTATTGGGGGAAAAACCATTATCCCCATTCCTCTTCCGATTACCTATTATATATTCTTTTATTTCTAACCATCTCAAAATCAGCTGGCTGTGCATCAATTGCATTACTATCTGAATATTCTTTGCCATTACTAGATCCCATTTTTCACCTTGACTTTTCAAACTCTTCACCTTCAGTATTTTGTTGGCTTCAGTTGGCAACAATGGTTAAAAAGATGGGGCAAAAAAATGTTGACAGGTGGAAATTTTTGCAAGTTATTATTGCAAGCATGAAGTTGATCAAGTAGTTGCTATTTTTAAGTTGTCAAATTAGCATATTACTTTGGCAAGTGGTTTCAGCATTTTGTGAGGATTTCTAAAGATCACCATGTCTGCTTCGACTCTTTAAAAAAGTGAGTATGCATCAGCAGACTTTAAACAGGCTGCTTCTCATTTAAATAAAATGGGTCCAGCAGGCTGCACTTTAAGCACATGTAGGTGAGGTAACATGAAAAAGAACTAAAAATATAAAACATGCTGTAAGAATTCATATAATGGTCTGTATGAGTGTATCCGAGTATTTTTTTGTCTCTCTGCCTCGGTCAAAAACAAATAATTTAACAGGGCACACAGGACATACCAGGGATTTAACATGTGTTGGTTCCACCAATCATTGAATGCATGTGGAACCAATACAGGTTAAATGGCTTGTAGTATCATAGCCAATGAACAGTAGCTATGGTAGAGAACACCTGGTGTCAATATAGCACTTGAAGACTGCAGTTCCAAATTGATGGAATGTTGGTAATATATTAGACTTGCCTGTGAAGAAAAATCAGAGTTAACGTTTCAGGTCCTCTGGAACAAAAGGAGGCTCACCAGACCCGGAAATGTTAACTTTTTTTCTTCATAAGGGCTGCCACACCAACTCAGCTTTTCCAGCAACTTCTGTTTTTGCTCTTTATTTACAGCATCTGCAATTCTTTTTGTTTTCGTTAGACTTACCTCCTTGCTGGCTGCAAAAGCTTGGTCTTGGAAACGGAAGAAGTGGGAGTGCAAGTGCTAGCGCTAGCAACCCGTGACTTAGTTGGGGTGCCCTTAGGGACAGGAACTGAGCTAGACGATCTTCCGTTTGTGGTAACGCCAGTCGGTGAAGAAATGCTTGAACAAGTTGAAGACTGGATTCTACGAACAGTACTGCCAGAACATGGGTATGCCGTTTTCACTGGATGCCTTGTCGTTAAGGGAGAGTTACTGTTTGCAATAGCTTTCACTGGCTGTCTGCTTGAGGGAGAAATTTGGCTACTGTTACCAGTAGTATATCTGATCTTACCAGATGAACCTAGACAAAACAGAGAAACTATTAACAAGGCACTTGTTATTGTTATCTTCAGGAGCATCTTCTACATAAAGCTACTTTACCCATCCTTTAAAAGGTGACAACTAAAATTTAAAAACATGGACTGAAGAGCCAAAATTTCAAAACAGTGAATTCCATTCCCACCATAAATAAGGCATGTAAAAAGCTGAATTTATCCATTTGGCTGAACTGACGAACTTGTGATACATCAGACAGCTAAGGTGCTCCAACATAAAAATTGACTAAAATTACACCATAACTGAAAGAACAATGTCCATCTTCCACTCAAGAACCTTGCATCCTTTAGGGCTTGATATCAAGGTGAACAATTCCAGAGTATGATCACCTTCTTCCATGTTTATTACCCACTCCCACACCCCCAGATCCTCTAATGAAATGGGTTGCTTTAAGGACAGCCAACCCATTTTCCACACTCACCACTCCCATGTCAGCTATCAAGCTTCACTCTCCCCTGGCTTACTATCAACAATCTTCTTTCCTCCCTCTCTCCTTATATCACCTTCCCGGCCCCTACAAAATTGACACGTTACAAATTTGAAAAAAAAAATCAATGAACACAAACTGCATTCAATACAAACTAAGTGGTGGGATTATAGCAACCAAAAGGTGCAACTGATTCAATAATTAATATTGAGCAGCATAGGTCAGCTACAAAGCCAGTTTGTAAGATTCCACATTTTCCAGAAGAGCTGGTTTAAAGAAAAACTTAGCCACAAGAAGAAAATGGGAGATAATCTTAGGGCACCTTTCCTATTTCATAGGCAGCATTTCTCACTATTACAAACTGAATCTGTATTATCGACGTTACATGCATACCGCAATATTGTTTATTTTGGATACCTTGTCAAGCAAGTGTTGATAATTCAAGAGAATATACCTGATGTTATGTCAAAATGGGGCAGAAGGGAGCTGTCTATAAATCAGTGCAAATCAATGCAAACTGCTAGCGATTCACTGTTGATTCAGCGAGTGGGGTTTCACACAACACTGTCAATAGCAAAAGTAATGATGGGTCAAGGCCTGGAATATTAACTGCTTTAATCTCCATTGATGCAACTAGACCAAGTGTTTTCAGCATTTTCCATTGTTTTTGTAACTAATGCAACAATTTACAACGTTGTTAATGACACTTTAAAGGGGAAGAGCACTCCTCTTCCTCTACACCAGTTGCATTCGTGGTCATACTGGAGTCCATTCACACTGGCGGCTGATTTTACTGCAACAATTGCTTTCACATGTTTCTTGCCTCAACATTAATATTCAGTCTTAATTTGAAGAAATTGTATAATGGCTGCATCTTGATCACTTGAGGTATCTATTGAACATAATCTTTAACTCTATGAGAGACAGAGTTTAGCTATGCAAACTTGCAGTTCAGTCAAAAATTTTTAGTCAAAATTGTCACTCTGGATAAATCTGATCTAAAAATATAAAACACTGGGAATCTGAAACAAATACTGAAAAATGGAAATAGCAGGTCAGGCAATACCTGAGGTGCAACACAGAAACAGGCCTAAATGATCCATCAGAAGCTTGCAATGGTGACTGTTTCTCTCCATGGATGTTGCCTGACCTCAGTATTTCTCTGAATTTATTTTTATTTTGAAAGCCTTTTATTTGTACCAATGAGTTCCTGCTTAGATCACAGCACAGGAGAAATTAGTTGTTGTGCTAATTAGGCATTTCTCCAACAGTATGATATTCAGAGCCAAGTTTCCTGGTGAACTAGCATAGTCTTATTCTGTATACATCCAGGCTTATTTAACTATTAGATTGCAATTAATCCCAAATCAGAGGCCAATCCCATAAGCAGTGTACTCAGAATCCTTTTCATTGCTGGATGAGAGTTGTTTGTGCAGCATTAGCCCAATAAAAGGAAAGTTAGGAAAAGAGGCTCTCACAAACATTAGACAACATTAAATCAAATATTAAACCTTGCAATTTAAAATGTGAAGTAACCAAATTCCTCAAGTTGAGACACGATAAATCTTCAAACTGACCATTGGTCAAGTTCCTAGCTGACCTAGTCATTGTTTTGGATGATAATTAATAGAAAAGCCTTTTTATGTTCAATCTTACTTTGAAATTCTCAAGTAAAAACAGAAAGCTAGGGAGTCCATCATATCAAAAATTTTACCTGGCAGGCTAATTTCACACTTGAGAAAACTGAAAATATGCGCTTCGAATGAGTAACTGGTTAATGATTTCCTTATTTCTCAGAACAGATCCAACATGACGTACCAGCTGGAGACTGCTGCAATCGTGAAATTCGACTGCTGGGTATTTGCAAATTAGATTCAAAGCTTTGACTGCCTCTACCAGAATCAGAGCCACGAATCCCCGACTTGGCTAGATTGGGCATGCTGCGACGCATTTCCTCTGTAACAGAATGAAGTAAGGCTTAGCTGACCCAGCTTACATGCAACTCCAGTCTAACAGAGTGGTTTGGTTAAGTGCTCTCAGCAAACAGGCTTGGTCAACAAATGCCACCTTTCAGACAGCTGTCAACATCTAAAAACAAAAAAAAATTTACATGTTCAACATTCAGAAAATCCAGAAGATGAGCACTTTGTCCATAAAGATAAGTAGAGGTGTTTATCATCGACACGTAGATGCACCAAAATAGAATATTCTAGAATCACAAGTTCAACATTGAAAGAAAGAATTGCACTGAACAACATTCACAGAAACTTTCATTTGCTCAATTTAACTATAGATTTAGTACCTTGATTTTTTGTATAATTCATTAGCTCAGACACACGACCCTGCAAACAGCGTCGTGAAGGCCGAACTCTAGCTGCATTTGCTGCTCCTCGAACTGGAGACTGCGATCGAGGTGAGTTTCGTGGAGAAGGCGAATATCTATGCACGCTGTACTGGGGTAATGAGTAATCATATTCATCTTCATCATCCAAACTGTAAGTATCAAATTCCTGATCGCTGTAAGTACCTCTCCTGAGGGAATTTAATGAGGCACTGGAGCTGCGACGGGAAGCAGATGCTGAGCTTGAAGCATAGTCCTGACGGAGACCTTTTTAAAAAAAAAAAGCAGAGTTCCATAATTAAGTAGAATTTTGTTTCTCTTTGCTCACCTCAAAAGCAGACACAAATAGGCATAGACGTCATGCTGCAAGACCTAGCCACAGAGCATTGGCAAGACCAAAAACTTGGAAAGTTGTATACAGATTGGTCAACAGATTCAAGGAAAGATACGATTTTACACAATACAGCAGAAGTTTGTTATATTGGTTGATAGAATGAAAGGTTTGTCCTCCAACGAGAAAATGAGTAAACTGGGCTTATTCTCTTTGGGGTTGAGAAAGATGAGGAATGATCGGATTGAAACATTAAAAAGGATCGCCAAGAGGGCTGGCAGACATTGTTTGCCTGGCATGGGAAATCAAGAATATGTGGGCAATGTCATGATAATGAGCCAATCATTCAAGACAGATGAACATAAAAGTTTCTTCAAAGGGTTATGAATTCTTAGAATTCAACACCACATGGTTATGGATGGTCCCCATTGTCAAGTATACTTGTGACAAGGGTGCCAGTTATTTTTCCTCAGGGACTTGGGGGATACAGGGAGCAAGCAGAAGAGTTCAACTGAAGCATTAGATCAGCCATGATTGTAGGGAATGCCAGGACAGGTTTGGGGAACCATACAGTTGTCTCCTGCTCTTGTTTCTTATGTTCCCATGGAATAATCAACATCTACCTAGGGCAGGCTGTTTCACATTACCCAATGAAAACGAGATAATATTGTACTATTTCATACTTTTCCCCACTTACTTTCTTCCTGTAATCGAGCCATGATCTGGACATCTGTCAGATCTTGCAATTTATACCCCATGGAGATGGAGTCGTCAGAGGTGCTCAACTCACTATCAATGGATGACTGGGAACTCAGTGCTGAGTGGATGGTTGGATAACCTTCATAAGTCAAAGAGAGATGGAAAAATAAATGTGAAATATAGTAAATAGCCAAAGCAGATTTGCAGGAACACTTGATCAAAGTACTAACTCAATTGTCAAATATTAGACAGATGCAAATATTTTTCTAAACAAAAAAAGTCACATGGTTAGTTGGTCATTTCCTTGTTGATTTTGACTGACACCAATTCTCTGCTGGCTCAAACAGATACATGATTTTAAAACGCTAGTTTGATAAATATTAGTAACAACTGAACAAACCACACTACATCTAATTTTTAATATATAAAAACAGGACAATCACATGCAAGATGGATTCAATCTTCTTAAAATACATGGCAGTGCATTACAATAAGAACAACTCACATACACAAATAAGAAATATAATCGAAAAAGAGACAGTGGTGCAAGTGGATTATCATTGTTTTTCATTATTGGAATCAGAGTTCGAATCGAAACCCAGGCTGATTACGTAAATGTTTTCTCCACAAAAGACTCCTGTGTGAAATGCATGGGAACCAGTGAAACCACTGAGCAAGAGCCTAGAAAATAAATTGCTCCAACCTTGGCAAGCTCGTGTAAGCAACAAAATAAAATCCAAGCTGGGAAAGTAGGAGGGACTCAATTTTATACAAGAAAGTAGCAAGTTTTATTTTTCACCCAACATGTAACTTTGTTGATGTTTAGAAAAAAAGGTAAATCTTTTGCTTATATTAAGATCATGAATAGACTGTGAAATAAACATGAAGGCACACAAAGGTGACAATGTGTTTCATTCACAGAATCTCCAGTGTGGAAACAGGCCCTCCAGCCCAACAAGTCTACACCAACTCAGAGCATCCCACCCAGACCCATGCCCCTATAACCTACCTCATCTACACCTCCCTCAACATTACGGGCAATTTTTCACAGCCAATCCACCTAGCCTGCACATTTTTGGACTGTGGGACGAAACCCACACAGTCACAGGGAGAATGTGCAAACTCCACACAGTCACTCAAGGGTGGAACTGAACCTGGGTCCCTGGCGTTGAGGCAGCAGTGCTAACCACTGAGCCACCGTGCTGCTTCCTAATATTTCAACAACCATCTCGAACTTTGTTACGACGGGGAATGGCTGAATCCCTCTGATAATTAAACTAAAACACGCCCCAGTCTGTTATGACAGGAGTAGGGGTTCCACTCTGATAATTAACCCCAAAACACCAGGGGAGCTGGTCTTTCCCCTCAATCTATTAAGAGTGTGGTTAAAAGAGAGAGAATCCCTGGTCTCCACTTTACAAGTAACAAGAAACAATTTATTTAACCCCAATGAAAAAATTAACAAAATTACTAACAAACTGACTGCTCCCTAAAGGGGAACTATCAGTAGTCTAACTAGTCTAAATTCTACTGGAATGCTGTTTAAATAAAGTCAAGTCCCATTAATATAACCCAATTAATAAAACAGTAATAAATTATAATTTAATCTGTCCAAGTTCACACAGACTGGAATATTCTTTTGTCTCTGGTCTCTTCACAAATGCTTTTCCTCTGCTAATTCTGCTGTCAGAAGTGTTTTATTTCTATAATTTCTTCAATGAGGACTTTGAACTAAAAATATTGCAGTACCTTTAATTAATTAGATGGTGGTCTCTCGGAAAGGTGAAATGGTGCTAACTGTGGCAGGCGGCAGTGGTCTCTCTTTCAGCTGGCACTCCTCCAATTTTCCAAATACCCTCGTCCATTATACCCGAAATGATATAAACAAATTTTTTAAAATATGCTAGGTTTCACACTTTCAACACCAGTTTTAAAATTTCACTAGCTTTGGATCGCTGAGTTTGTTTTATATTAATTATCTAAGGTCAAACTCATTGTCGCAACATCTGCTGTTTTGCCTGCCACCTCTAAGGTTTATTTGATACAATTGTTTTACTTTTTGAGGCTCTCTGTACTGGCAACTTCAGCTGAAGTACAGACAAAATACAAATCTCTTAAAAGGAACCACACATTTTCACTTCCTACCTTCCAACTCAATTACTCTACCCAGCTTCATAACATTCTTCCATAGGATATGGGCATTACCAGTAAGGCCCTCTAGGCACATCCCCAATGAACCTTGAGCAGTCTTGCTAGTCGTTTCCATCGGCATTTGCAAGTAAATCACAATGCTGCGAGTCGAGTCATTTGTAGGCCAGACCTGACTGGACAAGGTAGTGGGTTTCACTCTCCGAAAAACTGAACTAGGTATGTTATGATGACAAAAGACAATGATCACCATTAGATACGTTTTTGAGTCCAGGCTGTACAGGATTTTAGCATGTGCCTTGGTGGAATTTGATTGTATGCCCCCAGCATGTTAGTCTGGGATTCTGGATAACCAGCCAAATGACATTACCATGATGCCACCACCTTTTCTGAGCCTACAACAAAAATGTCAGTACCTTGAATACAGCTGATACCAAAATTTTATGCACCACCTACTTTTCAATGGGAACGGGGACGGAGGAAGGAGGCTGCTCTATCCTTACCTTAAAACTGGATTAACCAGAGTTGCTACAAGAACAAGTCAGGCGGCTATGAATACTGCAGCAAGTAACTCACCTCCTGACTCTCCAAAGCCTATCCACTGTCTACAAGGCACAAGGCCAGAAATCACAACATAGGTTATAGTCCAACCAGTTTATCTGAAACCACAAGTTTTCAGAGCTTTGCTCCTCCTTCAGGTGAAACAGCAAAGCTCCAAAAGCTTGTTTTGAAATAAGCCAGTTGGACTATAACTTGGTGTCGTGGGATTTCTGAACTTATCCACCTCAGTCCAACACTGGCACCTCCACTACAAGGCACAAGTCAGACATGCGACAGAATACTCGACCCGTATGGATGAATATTTAGGAGGCACACAGTTAGTAAGTTTGTAAATAACACCAAAAAAATTGGTGGTATAGTTGACAGTGAAAGTTAGCGAGCTAGAGAGATTAGAGCGGGATCGTGATCAATTGGGCCGATAAGTTGTAGGTGGAGTTTAATTTGGATAAATGAAAGGTTTTTCATTTAGGTAAAACAAATAAAGGCAAGACTTCTATAGATAATGGGAAGGAAATAGGTAGTGTTGTCAAGAGACAACAGAAAGACCCAGGATTTCAGGTACATTGCAGCTTTCAAAAGAAAATCACACACAGACAGGGTGGTTAAGACAGCATTTAGCTTGCTTTCATTGCTCAGACCATTGCATATGGGAGTTGGGACATCCGTTGAAGTTATACAGGATGTGGCAGAGGGCACTTTTGGCGTACTGTGTACAGTTCTGGTCACCCTGCAAGAGGATTTTTTTTTAAATTAGAGTGAGAGTTTAGAAAAGATTTACACACACACACCTACTTGTATTTACCTTCATTTGAAGCTCAAGAATTTTTGGCATGATTTGCTGTGGAGCATGTAGATATCTAGAACTAACGATATTGTTACACATGTTCCTAAAGAACTACTTCACCAGTCCCATGCATATTTACAAAATCACTGAGGTGGAAAACTAACTTTTGTGCTCCAAATCTCCACTTGTGCAAGAGGATGTGTGTAATATTTTATAAATCAGCAGGCAATTTTTAAAATATTCTCCAAGTGACCCACTAACTCCAAAAAGGCAACAATGGAAATTGAATACAACTACAAAAAAAACACACAGACAGAACGTCCAAGATCAAGAAATGATCAAGTTGATAAAAAGAGGGACAAGATAGCTTAAAAACAAAATCTCATACTTGGTCCTTTCCTAGTTTTTTGTTTGTTTGAAACATGCTGATCCAAGCAACAAATTTGGGATTGTTTTTGATAACTTCATACCAAAATCTACATATCCCTATTTATTGGAAACTGCATTCCCTTTACCTTGTGAGGTATGACTGAGGGGGAAAAAAAGAAGAGGCAGTGTAGAATTTAAGTCTACTTAATACAAGAATTTGCAAATTCAGACTAGTTTGCAAAGACTGCCATGAGGTGCAATTCAAAATTCTTTCCACTCTTACGACACCCAGGGAGGAAACTACTTCGGCATAGAATACCAAATACACATTGCTGCCTCTTGCTTTAGAAGATGCATTCAATTTACAAGACAAAAACCGGACTGCTTTAGCACCTGACCTTAACATCTCCCGAGGCTTTTGTTGGGGGAAGTGTGCATACTGGGATGACCCAACATGGTCTGTAGCATACTTACACTAGTATTAAACCATATTGAATGGAGTTCACTTCTGTTGATCTAGTAAACCACAACCTCATTTGAATTATTTTCAAAGTGTGTCATTGAGACGACAGGGTCACTGGCAAAGCCACCATTTGTGGGCCTATTGCTAACTCTCCTTAAAAAGGATGATGGACCTTCTTCAACCATAGTCCTCGTGGCGTTATGCATGTGGTATTGCAAAGGAGACAACCTCAGATTTTGCCAGTCAATTCTTTCAGAGTACAGTTATAGAACTGCTGCAAAGGCAAGTATAAGATACTGGGTATTACTTATTCTTGAAGCTTAATGAGAACAATGGCTGAAAAACGTATGTGATTATGTACTATATATTAGATACTGCCTCTTGAGAGCCTCAAACTCAAAGAAATAGGTCAAATCAACTACCATAGGGATCATTAGGTGGTTGTTTCAAATAAGTACTAAAGCCAATTAATGTAAAAGAACAGTAGGTCAGCAACCATAAGTGGTGCAGTGGACTAATCGATCAATAAATGCAATTGAAACACCAAGTTAAGAAACTTCAACTACAAGGAATTGAAAGTAAATGATGTTTAGAATAGTCAGACAAGTCTATTTTAGATGCGTGTATATTTTGGCTTAAAATCTGAGAAAACACTGCCCATTGACTTTCCAGGCGATTACCAGCCAAACTTCCACAGTAGGAGCCTTCATAACCAAAGCAGTCCAGCAAACCAGGCTGGCAGCAGACAAATGGATCATTGCAAAAACAGTTTCATTTTTTACAACTTGATGAAAATGGTGACCATGCAAATACTGTCAATTGTCTTTTAAAATCCCATCCAGTTCATTAATGTCTTACAGGGAAGGAAATTTTCCATTCTTACTTGTTCTTGTTAATACATACAATCGCCAGACCCATAGCAATGTGTTTAACCCTTAACTGCCTTTTGAAATGACCTCAGTTCAAGGTCAATTAGAGATGGTCAATAGGTGGCGACTAGGCCAAAGACAACTGCATCTCATGAGCCAATAAACTGTTCAAGCATCCTGAAGCCACTGACTGCATCACAATGATGGATCATTACTCCCAGAGTATATACAGACACACTGAACTTTTAATTGTTTGCAAAAAAAGACAACATAGCCAAAAAGACTGTGAATATACATTCAAACACGATGTTTCAGTGACCACAAGGAACCTCCAGGATTACACCCAGTCAAAAGGGAGAGCAGAGCAGAGTGCCAAAGCCAACAGGTGCCAATTATCTCAGATAGTGAGCTTGATGGGAAGAGGAAAAAACACATTCTCCCCATCTCCCCCACCCCCTTAAAGAATATATCAGCGTTCAGCTCAAAATTCAGTTTCAGCTTTGGTTGGTGACCCCTAATTGGGCAAGGTAATGTGCTGAGAGGGGCACAGCTGAGAAAACAGCAAGTCATCCTTGCATTGTTGGCTTCATTTAAAAGAAGAAAGAAATAATAATGTGACTTTGCTGGAAGTAAAAATCTATTTGAAAGGAAACATGACAGTCTTATTAGCTGACATGCAAAGTCAAGCATCTCAAAGTCACTCACCAACAGTGTGACCAGTATCACCAAAGGTAACAGCCACAACTTCTCAATATCTACTCTTCAGGAAGACTAGCTGATTTGCATACCTTTAGTGTTTTATTGGAGTTGCCACTTGTTTCAAATCAGAATGTTTCACAATATTATTTCTTCTCTCATTTACTAACATAATAAAAAACACACGAGTTAACTCAAATCCTGTTTAAAATGGTTTATTTTGAAACAAATTTACTTGGTCTGGGCAAAAGATATTCACAAAGGGATTTTTTTCAACTTAATCCTGTCATGACCAATCAAGGATGGGTGAATAAAGACAGCAGCAGTTCATCTCTCCTGACCAGACAGCTTGACAATTTACAGCATCCATCTGGAGCCTAAATAAATTGGAGAACAAGAGGCTGGCCATAACTTTAAAAAAAATAAGTAACGATACAGCTACCAGGTGAATTGGGTGTAAGTGGCTTGAGATAGTCATGTGTCTGAAGGATTGCAGGTAATGCTCAGTTTTATTGTCAGTCAGGAGTGAGCACAGGTTTTCGTCCCTTGACCTTTTCCTGTCAAACTATTAAGATTAAAAATATTCAGAACCCCTTGAAACCTGGCTTCACGGAATTGGGGACTTGATCCAGAAGTTTTTAGGTGCCTGAAAACTGCCCTTGGAAATTTCAACTTCCCAATTATCTTGTAATCCAGTCATTAGGGCTTTCAAAAATCCAGACAAATTTCTTCCCTAACAGAAGAACATCTGTACCCTGCTTTCCATTGGCATTTCCTACTGCCTATGACTAAACATTTTGCAGTATTGCTCAAAGTCATCTGCTTCTATATCCCAGATTCTAGTTTTAATTCTCTATTAATTTAGAGATCAAACAGCAAAACAACAGACATTCTCAATTACTGAAACAATTTACAATTTACTCATCTTTCAATCAATAGTTTAAGAACATTTCACATACTGCTTAAAGAACAAACAAGATCAGTAACATTTCCTGTCAAAATCTTGCATAGCAAAAACAAGATTAACAGTACAGACAGGCCTTCAATACAAAGAAAGAAAATATGGGTTAATTATTAGAGGATTCCTAACCTCTACGAAATTATCTTAGTAAAAGGTCAGTAATTTAAGAAAAATAGTACACAAAACAAAAAATGAAAATCAAGCATGGAAACATAACACCCACTTCAATTAAAATCAGAAAAAACTTCAAAGCATAATAGTCTATAGAATATTTGGTTACGCTTGACAACAAATCACTGATCATAACAGGGGTTCAGTTAGCTGGATGGCTGGTTTGCAACATATGGGTTTATTTTCTGCACCAGCTAATGTTACCAGAAAGAACTCTCCTGACTCAGGCTCGGTGATCCCGAGGTTAAATCACCAGTCTTCTCTCTTCAATGACAAAGCAGCCCTATAGTCTGGTAGGACGATGATTACTGTTATTGATCATAAAAAGCTAACTTGGCACCTATATACAGCATTGCAGCAGTTTCTTGAATTTGGGATCAGCAACATTTCGTTGATATTGAAAATTTTCAAAAAGAGTTTAAAAGTTTGAAATAAGTCAGCATTTTAAACCCAATATATGTGACAATTTGCTAAGCGTCTCCAGCATAAATTCTGTATCTATACTTGCAAATTATCTAAGTGTGAAAAAACAGTAAATTCAGTTGGCACTTCAAACTAATTTAAGTGAAATAATTTTTAAAAATAAAAGTTTACTTAGAATTAATACAATTATTTTCACTACTGATTCATCCACCTTCAACTGTAGTAGAAACAATTTTGGTCACAAACAGAAAAGGCATTATCTACAACAATGACGAAATCACAAAAGGTTAGCGGTAATAGGGAGGGCAAGTGGAATGCTGCCCTTTATTTTGAAAGGGAATTAAGTATTAAAATAAGGAAGTCTTCATAAAATTATACTAGGTTCAAGTTCGATCACAGCTGGAATACTGAACAGTTTTGGACCCCTTATCTAAGGAAAGATACGCAGGCATTGCAGGCAAGCCAATGAAGGTTTAATGGACTGATTCCCAATATGGAGGGACTTGTATGGAGAAGAGGTTGGGCCTGTGCTCACTAGCATTTAGAAGAACTAGGCGACGTTACTGAAACATGCAATGTTCTTAGCAGACAGAAGGATTGGTTCTAGATACACTCAACAGGGCAACAATGGGTATAAATTTTCGAATGAAGGGTCACCAATCAAGACAGACAAGGAATTTCTTCTGAGGATTGAGTATTTTTGGAATTCTTTACCAGCAAGAGCTATAAGTTTAAGTCAGTCAGTATATTCAAGGCCCAGAAACACATTTTGAAATCAGCAAGGGAATCAAGGGTTACAAGGGAAAGGGAGGAAAGTGGAGTTAAGAATTTTCAGATCATTCATGATCTCACCAAATGGCATGCTTATTGTCCTCCGGTCTCATATCTGGCAATGAGCTTATGAATAGGTCTATTTGCAGAACAATGGTGCATCTTTTTGAAATAAGAAAGTCAAGTGCAGCATAATAGCTACTTATGTCCAAACTAAAAACTTGTACCTTTCTTCGGTCTTTTTCATGACAATATCACCCACATGGAAAAAGTTAAGAGTTTACAAAGTGATGTTATAAAGATGTATGTAGCCCCAAAAGTTCTAGAGGTTAGGACTTAGAACTCCAAAAATAACTGGAGTGAAACGTGAACCGTCAGTACCAATTATTGGCTACTACTTTAAGTCTTCTAAAAAAAATTGAAAGAGATGTTGAGCAAAAAAATCAGATTGAGCTGCATCATATTGGTGAAGAATGGATATACTGGTTGTAAACCAACTATAGGAGTATACAACAAAACAGGTGTAGTACCTTCAGGAAAAGGTAGGGATAATGCAAATAAGATCAAATTTAAAAAAAACACCTGTCTGGCACATTGGAAGCAGGACTGTTCAAAAATCTAAAATGGGCAGTGGAGACAAAGAAGCTCACACTCAAAAACAAAGTGCTGAAAAAAAAAAACCTGGAAATATCTGTGGAGAGAAAGCAGAATTAATGTTTCAGGTCCAGTGGCCGTTCTTAGGCAAGAAGTTCACAATGTTGCTGGTAAATGAAAAAGGCATGAATTATTCATAGAATCAATACCCTGCTCATTCACTGTTTGTTACAATGGTAAATTGTTGTAAATTTAACCTTAAAAGGCACTCAGTTCATTTATGTCCCAAAAACAAAAAAAAATATATCATGATATCCAACCACACCTCTTAGTTTAAGATCAGAAGAACGCCCTCGATGCAGTTATAGAAAACTTGATATATCCCTCTGCACTGTTTCTGGAACAGATTTTTATTAGTCTTTTAAATATAAAACCACAATTTGTTTTTAATGCACAGATAATTGAATTAGAGCATGCACCCATTCATAATTAACAATCCATTCACAAATGATAAACAACACTACCTTTTAAAATCAGTATGATTTTGATAGAATAAATCAGTTGTTTTCTTAGATAATTCAGTGCATTATAATTTTCAGCACTGAATTACTCAAATCACAGAGGACCTCCATTCAGTTTGGAACTTGTAATTAAACTAACTTTGTTGCTCTGCTTTGCAATTCATTAACAAAGCAGTTTGTTACCATTCATACGGCCAGGGATTCTCTCATTCATTACCCCATATTCCATTTTAGAGATTTTTATGGTGATCTCTGTTAAACAGAAGATTCAGAGATAAATGTCTCCCAAGGTCAACATTTCTAACATTCATCACGAGGGCTCACAATGAATAAACAGCATTCAAATAAGGTACAGCAACACAGCCATGGAATCATATTTTAAAGTGAATTAGTGCCTTCAAGAAAAGTACAGAAATAAACTATGCCCCACTTTTAAATCTTCAACTAGATCACAAAGCACAGTACAAACTCATCTGTTCAATCAGTTTCACTTGGACAGCAGGCAATAATTTTCTCTTGCAAACCAATAATTGCATTGAAGGTAGTTTGGAAAAACAAAAGGAAATATAAATAAATGCAGACAGATTCGATTCTGGCAGTTTTTAATTCGGGAAAGACACTCCTTATAGAGGAAGTAATCTGCTAAATTGTTAATAGTACATTGCTATTTTGATGCACTGTATTCCATTTAGTATACCTTAATGCAATCAAAAGTTGAATCCAAGATCAAGAGGAAATGTTGTGAAACCTAACTAATGTTGTTACAGTCAGTACCTTTAGTTTCTAATTTAAGATTCAGTTTTGAAAGTAAATATGCAAACTTTGCAACTTTATTATTTGTGGCATAATCTGGGACTAAAACCAGTGAGTTTTCATGAAAGCCATGCAGCTAAGCAAAAAACAACATCCATTATGCATTATTTTCAATTTCATGCTGATGAAATCTGGAAGGTCTGACAGATCATGCTTCAATCTGTACAAAGTTTTTTTAACAAGTTCACTTAACAGTTTAAAATACTTCACAGAATCTGTACTTCATTAATGGACAGGTATACCGTACCTGAACTGCCATGGGTTAGTACTGGTTTAGTAGACGTTTTGAGGAAACCAGAAGTGTTTAAGAGATTGCCACACGAAGTGACATCTGTATTGGAGCTATAAGCACAGGCTGAAGCAAACGGGGTGCAATAGATGTTTCTCCATCTGTTGGCTAGAGTGGAAAAGCAAAAATGCATGCACAATTAGATACAAATACAACAGGCAAAGTTAGCATTGACAGTGGACATTAAAAAGAAATCTAGCTCTGTTGCAGATGTACTTTTAGGTTACATGGGAGGAGGTTAGGTTACTGCCCTTGATGCTGCAATGAGTCAGCTCATGACTGACATGGCAGGTTCTATGCGGATGGAAAAGCCGGCATATTTCTCTTTACAATTTGAGATATTGGATTAAAATAGGTCACCAGAAGTGGCTGGATTAGTTAACTACACTAACTACACTGGTCACAATAGTGAAGTAACAAAGCAAACTCTACCACATCACATCAAGTAACGTATTAAGAGAATCTTCCATGAGCTACCAGGGCTGCAGCTATAATATTGCTACAAGAATTACGATTGGCTGAAGTGCTGGCACTCTTAAAAAGTTAAGTTCAAATCCCACTCAAGGGAGTTCATGCATAATCTAACTGGGCACTAGTGCAGTACAAAGGATGCATGCTGAAGATCTGTCCAAGCAATGTTCTATTTGTACATGCCAGTGCACGTTCCAAACCCTTTGGCATGATTTGAGAGAACAGGTAGTCCACCTAAAATCATGATCATACTTGCTTCAAACCAAAGCTAAAATTAATTGATCTTATTTCTACTTACACCTATTTGAAAAGTCACATTAATCTATGATGATGCAACATTATTTTATAGGATAGCCAATACACTGCAAAAAAGAATTCAAAGCATATGGGAATGTATCGAAATGCAAAATTCAGCTCACTTCAATTCTTGGCCTTCCCTCCCTCCAAAAAGGGAACATTTTACCACCTATGCATTTGGAATTATATTTGTGTTACAGTGGTTTAAATATTAAATCGATATTACTATTTAACATGCATCTGGCTGTTTTCTACTACAAAGCATTTGTGATTTATTTTCATAATTAGATCTGTAATGATTAAAAGCTCAAAAGTTGTGTGGATGTGATAGTGGATTTGAAGATTCAGATCAGCCATGTTATCACTGAATGGCCAAACTGACAATGGGCCGAATGGCCAACTTCTGTTCCCACATCTTATGGAGAACCTTTTCTGTAGATTGAAGCAGAAGCAAAAAATCTTTTTAAAATCACCTTGTTCATACCTCCAAGTATACCAAAACAACAGTAACACCTGCCCAAACCAAAATATCACCTCATGGCTCTCAATACACTGAACTGAATACAAGTACTTCTTCCCCATTACAAAACCTTACTTGAACACTGCTCAATACTATGACCAGTAAAGGCATTTCCAGTGTATAATTTCAAAATGTAGACAAAGTTTGAACATAATTTTTCAGAGCAGTCTTTTATATAATTTGCACATTCACAATAAGTCTAAGATGGTTGGTGGCCAAAGGTTAGTTACTCAAAATGGCCTCTGCGACTTCAATAAGTACTCTTGCACTACTAGAGAAAACCAATGAGGAATTTTTGGGTGAAGGACTTCCCTGTGAACTGAACATGCCCAGACAGCAATTCTTTGAAATTCATATTCAGCACCGTTCAAAGCTTGCTTCAAATTAGGTATTCAATTGGCTTTCAGACTCTAAAGCCTTTGGGATATGTTAAAACTAAAATCAGTAGACTAGTAATCTAGGGGCCAGGCCGATACATTAGATCTGTACAAATCTGACCATGGCAGGTTTTTTTTTTAAAAAACTCTTCAAGGATGACAGCATTGTTGGCAAGTTCAGCATATACTGCCCAACCCTAATTGCATGGAGGAGAGTTAAGAGTCAACCAAATGCTGTGGGCCTAGAGTCTGCAAGCTGAACCAGGTGAGGATGGCAATTTCCTTCTCTAAAAGAACATTAGTGAATCAGATAGGTTTTTTCCAACAATCAACAAGTCAGCATTAGATTTTAAATTCCAGATTTTTAATGAATTCAACCTCCATGTACCATGCCAGGACTCAAATCCAGGTCCCCAGAACATTACCTAGGCCTCTGGATTAACAGTCAAGCAATAAACACCACTAGCCATTGCACACCCTTGGAGAAGTTTAAAAATCAGGCATACAAACTTGATTTCATAGGTGACTGAAATGCTCAATGGTTTTTTTAAAAAAAAGTATCAAGTTCATTAGTGTCCTTCAAAAGGAATACCTGGCTATGTATACCTGACCTAGCCTGGCCAACATGACTCAACCGACAAAATGGTGGTCAACTTTGAAATGGTCAAAGACAATTAGGAATGGGCCATGGATGTTGGATTTGCCAACGATGCCTATGTCCCATGAAAGGTTTTCAAAAGTGAAACAGGTAACATTGTAATTTGGACAGGTAGATTTTTCAAAGACATCAGCAGTCCCAAGACAGCAGCTAATTACTGACTGCAGCTAGATAAAGCATTTAGGAATTTTGAGTTCAAGGGATTTTGATGCAATAAAACCGAAGGGCCAATCTCAATAAAAAGAGATGAAAAACTTAAACGGACCAAGTAACAATTCAACAGACAATGACGTGGACAGAACTTTAGCTCCTTAGAAAGCGAGAAGAGAGACAGCCACTGTTCAGTCTGGACTGCCACTTTAAAAACTAAGCATAGTGTCACAGAGGAATAAGTGATTGAACGAGGAGTATCCAATAGCAGGGCCCGAGAGAGCTAGATGAGACACCAACTATCTGAAACAAAACAAGCTTAATTCATGCAGAACAGAAAATCTCTGCTACCATGTCAAGAACTACAGAAAAATGAGATACAACAGTTCACATTTCCTGTCAGCCAAAGTTATGTACATGATGAAATGCTAACTCTAATGAGCTCAAATTGATAGGTATAATAAATAGGTGCATTCTTCGTAGATGTAAATATGAAATCTCATACTCAGATTAAAATAATTGTTTCTCCTAATTTGTTTCTGAAAAATCATGCAGATAAAGAGCATGTACTGTTATTGATTGATGCTTGGCTACAAATGTTCTTGTAGAATATGCACTAATGTATCAAAGGCAATTATATACACCCAACAAATGATAGGAGAGAGCAAGCAGCACGTTGCACGAATGAATTAGTTTTGCCTGCTTTGAAAAACTCTATCTAGTTTTAACTTACAGTTCTTCTCTTCAGGCATGTCATATAGGTTTCGGGGGACGTTCCTCTTTTCCTGGCTGTGGTGCAAGTGAAAGGACCAGACTGTTAAGAATTTGTGTGTTCCAGTTGTACTAAGAATGTTACCTTTTATCTTTTAATGCCTGCAGAACACTGAATCAGATCGGAGTGCGGTGTCAAACTGGGTGTCAGGAACTTGTGGTAATATAGGATAATGAATCAATATGTACGAATCAACAATTAACAAATCCACAGAATTAAACAAGTGCCTGTGATACAGTAACCCAAAAAGCAACTTTGTTTTCTAATCTATTGCTTTACCAAATTCACCTCCACCAGATATTGCTGCTGTTGGCATTCATTTGTTTCTTTTCCTTTTCAGCAAGATGTCACAAGGGCCTATTATGGAGTATTGACAACGTAGCTATGCCAGGTTCTATTTCACAGGTTGTACAGGCCACTTTACAACACCTTGTTATTGCTATTCCTTTGATATGTTGTATAAAGGAAGACTAAATCTTGGCATGGGTAGTTCTTAGATTTTGGGGGAAAACAAGCAGATAAGGTAATTTCAGAAAAAGACTGGTATTGGAGGGTGGTAAATGAGTTGAGCAGGAACACGGAGGAGGGGACAAATAGACCTTTGACCAGATTTTAGCTTAGCTTTAAGTCTATGAAACAAAAGTCTCCCAATGTCTTTAGTCTGTAAGATATTACCGGTCGATGAGCTTCAGAAGTTTAAAAAGTTAGATAATATGTTTTTATAAACATAGTTAAACAGATGAGAAATTCTTGAGAACAAATAATACTAATACACTTCGGATCATGCAAATATTCCTTTCGCCCAAAGCTTCACCACAACTGATGAATGCAAGAAATTGAATAAGCTGAAGAATGCCTTCCTGATAAATCTGCATTTTGATTGATTAACGTCATGATTAAGTGCCAATCTGCAAATCAAATTCAGTATTTATTTCACCACAATGTTGCAAATGGCTAATTTCTTCATTAGCAGGATCAAAAGGTATAAATCTTAGCAGCTACTGCTTGCTCTGAATTCTGGATATCGAGAGGCTCACTTTATTTTCACACCCATGAAATTGTGCACACCATATTTTGACTTTGTACTTTGATGTCTAATTAGGGGCTAGGTAACGTCTTTTGTACATGATGTGTTAGGACATCATTTCTTCGCTTTCATTTTGATGGACTTCCGATAAGATTGTCATAGCTGCAAGCATGCTTAGAGTTATTACGATGTGTGAATGGGCACATTTGCTGGTTTCCCTTTAACTGGAATATTAGTTGGTCAGTCAAATACAGTGTAACTAGCTTCTCTGTAAAGTCTAATGGGAGTTTAATTTTTTCGTAACATGTATCCTGACTTGTGAAATCATTCACCATGCAGCTCATTTACAAACGTTCAGATGTTGTATTTCCAAAGGGAAGGTAATCCGTTAAGGATGGAACATTGTCTAGCACTGCGTGTCTCACTGCCAGGAACCCAGGTTCAATTCTACCCTCTGTCTCTCTACGCACAGTTGCCTTTCCGTTAGTGTTTGTGTGGGTTTCCGATGGGTGCTCCAACTTCCTCCCATAGTCCATAGAAGCGAGTGAGTGCAGGTTAGGTGGACTGGCCATGGAAAATGCAGTGATTAGGTAGGGGGCAGGGGCGGGATGCTCTTTGAGGGGAGGGTCAGTATAGATTTGATGGGCCAAATGGCCCACTTCCACACTGTAGGGTTTCTAATGATTCTACTTTAGAAAAGGTGTGTAAATAGATGCAATATATAAAAAAGTTTTACATAACTCAAATATCTATTTTATAGGCACAGGAATGATGGTGAAAGGAAGTAATTCTGTTTTCTAGTCTATATTCTGAACATGAGTTTAGGCACGGCAGGGCTATGGCTGGGCTTGAAACCTCCTGTACGTGCACGTGCAGAAATTGACACTAGCTGCATGAAGTGAAACTCTGGGATCCAGAACAAGGTGACTGTGACAAATAACAAATTTGAGAACTGAAGATGGCACTTATTTTTGCAGAGGACAGGGACAAGAGAAGAACATTTGCACATGCATCTACAGCTGCATGTAGATACAAGTGCAGGGTTCTATGTTGCCTCCCTGGTGCCAGGAACAAGGATGTCAGAGTTGTTCCAGTACATTCTTCTGCCAGAGATGATGATTGTGGTTCCAATGACATAGGATGATATCCTTCTTTCTACCTAAAAGCAGACATTAAAGAATTAGGAAGGAGATGGAAAACGTGTACTAAGGCAGCACCACAGAATGAGAAGTCAAATTGAGCAAATGGACACAGCTGCAGAAAATGTATTAGGAGGGAGTGTTTTCAATTTCTACAGTCGGATTCAGGGGGCAGGTAGGTCTTGCACAAGGAGAACAAGTTACTTAAGATGTAGGAAAAAGAGGAAGATCATTTGGCTTAGTCTACTTAGCCATTCAACGAGATTATGGCCACTGATAATCCTTAACTCCACTTTACTGCCTTATTCCCATAAGTTTTTTTTAAATTCTTTTTCAGTCCCTGAACTTATATAATGACCCAGCCTCCATAGTCCTCTGCAGTCAAGAATTATGCAGATTGACTTACCTCAAAAAGACAAACATCTAACTTCATTTAGCTTAAATGGTGAACCCCTTACTCAGATTATGCTCGAGTTTCAGACTCACCCACAAAAGAAATCAACCTCTCATCTACCTAGTCAGGCCCCATAAGAATCTTAAATGTTACAACAAAGGTTTCCTCTCATTCTTCTATAGCCCAAACTACTCAACCTCCCTGCACAAGAGCCCTTCATGTACATAGATGTTAGCAAGTGCCTTCAAGAACTGCAGGAGTTCTTGGTGCGCAGTAACACCTAAAGAGGAGTTGTTAGGAAGGGATGACTATGAATTTAACCCAGTGACAGTGAAGGAACAATGATACAGCTCCAAATCAGCTCGGAGTGGGACTTGGAGGGGAACCTGTAGGTAATGGTGTCCACAAGCAACTGTTGCCCTTGCCCTTCTAAATGGTAGAAGTTTTAGTTTGTAGGGTGTTATTGAAGGAGCCTTTGGAAATTACTGCACTGCATCTTCTGAGGCACACAGTGCCAATATGCATCAGTGCTAAAGGGAATGAAAGTCAGTCAAAGTTGTTAGACAAGGTGCCAATGATGCAGGCTGTGTGTTGGTTGAGGCTGCTTTCTCCTGGTTGGTGTCTACCTTTTTGTTGAAATTGCACACATCCAAGCAAAACGGAGATTATCCTATTGCACTCCTAACTCATGCATTACAAACAGACGGGCAGTGAGAATAAAAGGGCATGTATTGCTTTCTGCAGAATTCCTAATCCGAGACCTGCTCTTGGACAGAGTATTCATGTGGCTGACCCAGTTCACTTTCTGGTCAATGCTAAACTTGGAAGTTGATAATCAGGGATTCAGCAATTGTAATACCATTGAACATAAAGGAAAGATAGTTAGATTCCCTTTTCAGAGGCAGCTATTGACTAACATTTGCATGCTGCTAATGGGATGGTGATATCAGAGACAGCCTATCAATCATACTACACAGACAATGTCGGGCTGTTGTTTGACCAGCCTGACTAGTTTAAAGCAGCCAGAGGATGGAACCAGGCAGAAATCAGATGTGAGAGAAAAAACTAACAATTGTTAAGTTTTGATGTAGTAAATGAAAGTGGAAGAGAGCAGAAACAAATACCAGCAAGTCAAATTGTAGACTAGGATAACATTAAAAGCAGCATAGTTAAAAGGGACACTGAATGCATGCAGCATTCACATCAAAACAGGTGAATTGACAGGAGAAATAAGTTGATATTATCTAGTTGCGATGAAAGATGTGACCCAAGAGTGGCCATTGGTAGGAATGAAAATTCAAAAAAAAAACTGATATTTAGGGAAAGATAGGCATCAAGGAAAAGAAAGTGGGTAGTTATGATAAGGGATAAGAACACCACATTAAGGAAGGATCATAGGTCAGAAGAACAAGATGTAGAGAGTATGGAATCAAGAAACACCACAAGGCAAACACTGCTACCAATGTTTATAAGCCAAATATTGGTGATAACATGGATGCAACTCCAGGTGCTTGCATGCTCAGAGCACAAAAATATACCAGTGGCATTGTTGTTTCTAAAAAAAAAGGAGCTGCAATAAAAGGTGCAGTCAGATTTTACATTTGGAGGTACGTGTCTGGTAAAGAAATAAGCTGTGCCATTTCATTGCCAGAAAGACACGTCGGCTCTCAGTAGTAACAGACAATTTAGTTCACCACAGAAACCTGCAGGGAACATGCCATGACTGTCCACAAATGGAGGGAAATATTGTAGACAGCATTCTCAATTTCCAGGCATGCACTAATGAACAGCTTCCATCAAAATGCAGGCAACCTAAAATGGCTGCACTCATTCGAGTTAAACTGCACCCCAATATCATTTTAATAGTTAAAGAATCATAGAAAAACACTTGTGATTACAACTGAATTGTATCTTTAATGCTTGGTTTGGAAAATTAATGGACTGCACTGTTGATTAGAATACCTGGAGGACTGCAGACCTGCAATTCTGAATTTCAAAGCATTTCTTACTGGTGAACAGAAGATTTGCATATGCAAATGAAATTAAATTAGTAACTACGAAAGCCAATATCTTCGCACAAAATCGAGAGACATAGGATTAGGTCTTCCTATCAGAAAGATCTGTGAAAAGAAACAGGAAATTATGAGTTGTAAATTAAAACTTTTCTCCCCAATGGTAGTAATATAAAGCACAAGGTAAATAAAGATAACCAGATAAGTGTCTAAAAAACCTCAGTTGAGCTTTTTGATGAGGAATCAACAGCTTAAGAATAGTAGTGTGGTTGATATTGTGCACATAATTTTCCAAAACAGCTCAACAGATGTCAAAAGTTGAAGAACGCACAAAGAATCTCCAAAGCTAAGTGGCATGAACCCAGTGCTCAAGGGCTGTTACCACACCTTCCCTCACTACAGCGAGCTGGAAGTTATATACTGGTGCTTTTAAGCATCAGTACTACAGCCACTGTTCTGTGCATCTATATTAATCATTCAAACTTGGGTGTAGATATGTTTATTTACAAGATGCACATCAAGTTGCAAGCACTGATTGTCTGCAGTAATGATGCTCGATACAACTTTTTTATGAAACAGTAGGAATCAGTTAACCAATCTGCAATCCATGTCAATATATTATCCATACACCTTTTTCAGCCTCATGAGTGTATGACAGCTTGTGTGGCATCAAATGCCCAGGTAACCATGTGCTTAATAGATGCTAAGATTGTCTCTTTTTTTCCTTGAACACTTCTATTACAAGTCATGCAATGGATAGTTTAATACAACACAAAACTCAGCCATGGAAGCCAGAACGTTGAGGTAATGAAAGAGTCTAGAGAAGGATGAGCAGCAATCAGTATTTTTCAGAAGCCTATTCTGAGTTCTTTTGCTTCCATTCCTCATGAAACTAAATGAAGTTACTTCAGAGTCATTTTAAAATACTTCACCTAGCCACGCAGGTTGGTGTGAAATAAAATTGGCAGGCGATTACTGGGAAAGAGAGTTTTGTCCCAGAATCAGAAAGACTTGATTTTAGAATGTGTACTTCATGGCTACCAAAAATCATGAAGGGCTTTACAGCCAACTGAGTACATTTTGAAGTGTGGTGGTCATTGAGGTATCAAACATTGTGGGACATCCATGATTTTGATTTCATTGCAGTCCTTAAGGTGTACGGGCAACCACAAATCTGTTAGTCAAGGTTTTCCATGACTTTGACAGAATGAAGGAACAGCTATGTAGTCCCAAGTCACTGTATTTATGCTGGGACAAAGTCACAAGTTTTGAAGGTGCTTGGTGAATTACTGCAGTCATTGCGCAGGTGGTGATAATTTTTTTTAAACTGAATTCCCAGAGGTCCCCAGAACATTAACATCTGGGTAACTAGTCCAGTGACACTACCATTATGCCACTGCCTTCGCCAAGGTGAAGGCAGTGAATGTTGATGGTGCTAATCAAACTCAGGATTTCACATTTTGTGCATTGGTTTTGCACTAATAACTTTTTGACCTGGTAATAGCAGGTGGTTACAAGCTTTGTGAAGTGCAAGAAATATGTTGCAAAGGACATATTGTGGCTACCTGGACTATTTCATCTTTGATGTGGAGGTGCTGGCGTTGGACTGGGGCGGACAAGGTCAGAAATCAGATGACACCGATTATAGTCCAACAGGTTTATTTGAAATCTCAAGCTTTTGGAGCATTGACCCTCCATCAGAATGAGGAGAAGAGCACACAGACCAAAATTTATAGGCAAATTAGTCCACAATCATACAAATGGTGTGACTGGAGTGTGGATAGGCTGAATAATAGGTCTCCACAGGTGAAGACTGTCAGACGGTGTGAATAGTGTCAATCACTGAATAACAAGGGAAGGGTTGACCTATAATCTGATCAAATGAGGCAGAGAAATAATTACGAAACAAAAATTTAAATAAAAAAAGTGGTGCCAGAGACAAACTAAATGACTGGAATAATATAATAGGTATAACAGTCACATGCCAAGGGTTTAACGAAAGCAATAAGTAACCCAAATCTGTACAAGCTCATCAAGGTAGAAAGATCATAATTTGTCATGGCGATGGTGTCAAAACAAGGCAGTCAGGAAGATTTTACAGGTCCAGAACAGTGTGAAGGGGTCACTTATAGCATGATGCAAGCTCAAGATCAAGGTTCAGGCTGTCTCCATGGATATAGAACTGGCCTATCAGTTTCTGCTCAGTGTTTCAGCATTGTTGGGTTTTGAAGGCCACCTTGGAAGACACTTACCCAAAGATCGGAGGCTGAATGTCCACGATAGCTGAAGTGTTCCGCGTGGGGGGTGGTGGGGTGATTCTTGTCTGGCGATTGTTGCGTGATGCAAACCCACCATTCTGTTCTGTACCCATAAAATCTTCCTGACTGTCCTGTTTTGACATCATCACCTTCATAAATTGTTATGATCTCTACCTTAATTAGGTTGTACAGTTTTGGATTACTTGTTATTTTGGTTGGACCTCGACATGTGACCGTTATACCTATCGTGTTATTCCAATCATCTGGTTTGTCTCCACTGCCATCTTTATTTTCAATTTTTTTGTAATTAACTCTGCCTCATTTGATCAGATTTTAGGACATCCCTTCACTTGCTAGACACTAGTTGACACTGATACCATTTGACACTCTTGATCACCTGCAGAAACCTATCATTCAGCCTGTCCACACTCCTCTCACACCATTTGTATGATCTTTTGATCTCTGTCCGTTGATGCCCCTGCCTATAAATTATGTGCCTGTGAGCTTCTCTCTTCTTCCAACAAAGAGACACTCAAAAAGCTTGTGATTTCAAATAAACCTGTTGGACTATAACCTGATGTCATCTGATTTCTGATCTTTAGCTTGAGTGAATTACTAATTTATTAACTGATTGCCCCTGTTTATTCTCCTGTAAATAAAGACGATTTAGTCTGACTATGGACTATTTACCAGCTTTCAGAGTGAAGACAAATCATAATGATGCTGTCAGGCACAGAGTAGCAAATTCAGGGGCAATTCTTCCATTTTGGAGCAGCAGGTGCCAGTTAAAACAACTAGAAAATAAGTTCAGCTTTGTTTTTATAAAACCAAACTGTGCTTTAGGAATCTTGTTTCCAAAAGTAAAATGCAAACCAAAACACCCCATAACAAAGAAAAATTAAATAAGACAAGGCAAACAGGATGAAAATCAATATTACCTCAAAGTGCAACAGGAGAGGCTACTGGTTGAAGATCCTATTTTCAATTTGTATTGAATGAAAAGTCACAAGTGATGCATCTGAAGTTACTTATCTTACTTGCCATGAGGATATAGATCAGGTCATGACGTGCTCAAGCTCCTTACAGACATTGATACTTAATAAAGAATGAGTATAGTTAAAAGACTATGCCTGCAGATTCACTGCTTAGCTACTCCAAACAACTTGGCCACCTAAAGATCCTGGTTAATAAACTTTACAAGGCCTAAAGGAGAAACTTGAATACATTACACCTGCTAATGAGAATGATTAAAAATTTCATAGCAAGCTGACTTATTCAAGGTTGCAGATGTGGTCATGTAACAGCTTCAGAAATGGCTGTTAAGATTTTTTTTGCTATATATGCACCATGAACATTAAATTTTGCTACATCTGAAAAGAATCATCAAAAGCAGCTTGTACAAAACTCAAATATCAAACAGAATGACTGAATAAAGTCATTAAATTGAAACAAAATACTGTTGAATAGCCTAAAACGCAAGCATCAGCAATTTCAGAACCACTCCAATTAGGTACAAAAGCATGTCAAAAACAGGGACTTTCCATTTAAGATTTTGCTAACTGCTAGTTCTAACTGCCTCCTACACTTGATATTTGATTAATCTGACAATTACAGGAAATTTATAAGTGACAGCTATTGCTCTGCAAGAAAGTAAACACAAATCTAAGCATGACAACTTTCTCCTATGATCCTAAGGTCCACCCAAAAATATAAAACATTGTACCAAATGTTGAACGGATCTTTGATTACTGACAGACAACCATGTGTACAAAGTATTTTGTTTGGCTACACAGACAACTTACCTTGATCGAGTCTACAGATGAGGCTACGACAGGCAGCTTCAGTCTCTCGGCTGGGATGATCGAGGACTTGTCTGCACCATTTGAGAGGACTTTGTGCCTTCTGGTTTGCATCTGTTGTTGCCGTCTTCTTTGGTGAAACATATAACCTTGCACAAAAGAAAAAAAAAAATCAGGAAACAATTCCTTTTGCAGAGGTGCAACTTCTATAAGAGTAGTCAAGAAACCATGGATTATCATAGGTTTGAACTTAAACCCTCATTACCCCTAAATGAATATACCAGTATTGCTCCCCTTCTATTAATAGGGTGGTGCAGTCAGAGGCCTACAGCATGAAACAGGCCCTTCGGCCCAACTTGCTCATGCTGCCCAGTTTTCACAATTTAAATTAGTCCTATTTGCCTGCATTTGGTTCATATCCTACCAAACCTTTCCCATCCACGTAGCCCTCTAAATGTTTCCTAAATTATGAACTCAGACTTATATCCTCCACTACTTCTGGTAGCCCGTCCCAGAAATTCACCACCCTCAATAGAGAAAAAAAAAGTCCCTCAATGATCCATGTTAACTTATTTGACTGCACATTTAACAATTTAAGCATCTGGTTTTAAAAGCCTTCCAATTGCATGGTTTTGAGTTCTAAGCTTTTAAAATTTGCCACTGACATTGCAGTTTCAAATGAAGTTAATACGAATATGGCAAGAGATATTTATTTAAATGGTGAGGATACATTCTAGACCAATGACTGAAGGATCTACGCTGAATTCTTACAAAAGTTGTATTTCAAGGAAGGAGGATTTATGGAGCCTGAAGACAGATTACATTAGGATAAGAAGAACAGAGAGGTGACTCAATAGTTATGCTGTTAAATTATACAAAATGTTGGCTCATTTAACGTTAAAGCAAAAATAAAGTTGATCAATTTGAACATTATGAAGCTAAACTGTTTCAGGGTCAGATGAGGCAGCTGCAATTTTACATACTGAAAAAAAAATCAATGGATGCTTAAAAAGACGTGTTTAAAGTCTGGGGTTGGAGCAATGATCAAAAGAGGTCGGTTCAACTAATTGCCTTGATGGAGAGTTAAAATAGTACATGGTGCCATCAATGCATTCGAGTTAATAGTGCAATCAATTCACTCTTTCGGTTATATGTGTGCAGTTATGCACAAAGACCTAAAAAGTTGTCAGCCAAATCACTCTTCGTCTCCTTGGGACATTTAAGTACAGAGGTTTAATGATAATTTTGCAAAGAAGTTAATACAAGTATGAGGTTGTAGCAATGCTGCATTCATTTTTAGTAACATGATCAGTCAATCTGACCCTGGCAAGTAGTAGAGTCTTATTCTTGGAAAAAATCTACAAAACTTCTGCTTATTTTTCCTGTCTTTTCCATTTATATTACTCTCTGTATCAGATGTAATCTAATTTGTATTTGCTGTTTAGTACTTCTTGGTTTGGATTCTACTTCATGGACATTCTGTAGCTTGTTGGTTTAAGGTCACAAGACCATAAAATATAGGAACCGAATTAGGCCATTTCACCATTGAATCTGCACTGCAATTACGAGCACAGTTGTCAGACCTGACAACTGACAGAGCAGCAAACCATGATACCCCTTTGTCATTGAATTTTCAGATCAATCCCTGATAGCAAAGTAGGAGACCAGAAAAGCAAATAATGAAGTAACATATTTCACACCCACCAGCAAAATCAAAAACCTCCACATTAAAAGATCTGATGCAAAAATACAGTAATCAAACAACTCAAAAGATAAGCAATGATATAATCTGCTTTGTAGGCACTGGGTGAAGGACAAAATGTTAAAAAGGTGAAGTGGGTGAAGTCTCGGCTCTCCAAAACAAATTCCAAACCCATTTGAAGTTCAATTTAGTATCACAGCCTAAAGAAACATGCACATATTGGCCCACATCAACTGCAGAGTAAACATGCATGCTGCTGACCTTGTTTAAAACTACGTGCTTATCTTTTACAGTGGAGGCTTGGACCTTTCCACCTTCACCCCATTCTGTCCCAGAAGATCGGGGATGCTATTTCAAAGATTTCATACCATGATCTTGGATTGTAAATTGAATCTCCAACCTCTTCACTGGGAAGGATGTGATAACCTGAGGTAAACTAACAATCCAGGATGTTAGAAACTTAGCTTTAGTGACACTTTACACAGCAGCTTACCTTTGTCCAACAACAGTGGATCTCTTCCAGTAAACAGTAATACTTTCAATTGGAAATTCAGTATTCCTGTCCTTATATCCTCCTCCCAATACCCATTATGACTTCATCTTAGTCTTGCAAAATTATAGTTTGTCAGTGAATAAGAGCATCCAATTGAAGGATATCATAGCTGACCATAATGTCCAGTATTTCTCACTGCCCACCTACAAGTACTAACTTCAATTTTGCCATCTCACTCACACCATTTCTACCTAGCAAAGCTGTAGGTCAACTTAAAACTGCATCTGCATACAGATCCAGCCCATGCTAGCACTTCGGAATGCCAGCTCACCAATCATCACCTCTCCTCCATAGAGTGCCCACTCAGTTGCGAATAAGACCTACCTGTCCCCTTAGGTTATTTTAAAGAACGTCAGATTTCACTCCTGTGTCCTTTTGATATTGATCAAAAAGAAGTTGTTGATCATGGCAGAATGAACACATGCACAAGTTGATTGCCACTGTTCCCTTCAAAATAGTGCCTGCACTTCCAAACATGTTAAACTCCCAAGTTCTGCATTCCTTTAGCCCTACATATGTGATTGCCTTCAAAATGTTTAAAAAAGTTATGTAAAAGTAAACGCACACTGTTGGTTCCCAGCAGCTCTCTCATGTCACCTAAGCTGGATAGCACCATTGCAGTCATCCAAACCATCTTCCACTTCATTTGGAGGACTAAGATGAACCATGTCCACAGGGACACCATTTACAAAACTCTAGATAAAGTGGGGAAGAACATATCCAACATTGCCCTCATCCAGATAGCTACCTTTGTGTGTAGCTCTTTTCAGATCCTTGGTATGCAAGCACCAAGCGTCACTTTGTACTGAGGTTCTACTTGGCCCTGGTGTTACAAACAATGGTCTAGTCTCTGCCGTGGAATGCTCAGAGTAGTTGGCCCACTCCATATTACGTCCTCTTAGGTGGAGAAAAAAACCTCTGCTCACTAGTCCATCAGGAAGCGGCAAGCATGAAGCATCCTCAAGACTCTACAAGAAAAACACAGGGTAGACCTTGTTGGGTTGTTCCCTGAGCAGACTGTTGTAGTCAAGTGGTAGAATGCCTCATGGCCAGAACTTTCTAGCAAGCACCTAGAGAAGTGCACTACCTGTGACATCCTTCATGTATGCCCAGACACACTGCACCATCACTGAAGAGTGGACTGATACAACTGTCACACATCATCTGGTGGAATGTGCCTTCACAGTCTAGACAGATGCAGTGGGTTTTGTTGAGGCACTCTGCTTTACTGTGATGTTCCCAAGGACACATGCCGAGATAAACATCAACTGTGCCTGGAGGACCATCAACTCAGTGAAAGACAGACACTCTTTAGTCTGTCGGAAACCTGCTCATCTTCCAGAGCACTGAGTTGACATTGAGTGTTACAGACTGACGCATTCAAAAGCTCAGGACTGTGTGCTGAAGTACGTATTAAAGCTTGCGGCAGCAGTTGCCAAGGCACTGCGAGGAAAGACAACCATTTAAAGTCTTTCTGCCAAAATTAAACTGGGGTCCACTCTGTTTTCAAACAACTACCACACCCTACCAATGGCTCAGATACATGTAAATAAAAGGGTTGTGCAAGTAAGGAATGCCTTTGGTTTGTTTGTTGGATAAAGTCAACCAATAACATTTGTTTGCTTCTTCATATGCTACTGTACAGAGTCAAACTGTTTTTGTGACTAAAGATATTCTTATGAATACAGTATATTTTTGAAATAAAAAGGTTAGCTTGAGATGCAGAATGACAGTGTGGGGTCAATTCCCACAGTTAATATTAAGTACTTTGTAACATGTCCCCGGGCCTGAGGTATTGTGACCCTCATGTTAAGCCATCAGAATAGTGAGAGAGCAGCCCTACGATCTGCTGAGATTGTACTGACTTTAATCTATATTAAAAGAGTTAGAGTTAGTCTTGTGTTAATTTCAATTCTAGCTCTAAATCAAATCAAATTACCAGACAGTACCTTCTTGAACCAAAGTAGGCTTAAAAATCAAGACAAGAAAGTTTACTTTATGAAAAAAAGCCATTACTTTGTTGATTTTAGTGTATCGGGCAGGCAGGTTAATCGGCAAAATTCTTTCAATGATATACTTAAGCGTACAGCTTCATTAGCTAAAAACTAGCAACGCTACGTATTTAGAGTCAATAGGTAATTTTGCAGCCAATAACAGATCAAAGTGTGAAGCTGGATGAACACAGCAGGCCAAGCAGCATCTTAGGAGCAGAAAAGCTGACGTTTCCGGCCTTTGCAGCCAGTACTCCGAGTTTAAAATGATTTCGCGTCGTTAAAGTGTAATTTATGTATACTCAATGAAACATGAAAAAAAACTGTGAACAGATTAAAACAGTGAGAACAAGTTATCTCCAATGGGGAAATAAAGTAGGTAGTTTAAAAATGATCCAACACAAATGCTTGGCTGATAAAATTCTGCTGTGAAAAGAGTGCGTTCTCGACAGCCACTATCCTTAAGCTGCCCTGGGAGAACACTTGCACGACTAGACCCACAACTTCCCTAAATATGACAGCAAGAATTTTGAGAGACCCCTTCTAAGGATCTCGAGAGGCGGTTCAAAATGTCGGGATAGGTTGACTGCCATCCAGACTGGGCAGGATAACCGTGCGGTCCTGCATGGCAGTGCTTACCAGCTGTCCTCCTCCGCAGTCCCGAAGTCCGGCTCCAGGTCCAGGACATCCTCCTCCAGATAAACCGGCGGCTGCTCCCCCGGGAGGACACTGCTCAACAATGCCTCACAGTCGGCCGCGAGCGGGTCACTGGGACTCAGCTCCACGTCCAGAGCATCGTGGGCGGAGTCGGGCAGATCGCCGTTAGCCGCAGGGGGCGGCCCATCCCCGCCGCCAAGGAGCACCTTACCACCTCGGCCGCTCCGGCACCGGAGCTGCTCGTTCTGCAACTCCAGCTTTTTGACCAAATCCTGCAGCTTCTTCACCTCCTTGTCTGCATCGAGCAGCGGTGTGACGATGGCAGCCGCGCATCCCGAGCCGGTTGATGCCCGGGGGTCAACTCCGGCCTCGGGCTCGGCTGAACTCGGTCCCACCATTTGTTACAGTAAGTATCGCTCACACAACAACCACTCGCACCAACCCCGCCACCATCTTAGATAAAGACGACCTCTGATACCCCCGCCTCAACCGGTCCTCATTTCAGGCATGCGCAGAGCCCAGTTGTACCGTGGGCGCGTGCGCTGGGGTCGGCGCCAAATTGGACCATGGTTTCAAAAAAATAAATGAATGAAATGCGTCCGCAACAGCCAATCGGGAAACACGGAAGGTGATGCATCTCCCAATTACTACACGCGAGAAGCCAGACGCTACTCTTGCTAGAAACAAAATAACGTTGAGAAGAGTACTGTACAGAGAAAGTTGGAGAAACTCAGCAGGGCTGGCAGCATTTGTGGAGAGAGACACAGTTTAGATCTTTTCGAGTCCGATCTCTCCAGACTCGCTGAATTTCTCCAACATGTTGTACTTCCAGCACCCGCAGTATCATGCTTTAATTTTAACGTTGAAACGGATCAGCGTGCAAGTTCGTAACTTTTCGCCAGATTGAGCGTCACTCAACTGCTCTTGCACAGAAGTAACAAAGTGTGGAGCTGGATGAACACAGCAGGCCAAGCAGCATCCTAGGAGCACAAAAGCTGACGTTTCGGGCCTAGACCCTTCGGATTCTCCAGCATCTGCAGTTCCCATTAGCTGTTGCAAAGAGGCTGATACGTCGAGGTGTCTCATTATTCTGTTGAGTAAAGTCAAAAGAACAAACCAGATTTTACTAAGCAAATTTCAATTAACATTTCATTAGCTCAACAGGTTCATTGATGCAGCATTGATAATTTCTAACTAACAGAGGGCTAATGATGTTTATGTTGCATATATGGTTTCTCAAAATATGCATAAGATATATCATGTAATAAATGTATTTGAGAAAGTGAGCCCATTAAGGTAATGGGGCATTAGTTGAATGGAAACCAAGTTTGCTATGGGCCAGAAAGTGTCACATTGAGCTCTGTGTGTTTGAACATGTTATGACACATCCGTGGCAGGTGGGACTTCAGTCGAGACTTTCTAGTCTAGAGGGAGAACTTCACCCAGGCTCCACAGACAGCACCTTCCAAACCCACAACCCCTCCCATCTAGATGGATAGGGGCAACAAGTACATATGAACACCATGACTTGCAAGTTCCCTTCCAAGTCACTCATCATCCTAGCTTGGAAATACACGTGCATTCCTTCATTGTTACTAGATTAAAATCCTGAAACTCCCTTCTTACAGTGGCATTGTGGGTGTATCTATATCAAACGGATTGCAATAGTTTGAAAAGGTATCTCATCACGACTTTCTCAAAAGCACAGTGGGAGAGACAATAAATATTAGGTCAGCCGACATTGCTTATATCACACCGGACTCAAAACGACAATTGTGTCTCTCCACAGATGCTGCCAGCCCTGCTGAGTTTCTCCAACTTTCTCTGTATTACTACTGCTATACAAAAGCCCTAGTCATTATTGCTAGATATTTTTAATCAACCTGTTCAGATATGTCAAAAAGCCCCTGGAGCAGATTGCAATTGAACGCAGGCCTTCCCAGGGTTTGGGACACCATCACTGCATCATATCAACTTCTTAAACTTCTTTTCTATCAACCTATTCAGATATACCATTAGAACAGGTGAGACTTGAATGTGGACCTGCTGGCCCCAAATCATGCTTTTCACTTTTAAAGGCCAAATTAATAAATGGTTAGACAGCCCTAGTGGGGCACATTAAAAAATATTCAAACAAGTGGTCAAAGGAAATTCATAAAAGGTAAATGGAAATGTTACATTCTGCAAGGTGATGATGACCCAGCCCCAGTCTCAAAAAGCCTCTAACACGCCAAAGGATATTGCATGCTCCCTCTCAATGGACATCCAAACATGGACAAAAATGTAAAAGATGATCTGAAAGAGTGACCACCTCCCCAGCTCACTGCCAGGACCTATTAATGGCTTTTTTGGCCAAGCCCAGAAACAGGCCCATGAAGAGCACCCCCTAACCTGCCCATTGCTTCCCACCCATGGTGCCCATAGATTGGGAACATGGGGCTGAAGTGCAACTAAACATTTAAGAGCAGCCCTTTTAAAGAATTGAAAATTGGCTGCAAATGAAAACACTCAAGATAGATAAGGAATACTGTTTCCCCAAGCCACAAAATCTACATGTGGCCTGGCAATATGAAATCTGTCCAATATTGTTATCTTGAGCTATTTCACCAATGATGCTCGCCATTGATCACCATTGCTTATTGGACTCTACGTTACCAACAAATGGCAGCTGCAGTTGAACTACAGAGCTGCCACCATTCATTCTTTTAAAATTTTTAATCAACGTGTCCAAATATTTGATGACACATGACTTTATACATGTCTGGAATGCACTGCTAAGGGAGGTCTTGTTTTACAAATTCGATTGAGTTTTCGAAAAAGTAATGAAGATGATTGACGAAGATAAGGCACTGGATTGTATTTACATGGACTTTACTAAAGCATTTGACAACATCCCTCATGGTAGGCTGCTCCGGAAGATTAGATCACATGGGATGCATGGTTAGATCACAAATTGAATACAAAATTGGCTTGGTTATAACAGACAAAGGGTAAATGCAGAGAGGTTTATAGAATCCTTACAGTGTGGAAACAGGCCCATCGGCCCAACAGGTCCATATTGACCCTCAGAGAATCCGTCCCACACCCACCCACGCCCCCCCCCCCCCCCGCCGTTATCCACCTAATCTACGCATCCTTGAGCACAATGGACAATTTAGCACGGCCAATCCACCTAACCAATCCTGCACATCTTTGGACTGAGAGAGGAAACTGGAGCACGCGGAGGACACCCACGCAAGGACAGAATGTGCAAACTCCACACAGAGAGTTGCCCACGGGTGGATTTGAACGTGAGGCACTGGCGCTGTGATGCTGCAGTGCCACTGTGTTGCCCCAAGTAGTTGGAGGGGTGTCAGGGCAGGAAATGAAAGGAAAGCTGCTGTATTTGTGAAGGTTTACTTTTCTTAGATGAAATCAAATGTGGATCAGAAACACCAGGGGATAAGTGCCACTGGAGCAGGGAGCAGGGTCAGACTAATCTGGAAATGAGATCCCATGAGAAAGGTCATTCCAACACATTATCTTTTCCTCATGGAACCAAAGCAGGCTAATTTACTAGCTTTGTTCCTGACCTCGAATCACAACCAAACTTCAAAATGGTACCTAGGTGGAAAGCAGCCCTTAAGTGGGCATTTCAGGGCTGCAATTGGGCAAGCCACTCTTGCCTTTGCACACTTGTTCACCACCTATTGCCAGGTTTAATTTCTCACAGGTCAGGATAGGTGAATAGATGATGGAAAGGCCACCAAAAATTTTAGGTGTACCATATATGGGCCTTGGACCCACAACTTACGAGTACAAATGACACAAGCATATTGTAAACAGTTTTCAATCACATCTTGGGTTGATGAGTTCTTTGCAGTGGAACTCAGAAATAATCCATTTATTAACCCTATTGAGTACACTCCTCACTTATCCTTCTGAGATGCTTTTATCTTTAGTCAGGAGATCCCACATGTTTCATTTCAATCTTTTCACATCCATCTTTTTTGCTGTCTTTGAATAATTCAATAGGGTTTTGTTGGCTTTCTGAGGGTCTGCAAGATCACTGCTGGGATCTCTGTTGTTTGTAACGTATATATAACGTGGATGAAAATGTAGGTGGTCCAATTAGCCCGTGAGAAAGAATACAATTGATCTATGGCAGATGGAGTTTAATCCAGACAAGTGTGAAGTGATGCATTTTGGGAGGTCAATTGCAACAGGAAAGTATATATTTAACGGCAGGATCCTTCAAAGTACTGATATACACAGAAATGTTGGGATCCAAGTCCATAGAAAGTGTCAAGTAAATAAAGAAGCAAGAAAGGCCTTCATCAGTCAGGGCATCAAGTATAAAAATTGACAAATCATGTTGCAGATGTATAGAACTTTAGTTTGGCCACATTTGCAGTTTTGTTTGCAGTCCCAGTCCCCACAATACAGGATGGATGTGGAAGCTTTAGAGAGGGTGTAAACGATTTTACCAGGATGTTGCCTAGATTGGAGTATATCTTAGCTGCAAGAACAGATTGACAAACTTGGATTATTTTAGCTAGAGCATTAGAGGCTGAGCGTCAACCTGATGAAACATATCAAATATGACAGGTGTGGATAGTCTGATTTTTTTTTAACTCAGGATGGGAATGCCAAATACAAGGGTGCATAGTTTAAGGTGAGAAAAAAAATGCTAAAGGGACATGTGCAAGAAATTATTTTTTCTTACATAGAAGCTAGTATTCCTGGAATGCAGGTGGTAGAAGCAGAATAATTAGCAAAGTTTGGGAGGCATTTAGATAGACACATGAACAGATGAGGAAGAGAGGGATGTGGACTAATTGCAGGCAGATGGGATTAGTTGAGAATGACATAGTGGGCTGAAGGGCCTATTCCTGCGATGTAGAGTTTTATGTGTGGGGCAAGAGGGACTTTCATTTGACATTCTGGCCCACAGTTAGGGACACTCTGCTACATTTCAAATGTCTTTAATTTTTATTCTAATTTTTGCTAATCGACCTGTTCAGAGATGTTATTACACACCTCTTGAGAAAAGGGGAAGTTGAACCTAGGCCTCTGGCTCAGAGCTACAAGTGTCCTAAATTTATAATATTTTCTAATAAACTTGTACAGATATGGTATTACACACCTCTGGAGGAGGTGGGACTTGAACCTGGGCTTCCTGGCTCAGATGCAGGGACACTACCACCGCAGCATAATTGGCCTTTAATCCTTCTTTATTTGCTGAGTCTTAGGGCTTGACTAATTATTTATGGTAAACAATAGACCACTGGTGAGTCTTAACAAATGAGATATCTGAGCACTTTTTGAGGTTTGCTGGATGTCACATAGATCCCGTAGATAATGTGCAAGTGTAGTACTAGGTTAGATTTTGACAATTCATGAGTATAGTCAGTCAAACATGCATAAGAAAATTTCAGATAATGTATTAAGTTTAAGAAACAGCAGTTAGATGTTGTCTAGTTAACTAGACAAAAAAAAGTGTCCGATCCATGATGAGAGGATTGTCATTGATACCAGAAGGTGAACAAGCAGTGGGCATGAACTATATGATAATAATGGAATAGTGTAGATTAGATGGGCTTCAGTTTGGTTTCGCAGGTTGGCGCAACATCGAGGGCCAAAGAGCCTGTACTGTGCTGTAGTTTTCTATGTATGTCAAACTCTTTAATGCAAGGACTACATCTTGCTCTCTAGCTGATGTGTTACAGAACTCTTCCCTGGATCTTCCTACAATCTCAGCTGCTTTCTTCAGATGGAAGATGGGCCAGCCCTCTGTCAAGGGATGTCTGTACAAGTACTATGTCTGATCCTGAGCACTTGTCGATATGCCATAATTCCACAGGTTGATAGTTTGTGTCAATTACCCATTTAAATGTTCTAGCCAATAGACATAGGACAGCTATTCTTGACATTCATCTGCACTTGCTCAATCTCGTCTGGAAGTTATTCATCATTCCGTTTGAGGGGAAAAATCTTTTATTTTCCTAAACAATGCATTTATACTAGGCTACATGAACTGCCATATAATTATTTGGCATAAGCTTATGAAACATTACGGCCTTGGCAATCGTTGTCACCTTCCTTTTGTCTAATTACAAACTGATTCAGATCCAAATTATTTGCTACGCAGTAAATACTAGACAAATTCAACTTTAAAAGGAACCCTAATTTCTAACAGGAAGAGGGTAAATATACAGTCAAGATGAGCTTTTGGGATACAGAGGCTCCAAAATGACACATCAAACACTAATATCAAGAATCAATCCAATCTTCTGTGACGCATTTTGAGACATTTAGATGTCCCATCAAAATAGAGAGTTTCTGCTAAGCTACTCCTTAATTCTATAAAAGAATGGGCTAGATCATTCAAACTCAAATTAAATAAATGATTTGGACAAATTTCTTCATGATGTCTTAAAAGCGAGCTTTCGATGAGGATTATTAAAAAGATTTAAGAAAGAAATAATAGTGTAGTTTTATTCAGCGTAATATATTAAAATAAATTAACATCTATAATACAATTATGGTTAACAATCCATCCACGATGTTTAAAAGTTCTCAAAAGGTGCTTTCTGTTTTTGTTTTCAGAGCACCAACATTTTAACAAAGCTTACTGGATTTTAGTTCTAGACTGAGAAATCCATGAACTAGCCAATGTGCCCCAAGATAAAATGTGACCAAGATAATAAAACGTGAGGCTGGATGAACACAGCAGGCCCAGCAGCATCTCAGGAGCACGAAAGCTGACGTTTTGGGCCGAGACCCTTCATCAGAGAGGGGGATGGGGAGAGGGAACTGGAATAAATAGGGAGAGAGGGGGAGGCGGACCGAAGATGGAGAGAAAAGAAGATAGGTGGAGAGGAGAGTATAGGTGGGGAGGGGATAGGTCAGTCCAGGGAGGATGGACAGGTCAAGGAGGTGGGATGAGGTTAGTAGGTAGGAGATGGAGGTGCGGCTTGGGGTGGGAGGAAGGGATGGGTGAGAGGAAGAACAGGTTAGGGAGGCAGAGACACGCTGGACTGGTTTTGGGATGCAGTGGGTGGAGGGGAAGAACTGGGCTGGTTGTGTGGTGCAGTGGGGAGAGGGGACGAACTGGGCTGGTTTTGGGATGCAGTGGGGCAAGGGGAGATTTTGAAGCTGGTGAAGTCCACATTGATACCATTGTGCTGCAGGGTTCCCAAGCGGAATATGAGTTGCTGTTCCTGCAACCTTCGGGTGGCATCATTGTGGCACTGCAGGAGGCCCATGATGGACATGTCATCTAAAGAATGGGAGGGGGGAGTGGATATGCTTCGCGACTGGGAGGTGCGGTTGTTTATTGCGAACTGAGCGGAGGTGTTCTGCAAAGCGGTCCCCAAGCCTCCGCTTGGTTTCCCCAATGTAGAGGAAGCCGCACCGGTACAGTGGATGCAGTATACCACATTGGCAGATGTGCAGGTGAACATCTGCTTAATATGGAAAGTCATCTTGGGGCCTGGGATAGGGGTGAGGGAGGAGGTGTGGGGACAAGGGTAGCATTTCCTGCAGTTGCAGGGGAAGGTGCCGGGTGTGGTGGGGTTGGAGGGCAGTGTGGAGCCAACAAGGGAGTCACGGAGAGAGTGGTCTCTCGGGAAAGCAGACAAGGGCGGGGATGGACCATATTTGTGAACTCCAAACCTTTTTGTTGTTACTGGGCAATACATATGAATGTTTTTACATCTCAAGTCAATTCATAAAGAAAGACAACCGGAGACTTTTTCCTGTAACAGTAGTATAGGTGGCATGTTTAATCAATTGAAATACATCAGAAGACAGTTCACAGAAGGGTTAAAAAGCTAAGTTAGATGAAATCTCACATATCACCATCAGCCTTGGGATAAACAAATACTAAAACAGATTGTGATGACAGTTTACAATCTCAGCAAAAGGAATAGTTTTATGATTTACAGTCATGTATTCTTAAGGAATCATATTTCATTTCTGGAATAAAGGAACAGGAGTAAGCCATTCAGCCCCTCAAGCCTGTAATTCAGAGAAAGCAAATCCAAACTTACAATTCATAGCTTTGAAGGAATAATATCCAGTACTCCCTTTGAAGAACAGTTAATTTGAACAGGATATGCATGATAACAAGCCCAGAGGTCTGAAGACACTAGTCTTTCAAATGGTATTTAGGAAGTATTTTAAAAGAAACAAATGACATTTGACATCTTGATGTTTTAACCGTTTAAGGATCCACATGTATGTTTGAAAGATTTAACATAGAATTAAGTGAAACAACGTTGAGATTTAAATCAATGTATTATTTCCACCCTAAAGAAAAGCAGTCAGAGACACAGTAAAGAGAACACCACGAAGAAGTTACTGAAATTTTGTCACAGACATACAGAAAATATGTATTGTCATCTTTGAAGAAAAGAAATGATGAAGAATGGTGTCATTATACTTGAGAATAGGAATAACTAAAAGTTTCATAGCAATATCACATTCTGAGTTTAGAACAAACTATTTGGATATTGTTAAACACAAGGGAAAAAAAGGAAGATGATTTTATTTTCGCTTATTTATATCCCAACATTCTGAGATTATGTTTGCAGTGATGTTATAGAAACAAAATTCAGTTTCATGATTTTGGTCAACTTTCTGATTATTTTATTTTACCTAAACTTTCCCAAAAACAAGAAGTACCACTTGAAACACAAAAACATTGCACAAAGTTCAAAACAAAAAGCTGAATATTTGTATCCTTGAGAAGCAAGGCCGTATAAAGCTACAGAGCTTCAACCTTGGAGATGATTTTTAAAATAATGAGTTAAAAGGGTCAAGTGAATACCAAACATTTCACATCCAAGAACTTGACATACATAAAAACAGTCTTTCAAACTCAAGTTGAATTATTTGTTAATTTGCATTAAACAACAGCTTTAATGATTCCCAAAATGTATCAAAGTAGATACTGTAAACATTAGTTTTCACTCAATGCTTCCTGGTCACCAATACTGACTATCTAGAGCATTCACAGAGAGATGAGAGTTATACTTGTTTACCTATAAGGCCATAGAAAATAATACCAATGAATACGATCGATACCTCTTCCAGGAATATCAAAAGGCAGCAATTTAGTTGTTGCATAAATACATATCTTGCAACCCAGTGAAGAACTAGTAAACATTTCAAATTACCAAAGAAAGAGTAATGGTGAATCTTGATATTCAAATCCATGTGCTATCATCAGTTTGAAAGCCAGAAGTATAATGGGTTGGTTCAAACTGTTGCTATTTTGACCTGCTGAGGTATGTGAAACTTTGAATTGTATACTTGATTCCTTCACTCAGGCAGACAACAGGTTTATATCCTAGATCTTTCTTTGCCCTTTCACAGCTGTAGTAGTGGAATGTTCCAGCCAATGCTACTCGCATGGGAGTGAATGTAGGTTTAATGGTCACAATTGGCTTTAATAGCAACACCAAAATTGAGAGAAAAAAGGCTAAGTAATAAGCCAGCAGGTATGGAATGTGATACTTTGGAGGATCATAATTTAGTCCAACTAAAATTTCAGACAAGAATGTCCAAAAGGGAATTGGTTCATCATTTGTGATATGATAAGCCTATTGGAATTAAAAAAGAAAGTTAATGTACTATTTATATTTCAAAATAACAGTTCTTTCAAACTAACTTCACACTATATAACAATAATTTTGTTCAATGGCAACATGGATTATGTCAGAATACACAAGACACCGGGTAATAGTAAAATAGGTTTATTTGAAAACACAAGCTTTCAGAGTCTGACTCCTTCTTCAGGCGTTAGTGAGAGAGGTAGTAACAGACACAGAGTTTATGAGAAAAAGATCAAAGGGTCACACCACCTATGAGGATGTACTAAACAAACATAAGACGATGTCAGATCTTTAGTCAGTTAGAGGGTTTTAATTGATCAAGATGTACATGTAAATCCACAAATTCCTTTCAAGTCCCTGTTCTGTGAGAACTTTGTGAGACTTTGAACCAAGAGACCTGTGTTCATGGTGGGTCATTACCACTGGACCACAGGAACCCCTACCTCCTTGGAGCAGGGACGATTACAGTACATTTCATACAGGTGTTGAAAATGGAGTGGTCTGGACAGATTATTTAGGGAGAAACTGTTCTGACTGACAGAAGGATGAAAAACCAAGGGACACTGATTTAAGGTCACTCAGGAGAATAATTGGCAACATGAAGTAAAACTCTTTCTTAACAAAAAAGGAATGACAACTGGATAACATTTGGAATTACCCAAGAATGTGGTGAAAGATGATTTAAGTGAGGCTATCGAGAGAGAATTTGACAATTATCTGAGGAGAAAAGAAAATCTACAGTGCTTTAGAGGAAAGGAGGGCAAAGTACGACTCAGAGTTGTTGTGGCAGAGAACCAGCATGAATAGAAGACTAAATTCTTTTTTTCCTGATATTATTTATTCAGGGGACATGGGTTTCACAATTTATTGCCCAACCATTACTGCCATTCAAAGAATGATGGTGAGCTGCCTTCTTGAATTGGTGCAGCCAAGTTGATGTAGATAAAGGTGGTTGAAGAGTCAAACAAGATGATACTCACTATTTGTCAGCTCAAATTTAGAAACTACCTACATCTTGGTGCATTTGGGTATGGATTGCTTCATTATTAGTGGCAGTGCTGCCGAGCCACTGGTGGTGAAGTCCACTGAAGTCCCTGACCAGAGTACATTCTGTGCCTTTGCCACCATTTCTTCCTCCAAGTGGCTGTCAACATGGGGAAGAATGGATTCATCAGCAGATGGGTGGCATGTGGCTCTTGTTTCACCTGAAGTCTTGAAGCTTCGTATGCTCCAGGGTTAATATTCAGCACTTCCAAGGCAACTCCTTCCTGAAAATATACTATTGGTGCTCTTGATGGTGAGACAGAACAGATCCAGGAAGGGACATGATGTTGTCTGGGACACAGTCAAACCTATGGAATTATACCTAACAAAGTCAGGCTGTTGCTTGGGGCAGCTCTCTCAGTTTTTGGTTACAGATGATTTGTCATGTTTAATTACTTTTTTTGAGTAAAAGCAAAGTCGCTGAAAAAGTTCAGCAGGTCCGGCAGCATCTGTGGAGGAGAAAACAGAGTTAATGTTTCGGGTCCGGTGACTCTTCCTCAGAAGGAAGGGTCACTGGACCCGAAACATTAACTCTGTTTTCTCCTCCACAGATGTTGCCAGACCTGCTAAGCTATTCCAGCAACTTTGTTTTTGTTCCTGATTTACAGCATCTACAGTTCTTTTGGTTTTTACTTTATTTTTTGAGACTTATTAGCAGTTTGGCTCGACCTATTGCTCTTCAAAATGGCCTAGCAAGCCAATTAAGAGTCAACCATATTGCCGCAGGTCTGGATCCACATCAGGTCCGATAAAGAAAGCATGGTAGAGTTTTAAACAACCATTGATGATAGCTTCGTGGTCATCATGAGGCTTTTAATCCAACCCCACCATCTGGTGGGATTTAAACCCAGTCAGTAGAGCATTACTTGGGTCTCTGGATTACTATCCAGCAACAATACCTCTATGCCTTCACCTCTCAATGACCTCCTTTTGTGCTACAACTGTACTATGATATTAACCACCTACAAGGTAATTTCTACTAACAATTTGCCAAAGAAAACAAAGAACTTTTCAACTGATTGCAGAGATAATTTGTGTTTCCATTATAAATCTCTCTTTGGAGTCTTGCATTAAACTGATTCTTCTATTCACCTGCACATGTTAACAATGGGATTCATGGCTAAATAGGTTATTGAAATTTTTCAAATTGAAGTCATATTGGCAGAAAAAAAAAGGCAGAAATTTCAGGGTCTTATTCTTTTTAAATAGATCATCACTGCACTGCCAGTGGACCAGTTCAGGAACGATGGGAAAAATGATGTCAAGTCTAATAATCATGATCAAACAAAACAACAATGAAGTTGTGAGATAATGTATGTCGAGGCAGATTACTCTGGGGTGACTTTATAGAGATTTATAACAATCATGAGGGCCATGGTTAAAGTGAATAGCCAAGGTCTTTTTCCCAGGGAAGGGGAGACCAAAACTAGACGGCATAGGCTTAAAATGAGAGGGGTAAGATTTAGAAGGGACCTGAGGGGCAGATGATGGTGTGTGTATGGAACGAGCTGCCAGAGGAAGTGGTAGAGGCGAGTACAATTGCAACATTTAAAAGGCATCAGTTTGAGTACAAGAATAGGAAGGGTTTAGAGGTATATGCTGGCAAATGGACTGGATCAGTTTAGGATATCCGTTTGGCATTGACAAGTTCGACCCAAGTGTCTGTTTCCATGTTGTATAACTCTATGAATCTCTTACCTTTCCACAGATGTATGACTTCGGGTGAAGATTTTCTGCTGCTAGGATCAACCCATGCACAACATTATCAACATATGTGAAGTCCACCAGGTTCTTGCCATTTCTGTAGAAACATGGTTAGTCTCATTGCCTGATAAAACAATCAATTGAAAACTGCAGTCACATCCGGCAGATTCCAAGGCATGGTAATTGACATTTAAGCTATAGCGCTTTAAACTATGTGCAGAATTTATAAATTAGAAATTATAGAAAAGTTTTACAGAATACATTCTCCCATCCCTTAATATCAGAGATATGACACATTTATCCACTCACATTCATGAAAATGAAAATATGCAACTCCCCATCTTTACAACTTAGGCTTTCTTTAGACTCTAATGATTCCACAAGGAGATGAGAATGGTTTTGAATACAGATCAAAGGTAGCACCATTTATCAATAACAAAGCACAGGGAGTTGGAAAGAATCATGTTGCAAAGTGGATTATGTTTTCACATAACTACCCACTCAGATAATCTCTCGCCAAAGAACAGACGAGTGACATAGCACATTGTCAAAGTTACTACCAGCTTCCAACTGTTCTCTGTTGCTTCCTAGAAGTTCAGATTTAGTATGAAAAACTCAACAAACACTAAATGCACAAATCTGTCTAAACAGTACCAACCCAATTATAAACTTCATCTTGCCAGTCTTTGCAGCCTGTACAAGGACAGGCACTAAATGTGGATCTTGAGGTCCAAAAATGCCATGTGGACGAATTGCAATTGTCATGAAGTTCTGTTCTGGATTATTAGCACGAAGAATTTCCTGTTATGTTTAAAAAGAGATGTCAGTTGTTAACAGGCAGGGAAGAAGCTACAGCTTCCACTTTAATTAATGCAATTTGCAATTTTCTCATTATATTTTCTAAATGACAATACAATTCCTGAATCTTAATACTTAGAACTAAATGTTACAAGTATTGGACGGTCAAGTGTACCATACAATAGTCAGAGTGCAAGAGCGCTTGAAAGAACAAACAGACATGTAAAAGAGCAAACATATGCACGGAAGGAGGATGCATGTAGTCTCTCCAAAAACATAAAGGTCTACATGAATAAGTTAGGAGACTAGCAACAGAAAATTACTTTTACAAGTTTACTTTTAAATTGCATCTATTGCAGAACTGGAATGCTAACTGAATGGTCACGTGGATCAGGTGAGTTTTGACATCCAGGCTTTGACCCAGCATTAAACAACATAAAAGCTACACAGATTGGTAATCTCTGAAATCATAATCATGCCAGGTGTGGAAAGTATAAATACAGTGTACATCTTCCATTATTAGGCTGTAAACATATTGTTGTAGCGGAGGAATGGGAACTGAATAGAATCATCAATATGGAGTAGATCTTTATGAATAAGGTGATTTTTCTTAACAGAAATGTTTTACCAGAAAGTGTTGCAAAGTAAATACTTCAGCTCAAATAATCAGTAAAGTTTATATCATAAACTAACATATCTAAGACAAATCTAAATTCATAACTACAATTTCATTTTTAAATTGAAAGTGATGTCAGACTTTTAAACTTACCATTTCCTGCAAGATCTTAGTTTGTGAATAGTAGTCAATGGGCTTCTTAGCGTATGGCAGGTCTTCTGAACCATTTTTTAGGTCGGAGCCTTCAAATACGACACTAGCACTGCTAGTCAGCACCAGTTTCTGTGTACAAGAAAAATGTGCTAATCATGAAAGATTGGTGGAATGGCAGGAAGACAAATGGTTATAAAACTGCGATGTATAATTTCTTACCTGAACACCTGCTTCTTTACATGCTTCAATTATCGTTTTAGTCCCAATGTAATTAACCTTATAGAAGAGCTCTCGGTTGTCACTAGAAGGTGCTGGAGAGGCACAGTGGAACACGAGGCTCACACCCTGAACTGCTGGCAGTATATCCTAAAGAATCACAATTTATTAATTCACAACTTCATAGTTTGTAATTTTACTTTCAATACACAAAGACACTTAATATCAAAATTATCTAGAGGCACAACCTGTGGATATTTGCTGAATAACAATCATTTCTACGTTGCAACTAAATTCAATATCTGAGATTTTAGGTGAGGGTCTAGGCTATACCAAAACTAAATCAATCTGTGGCATAACTTCGCCAAGATGTCTCCAAGAAAACTTAGCTGTCAGATCCATCGTGATGACCACAAAAGTGCTAAAAAAAAAAGCAGACAGCAAATACTATCTCTATCAAATCACATTAACATTTCTGATAGGTGGCTCCTGTTAGAATATATTCCATTGACATTCAGCTGAGAGCACAAAGAAGGTCCGTTATCATAGACATTCACCTCAATTTCCCGTGTTGTGGTACATTCGGGATAGAGCATTGATATAACAAGGGGAGCACTCTGAGAGACAGATCTCCTTAAATTTCATTGATGAACATCTCAGAAGTACAGTTTGGGAAAGAATAAGCCATTACATTCATTGAATACATTCCTACCACATAGTTTGTGCCATTAAAAATATGTGTATATACACACACAACACTAAGATGTACAGTTCATAATTACAGTTCCCCTCTGAAAGTGACCGTAACTTCAGCACATCAGATAAACACATCAGCACAGAAATTCTGAAGTTACAGTCTGTCACACAGAGTTCCAATTTAGGAACTCACTTCTCAGTAAATCAATTGTTAATTCTTCACCCTCTACCAAAGCCTACATTGATTGGAGAAACTTTCTGCTCATCCAATCCTTGATGTCAGTAATCTGTCGGTCAGTCTGATAACAGGGAATTTGAGGGAGGTAGTGGTGAGGCAGAGCTGTGTGGCGTCAGCATACCCATGAAAAAGTTTTTCTCCAGTAACAATGTCAAGTCAGGAACAAGTGTTGTCAGTCCTAGATAATATTTTTTAAACTGAAGGCTTGTGTTAAGTTCAGTTAACAAAATTAGAGTCATACAAAAAAAGGAATGATATATCACTGGCAAATCAAATATTACAAAGCCGAGCTGTTTCTCTTTATGCATGCTGCTGGCATCATGAGAAACTGAGACATCAATATTACAATGTTAAAATGTACCTTATACCAACCTCTTTACAGCACAAATCCGCACTGAAGAACTGAATTCTTTCATTCTCAACAGGTTTTCGAACATCCAAAATATTAACAGTGTAGCCTTTTTCCAGAAGCCTCTTCACCAAATGCTGACCCAAGAAACCTGAGCCCCCGATAACTGTACATTTCTTATTGTGCTATAAAACGAAAAGTCAGTCAAAAGTAAAACATATTACATTTTTGTCATCTATAAAATGCACAGCAGGCCTGCCAGCATCTGAGGAGGAGAGTTAGTGTTTCAAGTTAATAATCTTTCATCGAAACTGGGAAAAGTCAGAGATGTAATAGATTTTGAGCAGGTAGAGGTAGAAAAAGAGCAAGGGAGAAGGTCTGTGACAGGGTAAAATGCAGGGGTATTAAACATCAGGAGGGAACGTATTATCACAAGGATCAATGCTCCAAAGCCACAATCAATAATGGGGCAAGTAAAGGAATAAAAGATATGTGTAGGCAACATGAAAAACTGCCAACCAAAAGGAAAAAAAAACAAAACTTTTTCAATATCTTTGTTGAAAAGCCAACAAGGAAACAAAATGGGAGCAGAGGTTATAATCTAAAATTGTTGATCTTAAAATGTCATGGGGAGATTACAGTGACCAGAAATTTAACTGGCCTGCGATGCATAAATAAAGTGGCTACCAGAATAGGTCAGAGGTTGGAAAGTAGGTCATCTTCTGCTCCCCTCATCCCTATCCACCACCTACAGGACACAAATTGGGACTGTGATAAAATATTCCCCATCCACCTTCAACATTTACTCCCTTCATCACCAACTCTCTGCGGTAAGAGGATGTCCGATTAACAAGCTGCTCTATATTAATTCATCAATGCTGCTCTCACAGCATCTACCCAACCTGGAACCTCGAGATCTTAGAAGACAAGTGCTACAGATGCATGGGAACACCACCCATTGCAAGGTCTCCTCCAAGCCACTATACCTTGGAACTACATCACTGTTCTTTCACAGTCACTGGCTCAGAATTCTGGAACAACTTCCCTAAAAGCCCTACAAGTCTACAAGCACCCCACAAACTACCACAGTTCAAGAAGGCAGCATGCCATCACTTTCTCCAGGATGATTAATGCTAACTTAGCCAGCGACACCAACATCCCAAGAACAACAAAAATAACTCAAAACCTCTAGCACTTCTAATGCAAGTTCCTTTTCCATAATCACAGCACCAGGTACCCAGTTTTGATTCCACCCTCGACTGATTGTCTGTGTGGAGTTTGCACATTCTCCCCGTGTCTGCATGGGTTTCCTCCAGGTGCTCTGGCTTCGTCCCACAATCCAAAGATGTGCAGGTTAGGTGGACTGGCCATGTTAAATTGCCCGTAGTGACTCAGGGTGTGTAAATTAGGTGGATTAGATATGGGAAATGTTGGATTATAGAGAAAGGGTAAGAGAATGGGTCTTTGGAGGGGCGGTGTGGACTTGTTGGGATGAATGGCCTGCTTCCACACTGTAGGGATTCTATGATTCTAATCAAAGTCTCTCTCTCTACCTGACTGATTGAAATGACCTCAATCTTGTCTCTCCCTTTAGATGCATTCCAGCTATCAACTCCTCCCTTCCTTCCTCGAACCATTCTCGTGTTCCACTTGTTCTCTCATTCTACTCCACCAGACTTTGCAGACAATTGATCATCCTCTGCCATTTCTGCCAGCTCAAGTGTGATGTCAAATACAGTGTCCTTCACTTCCAGCATTCCAAAAGAACCATTCCTTTTGCATGGTGTTGGTCCACTCCTCAGTCATCATTTGTGCAACCATTAAAAAAAGCAATGGATTCTTTTAATAGCAGGGAAAACGTCACCTTTCTCCATGATACCATTCATCAGATCTCAGGTGGCATAATCACAAAAGTGTTACAGTGCAGCAGGCTGCGACTCGGCAGATTGTGTCCGCACCAGCACTTCTAATAAACATCATTAACTGCTGTCAATATCCTGCCTTTTCACTATGTGCACAATATAACACCATATTAGGCATTGGTTCCTTTGGCCTTGCAACATTAATCCTTTTATCAGGTGATGTCTCCTAATTTACACTCTATCACTGTCTACCTTTTGTGATCTTTTCCCTGCCTTCATCCTTTCACTTTCTCCAAGTCTGGGGAGGCTCGTGGACCTGAAGGGTTAAATGCTTCTCCCTTTCGCCACAGGCGCATCCCATACATTTCCAGCAATTCATGTTTTTAGAGTGAAAACGCCAGGTGTATTTGCATAAATGATTCGGGCAGGTGATTACCATTGTATTACAACATAGTCTGCACACTGCATCGACAGTTCCCCATTCTTTGTGTATCCAACAAAACCTCGCAATATTATATAGCATTAGCCCGCAATATCCTTACCCTTAAACGTGTGGCCATCTCCCCAGTAGCAAAGTCTCCTCGTAGATTTTAGAATAAAAGATACAGGCACAGCTAACGACCCGAAGCTCCACCTCTTCAACTACATCGATAATAGTAGCCCTGTCTCTGATTGGTCGACATACCGCTTTTCGGCAACCGTTACCCGGGTGACACATGCATCCTCCAATCGGATTATCGTATGACCATGGGCTGGTGATGGCACGTGAAGCAGTGACCAATCAGAATGGGGCTTCGTTTCACCCACAGGTTACCCATTCTCCGGGTCAATCGGATGAATGGGCAGGGGTTGGAAATGAAGAATTGTGGATGCTAGAAATCAGAAACAAAAACAGAAATTTCCGGGAAAACTCAGCAGGTCTGGCAGCATCTATGCAGAAAAAGCAACATTAACTTTTCGCTTCTAAAAAAGGGTCACTGGATCCGAATCGTTAACTCTTTTCTTTCCACAGATGGTGCCAGACTTGTTCGATCAACTTCTGCTTTTGTTGTTGGTGAATGGTCAGGTCCCGCATAGCTGCGAATAAAAGCAAGACATCACTAAAGTCAAGAGACGAAATAAATACAGTATATTCTGGAGAAATTGAGCAGGTGTGAGAGCATTCAGAATATTGTATTCAAAATATTGTTTCGATTTATTGTCAGAATATTGTTTCTTCCTTCACAGATGGTGCCAGACCTGCTGAGTTTCTTCACATTTATTTATATATAAAGAGTTGGAAAGTTGGAAAAGTATATTTGAGATAATACTCTATTATTTTGTATGGGCTGCTGATGGTCTTATTGGAAACGAGCTGCAAATATGAGAGGCTTGGGCCTGCCAAATGACAAGGAAAGTTTTAGAAGGATATGGGCCAAATTCAGGCAAATAGGACTAGTTTAGTTGGGCGAAAGGGTCTGTTTCCATGCTGTATGACTCTATGGCTCTTCACTAATGGAGGACAAACAAATACAGCAATATGTCTCTCTTGTCTTTTAGCAAAAGAAACGGGACAGGAAAGAAGAGTAAGCTGTTGTAGGCTTCTAATTTCAGTTGTCAATGAAAAGTCAACATTATTTTGGGCAATGTGAAAATGGGAACTGCAGATGCTGGAGAATCCAAGATAACAAAGTGTGAAGCTGGATGAACACAGCAGGCCAAGCAGCATCTCAGGAGCACAAAAGCTGATGTTTTGGGCCTAGACCCTTCATCAGAGAGCAGTTTGGGCAGTTTGTTTGTTTCCTCTGGCAGGCCTGCTTGCAACAGTGTATGGGCTGAAATACAGCTGCCACTGAGGGGGTCCAAATACAGGAAGCATGACCCACTTGAGAAAGTGTGTTGATTCTCAAGCACGAGTATTCCAGGGTCACCACAAAAAGTTAGTGATGAAATCAAAGTAATGTATACTCCTAATTGACCTATTTGTTGGAATAAAATTAACAAAATCAAACCACTGATCAGGTTTTTTGAACATAAAGAATGGCTGTTTATTACAAAGATTTAAATTCAAGTCACAGGTACACGCGATCAATATAACTCTAATCCATTTTGAAACCCTTGCACACATGCACAAACAAAAACAAATTGTTATTTTGGGCGGACAAAAAATACTGAGAACCAGAATTCAATACCACCAGTGGGTAGCTTTAAAATTGTGTTCATTTTGCCAAGACCTTCTGTTCTTTGATAAGAGATAGTAGGAACTACCAATGCTGGAGTTTGAGATAACAACGTGTGTGTAGCTGAATGAACACAGCAGGGCAGGCAGCATCAGAGGAACAGGAAAGCTGACATTTCCACACTTTGTTGTCTTTGATGGGAGAAAATAACTTGTTTGCTTCAGGTACTTTTATTGGAGAGGGAGATACGGATACGAAATTTGCTGTTTTAGCAGTCAAGCGGTTTAACCCCCAATCCAGAGTGTTGACGAGATAATAAAGTGTGAAGCTGGATGAACACAGCAGGACAAGCAGCGTCTCAGGAGCACAAAAGCTGATGTTTTGGGCCTAGACCCTTCATCAGAGAGGGGGATGGGGTGAGGGTTCTGGAATAAATAGGGAGGGAGGGGGAGGCAGACCGAAGATGGAGGGAAAAGAAGATAGGTGGAGAGGAGAGTATAGGTGGGGAGGGGATAGGTCAGTCCAGGGAAGACAGACAGGTCAAGGAGGTGGGATGAGGTTAGTAGGTAGGAAATGGAGGTGCGGATTGAGGTGGGAGGAAGGGATGGGTGAGAGGAAGAACAGGTTAGGGAGGCAGAGACAGGCTGGGCTGGTTTTGGGATGCAGTGGGGGGGAGGGGGCGAACTGGGCTGGTTTTGGGATGCGGTGGGGAAGGGAGATTTTGAAGCTGGTGAAGTCCACATTGATACCATTGGGCTGCAGGGTTCCCTAGCGGAATATGAGTTGCTGTTCCTGCAACCTTCGGGTGGCATGATTGTGGCACTGCAGGAGGCCCATGATGGACATGTCGTCTGAGGAATGGGAGGGGGAGTGGAAATGGTTCGCGACTGGGAGGTGCAGTTGTTTATTGTTGACGTTTGGTTTATGTCATTTCCTAGAATGAAGCATATCCTTACCAAGATTATTGCTGAAGAAGCAGCAGATACCGTGGTTTTCAGGGTTCCACAATTCAAGAGCCCATGACCCTGGTCCGGCGTATTCCTTCTTCCAGTGGGATCACTTCACACAGTTTTGAGGGGGTGAGAGAGACGGAAACCCTTGTTAACACTGATATGGATGAGGGAAACTTTAAGGGTCAGTGGAGGATTTACTGGTAAAGGCTTCACGTCCGATAGGCAGTACTGAGCAGGTCAGAGTGATGAGAAAAACGCACACCACACACTTCCAAATACAAACCGCCAAATTTTTCCAACACCCTCGTCTCCAAGCCAAAAGCTAGAAGCCGTCAACGGCAATTACACCAGACGTCACTAACGTGACAAATCAGAACGAGGGGGCGTTGCCCTGCAGTGGGAACCGCAGTCGGATTGGTGAATATTCAGGCGGAGCCCGCCTACTAGCCAAAATGACTGACGCGTCACCGGTGACCATGGGAATGACCGCTTCTGGACTGCGATTGGTCGGCCGATTGCTATGGAGCTTGAGCGTCTGGAAATGCGACAGCTGGGGAATTGCAAATTTGTTGTTAACGTATTGTCTAGAGCGTGTGGAAATGGCTGCCAAGGTGAGTAAAGGCACTTCTCATCCGATATTCTGACCGGCATTTTAAAACATTCGTGGGAAAGCCGCCAACGGCTGCTGACAAATAGCAGGTGAATAGCGGGAGCATTATGGGGGAAGCTGCGAAATTTGGAAGTGTGTGGGAGTGACAGTTAGGAATCGGGTAAAATGGGGAGAGTCGGATCGTAAAGACCTAATTTGAGGCTTGGGCATCATAAAGCAAAGGCAGAAGGTAGGACGATAAGTGAGTGCACTGTTGACTATTTAACGTACCAATTAAAGGGTTTTGGGCGCGGTTCGATTTCGACTCCACTGTAACCCAGCACAGACGCAGGATGAGCAAGAACAGACAGGGTTTTTCCTCCTGAACCTCGTTTCTAACACATGATAGATAATTCACTTTCCTTTGAACCATTCCAACGTAAACTAAAGGTTAAAAGCACCTTCTGCCAAAATTGCCACTGTTGTCTAGCTGTTTATAAGATTCCGGGAACAGAAGTGAATGCTTTATTAGTTAATTTACCGACATTGTTTTCAAGAAACGTGATGACTTGGGTGCTGAATGCTCTAACAATTACGAATTTAAAAAGTTAATCATCGTAAACACTGGCACATTTGGTGTAGAGTTTAATGAAATAACGGAGCAAGACACCAAAATATTCTAGACTAAATGTTGCACCAAGCACACACTTTTAATTCTTTAAACTGTAGCCCAACGCTGATGTTACTTAGGTGATTTTGATATGCGGGTACAAGAGTACAATTCAAGTTACAGGTTGCTAGTGATGATTTCATCTCTATTTGCATTGGGGCGATGTTAAATTGTGTTCAAAAACGCTCCTGTAAAATGGCTTAAAATACAGGATATTGTTCAATCAGTTGGGTTGGATGCCAATACCCCCTAACCATAAAATAAATACCAATTTTATTTTTGTTGTAATATAAAATCAATACAAAATTGTTGCAGACACATAAATGAGGAACTAGTCCCTTATTAAGGGATTGAATTGATAGAATCCAGCGATCGTACTGGTTGTTGAACACTAACCAATTTTACTGACAAACCTAAAACTCTTTCATTTGTTTTCTTAGTTTATCTAATTCTGACAAGTGTCTTATGATAAAATGGTCCTTGTAAAACTTGAGATATTGTTTACGATCAGGGCAGTAATTTTATGGTTGAATTACAGGCACAGTGTCTCAAAATTGGATATCTCCAGACCAAGATTCTTCTAAATTTTGTGTTTGGGATGACACAGGCATGTAGAGTGTTGAGTGAATGTTTTCTGAAGTAAAGTTTGTAAAGTGGCAGTTATGAAAAAATAGAGATAATGCTGTAAGATAAACTAGGAAAATCTTTGGAGTTAGGGCTGTTAATGGTGTTTTTTCTTTTGTGGAAGTATGGCAGAAGTTCCATGTGAATAGGTTGCCTGCTGCAGTTCAGTGAATTTTTGGTAGAGTGGAAGTAGCTGCAAGCAATTACCCAGACATCTAATTGAATCAAAGATGGTGGTGATAAAAGAAAGTCAAGTGATGACAGCTTTAAAAAAGTCTTGTTTTTGATATTGAAGGTTACTGAACAGATGGATATGAAGCATTTTCTGTACAGATATCAGTTAGGGCATATGACAGAGAAATTGTTTAGAGACATACTTGGTTAATTTTCTTGTCATGGCTGGAGTGGGGAGGCTCCTTTCAGTTTAAATGTATACTGATTTCTGATAATTGCACAGCATTTAAAAAATCGTTTTTCATTTATGGAATGTGTTTTTTGCTGGCTAAGTCAGTACTTATTGCCCATCCATAACTGCTCCAGAAAAGATGAGGATGAATGGCCTTTTTTTGAATTGCTGGCAGACCTCAGCACATCAACAGTCCTCTGAGAAAAATGTTTCCAGGATTTTAGCCATGGGACAATGAAGGAAGAGCAAGTGACTGTGCTAGGTTTGCAGTTGTCCGCAGGTTGATGCCAGGTGGTCTGTCTGGTTTCATTCATTTCTTTGGACTTTGTAGCAACTTGATACAGTTGAGTGGCAGTTTAGAATCATCCACATTGCTGTGGATCTGAGCATTGATCAGCCAGATGGGGTAAGGATGCTTGCCTCTCTGTCCAGGAAGGCGTTAGTTATGTGGGGATTTTCTTTTACAAGAGTCAATAATGGATTCATTGGACTCACTTTCAATTCTAGATTTATTCATTAAATTCAAACTTCACCAGTTGCCATCAGGGATTTTGAGCTCATGTCTGTATATTATCAGCATAAACCTCTGGGTTACTAGTCCCTAATTATGCAAGGTTTAAGCTTAGTTTTCATATCTCGAACTAATTCTCAAAATTGGCCTTTTAAGCAGGGCAACTCACCTACATGAATTCATCCAGCTTTAAAATAGGAAATAAATGCCAGCTAGTTAGACTTTAAGAGTCCCTGTGATAATATTAGCTGCTTAACAAATTTCAGTTGACAAACTGAAGAAACGATCAAAGTAGCCATATCGGATATCACAGTTTTAAAACAAAACGGAGAGAAAGGAGGATCCAGAGAGTCACCACTATCTAAAAGAGAGAGAGAGAGAGAGAGAGGGAGAGAATCTGTGCTTAGAAGTAACACGTGTGGAAACAACAGCTTCATGAAGATTGAGTCAGAGGGAGAGTGGAGTCAGAATCTTCTACAATGTGAGAAAGTGGGAACAACAGCTTGATAAAGAGTGATCGATTATTCCAAGAATTTTTCTGAAGATGGGTCTAGACCCGAAACATCAGCTTTCCTGCTCCTCTGGTGCTGCTTGGCCTGCTGTGCTCATCCACGTCTTTAACCTTGTTGTCTCTTATTAGGAAGGGATGTCTGCTACCTCCTATTGGTGGTGGTGGGGGGGGGGGGGGCGGCGGAGTTCCAAGACTCTTTTTAACAGTAATACAGGAGCAATGATGTATTTCTAAGTCAGGTTATTGTGTGTTTTTGTTGAGGGCACATTGTTGGTGATTGTGTTTCCGTGCTCCTGCTGATGATGCTGTTCTGGGTGAGGTGCTGTCGGATAAACCTTGATATTTAAAACAAATGAAACAGCCAGGAAAACAGTGACGTTTGATGTTGTGGCTAGCAATCCATTCCAGGAGAAGCCTTGACGAGTTACTACAATGCATGTTGTACAGAGCAGTCATTGCTGAGGTATCATCAAGCGGGCTGCTTTGTTCTGAATAAAGCTGAACTACTTAAAATATTGTTAGAAATGGGTTATCCAGGGAAGTGAAGAGTATTTCGTAACGTTTATGACTTGTGCTTCGCAGAAATAAATATAGAAAAAAGGAGCAGGAGTAGGCCACTCGGCCCATTAAGTTCTGCTACTCAACGTGATTGTGACTAATCTTCTATGCCAACAGCATTTTACAGAGTCCTGGGTGGCACAGTGGTTAGTACTGCTCCCTCACAGTGCCAGGGACCCAGGTTTGATTCCACCCTTGGCGACTGTCCGTGTGGAGTTTGCACATTCTCACCGTGACTGCGTGGGTTTTGTCCGGGTACTCCGATTTCCTCCCACAGCCCAAAAATGAGGATGATGAAAAGGGTGGAACTCAATGATCCCTCTAAATTTTCTGGGGCCTGTGTAGGTCCCAGAGTGGCATATTGCGTTGAGTGGCAGTTGAATTGCGTTTTTTTTTGCCTTTTGTTAATATTTACAGTTACAGGCATTCTACATGTATATGCCAATTTTTATCATTATTAACTATCAAAAACATGCATATATACTATCTCACAACTACAGATATTCGATCTGCTAAAATAAACAACAATTGGAAATTCAGAAGTCTGGGGACCTGTTTGGATTTGGTGCTGTGTTCAAGATATATACTATTTGACCAAAAGAGGATCATAGAATCCCTACAGTGTGGTTTGCAGCTATTCAGCCCATTGGGTCTGCGCCATCTTTCCAAAGAGCATCCCACCCAGACCCAACCCCCACTCTATCATCATAACCCTACATTTACTGTGGCTATTTCACTTAGCCTGCACATCCCTTGTTGGGGCAATTTAGCATGGGCAATCCAACTAACCTGCGCATCTTTGGACTGTGGGAGGATACTGGAGCACCCAGCAGAAACCCACACAGACACAGAGAGAATTGTCTGTGTGGAGTTTGCATATTCACCCAAGGCTAAAATCAAAACCACTGAGGCAGCAGGGCTAACCATTTTGTCACCCACTAGAAAGAGTATAGCACGAACAGAAGGGAAGAAGTACCATGCATTGGGTGGGAATTGAACCTGGACCTCCTGCATAACAGGTGGGAATTCTACCACTGTTCCTGAATTGCCACCTCCTTACTAGCAGTTTATTAACTCCTTTATTGACGGTCTTTTATACCAATCTTAATTTGCTGCCCAACGATTGTAAACTGCATTTGGATTAAAATTTGTCCAGATGAAATGTATGACCCAACTTGTATCAAATTGTCCCAAGCGATCTATTCTAATCTCTTTGTGGATTTGCACTTAATCAAATTCATGAGGCTAAATCTACACTCGCAGTCAGCACTTGATGCCTGAAATAGCCCACCAAATCACTGAATGTTTGAACAGAACGTATGTCCACAACCATAAATTTGAAATCGGACCATTCTTCATGTATCTTTTCAACCAAAATAATACAAATGTGTGGTTATAAAGTGAAATGTTTCAATATGTTGCACAATACTGTGTTTTCCAAATTCATAATCTGTTTTCTTGGTTTCTTGCAGCCTGGTTAAATGCATGCCACTCTCGTAATTCTTCTTGTGGAAATCTTACCAGATAGTCATGTAGGCATTGAATAAATTTAAAGATTGTGGTAGCGTTCACATCACTGAGAGCAGCCAGAACCTTCTTCACTCCGATAAAGAAGTTCACCTAGATACCGAGTCCTCAGTTTAGTGAGGCGTCAGGAAATTGCATAGCGTCAATTGTTGTCAAAGAGCTTTTCTGCAGGAATTTGCACAACGATGCCAGTTCACTGAGACTGTCATTCAAAGCAGTCAATGCAATGCAATATTTTGACTTTGTGAGCAGTTTCAGGCAATATTTTATTTTTTGGATCATTGCGCTTATTCACTTGCTGTCTGCAGTACTCCATTGAGCTATTGTGGTTTTTATGTTAGAGCACTCACTGCAAAATGTCTTGACGGCCACTTCACATCATTCAGAGGTTGAAATGCAACTGTATTACATTCTTTGACGAGGACAATTTGAAGATTTTATTTTCTGTTCTTCACAGTTGATCATTTTACATAGTTCCTTTGAAGCATTTTAATGTCTTGCATAATTGACACCTCTGTCCAAACATCAATTCCCAGATATTTTCTATGAGCAATGCAATGCTCTTCTGATGAATGTTTAATTTTGCATCACAAGACTATGGCTACTTTATCTTTCCCAGCATAACTGCTCCGTCTAATGTAAACATCACCATTTTCTGTAAGTCAAGGTCACTGAACATAAAATTGATTGCTGCCACAATTAGCACTGATGCAGTGAGTTTCAAAATTCCTGCAAATGCAGAATTTTAAGCAAATTCTGGTCAAACTTGATGTACAAAATCAACATTTTTTATTTTGTAAACTGAAATGTCTGTACATTCATCCACTATCAATGTATGAAAGAGTGATTTGTGCAATTCATCCATGAACTGCCTTTGTGTAATGAAACCAATGTGCTCCACAAATCCAAAGGTGTAATTCTTACTGTGCAAGCTCTCAATTACTTTGTCATATGATCATCAATGTCCTGTATGGAAGCATTGATGCATTCATCTTTACACCATGTATGATATTATCAGTGAGAACTTTCACCTACTCCAGATCGTACATTTCACAATAAGTTAAAGTGAATCTGAGACTGAGTCACGCATTCTGTTTTTGCATTGGAGATGGCATTTAATTTTAATGACCTCAGAAAGCCATTCCATTATGAAATGTGCTCAGGTTTTCTTTCTTTGCTGACTCATTTTGCTTTACTTTTGGACATACTTAAATTTATCAAGAAAGCAAAGTTTTTAAAATACAAAAGAGAAATGTATCTGGCATGGCTTACTTGCTTCCAGAGTAGCAACCTACCTCCTAGACCTTGTGCCTGGTCTTCCTGGTCACTGTCGCGAAGGCTGTTAACTCACCTGTCTCCCCAGTTCTCTTCTGCCAGGTGGTGATTGGGTCTAGCTATTTTGACAATCACAGATGTTTACATTTTGCCTAGAGCTAGAAGCAGTTGTGTGGCCAAGTCACAAGTTCAGAAGTACTGGTCTCCATTCTGGTGTGTGAAGGATCCTGGGATTCATGCACTATCCATATGAAACAGTTGAAAATGTGCAGTGTGGAGGTCCAGATGATTCTTTCGTTGGCTATCTATGTGGCTCTTGGAAATGTGCTAGTCGGAAGTGTGACAAGGATTCCTCCTTTGGCTATTTGTCCACACACTTGATGGCTACATTCAATCATGGGAAATGTGCAGGTTTAGCTTTCCTGGTGTGTGGCGTGCGTCCATGCAGCTGACAGAGAACATTGGCACAGCCAAAAGATCCCACCTGCTTCTAACTCAAAGTTTTGCATGTAGCAGCTTGATATTGGCCTGATTGGATTTGTCCCTTTTATTTTAATGGAATATAACGTATCTAACCAATTTTCATAATGCAACACTGCTACTTGTCCAACAATAAAAGTGACATAGTTTAACTGGGAGCTTGATTTGTTCTTGACTACAATGGCCTAGATGTCATCTAAATCTGTAACCTTTGTTATTTCCAAAAATAAAAACAGAAATTGCTAGCAAAGCTCAGCAGATCTGGCAGTAACTTTTGTGAGAAAGCAGAATTAACCTTTCAAGCCTGGTGATTTTTCATCAGAATGTGCATTTGCTGTGTGCCCTGGGCTCAGACATTTCTTGATTTTTACATGAACTCAATCAAAATGATTGAAGATTCATTGATATCTGTGATGCTGGGACCTCAGGAGGAATGTAGAATCACATCAGTTGGCCTTTGTCTGATTTTTTTCTTTATTATGGAGCAGACCTTTAGTGTCATTTCCTGTGTTAATGAAGAACAGATTTCCTTTTGCCATCTGAAATGAAATCACTTGGCACATCTCTTCTTGGCTTTTGCACTGATGTTGTAGGCTCCCTGGTGAGGATATGGATATCATTGGAATCCCTTTCTTCAATTGTTTAATTGGATCCAATCGTTTATAGCTGAAAGTGGCACAGCTGTCAAACTTTTTGGACCCATTGAATTCCATCACACCTGACTTGTGCTTTGCAGATAGAAATTTAGAAAATACGAATGTGAGTTGACCATTCACCCAATTGAATCCTCTCTGCCATTCAACTGATCCTTGATCTTGATGTCATACTCCTGCTCTCCCCGTACACCTAGACACCTTTTTAGGCTGTAGAATTGAGTAACAGATTATCATAGAATCCCTACAGTATGGAAACAGGCACTTCAGCCCAACAAGTCCACGTCGACCCTCGGAGCATCCCACCTAGACCCATAGCTCTAATCTACTCATCCCTGAACACTGGATACTTTTAGCAAGGCCAGTCTACCTAACCTGCACATCTTTGGGCTGTGGGAAGAATTTGGAGCGCCCAAAGGAAACCCATGCAGGCATGGGAAATCATGTGCAAACTCTTTGCAGACAGTGGACGGAGGGTGGAATCGAACCCGGGTTCCTGGTGCTGTGAGACAGCAGTGCTAATCACAGAGCCACGGGTGCTGCCCTAAAGAGATGGACAGATTTTAGGAATTTTAGCCTCATGGATGCCCAGTTGTGAGCTGCTATATCTGTTTCCAATCTATCTTATTTAGAATGGTTGCAGTTCCATATAACACAATACACAGTATTTTCTCTTTTGAAGATGGTGTTCATTTCCACAAGGAGTGTGGTGGTTATACCTACCAATACTATAATGGATAGGTGTATCTGTGATAGAAAAGTGAAGCTGAGTATGTTTTTTTGTCTCAGTGAGGTTGACATATTTTTAACCATAATCCAGTAGTTTGGAACAAAGAACAATACAACACAGGAGCAGGCCCTTCAACCCTCCTACCGTGCGTCAACACATTTTGCCCATCTATACTAAAACTGTCTTCACTTACAGGATGTGAATCCCTCTCTTCCCTTCCTATTCATTTATTTGTCCAGGTGCTTCTTGAATGCTGCTATTGTGTCTGATTCCACCACCGCCTCTGGCAGTGACTTCCAGGCACTCACCACCCTTTGTATGGAGAACGTGCCTCACACATCTCTTAAACCACCCCCCTCACACCTTGAACCTGTATCCCCTAGTAATTAACTCTTCCACCCAGGGAAAAAGCCTCATATTTCCACTCTATCTACGCATTCACAATCTTAGAAATTTCTATCAGGTTAACCCTCAACTCCTGTGTTCCAGTGAAAACAAATCCAGTATATCCAACCTTTCCTCCTAGCTAAAATCCCCCATACCAGGCAACATCCTAGGAAACCTTTTCTGTACCTTCTCCAAAGCATCCATATCTTTCTGGTAGTGTGGTGATCAGAACTATGCACAATATTCCAAGTATGGCCTAACTGAAATTCTATAAAGCTGCAGCATAACTTGTCTATCCTTCTACTCAATACCCCTTCCAATGAAGGGAAGCATGCCATAGGCGTTTTTTGTTTACTGCTTTATCTACCTGTGCTGCCACTTTCAGTGATCTGTGGACCTGCACATCCATATATCTCTGCATATCAATACTCCTAAGGTTTCTGCCATTCACTTATTATTTCCAAAATGCATCACCTCGCATTTGTCTGGATTAAACTCCATCTGCCATTTTTCTGCTTGTGCCTCCAACTGATTCATATCCTGTTTTATTCTCTGACAATCCTTCACACTATCTGGAACTCTAACAATCTTTGTATCATTCACAAACCTGCAAATTATACCAGCTACGTTTTCCTCCAAATCATTTATGTACATCACAAACAGCAGAGGCCCCAGTACTGATTCCTATGGAACACCACTTGTCACAGCCCTCCATTCCAAAAAGCTTTCTTCCACCTCTACCCCCTGTCTCCTATGACTAAGCCAGTTCCATATCCATCTTGTCAGTTCACTCCTCATACCTCATGATCTCACTTTTTGTACCAGTCTGCCATGAGTTTCATAGTTCCCATCACCAACACCTGACTTCATTTAAGATAACAAGGTGTAGAGCTGGATGAACACAGCAGGCCAAGCAGCATCACAGGAGCATGAAAGCTTGATGTTTCAGGCCTTGATCTTTCTTCAACACAATCTTCATATCTTCTGGATCAGGGAGGAATATGCACCTCATTCCCTCCACTCACAATCTTCCATCCCTCCCTCTATTTCCTCAATTGCTGACTAGAATAAATTGCTGGAAAAGATACCATAAAGAGTCTGATTTAACCACATAAGTGTTAAAATCCTGTTCAATCTAGACAGGATACTAGAGGGTAACTGCTGTAAGTGAAACACTACTCCTGCATGAGTCACTGCCTGTGAAAGAAGTGATTACTGTGAAGATGTGCAGAAGAAATAACAATGTACTCTGATTAATAGCCACATGGGCAAGATACAAGGTTCTTGGTATGCATGAAACCACACCCTAGAAATTAGGTAACATTTTATTGAGGGGCAAAGTGGGATTTGAAATTGCCAGAGCTATTTAATAAGGTTGAGGAGATTATTGAAGGTTTCCTGATCTGTCACACTTTTATTTCTTTTAGAGGAAATAGACAACAACTATCACTCTACCCTATCCATTTCTGGTGGAAGGATTTATGGTTTCCACCTTCCCACTCCCAAGTTGTCATATTTTGGTAGAATTCCAGAATACAAAATAAACTTTAATGCAAAATTATTGCATGGTCTTGTATCCAACATTACAGCTTCAAATATAACTATAAATCTCTAAATAAATCCTACAAACTGTAAATTCTCCCAGCCTCCTCCGGATTGTGAGGTATTGCAGGTATACTTGTACATGCCCCATGTTTTGAGAAGCATAGTCTTGGACATTGGATAACCTAGCTACATGTCACAGGATTACAGTTTTTTTTTAAATGCTGAGATGAACATGAATCCTTATCTATACCTCTGACTCTTCGCCTTTTTGTGGCCACGGTTTGGTCTGAACCAGACTGTTTGCCTCTCTAGGATCCTGTTTAACCCTGTGTCGGATTTCTACTTTCATATTATTTTCATTACAAAGACTATTGTACCTATTTTACATTTGAAACATTTTCTGTCTCCATCTATGTCTCAGCCATAGTTAATGGAATTTTCACAATTGAAATTGTTACCTCTACATTCAATCAAATCGATTCCCAGCTAGCCTCCCAATTTCCACCCTCAAATTTAAACTTTCGTCTTTGCAGCTGAAATGTTAGCCCAGATCAAGTATGGCTAACTACCTGTCCCTTGTACTCCCCCAAACCCCCTCCACCCTACCATCACCACCAGTCGGTGGTTGCACCGGGGGCTCCGATGGTGGAATTTTCTGTCCAAACACAATGTCCGATCCTTCTCCTTTGCAAGACACTCATTTAAACTCACCACTTTCACTGTGTGCTTTCAGTAATTCCCTCTCTCTCTGTACTTTGCCATTTGTTTCTCATGTGGTGCCTTCTAATATTTCATGATGTTGAAGGTATTGCGTAAGTGCAAGTCTTTGAAATTCACAAAGAAATATGTTTCTAGTCAAAGATATTGATGGAATACACAGTATCCTTTCTAATTTGAAAACATATGATTATTTGCAATGTTACAGACCTCTGCCTATAAAAAGACACCTTTGAGTACAGCAGTACAAATGAAGAAAGCTGGACCAAAACCAGAAATCACTGAAGAACAAAAACAGGAAATACGAGAAGCATTCGATCTATTTGACACAGATGGCGCTGGATCTATTGATGCCAAAGAATTAAAGGTATTAAACACACAAATTGGAAGTAGGAGTAGTCTGCTCTGCCACTCAAGAAGACCATAGCTGATGTGATTATTCCATGTTCCTACTAGTTCTGATAACTTTTTACACTGTTGTAGTTCTGTTACTTTGTCAATCTCTTATCCACGCCAATATGCTACCCCCAATGCCATGAGCTTTATTTCCCACAATAAGCTTTAATGTGACACTTTATCAAAATGCCTTGTATAAATCTGAATAGATTTTTATCCATCAGTTTCCCTTTCTCTACAGCATAATTTTGTTTCCTTAAAGAATTCCAGCAAACTGGTTAAATTTGGAAATCCTTTTTACAAAGGCATGTTCACACTACCTGATTACCTATGTTCTATGTGCCCTGATATAAGGTCTGTAATAATAGCTTCTAATGTCTTCCTCATGAGATGCTAAGATAACTAGCCTGTATTATTCTGTTTTCTGTCTCCCTTTTTTTGAATAAAAGAATTACATTTGTTCTCTTCAAATCTTACAAGAATGTTTCTCGAGTCTAAGGAATTTTGTAAAATGAAGCCAATGCATCAACCATTTCACCAACCACTTTTTTTTTTCGGATCCTGGGATGAAGTCCATCAGGATCCAGGAACTTGTCAGACAGCAGTTGCAACAATTTGTTCAGTACCATTTCTCTGATTGTAACTTTTTGTTACCTTGCTCCTTTTTCTGATTTACAACTAATTCTGGGATATTGCCTGTCAATCTTCATTGTAGAAGATATGTAAAATACCAGCTCAAATTCATGTGCAGTCTCCTTATTTTCCCTTATTAATTTTCTAAATTCACATTCTATTGGACCAAGGCTCACTTTTTGTGAACTTTTTTTCAAAAAAATCTGAAGAAATATTTACCACCTTTTTCATATTTCTAGCCAGCTTTTACTGTATTCTAATTTTTCTCGTTAATTTTCCATCAATCTTTTCTACTTAATAATGCTCGATCCAATGTTCTGACCTGCTGTCGAGCTTAGTCTCTTTACTTGAGACAGGATGTACCGTACTGAAAGGGGTGCAGATGAGGTTCGCTGGGTTGATCCCATAATTGAGGGGGCTTGGCTTATGAGAAAAAATTGAGTACTCTGGGAGTATATTCATTGGAATTTACAAGGATGAGGGGGGAATCTTATAGAAACATTAAATTATGAAGAGAATAGATAAGATAGAAGCAGGGAGGTTGTTTCTACTGGCAGGTGAATCTAGAACCTGTGGGCATGGCCTCAAAATAAGGGGGAGCAGAGTTAGGATTGAGTTGAAAAGGAACTTCTTCACCCAAAAGAGTTGTGAATCTGTGGAATTCCCTGCCCAGTGAAGCAGTTGAGGCAACCTCATTGAATGCTTTTTAAGTCAAAGTTAGATTTTTGAACAGTAATGGAATTAAGGGTAATGGTGAGAGGGTGGGTAAGTGGAGCCAAGTCCACAAAAAGATCAGCCATGATCTTATTGAATGACAGAGCAGGCTCGACAGGCCGGATGGCCTACTCCTACTCCTATATCTTATGTTCTTATGTTTGCACGATGATATGCTTTTTATAGAGTGGTAGATTTATGCAGCACAGATTTATCTTTTACACTATTTTTAACTTTTTGAATTAAACACTGTGATAGACATTCCCCTTAGATTTTTTTCTTTCCTCTTGAGAAATAATTATTTTGTATATTTTAAGATAAACCCCTAAATGTGTGCCGCAACATAATCTACTGATATATTCCGAGAGTTGATCAAAAGAGTCCCCACAGCAAGGAAACACATCATTCAGCCCATCATGTCCACACCAACTCTCCAAAGAGCATCCCACCCAGACCCATTTCCTCCCCCCCATCTTATCCCTGTAACCCTGCATTTCCCATGACTAATGCACTTAACCTACACATCCCTGAAGACTGTGGGCAATATATCATGGCCAGTCCACCAATCCTGCATGTCTTTGGATTGTGGGAAGAAACTGGAGCACCCAGAGGAAACCTACAGGGAAAATGTGCAAACTCCACACAAACAGTCATCTGAGGTTGGAATCCCTGGTACTGTGGCAGCAGTGCTAACCACTGAGCCACCGTGACGCCCTGATGTTCTTAGCCTTATTTGCCAGTTCATGGTAACTAGTCTTCTTTCACATCCTCATACTTGTCCTTTTTCATTCAAGTTTAAAATATGGGTTTTGGATTTAATTAGAGGTATTATGACTTTTTGATATTATGCTTCGTAAATTGGTGCCTTGGATCCAGTACTGTTTGTGCAGTGCTATTGCTTTGTCTGAAGTGCTGCCCAAACTTGCCTTAAATTGTTGCTGACAATAGTGAATGTCAGTATTGTGTTGCACCTGTAAAACTTTTAAATCAAGTGAAAGCTATGTAGACACAAGAGAAAACATAAAAAAAAATGTTGAGTCGGCTATATGAAAAGGCTTTTGTAGAGACTAAACACCAGCATGGATCGGTTGGGCTACTGAATAGCTCTTGTTAGGTTTTGAATTTGCTTATTGCCTCTGTCCAAATGTTAATTTTCAGATGAACGTTTCATACTTTTGGTAATTTTTTGTAAACCAGTGCAAAAGAATGTCAAACTGAATGTATCTTCTTACATTAGTTGTATGAGTTCAGCAACATTACATCTGCTCTTTATCTGTTCAAATGAATCATGTAACCTTCTAGGTTAATTTCCTAACAGTGGTGGATCATTTGACTGAATGTGTGTATGGGTTTGGAAGTCATCCACAAGTCGTCATTTTTCAGCAATATGTTGACCGTGATAAGTACACATTGTCCAAATTTAATGTTAGTCTGTTAGTTTGTTTCAACCCCATTTGTTCTTTCGGGCCTTTTTTTTCCCTTTTGCTCTGGCATTTTAATTTTAACATCCTTTGCATGCATTGTCAGTATTTGTCACAATCACAAATCAGTAACTGGGTTCTGGGGCTCTATCCAATGGACTTGGACAGTCGGTGCATGTGGTCTTTGGTGTCCAACTGCACTAATCAACTCCGCCACTAGATGGACCTGGCCAATCTAATAGCCCTGTAGAACACTTTCGTTCTGAATTTTTAAATGTATTTTACTTACCAATGTAAGAATTTAATAACTTCAAACACAGCTTCGCCTGTTTTTAAACTCGGAGGGAACCTAATTCCAGATTTTACAGTCGATGCTTCATTGGAAATCTTTTGACTTAAAATCACAATTTTCAGGAATGCAATCCTGACTTTAAATGATGACAGTCCGTGTCATTCATATTTTTTTTTTTCTTCAGGTTGCAATGCGAGCTTTGGGATTTGAACCCAAGAAAGAAGAGATAAAGAAAATGATTGCAGAAATTGATAAAGAAGGCACTGGGAAAATTGACTTTAATGAATTTTTGGCAGTCATCACACAAAAAATGGTAATTTTAAAAAGTGAAGATGAATGTTGTTGCATTTGTTTCTTTTAAAAGTTACAGTTAAGGGAGCTCAACATTTGGTCTGCAGAAGTGGGTCTTGCTGTAGCACTCTATGGTGTGAACTTCCAAACTCACTTGCAATCTTTTACTTTTCACAAACTACTTATTAATTAACTTCTGACTCCTCATATCTCGACCATCTACATGACGGAAGTCAAGAGTATGGTAGAATACCTCCAATTGCCTCAATGAATGTGGTTCCAGTAACATTCACAAAACTTACCACCACCCAGGGAAAAGCAGGTCGATTGGTTGGGCCTCCATTCACCACCTTAAACAGTCACTCCCTCCACTACTGACACACTGGTATTTGTGTGTGCCATACACAATTTGCACTGCAACAATTCATTAAGGCTCCTTCATCAACACCTTCCAGATCTGCAACCTCTACCACACAGACTAGGGTAGCAGACATGGAAATACTACCAACTAGAAGTTCTCCGTCAAGTTATGTGCCATTCTGACTTGGAACTTCAATATTTTGTTTATTGCTGTAAATCAGTATCCTGGAACTCCCTTCCTGAGAGCACTGTGCTGTATCTACACCTCATGGACTATAACAGTTCAATGGCAACTTACCACCACCATTTGAACAACAAACACATGACAAACCAGTGACCTCCGCATACCTTGAAGAACTAAACACAGAACTGCAGCAGAATGAATTGTGGAAAGAAGTCTATGTAATGGTTGATTAGCTCCATTTCACTTCCATTGCCAACTCCAAATTATAGACTATTCTAAATGGAAAAAGAGAAATGTCAAATTGTGTAGAGTTTGATATACACCCAATGTTGATCTTCATTTATTAGGAAACAAAATATCTGCAAAATTTAGAGGTGTTGTAGGGCTTGGGTTCGTTGACTGCAATTTTCACATTGAACAGGATCTTGTCATATTTCTCCCTTGTACAACATTACAATGCCTAGGAAACTTATTGATGCATGGAATTTTTTAAAAAAAATTAATAAAATTAGAAACTGAATCTCTGCATTTGGCTGTTTTTCTCAGGCTGAGAAAGATACAAAGGAGGAAATTTTGAAAGCCTTTAGACTATTTGATGATGATGAAACTGGGCGAATCTCATTCAAAAATCTGAAACGTGTAGCAAAAGAACTTGGAGAAAATCTGACAGATGAAGAATTGCAGGTGAATTTATTACATAATTAATAAAAGAAACAGCACACATTGTTGAGTGCATCGCACAGCCCCCTTGTCTTGAAGTGATTTATGATCAACTCATTATCTGAAGGATAGTCACTTTTTTTTTACATGGGAAAATGCAACAACTAAATTGCATATTGCAAGTTCTCACAAAAATGAACCTAGATCAATAATCTATTGATCCGTTTGGTGATGTTAACAAGAATGATGATCAGTGCAAGTAAAGAATCCGTATTATTCTTGAGAAGGTACTGCATGATCTTTTGCATGCAGCTGAATAAGCAGGGGGTTCTAGATTCAAAGCCTCACCTGAAAGATGGATAAACCCAACACACTAAAGCTTTTTGTTTGCAGATGCTACTTCGACCTGCTGAGCATTTCCCACCTCCTGGACACCACCACAAGGCCTCCTAGCCTCCCTCGACCTCTTCATCTCCAACTGCCGTCGAGACATCAATCGCCTCAACCTCTCCACCCCCCTCGCCCACACCAACCTCTTCCCCTGTTCCCCCCCCCCCCCCCCCCCCCCCCCCCCGGCAGAATGTGCAGCCCTCCACTCCAATCCCAACCTCACCATAAAACGCTACGGACAAGGGAGGCACAGTTGTAGTATGCCGCTGAGGCCAGACGCCAACTCTCCGACACCACCTCCTACCACCTGCCCCCTGGACATGACCCCACCCCCAAGCACAAAACCATCATCTCCCAAACCATCCACAACCTCATCACCTCTGGTGACCTCCCACCCACCACCTCCAACCTCATTGCTCCCCAACCCCGCACAACCCACTTCTATCTCCTTCCCAAAATCCACAAACCTGCCTGTCCTGATCATCCCACTGTGTCTGCCTGCTCCTGCCCCATCGAACTCATCTCCACCTATCTGGACTCCATTTTCTCCCCCTTGGTCCAGGAACTTCCTACCTACGTCTGTGACACCACCCACACCCTCCAGAACTTCCAATTCCCTGGTCCCCAACACCTCATTTTTATTATAGATGTCCAGTCCCTATACACCTGCATTCCCCATGCAGATGACCTAAAGGCCCTCCGCTTCTTCCTGTCCCGCAGGCCCGACCACTCCCCCTCCACTGACACCCTCATCCGCCTAGCCGAACTTGTCCTCACCCTCAACAACTTCTCTTTCGATTCCTCCCACTTCCTACAGACAAAGGGGTGGCCATGGGTACCCGCATCGGTCCAAAGTGTGCCTGCCTCTTTTTAGGTTATGTGGAACAATCCCTGTTCCGTACCTACACTGGCCCTAAAACCCCACCTCTTCCTCCGTTACATTGATTACTGTATTGGCGCCGCCTCGTGCTCCCCTGAGGAGCTTGAACAGTTCATCCACTTCACTAACACCTTCCACCCCAACCTCAAGTTCACCTGGACTATCTCTAACACCTCCCTCACATTCCTGGACCTCTCTGTCTCCATCGCAGGCAACCGCCTAAAAACCGATATCCATTTTAAGCCCACTGACTCCCACAGCTACCTAGAATACACCACCTCCCACCCACCTTGCTGCAAAAATGCCATCCCCTATTCCCAATTCCTTCGCCTCTGCTGCATCTGCTCCCAAGATGAGGCATTCTACTCCCGTACATCTCAGATATCCTCGTTTTTCAAGGGCCGCAACTCTTCCCCTCTCCTTCCCCCCGCAGTGATCGAGAAAGCCCTCGACCACGTCTCCTGCATTTCCTGCAACTCATCCCTCACACCCCAACCCCGCAATAACCACCAAAAGAGAAACCCCCTCATCCTCACGTACCACCCCACCAACCTCCGGATACAACACATCATCCTCCGACACTTCCGCCATCTACAATCCGAGCTCGCCCCTTCCTCTCACCTATCCCCTTCTTCCCACCTCAAACTGCACCCCCATTTCCTTCCTACTAACCTCATCCCCTAACCCTTGACCTGTCCATCCTCCCCGGACTGACCTATCCCTTCCCTACCTCCCCACCTACACTCACCTTTACTGGCTCCATCCCCGCCCCTTTAACTTGTCTGTCTCCTCTCCACCTATCCTCTCCTCAATCCATCTTCGATCTGTCTTCCGCTCTGTCCCTATATATTTCAGAACCCTGTCCCCCTCCCCCTCTTCTGATGAAGGGTCTAAGCCTGAAATGTCAGCTTTTATGCTCCTAAGATGCTGCTTGGCCTGCTCTGTTCATTCAGCTCTACACTTTGTTATCTCGAGCATTTCCATCATGTTAATTTTATATTCCCAATTTCCAGCATTTGCAGGTTTTGCTCTTGTGCTACCTTTCTGTTTGTTGTATCGTTATTTTTGTTTAGTTATATAGGATCTGTAAATATTTCCATCTTTTTGTACAAAGAAGAGTGAAATGGAATATTAGTCTTTATAATTGGAAGGTAAGAATACAATGTGCCACAGCTATTCGAAGTTCTGTTTAGTCTATATTTGAAGTAATACGTACAGTTCAGGGCTACAAAAGAATTAGAATTAGTCTTGATATGAATACAGTGTAGATAGAACAGAATGTTCCAAGGATATGAGCACTTATGTAAAACTAGTGTATATTACCTGGAGTATAGAATACAAGTGAATAAACATATAACTAGATCTATGTAGTTTTTCTATTTTAATTAGTTCAAGGGTGTGACCTTCACTGGCTGGGCTAGCAAATATTACTGATCTCTAGAAACTCTGAAAAAATGGTGAACTGTCTTCTTAAATCACTGCAGCCTGTTTGGTGCAGCTTTATCCATAATGGCATCAGAGGTGTAGGTTCACCCATAATACTGTTCCAGATAGTGGTCACGGACTTGGAAGGTGCTGTGTAAGGAGCCATGTTGAATGTCTGCAGTGCATCTTGTACACGTTTCACACTGATGCTACTGAGTGTTGGTGGTGGAGGGAGTGAATGTTTGAGCATGTCATACCAGTGAAACAACCTGCCTTATGGTGGTTGGTGTCAAGTTTCTCAAGTGTTGTTTGAACTGAACTCATCCAGGAGAGTGAGGAATATTCTATTACACTCCTGACTTGTGCCTTATAGATAGTGAATTGGCTTTTGGGCATCAGTAGGTGAATTGGTAGGATTCCCAGTGTCTGACCTGCTATTGTTGTCACAGTATTTGAATAGCTAGTTTAGTTAAATTTCTGAAAACAAAAAATGTTTGAAATTGCAGTATGTCAGACAGCATCCATAGAGAGAGAGCAAGCCAATGTTTTGAGTCATCTAGACTTGAAGTGTTAGCTTGCTCTGACTCCATGGATGCTGCCTGACGCACTATGACTTTCTTCATTTTTTGTTTTCAGTACAGATTCCAGCATCTGTAATAATTTGTTCCTACATTCAGTTCAATTTCTGGTCAATGATGACCCCCAGGATGTTGATATTAGAAATTCAGTGATTTATGAAGCCATTGAAATTCAAATCGTTCAATTCTCTCTTCTGGGGAAGGTCTTTGCCTGGCATTAGTACAGCATGAATTTTACTCTCCTTTTGTCAGTCCAAGCCTGGACATCACCCAGAACCTGGTGCATTTGGACATGTACTACTCCAGTATCTGAGGTGACATGAAGGTTTTGATGGAGGGAAGGTTGTTGATGATGAAATAGCTGGAGATTACCGGGCCTAGGACACTACCCCGAGGAACATCTGCAGAGATAGCTTTGAACTGTGAAGACTGATCTTCAACATCTACAGCCATCTTCCTTTATGCCAAATATGACTCCAACCAGGGAAGAGGTTTTCTCTCTCTCTCTCTTTCCCCCCCCCCCCCCCATTCCCCCTGAGCCCAATTTTGTGATGGATCCTTGATGCCACACTCAGTCAAATGTGGCCTTGATGTCAAATGTAGTCACTCTCCACTCCCTTCTGTGTTCAGATCTTTGTTCATGTTCAACTAATACAGTGATAACATCAGAAGCTGAGTGGTGCTGGCAAAACCCAGATTGTAATTCAGTGATCAGATTAAGTAAATTGATCACAGCGTTGATGACCCCCTGCCATCATTTTGCTGATTCAGAACAGACCGATAAAGTAGTAATTTTCTGGGATTAATTTGACCACTTCTTGTGATTCATACCCAAGTCCTTCCATTCTGTTTTCCTACTTATTTCTTTTCCCATTTATCCCTTGAAAGTGCCTGGGACA